>NC_082704.1:9122367-10545400 GCF_949987515.2 Delphinus delphis
AACCAAAATAATCAAAAACAATGATCCATTTATTCAATATTTTAAAAATTTTTTATCTTATATTGGAGTATAGTTGATTTACAATGTGTTAGTTTCAGGTGTACAGCAAAGTGATTCAGTTATACATATACATATACCTATTCTTTTTCACTCAATTTTTTTTTTTTTTCCGGTACGCGGGCCTCTCACTGTTGTGGCCTCTCCCGTTGTGGAGCACAGGCTCCAGACGCACAGGCTCAGCGGCCATGGCTCACGGGCCCAGCCACTCCGCGGCATGTGGGATCCTCCCAGACCGGGGCACAAACCCGTGTCCCCTGCATCGGCAGGCGGACTCTCAACCACTGCGCCACCAGGGAAGTCCTCACTCAATATTTTTTGAGCAGCTACTCAGTGTTAAATAGGCACTGGAGAGAGAGCTATGAAGAGAGCAGAAGGTCCTCCAAAACTTCCTCTTAGCAGGAATGAGTCACGGGCTACCGTTTGCTGGGAAGAAAACAGGGAAAGTGACATTTTGGGTTTTCCATCCTCTGTCATGGGAGATTGGTAAGGGAGATGGAGTTGAGAATGGCATCTTGGGTGGCCAGGCTTCAGTGTCTGCTTCTACTAGTCTGATTCTTGATAAAGGAAATACACAGTGCTCCCTGAGATTGTGACTGAGATGGTCTGTGGGGGAATGACTAGCTTCCATCACTGAATTTTTGATGTCTAAGAGGGACCTTTTGTGTGCAGGAAACACTATTTGCAGTTATTTGGTTTTATATTAATTTATTAAAATTACAAAATAAGTATTTTCTCCTGGCCTTTAAATCCAATTTAAAAATCATAGTCTATTCCATAAATCTAGTATATTTTGTCAATCACTTGCAAGACAGCCTTCAATTAATGTTAGATCAACTCAGGCTGAACAGACTAAATTCTGCTTAATCCTGTTTGTCAACTTAGTTGCCTCAATTCTCTTCAACATTTCAAAGTGCAAAGTTTAGTATATCTGATTTTCTTTTTTAAGCACTTCATATACCTGACTAGGTGTACTTATGATCTCAACAATCAAAACCTTACTACTTGCTTGAACAACTCATATATTAGTCAAATTTGTAAATATAAAGAATATCAAATTCTCTTAAACATTCTAGTGCATTAAAATATAAATGTACTCAAAATATCTTACATACTTTAATAAAAATCATAAGTTAATGACATTTTAAAATTGGGACCTGTTCAAACTGTCACTAAAATATACCACATTCTCTTCAACATCACAAGCAAATTAAATACCAACTGTACACACATTATTCTGAACTTCACATACTGGTATTAATACTATGGGTTTGATTCACTTCATTATCTCTATATTTTATTCCAATCCTCCCTAAGATTTTAGAGGCACTATGCTCACTTACAAGCCACAGATGTGAGAGTGCGATGGAGTAACAGAGGCAACAACATTCCAGGGAGACTCTATTTGTATGCAATTGTATAAAGTGGGCCTCTAAAAAAATCTAAAAACAAATCTAGTGGGCCTCTAAAAGTGGTGCCAGGGAACTCCAGATCCATATCCTTCAGCTGGGGTTGGTTTCTTATAAGTTCAAGATATACCCTTACATCATTCTTCTATCATCATTATGTAATTTGAATAGATGAAAGTCTTCAAACTGCTTCATCCGTCAAGTTCACAGCTAAATTACTTGAACTAATTTCTACCATCTGAGTTAATTCAGGATTCTTCTTGTACGTTTTCATCTGAGCCATCATTCTTATAGTGTAATGACATCTGATTTTATTCTGCATACCTCTCATACAGGTGTCTCCATGGTCTAAACTGCATATGACAATTCTCTCTTTGCCATGTGGCCACTATGTAACTGTATCCTCTGATTCCAGGGAGGGGGTCTTGGGTTGTGGGGTGGGCAGAGCTGCCCTATTCTTTCATCATAGCCCTGGGACACTGGGCATACCACTACTTCTCTTTGCCAACTTTTATGCCCCACTGGGTACCCATGGAAATTCTGGAGCTGCCAAAGTTGCATGAGTGTTCTTAAACCCTCTTTTTGTCTATGTCACCCATGAGTGTGACATTATTTGTACTTTGTCACACCAGGATGGTGTGACATCCTCTCTCCAACGCTCACACTTCTCTCCTTTCCCATCCCAGCTCTGTGAAGAATGGTGACAAATCTTTGGCTTTCCACTCTAAATTGTCCTTCTATTCTCCTCAGCTCAAAGGGTTTTTCTGGTGAGTTTGAAAGAGTAAGGAGAACGGGTTGTTCCTGTGTGTGTCTGAATCTTTTTTTTTTTTAACATCTTTATTGGAGTATAATTGCTTTACAATGGTGTGTTAGTTTCTGCTGTATAACACAGTGAATCAGCTATACATATACATATATCCCCATATCTCTTCCCCCTTGCGTCTCCCTCCCTCTCACTCTCCCTAACCCACCGCTCTAGGTGGTCACAAATCACGAAGCTGCTGTCCCTATGCTATGCACCTGCTTCCCACTAGCTAGCTATTTTACATTTGGTAGTGTATATATGTCAGCACTACTCTCTCACTTCCTCCCAGCTTACCCTTCCCCCTCCCCGTGTCCTCAAGTCCATTCACTACGTCTGCGTCTTTATACTTGAACTCTTAGTTTTTGAGCTTAGAGGCAAGACATTTGGGCTCCTTTGTTTCCCTGGGCCAATATATCAGCTTCCTCCTGGGCTCCTTTTAGCTCCATTTCTCACAGCTGAAATAGAAGAGGTGACATGGAGGAAGACAAAGACTTATCACTTAAAGACACAAATAATTATTTGGCCAGCCATGGTATCTTACCTGGGGGATGGAAGAATTGTTAGGGTTAGGGTTCTTCTAAGCAGGCCTGTGGTTTAATAGCTAGAACAGATACAAGAGGATGTTACAGTCTAGGATGAGAGTAGCTTGCAGATTTACTGGAACCAAGGCCAATGGCTTCTCTAAATGTGGCTGATTTCTATTCTTTCTTGAGCTCTCCATTTAAATGTCACTTCACTGAGATTGTTTTCTCTGACCTCTCAGGCCAGGCAAGGCCTCCCTATTACATACTCTCAAAGTAATCTTGTTTCTCTTTTAGCATGAATCTCATTTTACATTTTGGTTTAATATTTACCTTAACCAGTAGATTGTGAGCTCCGTGGGTGCCGGGACCTTGCTCCTCTTCTTCATAGCTCTCTCTCCAGTGCTATATTTGGCACTGAGCAGCTGCTCAAAAAATACTGGATGAATGAATCATCATTTTAAATTATTTTGGCTAATGAAATACAGTAAACATTAACAAGAGGCTAGGCTCCAAAGGCTTGGCATCTCTTGAATGCATGAGCTTGGGCAGTGGGGCTTCTGGTCACCACACTGTATTCTTGGACTTGCTGACCAGCTTTAATTTTCACCAAGTTCTTTAAAGGTCATGGAATATAAGTAAAAGAAATGAGCTTCGTGCCTTTAGAGCCATATAACAGCTTCATAAACACAAGTCCCCACAAACATGATCACCATGCTCAGAAGCTTAAAAGAAACTGCAAGGAGATGAAGGAGACAGAGGAAATGTGAGAAGATGTTTTAAATCTGCATGTTGGCTGAATTATTCATTTGTATTAACTAAGACATCACAGCTTTGGACTGAGTTTACCTGGAAATAACTAGATTAAGATTTTTATTGTTGTTGTTATGGTTGTGGTTTTTGTCTTCTACTGCTATAAAGTAGACAAGGCACCTGAGAAAGAAAAAAATTCACTAACAGAAAAATGAAGTAAGTTATGTTTCTATATATTTGAACCTGTGACTATGAAACTCACATATCTATATCTCCTCTCTAGCTGCTCAAATCTTAGGAGGCTACCAGGCATCAGACAGGAGAGATGAATTGGCAGATGAATATGCATACAGAAGATATCAATCACCCCACATTAAATTAACACATATATTGATTTCCTGCTACATGTCCAGCTCTGCTCAAGCTTGCTTTTTCTAATTTAAGTACCCTCTAATATTTAAAGTAATCAGTGGACTTTGCAAGCTTGGGTGATACAAACCACAAAAGCTGAGCATGAATATGAACTAGAGGCTTCCCAAGGCTGAAAACTCTGAAAAGAACTCAAGCACTGGTCTAAAAAGAAGATGAAAAACAGATGTTCTCCTTCCTCTCTTTTCCATTGCTGGAATTGTAAACGTTTTACCTCTTTCCATATTGATCTTGACCATGATTTCTTAAATGCCTGAAGAGAAGATTAAATGTTGAAATGTTGGCTTTTTTCATGATCCAGCTGAACCCAGTGAACTTTTCTGCCTATGTTCTGTGATACACACTTGGAATATAAGAAAAGCTCTATGGATAGAAAAGGTATTTCAGGTGTTGTGGGATGGGAAGCATGAGAAGCCAACTTAGCCAAACCTGTTTTACCAAAAGGGAGAGGAAGATGGAAGTGCAACGAAGCCTTATTGTTTTTAAATTTGGTTAAAAAGAAGCGATCTAATTTAATCATCATCATCAATACGATCAACTAAGAAAGGAAGCATGAAAGCTTATCTATTGATTTTTGCGTTGGCTTTACAAGTAAATTGCACACTCTTATTCATCTAAGCATTTCCGAAACTACAGAATAAGCAAAATGGAATATAAACCATTTCACATTTGGATTCAGTTCATTCATTAACTTTGATAAGAGCACATTGCATTTTCATTTCTGCCAGATATTTATTCAAGAGCAGGTCAATAAAGAGAGCAGATGGAGCAATGAATGGATGCAGATCACTGTAAAAATAAAGAAATGGCTATTTCCAGTTATGGCCAAGCACTTTATACAGTCTGACATTAGTTAAGTCACATTTCAATCACTAATCAAATTGAGTGTCTCCTTACCAGACATCACTTCTGAGCTAAGCTGCTCAACTTTTGCAGGGGCTCACTCCACTCCATCCATGCTTCCTATCCACTCCCTAATTAACAGATGTTGTACTTTCTCTTCTGTAGGAATGGAAGTTGCCTTGCCTTCCACTGCACAGCCTCATATACGCATCAAACTAATTTTTAGTCAAGCCACATGAACAACTCCTTGACGTGACTGTCAGTACCTGTAAGTCCTCAGCAGAGAGATGTGCCCTCTGGGGAAAAAACCTTTTTAATAAACAGCACCTTTCAACCCACTTGTAACAATTTTCCCTACATCATGTTTATTTTCAAACCACTCTTCAATATTTTAAAGTACATATAAAATATATGGCAAAACTTATCTTTTACTCTATCCTAAGGAATAAAAGGGATAAAGTGGTAAAAGCTTACTGATATTAAATATACATTTGGTATATAGATGGAAATATAGGTGTATTCCACATAATATATGTATCTATATACATATATAGAGATAAACTGAGTAAAATGAATAACTAAAATACATGTCTGTAGTACTTTATATCTTATAAACATCTTTCATATGTAGTATTCATTCATTTATTCAAAAATATGTATTGATAACCTACCATGTCAGGCACCGTTGCTGGCACATTAAATAAATAAGCAAACAACAAAACATTCAAAGATCCCTATCTTTGTGAAGCCCAGCAGTCCCAGTTTGTACCTGCTATCCTGGTGTCATTTAATAGCACTCACTTCTACTCTCAAAAATTTCCCATGTGGTACAAAATTATATGGTTCTGTATAAACAAGTAAAGTATGTATTATATTACACAATAAATAGTTCTATGGAAAAGAAAAAGGACAAAGTAGAGCAGAATAATGGGGTCTGAGATGTGAGGAAGGTGGTTGCCGTTTTAAATAGGATGCTCGTAGTAGGCTTCATTGAGAAGGTAGCATTTGGGCAGAGACTTGAGGGAAGTGTGAATGTTAGCCATGTAGCTCTCTGCCCAAATAGTGTTCCTGGAAGAGGCAAGAGCAAGCAAAAACCTGAGTTGAGATCATGCTTGAGGAATAACAAGAAAACCAGAGAGGCTGGAGCACAGTGAATGAGAGCACTAGATGAGGAGGTGAGGCCAGAGTGTAACATAGGTGGCAGATCATGAATGGACATGTAGGCCAGTATTAGGAGTTTGGTTTTAATTACAAGTGAATTAATGAGCCCCTGGAAGATTTGGAACAGAATAGTAAGTCCCACTGAGATGTGCCTTGCTTTTAGCAGGATCACCCTTGCTGCTCCATTCAGAATTGAGTTGGCAGGTGGGGTTGGCAAGGATGGAACTGGATGACCTGTTGGGCTGCTATTGCAACAATCCAGGAAAGAAGTATTCATGGTTGGACCAGTGAAGATAGTGAGAAATACATGGATTCTGGGTATTTTGAAGGTAGGGACATTTTAACGGGATATTCACAACAACTCTTGAGAGGTAGACAAGAAAGATAGAATTATGCCATTTTACACATGAAGAAACTGGAACTCAGAGAGGTTGTAGCTTGCCTAAGTTTACACAACTAATTGAATGGAAGAAGGAGCATAGAACCTAAGTCTCCTATTATTCTCGGACTTTGAGTATGTTATACAACCTTTTCCAAGCATACTGCAAACTATACAGTAAGCACGTACTTTCCTCATACCAGGCCCCAAAGGAGTTTCTCCAGCAAAAGAAAAGGTGAGAATGGCTTTATCAGCATCAGCCTGGGGCTCTAGCCAGGATACTTGTCAAGGAGTATGTCCATTCTCAGATGTGACAATTTTGACTGAAATGATTAAATGACTCATGCATGTATGGAATGGCTTAATACCCTCTCAGGGAACAGTATCACATAATGGGAAGAGGAAAGGAATAGATAGACGGGTTTAAATCCTACCCTGACATGTATAAGCTGTTCATTTAGCAAAAGTTACCTAGTATACGCATCTTGAGGTTGTTGGGAACATTAAATAAAATAGTCTAAAAGACACACCAGGTGATCTCACTGCCTAAAATTCTTCCCCAGATACTAATCTGACTGAATTCGATTTGTTCAAATGGCATCTCCTCAGAGAGGCTTCCCTGACCACCCAGTTTCATCTTCTTCTGAGCATTTATTACTATAGGAAATTAAATTAATATAGAGTCATGCATTTATAATCTCCCTTACCAACTAGAAAGTAAGTTCCACGAAGGCAGGAATTTTATTTTTCATGATTATATCCCCAGTACCTACCACAGTGCCTGTACACAGTGGTTCCCCCAGAATTGTTGGTGAAGAAGTGAGTCTTGTATCCCTCTCCTACTCACTTCCTCAGTCATTGAGAGACATTGGTCTACTTTCAGGGCTCCGGGCTCCTTCCCATTTCAAGGGCTTTGCATCTAGAGTTCTCTGCCTGACACGCTCTTCCTCCCACTCTTTGTCTAGTGAACCTCTACTCATTTCTCCAATCTTGGCCCAAATGGACACTTCCTTAGAGTAGGCTTCCCCGATCCTGGACTAGGTCATTTCTCCCTATTATAAGCTCTAAGAGCACAGTGTACTTTTCCTTCATAGCACTTACCATAGTTCTTAATTATTTATTTACTTGGGTGATTATTTATTGAAGATCTGTCCCCTCCACTGGAAAGTAAGCTCTGTGAGTTCACTGCTATTTCTATGCAGCACCTAACACATAGGTGACACAATAAGTGTACGCTAAATGGGTAAAGGAAGAAATGCATACATGTGCAGAAAACTCAGCACGTACTATTAGAGCCTTTGCATGTTTCTTAAAAACCAAAAATAAATGGGTTTGGAGGAAAAAAGGATCTATTTCAGTAAAAATATAAATTGTGGCCACGCTTCCCCTTGCACAAGCAGGCAGGATTCACTGATAAGAAGGCAACAGTGTTCCAGTCACTTGAGTAAGTAGATAATCCAAAATTCATTTTCAAATATTGCCCAACGGGCACACAAGCAATTTCCCCTGAAATTGTTTTTCCTGTTGATCCTATTCTCTTTCAAAAAATTCACCAAGAGGGCTTGCACTCTCTATGTAACTCCTTATAAACAAGTATGTGGTTCATCGACTCCAGCTCTGAAAACTGCTCCAATTTCATTGTGAGGCTGCAGAGTGAATATAATAGCTGACTAGATAGCTGTGCCCCCAGCACAAGAACAAACTCCATTAAGAACTGGAATCCTTGATCATGGGTCTTCCGTATGGTGCCTTCTACACTTCGATAGGAGAGGAGATGAGGAACTACATAGTTCACTTGACATTTATATGTGCAGTTGACTTTATAAGTACACTTGATATGTAAGATTAAAACCAGGCCCTTGGCATTAAATTGAGTTGAAAATGAGAGATACTGAGAGAGGGGAGCACTTTTCCTCAGTAAGAGAGAGTCAACACACTCAAACTTCATAATCTAAATGCTTGCTTTCTTTAGCAGAAAAAGAACAGAACTGAGCGCTTGCTGGAGTCTGGCCTCCATGGCCGATAGTGATGGAGGCAACATACATCCATTTTGTCTTGATTAGGTAATTTGTTGTCCTTTGTTAGAGAGTAAAAAGTAAAACTATTGGATAAATCATACCTATGTACATAAGTCAAGTTACACCAAATCATCCTATTTTCTTCAAGCATTCCATGCCCCCTAATCTATGACCACCCAATCCCCAATTGTTTTCCTCTCTTCCACAGGATCCCGTGGCATCTTAGCACAGTAGCGAACAACAGGGAGACAAAACAAAGACATTAAGAAGTCAGGATCATTGAAAATGTAGAGGAGACAATGGTTTGGACAGCTATAACCATCTCACCAGATTGGATGACTGATCTTTATTACTCTGATTTTTACAGCATATTAACAAAATTGAGCTAGTCAATTGAGTTTATTTCTTGTCCCTTAGACTAGGGGTGAACAACCTACAACCTACTCACAGGCCAAATCTGACCCTCCAGCTGTTTTTGTCAATAAAGTATATTGGAACACAGCCATACCCATTCATTTACTCAGTGTCTATGGCTGCTTTTATGATACAATGGCAGAGTAGAGTAGTTGCAACAGAGACCATCTGTCCCACAAAGCCTAAAATACTTGCTATCTGGCTCTTTACAGAAAAGCTTTACTGACACTTGTCTAGACTATGATTATCTGACAATTGAAAAAAATCTGGACAACTTAAAGTAGTAAATTGCGTTAATAAATGGCATATAGTAATGTCTTCTCTATGTTGTTTGGTCTTTCAACAACAAAAGCCTTTACATTTAAGTAATAAGTTGTTTTTATTATTGCTTTAAATCATAATATTTAACCAGATTGCCCTTACTCCATTCTAAAATGTATTATACATTAACAGAAGATACTGAGCATAATTTAATAATGTAGTATAACAGAATAGGCTTGGGCTTTGGAGTGCTACCAGAGACTTGACAGGACTTGTGCTAATTCCATTAACAAAAAGCCCAGTGGGCATTTAGATAAGGATTTTTGAGTTCCAAGTCCTGTCAGATATTTCTTTTTTGTATTCCTCTGTCTTGAACAACTGCTATGTTCACAAGAACTTGTCAGCCACGGGTCCTTCCTGCAAAAGGAAAAATTGAGGTCACATCCTCCATTTGGTGGCAATTTGCTCGCCTAACCTGCTGACCTTTCTTCATGTTCTCCATGTTCACCAGCACTGTTTTAATCTAGATAGAACTTTCTGGCTGCTAATAAAAGCCAATCAACATCAAACCAGAAGTATTGCCTGTGCTTTGAGCAATAGTAGGCCAGAAACAGAAGTTGCAGGAGACACTACAAAGAACTAAATAGTGATTATAAACTGACAGTAGTACTTTTACCAATTTACCTAAGAATCTTTGGTAATTACTCTTTACAACAATGAAACGTCTAGAGTGTGGCCATTTACCGTAGGAATTGGAAGGGTCAAATGACAGTTTTGTCTCACTGGGCTTTTGCAAATGATGATAAGTGAGATTTTTCACTTCAGCCACAAAAGAGGGATCCTTTACTCCTAGATTCCCTGAAACAGTTTGTATGAATGGCCCTGGCACATTTAAAGACGTTCTGATTTTTCCCTCCTGTGTTGTTTTTTTTTCTCAGCTTCCTTTGGGGAGATAGGAACAGAGCAAATTTCCGTAAGGGTGCATTTTTCTGCTGACTTGAGTATTCAGAAGATATTTGGTTTTTCTGTCATCTGTGCAAAAACCAATAAAAATATAAGATACTCTAGCAATTTCCTGGTTCTCCTGAAAAATGCTCCTCTGCAGAAAGATGCTGTAGAACCAATGGCTTCATAGCTATTGAGATTATACCCATTACCCACTCAACTACACCAGACCCAAGAATTCCCTGCCTCAGAGGCTGGACGGGGAGCAGTTCCTTTGAAACCTCACACCAGGTTTCCCATAATCAGGAATGCAGCTTCCTCCTCTTCCCTTCCACAAAATGCCCGAAGATTTATCAGGAGGAGGAAATCCTGTTTGAGTTATAAAAGCCTACTAGGGACCCTCCTGGCTTGGTCCTTAGGAAGATTTGGAATTGAAAACCTAACGGGAATTCCCTGGTGGTCCAGTGGTTAGGTCTCTGCACTTCCATTGCAGGGGACGCTGGTTCGATCCCTGGTCAGGGAATTAAGATCCCACAAGCCACACTGCATGGCCAAAATACAAAAAACAAAACAAAACAAAAACCCTAACAACTGCTCCTATGGGCCGTAGGGTGATACTTCCCTAAGAACCCTGGCCCTGTCTCAGTTCCCGTGGAACTAGCTGATATATTAATGTAGAAGCCATCACCACCTTGTTTTCCAGAAGCTGAGCCTGGAAAAAAGTTTTACTATACTCTCTCCCTGGTAGACAAATGTGCAATGGCTGTCTTTCGGCAGGTGGGCTCTGGAACAGGACCTCCACATTGCATCACTATTCAAACTGCAATCTACATGAGCCACGTCCCCTTGGAATTATGTTGTGCACAGCTTGCACAACCACACTGTGGTAGGCAGAACAATGATCCCAAAACTATCCGTGTCCTAATCCCTGGAAATGACAATATGTCAGGTTTTGTGACAAGGGAAAATTAAGATTGAAGATGGAAAAAGGCTGCTAGTGCACTGACCTTGAGAGAGGGAGATTATCCTGTGTGATGGTTAATTTTATGTGTCAGTCTGGCTGGGTCATGGTGCCTAGTTATTTAATCAAACATTATTCTGGATGTTTCTGCAAGGGTACTTTTGGATGAGATGAACATTTAAATGGACTGACTTTGAGTGAGGCAGATTGTCCTCCATGGTGTGGGTGGGCCTCGTCCAATCAGTTGAAGGTCTTAATAGAACAAAATACTGACCTCTCCCAAGCAAGAAGGAATTCTTTAGCAGATGGCCTTCAGACTTGAACTGCAATATTGGTGCTTCCCTGGTCTACAGCCTGTTGGTCCACCCTGCATATTTTGGACTTGCCAGCCTCTGTATTTGCATGAGCCAATCCCTTAAATCAGTGTCTCTCTCTGTCTCTGTCTCTCTCTTTCTCTTGGAATTGGCTCATGCAACTATAGAAGCTGGCAAGGGAAGCATCAAGGTACACACACAGACACACACACATAAATCCTATGGGTTCGGTTTCTCTGGTGAACCCTGGCTATGACACCCTGGTTTATCTGGTTGGACCCAATGTAATCACAAGGGCCCTTTAAATATGGAAAAGTGTACAGAAGAGGAGGTCAAAGTGATGTAATGTAAGAAGAACTTAACCTGCTATTGCTGACTTTAAAGATGAAGGAGGGGGCTGTGAGCCAAGGAATATGAGCAGCCTCTATAGCTAGAAAAGACAAGGAAACAGATTATCCCCTGGTCTCCAAAAGAAACACATCCCTACTGATACCTTGATTTTAGCCAAGGGAGATGCATTTTGGACTTCTGATCCACAGAACCGTAAGATAAAACATTCGCATTGCTAAGCTGCTAAATTTGCAGTGCCTTGTTCAGTAACAACTTGGAATTGATATAGCAAGCAAGTGGCCCTTCCCTGGAGTCTGACACATCTGGGTTCTTACTAGTCTCCACTACCTACCACAGGCCTGCAACTCCTTATCTGAAATTCCATAATCTAAAAAGCTTTGAAAAGTAAAGATGTGTTGTAGCTTATTTGGCAGCAATATGTGACTTGATCTGGACTAATATGGATCTACTTATAGTCTTTATCTCACCAGGTGTGAATATTCATATTTTTCAATGCATAATGATAAATGCATTTGATTATGTGGTGTTACCACTGATCCTGCTGATGATGTTATGTAATACCTGGTACACATATAACATATCTTTCTAAAAATCCAGCAATTTCTGAATTTTAAAACATATCTGACTTCAGATAAAAGACTGGATCTATCTGAGTATGACTTTGAGTAACTTACATCTTTAAGCCTCAGTTTCTTCATCTGCATGTACTAAACATTCAATAATTGTAATAAGTGTTAGCTACTATTATCCCCGTCTCTCTTTGCCTCATTCCTTTTCCCTTTTCTGTATGCTTGCATCCCACCTGCACCTAATATATTCTACAAATATTTGGGTGTCCCCGGTGTACTGGCTTCCTCTCTCCTCTTCCTCAGTGCTTATATTGAAATAACTGCCTCACAGATAACTGTAAAAAACTCTGGCGAAAATTGTCTGCAACAGACAATCTCTGAACCTGACAGACAAATGTCATTGAGGAAAATACTGGTCAAAGGATCAGAGGATAAGGAGGAAGAAGAAATTTGTTCTTGTTTGCTGAGCAGAGGCAAGCAAAAATCACTTATTAAAAACCCTGTGCGTATTGTAGAGCTGAGAACAAAGAATCACAGGAACTTAGCCACTGGTCTTAGGAACTTATAAAACAAGTCCATCTACAATAGAGCAGAGACATCACAATGACCTTAAAATGTCATTGAGAAGACAAACTTTTTAAAACACTTGTTGTCTCAAATTATTTGACAGATGTTTCTTAATCACCCATCAAGTGCCAGGACTTTCACATACATTATTTCATTTAACGCTCATATCAATATGACATGCTTTCCTATGCCAGTATTTCATAAGAAACTCTGATGAAGAGAGATAAAGTGACTTGCTCAAGGTGATTCAGAGGCAGAGTCAGGATTTTAAACTTGTCTATACAAGCCAACTCCTGCTCTTCACATTGCCTATGCTATCCTGCTGCTTATTTTTAAAAAATGCCTCTTGATTTAGATAAATTGGCTGAGGTAGTAGATATGAGAAAACAAAGATTTCCACAGGAGGGATTAGGGAAAAGCTCAAAATATTGCTAAATTATTTTCATTTTGTGTGGTCTTTCTGTGGCATGCTTCACTTAGCCAAGGGTTACAGATGGTATGACTCAAATTAAAAAAAAAAAAGTTTACCTTCCAATTCTTAGAAAGAAAGCCCTCCCTATCCTTGGGCCAAAATGCACATCATTAGAAAACATTATTTTTAACCTTTGAACAACTGAAAAACATGCAAAAGCTCCTTTTCTTTGAGGGTTTTTTTTCCTCCTCTCTTTACACATGCAGATCACACTCTTTTGAGATGCTGATCTTTTCCCATGATGCACTTGGCTGACAGAAAGACAAGCTTACTGCACAGAAATGCCAGTTGAGTTGACAAGCAAACTCCATCAGTATGCAATGTTTACACAGTACAGTTTAGCAAAAGCAGTTCACACAGTCTGCTGTCTTGGATCAGAATTCTAATTAAGCCTTAAATCTTCTGAGTTCAAATTAATTCATATCACTGAGGTCTTAGACTTTTTGTTGTAGAAATCTGAAGCTTTGTCTGCAAAGAAAACAGAATATAATGCATTACCAGCTTGGTCTGAGCAGTTGTGTATAAACATCCTGGTGCATGGTTTGCAGAATGAGTGCAATTCCTTTTGGTCCATGTAGATCTTTTTCTCATTAATTACCACCTTCAGTAATTGCTGAGGATCAGAGAACTGTACTTTTCCGGAGTTGCCTATCCTCCGACTGACACACAAAATAAGTGGGTTTGTGAAACAAACTTCGGTTGTTGGTGGTAATGACTGTTGAGCTCAAGCTACAAGCATCTCTAGACCACATCAAAAAAGGACTGTATTGGTAAGCTTACAGCAAATAGTATCTAAATTCAAACAGTTTCTACCTGTTAAAACTTCTGGAGGATACTTTGAAAGAGACAGCTGGAAAGCCAAGTGCCAATTCCATTTCTTTGAGCTTTTATCTCCTCAACAAACCTCACTATCTCTGTCACAAAGGCACATATGAAACTTATGAAATACCAATTACTGTGGAGTAGCCCCACTGAAGTTTTCCCCTCCCTTAGTTCAGACTACATATCATCAACATTGTCACCTAAGATGCTTTATTGGATATTAAAAAGAAGTGATTAGCACTAATCCTTTTCTAGAATTAGAAGTGGCAGAACATAACACATTTTAAAACTTCACTTTTAAAAAGCAATTTTGTTTCCATTGCTATTCCCGAACAATGCACTCTGATGACAGTTCAAAAGGTGTGGAGGGGGGTGGTGGGGCGATTATCCAGCTAACAAAAGGCTTGTGATGTCTCTGAGACCAAAATGAAGGACTCCAAAGATTCAGCCATGTGCAGGGCTTGGATCCTGGTATTGCCAGAGACAGCCCACCTAAGAGGTTTTACAAGGTCAACAGGGCATTCTACAGTTTGAGATCCAATTGAGTGATATTGATATCGGGTAGGAGCCCCACTGAAGGGAGGCTGAAATGCTAGCTTGGACGAGAGCATCAATCAGCAAATGGGTGAGGGAAGAGTGTTGTGCTTCAGTGTTATGCTGAGATTGTCAGACTGAGTCATAAATGCATTTCTGCAAATATTGAGGTAAGAGAAAATTTCAGAATCATTCTCATTTTGTTGGATATAGCCATGCATTTCACACCTAAGCAAAAATGAGCTTGGATTCCACAGAGTTCAAGTGTAGAGAGGATTATTCCAAAGTGATTTAAAAAGGGGTTTCAAGGGCTCTGGACTTGGGGGCCAGTTGTATACCTCAGGTGAGGGGTGGGGAGAGACGAGGGAAGAGCTTCCTGTGCCACCAAACAGATAATGGTTGGTGAACCACCACTGCCCCTCCCTGCCTAGCACAGGTCATAGCTCACAACAGGAACGAAATAAATACCTGATAGATTGAAGTAAAGGTTTTGGATCAGGTAAGTATAGTGATAAGAAGTAGCTTTAGAACTCAGTAGCACTGTGTAGGATGACCCAGATCTGGAAGAAACTAGAGGAGAGAACAATCAGGAGGCAGAATGACACAGAATGGAAAAAATGAACTTTAAAAAAAAGCAACAGGTAAACTTCATTAGTAATCGGGAAAATGCAAATTAAAATAACAATGAAATAATTTTCTCCTGTCAAATTTGCAATAAATAAGAAGTCTAGCAATATCGAGTCTTAGCAAGGTTTTGAGGAAACAGGCCTTTTGGAGAACAACTAGACAGTATCTCTTAAGATTTAAAATGTGAAAGTCCTTTGACCCAGGCATTCCATCAATAGAAATAATATCACTTGTACACAAAAAGATGGAGATGTAAGATATTCACTGCAGTATGGTTTATAATCAAATAAATGCAACAAAAATAGCAATCAAAAACACCCTGGGAAAACAACTTAAATGTCTATCAGTAAAGGACTGGCAAAATAAATGATATCCTTATTCTGTTAACACAGTTTAAACAGTTTAAAAGAGTGAGGAAGACCTATATATATTGACATGAAATGATCTTCACATACGATAATAATAATGTAACCAAAAGTGGGGTCTGGCTGCTCACCGCTCAAAAGCCAATAAAGAGGCCAGGTGGGTGGAAAGGAAAGTTTGCTTTATTTTGGAAGCCAGCAACTGGAGGGGGGTGAGGGCAGACTCCTGTCCAAAGGATGACTCCCTCCCTCCTACAACCAGTGGGCAAGAGCTTTTATAGACAGAAGAGGCTACATGCAGAAACAGCACAGTCAGCTCTGACAGTCATCTTGAAATTGGTCATGCGGTGGTCTGATCAGTGTCATCTTGATTGTTTTAGGTACACTTAGTCTTCAGTTCCAGGGTCAGTTTGTTTCCATTTCTTTGAGGCCAATTCTCGGAATTTTTGTGGCAGCTTATGTCGTGGCTACAGCCTGCTCGCCATGTAGTTAACTTCTTCCACCTGGTGGGGGTGTCAGTATCTACAAGACAGCTCACAGGATGTGGCTCAGAATATTATCTGTAGCCCTTAAGGAGGAACTAAAGGTCCATGACGTTGCTTAATGACTAAACTATTATTATTTAGTCTTGTTGGCCTGTTTTCCTTTGTTTCTGCATTTTCTCACTTCTCTGATTAAACTTATTCTTTGGCTAAAGTTTTTCCACAGACAAAAGGCAGGTGGAGGACATGGGGGGAAGGATCATAGGGTCCTGCTCCATTTCAACAAGGGGAAAAAACATGTTAACAAAACAATGTATATAGCATGATCCTATTTACATAAAAATAACCAAAACCAACCAAATATGCATATATATGTATAGAAAAAGGCCTGGAAGGAAACACACCAAACAATTATTGATTGAAGCTACCCATTTTTTAAATAATTACTGAGCTGGAAATATGCCCAACATACTCTTAAGTGAAAAAAGTATGTCATAGTGAAATACGTATAGTATAATCCTATATATGTGTTTGAAAATCTGTATATGTATGTTTCAGTCGGTTCCAGCTGCTATAACAAATACCATAGAGTGGGTGGCTTAAACAACAGAAAGTTATTTCTCACAGTTCTGGAGGCTGGGAAATCCAAGATCAAAGGGTTGTCGGCTTCAATGTCTGATGAGAGCCTCCTTCCTGATTTGTGGACAGCCAGCTTCTCACTGTATCCTCTTATGGCTGAGAAGGATCATCTCTTTCACGTTTCTTCTTATAAGGGCACTAATCCTATTCATGAGGGCTCTATTGACATAACCTAATTATCTCCCAAAGGCCCCATCTCCAAATACCATCACATTGGAGATTAGGGCTTCAACATGTGAATTTTGAGGGGACACAAACATTCAGTCCATAGCAATGTACATTGCTATGCTTGTATATAAATAGAAAATGTTCTGGGAGGACACATACCCTGATTCCAAGCAGGCATCAGTGATTACCTCTGGGCAAGAAGGTAGGATGTGTGGGGGCAGCATACATAGGGTTGATGGGGCTAGTTGATGAAAGGACATTTTCACTGCTTATGATATATGCTTTTATATTAGCTATACTTTTTATGACAAGCATGTATAAATTTGGAAATATTTGCTTATTTTGAAAAAAAACATAATTATCAAAAAGAACAACACTAGGTTTGTATGGTTTCCATTCTGAACCCATTTGTAGACCACCTGGAAGTCACCCCAGAGCCAGTCAGCTGCAGATCATCACTTTGAGGACAGGTTGGCTCCCTCTCCCCAGGGCCAAGTCCACCCACTGAGGCAATTAATTAAGGCCTTCTGATGCTTTCACATACGGAGATTCAGAAGGCAGAGTCAGCAGGTGAGGCTCCAAGGATTGTTGCTGCCCAGACTGCCCCCTCCCCCTGCAACACACACACACACACACACACACACACACACACACACTGCAACAGTTTTCTTGGACTTCTGGAAATTCTGTACAAAATCACCGTGGAACCAGTCTTTGGTGCCTTGGTCTGGTGATGCTCTGGATGACTAGTTAGAGTGTAAATCGATCTGCTCTCATCCTTAGGCAATGTCTTGCTACAATACACAGTGTAGATCAAATGGCAAATTGCTTACAGATCTAGCTAAGGCACAAGGTAGGGTTTCCTTCAAGCAACTGTAATTTATACCTCTTCTTAAATACAGAGCCTGTGTGTTTCCTATAGACACACAATTCTTTCAAACTGGGCATACTTCTTTTGGAGCTGTCCACATTTGGGGCACTTGGTGTCTCCTGGGGATAATTGTAAGTCAGCGATTTATACTGAGTGAAGATGGCTTTGGCACCACTGTTGGCTCCAGTTGTTTTATGATGTGCCACACTTTCAGACAATGCAGTTCTGGTGAATTGGTATAAACAAAGTGAAACTTATACTTAATAGAGCCCTGACTTTTTCAAAGGACACCTAGGAGGCTTCCATTAGGATTTTTCATGAAGTTTTGTTTTAGTTGTTTTTTAAATTATTTTAAGCAGAAAATTGAACCCCTCGTTTTATTTCTATCACATGACACTCATTTGTTCATTCAACCATTTCACTTCATTAATTCATTCAACTAATATTTTCCAAGTACCAATTATTTAACAAACATTTATTGAAACCTACTACGTTCCAGGGACTGTGCCAGTCACTAAAATGCCGTGTTCTCTGTGAATGACAGTACTGGCGATAAATGCTGGGATGGTAGAAAATTGATATTTTCTGCCTTCACTGCTCTCAGAGATGTTGACACCTAACTAGCTTTTCTTAGCTCCCCTGCCATCCATTCATTCCTCAACACATGTATATATTGAGTTCCATGCATTGCATTAGGTATTAGGAATGTAACTGCGAGTAAAACGAAACAAAGTCCTAACCTGGAGTGCTGCCTAATGGAGGAAACAGCTATTGATCAAATAATCACACAAGCAATACAAAATTGCAACAGTGACAAGTACATCAAGTGTCACTCATCTCTGTCCCCCACCTTCATAAAGTGCAAC
Organism: Delphinus delphis; assembly: GCF_949987515.2. Taxonomy (NCBI): domain Eukaryota; kingdom Metazoa; phylum Chordata; class Mammalia; order Artiodactyla; family Delphinidae; genus Delphinus; species Delphinus delphis. The sequence goes on from NC_082704.1 coordinate 9,140,968, forward strand.
TAAAGCAGGTACACTTTAATCCATTTGATGTATTGGACTTGCAGGTAAGATTTATTTAGGGGAAAATGGGATTTGATTGTTTAAAGATGGAAAATTAATTTTGCATTATTACATTGGCTATGACTTTTCTTTCTACTGAATCTTTACAACTATATGTCTCAAATCTGAGAAGTTTCTTTTTTATATAAATTTATTTATTTTATTTATATTCATTTTTGGCTGCTTTGGGTCTTCATTGCTGCGTGCGGGCTTTCTCTAGTTGCGGCGAGCAGGGGCTACTCTTCTTTGTGGTGTGCAGGCTTCTCACTGCGGTGGCTTCTCTTGTTGCAGAGCACAGGCTCTAGGCACGTGGGCTTCAGTAGTTGTGGCTCAGGGGCTCTAGAGTGCAGGCTCAGTAGTTGTGGCGCACAGGCTTGGTTGCTCTGCGGCATGTGGGATCTTCCTGGACCAGGGCTCGAATCTGTGTCCCCTGTGTTGGCAGGTGGATTCTTAGCCACTGCGCCACCAGGGAAGCCCCCTGAGAAGTTTCTTAAAAGCTATTTCTTAATCTTGCTGACAGGTTCTTATTCACTAGGGTCTCACATTTCCTCATTTTATAATCATTTCCTCTGAGATTCTCATCTGTTTTTACATCCCAAATGAATTCTTATCAGTGAATAAAAATTAAGCAAGAAGGAATTCACCTTGCTGACTCACCTACTTCCTGTACAAGGAGCTTGTCTCTAATGCAAACAGTTCATTCTTGATAATGGATATAACCTGTTAAACTGATTTAAGAGCAGACACTAAACTTCCATGACCACCCCAACTAAGTGCAAACCTGTTTGATGTGTTGAAGAAAAAGGTCCTTACCTTCTATTTAGCCAACGTTTTTGATAGTGTCCAAGTATATCACACTTGTTCCTATCTCCTTCACAAATAGCAAAGTAATTCCTTACACTAGCAGAAAATAATACAATTTATAAAGAACTTCAAATGCACCACCTCATTTGATCCTTAAATAAGCTCAGTAACTTACAAGCAGTATTTGAAAATGGTACAGTGCAGCTAACCAGCTACATTTGTCAATGCTTTACTTTTGAGCTTTAGGAATGCTTGTTTTCTAGTGGTAGTATTCATGTTTATAAAGTTCTGAACTACTAACAAAAAAGGAGGAAGAAGCATTTATACATTTTCTATTTTATTAGATTTCAATTATGTCCTGACCTCTAATTTTCCACTTATTCGGTTGTCAATAAATGAGATTATATTGGTTACAGGCAAAACTTACAGATGTGGAAGCTGATTGGTTAAACGTTGTATTTTGGCCCAACATGGGCTAATCAAGCTGCATCCTTATCTTCATTATGCAAATAAGATATTGAGGTAAATCTATGCTTCTCCTGATTGTTTTAATGTTTCTGAGCACATGGTACAGACTGAACTCCACTGAAAGACACTGGAGTGGGCTGAATGGTGGCCTCCCAAAAGGTATGTCCACATCCAAATACCTGGAATCTGTGCATGTTACCTTATTTGGAAAAACTGGTCTTTTAGATGAAATTAAGTTAAGGATCTTGAGATGAGATCATCTTGGATTATCCAAGTGGGCCCAAATCCAATGACATGTGTCCTTATAAGAAACAGAACAAGAGAAGACACAAACATACAGAGGAGAAGACAATGTAAAAATGGAGGCAGAGATTGGAGTGATGTTGTCACAGCCAAGGAATGTCTGGAGTCACCAGAAGCTGGAAGAGTAAAGGAACCAACTCCTATAGAGATCCAGAGGGAGTGTGGGCCTCCAGACACCTTGATTTCAGCCTTCTGAGCTGCAGAGCTGTGAGAAAATAAATTTCGATTGTTTGAAGCCCTCCAATTTGTTACAGCAGCCACTGGTAACTAATACACTAACCAAGTGAAATTTTCAAGTCATTACTTGTAGCCATTCTCCATATTAAAGTCTGGACATTCACTCTGTTCTTATTCAGTCAGATTCCTTATAAGGCCAACCAGCTTTTATCACCATTGAACAAAGGTACTTGTTAGCCTTTTTAAAGTTGCAATTCTACTTCAGAAGCCTTTTGAAAATTAATCAATATTTTTAAATTCCCCCCCCCCAAAAAAGAGCTGAATTTCCCACTATGAAATCACCACACGGAAATTACTTATTTCGAAGCACTCAATTAAACCTTGTTATTTTGGTCTATTATTGTGGAAAATGTAAAATGCTGTGTCTATAAACATCTGAAGAAAAACTTGTAAAATCATTACATTAAATCTTGGTGCAATATGATTTGGGTTGGCTTCTGAGGTATTCTCTATTTAATCTGACTACCTCTTATTGCTCCAGTTCAGTTAGCTAGAGTGTTTTATATTTAGAGACTCTGTGTGCATGCGTGTGTGTGTGTGTGTCTGTGGTAGTGGGGTAGGTTGTTTCAATAAACCACTAAGTTATTCAATTTATATGCTTCTGCTCTAGCTAGGTTTCACGTATAATATTATTTTGTGTATTCTATGTACGTTAGGTAAAATAACAACGGAAAGAGAAAAATAATTTTTACTGAGCATTGCTAGCATAAATTTAAAAATAAACAGCAAATCTATCAAGGTTTACTAAATATTAAGCCTTTTATCCTATTTGTGCCATAAAACACTTAATCCAAGTAAAAAAACTCTTTATATAGCTTATCATTATAATCCAGATAGTAGAAAACATTTCCCTTGGGAGTAAATATGAACGTAAACTTTATCTGCATAAAAAAGTTCAGATTATTATTTTACTTCAAAATTTCCACAAAACATTATGTGACAATTTTTACTCGGGAAAGATGTAACAGATTTATTTGGACTCTTATTATTTGCTTTGATCTTTCTTAGTTTTGGCAACCTGGAGTTGTAGAAAGACCATTGGATCTGATGTTAGAAAACCTAAGCGTTATTTCTGCTCTGACACCATGTGAGCTTAGGCTCTCGACACCCCTGATCCTTAATCCAAAAACATAAAGATAAAAGCATCCACATCACCTACGTCAGAGTTGTTACCAGCATCTCTGTTGAAATTTCATTCATCTTTCAGCAGTAAGACCATCACACCTCCCTATAAAGCAGTGGTTCCCACAGCTGCACATTGGAATCACCTGGGAAGCTGAATCCACTCCCAGAGATCCTGAATTGACTGGTTTAGGGTAGGGCATGGATATTAGAATATTTTTAAAGCCCCCAAGGTGATTTTAATGTACAGCATTTAGAACCATTGCTGTAAAGCCTTTTTCAATCCATAGCAGCAGAATTCATCCCTATCTTGATGATGCTCTTAACGTAGCAAACTTTAAGTGACTTGACCAAACAACTGAAATGCTTCCTACCCTTTGCAGAACATTCTGTCTAGTACCCTCAGGAAATTCACAGCTGATAGATTACTATCTGAAAAATAGCAATAACAGGTAAAGTTTATGTAAGTTACTGTTCTAAACATTCTGCAAGTACTCATATAGTCCTCACAATAACAGTATTATTACCCCCATTTTATTGATGAGAACACTAGGGTACAGAGAAATTAAGTAAATTGCCCACAGTCACACAGTTGTGCAAGTGGCTGGGTTGAGATCTGAACCCGGGCCACTCACTAGGCAACACTGAAGCACAGTGGAGTGACTGCTCACTTTTGCTCCCACTGAATGAGTTATCTGCCTAAGAAAAATCTCTCTGGCTTGCTCCAACACCTGTTTATGCCTGGCATATTATGGTTGCATAATTTAGTTAAAATATTATGTAAACACCCCCTTGCCCCCCCTCAAAAAAAAAGGAGTACAAAAAGAAAGAGTTGCTATTTCTATGAAAACTGAAATGCTTGTTTTGAAAGGGAACTCACTAAAAAAAAAAACTGTCAAATGAAGTGTGGGTGAGGCAACACTAAATTATTTGTGAAAAATCATTAAAATCTAGGATTCTGTGCCCTGATTGCTTTGTAAATATTTTTTATTTTATTTAATGGTACAGTTTAAAGAAACTGACACTGTAACTCATTAGTAAAGCATTATGGATGTGGTTATGTAAAAAGGAGGGAAACTTCACTCAGCTGACCCATAATCAAGGAAAAGGCCTTAGACCTGTATTAAAATATGGGCAAGTGTGGAAACTTACATATTTAAATCCTAACAAAACATTTCAGGCATTTATGTAGCATTTCATATAATTCTCCAATTTAATCAGTTTTAAATTAACTGACCAACCATTAATACACATCATGTTGGATAAAAGTCTACAGAACTAGAATACCCTTTATAGTTTGGCATTGTGAATGTCTATTTACAATTCTGTTTCCCTCACCTCATTAGGAGTGCCTTGAGGACAAGGACACTGTCTTATTCAACATTTCATGTTCAGGCCTAAAACAGTGCCTGGCACAGAATAGAAACTCAATTAACGTAAAATTTAATGAGATTATGTGCATGAAAAGTACTTGGATGCTGGAAAGTGCTGTGGAGCTACAGGCTGTGTTTTAAATGGGCACATACATCAGTGTGCCATGGTTTCTCAAGGTAGAAACTCAGGAATACAAGCACTCTCAGTATTAATCAGCAACATCGGTAGAGCTGAGTGTTTAAAGGAGTGGGTCATAGGGGCTTCCCTGGTGGCGCAGTGGTTGAGAGTCCGCCTGCCGATGCAGGGGACACGAGTTCGTGCCCTGGTCCGGGAGGATCCCACGTGCCGCGGAGCGTCTGGGCCCGTGAGCCGTGGCCGCTGAGCCTGTGCGTCCGGAGCCTGTACTCCTCAACGGGAGAGGCCACAACAGTGAGAGGCCCGCGTACCGCAAAAAAAAACCAAAAAAACAAAAAAACATACGAGTGGGTCATAGAGTCAGACAGACCTAGTTTGGATCCTGGCTTCATAACGTACTAGATGGGTGACCTTGGGCAAGATACCTAACTGATCTGCACCTCAGTTTGCCCATTTGTGAAATTGAGATCATTACAAAACTACCTACCTCAAAACATGTAAATGTCTATCAATTGAGTGTTGATACAGAATAACCTCCAAGCTAAATTGTTAGATTAAAAAAAGTGGAGGTAGATAAAAAATATGTACAGTAAGTTCTCATTACTGTGAAAAAAGGAATATCAGTACAAACTTGTGTATACACAAGTAACTTCTAGAAGAATACAAAAGAAACCATTAAAAGTGATTATATCTGTGGAGTGGCCCCAGAAAGCAGTAAAAATTTGGAGAGGTAAAGGGTTTTGCACAAGAGGGTTGATAGCAAAAAAATTCTATTGCATAAAAAAGAACAATAAGAAAATCCCACAGCAGTTAGCTTGGGTCAGCATGCTGCTAGAGTTCTAAGGTTAGAAGCCAATCCAAGCTAAGCCTTAGAGCAGGGATGTCAAATACAGAGCACATGGCCACTTCTTCCTCCAAAGCCTATGAATCAGGACATTCTTCACCACTGAGCCTGGGAAAGGCCTCAGAAACCTTCTCAAGTCAGTGATCCAGGCAGTCACCAATAGACTAGAATTGGCCAAAGGGATAAAAGCTATTTGCCACCCAGAATTAGAGACACAAAATGGGTTGAGAAGATTCTGTAAGGAAGGGAATATTTGGCTTACAATTACTGAGGCTGAAGGGAGAATAGCTCGTAAGTAAATTAACAATGGTTTCAAAGAATATAAAAAACTCTTAAATGGAAGACGGTAGACGCTTAACACTAAAAGATTAGCTCCCAGAGTACCTTCAAGTCTGTTCTTCTAAGAAAACCAAAAGATTACAGCCCCTGTCTTTCCTATCTGAAATTAGGATCTCCACAGGAATAGCCATTATAATGAGCATTTCCACTTAATAACGTGGCGTCACTTTAACACTTTTACAAACAACACATTTTCACATAAATCATGATCTGCACTTTGGTTTCACTTTGTCCTCACCACCTTGTGAGCCAGGTAGCCTGGATTATTAGACTCTACTGTGTTGATCAGCACCCTTGGTTGCTGAACAGTTAAGGAGTTTGCCTGGGATCACACAACAGGCCAGTGGTGGAACTGAAGTAGGATGCAGGGTTCCTGACAATCAACCTAGGTCTCTCCTTGAATGTCAATTTAAGTGAAGGTGGGTTGACTGGTGAGACAAGCTAGGGGGGCAAGGAGCGAAGGGTATGTAGGTTATTACAATGAGCATCATCTTTCTTGTATGCATGGGCTGACGGGTTCTGGGGATCATCTAGCTCTGTTAGTAATTGATCAGCACCAAGTGCTAGGCACTGTGCTGAGCACTCTGTGTTTATTGTCGCATTGAAGCTTCCTGTTTCTCTGGCTAAAAAAATGTGGAGTCTCCTCAACTCTACTCTTTCTCTCATACCCCACATCTTGTCTGTCAGAAAATCCTGTCACCCTTGCCATCAAAATGTACCCAGTTATATGCCCACTTTTCATTCCCTTCGATACTATTCCCCATCATCTCTCACTCAAATTATGGCAATCACCTCCTCACTAGCCTCCCTCCTTCCACCCTTTCCCTACCCCAGTTTATTCTCAACACAGCAGCCACAGTGATCCTCTGAAAACCCGAATCACACTATGTCACTACCCTGCTCAAAACCCTGCTATGGCTCCCAATTTCACTTTCCCTCAGAATAAAACCCAAAGTCTTGACAGTAGCCTATAAGGCCTACATGATCTACCAAACTGCCCTCTGTGTGGTTTCCTTCCTCCTCCTGGCCTTTGCACTTGCTGTGTTGTCTCCTTGGAATGCTTTTTTCCGAGAATCTGCATGGCTTTTCCCCTCACATTCTTTAGATCTCTGCTCAAATACTATCTAATCGGAGAAACCTTCCCTGACCACCCTACTTTAATTTATTTATTTTATTTATTTATTTTTGGCTGCATTGGGTCTTTGTTGCTGCATGCCGGCTTTCTCTAGTTTCGGTGAGCGGGGGCTACTCTTCCTTGCAGTGTGTGGGCTTCTCATTGCGGTGGCTTCTCTTGTTGCGGAGCACGGGCTCTAGGCATATGGGCTTCAGTAGCTGTGGCACGCGGCTCTGAAGTTGTGGCACACGGGCTTAGTTGCTCCGTGGCATGTGGGATCTTCCCGGACTAGGGCTCGAACCCCTGTCCCCTGCATTGGCAGGCAGATTCTCAACCACTGCGCCACCAGGGAAGCCCCACCCTACTTTAAATAGCCTTCTTCTCCCTACCCCAATCCTCCCTAACCCTTCCTGCTTCTTTTCCATAGCACATATCCCCCATGATACAGTAAATCTTTTCTTACATATTTTGTTCATTTTGTGTGTTTCCTTGCGAGAATGAAGCTCCATGAGGGAACTACTCTTGTATCTCCAACACCTGGACCAGTGACAGATACAGAGCAGGTTCTCAAGAAGTACTGATTAATACAAAAAAAGAGTTGTGTAAAATGGGTACCAGAATTATTCCCATTTTACAGATAAAACATAGGGTCACAGAGTTTAAGTGATCTCTTGGGGTCACTCACTTAGTAAGAGAGGAGTCAGGAGTTGAATGCAAGCCTGCCTACCCTTGTAAAGATAGCATTCTCTCTGTATGTGTCTCTGTCTCTGTCTCTCCTTTTGTACTAAGAGTTAAATCTTTTTAGAAAAATTTTTCCATGAGAATCATCAGCTCTAGATACACTAAAATGTATATGTGGAAATAATTTATTACAATTTTATCCCAATGTTGTCACTGCCTATAAAATACTCTTAACAGCTCCAGTAACAGTTGTATCAGCTGAAAGATCACTCTCAAAATCAAAAATTATCAAAATATATTTGTGATCTTGCATCTGCCAAGAGCAACTGATGGTCCTTTCAGTTTATAAATTGAAAATAAACTTGTTAAAAGTATAAATTTTGGACTTCCCTGGTGGCGCAGTGGTTAAGAATCCACCTGCCAGTGCAGGGGACATGGGTTCGAGCCCTGGTCCAGGAAGATCCCACATGCCGCAGAGCAACTAAACTCGCGCCACACTACTGAGCATGCGCTCTAGAGCCCGCGTGCCACAACTACTGAAGCCCGCGCACCTAGAGCCCATGCTCCACAACAAGAGAAGCCACTGCAGTGAGAGCCCGCACACCACAACGAAGAGTAGCCCCCGCTTGCAGCAACTAGAGAAAGCCCACACGCAGCAATGAAGACCCAACGCAGCCAAAACTTAATTAATTAATTTTTATAATATAACAAATGAATTTGCAGAAAAGTGAAACAGAAGCCTTGTGACCCATCAAGACATTACATTAATAAAATATTAGCATTATCATTTACTTTATAAAATTATGACACAAAAGTATTATTCTTTGCATTTTGTAAGATTATGTTCTTACTCATGTATCACTATTACTCCCGTTATGTTTTATAAGTAATAAAATATTTTTAAAGGGAAAAGCTTTATAATTTTTGTACCTGTAACATCACTTTTTCCTGCTTTTGAACAAAAAGCCCTGCATTTTCATTTTGCACTGGGTCTTGCAAAAGAAATACATGGAGATAATACCTTTAAAAGCTAATTCCCTCTTCCAAGTTTGATAGGAAGCCTGCCCAACTTTAAGACTATACCATCCCCCCTGCCTCCTACTCTATCCCCCCTGCCACATACACACAGCTAATAAAGTAAACTTATCCTTGTCTTATATATCATTTTTTAGGGCCTAGCATTAGCCAGGATCTAATTACCTGATTCATGTTGAAACACTCTAAATTGATAATAAACACATTCTCCATCCCACATAATACATGGGTTTTAATAGGGATCTCCACTGATAACTCTCAAGGGAATTATTCATCTGGATCTCCAGTTCCTACCACAGGTCCTGACACAGAACCAACACTTGATAAATATCTGCTGAACTAAGTACATAATAGGGAATTTTGGGACTCCCTAGCAGGCTGTTAGTGGTGCTATTCTTAGTCAAGGGCACCTTTCTTGGTGTTTCTTTGCCAGTCCCTCTCAAACAATGATATATAGGTCAAAGTAAAATTACTTACTATTGTCTATGAAGACAGGGACTGCCTGTCTCATTTTTCAGTATCCCTTGAACCTAGAACAGTACCTGGCACTCAACCAACAATTGTTGTGTGATAAATGAGTAAGTGGAGTGTATGTAGATCCCTGCTCCACTTTGACCCCACAGGGTATGAGGTCTAACCTGCACTTTTCTGTGCAGACTGGAGCTTTGTATAGGAGATAACTTGGGCTCCTAGTCCAAGAACACCTTACTACAAGTAAGGGATGACATTCCTTTTTAAACAAAGCACAGAGATGTCCCTGAATTTCAAAGCAAGAGGCCCCAGAGAATTCCCATGATGAAAGGGTTGACTCAACTGTTAGCTCTGAACTCCATCATTCTTGTTTTATTTTCCCAACAAGGGTCTCTCATTCTGGTTCTTACCATCACTGCTTCCAGACTCCGTCATTAAAACATCAGTCTAAGTTTAGACAAGAATCCATTTTGGAGAGCTGAGCAGGGTAGCCTATTATTACTCAGGAGTTTTACTAAATGCCAAGAAAATATAAGAATTAAATTGACACTAAAAGAAGTACAAAATACAAATAGGAAAAACAAGATTTCCTAAGTAAAGATATTTAATTCTGAGAATGTCAGTAAATGAGTCAGTTTGACTAGGTCTCAAATCATCTATTAAAAACGTATCCTGGGCTTCCCTGGTGGCGCAGTGGTTGAGAGTCTGCTTGCCGATGCAGGGGACACGGGTTCGTGCCCTGGTCCAGGAGGATCCCACATGCCGCGGAGCGGCTGGGCCCGTGAGCCATGGCCGCTGAGCCTGCGCGTCCGGAGCCTGTGCTCCGCAACGGGAGAGGCCACGGCAGTGAGAGGCCCGCGTACCGCAAAAAAAAAAAAAAAAAAAAGTATCCTCCTCCTCACCTCTGTAATGAACCTCTTTCCCTCCCAGCACCATGCCTATCTCTCAGCTTTTATGCACCACATTGTGAATAAAACCTAAGATCCTCACACCAACTTCCACCACCAAAGACTTGCCAAATCCTTGGGTGCTCCCCAGTCCTTTCTAGAGCTAGAGATTAACTAGATTATTGGCTTGGATGCCAAACATTACTACTTTGCAAATCTTTGCTGGATTGTGTGTTTGCCCCAGTTTTAAAGTCCATTCTGTCACTCAGAAACAATTAATTTTACTAAAGCCCATTAGCTTTTTGCAAAATTCTATAACATCGCTTTAAATATATAGCAATTGAAGTAGTAAATATAGCTCTTATACAGAATATAGCACATGTATACAGGTGGGTAGGGATGTCAGAAATAAGATGATTTGGATCATGGTACTCAAGAAGTACCAAGGTATGATGAAACAAATCACTGTAATGAATCTCTTCTAATACCCATAGAAAGAGATTTGTGTCTGTGATATTCCACGGCTCACACTTTGTTGCACCCAGCACCTAGCATGTTGTCTTCAACAATGGAATGCTCTATAAAGGTCTGATAAGTGATTCACTTGTTGCTGGTCTTTCTACAGAGAAAAAAAAATCATTTTCTGGTGAGCTTTGTACTTAAGATCCAAACCAAACAAGCTAGATTATTTTTCTTCAAAAATGGTGACTATTTTCTCTGTTGTATATAAATATAGAATGTCATGTCATAAAGGAAACATTTTGGGATCTAGTGGTACATAGTCAAAAGAAATACATTGAAAAAATACCCTAAGAAAATATACCCGTCTCCAAGTTTGAAAAATGACTATTTTAACAAAATCTTATGAAATGAAATTGCTGTATGAATGAGACATTTTATGTCAAGTTCCAACCAGTAGCCGACAACATTTTCAGTGCAATGTTAACAATTTGAAATATATTGGAATAGTTTTATAAATTAATCCTGTAGCTTTGAAAAGCTCAACCCCATAATCATTCTCTTCTGGAAACATTCCATTCCATCTTATTTTTATAAGCACTTTATATGGAAATATGATACGTTTTTCCTGTTAAGAAAACTACTTTAGGAGGCCATAAATGGATTTATTAAATAATTAGCATGCAGATAGAGAAAAGCTATGTGCCTTGCAGAAGATCTAAAATTGTTATTGGGAGCAAAGTGATATTCATATTTTTTAAACTATATCAGAAATTGCAGATGTCAGGCACATTCACATTAACAGTACAGTTCAGTCATGGATTAGGTATGGTGCTAGCATTTTAGTGTGAGAATAATTTCAGTAATAGAAATGTGAGCAAACCTATGAGGATTTAGAAAGGCCAGATAAGGCGTAAAATATATCCTGGCTGTGGCAGGGTAACAGAGTCATTCTAGGAAAAGGTTATATAATGTAGATTATTTATGACCTAAGAGAAGACATAGTGGCACACAGAAGACTCTTACTAATAAAAATGGAGATGATGATACACACATTTATGAAATGCCCAGAGGGTAGCAAGTATGATACTGGACATATAAAAAGGCCAAGTGCTTCTCTCTCAGCACTATGAAAGAAATATCAGAATGTCCCTAAAGATAGATAAAGCATAAGCCAGTGAGTTTTGTTTTAATAAAAGGTGTGCTTGGCAAAGACAATGGAAATTCATGGCCAAGTAAGTTAGTGACCAAATTTGCTCCTCTGCTATAAGCACAGCCAAACAATTTCTCTGTCAAAGAAAAGCAAACAAACAAACAAAAAGGAAACCCTGTAGATTTGGGATGACAGCCAAGTTATTCTTTGCTTATATTCTCCTTCAGAATAGCCATGATGGAGGAAACATGAAAATATGACAGTAAGTTGAAGTTTTAGAGATGAAGGAGATAATTACCTGGAAGTGCTTCATAGGTAGTAAAGAATTATATGAAAGATAGTTATGATTACAATACAGCCTTGTCACTTCCCATAAGTGTTCAGATTCCTGCTTTGATTTGAGCCACGTGTTTTTGCATATCTACTATTTCCTTTCATACTCAAAATGTTAATCATTCCCAGGGTAAACACAGATTCCAAAGGAATAAGTGACTTGCCTCTGGTTAGGTGGATCTGGGGGTCAAATTCAGATACCCTGATTCCTAGTCCAGAAACACAGCTATTAGAGTTCTGCGTGGTTCTTAATCAATCTCTTCCTCTTCTCTCTGAGAGTGTCCCCATTTGCTCAAGATAGAAGCCACCTCATGTTAATATTCTACCCAGAATGTAAACGCTGGCTTGAGGCATCGTTTTCTTCATGTTCCTCTCACTAGTCATTCTTTCCCATTTAATTAATTTTTTGCCCTTATTCCAAACAGTCCAAATCCCTTTTATCCTTTTCTCACAGTAACAGTCACTCAAGAACTTTGATTAAAATGCTGGCTTGAAGATCCAGCATCATTTCAGCCAATACAACAGACAGAAACTAGTTGACTTATTGAGATGATGTGTAGCTCCTAATGTTTCTTCCCTCAGGATTCAGCGCTGCTTGAGGTAGAAACCAATGCAAATAAAAATGTCTCTAAGAAAAGGAGATGCTTGACCTTGCTAAGCATCTGCCATATTAAATAAAACTGCAATTTGAATGATAACAACTGTTAATCAGATCATTCCTTCAAGTAATTTAAATGCATCTAATTCTTCAACTTAAATTTTGCTACTGCGTGATTTTCCAGTTTCCACATTTCATGCTCAACTTAGTATGAAATATTTCCTATATGCAAATAAGACCAGAGGTAAATTATTATTTCAAGGCTTTTGGGTATGCCGTTAAAGTTTGGAAATATGCTGATTAATATAAACGACAATGGCCCGAGTAGCTGAAAGAAGTATCAGGTATATAGAAGTATATCTCCTAGCACTGCTGAGAATGAGAGCTAGTAAAACTTCAAGATTTCCCACAGACTGGTCTTGGCATTCAGAAATAGCCTGGGGATGAGCAAGTGACAAGTAGGCCAAAAGGGGAATTCTTTCTCCTCCTCCACTGAGAGACAGGAAACTGAACTTCTTGAAAGTTTGTTTATGTTAATAAATTAAATGTCTATAGTAACAAGTCTGAATCATTGACCCTTACTCCTCCTCCTTGTTATTCTTACAAAACAACTCCATCAAAGACAGCATAGAGAAATGAGAGGCAAGCATAGGCATAGCTTTATCAGATCTTCTAGGGGAAAGTAAAAAAAGGAACAGAAGATAAAAGAGATAGAAAATAAGTCTGAACAACGTCTTGTGGTGTAAACTACAAAACTATAACAAACACTCCAAAATGCTTGTGTCATAGCTTGAAGGGTCATTCAAATGTTTCCTTGTGCTGCTCAAGGTGAAAGTCCTGTTTCTGTCTCCACGTGGGCCAATTAGCTTTTACTCACCTCCCAGGTCTCTAACTGTGCCTCTAACCGCAGATGACCCTCTTGCAAAGGTGTGCCTGTGGCCAAAGAGGCTGAGTGATACTGTGAAGCCAACACTCGCCATGAGAAAAGCAATCAGAAGCACAAGTTACCAGCCATTTAACCAAATCACTATGGTGGAGCAGAGCCTACAGAAAATTGATAGACACGAAGTTTGTCCCTAAGATCTCTTAGAAAGATGCTGAAGGAGATAACATAGATTTGAAGCAATAAGAGTGGAAATTCATAAAGACTCTTGGTGTTATTGGATTTCAGAGAAGAAAAAGATCAGGGCGTACCAGACTCGTCAAGAAAGTCCACATGGAGAACAAGGGTATTGAGGTGTATCTTAAAGACTGGGTAGGACTTGACTGGGAAGAGAATAACAGTATCCATGGCTTGAACACTTATTCTGTGCCGGGCACTGGGTTAGGTCCATTACATACATCATCTCATTGAGTTTTTCTTTTTTTTTTTTTTTTGCTGCGTTGGGTCTTCGTTGCTGTGAGTGGGCTTTCTCTAGTTGTGGCGAGCGGGGGCTACTCTTCGTTGCAGTGCACAGGCTTCTCATTGCGGTGGCTTCTCTTGTTGCGGAGCACAGGCGCTAGGCACGCAGGCTTAGTAGTTGTGGCACGTGGGCTCAGTCATTGTGGCTCGTGGGCTCTAGAGTGCAGGCTCAGTAGTTGTGGCGCACGGGCTTCATTGCTCCACGGCATGTGGGATCTTCCTGGACCAGGGCTTGAACCCATGTCCCCTGCATTGGCAGGCGGATTCTTAACCACTGTGCCACCAGGGAAGTCCCTCATTGACTTCTTACAGAGGAGGTTTTATTATCCCCACGTACAAATCAGAAAACAGAGGCTCAGGAAGGTTAAGTGACTTTCCCAAGGTCAGACTGCTAGGAAGTGCCTTCAGGAGAATGTCATAGACATAACTTACGAGGTTTTGCATAGCTGGCCCCTTCTTGCCTCTCCAGCCTCATTTCACACCACTCACCTGCTTGTTCAACACACTCCAACCATAAATTAACCAATCTCTTTCATCTAGGATGTTCACATTTTGGGTTCCCTCTGCTTGCACAAATCTGCCTCCTTTGCCTGCAAAACTTTTATGCATCTAGCAGATCTTTTTTTAAAGTTACTTCTTTAAAAAGGTATTCTCTGAATGCTGATCTAAATTAGGTTCCTTATTAGACTCACTTATAGACATACTATTCATAGCACTTATCATATTTTATATCTAAGTAATTACACACATGTTGTGTTAGTTAAGAGTTCTCCAGGTTGGCAGGCTGAAAATTCAGGTAAGAGTTGATATTGGGGTCTCGAGTCTAAATTCCTCAGTCTGGAAACACAGACAAGATGTCTATGTTACAGTCTTGAAGATAATTCCTTCTTCTTAGGGAAACATCCATCTTTGCTCTCAACTGATTGGGTGAGCAATGCAGGACATTCTGCTTTCCTCAAAGTGTACTCAGTGAAATATTAATCACATCTTTTAAAAAGCTTTCATAGCAGCATCTTGACTGGTGTTTAACCAATGATGCACCATAGCCCAGCTAAGCTGACATAATTAACCATCACATATGTCTATTTAAGGGCTATTTCCCCTACTTGACTATAAACTCTAAGAGGATAGAGACTCAGTCCATTTTTTCACAGCTGTATCCACAATGCATAGAACAGCATCGGCCATAAAATATTTGCTCGAAATGTATTTACTGCTGAATGAAAGGAATGTCTGCCAGGTCTTGATGACTGGTTGATCTAGCACTGGCAGAAAATGTAAAATAGAAAACAGTAGCTAACTACAGGACAGTAAGCATTTCTAGCCAGCAAGGTTTAATTCAATTTAACCAACAGTTATGGACTGGCTTCCATCAACTCAAAACTATCCTAGGTATACAGAGGATACCAAAATGAATATAATAGGAGTCATAGAAAGATCACAATACACAGGTGTTTACTGCAGCAGTATTTATAGCATCAAAAATTGAGAACAATCTATATGTCCAACAGTAGGTAACTGAATGGACAATTATTGGTGTTGGAGTGAGCTCTGATAGCTAGGTTTGAAGTTTATGTACAGTGTTCATCTTCCACTATTGACTGATAATAACCCATTCATTTATATACAAAACTGTTATATTAAAAAATAGGTGTCACGAGGGAGCACTGGGTGGCAGTTCTAGTAGACCATCGCACTACTATTCTTTGCGAGCCTGGGCTCACTTACAGAGACAAGGATGCTCCAACAGGGTCATCCCACCTTCAGATATTGAGTATCTACTATATGCCTGTCACTGTTCTAGGTCTCAGAGATAGAGTGATGAACAAAAGAGACAAATATCCATGCACTCATGGAGCTTGCATTCTTGTAGGGAAAGATAGACAAATAAAATAAAAGACATGCTATGTTATTAATCGACACTAATAAGAACAATAAAGCAGGAAAAAGAAAAACAAAATGTCTGGAATGGGCATTAACATATTAGATGGGAACACCAAGGAAAACTTCACAGAAGGTGACAATTAAGTAAAAACTTTAAAGAAGTGAGGGAGGGAGCTATTTGTACATCTGGAGGAAGAGAGTTCCATGCAGAAGAAACAGCGCGCGCAAAGACCTGTTGTCCTGGCATGTTTCAGTTTGGAGCAGAGTGAAAAATAGGGAGAGCAGTAGGGAATGAGATCAGAGATGTAATGGTAAGGGTGAGGGAGAGATGAGAGGGAGACACAGTATCATGTGTGAATGTGAGAAAAGACATAAATTTGGAACTGACTGGAGCATGTTTTTTTGAGTATAAGATGATAGAGAACGTTAAATCCATATGTAATTTCTATGCCCACTAAA
The DNA here is from genome assembly GCF_949987515.2 of Delphinus delphis. Taxonomy (NCBI): domain Eukaryota; kingdom Metazoa; phylum Chordata; class Mammalia; order Artiodactyla; family Delphinidae; genus Delphinus; species Delphinus delphis. The sequence continues at coordinate 9,157,109 of NC_082704.1, forward strand.
TACAAAGCAAGACCTTGGCCACTGAAAACAGTGTATCTAGAGCCTATTGAAACCAGCAAACCCTTGTAATTATCTTATATAGCATTTTAAACCAGACTATAAAAACTTGGACAATCCTTGTAGTGAGACAACATTTTAATATCCATGCCTAAACATATCCCACCAAAGACCAGAATGTCTTTCTTCCTGCTCAGGTGTTGTGGAAGAAATTTACCTTATCCTTATAGGTTCCATAAGTGGATCCATTCAAATTGAGAAAGAATATTAATTTGGGGTTTCTGGATGAAGTGCTTTAAATATCCAAGGTTAAGGAGTCCACAAAGTAATCTACTTCCCGTAAGGAGACTCCAATTACGCCTAATGAGAACACTGGGAATGCAGCAAAAGGGACAATAGAACCAACACATGGCCTTCCTGATGCATATATGCTCTGAATGTCACCAGAACTGTATCACCAGATTTACTCTCCATTTTATGATGTTCTAGCAAGATCTTTAGCTGCCCATCAACCTATGCTTCCCATTAGATAATGGGAGTGAAGAAGAGGCCAGTCTTGCACATATATAACTGGGCTGAAAGATCACCTCCAAGAAGTTTATTCAGATTGACTGCTTCCAGAAGTCCAAAATCATACAGAGAGTCCACTACACTGCCAATCGGGATGTGGTCCTGTTGCACAATTTGGGAATTCCAAATAGTTAAGATAGCCTTCTGACCAAAGGAAAAACATATTGCATTTGATATTACAGCAAGTAGAATTAATACCAGCCTAAACATTGAGAGCAGTATGAAATTCAGGGTGGTAGCTACTTTGGTAGAGCGGTGTATTGACAGGGAAGGACTGTGAAGAGGGAATGAAGGGTGTTTGATATGATTGATGTATAAATAGGTATATTTCTGTTGTATAAATATATTGAATTACATGTTTATGATTTGTGCACATTTATTTATCCATGCCTACTTCAATAAGAAGTATACTTAAGTAAATGTCAGAGTGGAAACCAGGGGTAGAGCTGTCAAGGTAAAGGAACGATCACAATCAGCAAATGGCTGTTCGGCAGCTGGTAGAGACAGATCCAATCCTGCCCTAGGAAAACTGACAGAGTTCAAGGAAAGCACCTCTAACATGGCCCCAAAAAGGAAGCCCTTCCCAGTTTTAGGGGAGGAATGTGAGGCTAAGAGAAGGATGGGAACATAAGTAGAGAGGAGAAGAATGTGGATTGTTGGCACCCTAGAATGGGAGGTAGGAACCCTCCCACTATGAAGGGTGGTGTGGCAACTGCCATCCAACCATGATGGTGGAGGGTAAGAAGCAACCTTCCTTTCTTGTAATCCTACAGCAACACTTACGAGTCCTTGCAGTATACTTCTGAACCAGCAATGATAACTCTACCTGAGAAGGGTTTGGCTCTATTTCTAAAGGAATAGAGCCAGTGCCCGAAGGCAGAACAATTACCTGATATCTCTTTGGCTTAGGATGGATCATATGTTTCTCAGCAGAAAACACATCCAAGTGGTCAGGAACTGCACATTATGTAGAGCTCAGTGGCACTAAATTAGACACCGCCATTTCTCCATACTCATAAGCACAAAGAGAAATCTGCCCCACTCCCGTTTTTTTTGAGAGTTTCGAATATTTCATTAGGGAGAGATGATGTCCATCACATGGCCTCCTGCTCTGGATAACTACAACATGATAAGCTGTAGGCCTGCCTACTTACCCACAAGCCACAAGGCCATCAAATCTCTTTACACTCTTGGTGAGAACACCCCTAGACCCCCAACTTCTTGCCATTAATAGGCAAAACCACTAAATCATTGAACTAAGTATGGTATTTGGGTCTATAATTTGAATGTATTACCCACCTGCCCATACTCTTTGCCTCACTCACCTAGACTTTCCTCCCTATACTTCTCTCTATATTCCTTAATTTGACACAGTCACCTACCTATCCCTTTAAATTCTTGGGTACATGTTTCCTATTCAGTCTATTCTCCTATATCTTCAACCTCTTCCCAGGATACCCCTCCACCTCCTCACCTTAATCAAGACCTGCCTGTCCCATAAAGACATGAAGCTGTCAAAGACGAATATTCTTCTCTCTTAATCCTTGAATCCCAGAGCCAGAGACAGCCTTATTCCTCACTGCTACTTCAAAGTCATTTCTCCTCTTTTATTCGAAAAATCTCAAGGTCCTATAAAACTCATGCCATCAGACAAAACCTGAAAGGATATTTTGTTGCTGCTCATATCAAGAACCAAAAAACTACTCTTCAATTCCATTAGCCAAATATTTATTCAGTGCCCAATTTGGTTCTGAGTCCTGCCTTCAACATAGGTGATACAATGATCAATAAGATAGGGACCCTGTTCTCAAGAAGCACACAGCCTGGTGGTAAAGGATAGCAGAAGCTTTGAAACATAAATATCTCTACTATAACTCTTTTATAAAGCAGTGAGGAGTACTGTCCTAAAGGTGCAAAAAGAGGTCAGAACACAAAGGAGGTGGGATTTGTGAAGGCTTTTGCCAAAAAGAGACACACTTGGACTACTATTTGAAGCCAACATCACTGGAGCAAAGACATCAGTCATACACAAACTAAACCAGAGTGCATCTGGAGGTTTCAGAAATGGAAATGGAACACACTAACTATGGCATTTTCTATACCTGTTAGCAAGATCAAGTCTAACTCTGGGGTCCCTAGACTCTTGAAAAGCCTCACGCATCAGAAGCACTTCTGTGTCCTTGAACATTCTATGCAGTCAGAACTATGGAGTGACAGGGCAGGGGAATAACTTAGTGGAAATAATTATCTGCCTAGCTATCAAAGAATCGAGTACTCACAGTGTCGTTTTTAAAGGGTCAAATGTCAGAAAAAGTACAACTCCCTGATGTGCAATTGATTACATAAAAGCAAGAGGACAGTTTGTCAGAAACTTCTATTCCAGCCCTTGTACATTAGCAGGACAATATGTAAAACTACCACAAAGTATTGACTGGTCCCAGCACTTAGAGAAGAGGCCAGGGCTTCCTCAATTCATAAATCAGGATCTCTAAATAGATGAGTGATTCTTAGAGCATTGAATGAGGACTCATAAGGCCATGTAAGCTTAGGTGGAACATTCTATTTTCTGAACTCCAGTTTTCCCATATGTAAAATAATTTATTAATACCAACATCTGTGAGTTATCCTAAGCACCAAATGAGAAAATAGGTGTTTTGCAATATCACCTATGTATTTAGAAGAGTAATATTACATCCATTCCCCAAAACTTGCCAGTTTCCTCTCTTCAATTCAGAGGACAGACTTTACTATTGACTCTTGCCTCCCTAAGAAGCATCAGCAAATTTACCCTGGTTCCATCACCAACAATGGAATCTCCTCCAAGAAATGTTGGAGTCCCTTGTAATAATCCCTCTATCATCACTCAGTAACTTCTGGAAACGCTGCCCATGTATTGTTGAAAATTGATCCCAGAACCCTGAATAAAATATTAACATTTTTACTTACAAATAAAAGTAAGACCTAGCCAGTGCAATAAGGCAAGAAAAAGAAATAAAATACATACACGTTGGAAAGGAATTAATAAAACTATCTCCATTCACAGGTGACATGATTGTCTATACAGAAAATCCCAAGGAAACTTAACAAAAATCTAGAAGTAAGTGAGTTTAGCAAAGTTGTGGGATACAAGGGGGTGCAAGGACAATATACAAAAGTCCTTTGCCTTTCTATATACAAGCAATGAAATTGGAAATTAAAATTTGAAATTAAAAAAGATGTCATTTGCAGTACCACCAAAAAGTGAAGTATTTATATATAAGTCCAACAAAATCATGTAGGATTTGTATGCAGTGATCTACAAAGCACTGATGAAAGAAATTTTAAAACAAAGTATATAAGTAGAAATATAGTTCATATTCATGGGTTGGAAGACTCAATATTGTTAAGATGTTGATTCTTCCTCACCTTATCTATAGATTCAATTCAAACCCAAACTCCCAGTAAAAATTTTGTAGCTCCTGACAATTTGACTATAAAATTCATGTGGAAATGCAAAGGATTTAGAGTAGCCAATCAAAATAACTTTGAAAAAGAAGAATAAAGTTATAAAATATTACCTGATATTAAGATTTATTACAAAACTACATTAAGCAACATAGCAGGGCATTGGCATAATGATAGACAAATAGTCCACTGGAAGAAAATACAGAGTCCAGAAAAGAAAGGAAAAAATACCTGGATCTATACCTCATACCATATATAAAATTTAATTCAAAATGACACATTGACCTAAATGTAAACCTTGAAACTATGAAACTTCTAAATCTAAGCATGGAAGAAAATTTGGGGAATCCTAGGCCAGACAACAATTCATTAGATATGATACCAAAACACCAAATCCATTAAAAAAGAAATAAACTGGGACTTCCCTGGTGGTCCAGTGGATAAAACTCTGTGCTCCCAATGCAGGGGGCCCGGGTTTGATCCCTGGTAGGGGAACTAGATCCTGCATGCCTGCCGCAACTAAGAGTCCACATGCCGCGACTAAGAAGTCCTCATGTCACAACTGAAGATCTTGCATGCCCTAGCGAGGATCCCATGTGCCGCAACTAAGACCCAGAGCAGCCTAAATAAATAGATAAATAAATATTTTAATTAATAAATAAATAAATTGATGGTTTAATTAATATAGACATGTCTTTAGAGTCATCAGCATTAAGAAAAGAAAAGTAAATAAATAAATAAACAAACTGTTAGATTGGGCTTCAACAACAACAACAAAAAACTTCTCTCCAAAACATTGTTAGGAGAATGAAAGGGTAAGAGAAAATATTAGAAAATCATGTATTCAATCAAGGACTTGTATCCAGTGTATACAGAGAACTCTCAAAACTCAATAATAAGAAAACAAACAATCCAATAAAAATAAATTTAAAAACTTTCAACAGACACATCAGCAGATAAGATATGTGAATGGCCAATAAGCACATGAAAAGATGCTCAACCTAGTAATCTGGAATATGTAGATTAAAGCCACAGTGATATGCCAATACATACTTGCTAAGTGGCTGAAATTAAAAAGGTTGACCAAACTAAGTATACCCTAATCTTTTCAATCTTCCATTCCCACTATCACTTTAGTTCAGATTCTTATGAACTATTGCCTTTACTGTTGAAATAGTTCCTTGAAAAGTCTCCACATTTTTATTCCTGCCACCCTCCAAATGTTCTCCATGCTGTAAACAGTGTGCTATGTTCTGAATGTCTGCATCCTCTCCAAAATTCATATGTTGAAATCTTAATGCCTAATGTGATGGTATTAGTAGGTGAGGCCTTTGGGAGGTGATAAGGCCATGGGAGCAGAGCCCTCATGAATGAAATTAATGATCTTATAAAAGAGACCCAAGAGAGCCCCCTTACCCTTTTTCAAGATGTGAGGATATGAGAAGTTTGTGACTCAGAAGAGGGCGCTCTGCTGAAACCCTGATCTCAGACTTCTGACTTCCAGAACTATGAGAAATAAATTTCTCCAAGCATTGTTAAGTGAATGAAAGGTTAAGAGAAAATATTAGAAAATATACAAATAAATAAATAAATTGGATGTTTATAAGCCATCCAGTCTGTGGTATTTTATCATAGCAGACAGAACAGACTAAGACAGAAAATTGAGACTGGAAGTGGGGTTGCAGCTGTAACAAACACCTAAAAATGAGGAGGCAGCTTTGGAACTGAGTAACGGGCAGAGGCTGGAAGAGTCTGGAGGTGCATGCTAGAAAAAGTCTGCCTTGCCGTGAATGGACTGTTAAGGGTTATTCTTGTGAGGACTCAGAAGAGAAGAGGAGAGCTGTAGAGAATGCCTCACTTTTACCTTGTGCCTCTCTCCTGCTTCACCAATATGCTCTACCTACACTGGCTTCTCTCGTCTTGCTTTTAAATAGATTGTATCTTATGCTTCTTCCTCTTGTGTATCTTATGCATCCTACCAGACAAAACCACGTAATTTTTCCTGAACATGTTATTTTATTTCAGACTTTTGTGCCCTTTACACATCTACTATTTTCTTTGTCTGGAATGTCCTCACTTCTCCTGGCCAACTTGTAACCATTTGTCAAGATTCTGCTACAGCATCATATCTTCTATGACTCAGTGCTCCAAGCATCAGCTCTTCTGTGCCCATAACATTTTACATTTCATCAGTCAATAACAACTCTCTCAGTGCATTATAAGAACTAATTTATATGCCTGCCTCTCCTACTGTGAGCCCTTTAATGGTATGAATTGTGACTATACATTTAGTGCCTATACAATTTTTTATGAATATATGTTTTTTGTGTGAATTGTGACTATACATGTAGTTATGATTAGCACCTAATTCATGGTAGGTGCTCAATAAATGTTTAAGAATTTAATTTACATCTACTCTAAAACATGTTTTATGCCTAGGCCATCCTTAGGGTGTGGAAATGATTTTCAATTTAGAGAGATACTTGCCTGAAGTACAAGCTTAAATCTTGTTTTTTGTTTGTTTGTTTGTTTGTCTACTAATAGAATAGGATCATTAAGTGTCATTTGGGACTTCCATACTCCCTGTGTCTTGGTACCAAGCAAGACAAGATGATTCTTTTTTTATATATATATAAATTTATTTATTTATTTTTGGCTGTGTTGTGTCTTTGTTGCTGCGAGCTGCTGCGCCGGGCTTCCCTAGTTGCGTTGAGCAGGGGCTACTCTTTGCTGTGGTGCGCAGGCCCCTCACTGCGGTGGCCAGTAGTTGCAGCACGTGGGCTCTAAAGCGCAGGCTCAGTAGCTGTGGCACACGGGCTTAGTTGTTCCGCGGCACGTGGGATCTTTCCAGACCAGGGCTCGAACCCATGTCCCCTGCACTGGCAGGCAGACTCCTAACCACTGTACCACCAGGGAAGTCCCAGGATGATTCTTTTCAAAAATTGCAATTTAGTGAAAACAAATGAGCTCTCAGATCTGCAGAAGACATTCCTGACTTTGAGCTCTTTTCCACAGGAGGTGAAAGACAAATCCAGCAATTGTTTCAAGGTGAAGTTTTTGAATTTTTCTTTTTCCTTCTTTTTCTTTTGGTCTAAATTGTTTTTATTTTTGGTACTCCCTAGCATCATCACAGGCAGTTTCACACAGGTAAAAATGAAAGATTTAGACCATCCTTTGCCCTAATGTGTGGGTGTTCATGGAGTCCTGGCTTTCAGTTTCTCTTGCTATCTGTTTCGAATGCCTCAGCCATTTACAAAATTTCTGAACATTTGTTTGGAGGAAGTTACATAAGAAGGGAGGCTTGGGTGCTGGAAATCCAAGAAAATTTTTCAGACGCAGCATGATGTTGTGAAATATTTATATCTTCACCTGTGGCCCTGAACTGATGATTGTTTCCTCCAGGAGACTTCTGAGTTTTTTTTGTCACAGTCATATATTACCTTCAAACCACTCACTACCTTAATAGTCCTCTGAGGAGCTTCACCTTACTCTCTCTAACGTATTTGTAGAGTTGTTTACAGCTGTGTGATTTGTGTTTTTAACATAAATCTGGCCCCAGGACTTTCCTATGGTGATGGATGTTTCTCCCAGAAGTTTCTATTGTTAACTTAATTGTTCCAGATGCTCCTCCCAGCCCCATTGGGAGCTTCCTTTTTATTGGAAATGGTCACAAGAAGTGTGGTCCAACCTTAAATCAATTAGGCAATAATTATGTGACCTATGGCTAAGCTTACCATTTCTTGCATGCCCCTCAGGGACACTTTTAAAATTCTTCTTTGAAATACACATGGAAGTTGAACTTTAGATATGTCAGGAGCTTTGGGGGCAGGAAAATCATCTTGTTTGTTCCCAGAAGTTCTGATATGGGTAGAAAACCGGGACTACGAGCAGAGTTAAGAGTGAAGTCAACTTTGGCTCAGTGTCTGAATAGACAATCTAAGCGTCAAACTGGACTGAGACCTGATATGCTTTCTCAAGAATAATGACACTTTCACATTTTTCATCTAGGACAGATTTAGAGATGGCGCTCTAGTCACAAGTGGATTCTAAGGGACTGGATTGGAAGCTACATTTGCATAGCAATTTATGTAAGATTGTGAAAACATCATTTGTCCACATCAATGAATTGAGGAAAAGGGCTAGATACTTGGTGGAAAGCCAAAGGCCCCCAAACCACTTCTGCTGTTGCTGCTGCTCAGGGAATAGTGCAGTCTCCATAATGGAAAGTGTTTGACTTTTTGGTGCAATTATTGGAAAGGGGAATTCTTTTTTTCTTTTTTTTTTTTTAGCCGCACCACAGCTTGTGGGATCTTAGTTTACTTCCCCGACCAGGGATTGAACCTGGGCCCTTGGCAGTGAAAGTGCACAGTCCTAACCACTGGACTGCCAGGGAATTCCAGAAAGGGGATTCTTGCTTCGAGTAGATTTTATTCTTCTATGTTTCCATGAATTGACTTTTATATAAACCAACTTGATTTCTTGTCACTTCATGATATAAATCCTAGATATAATTCTTAAATAATTCTGCTGTTTTAAGGAGGGATAGATGTGAAACTGTACTTTCTGCCAATCGTGACTATACACGAAAACCCAAATGAAGTAGATAAGGCAGGTAGTTCTGGTCCTATTTTCTATAAGGAAAAATGGAAAGTCAGTGGCCTGAAGTTAAACATTTTAACATTTAACACAGATAATACTTTATAGAAGGAGAAAGCAAAGTTTAGGTGGCATTAAGGTATCACATTTAACATACTGGTAGACCCTAGTAAGGTACAGATCCATCCTTACATTCTTCTTTCCACAAGACAACTTTGTTACCATAAATAGCTGAGTTTATAGATGTAAATGGTAGATTTCCAGCATTTTAGCTATCTAAAGAATGCCTAAAGTTAAAAGCAATTTCTATTTCTACTTTTGTTAAATTTTTATCTGTTACTAGTTTATTCATCAGTTTCATACATATACATACACATACACATAAGACCATAAACCAAGAATGTCTGCATGCACACGCTTACCCTCGATCCTGTATCAAAAGTTCACAGTTACCATAGGTTGGAAAAGAAACTAAAGAATGACCAGCAAAGCAGCAGGCCAGCAGAGTTTTAGGTGAGTGTACCAGATCTGCTTCTTTTTAAAGAAGTGTGGGGCTTGGGACTAAGGTTCTACCTTCTCAGAGAAGACAGCTAACCATACAGACCATGCCATCCCTCTGCCAACTCCCCAAAGTCAAGCATTCAACCTATAAAACACTATGAGAGATTTTTTAAATTTTATTGTGGAAAATGTCAAATATATATAAAAGTAGAGGGGTTAGTATAATGAAAACCATGTACTCATCACCCAGCTTCAACTATTATTAATTCATTACCAATCTTGTTTCACCTATACTCTCCGGTATTCGTTTTCTATTGCTCCAAAGCAAATTATCAACACTCTTAGAGACTTCAAACAACATTATCTCACAGAAAGTCAGAATTCTGGGCGTGGTGTAACTGGGTTCTCTGCTTGTGGTCTTACCAAACTGCAAAGTATTTCCTGGAGCTATGATCTCATATGGAGCTTGGGGTCTTCTACCAAGCTTATACAGTTGTTGGCACAATTCAATTGCTTGTGGATGTAGGACTGAAGTCCCCATTTTCTTGCTGGGTGTCAGTCAGGGACCACTCTCATCTCCTAGAGACCACTCTTAAGTCTGTGGCGTGTGGCTCTCTCCATAGGCAAACATGGTTGTTTACTTCTTCAAGGACAGCAGGAAAGCATCTGCTGCTGCTTCTTGTCTCTTTTCATGGCAATCCTGATGAGGATGGGCCCAACTAGAAAAATCTCCCATTTTATTAACTCAAAGTCAGCTGATTAGGTATCTTAATTACATGTGAAAAAGGTATCATGCCATATTGTATAACATAATCATGGGAGCAATATCCTATCATATTCACAGGTCTCACTCAAGGGGAAGAGTTTATACAGTTAAATATCAGGGGATAGGATTCATGGGGGCCATGTCAGAATTTCATCTACCTTATTCACCCATATTACTTTGAAACAAATCCCTGACAGAATATCATTTAATTTATAAATATTTATGTATGTATCTCTAAAATATAAAGACTGGTTTTTTGGGGTTTTTTCTTAATTGGAGTATAGTTGCTTTACAATGTTATGTTAGTTTCTGCTGTACAGCAAAGTGAATCGTTACACATATACATAAATCTCCTCTTTTTTGGATTACCTTCCCATTTAGGTCACCACAGATCACTGAGTAGAGTTCCCTGTACTATGCAGTAGGTTCTCATTAGTTACATTAAAGACTGATTTTTAAACATAATCACTATGCCATTATCACACTTAAAAATAAAAAATAATATCAGATATCTAGTCAGAGTTCAAATTTTTCCTATTGTTTTACTATTTTTTATCTTATTTGTTCATGGCAGGATCCTAAATAGCTTCAAGTATTGAAGTTGGGCTATATGTTTCTTAAATCTTTTTAAATATACAGGCTCCTCCTCCATCTTTTCTTTTTTCCTTTGTAATTTTCTTGTTGAAGAAACAGGATCATTTGTCATATAAAGGTCTTAGATGAGAATTTTGTTTTACTATTAAACTTTTTATTTTGAGATAATTGTAGATTCGATTCGCATTTACATTTACCCCTTTTCTCCCATAGTATCATTTTGCAAAACTGTATTATAATATATAGTCAAGGTACAGAATATTCCTGTCATCACAAGAATTCCTCATGTTGCCCTTTTATAGCTACATCTACTTTCTTCCTGCCCCAACCCTCCTTAATCCCTATCAACCATTAATCTGATTGCCATTTCCATAAATTTGTCATTTCAAGAATGATATATAAATGGAATCATACAGTATGTGACCATTTGAAATTGGCTGTTTCGCTCAGCAAAATTCCCTAAAGACCTATCCAAGTTGTTCATTCTTTTATATTGCTGACTAGTGGTTCATGGTATGGACATATGACAGTTTGTTTAACCAATCTAGGATATCTATATTGTTTCCTGATTTTGATTCTTTTTTATATCATCTATTTCTTTGCTGAAACTTTATATATCTTTTCTGAGGCTATTTTTTCATTTGTTTTAATCATGCCCATAATTGCTCATTGAAACATTTTTGTGATGACTGCTTTGAAGTCTTCGTTAAATAATTCTAACATTACTATTATCTTGTTGTTAGCCTCCGTGCATTGCCTTTCTTATTCAGTTTGAGATCTTTTTAGTTCTTGGTATGATGATTTTCAGTTGAAACTTGGACATTTTGTTTTAGTTGAGTTTTAGTTGTTCACAGCAGGAATAATAGGAAAAAATACATCTACTCCATGTTCTCAGAAGTAGAAGTCTCCAGACTAGATTTTGATGATTAGATAAGGTCAATGTATTTTCCCTCCATTTTTCAGATCAGTAATTTCTATTGTTCTCTTCTCAAGTTCACTGCTTCTATCCTCTGTCATCTCCACTCTACTACTGAGCCTATCCAGCAAGTTTTTTATATCAGTTATTGTATTTTTCAGTTTTATACTTTCTATCTGTTTCTTTTTTATAATCTCCATTTCTCTTCTGAGAAGTTTTCTTTTGTTTACAGAGAATTTGTAGTTGCTTGTTGAACCAGTTTTATAATGGCTGCTTTAAAATACTTGTTAGATAATTCCAACGTTTTATTCACCTTAGTGTTGGCATCTGCCGATTGTCTTTTCTCTCTCAAATTGTGATTTACTTGGTTCTGGGTATGAAAGGTATTTTCCAATTGTATCTTGCACATTTTGGACATTATATTATGAATTCTAGATCCTATTCCTTTTTCTTCTTTTTAGCAGACAATTCCCCTGTTGAGATATATGGCGGGTCCATGTTCAGCTTTCCTCTGGTCCCCACCAACATCTTCCCAGCAAAAGTAAGGCGCTGACTCAGCCTTATTACAGACAGATAGAGTGGAAGTTCAGCTCCCTCTTTCACTGAGCTGACACAGCCCTGGCAAATGTGAAGAACTAACTCACACCTCCTGCGTGCCTGCCATCCAGGATGTAAACTTGCCTTTCTGCTGAGCAGCGTGGCCACCAACACGAGTGGGGAAGAGGGATAACTCAAACAGCTTTGCTGCTGTAGGGCAGGGTAGATTGGGAACTCACCACTGCCCCCAATGCTACTAGGAAAGTGGAGAGGAAGGGAGGAGTGGAGTGCCATATAGCTCTGCTTCAGACTGCATAGTCCAATGTTATGAGGGGGAAGAGGCTCAGTAGCCACTGGATCCTGCTCACATTATCCTTGAAAGGGGAATCGGAGCACCTCCTACTTCTGCCATCTGGAAAATGGAAGATCGGCTCTCTGCTCTGCCCACCCACACCACCTTTGTGGGGAATCAGAGTGTTGCCTGTTTCTGCCAGGCAGGGAATGTGAAGCCTAACTCTTTGCTAAGCCCTGCCAACATTAACATTTTCTATTGTTAGGCCAACCTTTTCCTGGTCTTTTGGCTAGGGGCAACAGGTTTTTCTTGTAACTTTTTTTGTATCTTCCTGCTGGAAGTTCTTGGTTGGAGGTCTCTGCAGCACCCTCCCATATATCCAGCATATATAGGAGTCAATATGAAAACAAAGAGAACTCACAGTGGTGTCACTAACTCAAGTCCCAAGGTCCCTCAACAGTCTGTCTTCTTTCTACATTCCAGGGTCCCCCTATGCTTGTTTGCTGTATTACATATAGGAATTTTTATTGTAAGGCAAAGGGTCTGTGAAGAATGGGTCTGAGGTAGCAGATAGAGAGGCCTCTGGGCTGGACAACTGGTCTTTGGCAAGTGGAGTAAAACTGAAGCTTTGGTCTCATCCAGACACTCCAGGGACAAAGCTAGTGGCAGAAACTGAGCTCTGCTGAAGTAAAGAGATAAGATGCCTACTCCTGAGGTCAAGGAAAACTTCCCTGTCTGCACATGCACAGGAAGGCTCCTTGGGGGTCAAAAAGGGAGGGGGCGCCACCCCATAATATGTGTAGACATGCACCCACAGGCCTCTGTGGTGGGATCCATCTTAGCAAAAAGTTGCTCACGCATCTTGGGGAGGGTTCTAGGACCAGTCAGGTGTGAAAAAAGAAACAAAATAATTGGCCAAATGTAAAGAAAGACCTGGAAGGACTGTCCTATATAAGTGATTTAAATCACCTCTTTACTGCACTCCTCATTCAGGACACCCGCACTCCTCTCCAGGTGTGTATTTCTGCCCTGCTTCTGACTTAAATAAACTGTTTCTCTGTGTGCTGTGTCTCTAATAATAAACTTTGTACGTGTTTTGCAGTTTTTGCCTCCTTGAAACATTTTTGCTTTCAAATGGGATAAGAATCAGAGAATTTTGCTGCTAGCCTCTAGCCCCTGGTAGACTGGTGACTAGATTCTATCCCTGGACAGGGAAATAAGATCCTGCTTCAAGACTACTGTCCCTCTGAGAACAGGCCTATTCTATCTGGGCTGGAACTGGAAGTTTACTGGTATTTTTCTATATATTCTGTGTCTCAATTTTGTGAACATATGGAATACAGTTATAATAACTATTTTAATGTCTTGTCTGCTAATTCTACAATCAGTTCTAGGTCAGTTTCAATTTCTTAGGATAATTTTAATTTGCATTTCTCTTACCACAGGATTGAACATCTTTGCACATTGTTAAAGGTCAGTTCTATATCTTTTTTGTGAAATGTCTGTTCATGTATTTTTCCCATTTTTGTATTAGGTTTTGACATATTAGTGATATCAGCCCTTTATCTGTGATCTATGTTGCAAATATATTTGCCAGTCTGTCCGTTCTCCATGAGTTTCTTCATGGTGTGTTATATTCTGTCTTCTTGAAATTTTAAGCAAAGTGATGTAGTAATGCCTCCTTAGTAAGTAAGCAACCAGTGGACACAAGGGAGGGAGGGATTTATCCATAGAAAACTGAAAGAAGAACCATAAAGTCAAATGTGGCATGCCCAGATGAGGATTACAAGCCCACTGTACCTACTGCTTTATTAGGAACATAATGCCTGTGGCTAATTCCACCACCCCTTTCTAGGGCCAGAAAAAAATATCAGAAGACAAAGCGTTTGGGAGATATGATAATTGTTTTCAAATATCTAAACTGGTATTATTCAGAAGCAAAACAAAAGTTTAGGAGGATATTATAATAAAATATTTACTTTTAAAAGAAGTCTATTTGTCAACACAACATGAAGATACTAATGTTTATTTTTACCTTTTTGGAGTTTTCTATTTTTAACAGCTTTATGGAGATTTAATTTACATACCATACAATTCAACCTTTTAAAGTATATCATTCAATAGTATGTAGTATATTCACAGAGTTTTGCAATCTTCACAATAATCTAATTTTAGAAAATTTTCATCACCCCTAAAATAAAGTCATATGCATTAGCAATCACCTACCATACCACATATACCAACTCAACACTAGAAGCCACTAATCTACTTTCTGTATCTATATATTTGCCCATTTTGGATATTTCATATGAATAGAATCATACAATATGTTGTCCTTTGGGACTGGCTTCTTTGCTCAGCATGTTTTAAGGTTCATCCATGTTATAGTATGTATCAGTACTTTATTTCATTTCATTGCCAAATAATTTTCTATTGAATGGATATACCACATTTTATTTATCCATTCATCAGCTGATGCACATTTGGGTGGCTTTCACTTTTGACTATTATGAATAATGTTTCTATTAACATTCTTTTTTTTCTATTAACATTCTTGTACAAATTTTATGTGGACATCTGTTTTCATTTCTCTTGTGTATATACTTAAGAGGGAAATTACTGAATCATATGGTAATATTATGTTGAACTTTCTGAGGAGGTGCCAATCTTTTCCACCATTTTACCTTCCCCCAGTAAATATATGAGGGTTCCAATTTCTCCTCATTCTTGTCAACACTATTATCTGACATTTTGATTATAGCCATCCTAGTGGGTATGAAGTGGTATCTCACTGTGGTTTTAATTTGCATCCCTGATGGCTAATGGTGTTGGGTATCTTTTCATCTGCTTTTTGGCCACTTGTATATCTTCTTTGGAGAAATGTCATGTTAAATCCTTTCCCCATTTTTCAATTGGATTATTTGCATTTTTATGTTGAAGTTGTAGGTCTTCTTTACATATTCTGGATATAAGACCTTCATCAGATATATGATTTGCAAGTACCTTTTCCCATTCTGAGGGTTGTTTTTTCTCTTTATTGATGGTGTCTTTTGAAGTGTATATTTTAAATTTTTGATGAAATACAATTTATCAAAAATTTTCCCTGTGAAAAGAAAATTTTCCTTGTGTTTTTGATATAATATACAAGAAACCATTGCCTGATCCAAGGTCACAAGGATTTACCCCTATGTTTTCTTATAAGAGTTTTATGCTTTCAGCTTTACATTAAGGTTTGATGAATTTTGAGTTAACTTTTACATATAGTGTAAGTTAGTGTTACAATTTCATTCTTTTAAATGTGAATATCCAGTTATCCCAACACCATTTGTTGAAAAGACTACTCTTTCTACATCTTGTTTCATATCTTAGGGGGAAAGCATTCATTCTTCACAGTTAATTATGACATTAGCTGTAGTAGTTCATATATGCTATTTATCATGTTGAGGAACACCTTTGTCAGCTCAGGCTGCCATAACAAAATATCATAGACTAGATAGCTTAAACTATAGAAACTTATTTTATCACAGTTCTGGAGGTTGTAGGTCTGAGATCAGGGTGCCAGCACGGTCAGTTTCTGGTGAGATCTCTCTTGCTGGCTTCTATTTGACAGCCTTCTCACTCTGTGCTCACATGGCCTTTTCTTGGTGTTTGTGCAGGGAAAGAAAAAGAGAGAGAAAGACAGAGAGAGTTCTCTTAAAGACATTAATCCTATCCAAATCAGGGCCCCACCCTTAAAATTCATTTAAGCTCAATTACCTACTTATAGACACCATCTCCAAATACAGTCACATTGGGAGTTAAGACTTCAGCATATGAATTTGGGTGGAGGGTGCACAACATAACAAGGAAACTCCCTTCTATTCCTAGGTTGTTTAAGGGTTTTTATCACAAATACATGTTGGATTTTATCAACTGCTTTTCCTGAATTTATTGAGATTATAATGTGTTTTTTAATATTTTATTTTATGAATATAATATATACATTAATAGAATTTCAGATATTAAAATAACCTCACATTCTTAGGATAAATACCACTTGGTCAAGGAGTATAAGACTTTTATATTCTTTGAATTTGGTTTGCTGATATTTTGTTGGAAGTTTTTTTGTCTTAGCACCTTTAAGGAAAATCAACTGACCGTAAATGTAAAGGTTTATTTCTGGACCCACAGTTCTACTGCATTGATGTATATGTCTGTCCTCATGCCAACCCCACGTTGTCTGGACTACTGCAATATTATAAATTTTGAAACTGGTATGAGTTCTACAACTTTGTTCTTCTTTTTCAAGATTGCTTGGCTGTTCTGGGTCCCTTGCATTTACGTATGAATTTTAGGATCAGTTTGTCAATTTCTGCAAAATTCCACTGAATTTGCACCAATTTGCAGAGTATTGTCATTAACAATATCGACCCTTTCAAGCCATAAACATGGGATATCATTCTATTTATTTATATCTTCTTTAAAAATTTCCAAATATGTGCTGTAGTTTCTCATGTACAAGCCTTCTCTGGTTAAATTTATTCCTAAGTATTTTATTCTTGTTGATGCTCTTGTGAATGGAATTGTTTTCTTGATTTCAGTTGTGGACTGTTTATTGATAGTTTGTAGATATACAGTAGTAATCCCTTATCCACAGTTTTGCTTTTCACAGTTTCAGTTACCCATTTCCACATGGCCCAAAAATATTAAATGGAAAATTACAGAAATAAACAATTCATAAGTTTTAAATTGTGTGCTCTGAATAGCATGATGAAATCTCACACTGCCCCACACAGGATGCGAATCATCTGCTAGTAGTCAGTTAGTAGCCATCTCAGGTGTCAGAACCATTGTCTCAGTATCATGGTGCTTGTGTCCAAGTAACCCTAATTTTACTTAATTAAAATGGCCTCAAAGTGCGAGTAGTGATGCTGGCAATTCAGATATGCCAAAGAGAAGCCGCAAAGTGCTTTCTTTAAGTGAAAACGTCAAAGCTCTTGACTTTATAAGGAAAGAAAAAAATTGTATGCTGAGGTTACTAAGATCTACAGTAAGAATTTCTATCAGTGACATTGTGAAGAAGAAAAAGGAAATTTGTGCTAGTTTTGCTGTCATGCCTCAAACTGCAAAAGTTACAGCCAGGGTGTGAAGTAAGTGCTTAATTAAGATGGAAAAGGCATTAAATTTGTACAATAAGGTATTTTGAGAGAGAGAGAGACCATATTCACATAACTTTTATTACAATATATTGTTCTATTTTATCATTAATTATTGTTGTTAGTCTCTTACTGTACCTCGTATATAAATTAAACTTTATCATAGGTATGTATGTATAGGAAAAAACATAGTATATATAGGGTTTGGTACTATCCGTGGCATCTTGGAACGTATTCCCCACAGACAAGGGGGGACTACTATATATTTAGTTTTTGTATATTGAACTGTATCCTGCAAACTTGTTTTTCAGTTCTAGTATATTTTTAAAGAATTTCTTACTGATGTTCTATATACAAGATTATGTCATCTGTGAATAACAGTTAAACTCCTTTCCAATTTAGATGCCTTTTATTTATTTCTCTTTGTTGCTTAATTTTTATATCTATATTTATGTAGGCTATCGGTCTGTAGTTTTCTTTTTTATGATTTATTTGTGTGTCTTTCGTATCAGATAAAATTGGACCTGTAGAATGAGTTGGGAAATGTTCCCTCTTCTATTTTTGGGAAAAATTTGTGGAAAATTTACATTAATTCATCTTTAAATGTTAGGTAGATTAACCGTTGAATCCATTCATTCATCATGATCAAATGGGATTTATCTGGAGAATGTAAAGCTGTTTTAATATTTGTAAATCAATCAGTGTAATCCACCATATAAACAGAATAATTTCATGATTATTTCAACTGAAGCAGAAAAAGCATTTGACAAAATACAATATCCATTCACGATTTTTTTTAATCTCAGAAAACAAGAAATACAAAGGAACTTACTCAATCTGATAAACAGCATCTACAAAAATCATACACCTAATATCAAACTTTATAGTGTAAATCTGAATGCCTTCCTCCTAAGATTAAAAACAAGGCAAGGATGTCTGCTCTCACCACTATTCAGCATTGTTGTGAAATTATTACCAGTGGAATAAGGAAGAAAATTTAAAAGAGGCATACAGATTGGAATAAAATATATGTAACACTGTTCCTATTCTTAGAAGGTATGATTGACTATGTAGAAAACCCCAAGAAAACCCCAAAAGAGAAAAACGTGCTTAAACTAATACGTAGGGTTAGCATGGTCACAGAATGCAAGGTCAACACAAAACAATTATTTGTATTTGCATATAACAACAACAGAAAATTGGAAACCCAAAATGTTTTAAATATAATTCTCAATAGCTTGAAAAAATGGAAACTTAGGTATAAGTCAAAAATATCATGTGTAGGATCTGTATGCTGAAAACCACAAAATACTGATGAAAGAAATTAAAAGAACTAAATAAATGTAGATATATACTATGTTCATAGACTAGAAAACTCACTTAGTGAAGATGTTAATTCTCTAAAAATTGATCTTAAGGTTCAATGCAATGCCAACCAAAATTCCAGCAGGATTTTTTTAAAACGATGACAAGCTGATTCAAAGTGCTTAACAAAGGGCAAAGGGACTAGAATGAGGATAAAACAATTTTGAATAAGCAGAAAAAGTTGGAGAAATTACACTACACGACTTTAAGATTTAGTATAAGGATACAGTAATCATGGCAGTTTGGTTAAGGGATAAACATATAAATCAATGGAACAGAAAGGAGTACAGATCTAGTTCCAACAAAATATGGCCCATGAAGTTTTTGCAAATGTCTAAATACAATTTAATTGAGAATTTTTAGTCTTTTTAAAAGGTAGCATTGAAATAATTGGACATATATATGCAAAAAAAAGGACCTCATACTTTATGCAAAAATTAACTCAAAATGGATCATAGATTCAACTGTTAAATGAAAAACTATAAAACTTTTAAAAGAAAACAGGGGAAAGACTTCATGACCTGAAATTAGGCAAAGAAGTCTTAAACATGACACCAAAGTTATGATTCGTAAGACAAATTGCCTTCTTCAAAATTAAAGATTTTTGCTCTGAGCAATACACTTGTTAGGAGAATAAAAATCAAGCTGCAATCTGGAAGAAAATATTTTCAAATAATATACCCAACAAAGGACTTGTATCATGTATATATAAAGAGCTCTCAAAACTCAAAAATTAGAAAATAGCCCAATGTTTAAAATGGGCAAAAGACATCAGTTGACACTTCATCAAAGTGGACACATGCATAGCAAATAAGCAAATGAAAATATGTTCTACATCATTAGCCACTAGAGAAATGCAAATTCAAACTGCAATATGGTGCCACAAAACACATCTGAGAATAACTAAACTTTTAAATATGTATGTACAATACTAAGTATTATAGTGTTATCAAGTACGAACAACAACTTAAACTCTCATACATTACTGGTAGAAATATAGAGTGGTACAGCCATTGTGGAAAATGATTTGGTAATTTCTTATAAACCCACATTTATCATATGACTCAATCTCATTCTTGGGAGAAATAAAAACTTATGTTCACACAAAAACCTATAGATGAATGTTTATAGCAGCTCTATTTATGTTTTCCAAAACCTGGAAACAACCCAAATAACCATCTACAGGTGAACGAATTAACAAACTGTGGTGCATCCATAAAATGGAATACTACTCAGCAACAACAAAAATGAACTACTGATACACACAACTTGAATGACTCTCAAAGGCATTTTGCTGAGTGGAAAGAGCTGGTCTTAACAAGTTACAATCTTTATTATTGCACTGTTTTTAGGAAATATGAATCCATATTTTAAAAGGAAAACATAAAACTATTATAAGATTATCCCATTGAAAAGAAATAATGTGCATATCTTTTGCAACTGAATATCTATAGAAATACCTTTGAATCAAAATCATTTGACAAAACTCAGGTACTGATGAGCTTCAGAAAGAGGGCCATGGGCCAAAATATAAAGGAAGAGAAATGCTCACAGGAAGAAAGAGGATGCATGGTTCTTCTAAAATGGAAAAGAAAGAACAAATAATACAGTGGTGAGAAAATTTCTGAGGCACAAAAATTATATATCAATGTGAAAGAAAACATTAATAATTTTGTGAGGACAATGTGTGAATGAAGCTGTTAAAATGGAAGAATGATAAATGCAGAAAACAAATATATGAGATCCAATAAGCTAAAAATCCCCCAAACAATAAAACAATGGGGGGGCGGATACTTTCATAATGCATATGTATATCAAATCATCATGATGTACCCATTAATATCTTACCATTTTATTTGTCAATTATACCTCAATAAACTAATCAAATTGCTTAAAACTAGTGCTAAAGAGAAAATCCTAAAAGTAGCCAGAGGGGGGAATAAACACTTTACCTACAAAGGAAAAAAATATAAGGATGACAGTAGTTTTTGTGAAAACAGTGATGGCCCAGACACAAAAGATCAAGTATTGTATGATTCCATTTATGTGAAATATCCAGAATAGGAAAATCCATGGAGACAGAAAGCAGATTAGTGGTTGCCTGGGGCTGGGGAATGAGGCAATGGGAAGTGACTGCTTAATGAGTACGAGGGTTTCTGTTTGGGGTCGTTAAGAAATTCTGAAACATTTTAGTAGTGATGACTGCACTTTAAGTGCCACTGAATTATACACTTGAAAATTGTTAACATGGTCAATTTTATGTTACGTGAACTTTACCACCAAAAAAAGAGAACCAGAGAAATTGGAACAACATCTTTAAAGTAATGAAAGAAAAAATAACCCTGTCTACCTAGAGTTCTCTTTTTTTTTTTTTTTTTTTTTGGCTGTGTTGGGTCTTCATTGCTGCATGTGGGCTTAGTTGCTCCACGGCATGTGGGATCTTCCTGGACCAGGGCTCGAACCCGTGTACCCTGCATTGGCAGGCGGATTCTTAACCACTGTGCCACCAGGGAAGTCCCTACCTAGATTTCTATACCCAGTTAAAATATATTTCAAAAACAAAGGTAAAATAAAGACTTTTTCAGAACTACAAAACCTGAAATAATTCATCACCAATACATGTGCACTATGAGAAATATTAAAGAAAGTCCTCCAAGCAGACAGAAAATTATGCCAGATAATTTGGATTATGCCAGATTATCTGGATCTACAAAAGGAGTGAAGGTCAACTACATGGAAATTGGAACTCCATGGTATAACATAATTTCAACTACCTGAGTAAATATTGATATAAAAGGTGTTTGCCCTTTGGTGTAATTGTCTTTAAGGTATAATTGATAGTTTAAAGTAAAATGAATAGCAATGTATGGAGTGGTTTAAAACATGTGAAATATATGACAACTACAGACTAAAAACTGAGAAGGGAGAAATGGAAGTATACCGTTGGTCTTCGTGTGTCTAACTCTTCTGAGATCCAATGGACAGAGCTGGCTGTTTTCTTCTTTGTATATTAGGCCCTGGCACAGTGACCACGTGAGCCCTCACACCCCAGGCATTTAAAAAACACTCATCGTGGGCTTCCCTGGTGGCGCAGTGGTTGAGAGTCCGCCTGCCAATGCAGGGGGCGCGGGGTTCGTGCCCCGGTCCGGGAGGATCCCACATGCCGCGGAGCGGCTGGGCCCGTGAGCCACGGCCGCTGAGCCTGCGCGTCCGGAGCCTGTGCTCCGCAACGGGAGAGGCCACAACAGTGAGAGGCCCGCGTACCGCAAAAAAAAAAAAAAAAAAAAAAAAAAAAAAAAAAAAAACACTCATCGTTTAAAGTGTGAACACAAAGTAACTAGAGGAAATGCTGTGAACCCCAGACAAATTATGCTTCTCTGTTCCTTGAATGAAAACCTCTTATAAGAATTACTTCACATTTAGGGTATTAAACTAAACATCTTTAATTGATTGGGTTGAGATTAGGCAACCTGGATATCAGTCAAGAGGATTGTGGGCCATGTTGGGGGAGCTGAGGCAACAGATGGAAGTATAATGAGTGAAGTTCTCTGCTCTTGTTGAAGGAGCCGGAACATGAACAGAATAGTTTCAAAAGAAGGAAACACAGATGCAAAGTTGGAGAAGGCCCTTCATGGTATTTGGTGCTGAGAAGCTACCAGGTAAAGACGCTAGCAGGGGCTTCTTTGCAGAAGAGAGTTCAAAGCAAGGCTAGGAAGGAAAGTAGAGACAAGGTTTTGGATAGACAGGCAGCAAGAGCTTGTGAAAAATCCTAACAAAATCTTCAGGGGGGCAGTGAGTTGCAGGGAAAGCAGCCAGCCTCAGGCTGAGAATGTGGGCTAGACGCGTCAGTAGGACAGTGTGTGCCTTTGTTTCTGGATCAGGGGTGGGGCAATGAGGAGTTGGGGAACAAGAAATGGGATGGTAAGGTATGCTGGGGATGCAGAGGTTGGGGGCACACAAGTTGTTGGCAGTGCTGGAAAGCCAGGCAGCAAAAGTGGGATTCAGTGCATTGGGCAGAATGGAGTCACTGTATATATAATATGAACCACAAATACACAGGCATCTGTGTGTGTGTGTGTGTGTGTGTGTGTGTGTGTGTGTGTTTATGATACATGTGTGTTATATTACATGCGTAAGTATATATATCTATTATATTTATGTATGTATATATAGTTATACATATCAAGAAAAAGTACTCACCCAGAAATCCACCAGGGAAAGTTTTCCTGTGTTTCATTAAACTGGGTGAGGACTTTTTTTTGTTTTAAAGTTTTCCTTGTGGGACTTCCCTGCTGGCACAGTGGTTGGGAATCCGCCTGCCAGTGTAGGTGACATGGGTTCGAGCCCTGGTCCAGGAAGATGCCGTGGAGCAACTAAGCTTGTGCGCTACTGAGCCTGCACTCTAGAGTCCGCAAGCCACAACTACTGAGCCCACGCACCACAACTACTGAAGCCCGCACGCCTAGAGCCCATGCTCCACAACAGAAGCTGCTGCATTGAGAAGCCCACGCACTGCAACAAAGAGTAGCCCCTGCTCGCCGCAACTAGAGAAAGCCTGTGCACAGCAACAAAGACCCAACGCAGCCAAAAATAAATTTAAAAAAAGAAGTTTTCCTTGTATTCATTAAACTTTGTGTGATTTTAGCTGCTAACTGGTTTTGCAGGAGAAGGAATGATATTCTGTAGCATGCAGACTACTGTGAATGAATGACCTCTATTGATGTGGCCTAATTCTCCAGCCCAAACCCCTCTTCTGATAATCCAACCCATGTTTCCTACTGCCCAAGGGACAGCTTTAGGTGGATAGCACACTCCACCTCACCATCTACATGGCCCACACTGACGTCATTCGCCATGCCCTTCATCATCTCTACTCCTCACTCAAATCACCACCAGCTCTTCTTCCTCTATCCACAATCTCAGGTAGGAGAAACAGCTTCTACCTAATCAGCAAACTTCAGAACTCATACACTCTAACACCATTTCACAGAATTTTCCTAAAATCTATCTCCTTATCTCTTCCCACCCACAGCTGAATTAAGTCCCTTGTCATTTTGTTTTGTTTTGTTTACTCATTGTTTTTAACTCATTATGTGTTCAATAAATATTAGTTGAATTGATAAATGAAGGAATAAATCAATCAATAAAAATGCTGGAGGATCACATTCAATGATTTAAAATGTAGAGCCTGTCCCCTGCCTGGGCCTTCTGCCTGCATGGAGGAAACCCAAAGTGTTACAGCTGCTCATGTAACTTCAGAAATCCCATGGGAAAATCTCACTGAGAGTGTCATTTTGGACATCTCCCCATGTGCAAACACCATTTTAGAGGTGGAGATGCTCTCAACAGGATAGTACCTGTTGCTTCCTGCATTGGACTTCACACATCCCCTCACTCCCAGTCAGTTTAACAAAGAAGGGTACCATCTCCACAGGATTCCATCAACCCTGCAAATGTTTGCACCGTGGGCCAATCCTGTATCCCAAACAGTGTCTGGTGGCAACATAGACCGGCAGTCAGAGCCACAGGACACCCGCCCTCTAGTGTCCCAACAGCTCAGAATCCGCAGGAGGCAGCCTGAGCTGGGGACAACACCTGGATCATGTTTCAATGCACGTTCACACCCAGCCCTTTTGCTGCAGAGTCTCTGAGGTGATTAGTCCCAGGGATCGCCCCTCCAATTGCCCCCTCCTTGTGGCTGCGCACTGCCTTCCACTCTTCATTGGTGCCCCTGGCCTGTCTCACCTGGCAGACGTCGGTCACCACCCCACTCACTCACATAGCCCAGCTGCTACGGAGGGGTCCACTGCGCACAGGGGCACATCCCAGCCTCCAGCAGGCATCAAGACAGCTCCCAGCGCGGGGACACTGGCAAGGGAGCACTGGACCACTAGAGGTGTCAAGAAATGTAGCTCACCCAAATGATGCAGGGGAGCAGCTGTGCTCTTCCTGACAGGCCACACGGGCGACTCTAAGGCAGCGGGTGGTGTCTGGCATGTGGCTGGTCCACTCCTCCCAATGACCTACCCACTCAGACCACACTGGGACTTCCAGCTGGTCATGAGGATGCCGAGATTCCCCAGCCTATTCTTGTAAGGTGTCCAGTACCACCCGCCCAGGTTCCCCACCATCTCTCCTTCTGGGCCCTGAACTCTGGGCTCAGAGAGCCCTGACTGCCAGCCTGGCTGGGGCTCTCTGGACTCAGTTTTGTACGTGCTCTCTCGTGGGCTCTGGCAATCGCTCTCGCCAGGATGCTCTCAATGACCCTCACTGACTGAGAGTACCCTTCCCTGGCTCCTGGTCATTCTGACCAAATCCTTGCTTCTCAAAGTAAAGGAGAAAGGTCCTGCTGACATTTCAGAACTTTAAGTCATGCCCAGAGGAATCCCTTCTCTCAGGACATCACTGCATAAATCCAGCTTCATATGGGTGAGGGATTAAGTTAATTTTCTGTTTAACCTAATGAGAAAACGGGAGACACAAATTAAAATAACTTTGACACAATATTTTTTCACTTGTAATTTTGACCAAAATTTAAAGTATTGGTAAAATAATATGTTCATGAGAGTGTAGGATATTTACATACAGTAATTTGTGAGAAAATATACTGGAATACAATGTTGGCAATATTTATAAAAATTTTAAATATTCATGCCCTTTGCACATTAACACAACTTCTATGTTATATCTTTATTATTAGAAAACATATAAATTTTCCAAAAAAAATCATGTTCATAGATGTTGATTTCAGTTCTATTAATCATAGTAACCAATGGTAAACAGCTTATGTGTCCATCAGGAGGAGAAGTGTTTAATTAATTATGGCACATACATACTTTAGAATTCTAGGGAGTAGGTGCTGTCATGGAAAGATCTTGCATTCACTTTATTAAGTGGCAAAGGTAAGTGGAAGGTTAATATATACGTAATTACCAAGTATGTTAAAAGAAAAATGATATATATTTTAATATATACATTTATGGAAAAGCCTAGAATAGCCTTTAAAATAATACGAAGTGAGAGAGTGGCATACACTGCCAAATGTAAAATAGCTAGCTAGTGGGAAGCAGCCACATAGCACAGGGAGATCAGCTTGGTGCTTTGTGACCACCTAGAGGGGTGGGATAGGGAGGGTGGGAGGGAGATGCAAGAGTGAGGAGATATGGGGATATATGTATACGTATAGCTGATTCACTGTGTTATAAAGCAGAAACTAACACACCATTGTAAAGCAATTATACTCCAAAAAAGATGTTTAAAAAAAATAATACACACCAGATTTTTAATTGTGGTTACCTCTGAGAAGGGGTCTGAATTTTGGAGGAACTTTGTAAAGGGGGAAATTGTGATTGATTTTTATTTTTAGAATTTTTTTACAAGAATATATGAACTACTAGCTTTCTAAGTAAAATATTTAAGTAAGCTTAAAACCAGAAATAGGAGCTGTGTGTTAATCAGTTAAAGTAACTCCTTGCTGATGCAATAGACAAAACCTGAAATACAAGTGACTTAACACAATTGTTATTGTTGTTGTTCACATAAATTCTGATTTGGGTTGGCAGGGACTTTCTGCTTTCAGACGACTCAAGGATCCAGGCTGCTTCCATCTTGTAGCACCATTATCCCGACATAGGGTCTCCATGTTTGCTGCTGAATGGCATAGGAAGCATGGAAAGGGCATACTGGCTTCTGCTTAACAACAAGTGGACCACCCAGGAAGGTGAGGAAGACAAGATGTGGACGAGCACTTGTAGTCTACTCCATAAGCCACCAGTCTCTCCCATAAGCCGTCACCTAGTAGGTGCTCAATAAAAAGCAGCGATTATAATTTGATATGACAACAACTCTCTTCATTTCTTGAAGGGAGTTTCTGAGAAAATCAAATTTACCTTGAGATTCACCAACTTTTCAGGAACGAACCTACCATGTGACAAGTGCTTTCAAATATAGGACCACACCTAGTTGTCAAAGGATTCTGTAAATCTTAGCAAGGAGAAATCACCCTTCTTCACTCAATAGCACTTTTCTGCACTACTCTTTGCAATAATCTTTGTAATCTCAACAGACCGAAAATTTTCTCCTTCCTTGTGATACACAGTCAGTTTTTTAATTTATGAGTCTCTGCTACCTTATAGATGACTGAACATTCCCAAACACCTGTACAGGTGCCTCTTGGCACACTGCAAACCAGGATTTTTCCTCTGTGGCAGGTACGCAGACGAGGGGCAGTGGAAGGATGGTTGTTTTAGTCAGCTCAAACTGTTTTAATAAGATACCATCGACTTAGTGGTTTAAACAACAGGAATTTATTTCTCTTCTGGCATCTATGAAGTCCAAGATCAGGCTGCTGATAGACTCGGTGTCTGGGGAGGACCTTCTTCCTGGCTTGCAGACAGCCATTTTCTCGTTTTATTGTCACATGGCCAAGAGAGATCTCTAGCCTATTTCTCTTCTTATAAAGACACTAATCTCATCATGGAGACTCCACCATCATGACCATATCAAAACCTAATTGCCTCCCAAAGGCTTTACTTCCTAATACTACTGCATTGGGGGTTATGTTTTCAACATATGAATTTGTGGGGGACACAAACATGCATTTCCTAACAATGATGTTTTTTTCATTTTTAAACAAACTAGCATGTCTGCTAAGGAACCATTTTCACCTCCTAGAAGGACTACAAAGATTTTAAGAATTTAGCCTCTGTAGCCTTTTGATTACACAGAGATTTCCACGGTCTTTCCTTATCTATCATTTATGAGGAAGGCTTTGGTTTTTAACCACATGGATAAGCACATCCATCTATGTATGTGTTCTGTGATCAATTTCAAAAAGACATCCCATTAAAATCCTACTACAAATATTAGGGTGGTTTCAAAAATAATGTATCTAACTTCAGAGTTATATCCCAACAACCAGTAGATTATGTGCCAAATCAGACTCTACCAACAAGCCCATTTGCAAAACACTTTGAGAGTTTGTTAAATACACCTAGGGGAAATGAACATGTATTAGCTTCCTAGGGCTATCTGGAGACCTTGAAGGAGAGTTCCATCTCGTGGCTCTCTTCAACCTTCCAGTGATCGCCAGCAACCCTCGGCATTCCTTGCCTTATAAATGCATCACTCCAATCTCTGCCTCCATTCTTCATATCCCCTTGTGTGTGTGTGTCAAATCTCCCTTTTTTCTTATATGTACACCATTCACTGTATTTATGGCCTACCCTAAATCCAAGATAATCTCAAGATTCCTAACATAATTACATCTGCAAAGACTATTTCCAAATAAGGTCACATACAGAGATACTGGAAATTAGGACTTGGATATATCTACCTGGATATATATATCTTAGATATATATATCTTGGGGGTCACCATTCAACTCACTACACATCAGTATAAACAACACTATCTATCTGAGCTTTCCAGTTTGAACTTTTAAGTTGAAGGGGCTGTTGCTATTAGGGCTCCAGAGTGACAGATGGAACAGCAGGGGACTTCTGCAGGGAGTAGGAATGTTCTATGTTAGGGGGAAGGTAGGCGCTTCTGGGCTGTCCACTGGGAGCAGGGCACAGCTTTCAAATGAGGAGACAGTGAGCAGCTGGCCAGCAGGCCAGGTTCCAGAGTTGGACAGGAGTGCACACTGGGGAAGATCAGGAGAAGCATGCTCTAAGTCAGGATATTGCTAGGACTGGACACAAATGCAGCACCTGGGCAGAGTTAGCTATTAGGGTATCGTAGGTCTCTAAGCAGGAGGACCCTAGGTAAATAAAGCTCAGACAATCCCCAAATTATGTTTTATTCTCATTTCCCCTTCCTTCTTCATGCCTGCTTTTAGTACCATCACATGGTCCTTCTTTTTGTCACCTGAGAGATATTATACAGTACTGAGAAGAGAAATAGAAGACAGACCTGCCTTGGGCTAGGAGGAGTGGGAACAACGTGGGCCCTAGATGAATTCAGACCATGGTCTAGTCCCAGCCCTGTCACTTACTAGCAGTATAATCTTGGGGAAATTACTAACACTATGAGCCTTGGATGCATCCTGTGTAAAACGGGTTTGATAAGCCCTGTCTTGTAGGACTGCTGGAACGTATGCAAAGTAAGAAAAGCATCTAGCACAGTGCCTGGCATTTATTAGATCTTTAATGAATGGCAATTATTTCTAGTATTTTTTTGTCCCCAGACCTTACTGCCCTCTCCTCTGGGATTTTGTTTTTATCCAGGACGTCTCAAATAATACACAGTTCAATCAAATCAGGCAAAAATGCAGCTTCACAAAACTCATTAAATTTTTCCTCTTAGAGGATAATTAATTTGGGGTACGGGTTAGTCTTCCACAGCTGATATAACTCAAAGCTCTTAGAATTTAAGTGAAAGACTAACTCCTTCCTTCTCTCCCAGGTATTCATCCATCTAAATACTGTTTTCATTCATTTCACTGCCACCAAAGCCTAGACCCTGCTTAGATTTGGCCTAATTACGCTCAAGATAACCTACCTTTAATGTGATTTTAACAGAGTTGGCTCTGGCTCTCTTAGGCCAGGGAAAGGAGTGCCAGCCTAATGGCTTCTGGGTACCAACTCAAGAGAGTATCACCCTATTCTCAAGAAATCACTGCAGATGATATGTATAGAGCACCTTCATGCACTGTATTAACTGCACTGGGACAAGAGTTCAGGGTACCTCTCATACCTGCCCCAGGTAGGGATTTCCCTCTGGTTTACTCCTGATCCAAACATAACTACTAAGCAATTTTCCATTCCAGGCTCTTCTCTCACCTATAAAACACACAGTCTGAGAGTCTGGCCCCTGCCACCACCCACAGCTGAATTTAAAATGAACTCCCATAGAAGGAATTGCCATTTCCCAAAGCCCCAGACTGCCTTAGCTCAGGGCATTTCCACTCGACTGCTCGCATCTGGAGTCCCACTCCTCACTCTTCTTTTACTTGTTCTTTAGGTAATGGAGGACATCTCACCATCTTCCTGATATGATTGCTGCTCCTAACCTCTACCCTTCTATGGGTAGGGGTGTGTCTTGCTTACCCTAGAATTTCCATTATTAACACAGTGCTTTCCAAAGAGAAAATATGCAGTTAATGTTTGATGAATGAGTCAGTGAGAAGTTTTTTTTATTTATTAAGATCACTCCTACTTTCTTGAATAAACGAAGCAAATCCAAGTATATATCCTTTAATTTTACTGAACAATAGACTAAAATGGTTAAGGGAATCAAAAAATTAAGATTTGTTAAGATTACTCCTACTTTCCTGAATAAGCCAAGCAAGTCCAGGTATATATTTTAATATTATGGAACAATACACTAAAGTAGTTAAGGGAATCCAAAAATGAACCAGCTTTTACATTTTTTCCTCTATTGTCTGCTGAGTTCTTTCAAATTTCCAAGAAAATTCCTATTCCAATGTCATGTTATCTTGTTCCAGATCACAAAATAAGATGGAAGATTCCCCAACTTGCTTTGCAAAATATCAAAACTCGGGCTTCCCTGGTGGCGCAGTGGTTGAGAGTCCGCCTGCCGATGCAGGGGACACGGGTTCGTGCCCCCTGCATCGGCAGGCGGACTCTCAACCACTGCGCCACCAGGGAAGCCCCAAAACTCTTATTCTTAAATCTGATGTTTAGCAATAAATGTGACCAATATCATTTATAAACAGATTCTAAGGCTAATGAACCTATTAAAGGAAAAGCATTTGAAAAAAATACCAAAAGGAAAAAAAAAGATAAACTTTCAAGTCACCCATACAGAACAGGAACACAAAGTTGTTGCACAGTGTGTTCTTCCCAGCCTGACCCCGACCCTCCTCTACATAGAACCCTGCCTGCCCTCTCAAGCACGGAGTGAAGATTTGCACTCATTCTTCATTTGGGTCAGAAACTGCTGAGGAATGCTGCACAATGAACATGGCAATAGTACTATCCAAGGGGCCAACTGGGGCCCCGACTCTCTTCGTCATCTCTTAAAGCCTCCTCATACCAGTGTGAGAAGGAAATGCGGTCAGTTCCTTTGACCTTGACCAAAAATTCCAGAACTTTCACCTTGCTGATTTCAGCATAGGCCCTTGGACCCCACAGGAATTCGTACCGTGGAGGATCACTATTAGACACCTTCCGGTACTCCAGATAATTCTCCTGCACCCAGTCTCTGGTGATGAGCTTCCTGGGCTCCCCATAAATGAAGTGCTCCCTCCCAGCATACACGTTTATCGTATTCAAGAAATCCCAGATGTTTTCCTCAGGGGCACAGTTGCCCTCTATGAAAATCACACCCAGGATGATTGCCAGGAGGCCATTTTTAGGCATGCTCTGGTCATCACTATGCATCTCATCATGGGTGAGGTCTAATGAGTTGACAAGGACATAGGAGTGGATTTTGGGGTCCACTTCCTTCACATCAATGCCAGAGATCACCTCTAGGCACTTAGAAGCTTTCTTGAAGATCACAGGGAATTGGTTTTTGTCCTTTTTGATGACAACCTTCAGCATTTCTGCCTTTGTGAAGGGCTCCTTCAGTCGATATTTGAGGACCATGAAATGCAACAAATCAGCCACCTTTTCATCCAGCAGGCCTCTGAACAAGGATTTGGTGTGTGCTGAGGCCTGGAGAGAGTGTGTGCCCTCTTCTCCTTGGATGCTGGAGCTTCCATCTGATGTGCTCCATGGCATGGCGGAGAAGGAGCTCTGAGGACTCTGGGGATGACCCAATGGCACAGTGGCAGGTTGCTCCTCCTCCTGCTGCTCCTCCTCCTCCTCCACCTCCTCCTGCTCCTCTGGGGTGCCCAGTGGCAGAGGAGAGAAAGGGGGGGAAGTTGAGGAGTAGGAGAAAGGTAAAGGGCAAGAGGAAACAGAGGCAGTCTCCTCCTCCTCCTCCTCCTCCTGCTCCTTCTCCTCCTCCTCCTCCATCTCCTCTGGGGTGCCCAGCAGCAGAGGAGAGGAAGGGGGGGAAGTTGAGGGGTAGGAGAAAATGAAAGAGCAAGAGGAAACAGAGGCAGTCTCCTCCTCCTCCTCCTCCTCAGCTGTGGGAACCTGCACTGTCAGCAGGTCTTGTATGTCACTTAGGGTCTGAAAGTCTGGCTCAAATGTGAGGCGCAGATGCTTTGGAGAGTGAAGCATGATGACTCTTGTTGGAGGCAGCAGGTAGAAGTGTAAGCAGGATGGTGGGAGATGGGATCCCAAGGACCTGGGGGAGAGAGACAGCGGGTCAGCAGCCTCAGCAGAGAAATGCACCCTTGGCAGCTCTGACAAAGGCTGGCTTACAGATCCCCTCTTTAGGGGGTGCTCTAGGGCCTCACAGGGCTCCTGTCTCCCTGGACAGTTTGTCCCCTAGGAACCTGTAGGAACATGCGAGAAAACTCCTCAGGGTGCAGCCAACCAGTACAACCCAAGGCTTCCAGGGCTGACTGTGGGCAGGTGCGTCAGGCACTGGGGGGTCCTTGGCAGACATTCAGGGTGCACACGTCACCTTGTCTCCCAGTACTGTCTGGGCTTCCTCTGCTCTGCTGACCTGAGGACCTGTGCCTCACACCCAGGCCCTCACCTCAGGGCTCCTGAAGCCCCTGACAGGCGAGGAGGGGCCGAGTTCTGTGAGGTCCCCGCTGTTCTGGAGCGATGATCCCCTCCACGCTAAGGTTCTTACCTTTCCTCTAAAGAGGCTTGTGCCCTCTCCTCCTGCACCTCTGCTAGCCTAAGGCAAGACGTCACATTCCTTAAACAGATGAGGAGGAAGTGAAGGGGCAACACTTTCGACCACACCTGCCCAGAGCCTCCCGGGGGGAACAGAAAGAGCTGAATGAAGTTTGTGGGGTCCCCCTCTCTCCAAGCTGAGTGTTACCCTCATTCCTCACATTGATGCCTGGTACGTTCCAGGACTCCTCCCTCTGCTGTCCTGAGTCTGGCCCCTTCAGAACAAGCCCTCACCTCCCTGAGACCACCAAGAGGGAAGTGAGGGTACACCATATCTGACCACTGTGCCCAGGGCCTCCCAGAGCTGACAACAGGGGAAGGGCCGAGCTGGGTGTGCCTTCAGTCCTCGGGTGAGGGTGTGCCCTCAGGCCTCACTCAGGGTCCCTACCTTAAACTCTGGCAGAGTCTAGGACTCTTCCCTCTGCCGACCTGATGTGGCTTCCCCTCAGACTGCCACTTCCTCAGAACGAGGACCGCACCTCCCTGAGAACCCATGGACCAAAATGGGGCACCACATCTTACCACCCCTGCTATGTCCTCCCAGTGCCAAAAGCAAGAGCTGGTCCCCATGTGTCCTGTGGTGGGGCTATCCTCAGTCCTCCCTCATGTTATCCATCTTTACTCCTGACAGGGCCTAGGCTACCCCCTGCTGACTGGGCCTCACCTTTCGGAGACACCTCTCTCACCCCTGGAGAAAGTGAGGGCACACCTATGCAGCCAACCCTGCCTGAGTCTCTCCAGGCCGGAGGACAGGAGATAGCCAGACTCTATGGGGTCTCTTCTTTCTGGGGTTGGAAGTACCTTTGGTCCTCACCAAGGGTCCTTACCTTGACTCTGGTAGAGCTTGGGACTCTTCCTTCTTCTGACCTGATGTGACTCCTTCAGCTGACCTGTCTTCTCACTCACACCAAGGCCTTCACCTCCCTGAGACCCCTAAGGCAAAAGTGAAGAGACATCACATCCAGCCACCCCAGCCTGGGGTCTCCCATGGCTGACAGCAGGGGCTGGGTTCCCTCTGTTCTGGGATAAGGAGTTCCCTCTGTCTTCCCTCAATGTATTCTTTACTCCTGGAGGGCCTGGGACCACCTTATCTGGTGACCTGACATCACCCTTCTCAGGCCAAGGCTTTACCTCCCAGGGACACCTCCAGGCACCCCTTGCAGAGAGTGAGGGTACACCACATCTGGGTATTCCTGCCCGTATCCTGCCAGGGTGCACAGTGGGGACAGGGTGGAATTTCTGTGAGACCCCTTCTGTCTGTGTTAGGGGGTAACCTTAGTCCTCCTTCAAGGCCTTTACCTTACCTTGACTCCTCAGATTCTGGGACTTCCCCCTTTGCTGGTGTCATCAGCTCAGACCAAAGCCTTCACCTCTCTGGGACACCCTAGACAAAGTAAAAAGACACCAAATCCAGCCACACCTGCCTGGGGTCTGTTCTAGCATAGGGAATGCACTCACTCCTCGTTCAAGGTATTCATCTGTACTCCTGGCAAGGCCTGTCCTACCCTCTGCTGACCTGCAGTTTTCTGCTGCAACCCAGCCCTTAGCTCCCTGAGACACTCCACCCCCTTGACTCCTGGTAGAGCTTGCAGCAGAAGCGAGAGTTCCTCCCACCTGCTCACCGCTACTCTGATCCTCCCAGTGCCGAGATCCTGTGGCATCCTTCTTTTCAGGGAAAGGGGCCCTTCGGGCCTCCCAATGGTCCTTCCCTTGACTTCTGATAGAGCCTGGGACTCCTCCCTCTTCTGAACTGATGTGGCTCCCCCTCAGACCGACGCTGTGACCTCTCTGAGACCCTCCCCTCAGCAAAAGTCAGGAAACGCCACATCTGGCCAACCTTGCCTGTGGTCTCCTGGGGCTGACAAGAGGGGCAGGGCTGGGTTGGGGCCCCTTCTCTCTAAGATGGGTATTTTCAGGGCAGACAGAGGCCAAATCTACCTGGGAGGGAGGTCCTCTCAATCCTCCCTCACAGTCCTATCTATTACCCTGAGGTCCACCCCTCAGAAAAAGTCTCACCTCCCTGAGACTCCCAGAGTGGAAGTCAATAAATGCCACATTTGGCAACCCTGCTATGTGGCCTCCCAGGACTGACAGCAGGGGCAGGTGGCTGTGAGACCCCTCTCTACAGGGTGGGAGGTGCAGCAAATCTTCCCTCAGGGTCCTTATCTCGACGCCTGGCAGCATGTGGTAGTCCTCCCGGGGCTGGACTCAGGCACGCCCACCAGACCAAGGGCTTCACCATCCCGGGAATCCCCCAGAAAATGAGTGAGCCGGGGCCCACAGCCAGTAACCGTCCTTGGCTCTCCCGTGTCGGCAGCAAGGGCAGAGAACTGCTGGGCCCCATCTGTTCTGGGGTACGGGGTGCCCTCAGTCCTTCATCTGAGCCCGGGGAAAGCCTGGGACTCCTCCCTCTGCCGAGCTGTCCCTGCCCCTTCAGGTCTAGGGCCTCACTGCCCTGAGAACGTCCAGATAAAAGTAACGAGAGGGCTTCCCTGCTGGCGCAGTGGTTGAGAGTCCGCCTGCCGATGCAGGGGACACGGGTTCGTGCCCCGGTCCGGGAGGATCCCACGTGCCGCGGAGCGGCTGGGCCCGTGAGCCATGGCCGCTGGGCCTGTGCGTCCGGAGCCTGTGCTCCGCAGCGGGAGAGGCCACAGCAGTGAGAGGCCACAGCAGTGAGAGGCCCGCGTACCGCCAAAAAAAAAAAAAAGTAACGAAAGGCCACACCCTGCCACGCCTGCGCAGGACCTCCTAGGGCTGACAGCAGGGGCTGAACGCCATCTCTTCGGTGGCGGGGGAGCTCCCGTCCCCCCTCAAGGTGTCGCCGTCGGCCCTCAGGCAATGGCGTCTCTCCCAGAGACCAACCCCACGGCGTCCTGGAACGAGGGGGCATCACTGAGTCCTCCCGGGGGGGCTCGTGGGGCTCCGCGTCCGCGGAAGGTGCCCTCGTCCATCCTCACGGCTTCCCACGCAGTCCCCACGGGGCCCGCCCCCCTCCCTTCTTCTGACCCGAAATCGCTGCCTCAGCCCACGGCCACCACGGCCCCGGGGCGCCAGGCAGAGACGTCAGGAGACGGAGAGGGGCCCCGCGGCCCACAGCCCCGCCCGAGTCGCCTCAGGGCACACAACTAGCCGGGCGGGGCCAGCAGGGGCGGGGCGGGCGCCCACGGGCCCCCCTTAACAGCCGGCAGAGCCGGGACCCCAGCTTTTCTGACCCGAGTCCAGCCCCGACGCTCCTGACACGGAGGCCCAGGGAGAACACCTGCGAGGGCCCAGCCTGGGCTGCGCGGGGCGCCACGCAGGGCGGGCCGGGGGCCGCGGAGAGCGGCCCCCGGGCCTTCCTCTCCGTCCTCACCTCCGCGCTGGCCGGCGAGAGCCTCCGTCTCCGCCGACCCAAGCTCGCGCCACCGGCCCCAACCGACAACGCCTCGCGCCCTCGGCCGGAAATCCGGACGCCTCATATCCGGGACCCCTGCCCGGGGCCTCCCGAGGAGGACGGCAGGGGCAGAGCGGGGCAGAGAGGCCCCTCTAG
The DNA here is from genome assembly GCF_949987515.2 of Delphinus delphis. Lineage (NCBI taxonomy): Eukaryota > Metazoa > Chordata > Mammalia > Artiodactyla > Delphinidae > Delphinus > Delphinus delphis. The sequence goes on from NC_082704.1 coordinate 9,193,054, forward strand.
GGCACCCGAGAGGGCCGACCTCCTGCCTGTGGATCCTCGCCTTGCCGCCCGGCGGGGCCTGGGCTCGTTCCTCTGCTGCCCAGTCCAGTCCCCACTAAGAAGCCTCACCACGTGTCCAGGAAGCCTGCCTGCGTGTGCTCAGAGCAGCCAGCAAGCGTGCGGCGGAACCCCCTGCGGTGGGCTTCTTGTCCCTCTGGGTCCTCCCCTTACACCAGACAACGCCTGGGGCTCCTCCCCCCCGCGAGACCCCAGACCAGCCTCGCGTCCCTCAGACTCCTGACCGCGCCAGAAGCGGCACAGCTGACGGCCTGTGCCGGCGGCTTTCCAGGACCGCCGGCACAGGCGGGACGAAGCCTCTTTGATGGAGGCCTCTCCCGCCTTCCTCAGGGACCTAACCCGGAAGCTTGGCAGAGCCTAGGAATCCTCTCTCTTCTGGTCTAAGTCTGCACGCCCCAGAGACAACCTCCTGTCCTGCAGACTCCTGAGGTGCTAGTCCCGACACACCGCGTGCAGGGACCCTGCCTGGGGTGTCCCAGGGGTGGCAGCAGGGGCAGGGCGGGGGCCAGGGTTCCCGCCCTTTTGGCGGGGCACTGACGGGATTCTCACTCTTTCTGCAGGGCGCTGACAGGATCCCTGCTCTGGGGTGGAAAAGCCACCCAGTCCTGGCTCAGAGTCCTCACCTTGACTCCGGCACTGCCTGGGCTGCTTCCCTCGTGGGCTCCAGAACAAGCCGCTGCTCCCCGAGAACATCAAGGCAGAAGTGAGCAAACGTTGTGTCGGCTGCGACGGGCCACGGCTGCGGAGGGCTGACCGCAGAGGCAGGCAAGCTACCCTCCCAATCTGAGATTGTAGGCATACCCGCAGACTTGTCCGAGCTAGTATTTATATTTACTCCCGACACGGCTTGTATGGGCCCTCCCTCTCGCCGACCTGATGATGCGTCCCTCGGTCCAAGGTCCCCATTTCCCTGGACCGCCCCCTCCAAAGAGGACGTGGGGGAGGGGTGCTCTGCCCGACTGGGCGGCCCGGACGGCCCGTGCTGGTTGCGTGGGCGGCTTCCTGTGGGTCCCGCCCGCACTGTCTGGGAAGGGGCTCGCCCCAGTCTTGCCTCAAGATCCTCCTCTGGATGCCTGGCAGGGCCTGGGTCCCCTCCCCTCTCCTCACATGAAACAGGGCCCCTCAGAGCAAGGTCCTCACCTCTCTCTGATGTCCGAATGGGAAGTCAGCAGACCCCACATCTGGCCACCATGCTTTAGGGCCTCCCAGGGCTGAAAGCAAGTAAAGGGCTGTATTCTGTGGTACCTCCTCTGTCTGTGGCAGGCTTCTTCTTTTTTTTTTTTAATGAATTTATTTATTTATTGGCTGCGCTGGGTCTTCGTTGCTGTACGTGGGCTTTCTCTAGTTGTGGCGAGCGGGGGCTTCTCTTGTTGCGGAGCACGGGCTCTAGGCGCGCGGACTTCGGTAGTTGTGGCTCGTGGGCTCTAGAGCGCAGGCTCAGTAGTTGTGGCTCACGGGCTTAGTTGCTCTGCGGCCTGTGGGATCTTCCTGGACCAGGGCTTGAACCCGTGTCCCCTGCGTTGGCAGGAGGATTCTTAACCACTGGGCCACCAGGGAAGCGCCATGCGGCAGGCTTCTATGTGATCCTCCCTCAGGGTCCTCACCTTGATGTCTAGTGGTGATCTGATGATGACAGTGTCTGCGTGTCCCTCCCTTCTGACCACATCCAGTGACCATGCCCTGGGGCTTCCCAGGGCTAACCACAGAAAGGGGGCAGGGCTGGGGCCAATTGCTTCAGGCCCTCAAATCGTCCTTCAAGTCCTCACCTTGACAACTGGCAAGATCTGGACTCCTCCCTCTACTGACCTATGCCTGCCACCTTCAGACCAAGGCCTCCACCTTCCTGAGACCCCCAAGCTGGAAATGAACAGGGCTGCTCAGCCTGAGACCCCTGCCTACAGTCTCCCAGGACTGACATCAGCAGTAAAGCAGGGTTCTGTGGGGTACCCTCTGTTCTGGAATGGGTGGACCCTCCAGTCCTCTTTGAGAGTCATCTTGTATCCTGGGTTGTCAATTAAATACAATGTGGGAAATTACCCCTCTCTGCCATCTCTGACCATTTGCTCAAGTGCAACTCCTACAAAGAATGTTTTCAGGTTCCAGGCTAGTTGCTGTGTAGAAGAGTAGCAGCACCCATGACAGAGAAGAAGCCCAACTTCCCGGTGGGTCTCTTCACCAGCCACACTTAGATTTTAGAAACTTTTTGTTCTAAAACAAATTATTTTCTACATGGAAGAGACTGAAGAGTTGTGATTATGGGATGTCCTGCCTCTTTTGAGCTTATCTAACATTGCATTGTCCAGTGAGGTGATTTTCTTTTTTATAACCCTCATCCATAGTAAGAAATATATTGTACATTGTGTATCTCTGCCAGGTATATATGTAGAATGTGTGTGTTTGTGTGCGTGTGTATTTCATGAATACCTACCTTACTGTGGGTGATTCATTGTGATACTCACTATCCCATTTTTAGTCCACTTTTTATATTCTGCTAAAATAATATATTTTTTAAAAAGACCAGCCCTTTACCCACTAGAGTGGTTTCAAGTGATTATTAGCAGACTCAAGCCATACTGGCTAAATCAACCCATCTTTCCTGCTCTCCTGACATTACTCCAAGGATACTGGCATCTGGGGTCTTAGGTTCAGCCTCAGATTACTACAATGAAGCAGGAGCAGAAGTTTCTAAACTTTTTTCCTCCCTATACTGTCATCTTCCTCCTGTTACAATCTACAAACTCTCCCCAATCTGTCTTAGCCCCAGAACTCCCTCATCCCAAACACAAATTCAGCACAGTCCTCAGTCTTCCCCAGGGGTTTCTCATGTTTTGTCACTTAGATTTTAGTATGTATATTTATGAGGGTGTTTTTATTCTACCTTCTGGGTTTTCCAGGCTTGATTTTGGGAGAAGACAGCTGCCCAAGTTTGATTGTCACCTTAGCAGTTACAAGTAAGGCACTAAAATCTGTAAATGAGAATTGACATCTTTACAATGATGTGTATCCCATCAATAAGTATGATATACTGCCCTGTTTATCTGTGACTTATTTTACCTGGATCTATCAGTAAACTTTTATAGTTGCCTCTATAAAGATCTCATACATTTTTGTGATGATTCTTTTAAGGTAATTTTTGGATTTTTTTGCTGTCGTGAATGGGATATTTTCTATTACATGTTCTAATTAGTTATTGCTTTTATGTGACAAGGCTCTGGCTTTTGCTATAGTGAATTTTTACTGTCTTTCTGAGGTTTCTTATTCATTTGAATATTCCACACGCTTATTCCTTAGAATTTTCTACACAGGTGATGTTATCACCAAATGGTATATCTTTCTTTTCAATATTCATACCTCTTATTTATTTTGATATCCATAGCTCTGACTTTGTGTTCCAGTATCTTTTTGGAATGGTAAAGATGATAGCATGTATCTATATCTTTTCCCTGACTTTAATGGAAATGCTTCTAATATTTCACATTAAAGTATGTTTGCTATAGATTTGGGGGAATGGAAGTTCCCTTGTAATCTTAGTTTGCTAAAAGAATTCCTATGAATTTGTAATGAATTTTTTTAACATCTTTATTGGAGTATAATTGCTTTACAATGGTGTGTTAGTTTCTGCTTTATAACAAAGTGAATCAGTCATACATAAACATATGTTCCCATATGTCTTCCCTCTTGAGTCTCTCTCCCTCACACCCTCCCTATCCCACCCCTCCAGGCTGTCACAAAGCACCGAGCCAATATCCCTGTGCCATGCGGCTGCTTCCCACTAGCTATCTACCTTACTACATTTGTTAGTGTGTATATGTCCATGACTCTCTCTCGCCCTGTCACAGCTCACCCTTCCCCCTCCCCATAACCTCAAGTCCGTTCTCTAGGAGGTCTGCGTCTTTATTCCTGCCTTACTCCTAGGTTCTTCATGACATTTTTTTTCTTAAATTCCATATATATGTGTTAGCATACGGTATTTGTCTTTTTCTTTCTGACTTACTTCACTCTGTATGACAGACTCTAGGTCTATCCACCTCATTACAAATAGCTCAATTTCGTTTCTTTTTATGGCTGAGTAATATTCCATTGTATATATGTGCCACATCTTCTTTATCCATTCATCCGATGATGGGCACTTAGGTTGTTTCCATCTCCGGGCTATTGTAAATAGAGCTGCAATGAACATTTTGGTACATGACTCTTTTTGAATTTTGGTTTTCTCAGGGTATATGCCCAGTAGTGGGATTGCTGGGTCATATGGTAGTTCTATTTGTAGTTTTTTAAGGAACCTCCATACTGTTCTCCATAGTGGCTGAACCAATTCACATTCCCACCAGCAGTGCAAGAGTGTTCCCTTTTCTCCACACCCTCTCCAGCATTTATTGTTTCTAGATTTTTTGATGATGGCCATTCTGACTGGTGTGAGATGATATCTCATTGTAGTTTTGATTTGCATTTCTCTAATGATTAATGATGTTGAGCATTCTTTCATGTGTTTGTTGGCAGTCTGTATATCTTCTTTGGAGAAATGTCTATTTAGGTCTTCTGCCCATTTTTGGATTGGGTTGTTTGTTTTTTTGTTATTGAGCTACATGAGCTGCTTGTAAATTTTGGAGATTAATCCTTTGTCGGTTGCTCCATTTGCAAATATTTTCTCCCATTCTGAGGGTTGTCTTTTGGTCTTGTTTATGGTTTCCTTTGCTGTGCAAAAGCTTTGAAGTTTCATTAGGTCCCATTTGTTTATTTTTGTTTTTATTTCTATTACTCTAGGAGGTGGGTCAGAAAGGATCTTGCTGTGATTTATGTCATAGAGTGTTCTGCCTATGTTTTCCTCTAAGAGTTTGATAGTTTCTGGCCTTACATTTAGGTCTTTAATCCATTTTGAGCTTATTTTTGTGTATGGTGTTAGGGAGTGATCTAATCTCATACTTTTACATGTACCTGTCCAGTTTTCCCAGCACCACTTATTGAAGAGGCTGTCCTTTCTCCACTGTACATTCCTGCCACCTTTATCAAAGATAAGGTGTCCATATGTGCATGGGTTTATCTCTGGGCTTTCTATCCTGTTCCATTGATCTATATTTCTGTTTTTGTGTCAGTACCATACCGTCTTGATAACTGTAGCTTTGTAGTATAGTCTGAAGTCAGGGAGCCTGATTCCTCCAGTTCCTTTTTTCGTTCTCAAAATTGCTTTGGCTATTCGGGGTCTTTTGTGTTTCCATACAAATTGCAAAATTTTTTGTTCTAGTTCTGTGAAAAATGCCAGTGGTAGTTTGATAGGGATTGCATTGAATCTATAGATTGCTTTGGATAGTAGAATCATTTTCACAATGTTGATTCTTCCAATCCAAGAACATGGTATATCTCTCCATCTATTTGTATCATCTTTAATTTCTTTCATCAGTGTCTTATAATTTTCTGCAAACAGGTCTTTTGTCTCCTTAGGTAGGTTTATTCCTGTAATGATTTTTTTAAGATTTCTTTTTTGGTACCCATTGATGTAATTGAACGCTTTTCTCTTGATGTGAGCTGAATTGTGTACCCCAAAATTCATACGTTGAAGTCCTAAACCCCAGCAACTCAGAATGTGACTGAATTTGGAGACAGGGCCTTTAAAGAGGTAATTAAGGGAAAATGAGGTCAAAAGGATGGGGCCTAATCCAATATGACTGGCATCCTTAGAAGAAGAGGAGACTGGAAACAGGAACACACAAAGGAAAGATCATATGAAGACAGAAGACTGCCATTTGCAAGCCAAAGAAAGTGACCTCAGGAGAAACCAACCGTGCCAACATATGGATCGTGGACTTCTAGCCTCCAGAATTATAAGGAAATAAATTTCTGTTGTTTAAGCCACCTAGTCTGTGGTATTTTGTCATGGCAGCCCTAGCAAGCTAACACACTCTTTTAATTTGTTAATATAGGGAATTACAATTGAAAGTATTTCCTAATATTAAATCGTGTTTTCATTCCTCAGACACAGTCTCTTTGTTCATTTAATTCACTGCTGTGTTGAATATGCTATTAATCTATTTAAGATATTTACTGCTATGTGAGTGAGCTTGGCTCAAATGTTATTTTCATGGGGAGTCCTCATCTGGTTTTTGTACTAAGGAATAACTGCCCATCATTTTATATGGTTTAGAAGAGATTACATGACATGGTGATTTGGTTCTCCCTGACCATTTGATAGAACTGGCCTTCAAACTGCTTGTCCTGGAGCATTTAACGATGGCTTAAGCTTTGAAAACAGTTTCAGTTTGTATGGTTCAATTGGAATTCTCTATTTCTTTATGAATCAATTTAACCCTTTTTTCTAAAAAGTGGTCTATTTCACTTAGGATTTCATATTTAATGACATGATATTTATAATAAAAACTTTTTATTACAGAAATTCTAAAACATACACAACAGTAGAGAGAATAGTGTAATGAACCCAATATACCTGATACTCAGCACAAAAATCATCAATGCATGGCCAACATGGTTCTAATTATACTTCCATCCACCACCATCCCCACCAATCTTTGCTACTTGAATAATGCAACAAATCCAAGACGTTACACCGTTTCGCCTCTAAATATTTTGGTATGCATTTTAAAAGATAAGGACTCTTTTATAAACTATAAACTCAATACAATTATCAACCCTAAAAATTTAAATGTCATTAATATCAAATATCCAGTTACATTTCACAATTACCTAATGGTCATATATATATATATATTTTTTAAATTGGTTTCCTTCAATTGGTGCCCAATTATGATCTATACATTGGGATTTTTTATTATGTCCCCTAAGTTATTTTTAATCTACAGTTTCCCCCCCATCACCTTTTTTCATTGAAATTGATTTTTATTATTTCAAAAACACATACACAGGTCTTGTGTTCTATCTTGTTTCCCATAGTCTGGATTTTGCAGATTGCAACACTTTGGTGTCCTTTAACATGTTCTTCAGCCCCCTGTACTTCTTCACATTGTTAGTTAGAGGTAGAAACTTGATCAGATTTCTTTGTGTATTTTTTTTTATGTTTTGCAAGACTATTCCATAGGTGATGCTGTGTACTTCCAATAGGAGAGTACATAATGTCTGGTTATCTCTCTTTGTGCTGATGCTGGCAGTCATTGATGACCGTTATCCATTAATCCCTTGGAGCTTGAAGAATGATCATTTCTTATTCTCTCATTCCTTCTTAGTTTATTAGAGCTGAAATACCCCTATAATATGTGGAAATTGTTCTTGGTACATCATTTGGTTATCCTGAAGGAAAGGTGTAATATATTTGCTGTGCTCTCTTATAATATTTAAACCTCTTCTGCATCTATATTTTGTACAATTTTATTTAAGTTATATTGTTTATTTCTGCTTTTATCTTCAGTAATCATATTGTTTAAATTTGTCTATTTTATAAGATTTTCAAAGAACTGACTTTTGTTATTTAGCTCTACTATTTTCCATTTCATTATTTCTGCATTTACCTTCATTATTTCCTACCTTCTACTTGTTTAGGTTTAACATGGTATTTATTCCCTAGCTTCTTGAATGGCTTGGATGTTTTAAACATTTCTTATTTTCTAATACATCTATTTAAGGCTATATATTTCCCTCTGAGTAGCGCTTGGGCTGCATCACATAGGTAAAGATAAATATGTCATCTGATTACTTATATTATTAGAATTTTTCAAAATACATACAAAAGCTAGGAGTGTAAAAAATATTTTTGATTAGGATATGAAGAATATGAGAGATATATAGTGTTATTTGGAGGAGGTTTCAGGATCCAGAGGTATTTGAGGGGTTTGGCTTTTTTTTTAATTAATTCTAGAAGAAACTTGAACATATTTAACTGCTGGTGACAGCATTGGGTTTATCCCAGGAATGTGATGAAGTTTAATACTAGAAAATCTGTCACTATAATTGGCCACACATGTAACAGTCAGGGATTTTCCAGGAAAATAGAAACCATGATAAATACTTAAAGCAGAGAATTGGTTACGAAAATGATGGAGAAGCTAAACAGGGGACAGTTGGGGAACCCTATAATTGGCAACATAAAGAAGTCGTTCCCACCTCTAGGCTGGAAGGACAAAGAGAGAAGATAGTGTTACTGGAGCCTACGTGTTGGATTCAATAGGATCTGGAGCCATGGTGGATCAATCTGATGGGGCTGGAACCGTGGAAAATATATAGCCTTTGAAGGGGAAACTACCTGATGCAGAGGAAGAAGGAGAAAAACAGGTTGTTCTATCCTCCTGGGTTTAATATCCTGTTAGTCTGCCTGTTGGCAGAACCCAGATGGCAGCAAAATGTTGGCCAGCCTAAGAATTGCAGACTGTAGGATTCAGCCTGTGTATATTATAGGGCAGAGCAGAGGACAAGTGAGGGATGAATCTGAGGGCAACTATACCCAGGACAAGCATACCATGTTGACAGATTAAATGAGAAAAATCATATCTAAATTGATATAGAACAGTGTTCAATAATGTATCTTGTCCTCTTCCCATACCTTCCCAAGTCCAGGCTAGGTCAGGTTTTCTTCTCTGTACTCCCATACCCCTTCTATGCTCCTCCTCTCATCATCAAATTAATTTTCAAGATGTGATTGACAGTTTACTTGTCTATCTCTATAGACCATGCCATGTCTCCTACTGTATCCATAGTGTCTGTACATTGCTTGGATCAGAGTGTGCACTGTAAATATTTGTTGTTGAATCATTTGATTTGCCATTGCATTTGAATTGTTAAATAAAATACATAATTATTTTAACTTTATAATCTTTCCTAAGTTGAGTATCACACAAAAGACATGATTACACAAATGTAAACACAGAAACTGATTATGGTAACTGCTTCCATCTAGTCAGATTACACTCTTGCTTGAAGTAATTAGCATCAACCATTATCTAACCTAGGAATTGCATCAATCTCAATGTTTACCTGTCAATGTTTTAGAGACATAAACTTAGAAACCTATGAAAGCTGGGAAATGAAGGAATCATGGACTTTATATGTTGATAGCATCAAGAAAAAGGTCTTGAAAAGTTAGTTTTCTTTTTTCCCACAAATTACTTTAGTAATGGAATTTTCTCAAAAACAGTGGGTAGAAAATAGAATTCTTAATCTCGGATATTGACAGAATATATTTCATTCAGGATTTAATAGAAAAATAGACAAGGCCACGTAGCCTGGGTGCCCTAAATGACCTTTGTATTACATGGCTATCTAGCTGGAAAGAAATTCCCTCTATAGTACACCATTACCAACATTTAGATCATAAAATCATAGATTCACAGCACAGGAAAGGGACCTTGAAGGACATTTAGTCTAGTCACCCATTGCAGTTTTAGACGCACTAGTTCTTAGAAAGTTCTTTTTTAAAAATATTTATTTATTTATTTTTGGCTGCGTTGGGTCTTTGTTGCTGCGTGCGGGCTTTCTCTAGTTGCAGTGAGCGGGGGCTGCGCTTCGTTGTGGTGCGCGGGCTTCTCATTGCGGTGGCTTCTCTTGTTGTGGAGCATGGGCTCTAGGCATACCGGCTTCAGTAGTTGTGGCTCACGGGCTCTAGAGTGCAGGCTCAGTAGTTGTGGTGCACGGGCTTTGTTGCTCCGCGGCATGTGGGATCTTCCCAGACCAGGGCTCGATCCCGTGTCCCCTACATTGGCAGGTGGATTCTTAACCACTGCTCCACCAGGGAAGCCCCCTAGAAAGTTCTTTATATAAAGTCCATAACTGGTCCCTGTGTAACCATTTATTCAATAGTTCTGGTTCTGCTTTGTGGAATCACAGTGAGTGTTTCTAAACAATCACATGACAATCCTTCAGATATTTGAAAATAGCCAACATGTTCTACTCCAGTCTTACTTGTCCAAAATAACATATTTGTTTCTTTCAGGAGATTCCCATATATCAAAGTGTCTAGACCTTTGCTGTCTACTACATTAGACACTAGACACTTGTAGTTATTTGAAGTTAAATTAATTAAAGTTAAATATTCACAGAGTCAGTCATACTAGCCACACTTCAAATATTCAATAGCCACATGTGGCTAGTGGCTACTGAACTGGGAAGCACTGATAGAGAACATTTCCATCATCGTCATCGCAAAAGTACTATTATTGTTCAGTGCTGGTCTAGACCTTTCATTTTTTTTTTTGATTAAAAATTATTTATAATTGGTGAATTATAAGTTAGGCTGGGTTGGTTTTGTTTTTCTGTTTTTGCTTTCTTTTGTACCTTTCATTGTCTGGTATCTTCCTTCTAGAAGTACTGTACTTTTGGGACTTTCTCCATAGAACACTGTATTACTCACATTCAACCAGAGAAGCAGAAACACTAAGATCCAAGTCTTCATATGAAAATAGTGGGGGTTTTTTTCTGTGAAATGTAATGATCTATAAATTTGACTTTTATTTCTAAGCCTGTGGATATTTGCTTTGCAATGTTTTAGCAGGTTTCAAAAGCAGAAATTCTAAACTCCTTGAAGAATTCTAATAACTCCCTGAAATGGTTAGTACGATGTCCATGTACATGCTTTTATTTTTATAATAATTTACTAACAAATTTACTGCTTGAGCACAGACAGCTCTTGTCCTGGTATTCAGGCCAGAGTTGATGTTTGTACATACACTACAGGGACAGGCTCTGGGGACAGATGGGAAAGACAACCTCCCACCTTGAGTCCCAGCACTTACCCCCATGTGCAATACTACCACTCCCCATGACCAACAGCTGATGTCATCACTATTACCACTTTTGCTGCCACCATCACTGCCCCCAGTCTGGGCCAAGATTCCAGCCCCACCTTCCTGTTAGGGACCTCTGGCACCCAGCACTTGCAATAAAATGAAATACAATTAAATATTCACTTCCTCCATGAATATGGGGAGGCTTGTCAGGAAACTATTTAAACGGTAGATGTAAGAGGTCATAAGAATATTAACTAGGGCATTTGTGATAGGAATGTAAAAGAGTGAACAGATTAAGAGCGTTTTCTTTGAGACTCTTCTCATAAGCAACAGAAACTCAACTCTAACCTTATACAAAAAAGGAACGTTAATGGTTCACATAACCAAACCAAAGGGTGTGTCTGTTCTCGGAACAGTTGGAACTGAGACCTCAAATACCACCTGGCTGCCCGCTCTGCTGTTTCCATTCTCTCTCATGTGCCTACCCTTGTAACCAAGGACAGTTGGTTGCTCTACTAGAACAACTTGGTTTGACTAAGAGGAAGAAGAAATTTCCTTCCAAGAAGATAGAGGTGTTCCCTAGAGGGAAAGAGACACTAAGACAATAAACCAGACAATGTAAACTTCAGAGGCCTAGTCTCTAAACAAATGTCAGACTTTTCCTAACATTTTATAAATATAGATGGGAGCTACAGAGGGCAGTACCTTCTTCCTCCTAAGTGGAAGAAGGCAAATTTATATCTTGGCTTTTCCTGTCCTCAGGTCATTCTTCTGATATGAGGAAGCAATATGTCAAGAATGATTCCCAAAGTCAGAATAACAGAGGTTTGTAATTATCTGTCTCTTTGGGTTATCCAACCTTTGTTCACCTCCATTAAATCCAATAATAAAGAGCTGATTACAGATGTCAAAAAATTATCCAAATACAACAAAAAACGGTAGAAACTCCACACTCAGAAAACCAACATATCCGTACTATCAATAATTCTTTATACTTTTTTAATATATTTATACATAAGGAAGGTGAAGGCTGGAACAAGAAACTTTGATCTTCCTGACTCGTTTTTTGTGGGGGGTTTTTTGTGGTATGCGGGCCTCTCACTGTTGTGGCCTCTCCCGTTGCGGAGCACAGGCTCCGGACACGCAGGCTCAGCGGCCATGGCTCACGGGCCCAGCCGCTCCGCGGCATGTGGGATCTTCCCGGACCGGGGCACGAACCCGTGTCCCCTGCATCAGCAGGCGGACTCTCAATCACTGCGCCACCACGGAAGTCCCTGACATTTTGTTTTTTTTTAAAGACGACATAATTTTATTTTTCCTCTTGTACCCACAGGATGATCCAGGTAAGTGAGAATCTGAAGAATGTCCTAATGTGAGCATCTTATCAAAGATCGGATGCTAGATAGAACAGAATTAAGTGCTATAATTTTTCTACTCATTTGGAGAGTAAGCCAAATGGAGGCATATTAGGGTGCAGGGTGTGATAGGTTTGGAGGGTTAACAGAAAAAGGTGATTTCTCCAGTCTTGCCTTTTCCCCAGTGCACTCCACTCTTAAGGGCAGAGCATTCTTTCTAAAAGGCAGCTCTTACCAGCTCTAACCTTGACTCAGAAATCAACCTTCTTAGTCTGGTGAGATAAACCTCAGGAAGCCATAATGCCAAACAAAATGAGCTTCTCACCAGACCCTGAGTGCACATTGTCCTTCAAGGATCAGCTCAGATGCCACTACCTCCCTCTCCATTCTCCAAACCATATTCCCTCTTTACCCACATGTACTGGCAGTACTTTGCCCTTCTATTGCCAACTACAATTTGCCCAGGATTGGCATGATTTAAGTATATGTGAGTCTTCCCTTCTAGACTGTACATTCCAGAATCAAGTGCACATACTGACACATGAAAAGTACTCAAGAGTAGAAATAAACTGAGATGGGGACACCAAAGATTGCCTTCAGCATCAGAATACCCATGCGCCTCTTGACCATAGGAATCATAATGCTAGAAGTCTGGATGGCACAATGGTAGCCAAAGGTGACTGACTACTGCAGGCCAACTGAGGACAAGACGACTTGAGGATGACCATATCCTGGCTTCTGTCACTAACTGGTATTTTATTAGAAACAAGTAATTCTTAAAAGTTGCATCCATTGGTTGTTCCAGCTTTTGAACACTTCATTCCTAAATTTCTCTCTATACTAAAATGTGGCATCTTCTTTTCCACTTGGAGCATCTTGTGAAAAAATATGCTCTTTTCTCTCTCAAGTTCACTTTCTGTAGTATACTTACATAATTATACTCAATACATTTCACTTGAGTGTACTTCTCTCTCCTCTTATTTATTTCTGATATTTTGTGGAAAATTACTTAACTGATGAAACACTCTGTTTCCAAGTATATCTTTAGGCAAAAGAAGAAGGAATGGATTTACAGACAGTGCATAAACCCAACATTATGAATATCTCCCAGCAAACTGATATTTACAACAAGCAGGCAATTTTTGCCATACTTACAAGAAGACATAAAATTTTCTGGAATCCATAATACATCATATGGACAACAGAAAGGAACTTCAGGCAGTTATTTCCTCATGGCAAAAGGACAAAACAAGAAACCAAAAACCTGCTGGGATATCAAAGTAGTTACACCAGGATAGGATATTAATGTCAAATATAGCTTAAATGTTACAATTGTCAAAATAATAGAAGGATTCTTGTAGTAAATACTGAAGAATTACCCTGTAGTCTAGGCTACTTTTACTCTTCCACATTATTTTCGCTATTTTAAAGATAACCCTTTAAATTGTAAATGTTTATTATAGAAAATATGAAAAATGAAAAAAACATGTAAAGAAAATAAATTCACCTGTAATATACCACCCAGGGATAAGGGACTTGAAAATACTGATAAATAGTTGCACCTCGAAATGGGTTGAACTGCATGGGTCACTTATATGTGGATTTTTTTCATTAAATACGTATGGTACTACCCATCCACAGTTGGTTGAATCTGCAGATGTGGACATGTAGATACAGAGGTGGACTATAAAGTTATAAGCAGGTTTTCAACTGAGTGGGGGGTCAGTCCCTTTAACTCCCATGTTATTCAAGAGTCAACTGTACTTCTTCTCAGTCTTTTTTTAATGCAAGTACAGAAGACCTCTTATTTATTGTAAGCAGTCAGTTAAAACAGGAATCAAAAATTAATGCTAAATATTTTTAATAGACTTTATTTTTTAGAGCATACAGTATGTAGTCTTTTCAGATTGGCTTCTCTCACTTAATAATGTGCACTTCCAGCAAGATTCCACCATCTCTTTTCATGGCTTGATAGGTCAGTCCTTTTTAGCTCTGAATAATATTCCACTGTCTGGAAGTACCACCGTTTATTTATCCATTCACTTACTGAAGGACATCTTGGTTGATTGCAGGTTTTGGCAATTATGAATAGAGCTGCTATAAACATCCATGTGCAGGCTTTTTCATGGACATCAGTTTTCAACTTTTTTGGAAAATACTAAGGAGTATGATTCCTGGATCGTATGTTTAGTTTGGTAAGAAACTGCCAAACAATCTTCCCAAGTAGCCGTACTATGTTGCTTTCCCACCGGCAATGAATGAGAGTTCCTATTACTTCACATCCCATCAGCATTTGGCATTGTCAGTGTTCTGGATTTTGGCTATTCTAATACTTGTGTAGTGGTATCTCATTGTGGTTTTAATTTGCTATTCCCTAATGATATATGTTGTTGAGCATCTTTTCATGTGCTTATTCACCATCTATATATCTTCTTTCATGAGGTGTCTCTTCAGGTCTCTCGCCCATTTTTTAATTGGGGTGTTGTTTTCTTACTGTTGCGTTTTAAGAGTTCTTTGTATATTTTGAGTTATATATTGGGTTACAGTCCTTTATCAGATATGTCTTTTGCAGTATTTTCTGCCAGTCTGTGGTTTGTCTTATTCTCTTGACAGCATCTTTTGCAGGGCAGAAGTTTATAATTTTAATGAAGTTCAAGTTACCAATTATTTCTTTCATGGATCATGCCTTTGGTGTAGTATCTAAAATGTCATTGTCATATCCAAGGTCTTCTAGGTTTTCTGTGTTGACAAACTGATTCTAAAGTCAATGTCCACAAAATAATTCCCTGGGATTTTAACCGGGACTGCTTTGAATCTATAAAACAAGTTGGAAAGAACTGACATCTTGACAATATTGATTCTTCCTATCCATGCCTATGGAATATCTCCATTTACTTAAATCTTTGATTTCTTTCACTAGAGTTTTATAGTTGTTTTCCATATTTTTAACATAAAACATGAAAGTGTACATTCCTTAACCAGCCCTGTAATGTGAAGCCAAGGTCTTCTCTTGAGATGTATCCAGAGTTCTGTTCATCTTTCTTATGAAATGCATACTCATAGTGAATACAGTATAATTTCTAGTTACATTTTGTTTGAATTGGAGCAATAACTTAAAAAAACGCCTGCCAAACAGTCTGAGGGAGGCCTTCTAATTTTTATAATATTTTTATAAATCTTTTAATTTTCTTGCTCATACCTAATTAATACAGATTTATTTTAGAGGCTCACCTTTATTGTGTCTTTCCAAGGCTTTTATCTGGGCATTCCTACAAGACAAAAATCTTTCTTTTACAGTTATATCTCATTGGTTTTCTTGACATTTAATTAAATAGTTACGATACCAAGCTTAATTAGCATACAAAAAGATTGTGAGCATACAAATGATTCTTGATAAGCATACACCTCAACCAGTAGGAAAAGGGCCACATAGGCACATAGGGAGATGCCTACCAGCTATGAACTTTACATGTGCTGCAAGTATTACATGTATCATAGAGGAACCAGAAACCACTCAGCGGTCAGCTAACAGAACTCCTACTGTTTGGGAGTTTTCCTGTTTGTTTTTGTTTTACGAAACAGAAAAATCACAAAGGAAAAAGGAACAAAAACCAACTTAATCTCCATACTTTAGAAACTGTCAATAGAATAGGTTTAAAAAATAGAATTTTAAAGGTTTTTTGGGGGGAGGGCATTGTGATGTTTACAGTGTATTTGACATAAATTTTGCAGTTTGTTCTTTAATTATGAAATATTTTATATAGACTTTTTGATGATGGCCATTTTGACCGGAGTGAAGTGATAACCTCATTGTAGTTTTGATTTGCATTTCTCTAATAATTAGCTATGTTGAGTGTTTTTTCATGTGCCTGTTGGCCATCTGTATGTCTTCTTTGGATAAATGACTATTTAGATCTTCTGCCCATTTTTTGATTGGGTATAAGAGAACTACAATGGACAGTGCAGAAACTTGCAACTAGTAGCAACTAAACTGTTACCACCATTAGGCCCAAAGGGATAAGAAAAGGAGAGATGCCTGGAATCCAAAGAATAATCATGTAGAATTGGCCTCTTTGAAAGTAGCAGAGACCTCTGGTCAAGGGACATAGTCAGTTTGAGGTGACCTCATGGAGAGGGAGCCAGAAGAATACTCTCTAGTGTCTTTCTGATCTCCTACTGGCTTTCCCATTGTCCAAACCCATCCTGAAGCCACAGAACATAGAGAACCCACCAATGAGGTTGATACAGGTCAGCCTCCCCTGGCAGAGAGCAGAGTGGAGAAAAGAGTTAACTGAAGATGCAGATACCAGTTATTCAGCTTTCTCATCCCATCCCACTCTCCTCCTTCCCTCCCTCCACAGAGGTATCACTAATCTGAATTTGGAGTTCAATAGTTCCATTCAAATCTGTGTACTTTTACTATACTTGTATATATCCATATGCACTACAGAGTATTGTTTAGTCTGGTAGTTATTAGAGTTATTCACCAAATACTTGGGGTGATCTTACCCTCAAAGCACATGGTAAGATTATCCTTCCCAGTCCCCTTAAAGTTCAGTGTAGCTATGTGACTTGTTTTGGACAAAGAAATATGAGTGAAAGTGAAATGTGCCACTTCCAGGAGAAGCTTTAAGAACTACCATGCAAGTCACTTTATCTGCTTCCCATTGGTAAAGTGATCAGTGAAGCATGTGATAAAATGAAGCTTATATCAGCCTGCGACTCTGAATTACTCATGAACAGAGGCCCCAAGTAATCTATGCCAGCCATATCATGGCTGTAAGTCACTAAGATTTGGGAGTGTTTCTTAAAGCAGCATAACCTAGCTTATCCAAACAGATACATTTTGCATAGTTTTTAACTTTGTATAAATGGTATCCTACCATATTTATCATTCAGCATTTTTTAACATCTTTATTGGAGTATAATTGCTTTACAATGTTGTGTTAGTTTCTGCTGTATAACAAAGTGAATCAGCTATACCTATACATATATCTCCATATCCCCTCCCTCTTGCGTCTCCCTCCCACCCTCCCTACCCCACCCCTCTAGGTGGTCACAAAGCACCGAGCTGATTTCCCTGTGCTATGCAGCTGCTTCCCACTAGCTATCTATTTTACATTTGGTAGTGTATATACGTCAATGCTACTCTCTCACTTCGTCCCAGCTTACCCTTCGCCCTCCCCATGTCCTCAAGTCCATTCTCTACGTCTGCGTCTTTATTCCTGTCCTGCCCCTAGGTTCATCAGCAACTTTTTGCTTGACAGTTTTGAGATGCACCCATGCTGATGGATGGAGCATATACAAATATATATAATTTATTTCTGTTCTCCCATTGATAGAACACTTAAGATACTTACAATTTTTGCTATCACTAATAAAGAACATCCTGGTACATGCCATCTGTGCAGATGTGCAAGAATTTCTCTAGGGGATACACTCAGGGGAGGAACAATGTGCTTTTAAGCTTTTCAAAAAAAGTAACAGGTTCGGAGGAGACTTTGATCATTATGAACCGTAGTTTCCATCAAAACAGTTTTCAGAAATGTTTGTCCCTCAGGAGTGTGAAAACTGCCTTTCTCAAAACACTAAAATATAATATTCAGGAAAATTCTGTTTTAAAATTGGCCTGACCTTGAGAAGACCAAAGTCATCCTTAAAAATTAAAGAGACCCATCCTAGAGAACAAATGGTTACACAAAATAACACCAATTACACTTTTAAAAATCTCTCAGGATAAAAGGCAAATTGAGATAAAGGAAAAAAATAGTATAATTTGGAGTCGGTTCTTGAAGAATTTCCTTTTTATAGATGTAATGAGAAATAAAAGAACATAATCAGTCACTAACTGATTAAAAGTATTATCAGCAAAGACAATTGGTGAATAAACAATGAGCTGCCAGTCATAGGTCAGAGACTGATAATACAGAATTATCCATATTATCTTTTCCATTCTCAGTCTAGGTTACTAATATCAAACAATCACTGTAAAAAAGAACAATCTGAACAATGGGATTGGTCCCCCCACCCCCACCCCACTCCTGACCAAAGGTGCTGAGAAACAGAGAAACTAGTGACAGCCTAGTTTGTTTTTTAAAATCTGGAGTCTGTAACAATATACATGAAACTATTAAGAGCTGTTCTCTAAGCAGTTGGATTGTGGATGCTTTTAATTTGTTTTTTATGTATACATATATCTAATTTTCTACAAAATTAAATATTAAAAACACATTAAGGACGTCCCTGGTGGTCCAGTGGTGAAGAATTTGCCTTCCAATGCAGGGGACGCAGGTTCAATCCCTGATCAGGGAACTGAGATCCCCCGTGCCGCGGGGCAACTAAACCCGTGCGCCGCAACTAAACCCGTGCGCCGCAACTAAAGAGAAGCCCACAACAAAGAGCCCACGCACGCAACGAAGACCCAGAGCAGCCAAAAAAAAAAATGCACATTATATATTACATTTACATTACTGACATTAAAAATTTGTTAATGGCTGGAGAAAAAAAAAAATTGTTTTTGCCTCCACATCAGCACTGCTCAACTGCCAGTTTCTTGACTTTCAGTGTAGGGCTTTTGAGTTGTCTTCATGCCTTCAGATCCAGGCCATTGGGATGTGCTCACCTCCAGAGGCTAGTGTGCTAATAAGAGGAGAATCCAAAAAAGAACCTTCTTTCCTAATGTCCAGAAACTCTTCTCCCTCCCTCTAGGCCTTTCTGAAGCCCAGAATAACAAAGCCTGTTGAGAAAGGTACAAACTGGCCCAGAGCAGAGAAGTGGCTCATATCACAGAGCGAGTGCCCATCCAAGCTCTAAGGTCCTGTTTCACCTGCACACCATTTTCACACCAGTTCCCCCTACTCCTCCACAACACTTCACCCCATCCAAAGATCTTGTACCCATTCATTCTTAAAAGACTTTAGGGCTATCCCTGGTGGTGCAGTGGTTGAGAGTCCGCCTGCCATTGTAGGGGACATGGGTTCGTGCCCCGGTCCGGGAAGATCCCACATGCCGCGGAGCGGCTGGGCCCGTGAGCCATGGCCGCTGAGCCTGCGCGTCCGGAGCCTGTGCTCCGCAACGGGAGAGGCCACAACAGTGAGAGGCCCACATATCGAAAAAAGACTTTAGAGATAGGAAAACTCACAGTCAAGTTCCTTCATTTTACAGATGGAGATATTTCGAGCGAGGGAAAGCATCTTCTCCAAGGTCACACAACAGTACAGTAAATGTTAGATCTGACGCAAGACCCATGTAATAGGTAAAGGGTTAGAAAACTGGGTTCTGTAATGTGATAGACACAGGTTCAAATCCCAGCTTTTCACTCCCTGAACCTTTGCTTGCTCAGTTGTAAATGGAGCAACCTAAGGTTGAACTGAGGACAAATGAGATCGTACGGGTACATGCTTTAGTGTACAGTGCCTGGCACATGGTACGCACCAAACAAATGACAGTTGCATTATTATTATTATTTCCATTAGAGCTTACGGAAAAACCCGAACAGACTTTTTGGCCAACCCAATACTAACACCTATACTAACACTAATACAACAGTACTATTATATTGTGATGTACATTTGCTGCTTTTAAAGGTACATCAGCTTCCTCTAGACTCTTGCTGTAAGTAGCCCTTTTCTAAGATGACCTCACATCTTTGAAGTTTTTTGGTCACTCTGGCCAAATTAAATATCACTCATTAACCTTAAGTGCCTTGTGCAAGACCTGTCAATTTACAGCTGACATACTGACACTTGCTCTAATTTCAGTTGTGATGCACCCACTGCAGTTCTTCTTTTTTAAAGCATTTCATTTATAGTCACTTGAGTACATTGTGACACCCTGTGATTTTTAAAATCAAATAAATAATTGATCAGTTTCCCCTGAACTTTGATGAAATGTCAAAATCAGTACAGAAATTGATGAGAATTTGTGAAGGTCTTGTCAATAGCCCACTGCATCACCATTACTATCATCCCTAGTCAAACTCTAGGTGATTGGGCTTCCCTGGTGGCGCACTGGTTGAGAGTCCGCCTGCCGATGCAGGGGACACGGGTTCCTGCCCCGGTCCGGGAAGATCCCACATGCCGCGGAGTGGCTGGGCTCGTGAGCCATGGCCGCTGAGCCTGTGCGTCCGGAGCCTGTGCTCCGCAACGAGAGAGGCCACGACAGTGAGAGGCCCGCGTACGGTAAAAAAAAAAAAAAAAAAAAAACTCTAGGTGATTTAAAGAGCACATTTTGACCCAAATTCAGGTTTTAATTATAATAATTGGGATACAATGATACATTGACTGTTTATTTTTGTTTGGGATTAATTTGGATGGCACAGTCAGTACTAAATTAGGACCAGGAGAACGTGGAGGGGGAAAATACCCAGATAATTTTAAAATGAGTGCTTGTCCAATAACTTCGACCTCTCCTCTAAAATATTCTGTGCAGAGTGATGAAAAAGTATCACATTTTAGGACTGAAATTGGTCACCCTCTCTTCCCCTTGCTGAGTTTCCTTCTGATCAGAATTCTAGCTCACCATGACATGTACAAAAAGTGGGCCATAGCAGAAAGGGAAAAGACCAGCCCAACAGAGACCCTGGAAAATCCACAATTTCAAAAATTAAGAATTGGCTTCATTGAAATGGAGAAATCCCAAACCACGCATCACTCTGGGCAGGTGCCATACTCTAACTACACTCGCTGTTATACTGAAAGATAAGATAATGCTGTCAAAGGTGCAGATGGAACCGGCTGTAAAGTAGAGAATCAATAATGTCACTCCCAGAAGACTTACATAGTTTACAAAGTCAAATCTCTTCTACAACCAGAACTGCATGAACTACCTAGACTAAAGTACCTTTTTGATAGTGCCCAGATTACAAAAGGTCTAATCACACAGTGAAAAGAGCCACAGACTGCAAACCTGCAGACTTGTGTAATAGTTCCAACAACTCCACTAACTGTATGGCCTTGGGAAAGTCACTGTTCCTCCCGAAATCTCAGTCCTGTGGCAATATAAAAATGGAGGTACACCATGGATAATAATGTATGTGAAAATGCTTTAGCAACTATGAAGCACTATGTTAATGTAATTGATAATTATAAAAACAATAACGGCTCTAAATATTTATTATACACGCAGCACTGTAAGGAGATAAAAAAAAACTTTAAAGTTGATCTTTATCCTCAAGGTGCTTACAATCACATTGGGGAGACAAAAGCGCTAATGTCAATGAAACAACTAAACTTCAATACTAGACAGCATGTAGCTGCTCAGTGCCTTGAGTTTCCAAAAAACATTTGTAAGAATCATCTCATTTAACCCTCATAACAACCGTATGAGGCAGGTAGAATTATTACTACCATACCCATTTAACAGACAGGAATCAGAGTAAGTGAGTTACTTGCCCAGTGGGGCCACATGGGCACAAACCAAAATCTATGTCTTTGAACTCCTGGTAAAGTACACTTCCTTGAGTCATACCATTCAGTCTGCTTATTAAGCTAGGTTAAGTAGTGTGGGCCCTATAACTTCTGTAGAAGTTCAGAGAAGGGATGAATGGTCCATGAATAAGAAATAACAAAGGTCTGAGAAGTCTTAATGGAGGCACTCCCAAAAGCTAGGTAGGATTTCAGTAGCCTGAGAAGCTATGAGAAAGCATTCATATTAAATTCCGGGCTTTTCAAGCTACACACCTGAGACCCTTCAGAATTTTATACG
The DNA here is from genome assembly GCF_949987515.2 of Delphinus delphis. Taxonomy (NCBI): domain Eukaryota; kingdom Metazoa; phylum Chordata; class Mammalia; order Artiodactyla; family Delphinidae; genus Delphinus; species Delphinus delphis. The sequence continues at coordinate 9,214,853 of NC_082704.1, forward strand.
GCTCCATTTCCACACTGACTCTGCGAATCACTGCATTGTGAACCATCATTACTAAGAGGAATCTTCTACCTCAGGTCTGTTAAAGTACAAAAAGGCAAACCACCTAATCAGAGTCTAATTCCCTTGTCTGTCTCTCTCACACATTTATCCTTCCCCACAAAATAGGTTCGATGCCCTTTTCCTGTAAGCCTGAACTTGTACATTTTACAACAGTAAAAACAACTTTATTTCATTGAAAAAATATTAATATAAAGACAAATAAGCATTAGTGACAGACCCTTCTGAGAAATTATTTATGCAGTTATTAAGTTAATGAAGCCAAATGACCTAATTTAATCACATGGCCTTCAACTCTTGACATTCCAGAATCTCTCCTTACAGACTGATGATAAGCTAACTGGAAAGGGAAAGAATATTAACAACACTATAAAAATTCAAATATTCCTTCAGTTCCCCAACCAAATTTTGATGAACACAGCAATTGCATTTCAACTGGAGAGCAAAAGGCTATTGCTTTATTTCCAGGGGCTGTGCCCGAGATAGTTGGCAAAATGCACATCCATGTCATGAACATTGCAGGAAAATTCCCGTAATGCCTCATTGCCAGGGCTATCCAGGCCATCCCTGCCTACACCACCAGAAAGTCAGCCCACCTAAATTTGAGGTAGTTTAGGGTGAAGCATAGTGCTAGAGGGTTTGGATTACCAACAGAGTTTTACAGAACCCTTGGACTGCTTTGAAGTGCTTCAAGGGTACAGATATTTTGGATTGAATTTAATTTTAGAAAAGCACTTTAAATTGTTTGTTAAACTATAGTAAACGTAAAAAGCTCACTCAAATGCACCATGTTTGAGCATATTGAAAGCCATAGATGTATTTCCTTATGTAGTACAGAACAGGTTTTGGGGGCAGATCTCAGAATATAACTCTTCCTGTCACATCTAGCATGGATTTGAACTTCTTGGACATATATCACTGACTGAAGAAATTATAGGTTTCCACTCACCATTTTATTTCAGGCCTGTGTGGGTTCACTCACACAAAATTGTACAAATAAGAAGTGGATCATAGAACACACATACTGGACCCAATGAAATGCAAGACAAGGCACAGTCACGTCATCAGTGCTTGGTCTCACTTTCCGCATGGTAGTCAGTTGTGCAACTACAAAGGTACACATAACATGTTGCATTATGAAAGTATTATCGTACTTATAAGTGCTGCAGCAGGTTTTCCATACGGGCTTCTTGTCAGACTTTTATATTAACGGCACAGCATGGCAGTTAACAGTTAGATGTTGTTAGTGATTCAAATTTAAAATAAAGATATCCTTTCCTAATCCTCAGGATCAGTCGAGTTTAAGCATACTGAGATGGCTGGCACACTATTTAACACCTGTTACCATTTTCAACTATTATACTTCGTAAGGTTCATCTGGATTTTCTCAATACTGGGCATTCAAAACAAAATTCCTTAATAAATTGGATGGTGAGACTGTCTTATGACGGCCACTATCATCCAGGCACATGATGTCTAATTTCTGTGTCCATCAAAACAACTGTCATCATTCTCAGTGACTGACATAATAAATCCTATAACATTGAATTTATAAAATATTTATAATGTATTGATAACTGAAGTTTTTGTTTCCATATCCAAGTGAAAAAAATTTTGTTTGAAAACAAAGGGTTTTGCTGCTTGAAGGAAGGAAAGAGAAAAGGAAGGAGGAAAAGGAGGAAAAAAGGGAGAAGAGGGGTGGGGGGGTGGGGAAGAGACTTGAAAATCACTAGCCAAGTTATAATATTGGCCCAGGGGATGAGAGCCATGAATTCTAGATGATTCTGTCATGGACATGCTGTGTTCCCTTGAGCATTTAAGTCCTTTCCCCTCAAAGCCTTGAGTTTCCAATCTGTTAAACCCATGCATTCAACAAAGATTTACTTAGTACTTCTCTGAACTCAAAGCTGTGCCTGATGCTGGGGGTGCAGTGGTAGGAGAACAGGTATGGCCCTGCCCTCATAGCGCTTATCATCAGGGGAAAGAGAGAGAAAATAACCAGGTTAACTAAGCACAGTGGCAATAAGAGTACCTGCCTCATCGGGCTATTGTGAGGACCAAATAAGGTGATTCTTGCAAATGTGATTTGAAAACTCAAAGTGCTGGTCAACTACATACTGTCTAGTATTGAATTTTAGTTGTTTCATTGACATTAGCATGTTTGTCTCCCTGATACGATTATAAACACCTTGAGGATAGAGATCAACTTTAATGCTTTTTCCTTATCTCATATTTAGAGCATTTATTGTTTTAGTATAAATTGACCAGTTTCCCCATTTTGGTCTCCTTGCATTTCCTGGAAAACACCATACTCTTTCCTGCATTTGAGTTTCTGGTCATGGTGTTTCCAAAGCCTGGAATTCTGTTTCTCACTCCCCCCATCCTCACCTTCACATGGCTTGCTCCTCCTTATCCTTTAGATTTCAGCATAAATGTTGCCTCTTTAATAAGGACTGCCGTCTCATCCGTAAGTAGGTGTTCCCCTTGATTGTCCACCAAGTCTGTCTGTTAGGCTATAGTTCAAGTCTCATTTAATTTCTTCTCTATTCTTTTAACCTTTAGCTCAGCTGCTTTGAGTCTACCCTGCACACATGTGATTCAGCCAGAGATGCAGAGGCTGTAATTGCCCAGACTCTGTACTCTAATTCTTTAGGCTGGAAAGACTACAGGTTTCCAGTCAGAGTTCTAGCCACTTTGTGGTGCTGCATTCAGCCTGCTCTTGGGCTGAAACCTGAGAATGGGACTCTCACCCGCCCTGCCATTGCTTTTTCCAAGTGTCAACCCCTCCAACATGTCCCCCAGCCCTGCCTTTTGTTCACTTTCCTGTGCATTCAATTTTTTCCAGAGTTTATAGTTGTTATGGAGAGCCGGGTCCAGTAGGAAGTACTCAGGCTTACCAGAAATAGAACTCCCAGAGTGATCCTTTTAGACACAAATCAAGCCATGTGATACCTCTGCTCAAAACCCTGCAATAGCTCCCCAAATTATTCAGAATAAAAGCCAAGTGACCTATATAACTCTATACAATCTGGCCCTCTCGATTACTACTATGCCTTCATCTCCTTTTACTCTCCCCTTTATTCAATCCATTTCATCCTCATTGATTTTTGTTGTTCCTTCATGATATCAGACATTTTCTTTATTTCTTTTCCCCTGTCTATAGCAGTTACCCCAGCTATCCAGAAGGCAGACTCTCTCACTACTTTAAACCTTAGCTCAAATTGTCACCTTTTCATTACCTTCCACCCCTAACCTTCATTGCTCCCATTCCCCTTCCCCACTTTACCTTTTGTTTTCTTTGTAGCACTATATCACCTCCTAACATACTATTTGTTATTTATTATGTTTATCGTCAATTGTTTATCTCACCTCACCTTTCTATAAGCTACATGAAGGCAGAAATCTTTGTGTTTTTTTCTTTACTCCTGCATCTCCAGCATCTAGAGGAAATCTGGAAAATGTATAGCTATCAGTATACATTTTTCAAGTAACTAAGTGGGTGAATAAATGAATAAATAATACACATATATTTTTTACATGGGGAAGCTACACACATTTCAGGGAAGCAACTACTGCACAAAGTATTTGGGGGGATCTTCATTAGGATCTTCAAACACTGGGGACATAGTTTGACCTTCTTTTGTTCTTAAGGATGAATTTACCTTTTGGAAACTACCAAAAGTCTTTCAGAGCCAAGCATAGTCAAAGAGAAGGTGAATAAACCAGACATTATCTTTTTAGGTTAAAAAAATAAATTATATTACAAGACTACGTTTAATTCTTTAGCTCATAGGCATTCTATGAAGCAGTTCTCAGGAAGGAATTCCAAAAATATTTCATTTGCCTGCTGCATATTTTGAATTAGAACAGTAAGCTTTCTGATTTTTTAATTTAAGTACCATATTTGTCCATTGCAACACCGCTGAGATAAACGTATTCACCGAATTTATATAGTCTACCAAAATCCAGCTCTTGATTTCCACCAGATGTGAGCACCCATTTATGATTAAAAAAAAAACCCTCCAGAAAGTAGGCATAGATAGAGCACTTTCACCTTAGTGTGCTTTCAGAAAGTGTAGGGCTACTGAGGTTGGTGGAGCTGGAAAAGACAGCTGGATCAGAAAAGTCTTGATTCCATTGATGTTGATGGTTAGTGACATAGTTGTTGTAGCTCAATAATGGGTAAGTAAAGCTTATTTAGGGTTAACATTAAAGGACATTGTTGAGTTTGGATTATTTCTTGCTTCTGGTATACTCTTTTTTTGCAACGTGGCTTGTGGTATCTTAATTCCGTGACTAGGAAACGAACCTGGGTCCACGGCAGTGAAAACAGAGTCCTAACCACTGAACCTCCAGGGAATTCCCTGGCTTCTGGTATTCTTTTTTTCTTTAAACATCTTTATTGGAGTATAATTGCTTTACAATGGCGTGTTAGTTTCTGCTCTATAACAAGGTGAATCAGCTATACATATACATATATCCCCATATCTCCTCCTTCTTGTGTCTCCCTCCCACCCTCCCTATCCCACCCCTCTAGGTGGTCACAAACCACCGAGCTGATCTCCCTGTGCTATATGCCTGCTTCCCACTACCTATCTATTTTACATTTGGTAGTGTATATATGTCCATGCCACTCTCTCACTTCATCCCAGCTTACCCTTCACCCTCCCCATGTCCTCAAGTCCACTCGCTACGTCTGCGTCTTTATTCCTGTCCTGCCCCTAGGTTCTTCAGAACCTTTTTTTTCTTTCTTTAGATTCCATATATATGTGTTAGCATATGGTATTTGTTTTTCTCTTTCTGACTTACTTCACTCTGTATGACAGACTCTAGGTCCATCCACCTCACTACAAATAAATCAATTTCGTGTTTTTTATGGCTGAGTAATATTCCATTGTATATATGTGCCACATCTTCTTTATCCATTCATCTGTTGATGGACACTTAGGTTGCTTCCATGTCCTGGCTATTGTAAATAGAGCTGCAATGAACATTCTGGTACATGACTCTTTTTTTTTTTTTTTTTGCGGTACACGGGCCTCACACTGTTGTGGCCTCTCCCGTTGCAGAGCACAAGCTCTGGACGCGCAGGCTCAGCGGCCATGGCTCACGGTCCCAGCCGCTCCGCAGCATGTGGGATCTTCCTGGACCACGGCATGAACCCGTGTGCCCTGCATCGGCACGTGGACTCCCAACCACTGTGCCACCAGGGAAGCCCACATGACTCTTTTTGAATTATGGTTTTCTCAGGGTATATGCCCAGGGATTGCTAAGTCATATGGTACTTCTAGTTTTAGAATTTTAAGGAACCTCCGTACTGTTCTCCATAGTGGCTGTATGAATTTACATTCCCACCAACAGTGCAAGAGGGTTCCCTTTTCTCCACACACTCTCCAGCATTTATTGTTTACATATATATATATATTTTTTGGGTTTTTTTTTTGTTTTTTTTTTTTTGCTGTACGCAGGCCTCTCACTGTTGTGGCCTCTCCCGTTGCGGAGCACAGGCTCCAGACTCACAGGCCCAGTGGCCACGGCTCATGGGCCCAGCGGCTCCGCAACATGTGGGATCTTCCCGGACCGGGGCACAAACCCGTGTCCCCTGCATCAGCAGGCAGACTCCCAACCACTGCGCCACCAGGGAAGCCCTGTTTGTAGATTTTTTGATGATGGCCATTCTGACTGGTGTGAGATGATATCTCATTGTAGTTTTGATTTGCATTTCTCTAATGATTAATGATGAACATTCTTTCATGTGTTTGTTGGCAATCTGCATATCTTCTTTGGAGAAATGTCTGTTTAGGTCTATTGCCCATTTTGGGATTGCTTTCTTTGTTTTTTGCATATTGAGCTTCATGAGCTGCTTGTAAATTTTGGAGATTAAACCTTTGTCAGTTGCTTCATTTGCAAATATTTTCTCCCATTCTGAGGGTTGTCTTTCCATTTTGTTTACGATTTCCTTTGCTGTGCAAAAGCTTTTAAGTTTCATTAGGTCCCATTTGTTTATTTTTGCTTTTATTTCCATTTCTCTCGGAGGTGGGTCAAAAACGATCTTGCTGTGATTTATGTCAGAGAGTGCTCTGCCTATGTTTTCCACTAAGAGTTTTATAGGGTCTGGCCTTACATTTAGGTCTTGAATCCATTTTGAATTTATTTTTGTGTATGGTGTTAGGAGGTATTCTAATTTCATTTTTTACATGTAGCTGTCCAGTTTTCCCAGCACCAATTATGGAAAAGGCTGTCTTTTCACCATTCTATACTCTTGCCTCCTTTATCAAAGATAAGGTGACCATATGTACGTGGGTTTATCTCTGGGCTTTCTATCCTGTTCCATTGATCTATATTTCTGTTTCTGTGCCAGTACCATACTGTCTTGATTACTGTAGCTTTGTAGTATAGTCTAAAGTCAGGGAGCCTGATTCTTCCAGCTCCATTTTTCTTTCTCAAGATTGCTTTGGCTATTTGGGGTCTTTTGTGTTTCCATACACATTGTGAAATTTTTTGTTCTAGTTCTGTGAAAACTGTCATTGGTAGTTTGATAGGGATTGCATTGAATCTGTCAATTGCTTTGGGTAGTATAGTCACTTTCACAATGTTGATTCTTCCAATCCAAGAACATGGTATATCTCTCCGTCTGTTTGGATCTTCTTTAATGTCTTTCATCAGTGTCTTATAGTTTTCTGCATACAGGTCTTTTGTCTCCTTAGGTAGGTTTATTCCTAGGTATTTTATTCTTTTTGTTGCAATGGTAAATGGGAGCGTTTCCTTAATTTCTCTTTCATATTTTTCATCATTAGTGTATAGGAATGCAAGAGATTTCTGTGCATTAATTTTGTATCCTGCTACTTTACCAAATTCATTGATTACCTCTAGTAGTTCTCTGGTAGCATTTTTAGGATTCTCTATGTATAATACCATGTCATCTGCAAGCAGTGACAGTTTTACTTCTTCTTTTCTGATTTGGATTCTTTTTATTTATTTTTCTTCTCTGATTGCTGTGGCTAAAACTTCCAAAACTATGTTGAATAATAGCGGTGAGAGTGCAAAACCTTGTCTTGTTCCTGATCTTAGTGGAAATGGTTTGAGGTTTTCACCATTGAGAATGATGTTGGCTGTGGGATTGTCATATATAGTCTTTATTATGTTGAGGTAAGTTCCCTGTAAGCCTACTTTCTGGAGGGTTTTTATCATAAATGGGTGTTGAATTTGGTTGAAAGCTTCTTCTGCATCTATTGAGATGATCATATGGTTTTTCTCCTTCAGTTTGTTAATATGGTGTATCACGTTGATTGATTTGCATATATTGAAGAATCCTTGCATTCCTGGAATAAACCCCACTTGATCATGGTGTATGATCCCTTTAATGTACTGTTGGATTCTGTTTGCTGGTATTTTGTTGAGGATTTTTGCCTCTATGTTCATCAGTAATATTGGCCTGTAGTTTTCTTTTTTTGTGACATCTTTGTCTGGTTTTGGTATCAGGGTGATGGTGGCCTCGTAGAATGAGTTTGGGAGTGTTCCTCCCTCTGCTATATTTTGGAAGAGTTTGAGAAGGATAGGTGTTAGCTCTTCTCTAAATGTTTGATAGAATCCGCCTGTGAAGCCATCTGGTCCTGGGCTTTTGTTTGTTGGAAGATTTTTAATCACAGTTTCAATTTCAGTGCTTGTGGTTAGTCTGTTTATATTTTCTATTTTTTCCTGGTTCAGTCTCGGAAGTTTGTGCATTTCTTCCAGGTTGTCCATTTTATTGGTATGTATTTGCTTGTAGTAATCTCTCATGATCCTTTGTATTTCTCCAGTGTCAGTTGTTACTTCTCCTTTTTCATTTCTAATTCTGTTGACTCGAGTCTTCTCCCTTTTTTTCTTGATGAAGCTGGCTAATAGTTTATCAATTTTGTTTATCTTCTCAAAGAACCAGCTTTTAGTTTTATTGATCTTTGTTATCTTTTCCTTCATTTGTTTTTCATTTATTTCAGGTATGATCTTTATGATTTCTTTCCTTCTGCTAACTTTGGGGTTTTCTTGTTCTTCTTTCTCTAATACTTTAGGTGTAAGATTAGCTTGTTTATTTGAGATGTTTCTTGTTTCTTGAGGTAGGATTGTATTGCTATAAACTTCCCTCTTAGAACTGCTTTTGCTGCATCCCATAGGTTTTGGGTTGTCGTGTTTTCCTTCTCATTCGTTTGTTTCTAGGTATCTTTTGATTTCCTCTTTGATTTCTGCAGTGATCTCTTGGTTATTTAGTAGTGTACTGTTTAGCCTCCATGTGTTTGTATTAAAATCTGCCTCCATGTGTACAGATTTTTTCCTGTAATTGATATTTAGTCTCATAACACTGTGGTCAGAAAAGATACTTGATACCATTTCAATTTTCTTAAATTTACAAAGGCTTGATTTGTGACCCACGATATGATCTGTCCTGGAGAATGTTCCATGAGCACTTGAGAAGAAAGTGTATTCTGTTGTTTTTGGATGGAATGTCCTATAAATATCAATTAGGTCCATCTTGTTTAATGTATCATTTAAAGCTTGTGTTTTCTTATTTATTTTCATTTTGGATGATGTGTCCATTGGTGAAAGTGGGGTGTTAAAGTCCCCTACTATGATTGTGTTACTGTCAATTTCCCCTTTTATGGCTGTTAGTATTTGCCTTATGTATTGAGGTGCTCCTATGTTGGGTGCATGAATATTTACAATTGTTATATTTTCTTCTTGGATTGATCCCTTCATCATTTTGTAGTGTCCTTCTTTGTCTCTTGTAATAGTCTTTATTTTAAAGTCTACTTTGTCTGATATGAGAATTGCTACTCCAGCTATCTTTTGATTTCCATTTGCATGGAATATCTTTTTCCATCCCCTCGCTTTCAATCTGTATGTGTCCCTACGTCTGAAGTGCATCTCTTGCAGACAGCATATATATGGGTCTTGTTCTTGTATCCATTCAGCCAGTCTGTGTCTTTTTGTTGGAGCAATTAATCAATTTACATTTAAAGTAGTTTTTGATATGTATGTTCCTATTACCATTTTCTTAATTGTTTGGGGTTTGTTATTGTAGGTCTTTTCCTTCTCTTGTGTTTCCTGCCTAGAGAAGTTCCTTTAGCATTTGTTGTAAAGCTGGTTTGGTGGTGCTGAATTCTCTTAGCATTTGCTTGTCTGTAAAGGTTTTAATTTCTCTGTCAAATCTGAATGAGATCCTTGCTGGGTAGAGTAATCTTGGTTGTAGGTTTTTCCCTTTCATCACTTAAATATGTCCTGCCACTCCCTTCTGGCTTGCAGAGTTTCTGCTGAAAGATCAGCTGTTAACCTTGTGGGGATTCCCTTGTGTGTTATATGTTGTTTTTCCCTTGCTGCTTTTAATATTTTTTCTTTGTATTTAATTTTTGATAGTTTGATTAGTATGTGTCTTGGCGTGTTTCTCCCTGGATTTATCCTGTATGGGACAGTCTGTGCTTCCTTGACTTGATTGACCTATTTTCTTTCCCATATTAGGGAAGTTTTCAACTATAATCTCTTCAAGTATTTTCTCAGTACCTTTTTTCTTCTCTTCTTCTAGGACCCCTATAATTCGAATGTTGGTGCATTTAATGTTGTCCCAGAGGTCTCTGAGACTGTCCTCAATTCTTTTCATTCTTTTTTCTTTATTCTACTCTGTGGTAGTTATTTCCACTGTTTTATCTTCCAGGTCACTTATCTGTTCTTCTGCCTCAGTTATTCTGCTCTTGATTCCTTCTAGAGAATTTTTAATTTCATTTATTGTATTGTTCATCATTGTTTGTTTGCTCTTTAGTTCTTCTAGGTCCTTGTTAAACATTTCTTATATTTTCTCCATTCTGTTTCCACAATTTTGGATCATCTTTACTATCATTACTCTGAATTATTTTTCAGGTAGACTACCTGTTTCCTCTTCATTTGTTTGGTCTGGTCAGTTTTTACCTTGCTCCTTCATCTGCTATGTATTTCTCTGTCTTTTCATTTTGCTTAACTTACTGTGTTTGGGGTCTCCTTTCCACAGGCTTCAGGTTCCTAGTTCCCGTTGTATTTGGTTTCTGCCCCCAGTGGGTGAGGTTGGTTCAGTGGTTTGTGTTGGCTTCCTGGTGGAGGGGACTTGTGCCTGTGTTCTGGTGTGTGAGGCTGGATCTTGTCTTTCTGGTGGGCAGGACTGCATCCGGTGGTGTGTTTTGGGGTGTCTGTGACCTTATTATGATTTTAGTCAGCCTCTCTGCTAATGGGTGGGGTTGTGTTCCTGTCTTGCTAGTTGTTTGGCATAGGGTGTCCAGCACTGTAGCTTGCTGGTCATTGAGTGGAGCTGGGTCTTAGCATTGAGATGGAGATCTCTGGGAGAGCTTTCGCCGTTTGATATTACATGGGGCCAAGGGTCTCTGATGGAGCACTGTCCTGAACTCGGCTCTCCCATCTCAGAGGCTCAGGCCTGACACCCAGCCAAAGCACCAGGACCCTGTCAACCACACAGCTCAGAAAAAAGGGAGGAAAAAAAAGAAAAAAGAAAATAGAATAAAGTTATTAAAATAAAAAAATTATTAAAAATAAAAAAGTAATTAAAAGCAAAAAGAAAGAAAGAGAGCAACCAAACCAAAAAACCAATTCACCAATGATAACAAGCGCTACAAACTATACTAAAAAAAAAAAGGACAGAGAAGCCTAGGACAAATGGTAAAACCAAAGCTATACAGACAAAGAAGCATACACATACACACTCATAGAAAGAGAACAAGGAAAAAAAAGTATATATATGTAAAATAAAGTAAGAGAGCAACCAAACCACTAAACAAATCTACCAGTAATAATAAGCTCTAAATACTAAACTAAGATAAACATAAAACTAGAAACAAATTAGATGCAGAAAGCAAACCCCAAGTCTACAGTTGCTCGCAAAGTCCACCACATCAATTTTTGGATGATTCATTGTCTGTTCAGTTATTCCAGAGATGCAGAGTACATCAAGTTGATTGTGGAGATTTAATCTGCTGCTCCTGAGGATGCTGGGAAAAGTTTCCCTTTCTCTTCTTTGTTCAGACAGCACCTGGGGTTCAGCTTTGGATTTGGCCCTGTCTCTGTCTGTAGGTCGCCTGAGGGCATCTTTTGGGAAGTCTGAGGTCTTCTGCCAGCATTCAGTAAGTGTTCTGTAAGATTTGTTCCACATGTAGATGCATTTTTGACGTATTTGTGGGGAGGAAGGTGATCTCCACATCTTACTCCTCCGCCATCTTGAACATCCCCCTGGTATTCTTAATAGGATATTTTTATTGTCAATTATTTGTATTATAAGCCCATAGTGTAATAGGCTTTCTAAGCATGCTGTAGTATGTTTTATTTTATGCTTGTAATCACCCTACGTTTCCTCTAGGTGTTGAGTGGCCATATAATTGCACTTTCTTGCACTTCTTAACTGGTCACTTTTTATCAAATGCGATAACAACCTATTGATTTAATACTATGGGTGCTTATTCAGCAGTACTTCCTAGTACTGGGTGAATTAGAAAAACCTTGCCCTCGTTTAGTAAATAGCTTATTTTGCTCTCTGGTCTACTGCCTTCACCCCACGTGTATTTTTTTGTCTCCTAGCATTAGACTATATAGACACAACTGTTTACCCTTATACTTTTGCTGTCAGCCTACTAAGAAATGAGTGAGCAGGTGATCAGGCCTTCCTATAGTTGTTTCTGATTCTTTTTCCTGATACTATAGACCCGAGACATCAAATAGATTTCATCTCAACTTCCAACCCAAACAATTTGTAGTAGCTATGTAACCGGTCTAGCTCAATAGGAAATCATGCCATAATTGATTAGTGATGTCTACCATCAGCATATGATAGGAGAAATTCAGGACACAGGCTAACCTCATTACAAGCCATGGGAGCAAGGACAATAGACCTCAGCAGAGGAATAGAAGGTGGTAATTAAGGGGTGAGAATAACTATATTTCCTTAACCTGAGCATTCTGTGTTTGTGGACTTTTAGATGACTCTATTCTTTCTCCAACACACCACATGGTTCTGAACACAGTGACAGGAGGTAGGGGTGGGGTGGAGGCAGGGAGGAAACAGGAATTTATATCCTCTTTGGCTGAAAGTCTCTTCCTACCTGGAATCCAAATTTAAAAGATTTTCCTTTTGTAAAGTGCTCTGATACCTCCTGGGTAACACAATGAAATATAGACCACCACCATCCAAGGCAAAGTAGTTTGGGATATTACTATTTAAATACGTCATGCTCAATATTGTTTGCATTAAATATGCATAAAATATATAATTCATAAGACTTTATAAACACCATTTTTCTGGTACCTATCAATACTCCTGGTAGTCAGCTATTTACTATTTAGGATGTTTACCTGGGTGGTATGATCCAATTTTCATTCCTGAGGGATCTGAACTCTCAGTGCCCTACCTGCATAGTTTCATTAATGGACCATTATGCTTTACCTGTGAGCATACTTGTAGAACAACAGAACACCCCAGGAGATTCCCCCAAGTTCCCTTCATGGTCATCTCTGCTGCACCATGTTTCAGCACCTTTACTCTTCTACATGTCAATCACCCAGCAAAAACCATAACTTAATTTTTTGCTTGGTTGCCTAGTGGGCCCCAGATGGCCAAGTGTCAAACTTAACTTCCAGCCACTGAAGGCACAAATAAATTGCATGAGCAGAGTGGTAAGTGTCTTGATCGGCCTCTTATCATACTACTATGTTTCCCTCAACCTGCACCTATGATCTCTTGAGGATTTTCCTATGACTAGGTGAGTAAAGGGAAAATTTAAGCCTAAGTTATAGATGCTCGTCCCAATCAAAGTGGTCTATTACAGTATTATAGCCTCACTTGGACCTGTTCCCCCTCTTCCTGAGACCTCTTTGGTATTATCTGCATCTCACATGTTGCCTCTTCCTATGGATTTTAGTCTCTAGACTACTGTTCTCAAGACCTGCTTTTTTCATTTTTCTTCTGTCCCTGATTCTGACTCCCACTGCTTTCTGGCTTGATTCTTTGTATATCATTGAAATTTGATTGTAATCATCTTACCCCTGATCCTGCGTTAGCCAACAAAGCACTCTAAAAACTAACCACAAGGTTGGAAAGGCTCCTTGCTATACTCTCCTGGCTCCTGAAAACTATATCACAACTAATTTGATTACCTGTTTAATGATATCATGGTCTATCTTTTATTTTCTGCTAACCACTCATCATTTAGGAAGAAAGATTTCAGGTTACCAGACACTAAATACTTTAGAGTTATTCATCATTTATTATCAGTAAGCAATTTACTCTCAAGATGATTTGTTAAGGCCCAGACTAGCTATGGAACCAGGCCTGCCAAGAATTTACATGTTAAATTAGAAGTCTAAAAGTGTTCTTGTCCTCTTTCCAAATATAGAGATAAACATTCGTGATAATATGGGCATACATTCTAATTAATTAGTCAAAAGTTGTATTGTATAGAAACAGCAATACTTTTTATCCCAGAAAAAGTACTGATGGTAGTTAATAAATAAGAATTATATTCTCATTTTCAGTAATCAGAAAAATAGCTTGAATAGAACAGATGAATGGTTTTCCACAGCTGAATAAAAATCAAAATAATTAACATAGTGTTATAAAAGTTCACTTCAGAAACTAGCTATTTTTAGGACTCTGTCCTTGCAATTAACTATCCCAAGATATCCTACACAAAATAAATAAATAGAAGAATGAATGAAAACTGCCATGAACAGCTCCAACTACTTATTCTGAATAAGAATGAAAGATGCATGGGCTTGGGGCTTCCCTGGTGGCACGGTGGTTAAGAATCCGCCTGCCAATGCAGGAGACACAGGTTCGAGCCCTAGTCCTGGAAGATCCCACATGCTGTGGAGCAACTAAGCCCAAGTGCCACAATTAATGAGCTTGCGCTCTAGGGCTCGTGAGCCACAACTACTGAGGCCTGCACGCCTAGAGCCGGTGCTCCACAACAAGAGAAGCCACCGCAATGAGAAGCCTGCGCACCGCAATGAAGGGTAGCCCCTGCTCGCTGCAACTAGAGAAAACCCGTGCACAGCAACAAAGACCTAATACAGCCAAAAATAAATAAAATAAAATAAATTAAAAAGATGCATGAGCTTGGAAAAACAAAGTGTGAAACAGACCAAAATATTATTCAAGCCACTGTCTACATAAAGCATACCAGCAAAGTGTACAAACCACAAAGCTATGTCTTGAAGAGCAGGGATTCCCTACATTAAAAACATCGTCAGGAAGTCCTGGCTAATTGAAAAAGGTAAAAGAATTCTTTGCAACAACCTGAAAAGAACTGAGTAAAATCTGTTGTCACAGAAAGCATTGAGTTCATTAATTTCCCATCTCCTGAAGGTAGAAGTCAATTGACTGTAAATAGGTCTTCCAAGCTTAAAGATTTATTATTTACCTACTTCTTCTAAATAGCTTAGCATCGTTAAACAGAGTAACAAGGCACAAAATTCAAGACTAAATTAGGTCATATAAACAGTGTTCTTCTGGATATTGGTTCATATAAATACACATCAATCAAATAAGTACCAAAAATAGGGGTATGACCCTGAATCCATCAATGAAGTGACATTTTTTAAATACTATCATCAACCAACAAGAGAGAAGAATGTTCCAGTTCAGAACAGCCGCTCTAATGCTAAAATGGATTTTGGACACATTGCACGTTACAAGTTTCTTTGGAGAAACATGGCCAGGTAGAAAACTTTTGAAAACACAAATTGTAATTATGTTGCTGTGGGAAATTCTGGATTCTATAGCCATAGATGGAAACCAAAGTATGATCTAGAAATGCATTTCCAGATGTTTGCTGACCATCTCCACTTATGTGTCCCAAACATATCTTTAATTTAGTATGCCCAGACTGGACTCACTGTTTCTCCCCTCAGAGCCAACGAATGAAGAATATTTTTAAATGGCTCAGGACTTCCTTGGTGGTGCAGTGGTTAAGAATCCACCTGCCAATGCAGGGGACATGGGTTCAATCCCTGGTCTGGGAAGATCTCACATGCTGTGGAGCAACTAAGCCTGTGCGTACTGAGCCTGCACACCTAGAGCCCATGCTCTGCAACAGGAGAAGCCACCACAATGAGAAGCCCGCGCACCGCAACAGAGTAGCCCCCACGCACTGCAACCAGAGAAAGCCCGCGCACAGCAACAAAGACGCAACAGAGCCAAAAATAAATTAATTAATTAATTAAAATTTCTGCTGTACTGCAAAGTGACTCAGTTATACATATATATACATTCTTTTTAAAAAAATTTTAAATAAAACAAACCGCTCTTCTCCTCCTCATTTATTTCTTACCTGGGTGTATGGCGTCAATATTCATCCAGTCACTCACACCAGACACCTGGAAGTCATGCTTGATACCTCCCTCTCTCTTGCTGCCTATATTCAATCCATCACTATTGATTCTGCCTTCAAAATAGCTCAAATTTGTCCTGTTTATCAGCATCGACCCAAGTTCATCAACATCTCTGAGTTCCTCTACTGCAAAAGCCTCATAAGTAGTCTCTGTCACCCACTTCAAACCCCTCCTATTTATTCTCCGTGCAGCAACCAGTGTGATTTTTTTTTCCAAAAACAAAAATTTGGTCACATCACACTGTTGCTTAAACTCTTCTCTGGTTCCCCATTGCTTTTACAGGGGGAAAAAGCCACATTATTCCAATTCCATCAACTCAAATGACATAAAAAGTTAAAACCAGTTATAATAAAAAAAAAATTAGGTAATGGTGAAACCTAGAAGACACCCAAAAGAATCCATGATGTCCATGGCTGCAAAACTATATCCGAGTTAAAATGCATGGGCTTGGGGTCACCATTGACATAGCAGGTCAAATTCAGGTAATTTGAAATAGCTTATCATGTTAAACTGTGACTTGGGTAGAATCATCCATGAAGTAGAACCCAGGTCTCTATAATTTCTGAGTAAGATCCCTAATCTGTAACCATATTATAGTCATGAATCTTTGACCCTGTAACAATATTATGACCACAAATCTCTGACCAAGTAAGTACAGCCCACCAGAAATGGTCTAACTCTGCTCTCCTAGTAGGGTAGGTGATTTTGCAAACCCAGTAGGGCTGCCAGATAAAATACAGGACACCCATTTTAATTAAATCTCAGTTACTAAAGTTATTTGTTGTTCACCTGAAATTCAAGCTTAACTAAGTATCATGTTTTTATTAGCTAAATCTGGCAACCCTAATAGCCAATAAGATACAGAAATAAGTATATAAATATTGACGCAAACCAAACCCTCAGTAAATAACTGTTCTCATTTTAGGAATACACTTTGGTATTATCTTGATAATCTGTGTTTGCAAGTTAAGGTATTTGAGACATTTAATAAAAATTAACCTATTAGAGATTCTAAAATTATATTTGTAATTTGAAATGTTTAAATATCATTAAACTACTGAAAGGAGTAAGAAAATTTTGTTACGTGTATATACAAACTTTGAATGCTTGTCAGAATGTAATTTAGACCATTATAATTTGGGGTTATTAAATTTATCAGCATTACTATAGGACTTAGAAACATTTTGCTTATTAGGTATGTAAGATTACCCTGTCAAGTATTTGAAATGTTTATGGGAATCAATTTATTAAATTTCCAAATGTATTTAAGGTAAAAAATTTAAGGGAAAATCTACTGAGCTAAAGAACAAGTAAAAGTGTTTTTTTTTAATTTTATACAAAAATACCAGGTTTATGAATAGAACAACAAAGCTTTACATTGAACTTAAAGGCTTAAGGAAAAACTTGATTTTAAACTTAGAGCTTTAATTAGTGAATATTAATGTAATCACAGCTATGTGTAGCTTCACTGTATACCCCAGTCACACTGGCCTTCTTTCAGGCTTCTCTAGACAGCTTCCCACCCCAGGTATTTGCCACAAGTTGTTCCCTGTCTTCCTTGAGGCTACCTATGCTCCCACCCCACCGTCCCCTAATTAACTCCTTTTTTGCGTTTCAGATCTCAGCTAAAACTTCCAAACTTTCTAATTAGGTCAAACCTCTCATTACACACTCCTCCAGGATAGGAATAAGAGACTATTAGCTGTTATGGTTATTATGGCTGTTGTTTTTATTTTTACCTCTTGTTTTTCCTTCTTAGCACTTGTTTTACTTATAAATTTACATTAATTTTTGCCATTAATTAGGTTCTCTTTATAAGCTCCACAAAGGTAAAGACTACATTTGTCTTTATTCACCATTTTATTCTAGGTAGATGGTAGAGTCTGCAACATACTAGCCACTCAATAAATTTTGTGGGAAGAAAAGAGAGGCAGAGGTAGGCAAAGACAGATCCTGTTCTGTTTTTCTCAGGAGGCGAACTGTGGGATTGAAAACCTGCATAAGAAACACATCTACCCACCCCTCTCCTTTCCCTCCTTACTTCTCTCCCCTATATGGACAGAAGGGAAGTTTATATTTAGACTCTGAAGAAATTAAACAATTTAGGGACACCAGGCTGAAAACAGAGGACTTGAGTGAAAGTCTAAATACTGAGAGGGAACTTCCCTGGCAGTTCAGTGGTTAAGGCTCCCTGCTTCCACTGCAGGGGGCACAGGTTCAATCTCTGGTGGGGGAACTGAGATCCCACATGCCACGGTGCAGCCGGAAAAAAAAAATGTTAAGGCCATTAAAGAGAAAGACTGAGAAACTATTCAAGATTAAAGGAGACTAAACAAAGGTAATGAATTATCCTGAACCAGAAAAAAAAATTAATAATAAATAAATGGCAAGGAGCCCCAGCAGTCCCCTTTCGCTGCTTGGCTCCAAGAATGCTATTAGCCAAGTTTATATCTATCACCCAGGAAAAATGGGGCACTTCTCTCTGAAGTGACAGATACTGACAGCTGGGCCCTTCATAACTCTCCTACGGTGCAGACTACCAGTCAAAACCACCACTGATAAACAAGGAGCTTATAAGTTTTTTGTACATAGCCATTAAATACAATGAGAGCAAATCTAAAGAAAGTCTCCAACATAAAGGCCAAGATAAGCAAACAACTCAGTGGAACTAGAAAACCCATAAAGTAGAAAAAAACTTCAAAATATTTATAATTAATAGCCTGAGAGATTAGAAATAATTGTTGAATCTATGAAAAATTGAATCCAGGATATTTTTTTAAAAGAAAAACAATGATGATTAGAAATTAAGAGTGAGCTCTTGGAAACTTAAAGCATCCTGGCCACATTTTAAAATCCATTACAGGTGGTAAAAGATAAAGTTGAGAATATTTCCCAAGAGTAGAACTGAAGAAAAAGAGAATAAAGTGAGTAAATGTAAGAAAATTAAAGAATCATTTGAGGGGAACCAACACCCAAATAATAGAAGTTTCAGAAATAGAAGACAGGAAAAACATAGGGGTAGGAAATCAAAGAAATAATACAAGAAAAATTCCCAGAACAGAAGGATATGTTTCCATATTAAGAACACCCACTTAGTGCCCAGCGTGAACTATTATACCAAGTGATAAATCAGAATACTTTCTCAGAGATACAAAGTACCAGAAAAAGTTATCCCCCATAAATCCTTCCAAGTTGGAAAAACTCAAACTCATGCTCTTCCCTCCTGTTTTTCTCCTTTACTCTCACACTACTACCACACTCACACTTCTGACACCAGAAATATGGCTTTTCCCCACACCACCGAGCAATTCTCGCACAGGAGCCCAGCATTTTACAATTCAACTCAATTCTGACACCATCCACAGGGAGATAGCAGCAGATCCCACAGGTTAAGAGCTCAGTCCCACAAGACTGCCCCCCACTTCAGATGCCAACAGCAAGTCCAGGTTGTCACCTATGCTTCTGACTGTTTATAAACCAGAGAGTCCAAAGACTTTGGGTTCAAGTAATTTGCTAGAGCAGCTCACAGAAGTCAGAGAAACATTTTACAGTGGTTCCCCCCTTATGTGAGGGGGATACATTCCAAGATCCCCCCAGTGGATGCCTGAAACTATGGATAGTACTGAACCCTATATATACTATGTTTTTTCTTATACATACACACCTATGATAAAGTCTATTGTGTAAAGTAGGAACAGTAAGAGATTAACAGCAATAACTAATAATAAAATTGAACAATGTACTGTAATAAAGCATAGTCTCAATGAAGCCCAGAGAAAAACTCAATGGGGGAAAGAATTTTAGAAAAAAAGACTTCTTTTTATTTTATTACTATTTTTAATTTCTGAATACAGTAGTCACTCCTTATTCCCAGGGATGTGTTCCAAGACCCCCAGTGGATGCTTGAAACCATGGATAGTACCGAACCCTATATAGACAATGTTTTTTCCTATACATACACACCTATGATAAAGTTTAATTTATAAATTAGGCACAGTAAGAGATTAACGACAGTAACTAATAATAGTAAAATAGAACAATTACAGCAATATACTGTAATAAAAGTTATGTGAATGTGGTCTCTCTCTCAAAATATCTTATTGTACAAATATAATGCCTTTAACATCTTAACTAAGTACTTACTTCACACTGTGGCCATAACTTTTGTAGTTTGAAGTGTGACAGAAAAACCAGCATGAATTTCTCTTTTCTTCTTCACAATTTCACGGATAGAATATTTGTTCTTACTGTAGATCTTAGCAACCTCAAGCATACGATGTTATTTCTTTCCTTCTTAAGTTGAGAACTTTCACCTTTTCACATAAAGGAAGCACTTTGTGGCGTCTCTTTGGTGTATCTGAATTGATAACATCACTACTCTTGAGCTTTGAGGCCATTATTAAGTAAAATAAGGGTTACTTGGGCACAAGACTGTGATACCTCTACAGTTACTCTGATAATGGAGCCAGCTACTAACTGACTACGGGCAGGCGGGATACTCCGGGCGAAGGGATGATGCATGTTCTGGGCGGGACAAAGATCAATAATGCGAGATTTCATTGTGCTACTCAGACCGGTGTGCATCTTAAAACTTATAATTGTTTACTTCCTGAATTTCTCCATTTAAGATTTTCAGACTGTGGTTGACCCCGGGTAACTGAAACCACGGAAAGTGAAACTGCTTATAAGGGTGGAGGGGACTACTGTACTTATTAGATTACCGATTTATTACAAAGGATATTAGAGGATGCGAATCAACAGCCAGATGAAGAGATACTCAGGGCAACACCCAGAACAAAAGAGCTTCTATCCCAGTGGAGTTTGGGGCCCCGGCTGGGCGGCATATGGATGCATTCTTGTTCACCAAACTGGAATCTCTGTAAATCCCATTCTTTTGGGGTTTTATAGAGGCTTCATTACACAGGTGTAATTGATTCAATGATTGGCCATTGGTGATTGAACTCAATCTTCAGCCCATCTCCCCACCAAGAGGTCGGGGCAGGACTGAAAGTTCCAACACTCTACTCCCAGGGTTGGTTCCCCTAGCAACAAGCCCCCACCCTTTCGTGAAACTGGGTCTTTCCTAAATCACCTTATTAACATAACAGAAGACACCATTGTTGCTCTCAACACTTAGGAAATTTGGGAAATTCCAAGGGTTTTAGGAGCTCTGTGCCACAAAAAGGGGATAAAGATCAAATATAAATTTATTATTATAAATCACAACATGACACCTTCTTAGCAAGCTATTTAAGATGGGCTGCACTGGAACAAATAAGTAAACCAAAACTGAGCGAGAAGTGGAGTCCAGGAAAGTGGGGATCAACACAAGAAAGCGATGAAGAAAATTCCCCCACACAATGCTGAAGGAAAGCCCGCAGGATGGCAGTTGTGGAACTGGCTTAGAGAGGAACCAGTCCAGATCAGCGTGAAGAAGGTCTGAGCCAGGAGATGCAGGATATGAAAGGTGGGGAGAAGAGTGGAGCAAGGGAGAGATCGGGCTGCAAGAACACCGGTCAAGGGGTTTTAGCTATCTGGTAGAGAGACTAGGGAAAATGTACGGAGAAATATATAAATAAAACAAAGAAACAGAAAACAAGGGAATTGTTAACTCTATGGAAAGTAAAACTGTATAATTTTTTTTGAATTTTATTTTATTTATTATTTTATACAGCAGGTTCTTAATTAGTTATCTATTTTATACATATTAGTGTATATATGTCAATCCCAATCATATGAATTTTAATAGTCACAGTACGCTGTATGACTCAGCAATGCACAATAATCAAAATAATGTTTGCATAGATAATATTGAATTTATTTTTTTTATTGGAGTATAGTTGCTTTACGATATTGTGTTAGTTTCTGCTGTAGGGCAAAGTGAATCAGCTATACATATATCCTGTCATTTTTGGATTTCTTTTCCATTTAGGTCACCATACAGCATTGAGAAGAGTTCCCTGTGCTATACAGTAGGTTCTCATTAGTTATCTATTTGATACATAGTAGTATATATATGTCAATCCTAATCTCCCAAATCATCCCACCTCCCCCCTTCCCCTTCCCCCCCACACCCTGGTATCCATACGTCCATTCTCTAAGTCTGTGTCTCGATTTCTGCTTTGCAAATAAGTTCATCTGTATCATTTTTCTAGATTCCACATATAAGCAATATTATATGATATTTGTTTTTCTCTTTCTGACTTACTTGTCTCTAGGTGCATCCACATCTCTGCAAATTGCACAATTTCGTTCCTTTTTATGGCTGAGTAATATTCCATTGTATATATGTACCACATCTTCTTTATCCATTCTTCTGTTGATGGGCATTTAGGTTGCTTCCATGTCCTGGCTATTGTAAGTAGTGCTGCAATGAGCATTGGGGTGCATGTATTTTTTGGAATTACGGTTTTCTCTGGATATATGCCCAGGAGTGGGATTGCTGGGTCATATGGTAGTTCTATTTTTAGTTTGTTAAGGAACCTCCGTACTGTTATCCATAGTGGCTGTACCAATTGACACTCCCACCAACAGTGTAAGAGAGTTCCCTTTTCTCCACACCCTCTCCAGCATTTATTGTTTGTAGATTTTTTTGATGGTGGCCATTCTGACCGGTGTGAGGTGATACCTCATTGTAGTTTTGATTTGCATTTCTCTAATGATTAGTGTTGTTGAGCATCCTTTCATGTGTTTATTGGCAATCTGTATATCTTCTTTGGAGAAATGTCTATTTAGGCCTTCTTCCCATTTTTTGATTGGGTTGTTTGTTTTTTTTAATATTGAGCTGCATGAGCTGTTTATATATTTTGGAGATTAATCCTTTGTCCATTGATTCATTTGCAAATATTTTCTCCCATTCTGAGGGTTGTCTTTCATCTTGTTTATGGTTTCCTTTTCTGCACATATAATATTGATTTTAAAATTATAACTAATGAGAGAATAGGGATATAGGTTTGGTGGGAGGGAATAAGAAACATAAATCCTGTTTTCCATAGTTGCAACATAATAGCTGCATAAATGTAAAAATGATAAACAGATGTAGATGCAAATTGTTTAAAAAATATGGAAATGAAACTGAGTCCCCCTAAAACCCAAGTTCTCCTGCCAAGTTTAGGATTAACCTCTCTATCCAAAGTTTTATTCCCTTTCTTGTCCCCTCTGACCTCAATCCTGCGTTACCTAAATACTAACCAACCAGAATCAGATGACTACAACTGCTGTTGTCGATAACATCGTTAACATACAGACTAAGGTTGTTTCTCCAGGACAAGATGAGCTAACAGAAACCCCCCTGCCACCCGTCATAGACCACCAGACCAGAGACTTGTAAAGCATAGGCATCTTGACTGCCAAAACTGTGATTAAGAAATGTCACAAGACAATGATTAACCACAGTTTCTTGTTTCTTCCCCATTAAAGAACTCAAAGACCAACTTGGAAACTTGGAGTGGATCTAAGGCTGTCTCCCACTCCTTTGCTTGGCACCCTACAAGTAAACACTGTTTTGTTTTGTTTTGTTTTGTTTTTTTGCGGTACATGGGCCTTTCACTGTTGTGGCCTCTCCCATTGCGGAGCACAGGCTCCGGACGCGCAGGCTCAGCAACCATGGCTCACGGGCCCAGCCGCTCCGCGGCACACGGGATCCTCCCGGACAGGGGCACGAACCCGCGTCCCCTGCATCAGCAGGCGGACTCTCAACCACTGCGCCACCAGGGAAGCCCAAACACTGTTTTTTACTTCATCACAACCTGGTGTCAGTAGATTGGCTTTGCTGTGCATCTGGCGAGCAAACCCGAGTTTGGTTTGGTAACAACAGAAATATATACCAGAGCAGGAAAAAATGCTGAAAGAGATAAAAGTGGTTGCCTCTGGAGAACAGGACTGGACTAAGGCATGGGGGTAAGGCACTCCTGTTGTTCTTTTCAAGACTTGTAATACAATTTAGTTTTTTAAATTGTGTAATTGAATATATGATTTTTTGGAAGAATTTTGTAAAATAAACTGAGTGCCTAACACTGTGCATGACAACCTTTTACTGAATGATGAATAATGGACATGTTCCCCATTGTAGTGAGCAACATTCACATTGCCTGTTACCTCTACAACCACCTAAGGACTGTGTTTGGGAACCTGAGTTCGAATTCTGACTATGCTAGGTACTGGCTAGGAGACCTCAGGCACAGGACTTCATCTCTCTGAGCCTCAGTTTCTTCAGCTGTAAAATGGAGATAATACCACAACTGTTAAAGGGTTGTTGTGAAGAATTCATGAGTCACTAGTGAAAGCAAAAGTAATGATGCCATGTTCCTTCTTAGAAGACCTCAAAGACTCCTGTTGCCTTTGAAACAAAGTCAAACTCCTTCAAAGAACTCCACTGTCTATACTCAGCTCTCTTTTTTTCTAATGTATCTCCCACTACAATCCTACAGGCATTTTACAATCCAGCCATATCAGATTATTTGCCATTCCCCAAGTGCTTTCACATATGTACCTTTTTGCTTGCTAACCCTCCACCTGGAATGCCTCCTCTCACCTCCTCTCTGATTCTCCCCACCCTGCTACCTCACTATATCCACCTGTAGCAGTCCTGCCCTTTCCTCATTGCCCAGCTCAAACCAGCCTTCTTTTTGCAGACTTCCTTAAATTTCACCAGTCACAAGTCATTTCCCCATCCCCAATACTCCCGTTAGGCTCTGTAGCTCTACTGTTACCACAGTTCTTTGTACATAACTGCTGCTTCCTCCAGACCAGTGTTTTGTAGTGTGGATCAGAATTACCTGGAGTTCTTGGTAGCAATTCAGACTCCAGGGCTCCACCCCAGCCCTGTGGAATCAAAAGCTCTGCAGATGAGTGCTGAAAATCTGCATTTTCACCAGCTCTCCAGGTGATTCTTAGGCTTACTTAAGTTCTAGAACATTTGCCCTACACTGAGACACCCCTCAAAAGAATCATACCTCATACTTCTGTGGATTCTTTCTCCCTCTGTATCTGTTGCCCTGGATATAGTAATCATTCAATAAACAAATTTACATATTAATTTAATGTGGCCACAAGGGGATCTTGGAATGGAAGTCAAAAATGCAAATCCCAAGAATTTTACAACACCTTCTCCAACTTAGTTTTCAGTGAATTTTACTCTAAAGGCAAGGGAAAGCACTCAAGATCTTAAGGATATCACAATGTATTATTCTCTCTTCTCTCCACATTTCCTAATCCACTATTAAGTTTTCAGAAATGTAAAACAAAAGGTATAGCTTTTAATTTCTACTATACTAGAAAAAGAACTCTGTGTAGCAATTCTTAATCAGAATGAGAATAATGTTCTTGCCCTTCATCCCTGCAGCTTTTAACATCTGTACACTATATTTAATCATCTAGGCCCCTTAATTTACTGACATTTAAATGATCTCAAATTAGATTTCCTGGAGCACTGTTACAAATAAGTAACTTTTTCAGATAACGCAAGGTCTTATTAGTCGCAAATCATGCCACCGGTTGCCACTTGCAGTTCTACACCTTCTTGAAAAATTACCCTATTTAAAGGATTTTTTTTCCATGTGGTAAGAGTCTATATAACTATGTAACCATCTGAGTTTTTACATTTTAGCCAGAATAATATCAAAATAGTGTAACATAACAGAGAAGAGGCTTCTTTCTCATCCTTAGTGCAAAGCAAGTTTGAGCACTTTAAATACTTTACATTTAAGTATGCGATAATATTTTTATATTTATGCCATATTATTTTCACATATATCATTACATTGGCTCCTCAAAATATCCCTGTGAGGCTAATAGACTTGCTATGTATGCAGCTGTGGTCAACTTATCCATGACAAAGGAGGCAAGGATATACAATGGAGAAAAGACAGTCTCTTCAATAAGTGGTGCTGGGAAAATTGGACAGCTACATGTAAAAGAATGAAATTAGAACACTCCCTAACACCATACACAAAAATAAACTCAAAATGGATTAAAGACCTAAATGTAAGGCCAGACACTATAAAACTCTTAAAGGAAAACATAGGCAGAACACTCTATGACATAAATCACAGCAAGATCCTTTTTGACCCACCTCCTAGAGTAATGGAAATAAAAACAAAAATAAACAAATGGGACCTAATGAAACTTAAAAGCTTTTGCACAGCAAAGGAAACTATAAACAAGATGAAAAGACAGCCCTCAGAATGGGAGAAAATATTTGCAAATGAATCAGCAGAGAAAGGATTAATCTCCAAAATATATAAACAGCTCATGCAGCTCAATAGTAAAAAAACAAACAACCCAATCAAAAAATGGGCAGAAGACCTAAATAGACATCTCTCTAAAGAAGACATACAGATGGCCAAGAGGCACATTAAAAGCTGCTCAACATCACTTATTATTAGAGAAATGCAAATCAAAACTACAATGAGTATTACCTCCCACTGGTTAGAATGGGCATCATCAGAAAATCTACAAACAACAAATGCTGGAGAGGTGTGGAGAAAAAAGAACCCTCTTGTATTGTTGTTGAGAATGTAAACTGATACAGCCACTATGGAGAACAGTATGGAGATCCCTAAAAAAACTAAAAATGGAACTACATATGACCCAGCAATCCCACTACTGGGCATATACCCTGAGAAAACCATAATTCAAAAAGAGTCATGTACCACAATGTTCACTGCAGCACTATTTACAATAGCCAGGACATGGAAGCAACCTAAGGGTCCATCAATAGATGAATGGATAAAGAAGATGTGGCACATATATACAATGGAATATTACTCAGCCATAAAAAGAAACGAAATTGAGTTATTTGTAGTGAAGAGGATGGACCTAGAGTCTGTCATACAGAGTGAAGTAAGTCAGAAAGAGAAAAACAAATACCATATGCTAACACATATATGTGGAATCTAAAAAAAAAAATTGGTTCTGAAGAACCTAGGGTCAGGACAGGAATAAAGACGCAGACGTAGAGAATAGACTTGAGGACACAGAGAGGGGGAAGGATATGCTGGGACGAAGTGAGAGAGTAGCATGGACATATATACACTACCAAATGTAAAATAGACAGCTAGTCAGAAGCAGCTGCATAGCACAGGGAGATCTGCTCAGTGCTTTGTGACCAACTAGAGGGGTGGGATAGGGAGGGTGGAGGGAGATGCAAGAGGGAGGGGATATGGGGATATATGTATACGTATAGCTTATCACTTTGTTATACATCAGAAACTAACACAACATTGTAAAGCAATTATACTCCAATAAAGATGTTAAAAAAAATAAGACACATGCACCCCAATGTTCATTGCAGCACTATTTACAATAATGAGGTCATGGAAGCAACCTAAATGCCCACTGACAGATGAATGGATAAAGAAGATGTGGTGCATATATACAATGGAATATTACTCAGCCCTAAAAAGGAATGTAATTGGGTCATTTGTAGAGATGTGGATGGACATAGAGACTGTCATACAGAGTGAAGTAAGTCAGAAAGAGAAAAACCAATATCGTATATTAACACATATATGTGGAATCTAGAAAAATGGTACAGATGAACCAGTTTGCAAGGCAGAAATAGAGACACAGATGTAGAGAACAAACGTATGGACACCAAGGGGGAAAAGTGGTGAGGGGTGGTGGTGGGATGAATTGGGAAATTGGGATTGACATATATACACTAATATGTATAAAATAGATAACTAATAAGAACCTGCTGCATAAAATAATAAATAAAACTTAAAAAAAAAGAATGTATGCAGCACAAGAATAAAACATGAATGCCAGCTCAGAGGCAATGAAGTATAAAACCAGAAATTGCTTCTTAATTCCTTTGTCAATTAAAAATAAATAAAAGTAAGTTAAGAGCTTGGCCTTACAGTTTTTCATTTTTTTGGTTTTTTTAAACAAAATTCACATTTTATTTAGGTTGAAATGAACTATACAAAATTGATTTTCTTCACCAAAAATAACAGCAATATTTTCTGTATTATTCCTAGATAAACCACAAAACACTTATCTTTGTAGGTTTTCCAGGTTTTGCTTGTAAATCAAGATGAGGCAATAGATACAGTCATGGAAAAAGACAGAAGAAAACAGATGTATCAATTGTCACTATCAATGACCTCTGATCCTGTCTTGACCATGAAACAGAAGTGTTCAACATATACCTGCCAAAAAGCTTATGAAGATGTAGGCTCAATAAAGGAATGTAAACAGCAAGAACCAGATGTGGAACAATGGCAGGCTCTTCCATTCAAACTTTAACTATAACTTGTTCCTTTAACTTCATTTGATAAAGACAAAATCTACACTGAAATCCTTGTATGGTGATCTCACACGCTTCTCTTACAGTCTGACAATTTTCTTAATGGTCCCTTACAGATTTTTAACAGCATACTAAAAACTCCTACTATTCAAAGATCAGTCATGAGCTTCATTGTAACGTTTCATAAAATGTATTCCTTCCTCCCATACTCCTCAAAGTTTATTTTTTCAAAGAACTGATAACTCAATACCTGACAATTGGATCCACAGTGATAAATTTTATGTCTAAAATGACTTAATTAATACAATTCCAAACTGCCATTAGCAAAGATCACACAGAGTGTAACATGGTACTTTCAGTGCTATCTTCTGGAAGAAGAGTTAGGTCTCCAAAGCACGGGAGTTCAAACGGGCCATTTAAACAGGCAGATTATCAATGACTAATGTACTCAATGGGAGGCCTACAGGTCAAGATATTCAGTGATTAAGTGGCCTACGTACACCTTACAACTTTTCTGTAAGATATTTTCAAATTTCTTACAGATTTTTTCAAACATCAAATATAAGAAAAAGCCTATTTTAAAAGTCCCTTAAGGGGCTTTCCTGGTGGCACAGTGGTTGAGAGTCTGCCTGCTGATGCAGGGGACACGGGTTCATGCCCCAGTCCAGGAAGATGCCACATGCCGCGGAGCGGCTGGGCCCGTGAGCCATGGCCGCTGAGCCTGTGCGTCTGGAGCCTGTGCTCCGCAACGGGAGAGGCCACAACAGTGAGAGGCCCGCGTACCGCAAAAAACAAAACAAAACAAAAAGTCTCTTAAGTATTTAAATGGTCTCTGAATTATCTGTAGGAAGCACTTGTATAGAGTTTGATATATGTATCCACCATTAAATCCAAATCATGTTTTATATCAAAATTTATGTTAAGCAAAGCCAAGTTACTTGAATTTTGGTCTGTCAAAGTGTTCCTCGGGTATGCTTTGAGATGCTTTTGCCCATTTTCTTAGCATTCATTCTCAACCTTCATCACAGGAAGAATACATAGGACCTTCAGCAATGCATAAACATTAGGAAAAAACTTGATGTCTAGCCGATGAAGGGCTTCATAAATAGTGGTGGAAGTTTTATATCTTTCCCTCTGTGTTTCCACTTGATTCTCCATCACTGCAGCTCAGCAGACAGCGTGTCAGGATTAGGTAAATCACTTCTGTACATGTCAGCATGATGCTCCTCTGATGTATTAAATTTGAGCTGTCCCATGATAGAGGATACCAGAGATAAGCATTTAAGAGCTTTGAGGTGCTGTTCTAAGAATATATCTTTCAGTTCCTGAATAATGTGTTCCACTGTTGGAACACTTAGAGTTTCTTTATAGTAACTCTCAGAGGTTAGCTGAGATTCCAGGTTACTATGCTGAGCTCTGTGAAATTTCCCTGGGAGTTTCATCTGAATACCAAGTTTGGTTGCCAAATTTGTGGCTTCCTCAAACGAAAATTCATGATAAACTTCGATATTTTCCATCACTTCATTTAGTGAATGCAGCACTGCAGTCAAACTGCTGGCCTCAGAGAAGACATCAGAGGTTTGCCCCTGAAGATTTTTCCCAAAGGCTCTTGTAAAACATAGAACATTTTTAAGAACAACAATGGTAACGATGAAATCACAATCTGTTACCACACTACAGAGTACAAATGCTAGGCCAGCTATACAGTTATTCCATTTAACATTTGTGTCATTATTTATACCATCTAAACACAAAACAAGTGCTTGTAGGAGGTCCACTAAGATTTCAAAAGCATCATGCCTGCCTGTCCACTGAGAATGGCAAATTTCCTTCAGTTCTATGCCTGTTTCTTCATTGTTCTGAAAGAAGACAGAAATTATATTATCAAACTCTAAAATCAGTTCTAGGGGCTTCCCTGGTGGCGCAGTGGTTGAGAGTCCGCCTGCCGATGCAGGGGACACGGGTTCGTGCCCCGGTCCGGTAGGATCCCACATGCCGCGGGGCGGCTGGGCCCGTGAGCCATGGCCGCTGAGCCTGCGCGTCCGGAGCCTGTGCTCCGCAACAGGAGAGGCCACAACAGTGAGAGGCCCGCGTATCACACAAAAAAACTAAAATAAAAAAAAATAAAAGCAGTTCTAGTGATCGATGGAAAAAAGAACAAACTTCCTCAGCTGTTCCTAATGCGACAGATACTCCCATAACAGGCACTGATTTCGCCAACCACATATTTAAGGCACAGGAAGAGCAGAGTGTGTAGGTAGCTTGGGGATATTTCCCTAAAAGTCTAGAAGCAACAACTTTCATTTTGGAAGAAAATCCACTGGGCACAATGTAAGCCTGGCCACGACAGTACTCCATGTTTAATCCCCACTTCTCAGTTATCATAGTGTGAAATTTCACGGCCAAAATTTCTGCATCAGCTTCATGAGGCAGAAAGCCCACAGATTCCTCTCTCAGATTGTGAGCTTCATCAACAAATCTCACCAACACAGGCAGGTGCTCTTCCCCTGCTATGTCCACCACATTGTCAGTGATGATGGAAAAGAAGTGAGTCTCTCACTTCCCTGAGGATCTCTTCCTGAATGCAGTTCTCACAGATCTCTATCATCTGTTTCTGTTGTGTTTGTGAACAGAACAATGTGTTAACTGCTGTTGTCTCAAAGCGCTTTCTCAGAACCTCTTCACCAGAATTGATCTGGCACTCCAGCAGTGCTTGAAAGTTATCAGGAGTAAAGAGACCTTCTGGGATTTCATCAGCTTCATGTCCATCCAGAGGTATGTTCTGTTTTCCCATAAGAATCAACTTTCAGGGCTTCCCTGGTGGCGCAGTGGTTGGGAGTCCGCCTGCCGATGCAGGGGACACGGGTTTGTGCTCCGGTCCGGGAAGATCCCACATGCCGCGGAGCAGCTGGGCCCGTGAGCCATGGCCGCTGAGCCTGTGCGTCCGGAGCCTGTGCTCTGCAACGGGAGAGGCCACAGCAGTGAGAGGCCCGCGTACCGCAAAAAAAAAAAAAAAAAAAAAAAAAAAAAAAAAAAAGAATCAAAATTTCAAATAAAGATTTTTTTTTTTTTTTTTTTGCAGTACGCGGGCCTCTCACAGTTGTGGCCTCTCCCGTTGCGGAGCACAGGCTCCGGACGCGCAGGCTCAGCGGCCATGGCTCACAGGCCCAGCCGCCCCGCGGCCTGTGGGATCTTCCCGGACCGGGGCACGAACCCGTGTCCCCTGCATCGGCAGGCGGACTCTCAACCACTGCGCCACCAGGGAAGCCCTCAACAGCTATTCTGACACAATGCTGTCCTTGAAGGACACCTCAGCCTTGTATAATCCTTCCTTAGAACTTTACATGATGCTGTAAACCAAGACCAAGCTCCTCACTCACATTATCAGGGCATTTTGTCTCGTAGCCTTATCAACTAAACGTGCAGTTTGTTGCTTTTTCTTTGCTTACATCTCCCACTTACTCAAATGAGCTGACTTATTTGCCCACTTATCAGATTTTATCTAGATAGTAGAGTTTAGAGGAGAGCTCCATGCCAACCCCCTTAAGGGAGAGCTGCAAGCTATAAAACTTCTCAGCTGTGGTGTGGAATTGGCCCCTCAGCAACAATGTACTCCGCTACTTATATTGCCTGTCACTTTCCCCCTTTTGTTTCAGTGTTTCTCTGTGGCACAAAGGGTATGGGGAGCTGACACTATAGTGATCTTGCTTTTGTTGACTATGTAATACATTGTCTGAATCTATTTGGGTTAATTGGGTTTTTTTCCAGCAGAATCTGTCATGGAGTCTGACATACTGTGTATCAGTAAACGCCTCAAACTCCAGAGTAAGACAACCTGAATGTAAGTCCCAACCCTCTCACTTATGAACTGTGTGATCTCGGGCAAGGTGCATAAACTTTGTGTCGTCATTTCTTCATGTTATGTATCATCTAAGTCTCCATGACAGTAAAAGAGCAAGTTGCTGTGTCAAAGTCCATTCAGTGTCATAAAATGAGCTATGCCACTTTTTTCATCAGCCATCACATATTCATTGAATAACTATGCACTAGACTTTACAGAAAATACAGCTTTAAAGACACGGAATCTGTCCCCATGAAACCACTTCGTTGGGAATACTGGAGTAAAGGACATGCACTTAATGAGTAATATGCAAAATAAACCCTCCAAGAGTTCAGAGGAGAGACAGACCACTTTGACCTGGGGCCAGAGTGTGGATAAAATCTAGATATCTTCTCCATTTAATCCCTAATATGTTTTAGCAAAACCATAGTTGTCTTTCCTCACTATTCCAGAAATGCATCAACCATTCTTTAGTTAAATGATTTTAGACACCAACATTATAATGATAAACTCATAACTTACACAGTATGAGCACAAAAAGACCTATTTTTTTGTTCATCTTGTGAAACTTATTTTTGTTCAACTGTTTATTTTCTGCTTAGAAAATATTATATGCTCACTAAAGATATTTTAAAATACAGAAAACATTTTAAAAACCATCTATTACTCTGTTATTACCATTAACATTTTGGGATCTTTTCTCCCATTTTTTTCTATGCATTTTTACACTATTGAGCTAACATTGCATAATTTGCTTTTTAAATAACTTTCTTCCTCTTAGTTTAAAATATGTAAGACAGGAAACAAAAGTTCCACATAACTGTACTATCAGTTAACCCCAGATGACATTTTTTTTAAAGTTACACACATGATTAGAAAACTCAAACGGTATAGTAGTGCATCCTTCCACTGCACATATATCCAATATATATGCTGTATAATATGCCAAAATATCTTCTAATATATTTTCAATCATTTGAAATTGCAAACTATGCTGTGTTGAATATTTTTATCACCACATATCACATAAAAATGGCTGGATAAATTTTCACCAAATTTGCAGGACATGTTTAGAATAGTCTGACTCAAAATATAGGCTATTTGAAATACAGGAGCTTCACTTTTTGTGAAACTTCACTTCATAAAAACATGCTTCGAAGCAGCTATAGCAGAGGCCTCTATGACTGCTAATCAGGAAAGCACTGTCATATGCATTAAGATGCCAAGGAGAAAAAATCAAACAGTGCTTAAAGAGAAGCCCCTTTTTGAAAGTCACAGAGGCAGATACTCCAAATTACAAGCACTGCTTTTCTATTGAATTATTTCTCAAATAGATAACTCGATGTTATGTGATCCAGAGTAACAACAGGGATAGTATTCATATTATGATCATTGATAATTAACTTGAGCAGTTCAGAAGAGGCCAGCTGAAAAATAATTGCCCATTGCCTGAAGATAATGACAGCATGAAAAAGTGATGCAAAGCTGAATAGAGGTTACTAACTCCAAAGGATTAATGCAGGAAACAGAAGAAAACTTTAGAAAAAAAACCCTTAGTGATATTCAAGAAAATTTTGTGTCCATAAAAGAGTAGAACAAGCTACTGTGATAAAAGCAAACAGTTTATGAACATTATAAATATAATTGCCGGATTAAAAAAGAAAATATTGCCTCAAAATAAGGCCTAATAGCAGAAGGGACATAGCAGGAAATCAAATTAGATGTCTGGAAGATTCCATTAAAGCATTCTTTTAGAATATTTGGGGAGGGGTGGAAGGAGAGATAGGAAAGCTAAGAAAGAAAAGTTGTGAGGTATGGAGAATAGATATAGGTGAGTCAAAAGTCTTTCTAATAGAATTTCCAAATGGTGAAGGAGAGAAAGGAGAGATGGGAAAACATAATTTATGGAGTAACAGAAGATACACCTCCCCGAGCTGAAGACTATTGTTTTGAAGCAAAATACTGAAAAATAGCACACTATGGTATGTTGCTTGCAAGAATGACCACAATTTTCCCCCTCATTGTATCCGTGCCCCTTTGCAGTGTGACTTTGAAGTTCCTCCCATCAAGGAGCACCTTGAATCTGACTTGGCCTTGTTGCTTGCCCAAGATATCCCACATTCCACTAATAGAATGTGGTGGAAGTAACATTGTGTTAGTTCCAAGCTGTATCTCAAGAGGCCTTGTGTGCTTCTATGCTTGCTTGGGACCAACCCTCTGATTACTATGCGAACAAGCCCAGGCTACTCTCCTGACAGGTAAGAAGTGATGTGGAGCAGACACAAGCCATCACAGCTGAAGCCTTCCTAGCACCCAGCTGACCTACCAGATTCTCACAGACACATGAGTGATCCCAGCTGAGACCAGAAGAACTGCCCAGCTGAGCTCAGGACAAATTGCCAACCCACAGACTTGAAAGAGCCAAAGGAACTACCTATGCAGATACCTGGTGGAACAGTATTTTAGGCAAATGGATCAGTGTGTACAAAGGCCCGGGGGTGAGAGCATGCCTGCCATTTCTCAGACAAAGCAAGGAGGTCAGTTTGGCTGGAGTGGAGTAAGTGATGGAGGGAGGGGTAGGAGATGAAATGAAAAGAGGAGTATGGTAAAATTGTAAAAACAGCCACATATTATTCCCCTTTCTGTATCTTCACCCTTGCAGTATGATATCACAGATCCTTCCCTCAAGAAGTAGACTCTGTATTTCCACTCCTTGTATCTGGGTTGGCCATGTGGCTTGCTTTGGCCAATGGGATATTAGCAAATATAATACAAGCAGAGGTTTGAAAAGCATTTGCATACAAAGGCTTGCTCTCTCGATGTTCCTGAAGCCCCTGACTGCCATGCAAGAAAATCCAGGCTATTCACCTGGATTATGACACTCAGTCACTCTTGTCATCCGAGACAACACCTAGTCAGCCCCCAGACATGTGAGACCATTCACTACACCTGCAGATGCATGAGTGATTCCGGCAGAGATCAGAAAAGTTGCCCGGCTGAGCCCAGCCCAAATTGCCAAACCACAGAATCGTGAGCTCAATAAATAATTTAAGCCACAAAATGTTGAAGTGTTTTGTTATACAACAAAAGTTAATTGATGCACATACTTTAAATTATGAGAATAATGTGAAAATCATGGAAGATTTCAGAGAGAGGGAATAAAAGTTTAGCTGTAATAGCTGGCATTGAATTCTTTATCCATAATATGGAATAATATTAGACATTATGATAATGTTTATAGAGTTCTGAAAGGAAAGGATTTTGAACTTAAAATACCATTGCAAAGAAATAGGCTTTGGGGATACCAGAAAGCTATCATCACCTAGGGGCAGGGGCAATTTCTTTTTTTTTCTTATTAACATATTCTGCAATTAAAAATTGTCTGCATTTAAGGTATATAATTTGATTATTTGATATGCATATACATTGTGAAATAATCACTCTAATAAAGCTGATTAACATTTCCATCACTTCAGATAGTTACCACTTTCTTTTTTCTTTCATTTGTGTGAATGTGTATAAGAATAAAGATCTACCTTCTTAGAAGAGTCCAAGTATACAGTAAAATATTGTTAATCATAGTCACATTGTTGTACATTATCCTCAGAATTTATTCATCTTGCATAACTGAATCTTTGCAGCCCTTGACCAAAGTTTCTCCATTTCTCCCTCCTCCAGCCCCTGGTAACCACCATTCTACTCTCTGCTTCTATGAGTTCAACTATTGGGCTGGCCAAAAAGTTCATTCCGGTTTTTCCGTAACATCTTACCTGAACGAACTTTTTGGCCAACTCAATATTTTAGATTCCACATGTAATTGAGTATTCATCTTTTTTTTTTTTTTTTAACATCTTTATTGGGGTATAATTGCTTTACAATGGTGTGTTAGTTTCTGCTTTATAACAAAGTGAATCAGTCATACATAAACATGTGTTCCCATATGTCTTCCCTGTTGCGTCTCCCTCCCTCCCACCCTCCCCATCCCACCCCTCCAGGCTGTCACAAAGCACCGAGCCAATATCCCTGTGCCATGCGGCTGCTTCCCACTAGCTATCTACCTTACTGCGTTTGTTACTATGTATATGCCCATGACTCTCTCTCGCCCTGTCACAGCTCACCCTTCCCCCTCCCCATAACCTCAAGTCCGTTCTCTAAGAGGTCTGCGTCTTTATTCCTGCTTTACCCCTAGGTTCTTCATGACATTTTTTTCTTAAATTCCATATATATGTGTTAGCATACGGTATTTGTCTTTTTCTTTCTGACTTACTTCACTCTGTATGACAGACTCTAGGTCTATCCACCTCATTACAAATAGCTCAATTTCGTTTCTTTTTATGGCTGAGTAATATTCCATTGTATATATGTGCCACATCTTCTTTATCCATTCATCCGATGACGGGCACTTAGGTTGTTTCCATCTCCGGGCTATTGTAAATAGAGCTGCAATGAACATTTTGGTACATGACTCTTTTTGAATTTTGGTTTTCTCAGGGTATATGCCCAGTAGTGGGATTGCTGGGTCATATGGTAGTTCTATTTGTAGTTTTTTAAGGAACCTCCATACTGTTCTCCATAGTGGCTGAACCAATTCACATTCCCACCAGCAGTGCAAGAGTGTTCCCTTTTCTCCACACCCTCTCCAGCATTTATTGTTTCTAGATTTTTTGATGATGGCCATTCTGACTGGTGTGAGATGATATCTCATTGTAGTTTTGATTTGCATTTCTCTAATGATTAATGATGTTGAGCATTCTTTCATGTGTTTGTTGGCAGTCTGTATATCTTCTTTGGAGAAATGTCTATTTAGGTCTGCCCATTTTTGGATTGGGTTGTTTGTTTTCTTGTTATTGAGCTGCATGAGCTGCTTGTAAATTTTGGAGATTAATCCTTTGTCGGTTGCTTCATTTGCAAATATTTTCTCCCATTCTGAGGGTTGTCTTTTGGTCTTGTTTATGGTTTCCTTTGCTGTGCAAAAGCTTTGAAGTTTCATTAGGTCCCATTTGTTTATTTTTGTTTTTATTTCCATTACTCTAGGAGGTGGGTCAGAAAGGATCTTGCTTTGATTTATGTCATAGAGTGTTCTCCCTATGTTTTCCTCTAAGAGTTTGATAGTTTCTGGCCTTACATTTAGGTCTTTAATCCATTTTGAGCTTATTTTTGTGTATGGTGTTAGGGAGTGATCTAATCTCATACTTTTACATGTACCTGTCCAGTTTTCCCAGCACCACTTATTGAAGAGGCTGTCCTTTCTCCACTGTACATTCCTGCCACCTTTATCAAAGATAAGGTGTCCATATGTGCATGGGTTTATCTCTGGGCTTTCTATCCTGTTCCATTGATCTATCTTTCTGTTTTTGTGCCAGTACCATACCGTCTTGATGACTGTAGCTTTGTAGTATAGTCTGAAGTCAGGGAGCCTGATTCCTCCAGTTCCTTCTTTCGTTCTCAGGATTGCTTTGGCTATTCGGGGTCTTTTGTGTTTCCATACAAATTGTGAAATTTTTTGTTCTAGTTCTGTGAAAAATGCCAGTGGTAGTTTGATAGGGATTGCATTGAATCTATAGATTGCTTTGGGTAGTAGAGTCATTTTCACAATGTTGATTCTTCCAATCCAAGAACATGGTATATCTCTCCATCGATTTATATCATCTTTAATTTCTTTCATCAGTGTCTTATAATTTTCTGCATACAGGTCTTTTGTCTCCTTAGGTAGGTTTATTCCTAGATATTTTATTCTTTTTGTTGCAATGGTAAATGGGAGTGTTTTCTTGATTTCACTTTCAGATTTTTCATCATTAGTATATAGGAATGCCAGAGATTTCTGTGCATTAATTTTGTATCCTGCCACTTTACCAAATTCATTGATTAGCTCTAGTAGTTTTCTGGTAGCATCTTTAGAGTTCTCTATGTATAGGATCATGTCATCTGCAAACAGTGACAGCTTTACTTCTTCTTTTCCAATTTGGATTCCTTTTATTTCCTTTTCTTCTCTGATTGCTGTGGCTAAAACTTCCAAAACAATGTTGAATAATAGTG
Organism: Delphinus delphis; assembly: GCF_949987515.2. NCBI lineage: Eukaryota > Metazoa > Chordata > Mammalia > Artiodactyla > Delphinidae > Delphinus > Delphinus delphis. Next base: position 9,252,427 of record NC_082704.1, read on the forward strand.
GTGAGAGTGGGCAACCTTGTCTTGTTCCTGATCTTAGTGGAAATGCTTTCAGTTTTTCACCATTGAGGATGATGTTTGCTGTGGGCTTGTCATATATGGCCTTTATTATGTTGAGGAAAGTTCCCTCTATGCCTACTTTCTGCAGGGTTTTTATCATAAATGGGTGTTGAATTTTGTCAAAAGCTTTCTGTGCATCTATTGAGATGATCATATGGTTTTTCTCCTTCAATTTGTTAATATGGTTTATCACATTGATAGATTTGCGTATATTGAAGAATCCTTGCATTCCTGGAATAAACCCCACTTGATCATGGTGTATGATCCTTTTAATGTGCTGTTGGATTCTGTTTGCTAGTATTTTGTTGAGGATTTTTGCATCTATGTTCATCAGTGATATTGGCCTGTAGTTTTCTTTCTTTGTGACATCCTTGTCTGGTTTTGGTATCAAGGTGATGGTGGCCTCGTAGAAGGAGTTAGGGAGTGGTCCTCCCTCTGCTATATTTTGGAAGAGTTTGAGAAGAATAGGTGTTAGCTCTTCTCTAAATGTTTGATAGAATTCGCCTGTGAAGCCATCTGGTCCTGGGCTTTTGTTTGTTGGAAGATTTTTAATCACAGTTTCAATTTCAGTGCTTGTGATTGGTCTGTTCATATTTTCTATTTCTTCCTGATTCAGTCTTGGCAGGTTGTGCATTTCTAAGAATTTGTCCATTTCTTCCAGATTGTCCATTTTATTGGCATAGAGTTGTTTGTAGTAATCTCTCATGATCTCTTTTATCTCTGCAGTGTCAGTTGTTACCTCTCCTTTTTCATTTCTAATTCTATTGATTTGAGTCTTCTCCCTTTTTTTCTTGATGAGTCTGGCTAGTGGTTTATCTATTTTGTTTATCTTCTCAAAGAACCAGCTTTTAGTTTTATTGATCTTTGCTATTGTTTCCTTCATTTCTTTTTCATTTATTTCTGATCTGATTTTTATGATTTCTTTCCTTCTGCTAGCTTTGGGGTTTTTTTGTTCTTCTTTCTCTAATTGCTTGAGGTGCAAGGTTAGGTTGTTTATTCGAGATGTTTCCTGCTTCTTAAGGTGGGCTTGTATTGCTATAAACTTCCCCCTTAGAACTGCTTTTGCTGCATCCCACAGGTTTTGGGTCGTTGTGTCTCCATTGTCATTTGTTTCTAGGTATTTTTTGATTTCCTCTTTGATTTCTTCAGTGATCTCTTCATTATTAAGTAGTGTATTGTTTAGCCTCCATGTGTTTGTATTTTTTACAGATCTTTTCCTGTAATTGATATCTAGTCTCATGGCGTTGTGGTCAGAAAAGATACTTGATACAATTTCAATTTTCTTAAATTTACCAAGGCTTGATTTGTGACCTAAGATATGATCTATCCTGGAGAATGTTCCATGAGCACTTGAGAAAAATGTGTATTCTGTTGTTTTTGGATGGAGTGTCCTATAAATATCAATTAAGTCCATCTTGTTTAATGTATCATTTAAAGCTTGTGTTTCCTTATTTATTTTCATTTTGGATGATCTGTCCATGGGTGAAAGTGGGGTGTTTAAGTCCCCTACTATGAATGTGTTACTGTCGATTTCCCCTTTTATGGCTGTTAGTATTTGCCTTATGTATTGAGGTGCTCCTATGTTGGGTGCATAAATATTTACAATTGTTATATCTTCTTCTTGGATCGATTCCTTGATCATTATGTAGTGTCCTTCTTTGTCTCTTTTAATAGTCTTTATTTTAAAGTCTATTTTGTCTGATATGAGAATTGCTACTCCAGCTTTCTTTTGGTTTCCATTTGCATGGAATATCTTTTTCCATCCCCTTACTTTCAGTCTGTATGTGTCTCTAGGTCTGAAGTGGGTCTCTTGTAGACAGCATATATAAGGGTCTTGTTTTTGTATCCATTCAGCTAATCTGTGTCTTTTGGTGGGAGCATTTAGTCCATTTACATTTAAGGTAATTATCGATATGTATGTTCCTATTCCCATTTTCTAAATTGTTTTGGGTTCGTTATTATAGGTCTTTTCCTTCTCTTGTGTTTCTTGCCTAGAGAAGATCCTTTAGCATTTGTTGTAAAGCTGGTTTGGTGGTGCTGAACTCTCTCAGCTTTTGCTTGTCTGTAAAGGTTTTAATTTCTCCATCAAATCTGAATGAGATCCTTGCTGGGTAGAGTAGTCTTGGCTGCATGTTTTTCTCCTTCATCACTTTCAGTATGTCCTGCCACTCCCTTCTGGCTTGTAGGGTTTCTGCTGAGAGATCAGCTGTTAACCTTATGGGGATTCCCTTATGTGTTATTTGTTGTTTTTCCCTTGCTGCTTTTAATATGCTTTCTTTGTATTTAATTTTTGACAGTTTGATTAATATGTGTCTTGGCGTATTTCTCCTTGTATTTATCTTGTATGGGACTCTCTGTGCTTCCTGGACTTGATTAACTATCTCCTTTCCCATATTAGGGAAGTTTTCAACTATAATCTCTTCAAATATTTTCTCAGTCCCTTTCTTTTTCTCTTCTTCTTCTGGAACCCCTATAATTCGAATGTTGGTGCGTTTAATGTTGTCCCAGAGGTCTCTGAGACTGTCCTCAGTTCTTTTCATTCTTTTTTCTTTATTCTGCTCTGCAGTAGTTATTTCCACTATTTTATCTTCCAGGTCACTTATCCGTTCTTCTGCCTCAGTTATTCTGCTATTGATCCCATCTAGAGTACTTTTAATTTCATTTATTGTGTTGTTCATCGTTGCTTGTTTCATCTTTAGTTCTTCTAGGTCCTTGTTAACTGATTCTTGCATTTTGTCCAATCTATTGTCCATTCTATCTCCAAGATTTCGGATCAACCTTACTATCATTATTCTGAATTCTCTTTCAGGTAGACTGCCTATTTCCTCTTCATTTGTTAGGTCTGGTGGGTTTTTATCTTGCTCCTTCATCTGCTGTGTGTTTTTCTGTCTTCTCATTTTGCTTATCTTACTGTGTTTGGGGTCTCGTTTTTGCAGGCTGCAGGTTTGTAGTTCCTCCTGTTTTTGATGTCTGTCTCCAGTGGCTAAGGTTGGTTCAGTGGGTTGTGTAGGCTTCCTGGTGGAGGGGGCTAGTGCCTGTGTTGTGGTGGATGAGGCTGGATCTTGTCTCTCTAGTAGGCAGGTTCACGTCTGGTGGTGTGTTTGGGGGTGTCTGTGGCCTTATTATGATTTTAGGCAGCCTCTCTGCTAATGGGTGGGGTTGTGTTCCTGTTTTGCTAGTTGTTTGGCATAGGTTGTCCAGCACTGTGGCTTGCTGGTCGTTGATTGAAGCTGGGTGCTGGTGTTAAGATGGAGGTCTCTGGGAGATTTTCGCCGTTTGATATTATGTGGAGCTGGGAGGTCTCTTGTTGATCAGTGTCCTGAAGTTGGCTGTCCTACCTCAGAGGCAGAGCCCTGCCTCCTGGCTGGAGCACCAAAAGCTTTTCATCCACAGGCTCAGGATAAAAGGGAGAAAAAGTAGAGGGAATTAGTAGAAGTATGAGGAAAGAAAGAAGGAAAGGAGGGTAGGAAGGAAGGAAGAAAGAAAGAAAGAAGCAAAGAAGGAAAGAAGGCAAGAAGGAAAGAAAGGAGGGAGGGAGGGAGGGAGGAAGGAAGGAAGGAGGGAAAGAAGGAAAAAAGACAGAAAGAAAGAAGATACAGTAAAAAATAAAATAAAGTATAATAAAGTTATTGAATTAAAAACTTCTTATTTAGAAAAAAAAAAAAAAAAAGGGACGGAAAGAACCTTAGGACAAATGTTGGAAGCAAAGCTATACAGACAAAATCTTACACAGAAGCATACACATACACCCTCACTAAAAGAGGTAAATGGGGAAAAATCCTAAATCTTGCTGTCAGAGACCACCTCCTCAATTTGGGATGATTCGTTGTCTAAAGGAGGGAAGGAAGGACGGAAAGAAAGAAAGAAAGAACGAAGGTAAAGTGTAATAAGGTTATTAAAATTAATTATTAAGAAAAAAAATTAAAAAAAAAAACATGGACGGATAGAACCCTAGGACAAATGGTGGAAGCAAGACTATACAGACAAGATCTCACACAGAAGCATACACATACACATTCACAAAAAGAGGAAAGGGGGAAAAATCATAGATCTTGCTCCTAAAGTCCACTTCCTTAATTTGGGATGATTGGTTGTCTATTCAGGTATTCCACAGATGCAGGGTACATCAAGTTGATTGTGGAGCTTTAATCCGCTGCTTCTGAGGCTGCTGGGAGAGATTTCCCTTTCTCTTCTTTGTTCTCACAGCTCCCAGGGCTAAGCTTTGGATTTGGCCCTGCCACTGCGTGTAGATCGCTGGAGGGCGTCTGTTTTTTGCTCAGACAGGATGGGGTTAAAAGAGCCGCTGATTGGGGGCTCTGGCGCACTCAGGCCGGCGGGGACGAAGGGGCACAGAGTGCGGGGCGGGCCTGCGGTGGCAAAGGCCGGTGTGACTTTGCACCAGCCTGAGGCGCGCTGTGCGCTCTCCCGGGGATGTTGTCCCTGGATCCCGGGAACCCGGCAGTGGCGGGCTGCACAGGCTCCGCGGAGGAGGGGTGTGGAGAGTGACCTGTGCTCGCACACAGGCCCCTCGGTTGCGGCAGCAGCAGCCTTAACGTCTCCCGCCCGCCTCTGGGGTCCGCGCTTTTAGCCGCGGCTTGCGCCCGTCTCTGGATTCCGCGCTTTCAGCCGCGGCTCGCGCCCGTCTCTGGATTCCGCGCTTTCAGCCGCGGCTCGCGCCTGCCTCTGGATTCCGCGCTTTCAGCCGCGGCTCGCGCCCGTCTCTGGATTCCGCGCTTTCAGCCGCGGCTCGCGCCCGTCTCTGGGGTCCGCGCTTTCAGCCGCGGCTCGCGCCCGTCTCTGGGGTTCGCGCTTTTAGCCGCGGCTCGCGCCCGTCTCTGGAGTTCCTTTAAGCAGCGTTCTTAAACCCCTCTCCTCACGCCCCAGAAAACAAAGAGGGAAGGAAAAGTCTCCTGCCTCTTCTGCAGGTGCAGGCTTTTCCCCGGACTCCCTCCCGGCTAGCTGTGGTGCCCTAACCCCTTCAGGCTATGTTCAAGCCGCCAACCCCAGTCCTCTCCCTGCGCTCCGGCCTCAGCTCGCAGCCCCGCCCGCCCCGGCGGGTGAGCAGACAAGCCTCTCGGGCTGGTGAGTGCCGGTCGGCACCGATCCTCTGTGCGGGAATCTCCCCGCTTTGCCCTCCGCACCCGTTGCTGTGCACTCCTCCGCAGCTTCGAAGCTCCCCCCTCCGCCTCCCGCAGTCTCCGCCCGCGAAGGGGCTTCCTAGAGTGTGGAAACTTTTCCTCCTTCACAGCTCCCTCCCACTGGTGCAGGTGCCGTCCCTATTCTTTTGTCTCTGTTTTTTCTTTTGCCATACCCAGGTACGTGGGGAGTTTCTTGCCTTTTGGGAGGTCTGAGGTCTTCTGCCAGCCTTCAGTAGGTGTTCTGTAGGAGTTGTTCCACGTGTAGTTGTATTTCTGGTGTATCTGTGGGGAGGAAGGTGATCTCCGCGTCTTACTCTTCCGCCATCTTCCGCCTTCCCCGAGTATTCATCTTTATCTGGCTTATTTCACTTAGCATAATGTCTTCCGTATTCATCCAAGTTGTTGCAAATAGCAGGATTTCCTTCTTTTTAAAGTATGAATAATATTCCATTGTGTGCTATACAGGCATACTTGGAAGATATTTCGGGTTTGGCTTCAGCCCATCACAATAAAGTGAATATTGCAATAAAGCAAGTCACATGAAATTTTTAGTTTCCCAATGTATATAAAAGTTATGTTAACACTATAAACTATTACATGTGCAATAGCATTGTCTTAGAAAACAATGTACATACCTTAATTTAAAAATACTTTATTGCTAAAAAATGCTAATCATCATCTGAGCCTTCAGCAAATCATGATATTTTTGCCAGTAGAGGGTCTCACCTTGATGTTGGTGGCTGCTGACCAATCAGGGTGATGGTTGCCAAAGGCTGGGGTGGCCGTGGCACTTTCTTAAAATAAGACAACAATGAAGTTTGCTGTATTGATTGACACTTCCTCTCACAGTTTCTCTGTAGCATGCAATGCTGTCTGATAGCATTTTACACACAGTAGAACGTCTTTCAAAATTGGAGTCAATCCTCTTAAGTCCTGTCACTGCTTTATCAACTAAGTTGATGTCATATTCTAAATCCTGTGTTGCCATTTCAACAATCTTCACAGCTTCCTCACTAGGAGTAGTTCCACCTCAAGAAACCACTTGCTTTGCTCATCCTTAAGAAGCAACTCCTCATCCCTTAAAGTTTTATCGTGAGATTGCAGCAATCCCGTCACATCTTCAGCCTCCGCTTCTAATTCGAATAGTTCTCTTGCTATTTCCACCACAAATGCAGTTACTGCCTCCACTGAACTCTTGAACCCCACAGAGTCATCCATGAGGGTTGGAATCAACTTCTTCCAAACTCCTGTGAACGTTGATATTTTGACCCATTCACATGAATCACGAATGTTCTTAATGGCATCTAGAATGGTGAATCCTTTCCAAAAGGTTTTCAATTTACTTTGCCCAGATCCATCAGAGGAATCACTATGTATGGGCAGCTATAGCCTTACAACATGTATTTCTTTTATATTTTTTTGAATTTTATTTTATTTTATTTTATTTATTTATTTATTTATTTATTTGCGGTATGCAGGCCTCTCACTGCTGTGGCCTCTCCCGTTGCGGAGCACAGGCTCCGGACGCGCAGGCTCAGCGGCCATGGCTCACGGGCCCAGCTGCTCCGCGGCATGTGGGATCCTCCCAGACCGGGGCACCAACCCGCGTCCCCTGCATCAGCAGGCAGACTCTCAACCACTGCGCCACCAGGGAAGCCCTTTATTTATTTTTTATACAGCAGATTCTTATTAGTCATCAATTTAATACACATCAGTGTATACATGTCAATCCCAATCGCCCAATTCATCACACCACCACCCCCAAAAATGTATTTCTTAAATCGTAAGACCTGAAGGTCAAAACTTATCCTTGAGCCATAGGCTGCAGAATGGATGCTGTTAGCTGACATGAAAACAACATGAATCTCATTGTACATCTCCATTAGAACTCTTGGGTGACCAGGTTCTTGTCAGCGAGAAGTAATATTTTGAAAGGAATCTTTTATTCTCATCAATAGGTCTCAACAGGTGAGCTTAAAATATTCAGTAAATCATGTTGTAAACAGATGTGATGTCATCCAGGCTTTGTTGTTCCATTTATAGAGTACAAGCAGAGTAGATTTAGCATAATTCTTAAGGGCCCTAGGATTTTCAGAATGATGATTGAGCACTCGCTTCAACCGAAAATCACAAGCTACATCAAACAAGAGAGTCAGCCTTGTCCTTTGAAGCTTTGAAGCCAGGCATTGACATCTCCTATCTAGCTATGAAAGTCCTAGATGGCATCTTCTTCTAATAGAAGGCTGTTTCATCTATTGAAAACCTGTTGTTTCGTGTAGCCACCTTCATTAATTACCTTAGCTAGATTTTCTGGATAACTTGCTGCAGCTTCTACATCAGAAAATGCTGCTTCACTTTGCACTTTTAAGTTATGGAGACGGCTGTTTTCCTTAAGCCTCATGAACCAACCTCTGCTAGCTTCAAACTTTTCCTCTGCAGCTTCCTCACCTCTCTCAGCCTTCATAGAATTGAAGAGTTAGGGCCTTACTCTGGATTAGGTAAGGTTATGGCTGGTTTGATCTTCTATCCAGATCCCTCAAACTGTCTCCATATCAGCAATGAGGCTGTTTTGCTTTCTTATCATTTGTGTGTTCACTGGAGTAGTGCTTTTAATTTCCTTCAAGAACTTTTCTTTTGCATTCACAACTTGGCTACCTGTTTGGTGCAAGAGGCCTAGCTTTTGGCCTATCTCAGCTTTCAACGTGCCTTCCTCACTAAGCTTAATTATTTCTAGCTTTTGATTTAAAATGAGAGACTTGTGACTCTTCCTTTCACTTGAACACTTAGAGGTCATTGTAGGAATATTAATTGGCATAATGTCAATATTGTGTCTCAGGGAATAGGGAGGCCTGAGAAGAGGAAAGAGATGGTGGAAACAGCTGTTCAGTGGAAGAGTCAACACACACACATTTATTGATTAAATTCACTATCTTATTTGGGCACAGTTTGTGACACCCCAAAACAATGACAATAGTAACATCAAAAGTCACTGATCACAGATCACCATAACAAATATAATAATAATGAAAAAGTTTGAAATATTGCAAGAGTTACCAAAATGTGACACAGAGACATGAAGTGAACAAATGCTGTTGGGAAAATGGCACTGATAGATTTGCTTGATGCAGGGTTGTCACAAACCTTCAATCTGTAAAAAAGCACAATATCTGTGAAGCGCAATAAAGTGAAGCAGAATAAAACAAGGTATGCCCGTTACTACACACACACACACACACACCACACTACATTTTCTTTATCCATTTGTTCATCCGTGGACACTTAGGTTGTTTCCATATCTTGATTATTGTGAATGATGCTGAAATGAATGTGGGAGTGTAGATATCCTTTTGAGATCCTGACTCCATTTCCTTTGGATATATACCCAGAAGGGGGATTGCTAGGTCATATGGTAGTGCTATTTTTAATTTTTTGAGAAAACTCCATGCTGTAGTGGCTACATCATTTTGCATTTCAACCAACAGTATACAAGGGTTCCTTTTTCTCCACATCCTCACCAACACTTGTTGTCTTTTGTCTTTCAGTAATAGCCACTCTAACAAGAGTGAAATGTTATTCCATTATGGATTTGATTTCCCTGATGATTAGTGGTGCTGAGAAACTTTTCATGTACTTGTGGGCCATTTGTATGTCTTCTTTTGAGAAATATCTATTCACGTCTTTGCTCATTTTTCATTGAGTTATTTGCTGTTTTGTTTTTGCTGTTGAGTTGTATGTGTTTCTTATACATTTTAGATATTAACCCCTTATCAAATACATGATTTACAAATATTTTCTCCCATTCCATAGGTTGCCTTTTCACTCCATTGATTGCTTTGTTTGCTGTGCAGAAGCTTTTTAGTTTAATATAATCCCATTCATTGATTTTTGCTTTTGTTGCCAATGCTTTTCCTGTCATATACAAAATATCCTTCCCCAGACCAATGTCAAGGAACTTTTCTGATCCTTTTCTTCCAGGAGTTTTATGGTTTCAGGTCTTACATTTAAATCTTTAATCCTTTTAGAGTTGATCTTTGTATATCGTGTGAGATACTAATATGTATTCTTCTGCTCTAAATGGAAAGTTCTGTATATATCAGTTAGGCTCATTTGGTCTAGAGTTCAAGTCAGCTGTTTCTTTATTGATTTTCTGTCTGTATTTTCTATCCATTATTGTAAATGGAGGTATTGAAGTCTTTTGCTTTTATTTATTGCTCTCAATTTCTGCCTTCAAATCTGTCAGTATTTGCTTTATATATTTAAGTGTTCTGATGTTGGGTGCATATACATTTATAACTGTTATATCTTCCTGTTGAATCACCCTTTTAATCATTATGTAAAGACTTTCTCTGTTTCTAGAGATAGTTTTTGACTTAAAGTCAATTTTGCATGATATAAATTTAGCCACCCCTGCTTTCTTATGGTTACCATTTGCATGAAATATCTTTTTCCACCCCTTCACTCTCAGCTTATGTATTTAATTCTAAAGTGAGTCTCTTGTAGGTAGCATATGACTAGATCATGTTTACTTATCCATTCATCCATTCTATACCTTTTGTTTGGTAAGTTTAATCTGTTTACATTGAAGGTAATTATTGATAAGTGAGAACTTACTGTTGCAATTTTTTTAATTGTTTTATGTTTATCTTGCAGTTGTTTTGTTCCTCTCTTTCAGCTTCTTTATTGTACTTCTTTTTTGTACTCTGGAGCTCTCCTAGAGGTATTCTTATTGGCATGAAGTTCACTGTTTTTGTTGTTTTTGTGGGAGGGATGAGTGTTGGGACCTCCTAGTTTGCCGTCTTGCAACAGGACAGAGACAATTTTCAGTAACTCATCAGGACAGGGACATAAAGGCAGAGACAATTTTCAATAGCTCAGGGATTCTATTTAAATATATTCTCTGAAATGGAAACATCCATTCATGAGGGCTTTACCCTCATAACCTAATCATATCCCAAAGGCCCCATCTCCAAATACCTGCACCTTGGGGATTAGGTTTCATCATATGAGTTTGGAGGGGGACACAAACATTCAGTTGATAACACCCTGTAACTTGATTTGGCCAATAGAATGTGGCAGAGGGATGATGTGCCAGTTCCATCTCTAGGCATCAAAAGGCTTAGTCCTTTTAAATCCTCTCTTGGATCCCTGCCACGTCTTGAGAACAAGACTGCTGAAGAACAAGAAAATGTGGAACAAACCCCAGTTGTCCCAGCTGAGGTCATCCTAGGGCAGCATAAGGCTAGTGACCCCCAAATATGTAAGAGCACAGTGAAGAGCTCATCCACAGCTGATGGCCACCATTAACACACTCCCTATATCCATACCTGCTGCAATGTGACTTTGCAGTTCTTCCCATTAAAAGGTGGAGTTTATTTCCCCACACCTTGAATCTGGGATCCATTGCAACTTCCTTTGGCCAGCTGAATGTGGAAGAAGTGATAATGTGCCAGTTCCATCTATAGGCCTCAAGAGGACTTGCACACTTCTATTCTCCTTCTTGGAAGTTTGCCATGCTGTGAGAACATACTTGGGCTAGTCTGATGGAGAAGGAAAGGCCATGTAAATGGGAAACTGATTATTCTAAGAAATTCCCAAATATGAGCGAGAACCCAGCCAAGATCAGCAGAGCTGCTTCCTAGCTTACCCATAACTGACTGCAGACACATAAGTGAGTCTAGCATAGATAAGAAGGCATGCCCAGCTAACTCATAGGCTCATGATAATAGAAGATTATCAACTTAAGCCACTGTATTTTGAAGTGGTTTTTTATACCACAATAAGTAAGCAATACAGGCCCTATCAGCAAAGTAACCCAGAGAAGAGTGACTTTGTATATCTTTTCTGTAGTGATCAAGTTACCACTGAACTCAAAATTGGGCTTACTGAAATGAGACATCTTAATCCATGTTGATCTTTGCACTAAAACTTTAAATAGCTATTTTGTCCTTGTTTTAATAAGAAACCATGTAAAGAATGTCACTACTTGGATTAGTGGGAATCAGCGGAGGGTGAGAAAAAGGAGGGTAAGTAAATGTGACTTGGACATAAAATTGCAATTGAAGTTTGCTATCTTAATTTTCTGGCATTTTATGTTTTGGTGCTTATAGTAAACAAACAGAATTGTGAATTATACAGGCATACAGAAATAAGCCCACTTGAACTTTCTGGATAAAATTTAAGTTTGATGATTTTTTATATTGGCTACATTTTCTGATATTCTTACTTGCTATTTGCAAAGATGCACTGGTACAGTACTGAGATAATAAATATCTGTATTTATCTAAAAGCCTTTAAGAAACTGGAGCTCAATATTAAAGCTGCCTGCAACAACAGAAAAACACTAGTTCCCATAAAAATAAAGCATTAATGATAACTTTTAGACAACTGCTTGATAATCTATTTGAGCTAGTCATGTCCCACACTTCTGGATTCCTTTGGTGGGGATGGAGATTTTTCTTTTCAGATCACTGGGGTTTGAAGACTATTGATGGAGATTGTCTGGAGCTACACAAATTGTGGCCTTTTCTTTATTTTTAACATCTTTATTGGAGTATAATTGCTTTACAGTGGTGTGTTACTTTCTGCTGTATAACAAAGTGAATCAGCTATACGTATACATATATCCACGTACCTCTTCCCTCTTGCATCTCCCTCTCACCCTCCCTATCCCACCCCTGTAGATGGTCACAAAGCACGGAGCTGATCTCCCTGTGCTATGCGGCTACTTCCCACTACCTGTCCATTTGACATTTGGTAGTGTATATATGTCCATACCACTCTCTCACTTCGTCCCAGCTTACCCTTCCCCCTCCCCATGTACTCAAGTCCATTCTCTACATCTGCGTCTTTATTCCTGTCCTGCCCCTAGGTTCTTCAGAACCTTTTTTTTTTTTAGATCCCATATATATGTGTTAGCATACAGTATTTGTTTTTCTCTTTCTGACTTACTTCACTCTGTATGACAGTCTCTAGGTCCATCCACCTCACTACAAATAATTCAATTTCGTTTCTTTTTATGGCTGAGTAATATTCCATTGTATACATGTGAATTGTGGCCTTTTCAAAGAAATATAAGGCTTCCAGTGCTGTCATTTGAACTCACAGTTTTATAACACCTATCATGGTATAATAAAGCCAGTAGAAAAGGAAAAAAAAATTAGTAGCTTAAAAACACAACTGAAAAATTGGATGAATAAGCCCTCATTAAACCAGATAAAAAGAAACAGTGGCTTAAAAGCAATAACATGAACTTGGGTGTTATTTTGGAAAAAAAGTAATTTTTTTTTCTTTGTGGTACGCAGGCCTCTCACTGCTGTGGCCTCTCCGGTTGCGGAGCACAGGCTCCGGACGTGCAGGCTCAGCGGCCATGGCTCACGGGCCCAGCCGCTCCGCGGCATATGGGATCTTCCCGGACCGGGGCACGAACCCGTGTCCCCTGCATCGGCAGGCGGACTCTCAACCACTGCGCCACCAGGGAAGCCCAAAAGTAATATTTTTGATTCATCATGAAAGTGAATAGTAGCCACCACGCTACTGTGTTCTACCCCAAGCAGTCATGTGAAACTATTTTCACTCTTAGCATCCTGAGTTTGGTCTCTCTGTTTTTCAATAAAAAGGAACTGGGGTCCTTAGATAGTAGCATACTTTAAAATCAGCCTGAAACATCCTGTTCCTGGTGGAAGCAAGGACACTTTCGAAGGTGTCTGAGTTGTGGAATAAGAGTCAGCTTAAAGTCATCACCACTGGTCTATGAAAATTTGAACATTAAAAAAGTGATTTTGGTCTCCTGGAACCAATGGAGTCTGTGAACGGCCAAATGTCCATGACAATACTCAACAGGGGCGACATAAAGTAAGCAGGCAATACAAAATGCATATATGATCACAATCCTCAGACAAACTCTGTATTAGGACCGAGTCTGGATATTAAATTGAATCTGTGGGCTTTCTCACCTGCTGGGGACTTGGGGGCAGATACAGCATGAACACCTGAGCTCGTCCTCATTTTTCACAATGCTGATGAGGATGGAAACTTTCTGATGCTGAGCTTGGTTCAAAATGGAGGCACAAATTTTGCTGTGTTCTTCAGGAATAAGACCCACGTATAAAAAGGTGGTTGCTGTAGTGCGTTTATACATGTCAGGACCTGTGTGGACTTTTGCACCTATATGTTCCTGGTGATCTAGGTACCCAAGAGAAGCTTGGTTGCGATATGAAAAAGCTGAGACTTTATACCACACTCCAGGGAGGGAAAATGTGTTTTATTCACGAAAAATGAGAAATGCATGCAAGAAGGGAGACGACTTGGTGCTAACAATGGTAACCAGGAAAACATATGGTCTCAATAATTACTGGTAATGTGGTTATGAAATTAAGTCAACTATTAAGTTAAAGTCATAAAGTAGAAAGAGCATAGTGTAAACAACCAAAAATATTTTGAAGTCTAGAAAAGGGGCAGTGGTTCATCAAGAATTCAGCTTTGTTGATCCAGAGAACACCACATCATGAGGATAGCATTACTTACAGCTGTACTCCTTTCTAGGAACTTTGGGGGCAGAGTGATCTGGAGGAGGTGGTAAGGGAAATAAAAGTACAAAGTATGCTAAAGACCTTGTCTTTTGGGGGTGGGAGCACTGTAGATGAATGATTATTTCTTGGCACTGATAAGAAAATGTTTCCTCAGTGCCTAGAGATTTGGGGCCCCATTCCCAGCTCCATTCTGGGGAAGGAAGGGTCACACTAACTGAAATGGAAGCAAAAGCTCTGTTGAGGAATCAGGCCTGGAGCAGTTGACAGAAACTTCCAGAGGAGCTTAAGGTCATGGACTAAATGCTGACATGCCCCCAAATAACTCTCAAGGAAATGAGAGACTGACTATCCTCTGTTAGAGAGGATCCAGAAACTACAGAAACTCAGGAAAGGTTTACATTGAGGTGATGTTGTCCTGCACTGTTATTAAGGAAGAACTGTAAAGAAACCTTTGGTTTGGGTGAGGGGTTAATATCAACCTCAATGTTAAAGCATTTTAGAACACAGTCAAAATTGTCCCTCTTCAATAGACATCAAATGCTTTAAGGTTTCCTGGTCAAAAATGAAGTCTGTTCCCATAGTTTTGTGACCAGAATGTTGCATCCCTGAAGACATAGGTCTTCCCTAATGGAAAACTATCATGACAGAAGAATAACTTATCTTCTAAGACAGGTATCTACACTCTTTGTGGTTGGGTAGGACTCCAGGTAAACCTAGGAAAAAAGTAGGAAACAAAATAAATGAAAGTAGAGGAACAAATGCTGATTTATAAGGGAGTGAGGAAACCAGCCTGCCTGGAATAGATGGTCCATGGTCAAGTAGAGAACAGGAACGGTTATGGTTATAGGGATAAGGTCATGGAGAACTTGGATGTCAGGTGTAGGAGTTTAGATTTAGTTAGGAATTGAGTTGTATGGAGAAACTTATATTTTAAGGAGATGATCTGGTAGCAGTATACAAGATGGACAGGTGTAGTGAGAGACTGAGAGGTTTGTGGAAGGATATAAAATCTAGATGATGAAAGCCTGAGCAAGGAGAATGAGACTGGTAAGGAATGAACAAATACTGGACACATTTAAAAGCAGATGCTTTTTTTTATTACAGAAGTATTATATGCTCACCTTAAACATATTTTTAACATATAAATTTTTAACAATATAAAAATACATGAACTAAAATATGTATATATCAGTGCAACCACTCTTAGAAGCTATATTTCAAACTCCTAAACCACTATATAGGAAAAAGGAGGAAACACACTTTGACAAATCTAGGAAGAAGAAGAAAACCAAAAAAATTTAATTGACAGATTAATAATAAATACTTTACAGTTGTAATCTATGTAAAGGGTTTAATTATGAATTAAGAGGCAGACATTCTCAGATGAAGTTTAAAAAATCGCATCACATGCTGTTTTGAAAAGATACACCTAAAACAAAACACAAAAATGTTGAAAATATGGGAGTGGATAAAGATACACCAGAAAAATGCTAACAAAAATCAAGTGGCGGGGGGAAGAAATGTAAGGCAAAAAGCATTAAATGGGTTAAAGAAGGTTTCTTTATGTTGTGAATTAACGCAATGCAGTAAGAAAATCATGAAATTTAACACAATGAAAAAGAAGTTCAAATATGTAAAGCAGAAAACGTTAAAAATAGGAGGCTGTGACAAAACAACAGTGAGAGATTTTACATACTTTTATCTGAAAAATTAGATCAAGCAGTTAAAAAGGGAAAATCTAAATAACAATTAACAAGTTTGATTTAATATGTAGAAATATAATATTACCAAACAAAAAGAAAATACACATTTGCTTTAATTGCCATGATTTGAAAAAGGTAAGGAGGCACTGCTCTAGGGACTTATTAATACAGAGATTTATATTCTAAATGAAATATCAACATAGTCAAAACATCACTACCAAGTCAGTTTTATTCCAAGAATGCAAGAATAGATCAACACTAGGAAATCTATTAGTGTAATTAATACATTAACAGGTTAAAAAGAATAACAATATTATCACCTTGGCAGATACCAGGAAAGGTCTTTGATAACATTCTATATCTGTTCCTGACAAAACTATAAGTCAATCAGGAATAAGGACCAGAAGGGCATTTCCATAACTTGAAAAAGTGTATCTATCAGAAACAATGGCAATCATCATATTTTAGAGTGAAACAATGAGTTACTTCTATTAAGGTCAAAAACAAGAGAAGGATGCCTACTCTTTTTTTTTAATTAATTAATTTATTTATTTATTTTTGCTGTGTTGGGTCTTCGTTTCTGTGCGAGGGCTTTCTCTAGTTGTGGCAAGCGGGGGCCACTCCTCATTGCGGTGCACGGGCCTCTCACTATCGCGGCCGCTTTTGTTGCGGAGCACAGGCTCCAGACGCGCAGGCTCAGTAGTTGTGGCTCACAGGCCTAGCTGCTCCACGGCATGTGGGATCTTCCCAGACCAGGGCTCGAACCCGTGTCCCCTGCATTAGCAGGCAGATTATCAACCACTGCACAACGAGGGAAGCCCCCCTACTCTTTATTAAGCCATATAAATCTGCACTGTCTTGGAAGTCATAAGATCTTTACCAATGTGCTAAAAATGAATAAAATTAGATGTAAACATTAGCAAGGAAAAGACAAATGTTTCATTATTTACTGCTGACATGATTGCATATCTAAGAATTCAAGATAACTAACTGGAAAAACCCCCACAGAACTGAGTTTACAAAACTCTATATTGTAAAGATGCCAATTTTGACACATTACTCAAAAGGTCCAAGGCACTTCCAGGGATTTTTTAGTTTTACAGAAGTTGATGAGTTGATTCTAAAATTCGTCTGGAAAAAGAAAATGTACAAAAACAACCAAGTAAATTCTAGGGAAAAAAAAAGAATAATGAAGGGTGGACAGATTTCAAAAATATATTACAATGCTACAATAATTAAAGCAGTGAGGTACTAGCTCAGTAACAGACAAAAATTGAATAGAAAAGAAACATAAGCAGCATACCCATAGAGAGAATTCCAAATCAGTGCAGATATAATTCAATACAATAAATAAGTTGGGAAGACTAGCTATCTCTTCTGAAAAAATAAACATAGGTTCCTACTTTCCACCATACACAACATATATGGATTAAAGCACTAAGCTATACAAATATATAAACTAGTGAGGAAAATAATTTTGGGTACAGAAGCCTACCTAAATATAAGACAAAACCAAGAAACTGTACACAAAAGATTACAATGTTTGCCTTTTTACATAATTAAAATCTATGCCAAATACCATCATAAATAAACTTTTAAAAAGACAAATGACAGGGGCTTCGCGCAGTGGTTGAGAGTCTGCCTGCCGATGCAGGGGACACGAGTTTGTGCCCCGGTCCGGGAAGATCCCACATGCCGTGGAGCGGCTAGGCCCGTGAGCCATGGCCGCTGAGCCTGCGCGTCCGGAGCCTGTGCTCCGCAACGGGAGAGGCCACAACAGTGAGAGGCCCGCGTACCGCAAAAAAAAAAAAAAAAAAAAGACGAATGACAGACAATGGCAACATATAGCAGACAAAAGGATACCAGCTCTAATATCCAGAGGCCTCCTACAAATCAAGAAGGAAAAAAGACAAATGATTCAACAGAAAAAATAGGCAAAGGATATGAACAAGCAATCTCCCACAGAAGAAATACAAATAGCTAATAAATATATTAAAAGGTGCTTAACTTCACTGGCGATTAGGGAAAAATAAAGGAATGAGATTCGATTTTTCATCCAAAGTGCTGACAAAAATTAAAAAGAATAATAGTGTCTAGCATGCTGGGAGGCAATTTAGCTCAAACTCTTTGATCTATCGATTACACTTCTAAGGTACTGGCCTATGAAAATACTTCTAAATGTGCAAAAGATAGATTCAAAAGACCATTTTTTATAGCATTATCTGTAATAGAAAAAAAAACTGCTAACAACCTAAAGATGTATCATGTGGAAAGAGTTGAATAAATTATATAGTACACCCTACTATAGAATTCTACTAGCTGTTACAATGACTTTCTATTGATCTGGGGATGAGAGGTATGGGTTGATCAAGTTGTAGATAGAATAACATGCATAGGATAATTTCGTTTTGTAAGACACACAAGAACACATAAACAGAAAAAGTACTTGGAAGATACAAAACAAATAATCATGCCTGTCTCTGGGCTGTGGGACTAGGAGAGGGATATTTTCACTTGCTACCTTATAAACCACTGTACTTTTTACTTTTATAATAAGCATGTATTACTTTTCTAACAGAAAAAGTAACATAAGCTCACTGTATAATATTTGGATTTTTAAAAAAACTGTAAGGAAACAGAAGAAAAGCGATAGGAATTCTCACCACACAGAGGCATTAGTGTCACCACTTGTCTTTTCAGTCCCTGTTATGCATTTTTAACATACTTGAGATCTTACTCTACATAATTTGGGGCTTGTCTTTCAACTAAGATAATATTGTATTTTCCCTATAGAAAATTCAGAGAATAAAGAGACACAGAGAATAAAAAGCCCATGTATTTCCACCACCCAGAGATAATTGCTTAAGAAAATGTGAAATTCAAGTGCACAGAACTGAATTATGAGTCATGCATCCACACTGTCATAGAACATGCACACTGTTTCACTGACCCATGCCCTCTTTTATTTTGATCCAAGAACTTGTTCTTTTATTTAATTTTCATAATACTCATACAATCACTAAATAGTCAATGATATGTTTTTAGTTATAGAATGAATACCCACCTACCCACCCACCCATCAAATCTGAGCACTAGAATACTGACAATAACTTCCACCTACTTCTCTGATCCCCTCCTATTCCAACCCCCTTTCCTCAGCCCCAGTGGCCATTATCCTGAAGTTTTCCTTGCTATTCCTTTGATTTCTAATAAAATATTTTTAATCCCAAATATATATGTACACCTAAATAATAATAGCCTTCAGTTTTACTTGTTTTTGAATAGTAAAAAAGGAATATTCTATTATATGTAGTCTTCTGGGACTTGATACCTTAATTTAACATGATAGAAGTAAAATCTACCCATATTATTATTATTATTTACCTGTAGTGCCTTCATTTCTCTGCTGTATAATATTCCATTGTGTAAATATACCACAATCCTTTTTGAACTTTCACTACTAATACTTTAGTGTATATTCTACTGGTCATTTTTCTGAAGACATTTATATAGTTTTCTTTCTACAAAATTGGAATATTATACATACTTTCATGTGACCTGTTTCTCTCACTACTGAGATCTTGTGAACATATTCCCATTTCAGTAAATATTCTTCTGAATATTAAATGACTGCATAATATGTCATCATATTGTTGCAACATAATTTTAGTTAACCACCCCCAACTGTCGGACATCCAGATTGCTTTTAATTTTTTTGCCATGATAAGCAATATGGATGCATATACCCTTTGACTCAGCAACTCTCCTTTTCAGAATTTATCCTAAGTAATATCTGAACATTTATGCACACAGTTATGTACAGGGCTACCACGTGGGACAACACAGTTTGTGTTCTGCACAACTTACACAATGTATGTGCTCATCACAGCAGTTTTTAGAATACAAAACAAATTGGAAAGAATTTAATGCCCACCAGTAGGAGACGAAGTAAATAAGCTATGTATTAAAATTATAATACAGATGCATGTTTACTGACATGAAATGTTTACAATTTATTAAGTGGAAAAAATAGGATAAAAGGCAGTATGATTCCATTTTGTAAAAAAAATTAACATACATAGAGTGTGGAAGAGCATACACCAAAAATTTTACAGTGTTTGTCTGAGTATTGAGTTTATTTTTTTAATTTTTTCACTTTGCTTACTTATATTTCAAAGTGTTTTCAACAGTAAAACTTGATTACATGTATAATAAAAAGATGAATAAATAATGAATTTTATGCACAATCATTTAAATATTTTTCCTGAATATAAAATACTTTCACACTGTAAGAACTTTCGCAGAAAATAAGAACATAGAGAAGTAAACAAAAATCACACATAATCCTACCCACCTAGAGATAATTAGTTCACAATCTCTAATGTGTGTATTTCTAGTCATTTTTCTCTGATTATATATATTTAAAATAATTGCAACCATACTCCATATAATCTTATATGCTGATTTCTCACTTAACATTATATAATATGAACATACCATAAATATTTTAATGGAAGAATAGTCTATCACACGGAAATAGCACATTTACTTAATCATGTCCTTAAAGTTAGACCCTTAGGTTTTTCTGTTTTTCACTATACCAAGTAACTATGGGAGGAATATCTTTGTGCATGAATTATCCATATTTTAGATCATTTCCTTGAGTAAATTTATTGAAGTGAAAATACTAAGTCAAAGAGTACCAACATTTTCGTATACCTTGATATATATTGCCAAAACTGTATTTACTATATATTTTAAGGCAGCATGGAGAAGTAGAAAAAAAAAGTCAAAATATGTGGATCCCATGCCCGTCTTTAGTACTTGCTGTTTAACCTCTAGTTAGGTAAAAGTGATATAAAAACATCTGTCTTAGCTTAGTCACAAGGTTATTTTGATAATCAAATAAGAAAATAGATCCTCCAGCAACCATATATGTTACTTCCTCAGGAATGCTTTTCTTAACTTTCTGGACTCTTACAGCATCCTATACTTAATTTTCCTTCATGGCTTTACAACAACTGATAAATAATTGTTCAATTATTTGTACATTGTCTGTTTCCCCCAAATGATTTTAAGCTCCATTAAAATATGCCTGGCACACAGTTGACGCTCAATAAATATTTGTTGAATGAAAGAAAAAATGGATGGATGGAGATGGAGGAATGAAGTGACAGCACTTTGTAAACTAAATCATTAGACATTTATTTGGAAGGTATTTCAATTATTATTATTATTAATTTGTATAGATGATTCTAGATCTTTAGAGGTTCCTTGCCTAACCGTAATTTCATTATGTAGCGTTAATGCTTGCCATGCCAGCCAGAGGCACAGGTAGCAACGTTGCTGGAAGCACCTGGTAGGAGCTGAGACTTGGAGAACCAAGTAGTTAGTTCTCTAGGTCACCAAGCTGGGAGTTAAGGAGTTGTAGTTACCATTAATCAAACACAAGGCAGTGGTCAGGAATCCAGGATGTCAGTGATATTTGAAGCAGCAGGTGGATCCTGGAGGTCAGAAACAAACTAATGGTAAATGGTCTAGATAGTAAGGTGCAAACTGGAGAACGGATTAAAGTAGATGGGAGAGTTAAATTCCAGGCATCAGTGCTCAAATCATGGAGTTATGAATATGATTCTAAAGCAAAGGGTACTTGAATTCAGTTCTCCCTTGTGTTATTTCTGCCCAAACTGAAAATGATATCAGGAAATGTTTGTGCCTAGTTCCATATACATGAGCAAGGAAATGATAGTAGCTAGTTGAGGAATGAGATTTGAGGAACACAAATGGGTTCTGATAAGTGACAGGATAAAGTGAGACCATTTATATATAAGATCTTATAATAATTTACACATAAAATGGGAGCAATCAAGCTTCGGATCCTCTAATTCTCATCTTGATTTTCAATAGCAGATATTATGGCATAATGGATAGGGTCATAGACTCTGGAAACAGGCTAGCTGTGTTCAAATCCCAGTGCTGTACTTTATTAGTTGTGTCCTTTGGACAAGTTACTTCACCTCTGTGTGCTAGATTCCTCATCTGTAAAACAGGGATGATAGTATCTACCTCAATGAGTTCTTGTGAAGATTAAATGAGTTGATGCATGTAAGGACCTTAGAACAGTGCCTGGACATAGTAAATGCTATGTTAATGTTATTATTATTATTATTTATGTCACATAAGACCAAACAACAAAAATTGATGTTATAAAAAATGGATAAATACACTGTATGTCAGCTTTATCTAAAATAATAAAGTCTCTAAACAGGAATTTTTCTCATCAAAATAAGAATTTTGCTTGTACCTAAACAGAGTTGACTGTATAAAATATATGAGCATTAGTAAATTAGCAAAATTTGTCACAGCAATATCATCTATGTGTTTATTCTATAGAAGCTGTTTTACGAACACTATCTTTAAAAGTTGTAAAGAATGAATGCACATTTCCTAGTAGCAAAAACACTATTGAGCTGAAGTACAGTTGATCCATAAGATCTGGTCTATAAGAAGGAATGCCCTATTCAATTTTTTGAAGCTAATTCAACTAGAAGCAGAAATATTTGAGTTGGAAGGCTTGTATATGGAAAAATCTGAACATGGAAAGGCTCGAACTTGGGAAGACTAATTTTGAAAACGTCTGGACCTGGGGAAAGGTCGGAAGGCCTGAACTATGGAACATGTTAAAATACCTGGATATCGTAGACACTGGAAGACCTGAATGTTAGAAGACCGGTACACTGGAGACGTTGGAAGACGTGGATATTGAGCCTGCTTTTGGAAGACTGAGTAGCTGTTTGGAAGACATGGAGATGCTGGAAGACGTGGAGATGTTGGAAGACGTGGAGATGCTGGAAGACACAGAGATGCTGGAAGACGAGCAGATGCTGGAAGCCCTGGAGATGCTGGAAGACCTGGAGATGTAGGAAGACATGGATTTTCTGGAAGACATGGTTTTTTTGGAAGACGTGGATTTTCTGGAAGACACCCCTTTGTTGGAAGACATGGATTTTCTGGAAGACGCACCTTTTTTGGAAGACGTGAATTTTCTGGAAGACGCACCTTTGTTGGAAGACATGGATTTTCTGGAAGACACGGCTTTGTTGGAAGACGTGGATTTTCTGGAAGATGCCGCTTTGTTGGAAGACGTGGATTTTCTGGAAGACGCACCTTTGTTGGAAGACATGGATTTTCTGGAAGACGTGGATTTTCTGGAAGACATGGGTAGGCTGGAAGACATGAATTTGATGGAAGACACAGTTTTGTTGGAAGACAAGGATTTGCTGGAAGACATGGATCTCCTGGAAGACGTGGATTTTCTGGAAGCCAGGATTTGATGGAAGACATGGATTTTCTGGAAGACTTGGATAGGCTGGAAGACCTGGAGGTCATTGGAAGACATGGATTTCCTGGAAGACATGGCTTTTCTGGAAGACATGGATTTTCAGGAAGACCCGAATTGTCCGGAAGACCTGGATTATTTGGAAGACATAGATTTGCTGGAAGACTTGGACGTTACTGGAAGACATGAATTTTCTGGAAGACGTTAATCTCTAGGAAGACATAAGTTTGCTGGAAGACCTGAATTTAGTGGAAGACATGAATTTTCTGGAAGACGTGGCTTTATTGGAAGACCTGGATTTAGTGGAAGACATAGAGTTTGTCTGGAAGACATGGATTGATTGGAAGACTGGATTTGGTGGAAGACATGGATTTTTCTGGAAGATCTGGATTTGATGGAAGACGTAGATTTTTCTGGAAGACGTGGACTGAGAGGAAGACCTGGATTTCTTTCTGGAAGACATGGATTGACTGGAAGACTTGGATTTTTATGGAAGACGTAAATTAGCTGGAAGACTTGGATTTGGTGGAAGACATAGATTTTTCTGGAAGACGTGGATTGGCCGGAAGACTTGAAATTGTTGGAAGACATGGATTTTCCTGGAAGATATGGATTTTGTGGAAGACCTATAATTGCTGGAAGACTGGATTTGCTGGAAGACATGGATTGTCTGGAAGATGTGGATTTTCTGGAAGACTGGGTTAGCTGGAAGACCTTGATGTTGTTGGAAGACTTGGAATTAGTTGGAAGACTTGGAGTTGCTGGAAGACTTGGGAGTCGTTGGAAGACCTTGACACTGGCGCCATTGGAAACCCTGGACATTGGAGACATTGGAAGCACAGGATGTTGGAGACATTGGAAGCCTTAGATTTTGAGGACATTCGTTATTCTGGACATTGGAGACTTTGGAGGCCCTGAGTGTTGGAATTAATGGATATGGAAGCCATGGATACTGGAAGCCCTGAACACTAGAGACATTGCAAGTCCTGTACCCTGGAAGCCCTAAACATTGGAAGGTATGGACAGTAGAAGACCTAGACATTTAGAAATCTTAAATCAGAATCCCTGGATATTGGGAGACACCAGAAAACCTGGATATTGACATATTCATGTTAAAAGACACAGAATTTGGAAGATGTACTTTTCAGGATTCTGGAAGTCAAGAGTGTTGGCAGCCCTGAACATTAGGACACCTGGACACTAAAAGATCGGGATATTAAGAGAGACCTAGTTATTCAAACACTGGGGATGTTGGAACACCTGAATGTTAGAAGACCAGGCTCTTGGAGATATTGAAAGACTTGGGCATTAGAGGAACTTGTGATGACAAGACTTTGTAAAATCAGGATTTAGAAGATACTATAAGTTGTAGGAACTGAATTATTTATGTGCTGGAAGATATTAGAAGAGCTAGACTTGGACACAATGAAATAAATGGACTCTAGAAGACCTGTAGCTGGGAGGTATTGGAGGATTGGGAACATAGAAAAATTGGAAATTAGAACTCTGGCCCCTGAAAGACAAGACCTGGAACTTGAAGATTGATTCTTGGAGTTATTAGAAGACCCAGACTTTTAATGACTCTGATATTGAGGAGTCTAAAAACATTAGCACTGGACATGCTGCAAGCCAGAGAGTAGAAGACATGGATATTGTAACATTTAGAAGATCTGGCAATTGGAGATATCAGAAGCTATGTAGCTCAGAAGACCTGATATTAGAGACACTGAAGAATTGAAAGGCCTAATCTTAGAGCTATTGGAAGGTCATGTTGAAAAATATTGGCAATGTTGAAAGACTATCATATCAGGACCTGATGTAACATTAAAAGACATAATAAGGCTACTCAGTCTTTATGACTATGGCATCTCTTTCACTAAAAGTAAAATACAGAGAAAGGACTTCTTAGGAAGATGACAAAGAGGAAGCAGGGAAATTCAATTAAAAGTGAGCAGTTTCAGTGGGTTGGAACCTACTTCATAGTCTCAACGAACTGGGATTCTGGGGGTTTATTGATTGACAGCATGAGGAATGAGGAATTATCAAAGAATAAGCAACAACATGGCAGGGGAACTACTTGACTTTAGGTCAGGGGTCAGCAAAAGCTTTCTGTAAAGGATCAGATAGTAAATATTTAAGGTTTTGCAGGCCACATGGTTTCTGTTGCAAGTACTAAACTCTGGCATTGTAGTGAAGCCTTAGATAATACGTAAATGAGTTGGGCCAGATTTGGCCCATGGGCCTTAGTTTACCAGGCTCAGCTCTAGATGCCAAATCTAGGGAATGGTAAACTTAACTACTTCCAGGCTAGCATTCACATGCAAAAGAATGGATAGAGCAATCTGAAGCCCAATGGTAAATAAAGATAGTATTTATGTGATGATATTTGGAGATGAAGCTGGCAAGAACCTAAGAATGTAGTTTAGATCTCCAATTAATTGTTTCAGGGCCCTAAACAAAGAGATTTGTATTCAGAGCCAAAATTAAGTGGGTAGCATTCAAGGCCCCTGGCCAGGGGCATAAGGTTCAGTGAGGATGCCCTAATTTAGTAGGTTGGAAGCTTAAGAAGAAACTCACAAAAAATATTTTTTTTAAAAAAAGAAGAAACTCACCCCTAAAGACTGGGGTTATCCTGCCAAGACTAAGCACCACTCACCCAAAGAGAGACAGAGTCCCCAGCCAGTGAGAGACAAGAAGCCAGTGGCAAAGCCTTCATTCTATGTCCCATGTTCTTGTCATCATACCACTGCCAAATAATCAAGAGCCAACTCTAGGTGCTTGCAGTGATGGAGAACAGGAAGGAGATTACAGCTTGGTAGGCTCATCTCAGGCACTCTGGCTTCAGATAATCTGATTTCTGATCTTACCCATCCAAGACTGACAAGCTTAAGAGAGCAGGATTGAGCTATAGGCCAGAAGATCTTTAGTACTTAGATAGGGCTGAGGAAGAGAGGTACTATCACATATATTGCATAAAAGAGAACACTGGTAGATAAAACTGGTTAAGGTACACTGGGATTAGGCCTGGACTTAGGTTAAATAATGGAATATGTAGACAATGGGCAGCCATTGATGATTTTTGAACAAGAAAGTACCAGAATCAGAATTGGGCATAAGGAAAGTTAGTCAAGCAGCAAGATGCTGAATGCCAAAGACCACTAGATAAATACACTAGAACACCGAAGACTCCAAATTAGAACACTTAAAAGGTTGGGATGTGAGTTATAACATTACAGTTGAATTAAGGTTGAACTAAGTTGAATTACAGTTCTGTTGCTCAGCACATATAGCGTCAGAGTTATGATGAATACTCAGAATTCTGAATACCACTATTTCAAACTTCTTGATTGCCAACACAGAATACATGAAATATGAGGAAGTTCAGAAGTTAGTTATAAGGAATTGTCTTGTTCTCACCTAGTAAGATTACTTAGACATCCAATTTTTCTCAAAGGCAGCTGAGCTAATACTTTGTGGTTTAAGCAAAGTAGGTCCTATATAGCTTTATCTTTGGCTCCTATAACACAGAGTGACTTT
Source organism: Delphinus delphis (assembly GCF_949987515.2). NCBI lineage: Eukaryota > Metazoa > Chordata > Mammalia > Artiodactyla > Delphinidae > Delphinus > Delphinus delphis. The sequence goes on from NC_082704.1 coordinate 9,278,729, forward strand.
ATCTTAAAAGTGGGATCAAGTGGATGAATTAGTTTCTAAAGAATAGGAATACATCCATGTGAGAAAAGTCATTACTTCTAATCACTATTTAAATAAATAACCACATTATAAATATAGTATATAGAATCTCTGTAGGTCAAGGTGTAACAGGGACGGAGGAATTATTGTTTCAGGTATCTCTCATAAGCAAACAAAGAAAAATATTTAACATCAATTTTTAGTCATTCTCTCTTCTTAAAACCATCATGCATAACTTATTTTGAGGGAAATTAGATAAAATATCAAAATGGTAAAATTTGGCAAAGAGTAAACGATCATATTCTAATTCTATAATGATTATTCATGTTATAATAATAATAATAGCAACAATTTATTGAGCGCTTACTATGTGCCAGGCACTGTACTAAACATTTCATACAATCTCATAGCAATCCTATAATGCAAGTATTTTTGACCCTGTTTTACAGATTAGAAGTTCAAGTTTGAAATGGTTTAAAAACATGGCCACAGTTACATAGCTGGTAATTGGCAGGGAGAGACAGGATTGAAAGTAGGCAGATCTGTCTGATTCCAAAGCCTAGGCCCATGCTGACTTCTCACACCCCAATAGGCCAAGGGTTATCCTACCAGGACTAAGCACCATTCACCCAAAGAGAGGGAGTCCCCAGCCCAGGGCAGACAAGAAGCTGTTGGCAAAGCCCTAACTCTAACTCCCATGTTCCTGTCATTAGGGCACTCATCATACCACTGCCAGTTAATCAAAAGCCAACTCTGGGTGTTTGCAATGATAGATTAATTATATCTTTGGCTTTATGTAGTAATGCAAGAAAAATGAAGTGCAGTGTCTCACGCACACTAGATTCATATTTAATTTCTCAATATTTGTTATTCATGCTAATGAAATGTACTATTAATCCTTTCATCTATTTCTACTTGATTTTATGGTTCCCAAGAACATATACATTCTGTTCATAGCACATCATATTTATTTCTGAATTCTTAGAAAAACAACCATAACAAACTGACATCAAAGGCCATTAAAAGGTAATAAAAACTATGCAAAGTTCAGTGAGTAATGTATTTCACAGCACAAATATGACCCACACACTCTTAGACTATGCACACTGTAGAAGCCCTTTATTAGCATTCAGGTGCCGGCAGCTATGTAATCCAAATGCATAGTTTAAAGAGCCTTCTCTGCATTTTGATCTTAAAAGATTTTAAGTAAACAAAAAGCTCTTTTTTAATGTAATGCCAGTTTTCTAATATTTTCTACAAATTTCAGCAACCTGGACTGTCCTTTCTCTCTACCCCCTTTTTCTTTCTTTTTTTCTTCTTGCAAGTTGTTAAATATCTGCAAAGGAGGAAATTACCATGCACTTCATAACACTGACCACAAGAATTTACCTGAACCATTTGACAACAGAAAGATTCTTTCCGCTCAAACTGTGTATAAAATATACTAAAAGAAATTTCAATTTTAGGGACTATTCTTAAAAAAGAAAAAAGAAACACCCATGTACATGGCACTGTTGTCATTAATTTCTATTTCTACCACTTAGCCTAAACCAACTTTCACATCCTCCTATAAGTTCTGCTGACTTGTTAAACTGAACCATATTAAAATGTTCTTTTACCCTCACCAGTGATACTTCTCAGATTATTTTAACTGGATATTGCCTTAAACAAGAATTAGACCTATCCCAATATTTTATTTCAAATGGCCTGGGACCTAGACAAATGTTTCCATATATCAAGCCAAAGTCCAGGCATTCCTACCACAATCAAAATCATACAATAGTCAGTTTCCCATTGTATTATTTTATACTAATTGGTCCCGATGGATGCTATTCAACTCAAAATTTGATTTATCTAATTCTGGTCAAATTAAGACAAAAAAAATGGCCAACAAAATAATCTCAATAAATGGCAAAATTATCAAGAAACTACATTCTTTAAAAGTATATGGAGGGCTTCCCTGGTGGCACAGTGGTTGAGAGTCCGCCTGCCGATGCAGGGGACGCGGGTTCGTGCCCCGGTCCGGGAAGATCCCACATGCCGCGGAGCGGATAGGCCCGTGAGCCATGGCCGCTGAGCCTGCGCGTCCAAAGCCTGTGCTCCACAACAGGAGAGGCCACAACAGGGAGAGCCCCACGTACCGCAAAAAAAAAAAAAAAAGTATATGGAACTACTGATTATGCTGGTAAAATAATCATTAACTTAAAAATATTTACCTCTAGGTATGATTAAGAGTACACCGATTATCCATGGAACCTTGAAACAGTTAACACAGATTTCTCTGCTTTGGTTTATGGAAATGACACAAAATGTTAAAGTGCTTTACTCACAATATCTATGCATTATATACATAATGCAAACCCTATAACTCAGAAGAAAAAGAGCCATTATCACACTGAAAAACTCACAGGAGGCACTCTCTATCTTTCCTTTCAGAGAGTTGATGTTATATTGGTCTCCCTTTTTTCTATGGCATCTATGCCTAACTCTCTTTTCTGAGAGGGACTAAAACATGATAAAGCTTGAACCACAAGAACAATTTTTAAAATAACAACAGTATAAGATAGTAATATTACTACTTACCTTGGTCTCTATGAAAGGGGTTGGGTAGTCTCAAAATCAACCAATGAGGCTGATGCACCTTTCTCTCAAGGTAAGAATGTCAGAGATAGAAGGACATCAGAGACCAAGCGGTCCTATTCTCTCCTTTGACGGATAAGGAAAGAGTAGGGTGATTTGAATAAGACCATCCATTGAGCTAGTGGCAGAGGAGAAACTTGGAATCAAGTTTTCCTAGCCCCTGGGCCCACTATCATTTGTATTACATTTTCTATCATAATTATGTGTAAACTTAGAGCAGTGGTTTGCAACCATAACTATATTAAAACATCATTTGAGAAGCTTTCAAAATAAACAGCTGCTGGCCTCACCTCTGACTCAGCATGTCCAGGGGGCAGGTCCCAGAAATCTGTGTTTTTTGAAGCTCCCAATAATGCTTTTGATGGGCAGTCAGTGTTGAAAACCACCGTGGCTTAGAGAAGAGTGTAAGCTCCTATGGCACGGTGGCAAGTCACTAGATCCCTCTCGCCCTATAATGGGTTTTCAACTCTCATCTGCCTCTTGTGAACATGTTGAGGAATGTCTGTCATCTCGACTGTAAGTATGCGAGCAAGCCTTTTAACTTTTGTATTTTTTCCCTTTTCTCTGATCACTTCAAACTCAGATATAGGTAGCCTATCTTTCAGACCTCCAGGCTGGGAGGGAAATTACTGGATTTCCAACATCTTTAGGGAAGAGGATATTCAAGCATTCAAATCACTGGGAAGAGCAGATATGAGAACAGAGAAGATGGATGGAAATGAACTCTAGCAGCTTCTCCTCCTTGATTAGGTGCCAAAGTAAATCCAGGAATCCATTATAAATGTACTGCCTTTCAGGACCTTATACAATTGCTGCGAAACAAATTAACTTATGCCAAGCTAATTAAAAGGGGAAGATTTGTATCCTTTCGGTTGAGATAGCAAGTTAGGCTTAAACAGAATTAAAATAAATTTCAGGATCAAGAATACAAAATTTTCCAATCAAGTTGAGTACCCCCTCCCTAGGTCTTAGACTTGAGTTCCTGAAACCCTCATTGTAGGGGAACTTGTGTTGGAGGAATATATAAGGTTTGGGGGGAAATTGGGGGAGAGAAGAGAGTATTATGAAAGCCCAGACAATTGGTTTGTTCACTGAAATAAAACACTAAGTAAAGTGACTCTTGGTGGTATTTCACTAATTTTACATTAGCAATAGTGATTGTTGGGCAATTAATTTCTATTTCTCTCTGAGGTGAGGAATGTCATGCATCAATGAAAATGCTGATCATCACAGTAGTGACAGGGAAAGAATGGAAAAAACAGAATTTTGTCTGAATATGAGTAAGCTCAGTCTCCCGCTCCACCTTCATCCTTCAGCACGTGGATCATCACGTCATCAGAGTTGTCAGTCTGAATCCCAAGGTTCAACTATCTGTGTGAGGTCTTTCTGCCTGCTGTTTGTAGAATGGGTTTGCATGACACAGCCCGATGGTCCAGCCTCTTCTCCCTGTTGAAGCAAGCAGAGAGAAAACACTTACTGGCCTTTGTTTGAAGGTTTCTTATTACTGCTTTATAGGGTTATGGGTAATCATTTAAGCCTTGCCTGAAGGTCAATAAATATTCCACCGAAGGATCTCTTTTCTCTGAATCATCACGGCAATTTGGTTTGCAGAGTGAGTGCTTCAACATTCTTCGAGTTCTGGAAGTTAACCTATACTGACCTCTTTCATCAACTTTTGATGTGATCACATCTCTGAAATATTTCTCAACTGTCTTCTGAGGGTGAGAATCTACAGTTCAGCAATGTCACTTAATTCACTGTCTTCAAATCCTTCACCACCAAAACGTTTTGCAGATACTACAACATTTTCAATTCTTTCTGCAACTGGAAGGAACCTTTCAGAATCAGTTACAACCTCATTCCAAAGTTTCTTCCAGCCTCCATTAAGGTTTGATTGTTTTATTTCCCTCACTGATTCTTCTACCACAGTTAAAGCGTTACAAACGGAGAAATTTTGCCAAGCTACTTTCAGAGTAATTTCTGATGTCTCTCTCATAAGATCTGCCGGGTAGTCAAATATACTCACAAGTGCATGGATTGAAGGAGTGGAGTCGTACTGGGGGGAATGGAGACGACTTCAGCACAAAGATCAGCATTTACTATCACGCTTTTGTCACTGGGAGCCGTGTCCAGAATCAGCAACACTTTGAATTCAAGATGTTTTGGGTTGAAATATTGTTTGACCTCAGTAACAAAACATTTCAAAAACCAGTCCAAAAAGAGTTTCTCAGTGATCCATATTTTATGGTTTCTTTTCAGGTACACAGAAAAGTGTTTCTGGCATTTTCTTTTAAGAGGGCAAGAATTTCGGAATCTGTGAAGCAACATGGGTTTAGTCAGAAAGTCACCAGAAGCATTGGAACAAAGAAGAACTTTGAGCTTCTCTTTCCCAGGCTGGAAGTCTCTGGTCCTTTTCTCATCCTTTGCAATAGATGTGCAAGTAGGCATGCGCTTCCAGAACAAGACCATCTCATCAGCATTGAAGACCTGCTCAGGCAAATAACCATTTTTCTCTATCCGTTTCTTCAGGATATTCTGCAGCGGCTTCATGATCTGCTTCCTCTGCCAGCCACTTCTTTTCATACAGACCATAGCGGTTCTTAAACCTATCCAACCACCCATTACGATAAATGTTATAATTTTCCATCCAGATCAAAATTTAAACTTGCATTTTTGTGATGCTCACTGCCAGATTATACACATGGAAAGAGGCTTATTCAGGCTTCTATGTTTTAGAAGCCACAAATGCAAATCTCTTTCCATTTTCTCTAGTTTGGCATTTCAAGTTATGTCTGATTGTCTCAGTGATTCTGGTGTGCCCCTCGATGCACTGGCCCTAATAGCTTTCTCATTTTTCTTTACTGATTCATTAACACACAAAAAAAACGCCCTACAGAGGTCTGGTTTCACCATTATCAAGCGTTGCAAGAATTCTCATTTTGTTTGCTATAGGCACCACCTTTCTTAACCTCTTCACTCTTCTTGCATTTCTATCATTTACCTCCTTGGTTTTTTGCTTGGATGCCATTCTCACCCAAACGTACACAAGTTTACAGTTACGGAAAGTTTTCTATCACTGAGCAATACACAACACTGTAAGGAGCAAATGATGACATTCACAAGACAAATAAAAAGGGCAAAATAGCTTTTGCATGACTACACATGTGTGTGATTGACGGCCGCAGAGGGAAAAATAGGCAGAAGAACCAGGGTACAAGCAAGCAATCCAAACGTTGGTCTTGTCACATGAGATAGTCAGTAAGACAACATGATGGTAACTTGAATTTGCATATTGTTACAAAACTCCCAAAGGTGCAGACTGGGTAAACTCAAATTTCATATGAGAATGACTTGTAGTTGTGAAGGCACCACAGAACTCAGCAGTCAAGGTCAGGCTAGCAGGCTGAGATGAGAACAAGTATCACCATCTAGGAAAAAGCAGACACAAAAATAGGAAATGGAGTCAGGAACAGAAGCAGTGTGCACCAGTAGGTAATAAGCTAGTGAGGAGAACAGAAATGTGGAATAATAATAATAATATATGCCAAATTGCCCTTTCAAAGGCTGTGCCAATTTGCATGCTCACTGAGAGTGGATGAGAGTCCTTTTCCCCCATGTGTTCACCAACACGAAATACTATCGGCTTCTGCAATCTGTGCCAAGCAGAAGGTGAATAACAAGGTATCTCATTTTTGTTTTAATTTTCATTTCTTTAATCATCTTTCCATATGGTAAGCCATTTCTATTTCATCTTTAACTTGTCTGTTCATATCCTTTGCCCAGTTTTTAATGTTTTTCTTACTGATTTGTAGGCATTATTAGCATATTAAGGAACTCTTATTTGTAATTCTATATTGCAAACATTTTCTCGAAGCCTGTCATTTACTTTTTAATTTTATTTTGTCTTTTGCCATAAAGATGTTTCAAATATTTATGTAGTCAAACGTTTCACGCCTTGCTTTGAAAAATCTTCCCTTCCCTAAGAGGATAAAAAACATATAAAAATAAAAATACATACAAAAATACATTTTTATTTTTCACATATTTTCTTTCATTGTTTTCATAGTTCTGTGGTATTATTTTAAGCTGTTGAGTAAAGGATGGACTACTCAATAAATGGTGTTGGAATAACTGATTATCCATCTACAAGAATGTCTGAAGGCCTCTCTCAATGGCATTTCTCCTCTGTGCTAGAGCCATGGAGCTTCTGGTAGAGTCAGAGCCCCAAGATGACCAAGTTGGGGCTCAAGTTGATTGCAGTTGATACTCAATTTCTCTGGAGGTCAGCATAGCTTGAGGAGGGTGATGTTTCCAAATGAATAAATAATTACTATACATTTTGCCGGCTTAAGTTCCATTCTGCTACCAATCTATACTGCTAACTTTTATCAACTGAGTGACAGTACCGAGTTCTCAGATCTCTGATCTTCTGGTGGCACAACAGGAGAAACCTGAATATGAGTTGTCCGTTAGATGAGATTAGGTGATTACTATTGACTCTATTAGGTATAATAAGGAACTGTGGTAATATAGGCAAATATTCACTTTGGCGGGGGAGCTGAAGTAAACACATGTTATGTAATCAGTTTTGTTTTATGGAAAAATGTTAATTGTTAAATCCAGGTAGTTGGTAGGTAGGCATTCATTGCACTATTCTATTTCTCTATAGGTTTGAAAGTTCTCATAATAAAAAGTGTATGTGTGCATACACATATGTGCATAAAGTAATAATCTCATGTTTCATGGCTATGTTTTAGGCACTATCCCATATACATCAGTGGCTTTTCAGGTTAAATACAACATGAAGAGTTACAACTAAAGACCAACTGATCACTGGAGGGAAATCACTTTAAATGAAATATTTTCCCTTGTTTTTAGTCAATCAATTAAATACTAAGGCATTATGAAGCTGAATCCCAATATCATTTTGAAGGTAAGAGACTCAATTTCCAAGTCTTTTTTTTTTCTCTACCAAATTTGAACAGAAGGTTTATAGCAATTTTACTAGAAACTTGATTATTTGAACCTGGGGATAATTCAACTTCATAATACTAATAACTGTTTTCTATACCATTCAAGAGATAGAGATTTATGAAAGGAAATAAGGAGGAAGTAGGAGCTTTAAAACTGATAACTCCAGGTAGGGAGAATGATATTACTCTATGTTTAACTAAATCACTGAGTAAAACTTCATTCAACCAACTTTCCAATGGTAGCTATACTTCTACCCATAAAACTCACTTTGGGTCAGAGTTTAATCCTGTGTTCTCTGACTTTGCTAAAGATACGTCACTTTTGCAAGATGCTGGAGCCAAGTTAATGTGAGGAATAAAGACTGAAATAAACTTCCCATGTTAGCTTTCACTTCTGCAAGCTGTAAGGAGACTTGAAGCTGTTAGGATGCTAATAAATAATGGAATAATCAAGTGCACCTCTTCTCAAGGTATTTTTCCAAAGTACCTTTAGCCAGAGAGTGTAACATCGTGCTTCTAGTCCTCATGAGTCCGAGAATGCCTGGCATCCTCTGTGAGGAGAAATAGAGCCTGGCTGGTTGAGCTCTGCAGTCAAGAGCTGGGGCTCATCCTGCTCAAGTGCCCAAAAGGGCAGAAGGATCTCAGGATGTTTTTCTGTCAGCATTTTAACCAAGAACAAAGGATTTTTTAAAACGCCACACACTGTGAGGATTTGTATGGACAAAGAAGATTGAGTTCACTGCAGCTTTTGTTATGAAAGGACATTTGGTCTTAAGGAGTTTGCTTTTATAAAAGCTGTGCGGAGCTATCATCCTCCTCCTTCAAAAATCTTAAAACACACACACACACTCAAGTGGTGAGCTCAAAAAGTACAGACCGTCAGAATCATTTAACATTCTAAAGTATGTACGCATAAGTGGTAACCAATGGTGAGGTTTCCATGAGAAATCTTATTTTTTTTAAAATTTATAACCTACCCCAAACGAATTTACTAATATGTTAAACAAAGATGTCATCCAACTGACTTTTGAGACCAGAGGGCAATAGTAGAGCACTTCAAAAGTGCTCATGATCAAAAATTTCAGCCATTCATTCCTTCTCCTCTGTCAACTTATACTGACAAAGAACTTATCATGTACAAGGCCAAGTGATATGAGGAATAAAGGAATGAATTTAAAAACCTTGATCTCAAGGAACTTAGTCTCCTAGGGAAGATAAATAGAACACAATATAAGGTAGAAAGCCACACATTCCAAAAGAGTTGCAAACAATGTGTTATGGGGGCCTAATCTGCCCCTTTCTGTCCATTCCTTTTTTTTTTTTTTTCCCGGCTGCACAGTGTGGCTTGCAGGATCTAGTTCCCCAACCAGGGATTGAACCCGGGCCACCGCAGTGAAAGCGCCAAGTCCTAACACTGGACCGCCTGGGAATTCCCATGTCCACTCCTACTTAGATACAGGCCCTTCTCATTCCATCTGAAGAGTGGTGTAAATTCCTAAGTCTGCCTGCCACTCAACCCTGTCGACGACACTGCCTCCAGAGCAACCTTTCTAAATAGAGTCTGATCCAGTACTTCCTCCACTTTAAATCACTCCCATGAAAGAAGTCCCCATGGCTTACTGAATAAAGTCCAACTCCCTCTGTACAATGGCACCTGCCTACTTTCCCAGTCCTATCTTTCACTACCTCTTCCCTTCCTCCACTGTAATCTACAAGTCAGCCAGTTAAGGGGCTATTTCAATCATCCAGATTTCCTTAACCTTTAACGCTAGTTCAAGTACCACCTCTTGCAGGAAGCCTTCCCCGCTCCCTCTGGCCATCTCGGAAGCACTGATAGAAGCTCTCAGAGCCTCCCTCCCATGCTTACTCTGATTACAGCATTTATGACATTTCCTGTAGCGCCATCTGTTTCCCTGTGTTTTCATCATTTGTGAATGCCTCGACAGTATCTGGAACAGAAGAGGTCCTCATTTTATTGCATAAATGCTTCCACTAGAGAGAGTAAGAGCTACATGTAACACTCACAAAAGGGTCAGCATTTGAATTGGACCTTGAAGACTGGGTAGGATTTCCAGTGCGTGAAGGGGCAAGTGAGTGGGAGGTGAGGGCGGCAAAGGCAGAGGCAGGAACTGCTAGGGAAGTATGGGGATTTGATTAGATGAGCCTGAAACAGAGGGTGGCTGAAGTGGAGCGTCAAAAATAAAATTGGAAAAGTCTGTTGAGGCATATCATGGAGGGCCTCCGATGCCAGATTTCTTTGGTGAGATGGAGTTGCGTTTAACTGTCCCAATATTAATGAAAGCGTTTACGTTTGCAATGAATAAAAAAGCAGGTGTTTAGGATAAATCAGACCTATTCTTCCCTGTTACTAGGTCTCAGCACACACATTCCTAGGAGAAAAAGCCCTAACTAGTTGTGTCCTAAATAATTTAGGGATATCGTGCTGATATTTACTATCACTTAGCTATTATGTTCTTGCTATTTTAATCCTTGATAACAAAGACAGGTATGAAACAACTTCACTTCCCTTTTCTGGTTCAATGGGTATTAATCAAATAGACATCCATAAGTTCTTAATAATAATCTGTTTTCCCCATTAAAATTACATGGCGAATCATGCATATTTTTTACTGGATCCAAGCATCCTTTACAGCTCTTAAAATTCTTCCTCAACCACCCCGCCACCCCAGAAGTCAAAATAGATTCTATGTAGCAATAGTGCCCTCCTCTGGCTACAGAGAGGAACAGTTAAAGCCGGAGAGAGAAGGCACGCAACAGCTCAGGGGTCTGCGGTGCGCTCTGCCTGACAAGGCCCACAATGTCCACACTTCCCCAATTTTTTCCCCTTTTATGTTAAGCAGAATGTTGAGTTAGGAGCTCCTCAAGGTAAGCAAACTCGTCTTAGCAGGGCAGGAATCCGGCAAGTGCTCCAACAAATTTCACCTTTTTTCCTGATCTTTTGGAGGACTAGCCACACCCAAAGCTTCCAAAGATTTTTTTTTTTAAGAAAAGGCACATAAGTTTAAACAATAGTTTCCTGATCTCCTCCTCCATTTGCTCGTCCTCTTTACCTCATTTTCATTGGCCTGCGTAAGACAAAAGAAAGCTTTTAGTTAAGGAACCCTTTAAGGAATCTGGCAATCATGGACCTAGTGGCCGGCCTCGTCCCAATCTGGAATATAACCAGGCCATCTCCAAAACCCGGGCTAGATGCGCCGTTTGTCCCCTCTCTTAACCTTAAGGACAGCGAACAGTACAAGATCAGCATAAAAATGGTTCCAGGAGGTAATGACGATTAAAAGGCGCTTTTAGCCAGCACCTAGCAGAGTGTCTGGCCTAGCAGAGTGCCTGAGGTAAGATAGGGGGAGACGCACTGTAAATTATGGAGTGTGATCCTTATTAAAGGTGTTTTTATCATTGCAATTTCAGACTGAATTGCAATACCAGGAAATGCTCATGACAGGCCAGCGTGGAACGAGGCGTCCCCAAGTTCAGAGGCATCCTTCTTTCTGCAAAACCATTTCAAAGTCCTTCCCTGCTACCTGTGGGTCCTTTAAGGTATTTATATTCAACCCAACCCAGTTCTGAATGGGTTCCTAAGCCCTAATTAAGGGATCACCGGTTCCTTTTGTGCCTTACTTCCGTGGGGTTTTTTCGGGCGGTTCCAACGCAGAGCTTTGCAACCTGGGGCGATTATGTAAGCGCTCACCTTCCATCTCCTCCAAGCGCCACAGCGTCCCCGCCGGCTCCGTGAGCAAAGCCGGGGCGGGGAAGCAGCAGTCCCTTCCCCAGAGCCAAGGAGGCACATACACAATAAAACCCAACTCATTGCAACGGAAGATCAAATAAATAAGTACCACAGAGGTCCAGGACTCGGGACGACGAGAGAGGAGGGAATCACTTTAGAGTTGATTTGCAAAGCCGGGGATTAGGGTGAGGCCCAAGTCAGGGTCGGATCATGTCTTTGTGTGATATTTTCATATTTTGTTCATCTTGGAATTTTTTGCGTTTAACTTTGAATTTTAAAGGTAGTGCATTAAAACTTTTATCTTCATTACTGAGTGTCTCGTTGCCCCCTTAAATTTTGTGCCTCCCTCAAATCCCCTGGTGATGGGTGTGATCGTTCAGCTAGAGACAGGGAAAAGGCAGCCCGGAGGAGGCTCCTGGGAGCCGAAGCTTGGGCTGCCGCAGGAAGAGGAGGAGGTGGCCGAAGAGGAGGGCTCCGGCTGGCTGGCTGGGAGCCGACGATGCTCCGCTCGCTCGGGTAATTTGTGGCAGCCCCCGAGGGAAACCAGCTTGGTTAAAGGAGAATACCGAAAGGACGTCGGCTTACCTTGTTCTGGATGCTCCAGACCCCCACGATCTCCTCCTAACCGCCAAGGCCCGCTCTGCTCCCCGTGGGGAGGATGCGTCTCGTCTGGGCAGGGCGCCTGCTCTGAAGCAGTGCCCTTCGGCGCAGCCTTTATCCACCGGCTGCTCTCGGGAGAGAACTGCCCCCACGGGAGGCCCACCCCCTCGCGCAGGGCCGGCTCATCCTCCGCAGGGATGGGAGGACCGTTTGCTGTCACTTTCGACCTGCTCGCTGTGTGTCAGGACACTTCCTCAGTTACACCCTCGACCCACCCAACCCCGCGCCCCACTCGGTCCCAACAGCTGCAGCCGAGAGGCACGCGATTAACTCGGTCAAGCCCAAAGTGATTAGAGACTCCGTGAGGGTCTGTAATTCCATAGCGGTAACAGTCGCTTGGGCGGGCGGCAAACCTTAAAGCAGGACGGAGCATCAGATTTGGGTAGGATGTAGCTTTCGATGTCTTTCGTGAAAAGTCATCGAGCAAATGAAATATGTGTCAACATTTAGTACTGGTAGTGCATCCTACAAGTACACACACAAAGAAACCCGTCAAAGCAAGCCCTCCCAATCGCTGCCTGTGCACCCTTGAAATCGCCATCAAGAGATATGAAAAAAAGTTTAGAGAAGGGAAGGGTTTCGGGGGGAGCTGTCCTAAAGTAAGCCTCGCCCCTTAGAACACCAGCCTGGGGGGGACTGGATTTGTTGTTTCCACTCAACTCCTTTATAAGACCTCGAATTTCTCTGAAGCTCTCTGCAAGTGCCTGTGGGTTGGGTTTCTTACAAAGCAATTAAAATGTCTTGTCCAAGTGAGACTGGCAGCTAAGAATGCTAAACAAATACGTCGGGAAAAATGGATGCCTAAAACGGCTGTTTACGCCACACGGTTGTTTTAACGTGTTAAGGTGTACATTTCCCTCAAAGCGCAAAAGACATATTTTGCTTCCGAAGGCCTGTCTTTAGATCTTTGGTTATTTTTCAGGCCTTAGTCAATAAGTAACAAAGTCCATAAGTACAAGAACCAATGCCAGATTTAGCAAATAAAAACACAGGTCGCCCAGTTCAAATTGAACCTCAGATAAACAAATATTTTTTAATGCAAGTATGTCCTATGCAATATGTGGGACACACTTATACTTTAAAAACTCTTCGTTGTTTAACTGAAATTTAAATATAACAGGGTGCCCTGTTTTTTTTCTGGCAGCTCTAAGAACAATGCAATGACTGCTTGAATTCTTTTGTTTATAGTCCAACAAACAAGATGCAAGTCTACATGGAGAGGTAGGCAAAAATTATCACAAGGATTCTTAATAATTTATACACAAAAAAGAATGGTCACTTTGAAATATTTATTAGGAAAGCAGTAAAAAGCTTATTTATATTAATTGAGGAGATTGTCAAATCGGGTAGTTAAGGGTATTAATGCAGGCATCTACAAACTACTCCCTGGGGGCCAAATCAGGCCTGCAGCCATTTTATTGTGTGGTTTTTGAGCTAAGAATGGTTTTCACATTTTTCAATGGTAGAAAAGAATCAAAAGAAGAATAATATTCTGTGGCCAGTGAAAGTTGTATGAATTTCAAATTTCAGTATCCATAATTAAAGTTTTATTGTAATTAGACCACACCCACTCATTTTCTTACTGTCTCAGGCTGTTTTCAGGCTATAAAAGCAAACTTGAGTCATTGCAACAGAGACTAATCAACCTGCAAAGCCAGAGATATTTACTATCTAGGCCTTTACAGAAGTTTGTCAACCTCTGATATGGAGGAAACCGTTACCTGTAAAGTGCTGTTACAAATAATTGTTAACTCAGTCAGCTATAACTCTGAGTGGACTAAACATTTTCCTCATTTGCAGAAAATATTTGCTTAGCTGTCCTTTTTCTAACAGTCAAAAGAAAAAGACCATGTTTTCACAGATACAAAATGTTGGTAGATTGAAAATCAATGGCATTTCAATGAGATTTGTTGTAACAATACAGGCCATCTCTGCTTTTCACAGTTTCTAATTCACCCTTTGTCCACTGCTGCACCGCCTCGCAAACCACAATCTCTGTAGTTTTTATATCCCTAACTCGCACAGCATTTGATCCAAGTGGTTCGCCTGCCACCTAATGGGGAAAGATGTGAGTGAATTAATTTAGGTAAACTGACTAGCTAGCTTTAAGCTGTAGGACCTTGGACGGTGATGATTATAATAGTAATTCTTTACATTTGAATGGTAGTTTGCCATTTACAAAGCACTTCCCCGTATAGTATTTTAATTAATCCTCCCTCAGGACAACGCAATGTTATACGCAGATCTTCTTTGCCCTATTTTTCAGATGAGGAAGCTGAGTCTGAACATTAGCTTATTTATTCAGGGTCATACCGGTGGGCTGAAACCCAAGTGTTCGCCGAAGCCCTCTGAACTTAGGTTCCCTCATTTCTACATTTCTAGCTCTACTTTATGAATGCTTTTGAAAGCTTCTATTTGCCGCAAATACAGTTATTTTAGGAAACTTCCACGGATAGTCTTTTTAAACAAACATGAGCCATCTAAAATATCCCCTCAAGAAAAAGAATTCTAAGGAGGTCATCACAATTTTTTCTAGGTAAACGTTTAATTAATGTTTATCAAAAACAGGATATGAGTTAAGATCCATTTTCTGATGGAAGGTGCACAAACTGGGCAGAAGACGCTTAAGGCTTAATCCTTGGAGGGCTGTTTGATCACTGGCAGAATACCTGCCACCAGCCACCTTTAAATCCTTTTCAATGAAGACATATAATAACCATTTTTCCAATGCAATATGACCCCCTTACTTTTAGGCCTACAAAATGATGTTTGCACAGAACTTTAAGAGTGTAAGACATAGAGGTCTCAAAAAGAGATCCATTTTAATTGCTCTGTGTCTCAGGAACTTCCGGGGGCTTGTTGCGAATCTGCAAAGGGGCCTTTGAGCTCGCTGCGCTAAAGCTCATTGGAAAAGGAGATTTGTGGTCTCTTCCAGGGCTTATTAAGGTGCCTCCGTCTTGTAACAGCAGCCTGTGTGCTTAGTGATGACCAAGAACCAGATTAAGTAAACCAAAGGTTAGAGCAACCCATAAGAAAGAGTCATGTTTACGATGACATCCATCTGCTGACTCTACAGTCGGACACACAATGGGAATATGCTCAATCACGGGCCACCTGCTAAACACAGCCGTACTTGTTGAGTGTGTCCAAAAATGCCCAAAGGGTCAAATGAGAAAGAACAGTTTCCACAGCTTTGCAGATCGTTGTTCTCAGGCTGTGCCTGTTCCTTGTGAACACGCCCCCAGTGGGAACACTTCAGTATTACAGCCATCCCTCCGTATCTGCGGGGGTTTGTTCCAGAACCCCACCTCACTCCTCGCAGATAGCAAAATCCGCAGAGGCTCAAGACCCCTTACATAAAATGGTGTAGTACAGTCGGCCTTCCGTATCTGCCGGTTCCGCATCCGCGAATTCAGCCAACCACAGACTGAATTTGTGCATTCAATTGGTTGAATCTGTGGATGTGGAAACCATGGATAGGAGGGCAGACTGTACTTGGAAACAGCCGCACTTCATATTAAAATTTTAGCTTGAGCTACGGGTATGAAAACTAAGGCACCTGGGACATGGGAATTAAGTTCTTTTATTGCTAGACTTTCAGCACAGTCTTAAGTTCACCACAGATGATCCCTACTGTTTGCAAGCTTTGCTGATATGATTTGTATCATATGTGTGGGAGCTTCCTGAAACTCTAACTTGGACATGATCTTGGACCTGTTTTATTGGTTGTCCCCATTGTCTTGGCAGCCAACATTCTGGTTGAGCCATTTCTAGCTGCTGAAGCTTGGCTACGTGTGTGGCTAGTACATGGCTCAACTCAGGTGTACCTCAACAATTATGCAAAGAGGATAGTACTGATCACTATTAAATAGCCCCTGAGATTCACTACCGGTTTTCTTAAGCAAGTCAGGTCATCCTAAGTTGTCCCTATAAGTTCACAGCACAAAAATTCCCTAAAGTTGCTACTTATTTGCCTCACAACTATTATTGTTACTGCTACTACTACTGCCACCAACAAGTGACACATATAGTGTTCCCTTTTGCTAGGCACTGTCCTAGGAGCTTCATAGACATGAACTAAATCCATCCTCATGGGTTGTAACCGTGGGATACAGTCTGTTGTCACCCCCATTTTACAGATGTTAAAATCAAGGCCCAGACAGGCTAAGAGACTTGCTCAAATTCACTAGTGAACTTGAATATAAATGATGGAGCAATATTTGAATGCAAGCAGTCTGATTCCAGAACCCTAGCTTTTCATGAATATTGCCTCAATCCGAAAGCACAGTCAGAAGAAGGAAAGACACACTGCCTACTCAATGAAGTCCAACGACCCAGCTTGGCATTCACTACCTTCCATGATCTGGCTGCATCTTATGTTTTCCTCACACTGTGCCACCACCCAGCCTAGTCCACTCCAGCCACTTCAGAGAACTTACTGATACCGAGCAGGACCCTGTGGGGCTCCTGGGCACAAACACCTTTCTGTGTCCCCCATTTCTTGATTACAGGAAATAGGCTTCATTCAGCCTCCAAGACCTTCCCCGAGTTCCAAGGGGCAGGTTCAAACAGTTGCTAATTAGGGGAGGGAGGGGGTGCGGAGACAAGAGGGGAGCAGTCAAGAAACAACAGTGCAGCCTTGGGGCAGGGTCCTGGTTCCCCCTCAAGGGATACACTTAACAATATCTTTGAGCTGTTTTGCAGCTACTGAAACCCCCACCAGGTGGGAGAAATTAACTTAGTCTGATCAAGCTTATACCTCTAACCACTAACTTAAAGAAATACGAGAGGCTGAAACACATGTTAAAGGGCACCAAGTTAATGCGCTGCCCACCAGCACGTAGACCCCAGACCGGTTGGAACCAGAAAGTTGATGATGCTGACGCCCACTTATCTCACCACCACCCAATCAGAAGAAAGTCCACAAGCTGATCCACACCCTCTTTGAACCACACCCTCTTTGAACCATTGCTATAAAACTTCTCACTACCCCTCCAGGTGGGGTCACAGAGTTTTGAGGGCATTAGCCCACTGTGGTCCCCTTTGTCTGGCAAAGCAATAAAGATATTCTTTTCTACTTCACCCAAAACTCTGTCTCTGAGATTTAATTCGGTGTCAGGGTACAGAGGCTGGATTGGGCTTCATGAACAGGAACAGGCCACGCCTCTATTTATGCTGTCCCTTCTGTACTATCCCCTCCAACACCCCTTTCCCTGTTGAACTTCTATTCATCCTGTAAGGCCCAGCTCCAATTTTGTCCCTTTGGTAAATATTGGGTTGGCCAAAAATTCGTTCAGGTTTTTGTGTAAAATCATATGGAAAACCCAAATGAACTTTTTGGCCAACCCAGTACCTAAGGCCCCTGCTGGAAGTAAATGCATCCACCCCTGAATCCTCCCTCATAACCCTTTGTCTAAATTTCTCTTAGGCACTTAGCACCTTTTACATGGTACTAGAACTATTTATGTGCATGGCAGTCACATCCACTAGACTATAAACTCAGTAAAGAAAACCCAGCTCAAACTCTACTTCAACCATGACTTCTTCCGCAGCTTCCCCAATGATATTAACTCCTAAGCTCCCTCATCACTTTGTTCTTACCTTAATTGTCTGTAACAACCTTACCCCAGACTGCTGTCATAGTTTAGGTATCTATCTGCCTTTCCCTAGGAGGTAAACTTCTTGAGGGCAGAGGCTGTTTGTATTTTTTTGTCTTTGTATCCTCAGCCTAGCATAGCCTCTTGCTCATTTGCTTTTTGAATGAATGAATGAGTGAAGCCTTTCCTGATTTCCTCCAACTAGAAGTAATCACTCCCTTCTCTGAACTCCAATAGCTTCTCATTCTTCCTTGTGACCTTTTTGTTTCTTACCTTGTGTTAGAGTTATCCATAGACAGGTCTTAGCTCCTTGTTAGACTATAAGCACCTTCAGGTTAGGCTTAGGCATCTCTATGGTTCCATCACCTGGCAGAATTCCTGGTTCAGTAAATGGGCTCAATAAATATTTTTTGAATGAACGATTCATCACAATGAATGTAGCCCCTTAATGATGGGCTCATAGGCCCCAAAGAATAAATGAAAGAAGGCTGAGCTGGGTGGGAATTAGCCATCCAGGCTGAGGTGAGCTGTGTGTGATGGAAGGGCTGTGAGCTCTATAGGACCTGTCATGGACACTGATACAAACAAGCGGCCATCACTTATCATTGTCAGTACTGACATTAGAGGCAATTCATTATTCTTTGCTTTGCCACTGGAGAAATTAGGAGAACAAACATCACCACTCTCCAAGAGAATAAGACAATGTGATAAAAGCTTATAAGAAAATAATTAGCTTCAGGTTCATACAATAGCTGCACACGTTCTAGAAAAAGAACTGTGCATTCATTTGCCAGTGCAACTGTATCCCAAACCTAGAATTCCTTTCACATTACTAAAAATTTATCTTAGCACTTAGTACTATAAGAAAAGTAATCAATTTAAAAGTGTATATTATAGGGTTGGCCAAAAAGTTCGCTCGGGTTTTTCCCTAGCATTTCAGATGCTATCTGGGCCAGTTCATTGAATTTCAGAGATTCATTCAACACATCTAAGTCCCAGTGCTCAGTATGTCTTCGATTAAGCCACCCTATTGTCAATGCCTATCAAATATCTTACTGTAGTTAGCCTAAACACGTTAAGTTACAGAGTAGTGTTTTAAAATTTTTTTTCATCTCCCCCAAACACACAGTTTAAGTAGCCTGAAGACAGAAAGCCAATCGTGGCAATCCAGATGTTCCAATGGATCAAAATTCACTTGGCGGCCAGCTGCCAAATGGCCGAACAACCGCCATGGGAAAATGTGGAGCCCAATTCTCCTCTGGTCTGCCACTGACTAACTGGGTGGGTCCTTTTTCTGTAGCAGTGGTGACAGCCCCTTCCAAGCAATCACAGACGTGAGAGTAGTATGCGACCAGCATGTAGACAGGGGACTTACTTTAAGGTATCATACACAGTTTCAGACTGGGCAAAAGTTTGTGAAAATGTATAACAACAAATTTAAGTAATAGAGTATTCACAGTTTTGAAAACACTAAGCACTTGTCAAAATGGCAGAGTTAATTTCTTTTAGAATTAAATGAAAATGAAGGAATGATAATTAGGCGTATAATTTCCCATAAAAATGTTTTTAAGATTTGTAATTATAGTTAATTGCTATAAAATATGTTGATTTACAAAGCTGTTAACGAAATTGAAAATAAAGTAATGGCATTGTAAATGCATATTTCCTGATGTTTGCCCAGGGTAAAGCCCAGATGACTTTGCAACCCAGCTCACTGTAGTACCTGCTGGGCTGGCTATATATTCAGCCTCCCTTACACTTGTTGCACTCTTTTTTGATTTCTCACTTTGTCTCTGCACGTGTAAGGAGTTCTATTATTCTCTGCTCCCTTTCCCATTCCATAGAGCTCCTGTGATGGAGATTCCAAGACAAAATGATCCATAGATTAAGAAAAAATATAATGAAGTCATGGAGGTGATCTGGCTTTAAAACTGGAATTCCATTGGAGTATGCCAGGGTTGACATACTCTCTGTACGCTTGACCTGACTTCAAAGCACATCACTTTTATTCACTGTAGCCACAACTATCTCTTAATACAAGAGGTTTCCAATTTCATCCTTTCTGAAGTTTCATTCAAATGTGATTTGGGTTATGACTATAGTATAAAGATGGACTTTCAGGAAAAAAAAAGCATGATGTTATTTTTTCAAACTTCACCTTAATATTAAAAAAAATCTAAACCCATGACTCTGTAATATCTCTTTGTTGAGCTAACATCACTATCCTCTTACAGCTGTTCTCAAAAAGAAAAAGTTGGGTACTTGTTACTTGTTTGTTCTATTTTTAGTGAGGAGAGGTTATATAAGAAGTTCAGAGAATTATTTTTTCTTCAAGCACTTAAAGGTACATGTTTCAATAATATATAGTCACTAATTACCATTCTAACTCTTGCTTGTCCATTTTAATAGCTCCTTACTTAGTAGAATTTACTTACATCGGGCTATAAATTAGCTGTATCTATCATTTTTCATATTTGAGAACAATTCGATCCCCTAAAACATCTGTAAAGTAAAATGTGTACTCTGGCCACTGTGAGACTCAAAGCCATTGGCAAAAGATGATATCTTTAGCTCTCCATCTACGTCTAGTATCTCTTTTATGAAAATGCTAGGGGAATGAAGACACGCTGAGTCTAAATATTTGATAGAGAAACTAATTAGCTTTTAGCAATTCACTCCCAATAACACCCCGGCACCTTCGCATTGATCCACTGCAATATTAATATTCATTAATTCATTCATTCCACAAAGCTTTCCTCAGCTGCTATTCTGGGCACATCACTGTGCAAGGTGCTGGAGATATGTAGAGTAACTCATCACATCCTGACAAAGGTATGAAGTAGGTCCTACTATGATTCCTAGTTTACAAGTGGAGCTTAGAGAAGTTACTTGCCCAATGTCACATAGCTAGTAAGTGGCAGAGCTGCCCCATAATAACTCAGACAACAGGACACCTTTTACTCAATCTTTCACTCAGGGAAGTGGTATTTAATCAAAAAGCCTAGGCAGAAGATTGGTAAAGCCTCAGAGCACTGTGGACACATAGGATTATTTACTGGAACTTTTCCCTTATTAACTCGCACTGCCTTGGCAAGACATTACCACCACTGTAGGTGGCACCAAATTTGGCCATTCATGATCACAGTAATTCAGCACGTCTTTTTCAAGCACCCCTAGAGTCAGGAAGTGCTCTGACTTCCCAGGATCCCAAGATACAATTCAGTAGGATCTGATTTAAAAGCCTAGGGTTTTTAGTTATTTTGCCAACCTATTTCGAATTCATTACCAGGTGTCCAACCTTGGTCATCCATAGAGACTGGGAAGGCACTGGCAGCCCTGCGAATTAAGAAGAATATCAGGAGAAGAGAGGAGTAGCTTCCTTCTTACCCTGATAGGGCCCAGCCACAGGTAACTGTGGATTTAGGGAGCAGATGGGGATGGCAGACCTCGGAGAAGGTGATTCCCAACATTTGAGGGTCCAGCTAGAAAATGCAGCCTGTGCTACGAGGAATCAACATGAACTCGATGGCTGCTTGCTCCATGCTAGAGGACGGGCCAGTTCCAATCAAGCCACCTTTTGTATGTTCCCTTCCTTAGACCCCTTAAGAGTCCCCTCCAAAAAATCTCTCCACTAAAACAAAAGCAAAACAAAGTAACACAAATTTGGCAGAAGGAATTCTCTTAACCAAAGAGATGGTCAAACTCCTTGAGCCCCATTTTCCTCTCTGAAAGCAGACCAAGTAATACTAAGTATCTCCCTGGGAGGCCAGTTGGAATGCAGTAAGCTGATTTTCAGAAGTAGCAGTAAGACAGAATTAATTCAAGTTAGTGTTTCCTGTCTCTTTGCTTAATTTTAACAACTGAAGAGCTAAGGAAAAGGTCCTTTCACTCTTGAGAACTAGTTCAGGGTCTGAACTTAGCCTGTTTGAGTGTTGCATCCACCTTTCACCCAGCAGCTGTCCAAGCTGGGGTTACACATGTTTCTGGCATTCATGTAACAGAGTCTTATTTCATTATGATCACACCATCTATGACCTTACGGAAGAAACTCAGAGCATAGAAGAAAGATCACTATGAGTTGTATTAGATGAATCAAAATCATAGGGAGGAGGGAATTAAGTATTTTTAAAAGATTCCCCACGTAATAAATTTTAATAATAATAATAAAATGTAAATTCAATCCAATTCAGTTAAAAAAAAGATTCCCCATGTGATTCTAAAATGCTTCCAGGACTGAGAACCACAGGATTAGATGGTTTCAACCTTGGGAGGTTTCTAAGTAACTGGAACTCATTTCACATGCAGTAGGAGTAACTCTCTAGACCAGGACTATCCAATACAAATATAATATGGGTCATGAATATAATTTAAAAATTTTCAGATAACACATGGATAAAAGTGAAAAGCAACAGGTAAATTAATTTTATAACATATTTTATATAACCAAATATATCCAAAATATTATCATTTCAACATGTAATCAATATAAAAAAAATGGAAAACTTTATAATTTTTTCGCAACTAAGTCTTGGAAGTTCGGTGTGTATTTTACATGTACAGCATATATTCTGTACTGGCCAGCATGACTCTGGGAGCAAAGGCACTCTTCTACCATGGGAATATGTTCAAAGGGATACACCCCAAATGAGGATGGTTTTTACGTCCCTATTGGCTACCACTCCAGAATGGCATCATATATAGTAATAAAAGGTGTTTCACAGAATTGCTGGAAGGGTCTGTAGATATTTGGTCCAACTCCTTTATCTATTAACAAAGTGATTGAGGCCCAAAGGTGGAAGGCTTATACCAGATTGTACTGATAATTTATGGCAGCGCAAAGAATTTGTGCTGGAATTTTAGGCTCTTCTCACTATCCTGAAAGAGATCAGTAGTTGAAAAGGTGGTGTCTGTCCTAGGTCGCCCTCTTTTGGATTAGCAAAAAAGCGTTTTCTCTAGTGCTGAATAAAACAAAGAAACTAAGAAGCTTTTCATGTTACGTTAAAAATTAAAATACCGAATTTTCACTTGGTTGGAGTTTCTTATTAGTGTAGCAGGCTTGGGCCAGCTTATCTGATGCTTCCTCAACTTCAGTTTCAACACACAGGCAACGAATGAGGTGGTCAAGGGCCAAATTAACTCAGGAGGTTCCCAGCTGAATAGAGTGATTGATTTCTGGAACAATCCACACACCTGGAAGGAGCAATCAGAAGCCTCATGAACAGACTTGTGTTAAACAAAAGGGTGTCTGAGGTGTTAAAGGCCACTGGTTGGTTACAGTTTCTCATCTGTTTTGTAAGGAAACAAGAGTCAGTCAAGGTCACTTAAATACGAATAGCAACCGGCCTGATATTCAGGAGTGTGTGGTAATGAAAAACTCTTTCCAAAAACAAAAAGAAAAGAAAAGACTCTTCAACATGCGCCTCCCTAATTTGCAGTTGTGTACTAGAGAGAGCTGTGGGTCGATGTGTCTGGGTCCCATTTGTTCCTTTCATTATTCTCCCCAGTGTTTTGTGTTGGGGTTAACCTGGAGACAGGTCTGCCTCACTCATCGTTGGCTTCTCTATGGCTTGTCACTGTTACACCACATAACTGTGCAAATAGCCAACACTCAGATACAAACTGACACACACTGATTCTGTCCTTTGTGTGTTCAGTCATTGACTGGGCACTCCCTGCAAGGGACACAGAAGTAAAGGACATAGAACTTCTACCCTCAGGAGTCTTAGATGCCTGAGAAAGGAACATACAAACAGCTGAAATAGATCCCCCCAAACTAAGTGTTCAGAGATATGCATATGCAACACTATGGGAGATGCATCTTTTTACAGCTTTCTATCCATATAGTTTGTGTTTAGATCTGGGTGAGAGAGGGACACAGACATGACAGGGGGAGAAGAGAGGCAGATTTGATAAACTCCAACACTTGAAATCAGGGCATAAGTATGGAAGCTACGGCCTTAGTTTATTCTGCTTTAATTACACAGTGGTGAGAAAATCCCCATTTACCCAGAAAAGTAATGCATTCTTGCTTGTCCAATTTTGCATTACCCCGAAGGAGTTGGGTGTGAATTTTCACCAAAAATGTGAAAGACAGCCTTCCCAGTCAAATATATATTTATAAGACATTAACCATTTGCCCAGCAGAAGCAAGAGAATCTTCATCATGGGGCTTGCACAGAGCCCAGTTAATCTGGCAGTGTTCATGAGCCTTATTGGGAAGATACAAGCAAATGACCGTGCCCGGCAGTTGGAGCGATAAGCACAGTGCAGGACTGTTGATGTTAGGAACAGAGAAGCCTTTCCCCACAGGAAAGTCTAGGGCCTCGCTCTCTCCACCTCCTTCTCTTGACCTTGGAGTTGATAAAATTTTTAGGTTTTGCCACTGAGTGAGCAGAGCTGGGAATACCAGAGATCACTGAAGATTTTGTTTCTTGCTGGTGGTGGAAGGGACGATAGCAAAGCGTTTGAGATGAACCTTTAAGGATGGGATGAGTTTGAACAGGCAAATTGAGGAAGAGGAACATTCTAGGCAAAGGCAGTGGCACACAAAGGGAGAGAGGGAGAAAAGCCTAAAGAACTGAGAGGAGCCAGAGCGAGGCGGCGATCCTACGCTTCCAAATCAGGAACTCCTGCAAGTCCATTAAACAGGCTGAGGCAAAGTTCTCCATTGGGGCTAAAGCTAATGCCCTGTCCCTAGAATAATCACCACTCAGGAATCAGGGAGCAGGGTGATAGGATGATATGGCGCAGGTGAAGGAACGATAGCAAACATCTCTCTTCCCTGGGCCAAGTTCCTCTCTCTCCCAAAGCTGTTTCAGATCCTCTGCCTTTCTTAAGCCCCCATGTAATAATGAGGACTCCGAGGTTAAACGTGCAGAGGGCTTTCTGAGCTCCTGCAGAGCACTGAATAATAGAGCTTTACAAACTAGGGGCTTTCAAAGTCCTTAATCCCAAGAAATTTAATAATATTCACAAACACAAGTTTAAATGAAAAGCTTGAAAAGCAAAAAAATGTCTGCTATATTAATAAAGCATTAGTGGACTGTAATAAGGTTTTGATTTAATCTCTTTAGAAAGCCCTTAATACTCTGCATCACATACAAAGCTAATCTTCTTGTTTCCCCTGAAACTCCACCTCAGCAAATTGTTCATCCAGCCATGGCAAGAAATTGGAGCCTCTTCAAAACTTATTCTGCCCACGAGAAAACCAGTTGAGATTTTCAGGTCTTATTTTATATCACACGCATCTCACTTTGAACTCACAGTGTATTTCATAGATTAAACAGTCCTCTATAAATAATCATGTTTTTAAGTGGCAAAACTTAAAATACTTTCCAAGTAGTTATGCACAGATATGACTTCTCTACCTCCTTCAATCACTCTTTTTTTTCTCCTGTTAATCTGTCTTATGTCAATTTAATTATTAGACCGGCCAAAAGAACTCAAGAAGGCTAAGGAGGAAATTTCCCCCTCCCGACACTGTTCAACATGATTGTGGCCAGTAAATATGAATGGGGTAAACTGTAATTGTCTGGCATTCCATAATAAGATGTTTATTGTCTGAAGAAACTGGGTAAAATTACAACAGAGAACTGACCCTTAATTGATTGGGTTGAGGGAAGAGAAAGAGATTGAATATGCAGAGGAAGAGATCTGTACCACTCCCAGATCAAGTGTCCACTGGCTGCCATTAACTGAAACTCAATGAAATACCTTTGCTGCCTCATGGTTTCACTTCATCTACCCAAGGAGCAGTTTCCTGATTATTTAAATTAAATGTTAAGCTCATAACTTTAATAAAGTTTCATTGAAATGAAAAGTGAGGGCTTCCCTGGTGGCGCAGAGGTTGAGAGTCCGCCTGCCGATGCAGGGGACACGGGTTCGTGCCCCGGTCCGGGAAGATCCCACATGCCGCAGAGCGGCTGGGCCCGTGAGCCATGGCCGCTGAGCCTGCGCTCCGCAACGGGAGAGGCCACAAGAGTGAGAGGCCCGCGTACCGCAAAAAAAAAAAAAAAAAAAGAAAGAAAAAAAAAGAAAAGTGAGATGGTTCCTTCTGGAGTGGAGGTTAATACTTTACATTCTTCTTATCTCAGTTCTTTACCCGTAAAGGAGCATGAGGTGCCTTTAAGTGCATAAGGCGTTGTCATCCATCATACACTCTGCTCCTCATTAACAGACTGTTGGCCCGTGAGAGGGAGAGCAGAGTCCAAGGCGGGGATGGGATATAGCCAAATGGGCCAGGGCACCAGAGGAATTTTACTGCCCATGGCCAAGTTCTGCTCTTAGTGAAGGCAGCTGCACACAGGCATCCCTTCCCACTGGTGGCTGAGACGGAACAAAGATCCAAGTCAGGACACCAGGCTTAACATGCTCACAATGACTGTGGTCCAGAGCTCCAAGCTTTGAAAAGACATAAAACCCAGTTCATCCCACCCTCTACCTAAATAAACCTTTTTTATTGCATTTCTTATTTTTCCTACTAAGAAAACTCCTATACATTTATGGTGGACATTTTTGGAAATGCAAGGAAATTTTATTTATACTGATACTATATATAAAACACATAACTAATGAGAACCTACTGTATAGCACAGGGAACTCTACTCCATGCTCTGTGGTGACCTAAATGGGAAGGAAATCCAAAAAAGAGGGGATATATGCATCTGTATAGCTGATTCACTTTGCTGTACAGTAGAAACTAACACATTGTAAAGCAACTATACTCCAATAAAAATTTTTAAAAAAAGGAAATGCAAGGAAAATGTATTTACCTTTCGTTTTGAAAATCAATAAAGTTTTGCATTTGAAGCTTACATGCTGTTTTCTTCAGAACACTAAAAGTAGTGCAAAGGCAAGGAACCAGATTTGAAACTGTAGGAACTCCAGCCCCAAGAAGAGAGGCAGATAGAGCAATAAATGTAGTAAATGCCAAGGGTGGGGGGCATCAGAATACTTCATCATGAACATGGTACAATGCAAGCAAAGTTTTCACCCACGTGGCTCTTCTTTCCAGAACATTCCCAACACCAAATAGTCTGTTCTACTATCTCCATAATTACATTTATAGCTATCACCCCTCTTGTCATAATTTTGAATTTAACCCTTGCATGGAGTGTGCATTACATAATTTTAAGTGAGTAATCACTGTGATGTGTGCTGGTTATATAAGACCACCAGGAATGTGAACAGTCTCATAAAAGTAATATCACACTGTATCCTGCTCTCGTTCAATTACTTGAAGCATGAATCCACCACACCACATCTTCTTTACTTTCTACTAGGGATTATTATTATTATTATTATTTAGTCAATTCTATATGGAATATGTCACATTTTTCAGCCCATGCAGTGAACAAACTTATTAGCTAAAATCTAGAGGAAGAAAAAACTCAGATTGCTAGATTTTTTTTTTTTTTTTTTTTTTTGCGGTACGCGGGCCTCTCACTGCTGTGGCCTCTCCCATTGTGGAGCACAGGCTCCGGACGCGCAGGCTCAGTGGCCATGGCTCACGGGCCCAGCCGCTCTGCGGCATGTGGGATCCTCCCGGACCGGGGCACGAACCCGTGTCCCCTGCATCGGCAGGCGGACTCTCAACCACTGCGCCACCGGGGAAGCCCCAGATTGCTATATTTTAAAGTGACCAAGTCCTCTTTTCGTCTCCTTGCAGGTGGTGGTGATAGTTCCTGAGACTGTGGTGGGGGAGGGAGACGTGAAGAGAGAAAGGAAGTTTCCAGCTCACTCCCACTTCACTATGAACAGTGCAGGTGATGACTACAGTTCCTCGATCCCATTTCAGGTTCACTTTTCCATATTTTCTCGGGCTCCCAGAGTCCATATGAAATGATACGTAGAGAAACTAAGGATATGTAGAAAAAATAGATACTACAGCTCTCAACAGCAGATAACTTTCTACCCTCCATTTTCGTTCCTAATTTTCAGTGAGTGAAATACTTTTGGTCAGACGCATTGGCTATCCCTGTTGCTCTTAGTGAAGTAGGTTTAGGGCATCTTTCAGCCGCGTTTAGACTGTCTGGAAACTCTGGGTGAGTCAAGACTGCAATCTGACCGTAAATAGAGGAATGACATTCAGCTTAAGGAACAGGTGGGCCAACTGCAGCAGGAATACTGTCCAAAGCTTTGGGATCCTGGAGATCTGGACTATCAAGAGGAGGGGGAAAAGGGCAACATGGGCAATGGGGATTGGCAGACAGAGACTAAGCTAGGCAAAGAGAAGAGTTAAATGTCTTCAATGATTAAAAGCTCCATGTGTCAGCAGGAGGTGACTTGCCCCAGAGATCAGAATGTGGCTCCTCAGTCTAGTACGAGGCAGAACTAATGAAGATGGTGCGAGAGGCTGAATGGGCTGCCTCGGGAAACACTGAATTCCCCATTCCGGGAGCTGTTCAAGCAGAGATAGGAGAAACCATTTATTGGAGATTTCAAAATTGAGATATAGGGATTGCACTAAGTGGCCTTGAAGGGTTCTTTGCAACTCTGTAACTATATTATCATCTTCCTTTCTCTGGTCCTCAGTCTCAACTGGGGTCCTAAGAAAAGTGCTGGAAATCTTCCTATATTATAAATGAGGTCGTTGCTGAGCTCCCAACCTGCGTTCACCAACAGGTATGGCCTCTGTTGGCTGGTGTGGGAACACACAGTAGGGATTTCTGGCAGTGCTGTAGACAGCTCAAAAAAGCTCTCATTCCAACCTGAGCGGGGCTTGACCTAAGTCAGGTACAGGCACCTGCACAGATAGCCCCCTGCCATCCAGTTCACGAAGCCCCCACAGTACCCTCCCCACGCCTCATCCTCTCACATACAGGCATATTTGTGCCTGCACCCAGACCTCTGCATGCAACAGCCGACTTCCCTTTACAGGCTCCCTTGTGATGAAAGCCTCTCAAAACGCACGTGGTCAGTAGCAAGATCTTTAGCACAAATGCAGCTGCCCAACCAGCATCCTTATCCCCTGTCTCCAGTCCTGATGTAGGCTGTCACGCATCTTCCCCAAGCCAAGTTGCTAGGCAGCAGGAAGTCTCAAATCTGGACCAATCATAGACCAGCTCTTGGTTTACCAGATCCACAGCCTTTGCTGCAGACTGAACCTAGAGTGCAAACTCTGGTGGAAAAACATCAAAATAATGCAAATATATCCTGGCCATTTCACCCCTTGCATGGTGACACAACACAGTAACCCTCCTGTTTCCCAGTAGACACATGTGACCAAACGCACTGTATCATCTTAGGCAGGGGATAAACGGCCTTCTCTTGGACACTCATTCCTACAAAGCTACACCCCTATCCTCGCTTTTGCCACACGGAAGATACAAAGTCTTGGGCTATCTCTGATTTGTGAAATAAGGCAAACTGTCTCTCATCATACTCCATCGGTGACAGGGGATATTGCCAGGATATTTCAAATGGCATCTTCTGTGACCTCATTTGAAGTGCTACTTTCCCCTCTGTCCATTGCATTATAGCAAAACCCTGCAGTTGTTTAAATAAGACTCTCAGGATGTACCACAAGGTCACTGACAGGCATTCTTGCATACGTAAAAGCCATATGGTATTTCCTGGCTTCCTTGAGGCCTCCATTATGCCATTTTCCCCCTTTACATCCAGGAAAATGAGTTCCTTCACACAATGGAAACGAAAGTGTCCTTTTCTAACTCAGATAATGGCAACTCAATACAATTCCATTCTAAGCAATAAGAAAGCTCTTATTGGGATAAATTAGGAGGCTGGGACTAACATATACACACTACTACGTATAAAATAGATAATGAACATGGACCTACTGTATAGCACAGGGAACTCTACTCAATATTTTGTAATAACCTATAAGGGAAAAGAATCTGAAAAAGAATATGTAGAACTGAATCACCGTGCCATAACCTGAAACTTACACGATACTGTAAATCAACTATACTTCAATTTAAAACATTTTTAAGTAAAATACAATAAAATCTGTTGCTTTCATCTAATTATATATAAAAAAAACTTCCTGTGGCAGTGTGAAGTGGCTGGCACCCGTGGCTGTGCCCTCCCCAACCCCGGATGTACCGCGTGTGTCCTAGAAAAAGCCCTTGCGACGAGGTCCCAGGGGCTCAGAGGATCTTTCCTGGCTGCACTTCCTCTCCTCTCTTCTCAGCCCTCTAGTCCTGTCCAAATAGCAGTGATTCCCATCCAAGGAGCCTTGATACAGCCCTTTTGACAGCAGTGAGATGCGCTGGCCAGGCTCTTGAAATTGCAGAGGCATTGATTTTCTGGCTCTAGAGCCCCCTGGGATATCTGCTCTACAGCCATGGGCCAGAGCAGCCTCACTGCTGAGCCCAACTCAGGCGCCCCGGGCCCCAGGCAGGTGGGTGCCGCCCAGACTCCATGCTGGGGAGGGGAATAAATAATCCTTTATATCTGTTTCAACCTTTACAGATCACAAGTACTTCCATGGGGCATTTCAATCTGATTCTAACAATTAGCCTTATCTGGGTTTAAGGAGGATGGGTGTAACGTCACTGTCATTCTACAGATGAGAAAACAGAGACACAGAAGATGCCCCAGGTCATATGAATAAATGGGGGAGTCAATACAAAGTACTGTTGAGTGAAAGTACCACTCCTACGATGTACTTCTACAACTATTATTCCTAAGAACAACCATAGTAGCTTATGAATACTATATTTATGAGTGCTGACAGAAAGAATTCGGTGCACAACATTAGAAAAACAATGCTTCTAATTTAATCTTGCAACTTCGGTTCATTATTCTCTGGCAAGTGTCTCCTTCTGAACAGGATCGGCTACATAATTTGTGGGACCCAGTGCAAAATAAAAATGTGGGACCTCCTTTTAAAAACAGTATTAAGAATTTCAGGACCATGACAGTAGAGCATTAAGCTAAGCATGGAGCCCTTCTAAGCACAGGGCCCTATGAGGCTGTACAGGTCACAAGCCCGTGAAGCTGGCCCTGCTTCAGAGGCCTCAAGACACACTTAAGTCTTAGTATAAGTGTAGCGACGAGGAAGGAAACATGGTTTTGGTTCTCTTATTCTTCTCATTTCATGAAAACTTTTAATTTTGTTTCCCCTTGTAAATCTCTTATATCATCATGAGTATCATTAGAATCAGAGATTCGCCACAATTCCTAGATGAGAAATCTAGATTGGTTTTTTTTCATTGATTCTCGACAGAACGTACTTCCTGTGGAGTTTTTATTCATCTTGCTGAGCCTCTCGAATACTGTGTAAAACAAAAACTAGGAAAGCAGTTCAATCTCCATTCCTCCCACTTTTAGACCCTTCAATCAAGAAAGGATACATTGAATATGCTAAAACGAAGCTAAAGGCTGCCTCTGTTAGCACACTTGTGAAGAACAAACAGTGCCATTGAAGGCACAGCCCCTCACAAGACTGTGCTAAGTGGTTCTCACTACAGAGATGCTAGACATTTTCAGCCTGGGGTGATCCAGTCTGTGCCAAGCCATAGCCCCACCCATCACGATCCTTCCCTAACTCTCCCACTTCCAAGCCAGGAAACAAATAAAAGAAAGCTAAGAAAACCACCTAACAGCTAAGATGAAATGTATAATGTAATGTCATTTAAGTGCACTATGATAAATGTTTAAATAAGACCCACATTCTGTATTTTTGTAAATACAATCATACACAGAAAAGGTGTTTTCACTAGGCTGATGTCTTGGAGTTTGGCTTTCTGTCCTCCATGATCCTTTTTCCTTGACAAATGACTTACCGTATTTAAACGATTCTAAGATGCATATTTTCTTCACATTTTCATATCTCTGAAATCAGAATGTGCCTTATAATCAGTGGCATTTTACAATCCCTGTCGGCCAGGAGGCAGTTGAAAGGGAGATGTCACTGCCTTACATACTCACGGTATCATGATATACGATAAAAAATATATGTCTATATATGCCCCAAAAAGCTCTTTTGGTAAGTATAAAATTAAAATTCTATGGATATGAAGCATTACATCATAGTTTATTTGGAAGTGTTTTTTTTCTTTCTTAGTGTTACATAAAAACATAATTACTTTAAAAATTATCTCAAATATGATGAAACACTTCATATCTTCAATAGAATGCAACACCTGCCACTGACAATTTTGAAGAGTTTGAAAAGCTTCACATGTACCCACTGAGAAGCCATCCAAAGTTCATATGGGGAAAATTTCTCGGTACTAATGAAAGACTACTTTTTAAATATCCTTAGTGGGATATTGGTTTGTTTGTTTGTTTGTTTTTTAACTTTTTCCTGCTTAACAACAGGAAATTCCCCAACTCAGAAACCCAAACACTAGTAAAAGGAACTGGCCACATCAGAATACCAATATTAGTGGATAAATCAATTTTCTCTCTGGTCATGCTTTTAGAGGAAGTTAGAGAATTCCAATATAAGCTCTAGAGCAGCAATATCATATATAACATACAATGCAAGCCATATATGTAATTTTAATTTTCCTGTTGCAATATTTTACAAAGTTTAAAAGTAGGTGAAATTAATTTTAATAATGTATGTTGTTTAACTCAATATATCCAAAATATTATCATTTCTACATGTAATCAATATAAAAATATTAATGAAATATTTCATTTCTGTTTGCCCTGTCTTTGAAATCTGCCGTGTGTTGTATTTGACACTTAGAATGATATATCGCAGTTTGCGCTAACCACATTTCAGATGCTCGACAGCCACACGTGGCTCCAATATCAGACAATCAGACAATGGAGGACTAGTCAATACATACACTTATCAGCAAAACAAAATAATCCCTTCCAGACCATTTTGCTCAAGCGCGATCAGTCATAGAAGCATTTGGCAGAAGTTCCAGAGTGGAAGCTACTTCCACTGCACTCTTGTGACTGTGAACTACAATAAATTGGTTATCCTAACAATGACAACACGTTGCTCTGGAGCAATCCTGCTGAAGACCGTCCAGAACAGTGGTCTCCAACTAGGCTACTGGTACATGAATTCTTTTCAGAAAGTATGCGAGCAGGGGTAGTTTGTAGGAAATCCACGCTCAGATTCTCAAGATCCACGTGTCTTCTTGCCTAAAACTGATCTGCCCAAGAACGACGTCATTTCCTACTTGCTTAAAATTAAGCATTATTTTGCAGCTATTCTCAATACTAATCCCTTACATGTGTCACTAACTGGAAAGAAAAGCACCTCCTAACTAATAGCAGTATATACTGTTGATGCTGATTCTTTTAAATATAATTGGAGTGTTTTTTGTACTACAAAATGTTTACACAGCTAAAACTTCCACATAGAAACTGTATGTGATTTCTTTCACATAAGGTACATCATTCAACTAAACTAGTTAAAACCTGTTTTCTCAGATTGTATCTTGAAATATCTTTCCAAAGTAAAGTCAATCCTCATTTCATTTTATAAATAATTACATATTTTCTACCTCCTATTATCAAAAATTAAAATATGGCAGTTGCCAGACCAATTATTTTTCAGCTATGTATACTCTTCTCTTTCATAAAATATGGTTGAAAAGTTTGATTCTGTGGCCTAATAAAATTAATGTTTTAAAAATTTTTTATACATTATTCTTAGTTATTGCCAGAAACCCAACACCAGGATATGTTTACCAAAGGAAACTATGCATGCCATCTGATTCCTTGTTTTACACATGTTAGCTACATATTACATTGTTTAATTTTAAATTACATATAAGAAATAAAGTTATTATTCATTTTGAAGTGGATAAAATATCATTATCATTTTCATCTTCTATTTACTTTGTTAGTAAACTATTTAACAAGAGGTGTCCCCAAATTGATTTCTCCATGGTTTAAATAATGCTCCTCAAAATGCATATTAATTCATGGTGGGAATGTAAATTGATACAGCCACTATGGAGAACAGTATGGAGGTTCCTTAAAAAACTAAAAATAGAGCTACCATACGACTCAGCAATCCCACTACTGAGCATATACCCTGAGAAAACCATAATTCAAAAAGAGTCATGTACCACAATGTTCACTGCAGCTCTATTTACAATAGCCAGGACATGGAAGCAACCTAAGTGTCCATCGACAGATGAGTGGATAAAGAAGATGTGGCACATATATACAATGGAATATTACTCAGCCATAAAAAGAAACGAAATTTATTTGTAGTGACGTGGATGGACCTAGAGTCTGTCATACAGAGTGAAGTAAGTCAGAAAGAGAAAAACAAATACCATATGCTAACATGTATACATGGAATCTAAAAAAAAAAAAAAGGGTTCTGAAGAACCTAGGGGCAGGACAGGAATAAAGACCCAGACATAGGGAATGGACTTGAGGACACAGGGAGGGGGATGGGTAAGCTGGGACGAAGTGAGAGAGTGGCATGGACATATATACACTACCAAATGTCAAATAGATAGCTAGTGGGAAGCAGCTGCATAGCACAGGGAGATCAGCTCGGTGCTTTGTGACCACCTAGAGGGATGGGATAGGGAGGGTGGGAGGTAGACGCAAGAGGGAGGGGATATGAGGATATATGTATATGTATAGTTGATTCACTTTGTTATACAGCAGAAACTAACACACCATTGTAAAGCAATTATACTCCAATAAAGATGTTTAAAAAAAGGTGACAAATAGGAATATAATTTATATATACTGCGCTCTGTCTCATTAGAAGTAATAGTCATCCTCTGAGTCATGAACTAATTTGGGGGGAAATAAACAATCGAACTCACTTAATGAAAGCATTTCCAACCAAATTCTAGTTTTCATTTTTAATAATCACTTATCAAAATGTGTAAAATTTTATACTGTTCTGATAAACTGTGTACTACTAATAATTTAATGATAAAACATTTAATACTTAGAGGCTTAGAGTTATAGGAAAATGTATTCCAACCCATATATACTTTTTTGCAGAGATGTATGGTAGGGTGACCAATAAAAAGCCTTTAAACATAAAAATATATTACATTAGGATTAATTATGTGAGGACATTGCATGGAATGGTGCTTTCAAGGAGATAAAAAATCATGTAAAATTTCTGACTGTTCATGGTTTTTTTAATTTGTTTGCCCTTAATTAACAATGATGAGTGTCAAGTTTCCATGGTATTTTTAGCTCATTGGATGGATGTAAAAATGTGGTTAAATCATTTATTTAAAAGTATAAATATTTATAATATGCTGCAAATGATAACTGTACAAATACTTAAACTTATGATAAGAAATTTCAGAAGCTAACTTCAAGATGTTTGACAGGGTAGTTTTTCAAAATTCTTTTAGGTAGCCTATAATTAGAAAGGCTGAAGACCACTGCTATAGAACATAGTCTCGATGAAGCCCAGAGGAAAACTGAGTGGGGGAAAGAACTTTAGAAAGAATGACTTCTTTTTATTTTATTAGTTTTTAATTTCTGAATACAGCAGTCCCCCCCTTATTCCCAGGGGTGTGTCCCAAGACCCCCAGTGGATGCCTGAAACCGTGGATAGTACCAAACCCTATACAGACTATGGTTTTTCCTATACATACACACCTATGGCAAAGTTTAATTTATAAATTAGGCACAATAAGAGATTAATGACAATAACTAATAAAAGTAAAATAGAACAATTACTACAGTATACTGTAATAAAAGTTATGTGAATGTGGTCTCTCTCAAAATATCTTATTGTACAAATTTAATGTCTTTTCCATCTTAACTAAGCATTTATCACTCACTAGGGCTGTAATTTTTACATTTTGAGATGTGATAGCAAATCTGGCACAAATTTCCTTTTCCTTCTTCACAATTTCATGGATAGAAGATTCGTTCTTACTGTAGATCTTAGCAACCTCAGCATACGACGTTGTTCTTTCCCTATAGAGTCAAGAACTATCATCTTTTCACTTACAGGAAGCACTGTGGGCTTCTCTTTCGCATATCCGAATTGCCAGCATCACTACTTTTGCGCTTTAGGGCCATTATTAAGTAAAATAAGGGTTACTTGGACACAAGCACTGTGATACCTTGACGGTCTATCTGATAACCAAGTGACTAACGGGTGGGATATGCAGGACTAAAGAGATGATTCGCGTCCTGGATGGGACGGAGCAGGACGGCGCAAGATTTCATCATGCTACTCAGAATGGCGTGCAATTTAAAACTTATGAATTGTTTATTTCTGGGAATTGCCATTTAATATTTTCGGACCACGGTTGAGTGCGGGTAACTGAAACCACGGAAATCGAAACGGTGGATAAAGGTAGGGACTACTGAATAGCAGAAACCACTGTAACTTGATGTATACCGGCTTATTCGCCAGGACAGTTACACAGCCTTGCAACGGGTGAAAATTTAGGGGATGCTTCTCAGCAATCCACAAATACTGTACTTACTCAAAATGGTCACTAGGTGGCAACCGTGCAGTGGACAAGAAGCCCTCTTCCGCGCTTCCGCTGGCCCTCTCAATCTTCTATCTCCTGCAAAAAGGAAAAGGATACGAATAACGTATAATAGTGACAACCACAACAAACAGCAATAGCAGGAAATATTTGTTTTAGGTCTTTCCATTTGCCAAGGACAGTAATAAGCCCTTCTCATCTCTGAAAATTTCAGAAATAGCCTTGTCTGGGAAGGTAATCTATTTTTCATTAATATCATTTCCAAATAATGTTAACTAATTCACCTCTCTAATATAACCATTCACTTTAACCACATAACTCAAACCCTGTCCAGCTAAGAACTTCAGCTCTAGCAAAACCAAAGTGCAGCAGCAGCAGCATCTGTGACATTCCAAGCACCAGGCTGAGCCCTTCATTTCACTGAATCTGCAAACACCTCTAAGAGCTAGGTGTTAATATCAGCCCCATGATATAGGTGAGAAAGCAGGAAAACAGCCCAAAATCATTGAGCCAGTAAGTGCTGGATCTGGGATGCAAACGCAGGTTTGCATTTGTTCGTTTCCAAGTTCAGTAGCCATGCCCTTAAATACCACACTCTGTGATGCTTTGGTGGTGTGTGTGTATAGCCATCTATGAATCTTTCTATATTTGCCTATGCATGTTTATATTTCTGTGCTTCTTTGTGATTCTGTGTCTGTGATTCTGTGCATGTAGAAGTGTGTGGATGCATCTGTGTGTGCACACAAAAACATATTTTTTTTTAGAGATCTTTAGATTATTTTAGAGATCTTTCTGGTAATTTCCACATCTGCTTTACATAGTATAGTCAACAGAGGGAGCTCAAGAATTTTCATTTTCTCTTGAAGAGACTAAGAAAAAGATACATTAAAAGTCACCGCCTCCTTTGAAAAAGTGTTTGTGTGTCCTTTTACATGTGGTTGAGTCTCTGTTTTCATATGTATAAATCTGCATGTGTCTCTATGTCTGTGCATGTGTACGTCTGAGTTTCTGTTTGTAGCATGATTAAGTCCATGTACGCATCTATATGCTTATGTTGGCAGATATATATGTGTCTGTGCATTCATATATTTAATGTACATTTAGACTGGAATGCTGCGTGGGTAAAAAAGTGCATTTGTAGATCATCATGTGTGCGTGTGTGTGTTCTAGTGAGCGCACACGCCAATGTGTGTGTATGTTGACATGTGAGGGCGCATGTCTGTGCATCTGTGTGCCTGTGGATATGTTTGTATTTTTTTAGTGTGTTTGGGTCTGCGTTGTCTATAGATACATGTGTATATCTCTCGCTTTTATGGGCTGAAGATGTTGTGTGCTTGTGTATTTCTGGCTGGGTGTGCCTGGCATCTGAGCGTACATTTGCAAGTGAATTTATGTGTCTGTATACGCAAGGGCATTTACAGAGCTCTGTGTGCATGTGCCTGTAAGGGGGTTTTGGAGTGTGTCAGCATCTGAGTGGGTGAAATCTTGTCTTCTGTGTATGTATCTCTGCCTGAGGCCATGTGTATAGACAGCATCTATGCCTGTGTGGACATGTTTAGTCCTCATGTTTACTGTTTGCAAATTCATCTGTATGAGCCTCTGCATGTCTATGTATCTATGTGTGTGTGAGTGTGAGCCTATGTGTCTGCACCTGTACATTTTTGCCTGTGAGGCTCTTTATCTGTGTCTATTTCTATATTCACCCATGCACATCTTGGTGTTCATGCATCTGTTCATCCACCTCTGGCTGCATGTGTACGTCTGTGTGACCATCTTCATGTCTATGGGTGTGTGTGTGTGAGGGTCTGCATAAATCTGTCTGCATGAGAATGAATTTCTTTGGATGACTCTCTGGGTGAATGCATCCGTGTGTTCATGTGCAGGTATTTATGTTGCTGTGTGTATTTGAGGCCTCTCTGCACGGGAATTTTGCCTGCCTATGTGTACTCACATGTCTCTGTCCCTGTTTGTTTGTGCATGTCTCTGTGGTACATGTGCTCATTTATGTTTGCATGCATACGTGACTATACACACAAGTGTCTGCCCAAGCGTGTGTCTGTGAAGGTGTGCTGCTCTCTGCCTTTCTATGTCTGTGTGCACAGGCCAGTAGACACGCATACTTGTGTACCTGTGTGTCTCTGGGTTTCTTCAGGTGTGTTTGTGGGTCTCTGTGTCTATTCGTACAGTCGTGTGGAATGTGTGCATATGTATAAATCTGTATATATGTATCTGCACACATCTGCACAAGCTTCTGTGTCTGTATCTTTGTGAGCCTATATGGGTGTGAGTCCCTGTGCATCTCTGTCCCTGTGAATACACCTGAGATTCTGCACATGCGTGTGACTCTGCATGCTCCTCTTGTGCATCTGAGTAGGCCTGTGTGTGAGTGCAGATGTGTTTGCCTGTGTGTACTTTGTGTGGCTCTCTAGGCCTGTGTGTCTATATGTGTAGGTATACGCTTCTGCGTATAAATCAATCTCCCTCTCTCTCCCCCTGCTTTTCTCTCCCCCTGTATCTCTATGTAATACATATCTCTCTCTATATATAGAAGCATATCTCTCTAAATGTATGTAGCACCATCTGTGTGCATATATGCACATAGAGATTTCTTTATGGATCATCTCTGTTGTGTCCGTGTGTGCACGTATGTCTCCATGTACAAGTGCATTTATGTGCGCACACCTGCATGCTTGTGTGTTTCCATATACACACCAACACATGTGAATACTCCCATGTGCATCTCCATGTGCATTTCTATACATGCACATGTGTGCGTGTTTATACGTTTTCATGGTGATCACGAGCGCTTAGATTGCATGTATAGGCAGGAACATGTGTATGCAGGTGTGTTTTAATAACAACTATGCCTCTGTGTGTAGATTCATGTGACTCCGTGAGCATGAAAATGCTAGTAAGTACATGTTTAAAACCCATGTATCTACCTATGAATAAACCTCCATATTTCAGTGTTTGTGTAAATGTCTCCGTGTCTCTATCAATAAAAACGCACACACCTGTGTCTTCATAAGGATGACTCCATGCACCTATGTGTCTGTGTGGGTTCATGTGGGTTTGTCTACATTTCTGCATAAAGGTCTGGGGGTGTCTGAGAATGGGTGTGCACCTCATGAGCCTCTAGAAACTTCTATGCGTTTTTGTACGTGTGTGTGTGTGTGCATCTGTGTTTTTGCATCTTCGAGGTTATGAATCAGTAAGCACGTCCTCTGGATGCCTAGGTCAGCATACATATGTCTCTGTGTGCTTCTCTGGGCCTGTGTGAGTATGGAGTGTGTATTTATGACTATACATTGCTCTGTGCCTACATACAGAACTGTGGGCATTTGTGTGTATCTGTGTGTATGCATATGTGTACCTGTGTATACATGAGATGATCCCTGTTGGGACTCTGGGTTATATGTTCATATTTGTGCAAACGTATGTCTTTGGCTGTGGCTGAAAGAATGTATGCTATGTGGGATTATGACACACCTGAAGGTCTGTGTCAGTGTGAACATCTGTGGCACTGTGTGTGTGTGTGTGTGCTCTGGTGTGTGTGTACATATCTATGATGAATGTGTGTGTGTAGATTGGCCACTTTCTTCCAGAAAGACTTCTCTGCTCATTTCTACACCTGCTTTTCTACAGTTCAGCCAGCAGAAGGGGCTCAAGATTTTCTTCCTCCTCTTGAAGTAGCCAAGAAAATAAGCATTAAAAGATGGCCTCCCTCGAAAAATGTCGATTATTGAAGATGGCAACTATGGTCCAATAACACAGGCTTCTATCATCTGAAGGCCAAAATTGGTGGCTGCTCAGATCTTCCAATCCCGCTGCCATCAGGGGCATTTCTGTTGGAGACCCTGGTGTGCACCTATCTTCCTTCTCCCCTCTGGCCCCAGGCACACACAGCCCTCATTCCACCTTCTGCTTCCCCAGGCCTGCATAGTACAAAGGGCTCAAAGGTACTCCTACCTTCTTCCCCATTCTACTTCTTTTCTTTGGCTAGAAATTCAGATTAAGATACCTGGTGCTGTTTAACCCCTACAAGAGCCTCAGAGGCAGGAACCAGTGTCATCCACAGTTGACAAATGAAGACTGAGGGTCAGAGAATCAAAGCGAATCGTGAGTATCATATGGCCAATAAGTGTCAGAGGCAGAATTCAAAACCAGGCCTGACTGACACCAAATCTTTCTTCCTTCTACTCCACCCCTGGCACTGGTCCTGCTCCAAAGACTGTGTCCTGAGCCTTGATTCTTTCCTGAAATTATCTCCTTTAATCCTTGGAGCGGCTGAAAAGGAAGTATTTCATCCATGCTTACAAATGGGTACACAGACTCAAAGAAGTGAAGTCACTTGCCAAAGTTCCATGTGAGCATATAGGTCCTCTGTGTCCTGTGAGCAACAACTTGTTGTTGAGGCTTAAATGTGATAGAGTGTCCGCCTCACGAAGGGAATCTGAATGTTCTAGAGGAAGCGTACATATCGTCCTGCTTTTCTTGATGTTGTGAGGCCTTCTGAGGATTGTGTAGCAGGTGTGGCTATTATTAGGGGTGTCTGTGAAGTCTGGGGCCAGGCTGGGTGTTGTGGGATGAATATGTGTGTTGTGGACTGTGTCTCTCTGTGTATGGCTCTTACATGAGAAACTAGTTTGAGCGCCCCAGGGCTAGTTTCTGGGTTAGGTGGCATGCCTCTGTGTAGTGGGTGCGAGGCTAGATGTCGTGGGGTGAGTCTGTCCGAAGGAAGGTGGGCCTAGGTGCTAGGGCTCAAGTACATGTGAAGTGTGAAGCGTTAGTCAGTTCATCACTCTCAAATCCCTTTGTCCTGTGAGCAAGTTCCCCGTGGTGTCACTCTGTGATGGGTGTGATTCGTGTGTGCACCGTGAGGTTGTTCTCTCCATTAAAGGAGTCATAGCTACGGGGTGTGAGGCAAAGCAGTGGATGGTGGGTTATCTCTGTGAATCACGGGCCCTGTGAGGCCTGCGCATCTGGTTTGGAGTGACTGTGCTCTGTGGGAGTGATCTGCAGTGTTGTGACTTTTATGACTGTGAGTTTTTGGATGTTCCATCAGGTAAATCTACGGACTGAGGGAACATGTCCTCGTTGTAGGGCATGTCTAGGTGTTGTGGTGTATACGTTGCAGTCTGTACATCGTGGGATATATCTTGGAGTCATAGGGTGAGACTACGTGTCATGGGCTGATTTTGGAGATTCTTAGTAAGGTGTTGTGTCACAGGGCCAGTCTTTGCATGGTAGGGTATGTCTGTGCTTCATGGGGAATCTATGTGGGTTTTTTAAAGGCAGGGCGTCCCCTCAGGTGGGGTTGTGTCTTTACACAGTATGGCATTTCTGGAAGTTGTGGTCCATGCTACGCACTGTATGATATAGGCTGATTCTGGATGGGGTGCTGGGTATATTCTGCTGTTTTAAAGAGAATGTGTACTATTGGGGTGAGTCTGGGTGTAGGGAGCTTATGCTTGTGCTGTGGGATTACCCTGTGTGCCGTAGGCGTGTCTGCTTTATGATGTGATCTTGCATGGTGGGGTATGCCAGTGCATGACTGAACACGTCTTGAGTTTGGGATCTTTCCGCTGGGTGAGGATTTGTTTTGCGGGGTGAGCTTGTGTGGTAGCACACGTTTATGCATCACAGGGCGTCTCTCAGTGGTGTGGGGCAAGTCTCTGTATTACGAGGCTTGTCTGTAGTATTGTTGGTCATGTGTTGATTTGTGGGATGATGTGAGGTTGTGATGAGATTTTGTGTGTGTAGGTGAGTCTGAGTGTTGTGGAGCATGTCAGTGCACTGTGGGGAGAACCTGACACGGAGTGACTTTGTAAAGTTGTGATTTTGTTCTAGGTGCTTCCCGGTGAATTTGCTTTGTGGAGAAAGTCTGAGCCTGCTGTGGCCATTCTGGGGCTGTGGGAAGTGTCTGTGCATTTTCAAGATGTTTGTACACTGTAGGGTTCTTTTCACTGGAGGCTTTGCCAAGGTGTTGCAGGGGCGAGTAAGGGCACTATAGATTGTGTCTAGGTCGTGGGTCAAGGGTGCCTTGTGAGGCAGGGCTGGGTTGCAAAGCATGTCTGTCAAGGAGAGTAACTGTGCAATGTGGAGCATGTCTTCATCCTGTGGGGCAAGTCTGCGTGTCCTAGGGCAATTTTAGGGGTTGGTAACACATGTTTTCTTTGTGGGGTATTTGCCTTGCGGAGTGATTGTGTGTGTGTTGGGGTGAATCTGTGCCTCAGAACGCATTTTTATGTTTGCAGGAGAAACGTTTGTGTCATAGGGTGCACCTGTCCATAGTAAGTTAGCTGTATCTAGGGACTGTGGAGCTAGGTTGTGCGTTGGAAGACGTCTGAGTGTTGTGTGGCAAGACTGGGAATTTGTGGTTGAATATTTGAAGTCTATTCTTACCATAGTGGGGTGAGTTTATGATGTAGAGTGACGCTGTGCAATATAGGGAGAGTCTGGCTTTGTGAAACTTACCTGTGGGTTATAGGGCACGTCTTGGTGGGAGGGGGTAAGTCTGGACATTGTGGGGCAAGTCTGTCCGCTATAAGTTCACTGTAGGTATTGTGAGGCATTGGGGAGTATTGTGGTGCAAGACATTTTGAGGCAAATCTAAGTGTTATAGTGATGTTGGATGCCTCATGGAGCAAAACTTGGCTTTCCTGGAGAATTTTTGCATTGTGAGAGAAACCTGTGTATTGTGACATTATTCTATGGGCTATGGTGGGAGTCTTCCGTCATGGCGCAGGTGTGACATCATAAGTTGGTCTAGGTAAATGATGGGCGAGTGTTTCTTGGTGTTGTGGTACACGTTCCGTGTGTTTGGGGGCATATCTGGCAGTTGTGGTGCATGATGGGTTAGTTATTTGCTTTGTAGATGAGTGTCTGCATTGTGGGCTGACACCGTGTGTAGGGAGGAAAGTCCGCGCATCATAGGATGAATTTTGAATTTGTGTAAAATTGTGTATGTATTGTCAGGCAAGTCAGTGTTCTGTCACATGCTTTAGAGCTCCTGGACAAGGGTATGCTGACGCAGGAGGAGGCGAGTCTATGCCTCCGGACGTGACCGGATGTCATGAAGGAGTCCAGTCGTTACGAAGTGTGTGTTCTGAGAAATGTTCGTAAGCTGTTCTGCAATACTGTGTGTTTCTGGGGAGTCTATATCTTTGTGCCCACTTTGGAATGAGTGTGTATTTTGTGCAATTTGAGGTGCTGTGAGATGAGTCTGGACATTGGAGGGAGAGCTCCATTGTGTGATTGGGTTCTGCGCACTGTTTTCGGAGTGCCTAAGTTGTGCCTGTTGTCTTTATACTCTACCGTGTGTCTGGGCACTGTGGGACCGATGTGAGTCGTGAATTGATTCTAAGTGAGAGTAAATCTATGTGTCATGCTGTGTCTGATGCAGGGTGGGTTTGTATATTTGGGGCCGAGTGTGAGTGTTTGGTGCAAGTTGGGGAATTGTGTGGTAAGTGTGTGGCGGGATGAATCTGTTCTCTGGGATAGATCTGTGAGTCGTTGGTTGTGGTTGTGCCTTAGGATGCAATTCTGTACATTGTGGGGTGACTCAAACAATTGTGAGCTGAATTTGAGTGCTGTCATTGCTTTGCATCCATCGATAGACTGTGGGCTTGGTGAGGGTGTATCTAGGGGGCATGTTTCTATATTTCAATGTCATTTAGCAGCTATTTTCAGAGTCTGTGTATTGCACTCTGAGTCTGAGACTCCATGGGTCAAATCTGTGTTTTGGTGTAAGTCTGGCATTTGTGGAGTTAGTGTGGTGTGGGGCAAAAGTGTGTGCTGAGCTCATCTGTACCTTGAACAGCGAGCTGA
The DNA here is from genome assembly GCF_949987515.2 of Delphinus delphis. Lineage (NCBI taxonomy): Eukaryota > Metazoa > Chordata > Mammalia > Artiodactyla > Delphinidae > Delphinus > Delphinus delphis. Next base: position 9,322,569 of record NC_082704.1, read on the forward strand.
TGTGCTGGGATGTAATTCTGTGTGCTGTGGGAGGAATCTGTATCTGGGATGTGTCTCTACATCCACACTGTAGAGTGTTTCTACGTGTTGTAATGCATGTGTGTACACTGCTTGGGCAAATCTTTGCACCATGGGTAGAGCGTGTTAATTGTGGGATGGTTCTACAGATTGTAGGATGGATGGTGTCTTGTCATGCTATTCCACGCCTTGCTGGGAGAGGAGGTTGAATGTTGTCATTGACCACAAGTGTTGGGGATCCGTCATTGTGCTGAGGGCCATGTGTGTGTAAAAATGTGTATGCTTTGTATCAACTGTGAGTACTGTGTGACACGTCTGTGTGTCTTGAGCTGACCTTATAGAATGCCTGGGGTGGTTTTGTGTTCTTTGGTGCAGGTCTATGAGTCGTGGGCCGAGTCTTCGCACTGTCTTTACAGAACGTCTGGATGACTGTGTGGCGAGGGGGAGAGACGCATGCCGGGGCATGTTTCTACACTGTAGGAAGAGTCTTGTGGCATGAGATGTGTCTCTGCATTGTGACTTCACACTGCATTGTGGGGCATCTCAGTGCTTTCTGTTATGATTCTGTGCTTTCTGAGAAGAGTCCAGATTTTGCATTTGTGTCTGCACGTCGGGTTTCTGCAATTCTGTACGCTGTGCGCTGAGCTTGCAGTTGTGGGGTGAGCCTGTGTAATGGGTTGCGGACGGGCATTGCAGGGTATGTCTTTGTGCTGCAGGATGGGTCTAGGTACTTCATTGCTCCTGTTTTCCCTGTAAGCCAGGTGTTTGCCCAGCAAGGTGACAGGGTGCTGGGAGGCACGTCTGTTGTAGGGCACGTGTGTGCGCTATTGTGCAGCTATGTGCTTCTAAGGCAGGTCTGTGTGCTGTGCATTTCTGGGCATTAGTGATATGGGGTTTCGGAGTATTGCGGAGCGATCTGGGCATCATGGGGTGATTCTGGATGTTGTGCACTCTAGGATACGCCTTTGTGTTTGGGGACAAGTCTAGGGATTGTGGTATTAGATCAGACGGAGGGGGTGAGCGTGTGCTTCGTGGGATAAGTCTGTGCATTGCAGGGGATTAAGTACATTATGGGGCACGTTTGGGTTGCATACAAGGTGTTCTGCCACCTGTCTGGATTGTGGCGCGGGTCTATGCATTGCACAGTGTGCTCGGGCAAGCCTGTGAGGTGGAGGCGCATCTGCACATTATAGGGCCTCTTCTGTGCTGGGGAAATGCTTTGTGATGAGCCTGGTGTTGTGGGTCTAGTGTTTTCACTGTGGAGTGATTGCATCTACTGTGGAGCAAATCAGCTCTGTACCGTGAGTGCGGGCATCGTGATTCCAACCCGTGAACGGTAGGAGGGTCTGCGGGTTGCCTGGCACACCCCGTGTTATGAGGCAGGTCCAGGCATTGAGGGGGTTACCTGGGCTCTGTTGGGGTTAGCACTTGGCGTTGAGGCAGGACCGTGCTGTGTGATGCGTGTGTGCGCGGCGCGGTAGACAGGGCCGTGTGGAGCATATCTTGGCATTGCGTCATCACTCTGCGCATTATGGGGCGAGCCTGTGGGCTGCCGGCTGTGTCCGTACTTTGAGAGGCATGTTGGGAGGCATGGCTGTGGGCTGTGGGGCGGCCTGTGAGCAGTGAGTTGCCTCCAGATGTTCTGATGCGAGTGTGGGCAACGCAGGCAGACATTTGCATTATGAGCCGTGTCTGCAGATTGTGGGATGAGTCTGTGGTTACAGGCTGTGTTTGAGTGCTCCAGGTCCTGTGTATCTATCCGGGGACTCTGTGGACACAACTGAAGGTGTTTGGGGCCCTTGTATTGTGATGTAATTCTGTTTCCTTGGGGGGCTGGGCTTGTGAGGATGCCGTGCACTGTGGAGTACACCCAGGTACTGCGAGGCTAGACTGTGCGCAGTGGGGCAAGATGGTGTGTCGCGATGCCACTCTCTACTTTGTGGGAGGAGTATGCACTGTGACATTGAGTCTGTACACTGTAAGGCACGCCGAGGTAGTATGTATCAGGTCTGTGTGTCAGAGAAGGCTATGTGTTGTGGATCGTTTCTAGGGATTTTAAAGTGAGTTCTTTGTGTGGTGAGGCCAATGTGCTCTGTGGTGAGTGTGTGTATTGTAGAGCATGTATATATATATATACGATAGGTGCATTTAGCTGAATGGGATGAGTGTTTGCACGGATGAGTTTGTGTATCATGGGTGTGTTTGTGTATTGCAACGTGTGTTGTGTGGCGTGTCTAGATGTTATGCCGAGACTGTGTGGTAGATGCTTCCACATCTGAGTGTTGTGGGCTAAGTGCAATCAATCCGGGAACTGTAAGGAAAGGGTGATGGGAGTGAGCTGTGACGTGATTCTGTGCTGCAGGTGTACTTTACGTGTTGTGGGTTGTTTGAATTATTTGAGATTGAGGTGTACCATCACGATCTAGTTCCATGTGTAGAAACAGCAACGATAACAACAACGACAAGATCAGCTAACACTGACAACACTAATTCTCTGCCAGGCGCTCTTCTAAACACGTTATAAGCATCCACTCATTTGTTCCTCTTGACAGCCCTCCTAAGTAGGAACCACTATTATTCCCAATTTACACCTGAGAAAAATAAGGCACAGAGAGGTTAAGAAAACTTTCCAAGGTCACACAGTTAGTGAATGATCCATGTGGGCTTGGAACCCCGGCAGTCTGAATCCTCAGTGTCAGCTTTTAACCACAATCTACACTGCCCCTTTGTTTGGGGGTGTGCATGTCTCCGGGCCTCGTGCAGTATGTCTAGGTGTTGTGGTATATCTTGGGATCTTGGTATCTTGCAGAGCACCTACAGATAGTAAAACGTATCCAAGTATTGTGAGGCTTATCCCTAAACTGTGGGATGGGCCTTGTGGAGAGGGCGTTTTATATACGGTTTGGAAGCAGAGGTGCCAATGCTTGCACTGTGGGCCAACTGTGTGTGCTGTGTGCTGAGCCCCCGCTTTAAAGGAAAGATATGTGGTGATGTAACTTTGTGAGCTGTCGGAAAATTGTGTGTGTTTGAGAGAGTGTCGATTTGGAAAGGTGTGTTTACTTGTTGTGAGTCTAGTCTCTGGACGATGGCGTGTCCCTACGCCTTGTGGAGTGAGTCTGCATATTGTTGCCCAAGACTGTGCTGTGTAAGGGAAGTCTGTAAATGGTGATGCAGTTCTGTGAATGGTGAGGGACCCACGTGTGCTGTGGGAAATATGTTTATGTTGCAGGGGTCTCCGGGTATTCTGAGACTGATTGCTGCATTGAGGGGGAGGGTCTGTGCATTTTAGGAGGCCCCTGTGTAGGCTGTGTGCGTGTTGGTATGGAATATCTCTGCACGTTTGGGGGCCCGGCTGTGCTCAGCTCATGGGAAGTGTCTTCGTGTTGTAGGGCATTTGGGGCAGGACGCTGTGCATTACAGAGTGAGGGTGTGTGTTACACGATGCCGAGCACTTCCGTAGTACGCACTTAAGGCGTCTTGGGAGATGTGCTATGGATTATGGCGTGTTCTCTGTTTGTAAGGCAAGCTACGTGAGTGCGTGTGTTGCAGGATGAGTGATGATCGTGGTGCAAGGCTTGGACATTGCGGAGCATGAATTTAGGAGCGTGTCTGTGAGATACAGCCACACATCATGGGACAAAAATCTGCGTGCAGTAGGTGTGTCTGTGTGATGCAGGGCACACTGCTGAGTTGGAGGGTGTGTGTGTGTGTGTGTGTGTGTGTGTGGATACTGTGGGGTGAGTCTGTGTTACGCAGTGAGCCCGTGCATTAGAGCACGCTTCTGAACTGTGATGCAGCTCTGGGAGCGGTGAGTGGCATCTGGCTTAGGGTCCTGTCTGTGCTTTGTAGGGTGTGTGGCTATTGTGCTGGGGTGTCTGTGTGCTGTAGAGCGTTTCTAGATGTTCTGGGGCTAGTCTAGGTATCATGTGGTGAATCTGTGTGTTTTCAGATGATTCTAGGTATTTGGGGTCAGCCCTTTTCACACTAGCAACAATGGTGGGGGTGATAGTACCACAAATTAAATTAACAACTGTAATAGTTCCTGTGTGCCAGGCACTGTACTAAGCGCTTAGCCTATCCTAATTCACTGAATACTCACAACAACCCTTTTCAGTAGGTACTACTGTTACCTTTGTTTTACAGATGAGCAAACTAAAGAACAGAGAAATATACTTACCCAAGGTGACACAATTAGAAAGGGGTGGAGCTTGGATTCGAACCCAGGTAGCCTGGGTCCAGAGGCCTTGCTCTTAACCATTACACAAGCTGTGTCTGTTGTAGGCCAGGATTGTAGCTCAATAGGATGGTAAAGCACGTCTGTAAACTATGATGGAAATCTCGGCATTGCACGGGTAATTGTGTGTGCTGTGTGTCTACACGTCGGGGAATGCTCATGTGCTTTATAGGTTTTCCATCTTAGAGCAAGTCTGTGTTGTGATGCAATTCTGTGCATTGTGGAAGAAATCTATGTGTTCACGGGCATTCCTGTGAATTCTAAGTTTTGTGGGTGTGATTATGTGCTGGGGCAAATCTATGCCCTGAAGGGCTTGACTGTGTATTTGGGGTGAGTCTCAGGGTTCAGTGGCGTTTGTGTGTGTCATGGAGCAAGTGTGTGTATTGATGGGAGAATCTGTGCGTTTGGGTGGAGTTCTGTGCATGCTTGGGCAGATCCTGGTGTGAAAGCAGTCTGCGTGTGATGGGGTGAATCCGGGAGCTGTAGAGCAAATGGTGTGCGCGTTTGGGGGCATGTGTGTCTGTGTGCACTGTGTAATCACCCTAAGGAGTGTGGTTTCGTGAAGTGAATCTGTATGGCAAGTGTGTCTTGTGACATAATTCTGTGCATCGCTGAGCGCAGCATTGCGCTGTGGAATGTGTTTGCATGTTGTGGGTTGCGTCTAGGTTGTGAGATGACTGTGCCCTGAGGGGTGAATCTGAACACTTTGGAGAAAGATTAGGTGCTGCTTTGGCATGAGTGTGTCTGTTGTGGAACAAGCCTGCCCGCTGTAGGGGCAATCTGCTGTGCATTGCGAGGTGCGTCTATCTATTGCAGAGTGTGTCTGAGGAATTTGGGGTGTGCCCCATGGAGAAGGCCTGTGTCCTGGGGGAGAGAGTTGTGTTTGTGGGGTGAGTCTATGTGCTGGACAGAGAGTCTGTGTGCTGTGGCGCATCTTGGTTTGGGGGACAGGCTGTGTTCTGTGGGGAGCACCTTTCGGCCATGGGGAGAATCTCTGTGCTATGGGGGGTTTAGCCTGTGTTTCGCGGGGTGTCTGCGTGATCTGGGTCGTGACTGGGTACTGCAGGCCAAGTGTGTGTCCTTTGGGGCTGGTCTGTGTCCTGTGCTGCTTGTCTGCGTGTCGTGGAGCAAGTCTGTCTGTCGGAGTACAGCTCGTGTCTCTCTCTGTGTGGGTTGTCAAGCTATGTCGTGAACTGTGTTCTGGGGCAGGAGGGAGGCTGTGTCATGGGGGGCGATGTCGTGTGCCCTGAGGAGGGTCTGCGTGCTCTAGGGAGTGTCTTTGCGCCACGGTATAAGTCCTCTCCCTTGGCGGGAGTCTGTGTGCTGTGAAATGCGTCTGTGTGCTCCGGTGAAGGTCAGCGTGATGTGAGGAGTGTGCGCCCTGGGGAGAATCTCAGCTATGGGTTTAGTTGGCGGGGCGCTGGGGAAATCTGTGAGCTGTGGGGACAATCTTTGTTCCTTGGGGTGTCTCTGTGCCATGGGCAGAGTCCCTGTTCTTTGGTGAGAGTCTGTGTGTTTGGGGAGTATCGGTGGGTGGTAGAGCGTGTCTGTGGCCTGTGGAGTGAGTCTTCGCGCCTTGAAAATACGCGTGCTTTTGGAAGCATCTGCGTTCTGTGGGGGGGAGGCTGTGTGCTCTAGAGAGATTATGTACCCGAGAAAGGCTCTGTGTGACAGGGAGATGATTGTCTGTGTGTCATGGGTAGAGTCTTTATGGTAGGGCCAGTCTGCATCACGTGGGGCAGGTCTGAATCCCTTAGGTGAGACTTTTTGCCTTAGGGAGGATATGTGTGTCTGTGGATGAGTCTGGGTGATATAGGGAATTTCTGTGTGCTATGGGGCAAGTTTTTGGCCGTGGTACTTATCCATTTGCAATGGGAAGAGTTTGTGTGTTTGTGTTATTTGGCCATGGGACATTAGAGGGTGAGTTTGTACATTGCAGCACAAGCCTGTTTCAGGGCAAGTCTCCTTTAATTTAATATCTACAAATAATAATAGCCAACATTTATACAGTGGTTATCATTACCAGACACTGTTCTAAAGGTGCTATTAATATCCCCATTTTACATCTGAGGAAACTGAGGCACAGAGATTAAGTAACTGTACTGTGTGCATGCAGCAAGCAAGTGGTGGAGCTTTGAAACCAGGCAGCCTGTTACCTGTGCCCACAGTTAGGGATCCCCTTGGGGCCCTAAGTGGCCTCAAAGATTGGGAAGACGTCGTGATCACAGGTGGACATATTGAGAGCAGGTAATTTGGGAGGAAGAAAACGGGAGTGGCTCAAAGCCTTCGAAGGATTAAAAAAAAATGCAATGCTCTACAGACAAGAATGGTTGCATTTTAGCCCAGAAAAACTGACATCATGACTGCAGAATAACTCCTTCAGCGACTGGGGCCCGCAAGACCCCTCCCTTGCCTCTGCAGCCGCATTCTACCACTGCGGAGGAGCGAATGCGCATGCCCGGGAGAGCTACCGTTGCCATGGAAACCAACCTCCAGTCACAAACAAATCACAGCCTAATGCGGCAAGTCAAGAAATGACTGGGGCTGTGGCTGTGAGCCAAAGGAGCCCCTCGCTGTAAGGGCAGGCAACGCATGCTCCCACCCACGCCCCCTTTTTTTCTTCCAGAATCAGTAAAGGCTAGAGGCCAGAGCCAGAAGTCAATAGAAAAAGAAGGCTGTGTTGGGAGTGGGGGTGGGGAGGGTCAACAGGGGTTAGCAGGTGATTTTAACAGTCAAATATTTCTGTGAGCAACATTTAACCCATCTCCCACTAAAAGACTTCGTGGTTTATTCTTGAGCCTTCCACCTGCAGTGAAAAGAGGTGAATCCCTGGGGTATGTCCCTATCTAGAAGAGATGGTGGATGGTAGCAGTGGTGGCATGGATTGGGGGACTCATCACACCTCCTTTAAACCCCTAGATCAGACTACGGCCAGCAACAGGCTGGCAAACATTATTTTTGCTCCTTATGCATTTCTTACATTTTACTCTTATAGCATTCTAGAAAATTCCAGGAACTGAGTCCAGACAGCTTTAATTCTCCGAGTACCTAGGGAGTAGAAAAAGAGGTTGAAGGAGGAACTTTCAATAGTGTTAGGAATAACACGAACCCCGGGAGTATTATTTGAACACACACTTAGGCTGTCAGCTGTGTGCAAGTGGAATAGTACATCTGGAACAGTGGTTTTATACATCAGGATTCCTCAATTTTCATTTGCAAAAAGCATCTGATAAAATTAAATTTTTATATGTTTAAAATTTTAAAATCCTGTTTGAAAACCACTGCCCTAAACTGGTTGTGTCTAGAAGTCGTGAAAGGCATCAGCAAGAACATGATGCTATAGAATGCCGCCAGAAGCTGCAAGAAGGTAGGAGCACTACTGTGGGATGTAACCTCCTCGGGTAAAGAGGAAAATGGCTGACCTGTGGAAAGCTACACCCTATCTAGTGGGAGGACAGTTCTTGCCATTTCAAATCAGTGGAAGGAGGTTGGATTATTCAATAAATGATGCTGAAACAATTGGTGACCTATTTGGAAAAAACACAAAATTAGATCCTACTTCATACCATATGCCAAAATGAATTTTAGATGAATTTGAGTTAATTGTAAAAAACGAAGCAATGAAATGACTAGGAAGAAAATGCATGTGAACATACTCCTCAAAAGAAAGAAAGAAATCACAAAATCAAAAATTTATAGTTGTGGATATCTAAAAATGTAAAGCTGCAATTTGTTTAAGAAAACCCACCATAAATGATAAAAAAATGAATAGGCAAAAAAACAACTGAAAAATAACGCTTTACCACATATGATAAATTAGGCGATATGTATGGGGTGATGGGGAGAAACCTTAAACTGGTTCATACCATTTGATCCAGGAATTCCACGTCTACGAATTTACCCTAGGAGAAAAAAACCAGAAAAGCACACAGAGATTTACATGGAAAGATATTCCTTAAATTATAACAGCAAAAATTACACATAGAAGCATTCAATAATTGGACATTTAGCGGGGCACCTATATGATTGAAAACTAAGCATCTATAAAACATCATATTCTTGTGGACTATTTTAAAATATGGGGAATTGCTACCAATATTTTGTTTAGTGATTAAAGCAGGTTGAAAATGATATGTACATATGATCTTCATTTTGTATATAAATATATATTTTTATGCATAGTTTGCATGTATTCAGAGAAGGGGGACTAATTATATTAATAGTAATTATCTCTGGGTTATAGGATTATGGGTAATTTTTATAGTCATCTTTAGATTTTCCCCAATTTACTACAATAAATGTGTGAATTTTTATAATAAAGGGGAAAGATGGCATTTTAACAAGATATTTTAATAAGTGCTATAAAAGTGGTGAGAGTACAGAAAAGAAAGTCTAGGAAAAGAGACAATAAAAAAGAGTACATGTGCCAATGTATATCAACGGAGGATCAAACCAAACAAACTCAGTATGTACTACGTAAAGATTACAGTATTATTTGTATGTTAATAGGTACAGAATTTCTTATACAAGATGGACTCCTGGAAAATTTTCTTCACTACACCAGAAGATGGTCACATGTCCCTGGATGCGTCAGTCATTCTCTTTGCCGCAGTGCTCTGTTCAACGCCCCCCTCCCTCCTATGCCTGCATCATGCTCCCCCCTTTTCCTCCTGCAAAACATGCCACCAGCAGACATTTTCAGCTTGAAAAAATGGCCCATTTTGTCAACTTTCTTTAAAGCTATTTCATTCTTATTTTTCCTCCCTGATTGCTATTTTGGCATCTAACTCAAAAAATCTACTTATCTATCTTTTTTCTCCTTTTCTTCCTGTTGAAGTCAAAGCAATCTGAATTTCAAAGAAATTTTTAAAAAAAACGGACTTCAGCTTTTTTTTCTTTTTTCTTGCAGAAACTTATCTACAAAAGCAATTTCCAGGTAAAAGGACACACAAAAGCTTAAACATTTTCAGGCACAATTCAGAAACAAATATAAAAGCTTTGTTGATAGGAATCTGCTATCTTTTCCACATCCCTTTCCAAGGAAGGCAGCACTGATAATATTCTGTCTTTACTGTAAAAATTGATGTCCACAAATACAAATGAATTATTTTCAAAATAAAGGCACAGTCACATAGTTATATTTCTCTTTCATGATTTTTCATCCTAAAACCAAATTTAAATCTTTCCCATTAATTGCTCTCACGTGAAGCAATTAATCTGAACATTACAGCTGCCCTCCTCATTTTCTCTCCTGTACAGACATCCAGTCACATGATTTTCTTAATTAAGAAAAAAATGAGGCATGGTATTCTTTTCCCCATTGCAAAACAACATTTTTCTCATGCTCTCTCCATACTGTGAAAGGAAATCAGATCTGAGAACATCATGAATTGTCACCAGTTCATCACATCTAATGCAAACATCGTAAAGCTGAGATACCATTCCGAACACCATTTCTCATTTCAGTAATATCTTCATCAGGTCCCCTTTGGGGAATTATCTTAACCAGAATCACAAGAGGGAAGTTTCTATATTTCCTTCTAGGAACTCATTCACCGTTTAAGAAATGAGCTTTAAACTAGAAAAGTGACCGTGGAAGATTTAGAATTGAATTAAGCCATTTTCTCAATGCCGCTGATTACAATCACAAATTCCTACACAGTTCTGCATTATTGTGTTCCATCAAAACACGTCGCTTGCTTTAAAAAGCGTATTTCGGATATCTATGTTACAAAAGATTTCTCAGCTACTTACCCGCTGCCGGCGCTCTGCCTCTCCACCAGCTCTGAGGCTGTCGCACTGAAGGGGTGGGGGCCAGAGCCGCAGCAGCCACTTGAAAATGAGCTGTGCTCTGAAGAAGGGATTAGCTTTAGGGAAAGAAAAAATGCTTTGGGATTATGCTCAAAATTCCTCCCAAAATATAAAATCATATTAAACATTACATGCTAAAAAGTACATGCTCAACAAAGGACAGAATTTAACAGCAAAACCTCTGATCTAAAACACACTTAAAATGCCTTGATTTCCAGTGGAACCCCTACAAAGCCATGGGCTTTTGGCTCTCCCGTCTCCTAGCAACAGTCTCATTAATATTTTTCTCTGCAGTGGTCCTACTAGGCATCAGAGAACATTCACAAGGTCTAGTCTCTGGTAGGGAGCATTACCATTTTGTTGTTCAAGATGCGTTTTCCCCAGTTAAGTAACAAAGGCGAGTCAGGCATTCAGTAACAGGTTCTCCCAGGGAAGATTTCAGATTCAAAGGACATTCCATTCACATGACAGAGATTGTTCTTGTCCTTTCCTTGGTGCAACGCTGTCACTAGACCCCTGACCTAAAGATGGGCCTCAGCAGAAGATGCCTAACCCCTTCTGCAATTGCCCTAAACCAGTATTGTTCTCCACTGTGCCCAGAGACAAAAATTAATACACAGAATTCATTTGTATCTTTAGCCCTGTCATCATGATCCCCACCCATCAATCAGCGTGCTTACTGGAGGTACATGTCATAAAAATAGTGGATGAAATATAACCAGATCAAAAACAACCCATTTACTTATTATTATTAACAAGGAAAATATTAACTACATGTTGAGAAAATGACAGCAGGTTACTATACAGTATATATAATATGATCACTTTGCTGTCTTATGTAGATAGGAATAAATATACATAAAGAAATCTGAAAGGATATATACCAAAATGTTGAGTAATTACGTCTGGATTTCTATGGATGGTAGAATTTGAGGGGTGTTTAGGTCATTTTTCTTTTTGATTACCTATTTAATAACTTTTCTACAATTAACATTGTAGTTGTTGGGTTATTAAAAGAAAGCCATGCACAACAATGTGAACGTACTTAATGCCACTGAACTGTACACTTAGGATAGTTAAAATGATGCATGTTATGTCATGTATATTTTACTACAATAAAAAAGAGAGAGAGAACCATTCATTCACCCCTCAAACATGTATTGAGTCTCACCACTTTCAAAATCCTGGGCTGGGGGTAGCGATTATAAAAATGAATAAACACAGTCCATTCCCCTTCTAAAAGCTCATAATCTAACAAACAACTACCCCCAAAACTTTTATATGGGTTTTTATTATACATGACATGTAGAATTGCTGCATTTAGAAATAGAAACACTTTGTTTATCTTTTTAAAAATTTCATCTATTTTGGGTAACATTTATAATTAGGGATGTTACACTGTCTGCCTAAAAATATTAGGACACCCAGTGAGTGGAAGAAGTAAATAACTATACATTAAATATTTAAATATATAAATATATATGTGCATTTACATAGTTATAGAATTATTATATTAATATTTTTTAAAGGAGGGGTAGGGAAACTGTTCTAGATTAAAGAAGATTAAAGAAATATGACCCAAAAAGAGAAATATGACAACCAAATGCAATGTGTGATCTTTGATTGGATCCTGGATAGAAAATAAAATAGCTATCAGAGACATTTTGGGAACACCTGGGACATTTGAATATAGGTTAGATATTAGATAATATTAGATCAATATAGTAGCTTGGTATGATAATGTGGTATGATGGACTTGCTCTCATGAGACACGTGTTGAAGTATTGAGAGGTGAAGTTCCATAATGTCTAAAATTACTCTGAAATGCTTTAGCAAAAAATCGTAGAGAGGATATATAAAGCAAATGTAGCAATATGTTAATAATTGGTAAATCTAGGTTAAGTACATGCGGGTGTTTGTTGTTTTTTGCTCTAAAATCCAGAAAATAAAGAATAAAATACTTTAACAAAAATAATTATTGCACGATAATTATATTTAAAGTTAAAATGTACATACATTTTAGAATTAATGAGAATTAAGTTTGTAGTCCCTCCATGCCGACCAATTGAATGATGAATACTTGTCACACGCCATCTAGTGGTAAGATCCTGATTTACCAAGACTGAAGGATTTCTAAAGCAGCGGTCCCCAACCTTTTTTGGCACCAGGAACCAGTTTCGTGGAAGACAATTTTTCCACGGACCGGGGAGGGGCGGGGGGGGGGAATGGTTTCCGGATGATTCAAGCGCATTACATTTATTGTGCACTTTATTTCTATTATTATTACATTGTAATATATAATGAAATAATTAATACAACTCACCATAATGCAGAATCAGTGGGAGCCCTGAGCTTGTTTTCACTCGCCACTCACTGATAGGGTTTTGATATGAGTCTGCAAGCGATGGATTTATTATGGTCTCTGCGCAGTCACACCTCTCTGCTAATGATAATCTGTATTTGCAGCCGCGCCCCAGCACTAGCAACACTGCCTGAGCGCCACCTCAGATCATCAGGCATTAGATTCTCATTAGGAGCACGCAGCCTAGATCCCTCGCATGCGCAGTTCACAGTAGGGTTCGCGCTCCTATGAGAATCTAACGCCGCCAATGATCTGACAGGAGGTGGAGCTCAGGTGGTAACGCAAGCAATGGGGAGCGGCTGTAAATACAGATGGAGCTTCGCTCCCTCGCTGCTCACCTCCTGCTGTGTGGCCCGGTTCCTAACAGGCCACAGACTGGTACTGGTCCGTGGCCTGGGGGTTGGGGACCCCTGTTCTAAAGAACACAATTTGAAAATTGACCCATTAAATATTACTACAATTTTATTGTAATAAATAAGTAAAAGTATTTTTATTACTGTGTATCAATATAGTTAAAAGTCTCCATTAATTTTCAGAATTTGTTCTTGGTTATAGGGGAACACCTCTGCTCAGGTGTCCTAACAACCTGGCACCTCTCCACACAGGTCCCACAGGCAAGACTCAATCAACTGCGAGCTGACCTAACTGGGTGAATGCCCTGTGATCCCCCCGGAACGTGGCAAGGCAAGCAGCCTTGTGAGGACTGCTTCTCACCTCCTCCCTCCTGCCAGGAGGCAGTTTCTCATCCACCTCCCTCATTCTAGTGAGGCGTGGGGCTTTCCGTCTTGCTTCCTCCCGTAGGGTACAACTTCAGGCTATGAAACAAACTAGATGTAATATGGAAACAGCTCCTCCATGATGGAGTGACTCACTGCTCATGTCATCTGTCACCTTGTCCCTCTGGTTCATCATCTTCTTGTGGGACTAGGGATATGGGTAGCTGACACCATGCTGATCTGATCTCGCTTTGGCTGTCCTTGTATGTAATAAACTGCGTGCATCCATTTGGCTCATTGACTTCTTACCTAGTGAATATACGGCAGACTAGCAAGCCAAACTTAGCAGCTCTTGTGACTTAGAGACTACCTCAATGCTCGGCAAAATGTATCTACAAATGTGTGTGTGTGTGTGTGTGTGTGTGCGCGCACATACTTCATACGTTCTGTGGAACACTGGAAGCTTTGTTTTTGAAACTGGAAACAAGATGAGTGATATCTGCTTTCACAACTTATATTCAAAGCTCAGCCGGGGCAGGGATGGGGTGGAGGGTGGGTCCCAGTGTAGTAAAATTACACAAAGAGGTAAAAGGAATGAAGAGTAGTTATGAAAAGATTAACATAGGCACCCAAGTAATCACTTAGTCATAAATAAAAGAATAACGAGTCACGGAGAGAAAACTATATGCCTTCACTGTGAATCCAACACATTGCTTCAGGCCAAGTAAGTAGAGGTGCTCCTGAGCGGCCGCCCCCTCTTCTCTCCCAGGCATCCCAGTGCAGTGGCTCCTGATCTGACCTGCCTGCTTGGTCACCTAATGGAAACTTCCAGTCCCACTCAGGAGCCAACATAAAGGGATTCCTAAGGAGCATCAAAAAGCACCTGCAATTACTGCAATGCATTAAATACATAAAAATCAGAATTAACTCCCCCACCAAAGTCTTGGTCACCTTTGGTAGTCACTAGGGTAACAACACCACATTCTGAAAATTGATAAGTAAAGGAAACTATGCATTTACCTTAACTCTCCTGCACAGGCTGTATTTCAGCATAAGCAAGTAGCTAATGAGTGAAAGCACTTTTTTAGAAAAAGTTTCGAGCTGATACATGCAGAAGAAATGAGAGAATTCGAAAAACATCACCATTTTGCAATCCTCAACGAAACAGTGCATCTAGGCAACAATCTTCAATGGCTGCACAAACCACCCAGTGGATGATTGATGAGGAATTTCTTTTTAAACAACAAAAATAACTTCCCAGGCCCAGCTTCCCCAATATCTTTTATAATGCTAGTACAATTTGTGATATCAACTCTGGTAAAGGATAGCAGGAGAAGTGAAAATTACCATTTTATGTTCTAGAGTGAGTGTTACCACTTCCAGATAATATATAAATATTTTCATTGGATAGTTCGGGGAAGAATATTTATACCAAAGGACAGACTCTATTTTAGGCCTGACCTAAATTATTCCCTGATTAAAATGCAACCCGGTTTACATAAAATATTGGAAATGAAATAAACTGTTTAGGAAGAGTCCTCGAAGATACTAATCTAAGACTCTGGATTCTTTTTTTGTTATTGGAGTATAGTTGATTTACAATGTTGTATTACTTTCTGCTATACAGCACAGTGAATCAGTTATACACATACATACATCCACTCTTTTTCAGACTCTTTTCCCATATAGGTCATTACAGAGTATCGAGTAGAGTCCCCTGTGCTCTACAGTAGGTAGGTCTCTGGATTCTTAAGGCAGGTCATCAACAGTACTGTTTGCATGAGACCCTGGGTCCCCATCTGGGAAAAGGAGAACAGCACTGCCGAGCCACAGCAGGCATTACACCTGACCTGCTCCTCATACAACCGAAATCTCAAAACTTTTCACCATTCTGGCTATCCTCTGGAGATTCTCTAGCGTGTCTTTCAGAGAGTAGTGCTACAAACTCATTAAAATAGTCCAGATTTTAGCTGAAGAACACAGAGAAAACTAGTGTTGTTACTTCTTTTTTTTTTTTTTAATTTTAGATGCAACAACAGAGCCACGCTCACCACTCGAACAGCAA
Organism: Delphinus delphis; assembly: GCF_949987515.2. NCBI lineage: Eukaryota > Metazoa > Chordata > Mammalia > Artiodactyla > Delphinidae > Delphinus > Delphinus delphis. The sequence goes on from NC_082704.1 coordinate 9,337,775, forward strand.
GGTGAGATACCCAGGACCTATCTCAGTGGGAGAAGAAGAAACAGTCTCTGGCAGAAGGACTGGCAGAATTGGAATCACACTACACTAAGACTGTATCCTGAGCTGCTGATGTTTCCATGCCTGATACTGCTATGAAAAAGAACTAATTTCTTTTAAATCAGGAGATAAAAGAGAAAATGATGGTGTTTGCAACCTAATGCCCCAAAAATCTGAGAATATAATGCATTTAACTACTTTTACTTGCATAAAAAGAAAGTCAATAGAATTTTCCAGCCTTTTGCATCTATCGGAACACAGCCGCTAGCAGGGACTGTACCAGGGTCAGTTCAGCATAAATAAAACCACAGAAGTTCACCTAAGAAGCCTGACTTTTCTGCTGAGAACGTGAACGAAAGTGCAATTTCCATCTGAATTCAAAAGCTTTTGTTATAATGAGAAAAAAGGCCCAGAATTTGAGCTGATCTTTAACACAACAAGAAGCATTAATGACTCAAAACTAGGGAGAAAGCTAGAGAGCACAAATGAGCAAAGGAGGATTAGCACCGGTGATGAACATGAGATGGCTCTCTTTAGTCTGCCCTGCTCCACATTAAACATGGAAGTCTCATGACCTGCTCCTCATACAATTGAAATCTCAAAACTTTTCACCATTCTGACTACCCTCCTCTGGAGACTCTCTAGCGTGTCTTTCATTGAGTAGTGCTACAAACTCATTAAAATAGTCCAGATTTTAGCTGAAGAACACAGAGAAAACTAGTGTTGTTCCTTCTTTTTTTTAATTAATTAATTTATTTATTTTATTCTTGGCTGCATCGGGTCTTAGTTGTGGCACACAGGATCTTCGTTGAGGCACGTGGGATCTTTCATTGTGGCGTGCAGGCTTCTCTCTAGTTGTGACGTGCGGGTTTTCTCTCTCTAGTTGCGGCGCACGGGCTCCAGAGTGCGTGGGCTCTGTAGTTTGCAGCATGCAAGCTCTCTAGTTGAGGCCCCTGAGCTCAGTAGTTGTGGCGCGTGGGCTTATTTGCCCCACGGCATGTGGGATCTTAGTTCCCTGACCAGGGATCGAACCCGTGTCCCCTGCATTGTAAGGCGGATTCTTTACCACTGGACCACCAGGGAAGTCCCTAGTGTTGTGACTTTTGCTGATCAAAAGTACTTGTGGACTCTATATAGCCAAGCAGGGGGGAAGGGGAGAAAGCCAAGCATTGTCCTAGGTGCTTTGGTACAACAGCAAATAAGACAGACATGGCCCACGCCTTAAAAAATATTACAAGTTTAAGAGGGAAAACAGATCAATATAAGGGATCAAACAAATAATAAGAATGTAAGAAAATGAGTGCTACAAAGAAATTAAAACAGAGTTATATGCTAGAGCATCTTGGGTAGTGAGGAAAGGCCACTGTGAGACAGTGACATTTGACGTAAGGTCTGACTGATGAGGAGTAAACCAAGAAACTATAGGCAGAAGTGCTTCCTGGGCTGACAGATCAACTAATATAAATGTCCCAAGACTGAATGAGCCTGACATGCCCAGAGACAAAGAGATGGAAAAGGGTAGGAGGTGAGGCCAAAAAGGTTGACGAGGGTCAGATTACACAGGGACCTATTGGAAATGGTAATATGTGATAGCTAATTGCAATGGAAAGCTTTTGCAGGGACTTAAGCAGGGAAATGACATGATATGATTTATCCTTTTAAATTTTAATTTTGGCTACTGTGTTGAGAACAGGCTGTATTTTGGCAAGTTTTGAAAGCGGGGAGGTTTGTGAAAAGTATCTTGTAGAAGTCCAGGCAAAAGATGTCGATGGCTCAATTCAGATGAAAGCAGAGTAGATGGTAGAAAGGTTTAAGATTCAGGACAAATTTTGGAAGTAGAGTCAACAGGATATTATTGCTGCTATAAAAGAAGAATAAAATCCAGGTAAGGGGAAAACGTAATTTGGATGACTGTTAGTTGTTGAAATAAGTAACTGGGTGGATGGACGGTGGTGCCAGGTAAGTGATGGAGAGATAGGAGGAGGACTAGATTCTGGAGTGAGGCTAAGCCTGTTTGTGGGAGGTTGTAGCCCAATTGAAAAGTGTAACGGAAAGGAACATGCGTAAAGTTATGAAAGAGAATCAACCCTAAAGGGAACCCTTTCTGAGAAATAAAAGAAGCACTTTGAAAGACAGAATGGATAAGCTGTAGAGATCAGCTGAAAGATCGTTGTAAGAATTTCCTCATCAGTCACACAAGGGGGCCAGACCATGTCAACAGTTTCGTTAACTGCCTATGCATCAAAATCACCAGGAAAAATATTTTTAAATGCAGATATGCAGTACCTCCCTAATACAGAATTAGTAGCTCTCGGGGGTTGACACCTAAAAATCTGTATTTTTTTTGTGTGTGGTACGCAGGCCTCTCACTGTCGTGGCCTCTCCCGCTGCGGAGCACAGGCTCCGGACGCACAGGCTCAGCGGCCATGGCTCACGGGCCCAGCCGCTCCGCGGCATGTGGGATCTTCCCGAACCGGGGCACGAACCCGTGTCCCCTGCATCGGCAGGGGGACTCTCAACCACTGCGCCACCAGGGAAGCCCTAAAAATATGTATTTTTAAAGTTCCCTAAGGGATTAAGATGTATTGGCAGGTTTAGAGATCACTGGACTAGAAGATTCTCAACATACTCTTACCTGAAATTAGCTGTTTAATATATCACCAATACAGGATTAATTACTTTATCTCAAGCCTAATTGTTTACTAAGGATTTACTTCTAACTCCAGAGGGATTATGAAATGAAGGGATAGCATTTAAATGGCCCTCTAACCTATACTTCTCTCTACACCTCAGTCAACATCATTAATAAAGGAGCCATATCCTTGTGGGTGGGTAGGGGTAGCCAGCTGGGCTGGGTACATGGCATATTAAAGCCAAGGGAAGGACCAAGTCTCAGGGGTGCTAGATGTCCACTAGACCTTAGGGGAATTCAGAGAAACTGAGTGTGTCGTTTAGTTAGCTTTATGTGTCAACTTGGCCAGGCTACAGTACACAGTTATCTAATCAAACACTACTGGAGGTGCTACTGGGCAGGTATTTTGTAGATGATATTAACATCTACAATCAGTTCATTTTAAGTAAAGGAGATTATCCTCAATAATGTGGGTGGGCTTCATTAGCTGAAAGGCCTTAAAAGAAAAACTGAGGTTTTTCTGAAGAAGGAGGAAATCTGCCTGTAGACTGCAGTATCAGCTCCTGCCCAAGAGTTTCTAGCCTGCCAGCACGCCCTACAGATTGCAGACTTGCCTAGCCAGTCTCCACGACTGTGTAAGCCAATTCCTTGATAGGTAGATAGAAGGATAGATAGATAGATGATAGAAAGATAGATAGATAGATAGATGATAGATAGGTAGATACAGATGTCATAGGAGATATATATATTTGTGAAAACTCATATATATACATATATATATCAAAGATACATATATGTATATGATATATGTGATATTTATATCTCCTACTGGTTCTGCTTCTCTGATAGAATCCTGACTTATACATTGATTAAAGCGTCAGTGCCTACAAGAGATTGACTGTCCAAAACTAAGTCAAAAGAGAGCAAACATCAGGGTCTGTCCAGGGCCAAAGACAAACCAATATGGAAGGAGTGAGTCAGATGAAATTCTGAGAATTCAGGGTAGAGACAGAGTGGGGCAATCACAGAATGATGGGGGAAAGACAAGAATGGGGTCTTATAGGAATAAAGTAAAAACCTGCCATAATCAACTGCCTAGGGATATCAGGTGACCACTAGACAGGTTTTGCGATTATCCAATTTGTCTCCATTAAGGAAACTCTGGGAGGCAGCCACTCTGGGGTTTAGGTCTCTGAATAGTATCCCAGAGGCTAGAGGTGTACTGAGTTGCTGGCTTACTATGCATGTAGATATTGTCATATATAACAGCAAGAGCTGAGATTTCTGGTGTCAGACACTACTGTGAACTTTACACTGATGATCTTACTTAACCATCACAATAACTCTGTGAAAGAGGTGATATTTTTACCCCCATTTTACAGATGAGGAAACTGAGCTTCAGAGAGCAAGTAGTTTGCTCTAGATCAACAACTAGCAAGTGAGAGAACGGGATGGAGTCCAGGCATTTTGATCACCGAATCCCTCCTCTTTACATTCTGCTGCCTCCTCTATTTGATTTGTGTGATTTTGTGTCACCCTGAATTGTCATTGATATCTTGTCTGCCTTCTGTTACTAAACTACAATCTCCCTGAGGGCAGAGATCTGGTCTCATTCACCCCTATGTCCACACTCCCAGCAGGAACCCTAAGCAGCCCTCTAGGTCCACCCCTTCATTCTCTCAGTCACCCCATTGGCTGGTTTGATTCTATGAAGTAATACCAATATGGTGATGTGCGTGACCTCATATTACTGGCTCCACTTTGGAATTCTCAAGGAAGCAGAGTATCTTAGTTCAAAGGATAGAGAAAAGACAGATAATTGGACTAAAGTTAAACTTTGCCTTTTTTCCATATGACAAAAAGAGTAGAAGTATTTAAATAATGGACAAAATTCCAAAGTTCTTTTATCCTTTTATTTTTGTATTTTTAGTGGAATGTCACCTTCATTCGCACATGGCTTACTCCAGTGAGTAAACGTTAACTGGACGACTGATAGGCTTAAAAAGTAACATTAGCCACTGGGGAAGTAAAACTGTATCCAAGAGTAACTATTTTCCACTGTTAGAAGTTTTCAGGACAGTAAATATTCAAAAATATTTTTGCAGCACCCATAAAATTCAATGGATCACCAGCCAGACCAAATGAAAACACTGGAGGTCATCAGGATAGTGGATATCCGTCAAATACTCAGGTAAATGAATACGATATTCACCTTCAGTGAGAGTATAATTATTTCAAAAGAAAATATAGACTAGGTCTTCTTTCACATACTATATGATTCTGTCTTTGCCTGTATATTGGTTATCAGCACTGTCCATAAAATACAATAAATTAGATGAGCATTTGCTCATAAATTAAATACTATAATCTTCCATGTCTTTAAAATTCTCTTTAGGAATTGCTGCTTTCTTTGCCTTCACTTTTCTTGCTTGGCACACACAAAATCCTCCTTCCTAAACAGATAATATGAACATGGCTGTATGACTTTAACTGTAATTTGATGCACGTGTTTTGGTGGTAAAGACTATTAGTCCAGACACATATAATTTGCAAGTGTACAGCTTTCTTTAAAGTTACTTGTCTTTTACTGTGCTTTGGTTTTTATTGTTCGAATGCTAGTGGGAATTCTGTTTATCTCAAAAGACAGGAATCAACACCTGAAACTCTACAGTCAGAAAGTGAATAGTTGTTGGAGACATGCGGTATGCAAAAACGATTAAATTTCTTACAAAGTGAATAATATCTATATAATATAATACTTTATAACATAGTATATATTTATATAATTATATATAAATATATAATATATAATGTAATTTCATTTGTCTTAGTCCCTCCCTGGCACTGACTTTCTTATCTTCTGATGAGGTTTCCTAACCTGTACTACAACAAGGCAGACCAGAAACCAAATGGAATCTATTCTTTTTTTTTTAAATTAAAGCATAGTTGATTTACAATAGTGTATGAGCTTCAAGTGTACAGTATAGTGATTCAGTTTTTTGAAGATTATATTCCATTATATGTTATTACAAGATTAAAAATATGGAATGCTTCAAAAGTTTGCATATCATCCTTGGGCAGGGGCCATGCTAATTTCTGTATCAAAATGGAATCTATTCTTCATGTTCCATATTAACGAGTGCAAACATTCGATGTGAATAGTTCCTCATAATTCTGTAAATACAGTAAATTATTCTGCTGGACGTGGAGTATACTACATTAATTTTATTAACATTTAGCATTTTAGCTATAGAAAAACCACATTTTAGGCTCCTTGTATAATTCCAAGTTATTTTCTTATCTCCCTAAACCTATCTCTACTCAGTCGCTTCCCTCTGATCTCCTTCTACAGCCTTATAACTGGGAGCCCTACCTCCAGTCCTTCCATACAATTCTTGGGACATCACAGGAACTTGAGGGCCCATAGCCATTTCCAGGAACATTGTGCTGCGTGATTGCAGAGGGCACCAATGTGGCCACCACTAGCTTACACAGCCCTTTTATTCAAATTAGACAAAGGCGCCCCCCTCAGAACAGATGGATTGGGAAACGATGCCCCTCTGCGTTAACAAATTGGTGAAGCACACCCTCTTGTTGGACATATTAGAAACGTGAACCCTCTCCGGGCTTGCATAGCCCTGTGGGCTCATGGCACAGCAAACGGAACTGAGGCTGATTTTCAGGTCTTCCTGCCCAGTCTCACCCACCAGGACCCTTTGTGCAGCACATAGATTACTCAGTCATACACAGGAGTCCTGTGAGTAACACTTCTGGGAGTTTTTCCTTCTGTCTTGGCTTTCTCTCCTGGAACCTATTAGACCACTTAATTCAGAGTTGTATGAGCTGGAAGGCCACTGTTGCGTCTTGCAGAGTTCTTGCCTACTGGAAGGTGTCCTCTTTCTTTCCCTTTTGCATATTTGCTAAATGCCTGCTATGAGCAATCCACTGCTCCTCACCCATCCTCATCCAGCACAGACACACGGGCTTATTCATCTTCCTAAAGCTCACGTATGAGTATTTCATCACTTGTCTGTCCCAAGACTTTTGTCTTCCCCAAGCACCAAGTACAGAACTTGAGCCTTGGCCAGGACATCAGAAGTCCTGGCTTATGGTCCTTATTCTAAGACTCACTTGTTTCTTGTGAGCTTGGACAAAATCTAAGACCTCTTCTAAGACCTTTTCTACTCCTAAGCTGGGTCTCAGTGTAGGTTTAGTCACAGAGACAGAAAGTAGAATTTTTTACCTCTTAAGGTAAATTGGAAAAATCCAATTTTCTCCTGTCAGCTTTTAATCATATGAAAAGATGCTTACGCCATGCATAAGAGGAGATATACAAATTAAAAGTACACCAAAATATGGGTTTTCGACTATCATATTGAAAGAGATCAAGATGTTTGATAGCATACTGTGTTGGCAAAGGAGCAAGTGAACAGAAAAGCTCATATATCATTTGTAGGTGTATAAATGGGTTTAACTTTTATAGAGGTAAATTGTCAACATCTATCAAAAGAAAAGAATGCGCAGGGCTTCCCTGGTGGCACAGTGGTTGAGAGCCCTCCTGCTGATGCAGGGGACACCGGTTCGTGCCCCAGTCCGGGAAGATCCCACATGCCGCGGAGAGGCTGGGCCCGTGGGCCACGGCTGCTGAGCCTGCGCGTCTGGAGCCTGTGCTCCGCAACGGGAGAGGCCACAACAGTGAGAGGCCCACGCACCGCAAAAAAAAAAAAGAATGCGCATACAATTTTTGACCCAGAAATTCAACTTCTAGGACTTGTTTCCTAAAAAATATACTATTCCATTTCCCTAGTCCATTTACTCTCCCATTCTCCTAGAAGACTATCTCATATATTTTCCTGTCCCCTCAAATCCCTGACATTTTCCCACAGCCTCACACCTCGGTGATGGTCTTGTTCTTCTTTCACTGAGAAAATACAAATAGTCAAAAGAGAACCTCCACCAGCTCCCACCACTACTCCTCCCTTTATACCTGCGTCCGTAGTCATATTCTCTGCCTTCCTGCCTGTTGCTACAGATGAGCTATCCATGTTAAGGCCAACCCCTCCACCTGTGCACAAAATTCTACCCAACGGCGACTCAAGGACATCCCTCCTGTCATTCTTCTTTCAGGCTGGATCATTCCCATTAGCATACAAACGTGTCATTTCAGGCATCATCTCTTTCCCTCAGCACCTTCCCACTGCTGCCCCATTTACAGTAAATTTCCTATCCCTTAACAGTTCCTCAAAAGAGCTGCTCAAACTCGCTGTCTCCAGTTCTTTTCCTCCCCTTGTCTCTCAAACTCATTCCAGTCAGGTTTGCATCCTCACCACTCCATCAAAACTCCTCTTGCTAACGTCTCTGATTACCTTCATATTACCATTTCGTGGTCAATTCTCAGGCCCTATCTTACCTAAACCACTTTTCTTTTTTTTTTACTAACATTTTATTATGAAAATTTTCACATGTACAGAAAAATTGAAAGAATTGTACGTTGAACACACCCATCATCTAGATACTAAAATTAAACATTTTACTATAGTTGCTTTTCACAGCCCGTGACATTTTCATCAGGCCACTCTCCCTTTCTATTGGTGCCATGAACCTCGGGGCATTTTTCAGCTCTAGTTGGCTAAGCCACCCCATGCTGTACCTGTGAAGGGACAGAAAGTGAGGGAAGGTAAAGTGTGGGGCTAGGGACAGTAAACTCAGGTTGTCAGATTTAAGGAATGAATGAGTAATATGGTGATATCACTTGTTGCTCTTTTATTCAATTTATACCAACAATAATCTCTGTTTTTTTAAAATTCCAGGTATAATGAAAAATGAGTGTTATCCAAGAGATGAAAATCCAGAGAGATGATGATATAACATATGCTATACCTAAAAGAGACATCAAATGGACTATAGGGAATATGGATTTATAAAACTCAATCACAAATAGCCTTGTAATCAATTCCCTTTGATACAGTACCACACAAATTAAGACAATAAATGCATCATTTAATCAGAAAAGTATGGCCACTCTTCTTTCAACCAAATAGATTATAAGTATCATACCGAGTCAGGAATTCAGATTCTCTACAATACAGGAGAGAGGTGCTTTGACTAAGCACAGGAGGCAGATGAAATAAGGGAGCCAGGCGTTCCGTAGGTATTTAATTTGTATTTGTTTACACAGACTGTGCAATCTAGTCTTAGTTCTGTTTTATTTGCTTAAAATAGCATTTCTGATTTCTTTAGGTATATCTGATTTTCTTTTCTATTCCCCTATGGGAATAACAATATGATTGACAAACACGTCACTGATACGCAAAGTTAAAACAAAATTATCATGAGAATTTCTTTTCTTTCCTTTTCATTTTAAGCAGTGATTCCACATGGACCACCTCTTGCTAAAGTAATTTTAATTGTGTATGTAGCCAGCCACCTGCATTTCTCTGATAGGTACAATGACTGTTTTTTGCAATATATAAGTTTGTACCAAACAGCACACACTACTCATTAGATGAGCAATTGCATATTAACTAAGGTGTTATGTAGTGTCAACTAATGATGGTGATAAGAATCATTAAATTATTATAGTTAAATTAATATTTCAGATCAACGTTTTCCAAAATGTGGGGACGTGCTCCTGAGTTGCTTCATGATACCAATTGTTTAAAAATGAATCAGAACATAATACAACTTCCTAGAATAGAAATATCAGACTGTGTCACATGTTTTAAATGTTTTATGACACTTTTCTATTACACAGACACACAACACACACACACAGACACACACACACACACATATTGGGTTGTAATGTAAAATATATTTCCTATCATGGGTCATCAAAAAAGTTTTGAAAGCCACTGTCCCAGATGCTGGTCATCTTCCCAACAACTTACCCAAAATGTGGTGTCATGAAATGAGCATACTATTCCAGTTGAAGTCTTAACAGTGCAGATCAGAAAAGGATGACCGGGCTTCCCTGGTGGCGCAGTGGTTAGGAGTCCGCCTGCCGATGCGGGGGACATGGGTTCGTGCCCCGGTCTGGGAGGATCCCATGTGCCGCGGAGCGGCTGGGCCCATGAGCCGTGGCCGCTGAGCCTGAGCGTTCGGAGCCTGTGCTCTGCAACGGGAGAGGCCACAACAGTGAGAGGCCCGTGTACCGCAAAAAAAAAAAAGAGTAGCTCCTGCTTGCCACAACTAGAGAAAGCCCACAAGCAGCAACAAAGACCCAACACAGCCAAAAATAAATAAATTTATAAATTAAAAAAAAAAAAGAAAAGAAAAGGATGACCACCTTCTTCTTTTCTCTAGATACTTATTCTTCTCAGCCCAGCCTGTAAAATATTAGAAGTTTTTTTGAATGTAGATCACACTGTTTGTACATATCAAGCTTGTGGTCAGGCTCAAGCTCTTTCAAGTGGTATTATCAAGTTGAAATTAGTATTAGACAAAGTGATGTATCATCGTATTACTAGCAGGAAAAGGTGGAACTCGGAACAGAACCCACATATTCTGTATTCAAATACATCACACCATAAAGAATTTGAAGAAGAACAAACTTTTTCATTCCACTACAATTAAGTAGAAAAAAAGGACGATATTGACATGTAAGTGTAGTTATTTTTTCATGTAGCCATTTTAGGACCAATTTGAAATAAGCAAATGTAGGCAAAATGAGGTGGAAAATAAAATTTTTAAAACTTGTTACTCAGAGAAAAAGTAACTGGAATGCTTATTTTGGGGTTATCTAGTTTGGTTATTTAGATATCTGGGTTATCTCAATCTGCACTGATTCGATTTATTCAGAAGGGCACACAAATACCAAAACGTATATAAAGTGTTTTAAAGTAATTCTTTAAAATTTAAATTGAAAGAATATCCCCTTGATCATTCAGTGTTCAATTAAGGAGCTGAGTTACAGTATTCTCTCACAGTTTCCATATGTGGCTTACCCAATTTCTTGAGTATCTTTAACAATGCTTAATACAGTCCAAATTCTTCCCATCAACAAGCATGCTTCTGGAGTGTCTTCTCTCCTCCAACTCCTGGACCTTGGAACAAATAGGCTACGTCAAAAATTAGTTTTTAGTACATAAACAGAACTAAGAAGGTCAGTATGTTAGGAAAAAATAAAAATTTCCATTATCCATTTCCACATCAAAGAGAAACAGCTGTTAGATGATCCACTCTTTGGGATTATCAGAGCCACTCCTCTCTTACTTATCAGCACATAAATTTGAGAACTGACTATAATGGTTTAAAGGTTCATTTCTATCCTCCTTTCCTACTAACCCACACCCACAAGTGACTTACAGACTCATGCAGGTGGCTATACATCTTTTTGGTAAAATGGTCACATGATTAACACATGATGGTTCCCAGTTAAAATTTATTCCTAAATTCATACATATTAATATGTCTAGTTGTCGTGAGCAGCTTGAGGAAAGACTTCAATTTACATGGCTCTATCAAAATGTTAAAAAAAAACATTATCAGTAGTGGAGGAAGACAGCTGGGAGGACAAAGATGTGTCCACAGAAACTGAGAAGGTACTAAAAAAGTTCTTTCAAGTAGTAAATCTACCCATTCAATTTGTCAGATTCAAGTTTACATGAAAGCTAAGTTAGCAATGATAATTTGATTTTCTACAGCAATGCTAAGTGGGATCTGATGCAGTTAAAAATAATAAAGATTAATATCCAGTGCCACACCTCCAGAAATGGAGCAGTTTTCATCAAATTATGCTGAGGAACAAACAGCTTATTTATTTGCTTGCTTCATTTTGCAGAGAAATTCCAAGTATCTAAGACAGAGTTCTGTGAGCAAACTGTTTTCTTAGACAAAACATTTCCCATAAACATGCACATTGATGTGGTGTTATTCCTGATGTTACAACACAGATAGTTCTTCCACTCATGCCAACTGCCTCCATCTGATAAAGAAATGTGATCCAAGCCCACTTATGTGCATCCTTGTGCAAACAACATCAGGGGATGATAGGGAAAACATTCACCCCAGTAAAAGACTCCTATCTTAGAGGCAAGCCTGTAATAAAATTATTCTGCATACAATAGCAATAAGAATGCAACATATATGATCATATAAACCTGATTTTGTAAGAGTTCTAAGATTTCTGGTTACCTGTTTAAGAAAACCTGAAGTCAAAACATTAGGTAGTGAAGGGCACTGTTAAGACACATTAACTGAGCCTTGCACAGGTTACCTCTGACGATTCAAGTCATACACAGAAAGGCCCAAGAAACAAAGAAAAAATGGGTATTTACTGAAGTAGATGGGCCTTGTCATACCCTATAGAAAAAATATTTTAAATATTATTTCTAGCATAGGGTAAATTTTTTCTACATTCTTCATAAATTTTGAGGACGGTGGGAAAACAATTTTAAAATTCAAACTTCAACATCCTTTTTTGACAATCAGCATATATTAGTCCCTTGAAATTCCACTGTTCACACCTTTATCTTTGAAATTCCACTGTTCACACCTTTATCCTTTCACACTTTTTTCTGACCCAGTTTGTTTCCACTTTTACTACTCAATAATTAGTAACACTTTATTTAAATATTTATTATAAAATACAAAAGAAGACTAGTAATTCTGAAAAAGATTTATATATGTATATGTATAACTGAATCACTTTGCTGTACACCCGAAACTAACACAACATTGTAAGTCACCTATGCTTCAATAAAAATATTTTAAAGAAAGAAAGAAGATGTGTTGAAAATAAGAGAATAAGTAAAAATGAAAAGTTGGAGAAGATATTTTTAAAAGGAAAATAAAGAATAAATGCAGTAGCCATGAAATCTCTTCTCTTTACTGTGCCTCTCAGAACTCTGACTGAGTACATTTCACTGACCGTCCCAGCTGCTGTGCTCTGAAATCTACCACTGAATTTGCACTGAAGCCAAGCTTTCCATAAGCTACTCCTAGACAGTGACTGAACAAGGCAGGGATTAGAATGCAGGCCCGTTCCTGGGAGATGCAGGACTCCTCTGACAGCCAACTTTAGTTCAAGGACCACCCCACTCCTCCAACCATTGGCCTTGCCAAACTTCCTTAAAACTGCATTGAGTCTAAAGTTTCTTTCAATCGTTCTTCCTTCCTTCTCCATCACCTTGGCAAGGGTCAACCTGCATTGTGATCTTTCAGCTCTCCCAGCCTCCTCTGGCAACCTTCACGTTTTCCCTTACAGGCAGTCTCCCTAATAACCCTCTGCATGTTTAATCCCGTCTTGGCACCTGCTTCTTTGGGACCTGAACTTGCACAAATGATATCAAGAGTGGTCTGAGAAGATAGGCAATAAGATGAGGATTTAGGACTGGCTCACTCACTGTCCAGCAGAGGGAGCGGACACCATCCTGGTTGGTAGATGGAACATGGATGGTCTCTGGCACATAGTGGTGGTGCAATTGCTAAAGAGTCCCCAGTGCTGACCTGGGAAATGTCCTAGAGGAGGGGAATGCTATTGCAGGTATAAAGATTCAGGTTGACCATTATACGTAATAATCCAGTCACAGCTCCTAGGAAGCCATGCTTAAAAATGAAAGCAAGAATGAAGACAACTGGGCAGAGACACTGTAGAGGAGACAGACCCCCCCCCCCAAAAAATAGTTCAGGCAAGTTACTAAACAAACAGAAAAAGACACAAAGCAGTAACAACTTCCAAGAGGGGAAATGAGAATCCGTATTGCCTACAATATATTATCTAAAATGCCCAGGTTTCAACAAAATCTTACAGAACACAAAAAAGAAACAAGGAAGAACACCCCATAAACAGGAACAAAAGTGGTTAATAGAACATATTTATATGGGTCAAGAAGATGGACAAAACCTGAAGGCGGCTATTATAAATATTTTTACAGAGAATTAAAGGAAACACTGTTTAAAGAATTAATGAAAATATCATGATAATTAGCCATCAGACAAAAAATAAAGATAGAAATGTTTAAAAAGAAGTTGCAAAGTACAATAATTTGTTTATTGAAGTACAGTTGCTGTACAATATTATATAAGTTACAGGTGCACCATATAGTAATTCACAATTTTTAAAAGTTATGCTCCATTTATAGTTATTATAAAATATTGGCTATATTCACCATGCTGTGCAATATATCCTTGTAGCTTATTTTATACCTCAAAGTACAATAATTGAAATTAAAAAAAAACAAGTAGCAAAATGGCAAAGATAAATCCAGTCATGTCAATAATTATATCAAATGCAGAAGGATTAAACATAAATCAGAAGGCAGATTCTCAGGCTGAATTTTAAAATACAATTCAATTACATTTTTTCTACAAGAGACACACTTTAGATATGAAGACACAAATAGGTTGAAAGTAAAAGGATACAGAAAAAGATATACCATGTACACAGCAACAAAAAGAGAACTGCAGTGGCTACACTAATATCACAAAAAGTAACTTTAAGAAAAATTACTAAAGAGGAACATTATATAATAGTTTATAAATAATAATTTTATAATAAAATGTCAGTCCATCAGGAAGCTATAATAATTAAAAGAAATATATACCTAACAACTCTAAATACATGAGACAAAAACTGTCAGAACTGAAGGATGAAATAGACAATTCAACAGTAATAGAGACTTCAACATCCTCCTCTCAATAACTGATAGACAGAAAATCAGCAAGGATATAGGAGACTAGAATAATATCATCAACAAATTAGACCTGATATCCAGAGAACACCCCACCCAACAACAGCAGAATACAGTATACATATTCAAGTGCACATGGTACATTCTTCAGGATAGATCATACACTAGGCCATGAAGCAAATCTCAATAAATTTAAAAGAACTGAAATTATACAAAGTATGTTCACCAAATGGAATTAAATTAGAAACCCAGAACAGAAGAAAATTTGGGAAATCCACAACTACTTGGAAATTACATAGAACACTTATAAAGTACCCACGGGTCAAATGTCAAATAATAAATCACAAGGGAACATGGGATATATTTTATTTACTTATTTAATTTTTTACTGAAGTATAGTTGATTTACAATGCTGTGTTAGTTTCTGGCGTACAGCAAAGTGATTCAGTTATATACACACACACACACACACACACACACACACATATATTCTTTTCCAGATTCTTTTCCATTACAGTTTATTACAAGATATTGAATATAGTTCCCTGTGCTATGGTAGGTCCTTGTTATTTATCTAGTTTATATATTGTAGTTTGTATCTGCTAATAGCACACTCCTAATTGATCCCTCTCCCCTGTTTGCCCTTTGGTAAGCATAAGTTTGTTTTCTATGTGAGTCTTTTTCTGTTTTGTATATAAGTTGCTTTGTATCATACTTTAGATTCTATATATAAATGATATCATATTGTATTTGTCTTTCTCTGTCTGACTTACTTCACTTAGCATGATAATCTCTATATCCATCCATGTTGCTGCAAATGGCGTTATTTTGTTCTTTTTTATGGCTGAGTAGTATTCCATTTTATATATGTACCACATCTTGTTTATCCATTGGTCTTTCAATGGACACTTAGGTTGCTTTCACGTCTTGGCTATTGTAAATAGTGCTGCTCTGAACATTGGGGTGCATGTATTTTTTTGAATTAGAGTTTTCTCTGGACATATGCCCAGGAGTGGGATTGCTGGATCATATGGCAACTCTGGTTTTAGTTTTTTAAGGAACCTCCATACTGTTTTACATAGTGGTTGCACCAATTTACATTCTCACAGTGGAGGAGGGTTCCCTTTTCTCCACACCCTCTCCAGCATTTATTATTTGTGGATTTTTTGATGATGGCCATTCTGACTGGTGTGAGGTGCAACTTCATTTAAGTTTTGGTTTGCGTTTCTCTGATAATTAGTGATATTGAGCATCTTTTCATGTGCCTGTTGGCCATCTGCATGTCTTTTTTGGAGAAATGTCTATTTAGGTCTTCTGCCCATTTTTTGATTGTGTCATTTGGGTTTTTTGTTACTGAGTTGTATGAACTGTTTGTGTATTTTGGAAATTAAGCCCTTGTCAGTCACATCATTTGCAAATATTTTCTCCCAGGCCATAGCCTGTCTTTTCATTTTGTTTATGGTTTCCTTTGCTGTACAGAAGTTTATAAGTTTGATTAGGTCCCATCTGTTTATTTTGCTCTTATTTCTATTGCCTTGGGAGACTGACCTAAGAAAACATTTCTACAATTTATGTCAGAGAATGTTTTGCCTATGTCTTCTTCTTGGAGTTTATTGTCTTATATTTAAGTCTTTAAGCCATTTTGAGTTTATTTTAGTGTATGGTGTGAGACAGTGTTCTAACTTTGTTGATTTACATGCATCTGTCCAGCTTTCCCAACACCACTTGCCAAAGAGACTGTCTTTTCTCCATTGTATATTCTTGCCTCCTTTGTCAACGATTAATTGACTGTAAGTATTAATTGAATGTAAGTTTATTTCTGGGCTCTGTATTCTGTTCCATTGATCTATATGTCTGTTTTTGTGCCAATACCATGCTGTTTTGATTACTGTACCTTTGTAATATTATCTGGAGTCTGGTAGGGTTATACCTCCAGCTTTGTTTGTTTTCCTCAGGATTGCTTTGGCAATTCTGGGTCTTTTGTGGTTCCATATAACTTTTAGGATTATTTGTTCTAGTTCTGTGAAAAAATGTCATAGGTAATTTGAGAGGGATCCCATTAAATCTGTAGATTTCTTTGTGTAGTATGGCTATTTTAACAATATTAATTCTTCCAATCCAAGACCATGGGATATCTTTCCATTTCTTTAAATAATCTTCAATTTCCTTTAACAATGTTTTATAATTCTCAGCGTAGAAGTCTTTCATCTCTTCGGTCAGGTTTATTCCTAAGTATTTTATTTTATTTTTGGGGGGATGCAATTTTAAAAGGGATTTTTTTTTTTACTTTCCCTTTCTGATATTTCATTGTTGGTGTAAAAAAATGCAACAGATTACTGTATGTTAATCTTGTATCCTACTACCTTGCTGAATTCGTTTATTAGTTCTAGTAGTTTTTGTGTGGATTCTTTAGGGTTTTCTACATTTAGTATCATGCCAGCTGATAATGACAATTTTACCTCTTCTCTTCCAATATGGATACGTTTTATTTCTTTTTTTTTTTTTCTTGCCTGATTGCTGTGGCTAGCACTTCCAATACTATGTTGAATAGAAGTGGTGAGGGTGGGCATCCTTGTCTTGTTCAGATTTTAGCAGGAAAGCTTTCAGCATTTCACTATTGAGCATTATGTTGGCTGTGGGTTTGTCATAAATAACCTTTATTATGTTGAGATATGGTCCCTCTATACCCACTTTGGTAACAGATTTTACCATGAATGGATGTTGAATTTTATCAGATGCTTTTTCTGCATCTATTGAGATGATCATGTGGTTTTTGTCCTTTCTTTTGGTGATGTGGTGTATCACACTGATTGATTTGCATATGTTGAACCATCTTTGTGACCCTGGGATGAATCCAACTTGATCATGGTGTATGATCTTTTTTTATGTGTTGTTAGATTTGGTTTGCTAATATTTTGTTGAGAATTTTTGCATTTATATTCATCAAAGATATTGGTCTGTAATTTTCTTTTTTGGTAGTGTCTTTGTCTTGTTTTGGTATCAGGGTGATGGTGGTTTCATAGAATGACCTTGGGAGTGTTCCCTCCTCTTCAATCTTTTGGAAGAGTTTGTGAAGGATCAGTGTAAGTTCTTCTTTGTATGTTTGGTAGAATTCCTCAGTGAAGCCATCCAGTCCTGGACTTTTGTTTGCAGGGAGTGTTTTTTTTTTTTTATTATTATTATTACAGATGCTATTTCACTTCTAGTGATTGGTCTGTTCAAATTATCTATTTCTTCTTGATTCAGTTTTGGTGAACTGTATGTTTCTAGAAACTTGTCCACTTCTAGCTTGTCCAATTTGTTGGCATATTATTGTTCATAGTATTCTCTTATGGTTTTTTGTATTTCTAGGATATTGGTTGTTATTTCTTCTCTTTAATTATTTTGGTTTTTTTTTGAGTCCTCTCTCTTTTCTTCTTGGTGAGCCTGGCCAGAGGTTTGTCGATTTTGTTTACCCCTTCAAAAAACCAACTCTTGTTTTTATTGATTTTTCTATTGTTTTTTTAATCTTTTATTTATTTCCTCTCTGATCTTTAGTATTTCCTTCCTTCTGCTGACTTTAGGTTTTGTTTGTTCTTCTTTTTCTACTTCTTTTAGATGGTAGCTTAGGTTGTTTATTTAAGATTTTTCTTGTTTTTTGAGGAAGGCCTGTGAACTTCTCTCTTAGGAATGCTTTTGCTGCATCCCATAGATTTTGTATAGTTGTGTTCTCATTGTCATTTGTCTCAAGGTAGTTTTTAATTTCCTCTTTGATTTCATCATTGACTCATTGCTTTTTTTAATAGCATGTTGTTTAGTCTCCAGGCAATCATTTTTTCTCATTTCTCTTTCCGTGGTTGATTTCTAGTTTCATGCCATTGTGGTCAGAGAAAATGCCTGAAGTAATTTCTATCCTCTTAAATTTGTTGAAGCTTGTTTTCTGTCCTAGTATGTGATCTATCCTAGAGAATGTTCCATATGCACTTGAAAAGAATGTATATTCTGGGTTTTTTTGGATGTAATGTCCTGAAAATATCAATTAAGTCTAACTGTTCTATTGTGTCACTTAGGATCTTTGTTGCCTTATTGATTTTCTGTCTAGAAGATCTGTCCATTGATGCTAGCGCAGTGTTAAAGTCTCCTACTATTACTGTATTCTCATCAATTTCTCCTTTTATGTCTGTTAGTATTTATTTTATGTATTTAGGTGCTCCTATATTGGGTGCATATATGTTAATGAGTGTAATATCCTCTTGTACTGATCCTTCTATCATTTTATAGTGTCCACCTTTATTTTTTCTTTATGCCCTTTGTTTTAAAGTCTATTTTGTCTGATATGAATATTGCTACCCCCACTCCTGGTATGGCCCTATTCCTCAAAGAGACTTACTAACCACTTGGTTTCAAACAGACTATAATCAAACCCTCTTGTTCTGGATGGGCCAGTGATTCATACGAGGATAGATATTTATTCCAGCAATGGGTTTTCCTTCCCTGTTGGCAGAACCTCAGCCAGCACCACTATCCTGGGGCTTAGAGAATGCAGAGGGATGTGAGTATAGCATGCAACCAGAAGACTCAATTCACAATGAGCGAAGTGTGGGAGTGGACCCATGACCATGGGATCTACTAGTTATGTAACATAGCACACCATTCAAAGGCAGCCAGCCCCAGGGAGAACTGTATTGGCTTTCTAAAGGCATAGCTGAAGCACTAGCTTGGGGACAACACTCTGAAAGGATGGGGTGCCATCCTGAGAAATTCAGTGTATGTAATAAAGACCTCAATATGGTGCTATGTCCTCACTAGGAAGAACACATAGGTCTGAGAACAAAGGAGTGAAAGTAGTAGTCGTCCTACTTAACTGTACTCCCAGTGACCATCCAAGGATTTTATGCTTTCTGTTCCCTCAACTCTGAGGTCCACAGGGTTGTAGGTCCTGTTTACCAAAGGGGGCACAATCTTTCCAGGGTAGGGGACACAGCAAGGGTCCCATTAAACTATTCTTTGTGCCAAAGGACCAGCAGGCAAGAAGACGAGTCAAGATAGTGGTAGGGATAATTGACCCTTATCAGCAGAAGGAGGTAGGACTGCTTTTACACCAGGGGTGTAGGAAGAAGTAGCTGTGGAACCCAGGTGATCCACTTGGGTACACTTGCCCCATTCTAACTGTGAATGGACAAGTACAGCAAGGCCAGACTGAGAAGGGTGTGATTTCCAAGGGTTCAAACCATTAAAGAACGAAGCTTTGGGTCACACCACCAGGTTAGCCACGAGACCTGCTGAGGAGACAGCTGAGGGCGAGGTGAATTTAGAATGCAGAGTAGAGGAGGTAGAGGACGAATGCCAGTTTTAGTCCCAAGGTCAACTGCAATGGGTAGGGCTGAGGTCATCCCACTAATCTGCCCCTTCTAAGTTCTTCTCAGAAAAGAAGTACATGGGAACCATGGGGGAGTTGCTCCTTGAACCTGTGTGGAGAAGTACATCTGTGCAAAGCAATGGAAGCCCTCTTGTGATCATGAAAATGCACCGTTCAGATTCTCTTCCCCAGAGAGTGACAGTGACCCATTGGCCCCAGCTGCTATGCTCTAAATCCATCACTACACTCAGGCTGAGGCTCTACTTCCAGTGACTTAGGGCAGCAGGCATAGAGAGACAGACCCATTCCGGGAAGATACAGATCTCCTTGGACTATTAAGAAAACACTGTGAATAGCTTAGAAAATATTCTAGGTCCCTGAAGTTCAAAGTGTTGTGTAGATCCACTGCACTGAGCCGGAATGACTAGATCTTTTAGGGCTTACAATTTGGCCAGCTTTAGGAACACCCAGAAATCAGCCCTATTTCTCCCTCACACTCGCAGAAAACACCACCACCACCACCCCGACACATACATACATAAATGATTTAAATTCCTCAGAGATGACATCAAAATTATGTAGCAATAGCTCTCAGGAATTTAAAACTATGAAAATATTATTTTAGTTCTTTTCTTCTATAACTGTAAAAAATCAGCAAGTGGGACATAATATAGGAAACAGCAATAGGCAAGAGGTCAGAAAAAATGATCCCAGCTGTTACTAAGAAGCTGTGTGAGGACTTCCCTGGTGGCGCAGTGGTTGAGAGTCCGCCTGCCGATGCAGGGGACACGGGTTCGTGCCCCGGTCCGGGAAGATCCCACATGCCGTGGAGTGGCTAGGCCCGTGAGCCATGGCCGCTGAGCCTGAGCGTCCGGAGCCTGTGCTCCGTCCACAACGGGAGAAGCCACCACAGTGAGAGGTCCGCATACGGGAAAAAAACAAAAAACAAAAAAAGAAGCTGTGTGAGTTTGAGTAGAGTCCATTTGCTCTCTGTGACTCACTTTCCTCATGTGTAAAACAGGAAGGTTGGATTAGATTATCTCTAAGACCCCTCTTTAGCTCTAAATATGATTTTGTGAACAATCCATATGCTTTCAGTTCAACCAATGGAATTCCAACATCATACATACCCTTAAATGACCACAAGGTGTCAGAATGTGTTCATCTAACATTTAAATTGTCCTCAACAATTCTGCTTATTTGCATTAGACTAGAAGACTAATTTTCCTATATCTCACACATTTTAAGAACCTTCATAATAGCCCTATCAAGGAGGTAAGGCAAGTATTATTAGTAAGACTTATCCTGGACATGACAGAGAGCCACCCATATAGTTTTTACCACCCAATAATTAACCCTTATTCCTTCTCCCAGACACTACATGCTTGTTTTCTTCACTAAGACTTCAGTTGTGCTATTTTTGTTCCCCAAATCCAAATTTTATCCCTCCTTCAAAAACTAGCTCTATGTATCCACAAAAGCAATAATAATAATGCCTAGAAATAAACCTAACACAAAATGCTTAAGACCTACGTTAATGCAACTATAATACTTTACTGAAGCATATGAAAGATGATGAGGATAAATGAAGACACCTACCATGGTCTGGAAAAGTCAGTTCTCCACAAATTAATTTTAGCCAGTTTTTTTTTGTTTGTTTTTTGTTTTTAACTTTTGTCTGTGTTGGGTCTTCGTTGCTGCGTGTGGGCTTTCTCTAGTTGTGGCGAGCGGGGGCTACTCTTCGTTGCAGTGCACAGGCTTCTCATTGTGGTGGCTTCTCTTGTTGCGGAGCACGGGCTCTAGGCGCACGGGCTTCAGTAGTTGCAGCACGCGGGCTTCAGTAGTTGTGGAGTGCAGGCTCAGTAGTTGTGGCTCGTGGGCTCTAGAGCACAGGCTCAGTAGTTGTGGCACATGGGCTTAGTAGCTCCACAGCATGTGGGAATCTTCCCAGACCAGGGATCAAACCCGTGTCCCCTGCATTGGCAGGTGGATTCTTAACCACTGCACCACCAGGAAAGTCCCTCCACAAATTAATTTTAATCCAATATATTTTTTCCAATTAAACTTGAAAATCTCAGTCTAATTATTCATCCAGAAGAGAAAAATGGGCAAGAATGGTCTGGATTTTTTTATCTCCTGAAAATACTAAGGAAAAATTAAAAAGTTACACATGCCTTACAAAATGTCAAAAGATTTTAAACTACAATCATTGACACAATGAAACAGCACAGGACTAGGAAGACAGAGCAATGGACCAGAAAACAGAGTCCAAAAGCAGATCCTGTATATATAGGAATTCAGTATATGATAAAGGTTGAATTTAAAATAAGTGATAAGAGGGAGGTCCTGTGGTTAGGATTCCCCAGGCTTTCACCGCCGTAGCCCGGGTTCAGTCCCTGGTCAAGGAACTGAGATCCCTCAAGCCGCGTGTTGCAGCCAAAAATAAAATAAAATAAGTGATAAGAAGATTGAGTAAATAGTAACTTTATTTGGAAAAATAAAATTAACTGAAGTTCTCACTGGATGCCGCAGTGAATGCTAAATGAAGTAAAGACCGTTTCTGAAAAATTATGTAATAATAGAAAAGAACAAATACCTTCCTTCCACATGCTTCATTAACCTTTTCTGGAAGAAGAGGTGGCAATACCTACCTCACAGGGGCACTGTGAATGTTTAAAAGGCTGAGGAACGGCATATTGATAAGTACTGAATATGTGTTTGCAGTGTAACAGAATCACAATAAATATTTAGCAATAAACAAATTTTTTGTTTGTTTTTAATTGAAGTATTGATGATTTCCAATGCTGTGCTAATCTCTGCTGTACAGCAAAGTGACTCAGTTATACACATACATACGTTCTTTTTTTAAAATATTCTTTTCCATTATGGTTTATCCCAGGAGATTGGATATAGTTCCCTGTGCTATGTAAAGTTTTTATTAGACTGGAAAAATACAGGACTGGAGAACAACTCCCTTGCTCCAAAGGGACCCAGAATTTATAACTGAGCCAAGATTAGAACCTGGCTCCTCTGAGTTCCAGCTCATTTCTTTTTGTTACAGATACTCTATTTTTTAAATATTAGGATACCATTCTAACACTGAAATATTTCATTGATTTCCACATGATACGAGTATCTGTACATTAAGAAACTCTTAACTGACAAACTGTTACTATAAAGTCAGTATTATTTTTAAAGCAATTTGTATTTAACTAGGCATAACAGTATTTCCATACATTTTTTAAAACTACAGTTTTTAATTTTCTGAAATATTATTTATTCAGTCCACAGTAAATGCCTGGGGTAGCCCGTAGGGTAGGAAACACTGAACTATGGACAATGCTCTAGTTTATTACTGCAGAAAAAGCACTTAATCAGAACAATCAAAAGACTGATTGCAACCTGTCAAGGAACAACCCAAGAGCCTACAGTCTTATGTCGCCTCTCAACAGGGACCTTAATCCTATGGGTAGAGAGGAAGATGTTAGCCATTTGGAAAAAAGGGCCTAAGGCTTACAGGTAAAAGTAGTTCCACTTACGGCATCAGCACAGCAATTTACTCTAATTATCAAGCGATTCATTTCTCATAGGATAAGCAGGTCTTTTAATTTCACTTCAGAAGAGGAGGAGTATGGGTCCAAACCTGGAAGGGGCATGTTGTGGCTCTTTGGGCTTTGAATCAAGGGTAGTGGCTGCCACAGGAGTAGCAGGGAAAGGGATGAAAGGCACTGGCCAGGAATTTGCACACAGAGTAGGAAGGTGGTAAGGAGAGAAAGTAAGAAAGGGGTGGTGATTCCAGGGAAGAAGATGGTGCTAGTGCAGGATGTGCATTTCAGAGGGATTTTGTATTTCAGAATCCTCCCAGAGCTAAATGCTTTTTTGAAGGCTTTGAAGTTATGGGTTCTGGTTCTGTTCTACGTCTCTCACGTTTCAATCCAGCAACTTTTATCCATGCCACTTAATTTTTGTACTTGTTTGCTCATCTGTGAAACAGGCAGATAACCACTGCTGCCACCACTTCCCAGGCTATTTGGGAGATCTCGGTAGACCTAGTATATTATACAAATAGAAGACACTGCTGTGACTCAAGGCATCTGCCCAGCCTGGATTATGCAGAAACAGAAAACAGAGTAACACCTAGTCTCACCCTACCACAGGATTGAGCTCAAGAAGACAAGAAAAATCACAGCTCTTTTTGGCTCTACATTTTTCTTTTTTTCTTTTTTTTTTGCGGTTCGCGGGCCTCTCACTGTTGTGGCCTCTCCCGTTGCGGAGCACAGGCTCCGGATGTGCAGGCTCAGCAGCCATGGCTCACGGGCCCAGCCGCTCCGCGGCATGTGGGATCTTCCCGGACCGGGGCACGAACCCGTGTCCCCTGCATCGGCAGGCGGACTCTCAACCACTGCGCCACCAGGGAAGTCCCTGGCTCTACTTTTTGGCGTGTAGAAATGAGAGGATACTGACATGATGGATGCTACAGAGTTCATCAGAACCTGCCCTCACCTTTCATCACTCCAATTTATGATTGCTTCTGAGGTTCACAAGCAGGTAGACGATAGCCAGAAAAAACTTCACCTGGTGAATTTTAGAGAGTAAGGAAGATGCAGTTTCCTGGGATCATAAACATAAGGAAATTCACCTTTCACCTTTGTCAAACAGAAATGAGCCATCTCCCTCCCACTCTCCCAGGTACTCTGCAGCCCTGTATCCCAAACCATTCCCAAAATTTAGAATTCCATTTCCACCTCTTCTCTTTGAGCCTTAGTTTTACCTGGAGGACCTTCTCATCATAAAACTATCCCAGCAGAGATATTATTTTGAACCAGTGAGATGCTGAAAATTTTTCTGACAAAGATTTTGAAAACACTGCAACAGAAGGATAGCATTGCATGTGTGAGAATTCCTGGCCTCAAATTTTAAATTATATTTGTGAAAGGTGCATGGGCTTGGCTCTCAGATAAGAAAGGTACAGAGCATGTCCTTCTGGTACTATCTATGTGCACTTGCTATCCCAAAAGCACTTCCATTTCCATTGCTCAAAATTGTGATCAGCTCTACGGTAGAATGAGACTCTCAATAATGCCTGGAAACAATTCTCTGTGGAGAGAAAAAGCACCACTGCCTTTTAAAATAGACAGCAGAGGTCAGCAAAGCCCAGTCCACTCATCTACTCCTGGGAAGCCTCAGCAGACCCTGACATTCACAGTGCAAATTTCAGGTCCATTAGCAACCAAACCTCTCTTATAAGGATTCACAAGATAATTGAGAGAAGGTTTCTCCTAGGTATAGTGAGTGAACACTAATCGCTTCAGTGTTGGTATAATAAGGATGAACAAAGCCATGGCTCTCACGATTATGCAGTAAACACAAACAACATAGCAGGCTTTGGGAGACATTATTTTCAAATGAATAGGCTCCTCTCAGACTTGGTCAGGAGCAGGTGATATAATATACCAATAAACACAAAGCATATATATGATACGTATCACACTTGAATAAAAAGACTGCAATTAAGGAAAGCCATTTAAAACTATAATTAATAATTTTTAAGTAAATATACGCTTGTAACCGAATGCAGATGGCAAACCCACTATACAGCTGACCCCTGGGCATGAAGAAGAAATTAACAGGAGGTGCATCACATGCTATTAATTATTTGCACTGCTACAGTTGTTTGCTACATAATATAGGTCAAGGGGTTAGCCTGAAGCTTCTCCTAATATATTAGTAAATAAATTTGAACAGATTTTAATTTGTTAATGGAAAGGTCTGGGCCAGTTGCAAATAAGAGTGAGGCTACTTTGTCTCCCTCATTAGCATGCAACTAGGCTTACCCTTCCCACTCATACAAAATATAACCTTTCCACAAAGTGTAGTGTAATTTGTCAGAAAAAAACTCTGTAAACTATATCAGAATAAAGATAAATATGTATCATGTGGTCATCCTCTTCACAGAGTCTTTATAATAATTGCATGTCTAACACCTGCCTCCAAATAATACTGCCTGCGAAATAATACCACTCTGAATCTTCACAGTATGTAAAAAATGACAGGGAATATAATAGCTAGTCCTCTAACTTATTTCTAAGTATCTGTACTTATAGCTACAGCCTTTACTGCAGTTCACTAGTATGTCCCAGGTTTGGTTTGGTTTGGTTTTTCTCACAGAAGACCCTCCCTGCTTGGCAATTTTAAATACTTAGTCTACATTATGGATTATGATATTTTCAGAAAGCTGACATTAAAATCACATAACGAACCATTGCATGCTATGTGATGAAAGCCGAAGTTTGAAGTGAAACGAGTGATTCAAGTTATATATTGTAGACAATTTCATCTAATAGTTGTAGTTCATATTTTTTTCAGTGCCTCCTACCCCCATCCCCAATCATTTATTTAATACTGAAAATAAGATTGACATCCCAAATAAGGAAGAGCCAAATCGAAAGTTTAGAACTGTAAAAGTGAATTTTAATTCTCCATCTCCTCTTCATTCTTCCCCCCCCCCCCCCGCACCTGGACCCCAGGGGGACTGTCCTCCCCCTCCGGCCATCCCCTCCTCAGCCACAGCCCTTGTTCCTCAGACGCCTTCGATTGAGGTGGGAATCTCTGCCATTGTTATCCAAGTATGACTGGAGTTCCCTAGATCTCTATCCCCTCTGTGGAGCAGATTTTTCCCTGGTGCCCACGGTGCCGGGCAAGTTCTTTCAGGTGTCAGGGCAGCTTCCCTTTGGAGGTTCAGGAAGGGATGCCCCACACAGTTAGATGACAGAGTGGCAGGGCTGAACGGCACAAGTCTCTTTTTGAACAGATCAATGGAGAGCCTACCTGCCAGGATTATGGCTTTGGAAGGCCATAATTCACCATCAAGGGCAGAAGGTCAACAACAGGAGATGCAAAACTGATATGAGAAAATCTGGGTTTACGAAATCCGTTAATTTAAGGAGTTAAACTGACTCAGAAAATCTCATAAGACTTCCTGCAAGCTTTCATTCCCACGTTTGTATTGATGGCTCACATCTACATTTCCAGTCCTGAGCTCTCACACAAGTAAGTAACATTGATTTAGGGTTTAGTGGTTTCAGAAAATGCTTTCAAGTTCATTGTCGGATTGGATGTTCACCATAGCCCTGTGAAACTGGCAGGGCTCAGAGAGGTACAGCGACTTGCTTCAAGTCACACAGAGGGGACTCAGGTACTGGCCCAGTGACTCCAAATCCCAAGCTCTCTCCGCGACCCCATGCCGTTTTCCCCAACCTTAAAGTACCTAAGAGCTATGCCACATTCCACACCAACTGCCCCGGAACATCCGAGGTGAGCGCACGTTGACATTCTGAAATCCCTCACCACTTTTTCCTCATACCTTCCTCCCCCTTTTCAGGATCCTTGGCTGAGTCCCAAAACTGCAGAAAATACTTGGGTGGTCTTGACCGAAGAACGACCTCCCACCTCCACCCCCGACCCTCTCCCTGCAGAGTGGCAAATGCCCTCTCTCAGCAAGTGGCAAGTGTCTTTTGCATGTGGAATGGAAAGATACACTATTGATCACAGGACTCAGCTGGAGAAGTGGGTGGGCAGGTAACTAACGTCTGACTCCCTCCCCTCTCTGGGGCTAGAGCTATCTAGGGCATCCGCCAACTCTCCAGAATTGCATGATAGGAAGCTGAAGAGAATTTAACCTATTTCCCAACGTGGATGGCACAACAGACCACAAGATCCTCTGCCCTACCATCAAAGTAACCTATCCCACATCTCCTCTTCAAATTGAAAAAAAGGAAATTGTGACTAAGTCCCTGTCGAGAATCTCTTAAAGGGATGTGGACGAGCCACCTTACCCACGCCACTCAACAGTGTATTGGATTAAATTTGGGTCGGGGGAGAAAGGAAAAAAAAAATAAGACAGTGATTGTAGAGCTTAACAATTGCAACAGAGACAGAAAAATAAGTCCAGGTAACGAAATACTATGCTACTGGCCAAGCACGGGGGCCCATTCATCCCTTAGTGCTCATCTTTTCACCTGTTATTTTGTACAAAAATAGAGGACCTTATTTTAATACTCTCAATCGATGACTTTCTGGACCATCATTATCTTCATATTGAAAAAGTACAATCCCCTAGAAAAAGAAATCATTGCAAGCAGCTATGGCAGAGGACACCTCTGTCTGTAGTACTGGAATCTCCTCAGTAGCAATCCCTTCTCTATTCTAGATTGTCACTCATACTATTTCATATTAAAATAACGTGAGGAAATACCTCCGCAGTCCATATGCCTGATAGCTCTGATCCAAAGCTACTGTCTGCCTGCGTGTAATATAGACTCTATAATGTATTAAGTTCAACGTTTGTACCTTTTGGGCAATACTTTCATTTTAGTCAGTGCAGAACTTTGGCAATAAGGCATAAGAAATGACAGAGAGAAGCGTATATGTTAATCCTTACCAATTTCCAACCCTTTTACTTTCTTTTGTGATGTAAAAAAACATAAACAACCCTATTTGGTAACTGGAAGGAATGGAGGAGCACAAACGTCAGTCCCCGTAATTACAATAAGGCCTCAAGGATTTGTCAAACCTAAGCCTAAGTCAGGTACTTGCGGTACGCGGGCCTCTCACTGTTGTGGCCTCTCCCATTGTGGAGCACAGGCTCCTGACGCGCAGGCTCAGCAGGCATGGCTCACGGGCCCAGCCGCTCCGCGGCATGTGGGATCTTCCCGGACCGGGGCACGAACCCGTGTCCCCTGCATCGGCAGGCGGACTCTCAACCACTGCGCCACCAGGGAAGCCCCCAAGTCAGGTACTTTTAATTCCAAATATCTTCCCTTGGTTGTGGTGGAGAAACACTAGCACCTTGCACTCTGAGGCATCGTTTCACTCGCTGTTACCCCGCTCTTCTCCTGATGCTCAGCGTTCCAAAAGTGACCCTTCTAGACAGAGTCTATGAATACCTCTGTGCCTTCTGCAGACATTTTAAACATTTAGCCAATGTGATGAAATGCTTACTTTTCAGGGGAGACTGCATTTCTCTCTCTCTCTGTCTTTCTTGAAGCTGCTTTACACTGGGTTAAAAGTCAGTAAATCATTTTAGTGTCAAAATACAAATATTCATTATAAGCTTCTTTGTCAACTAAAACCATATAAATTACGGTCATCATTTCCACTGTTTTTCTAAATCCCTATACCTACTCTTAAAAGAAAAAACAGGGGCTTTCCTGGTGGCGCAGTGGTTGAGAGTCCGCCTGCCGATGCAGGGGACGCGGGTTCGTGCCCCGGTCCGGGAAGATCCCACTTGCCGCCGAGCGGCTGGGCCCGTGAGCCATGGCCGCTGAGCCTGCGCGTCCGGAGCCTGTGCTCCGCAACGGGAGAGGCCACAGCAGTGAGAGGCCCGCGTACCGCAAAAAAAAAAAAGAAAAAAAAAAAAAACCTAAATAGGCAGCATCCAGTGTAGCGCGGGTTAAAGCCACATATCCACGTCACCTCAAAGCTTGAAGAAAGGTACAGAAAAACTCCTTCACAGCACTGGACGTGAGGAGCAAGATTCCCTCCTTAGAGATTAATGGTGTTACTGAAATGAAAATTACTTCAAATGATAACAATAGTGACCTGAACACTAGCTATCATTTATTGAGAACAGCTAAAGTTTAGAAGGTGCTTACCAAGTGCCAGGTATGTGTTAAGCACTGTATACATATTATCTCATATTTAGCCTCTCAATAACACATAAGGTAGATATTATTATTATCCCTATTTTACAGATGAAGAAATTGATACTTAAAGTTAAATAACTTGCCCAAGATCATGTGTCTGCTAAGTGGCCAAAATGGGATTCAAAGCTGGATGGTCTGTCTCCAGAGTCTACCCCCATACCTCCTATACTCTATAGCCTCTCTGATAACAGACACGCACACAGCACTTTCTGACCTGTAAAGTATTTTATACATTTATCGAGTATTTCACATTCACCCTGTCAATGCTCACAACACCTCTATCTGCCTGCCCAGAGGTAACTTAGCCTGTTTGAACACTTCTAGGGACACAGAAGCAACAATGGTGCACTGCAGAAACCCTGGAATCTGGAGTCTGACACATCTGGACTCGCATCCCTGCTCTAGGATTTATTGGCTGTGTGACCACGGGCAAATGACTTAACTTCTCTGAGCTTCATTTTCTTCACCTGCACAATGGGTTTCATAGTTCAGCCTTGCTTTCCCCCACAGTGTCACTAGTCCTAACATAATGTATATGAAGGTGCTCTGTTAACTGCAAAGCAGTGGAAATGAGATCCTTAACGTGAGGGCCACAAACAGGCTGTGGAAGGTTTGTATGTATATATATGCATTTTGTGTGTGTGGGAATACTGACCTTGGTTTTCATCAGATTGCCCCAAATAAGGTGAAAAACTGCTATGGTATATATTGACTCATTTTGTCTTCAGGTGACTAGAAAAGAAAAGAGTTCCCTTTATTGGAGACTATTCTGTATCCTTATAGTTTCTTTCTATGTCTATTGGACCTCATTTGATGAAGACACCATAGGAAACAGGCATGTTACCGCTTCCACATACCAGCCTTCCCAAGATTTAATAGTTCTCTCTCCTCATCTCTGCTTCCAAGCCTTAACCTCTCAGTCACTAATTCATCTATTCAATATGTATTAAATGCCAAATTTAAGCACAAGCACGGTGCCAGATGCTAGGGACACAGCAGAGAACAGCACTCCCTACCTGATGAAACTTAAGAGTCTAGTAGAGAAGACAGATAAACTTTGGTCTTGAGAGTGGCAAGAGAGTTCTAGGGATGACGTGTGGAGCACCACAGGAGCTCAGATGATTTCTGTATCTTTTTCATATAGAGAATGGTGGAGTCCTTCTCTAGCCTTGTCACTTTCCCCCCAATGCACTTAGTTTGTCTAGATGTTCCTTTTAAAATGAACCAGAAAAAGCACAGAGGTGTATTACGATCAGCATAGCAAGGAACATCTCCATCATTCCAGACTCTAAACTTTAATTAATATAGGCTAACATCAACTCACTATATTTCCTCAATTTTGAGTTTCATGATTTCTACATTTCAATGTATCTGAAAGTGAGAGATAACTGCAAACATTTAATGTGAAGTACTTTATCTGGTCCAACAGAGATCATTTGGGGTCAATGATGCAAGTTGTAAGCAAAGAAAAGCACCTTTAAATGGGGGAAATATGGCAACCACATCTTGCACTCATGACTCATAGATGATGAAGCATGAACCCTTTAAAATGTTGGACAAGACCCCAAATGATCGGGCCTCTGCCCATGGCCCCAGTCTCAATTTTCACCACATATTGTCTTGAGCCCTGTGCGCCAAGCCTTCCAAATTGCTTTCAGGTGCCAAATGGGCAGGTAGTTTCACATATATAACAGCTATCTATTAGCTATCTTCCTCAACTAAACTGAGCATCTGCAGGGTGTGACCAAGCCTGATTCGGCTCCCCAGTCTCCAGTACTGAGCACAGTTCCCCCAGTATACGTGTGGGAAAGTTTTAAGGAAGACATTAATTCACGGGTTTACTATGGACTAAAACCCCAACCCCTTTTCATACGGGTTGCTAAAGCCATCTCTTCCATCCTGTACTTGTGCAATTAGTTCCAAAATCTAGCTCAGATACTACCCTGTCTACAAAACCTTCATTAATTATCCCTGACAGAAAGGACCTCCCTCTTCTCTGAATTCATTCCTGACACTTTCCATGAGGCTCAAACAATAGTTCATCAGCAGGCAGAAGCAGGTTCCGCTAGAATCCTGTTTCTCAGCTATTCTGCGACAGGGCACACTGACAAACACTATATTTTAGACAGTCCACTTAAAGAGATTAAAAAATTCAAAAAAGGCCAAAGCACGTGGATGGTAACGGCCTCACAATCACTATTTCTCTGCGTTCGGGAATACACGCACAATTATTGCACACCCATGTGGTTCTTTGAGTGGAACTGTTTACTGCCTTGATAGCTTATGCTCTCTCAAATACTCTCTAAGCCAAATGCTTAAATTTCCCAGGCATCACACTGTTGTTCCTTGGTGCTGGCATGAAATTATGGTCATGTAACTATAAAGGGCTTGTGGTACTCCGGGGTGCCAGGGTGCTCTGGTTCAGATTGTGACAGAGAGTACACTTAGCTCACCAAATTCACAGCTTGCTTGAAGAGGGAGAATACCACTGACTTGAAAGGGCTTAGAACATGTGCCCTGCTCACACACTTGAGCATGTGCCTCCCAGGGCGTATGCAAATAACCCAAGGTGTCTCATGACTGACAGATCTTAACCCCCTGAGTTACATTCAGGCAACAGGGTGGTCATGTGGTAGAAAGCATTAAAGCACAAGTCAGGAGAGCTGGTCTAGACTTGCTGGCCCAAAATACCGGTAGTAGTCCTCTCATCTCTTAAATGACGTAATCTTGAATGGCCTTCCTGGTCTGGACACTCTAGGAGTCTATGGCAGAGATTCACGCCATTCATCTTCTAGATCCCCATAGCCTAGCTGAGGGCTGGGGGCAAACACATGTGTGATGAATAGAAAAGTGAGGCGATTTACTTTGTATTTGACCTTGTTTTGCTTTACGAGACATGTGTCTTTGGCATTAATAATGGATCGGCACCACCTTTTTTATGATAGTGTCAGGGATAGAAGACTCGTTCAAGGCCAGCTTAGGCTAGTTGGGAAGCATTCAGCAAGAGGCCTAAGTAGGTCAAGGAAATACCATTTTACATTGACAAATTCAGAAATCCATGGATCTGGGCAGGCTGTGTTATAGGAAATGATCTAAAAACAACAAAAAGTGATCTGTGACTTCAGTAACACTAAGTGGGAGTGCAGACGGCAGAAAGGAGAGTCTAGAACATTGAAGAACAAACTAAGCCCTTTTCTGGCCAAATATCAGTTTGACGGCATCAGGGCAGAGTTGTAATTTTATGATAGTTGGAGTGGGACTTGCAGTTTTACTCAAATAAGAAAAACATTGGTTTTTAGAAATCAATGTGGAATGATCCAACTTATCTACCTGTCTCTGAAACATAGTCCTAGGGCTGCAATTCAAGAGGACTTCTGATTCAAGGCCAATGTAAATGGGCAGGGAGAATGGAACATGCAACCAAATGGCTAACTCGCTGAACAAGGAGGGCGGAGACACGAGTTTCTTCCGGGTTTCTAGCACCCAGCCAACCCAGGCTGACAATGTTCCAGTAGCAGTATGAAAATCAGAGACCCCTCCCCTGGATCAGGAGGATCTTCCAAGAGAAACACTTAGACTCCTGGAAGATGTGCCCTAGGCAAAAAGATATGCCCTGAGAAGCCTCATAAAAGGAAACAGCAACACCTGTGACTTTACAGAAAACCAGTTGCAAATAGAGAATTTTCAAATTCCCGGAGTACTGAGTCAGAATGTGGCAGTGAGGGGAGGACCAAGCCCTTGTCCCCAGACTACCCTTCATCTCTTCCCATTCCTCTCCGAGCTCCACCACTTACATGAGGACCGTCAGGTCCTCCCACGTGGAGACCCCAGCCTGCATGCTTAAGCTCCAGCTATTGTGACCCAGCAATTGTATTTCTAGTTATATACACGAGAGGATTAAAAACACATGTCCGCACAAAAATGTATACACGAATGTTCATAGCAACACTATTCACAATAACCAAAAAGGAGAAACAACCCACATGCCCATCAACTGATGGTTGGATAAACAAAATGTGGTCTGTCCATACAATGAAATATCATTCAGCCATAGAAAGAAATGAAGTACTGATCTATGCTATAACGTCGATGAACCTTGAAAACACGCTAAGTCAAAGAGGCCAGTCACAAAAATGCATATTTTATGATCCCATTTATATAAAATATCCAGAATATGCAAATCCATAGACACACAAAGCAGATTAGTGGTTACCAGGGAGTGGGGAAAGGAGAGATTAAGAGGCGACTGCGTAATTTGTATGGGTTTCCAGTTGTAGTGATGAAATAGTTCTAGAGCTAGATAGTAATGTTGGTTGCACAACACTGTGAATGTACTGAACGCGTATCCTAGTCCATTCAGCTGCTAAAACGAAGTATCACAGACTAGGTAGCTTATAAACAACAGAAATTTATTTCTCACAGTTCTGGAGGCTGGAAGTCCAAGATCAAACAGCAGCATGGTCGTGTTCTCCTGAGGACCCTCTTCTTGGCTTATAGCCTGTGCTTTCTCACTGTGTCCTCACATGGTAAAAGGGGCAAGCGATTTCAGAACACTAATCTCATTCGTGAGAGCTCCACCGGCATGGTTTAAGCACCTCCCAAAGGCCTCACCATTTAAGACCATCATCTTTGGGGATCAGGATTTCAACCTATGAGTTTTGAGGGACCCATTTAGACCACAGCAAAACCACTGAATTTTCACTTTAAAATGGTTAAAATGGTAATTTTGATGTTATGTGTGTCTTACCACAATTATAAAACAATCGCAAACTCATTTATGCAAAAGGATTGATGACTAATAACCAACAGCTTACATGTTTAAAATTTTAACATACAGTGAAAGCAGCTTGTATTTGCTGAATTTCAACCATATATTAATTACGTCGTATGTCTATAAGCTCTCACTACTACCCTGTAAGGTAGGCATTTATTTATATCTCCATTTTAGAGATGAGAAAACTGTGAACTGAACTATTTTATCCAAGGTCACGCAACTGTAAGTGGAAGCACGTGGCATTCAAATCCAGATCTGACTCCTAAGTCTACACTCGTGATTATGCTAAAGAAAGAGGAAATGTGGTGGAATCTGGGGCACCTGCCAGCAGTTTGAGAAGGTTTGGAGAGCAGTGTGCCTCCAACATAAGGAAATCAACCACTTGGACATTCTACAACTGAAACAGTGGTCTCCAAACTTCTGTCATCATTATCCGTGATAAAATCGGAACATGCGCTCCTAATATGAGCATATTTCATTGTATGCATTAAAGTATATACTTGAACTTCTAGTAAATCACATATTAGCTATTATTAAAGATCCATTTATTTCTTGTTAGGATCAAAGTAAATACAAGTTTTAATATATCCTTTCTACTTCGCGGATGAATCATCTTACACACACACCCTTAGGGGTGAAAGGGGTCTACCCTGGAGACCACTGCTCTGGAGAAAACAAGCCCTGGCTCTAGCCACATATTAAGTGATTTGACTGAAGAATCATTATTGATGACTTACTTGACACAAGGCACCTTGCTAGCCTCCATGGATGGTGCATAGTAAACCGAACACTTTCTCTGTTGTCAAGTTACTCACGATCTAGAAAGGAATCAGTCACCCACTTGGATTACTCCCATCTAAGGCAGACTGGGCTAAGTATGATAACAGACACAGGTTAAATTCAAAAGCCCTTTAAAAATTGTCCACTAAATAGTTTGAAAGATAAGCTGTTATGTCAATTTCAGTACTAAGATGTAAAAAAAAAATGACAGATGGAGATAGATCAGATGTTGACTTATCCAAACATTGAAATATACTAATTTGGGGTACACAATGCATGGAATGCATCTATATGGGTGTGTGCATGTGTGTATAAAACATACATAATATATGTGCCAAGTCTGGGAAAACAGTCACAAGTGATAGAATGCACGAACAAGAGAACTTGATTTTAGAAAAGGGTTGTTAGCATTACGATTTTTATCCTCCAGAGCTTCTGATCATGACGTTAGGTAGTTCATTTGAAATGCGGCTTTTATCTTTCTTATGTCCTGGCTAACAAACTCTTTTTTAAAAAATATTATTGGGCAATCACTAATGTATTTTAAGTAAATTAAGCATATTATGTCCCATTTACCACTTCATCATGGAGATGATCTATAAGTCCTTGGAAATATAGTAAATTTAAAAGAAAAAAAACCACTTTCCAAATAAATACTTTCTCTGCTCTGGCTTAAAAATAAACTCCAATATGATTTAGGAAATGTTCTTATTTCTGCTAGGTATTGTGATTTCTGAAATAATGAAGTGTAGTACTTGAAAATCACATTTAATTTACTCTGAGGGAAGCAAGCTAATGCCATGCAAGGTTGCTGGGGAAACTGAAAAGCTTCTTTAGGTCAGTGTTGTAGCAGAGAAGTAAGCTGATATTTCACAATTTATTCATGGTCATAGCTCCAAACTCTTTCCTGATTTTTAACAACATATTCCTAAGTTTACATTAAATATTCACATACCCCTTTAATCTGTTCTTATTTTTCGTAGCTGATGGAGATTTGTAAAGCAAAAAAAAAAAAAAAAAAATTGAGAATTTAAGCTGCTCTTTATCACAATCCCTGTACATTTTAAGTTATTTTCCTAAAGCCCAATTCAATAAAAAATTACATCCGGTTTCAGAACCAGACAAGCTCATTTTGGGCAATGGAAGCCTATTTATCATTAAACTTTTAGATGAAATAAAATAAGGGCCCTGGGCTTACAATGACTCTAATTATTCAGATAATTCACAAAAGCCCTGATTTATGCTAAATACTTAGCTTTAATTAGCCAGAGGCTACATAAAGGAAGAGGGGGTCTTAAGATGAGTGTTGGAAAAAGAACATATGTGGCAGGAGCTATTAGTTGCTTTCCGAACACTCATTTTCCTCCCCCTTTCTCCTATTCAAGCAGAACTACCTCTCACTATAGAAGCTGGATATGCCAGATACCCACCTTCTAATCCTCTCTTGCTGCTAAGAAGTGAGTATTTGACTATCGCTTATATGGCCAGTGGAACCCAAGGGCAGTTGGCTAGGGAAGGTTTTCCTCCATAATTAAAAGTAAGAAGAAACGTCCCTTATTCCTCTTCGCTGGACATTTTTTTCCTGCATATGATATCTGGAGCTGCTGCAGCCATCTTGCAACCAAGAGGGGAGACACCATCATGCTAGCGATGATGAGGATGACAGAGTAGAAAGATGAAAGAAACACAATAGTTCTGATGGCACGGTTGAGACACTGAATTAAGTAACCCTAGAACCAACCTACCTCTGGATGTGAGATATTAAAATGTCCTCATTGTTTCAGCCACCTTTAGTTAGATATTCTATTAATTGCAGTCAAAAGCATCCTGTTAAAAACATGGTTGATTTTTCCTGTATATTCTCCAAAGTCACCAAATTGACCTTTTTTTTTTTTTTTCTATAAACTAGCACTGTAAATCAGAATGTCAGAGCTTGGAAAAACTTTTAAAATTTATGGATTTTAAAGTTGGCAGGAGAATCATCTGTGGGATTTGTTTTCCCAAACTACACTCATGCCACCTTCACACAGGTACATAACAGCTGCTGTAGTGAGACACTTCAGTGATGAGATCATACCATCACTCAAGTGTCTTAGGGAAGAGAGAGACAAAGCAAGAAAGAGACTGAGAGACAGATCTACACTCATGTCATCACTATACAGATGAGGAAACTAAAGGCCAAGTCGTTTTTCAAGGTCACCTAAAGCAACCCCTAAGAAGGGACAAAGTGCTAAGGGAGCTTTCGAGCAAAGAAAGAGCACATCACCCCAAAGGATGAACAAAACCAACTGACCTGGCAGGACTGGACCCAGGCCCATTATTGAATGCTGAGCTGGGAACATCTACACACAGGCAACAGAAAGCCCTGATGGGTCCTTTTGTCTGCTTATCAAGCTCAAAGTCCCGGCCTGACATCCAAGACCCTCTGCAGCCTGGCTCCTCTCCGAAAGTCTTGCTGAATTTCTCCTTTCTCGCCACCACTCCCTTGCTCTTTACTGTTCCATGAAAATGCCAGGTTCATCTGGCCAGCCTCCTCCTCAGCCTCGAATGCCCTCTATTTTTATCCACTGGCCTTCCAAATCCTATCCATCTTTCAAGGTGTCACATAAACATCATTGCATGTGTCATTTGATGGTGACAGCAACAAATTATTTCTGTAATCTCTGTCTCTATACATGTACACCAGGGTATTTTGCTTGAAACTTATAATTAAGCTAAATTTTATAATAAAAAAATATAAGGACTATCAAGTAAAATTGAATCCAATGAAGTTGTTATCAACCTATGTAATTATGCAGCATGAAACACTTTATATCTCTCTGATTTTAAGGGCATCAAAAAAGGTTCAGAGCAAACTGTATTTTGTTTAGTTATACTGTATTTCAGTCAAAACCTAGAACAAAATTATAGGAGGAAGTAAAGTGAAAAAATGCAGGGCAGGACTTCTCTGGTGGCGCAGTGGTTAAGAATCCGCCTGCCAATACAGGGGACACGAGTTCGAGCCCTGGTCTGGGAAGATCCCACATGCCACGGAGCAACTAAGCCCATGCATTACAACTACTGAGCCTGCGCTCTAGAGCCCGTGAGCCACAACTACTGAAGCCCACGTGCCTAGAACCCATGCTCCACAACAAGAGAAGTCACCGCAATGAGAAGCCTGTGCACCGCAGCGAAGAGTAGCCCCCCCCTCGCCGCAACTAGAGAAAGCCCACGTGCAGCAACGAAGACCCAACACAGCCAAAATAAATAAATAAAATTTATTTAAAAAATGCAGGGCAGCAATTAAACTGTTGATTTATAACAACACGTAGTATCAGAGTTGAAAGCTTTCAGAGATCACTTAACCCACTGCCTCATCTTACACGTGGGGAAATAAAGGTCAAGGGGGGAAATGTGGTTAACTCCTCGTCCAGGGACCTTTATTTTTTGTCCCCAAAGGTGGAATTTAGAACCTCCATAATAACAGCTACCTACAAATCTTAGAAGTTGTCACTGTTCCAACTATCTAAACTCATATTGCCTTAGCCAAATGCAGTACATCCAGGAGTCTTGATCTTTTTTCCTAAGCTGTTTTTTTTCCAGAAAGTTTCCTACTATCATCTGTTCCTCATACCTTGAACACTAATGGCATGGACATAAAAATAAGACATCATTCTATTGTTACAACAAATAAGATTTCAAGTAAGAAAACAGCTAATAGCGGATAGACAAAGCTTCATGGATCCCTAAGTGATATTAAACTCCAAACATTATAAGAGGTAACATGAAGTGGCATTATTCTGATTTTAGTGTTAGAGTGGATACAT
Organism: Delphinus delphis; assembly: GCF_949987515.2. Classification (NCBI taxonomy): domain Eukaryota; kingdom Metazoa; phylum Chordata; class Mammalia; order Artiodactyla; family Delphinidae; genus Delphinus; species Delphinus delphis. The sequence continues at coordinate 9,376,478 of NC_082704.1, forward strand.
TTAAATCATACAAATAAAATCAGTATCACTTTGCAGAAAATTTGCTGTACTAAATTCCGAGCAACTGGTTCAGTTATGGATTCTGTTTCCAGCTCTACTTTTGGCTTGTTTATGACTTTAACAGTTCTCCTTTTGTAAATGGATGTTTTTTAAACTAGGCTCTGAAGATGTATCATGGGAGATTGTTTGTCCATTGCTATTAGAATATTCTAATTTTGTTTTCATTTCTATGATAATTTATTTAAAAGTTTCCAAAGGTATATTCTTATAATCAGTGCTGTCATGCTATTTTTCTGCCCATTTATGGGTTTGTGTTAACCAACCGAATGGAAACCAAGTGTTGTAATTGTTAAAAGCTAGACAGAAAACCCCACAAAGGTGGACGTGTTAGACAAAAGATGTGTTCTTGCCAAACAAAAGCGCTGTATATTGGGATTCCCTGGTGGCGCAGTGGTTGAGAGTCTGCCTGCTGATGCAGGGGACACGGTTTCGAGCCCTGGTCTGGGAGGATCCCACATGCAGCGGAGCAACTGGGCCCGTGAGCCACAACTACTGAGCCTGCGCGTCTGGAGCCTGTGCTCCGCAACAAGAGAGGCCACGATAGTGAGAGGCCCGCACACCGTGATGAAGAGTGGCCCCGGCTCGCCACAACTAGAGAAAGCCCTCGCACAGAAACGAAGACCCAACACAGCCAAAAAATTAATTAATTAATTAATTAATTTTTTCAAAAAAAGCGCTGTATAGGATGCAGGTGTCCTTCTTTGACTAGAAGAAAGGAGTGGGAGAAGGGAATCATCACGTGCTCTACATATGAGGAGTTTATACCTAATTTTATGTGTATTACTTAAAATATATATTTATATATAAATATATTACATGTTATATTATTCACTTCATTTATATTATTATACTTTTATTTTAATAGCATTATGAAAATAATTTAAGTCAACACTGGGGATTAGTAAGAATTTTTCCCCCTTTAAAAGTGATCTCTATATTACTCAGTTGAGAAAAACAGGCTTAAATGACCTCTCAGCCCCCTGTGGCTGTGACATTCCATGTGTCCATTAGAACTGACTCAGAGATCCTATTTACAGAGCCCAAGTGAATTGAAGTGGAGAATTAAACAATATCCAATGAACATTCCCCCTTTTCTAGTATATCGTCCAAAAATGCAGACTACAAAAATGGCTTTCCTAAATTTTCCAATTAGAGACAATATCCCAAACTGAAAACAAAATTGAGGAAATTCACAGTGTTGTGTCTGGGCCAGTTTCTTGGAGTTGGTTGAAATTTCTTTCAGCAGGTCATCTTGGTGGTATTTTTCATGAAGGACAGATACTTGACACACTGTAGCCGGCACAGAAAGGATTACAGAGGCTGAGAAGGAAGCAAGGTATTTCCCTTTCCCATTTCACAATCTGCAGTGCTATCTCACAAAGTTGTTTTTTTTTTAATTTAAATGGAAAACTCAATATTAGAAACCATGGGAGAAGTGTTGTTTGTGAATTACTCCGTCATTCACAGTAAGAGTGTATCTCGCCCTTTTCCTCCTCATTCGTCACACAGAGACCCCGGGTCTGGCTACATCCTTGACGAGTAATATTTTTTATAATGTTCTTATAAGTGATTGCTTGCAGCATCTTATAGTCTTATCTCAGCTTGTGCAGCTTCTCATTAATATTCTGTACATATTGAAGAGTTTTCTATATCATTGTCCATTAACAAGGAGAATAATCACTCATTCAGTTATCAAGCAGTCAGCAAAGACCTGGCCTTACGCCCTTAGTGCAAAGAATCATGGGATATCAAGAAGGTTAAATGTGGTTGACATTATGATAGTTACATTTTTTATATAATTAGAGTTCTATAACCAAGTTGATCAAAGATAAGCAAAGAAATATTAAAGTCTTTTAGGACTTAGAGACCATATTAGTGACTCTTTACCTCTTAGTAGAATGACAAAAACCATATTTCAGCTGATACATACCAATGAGCATTCTTTTATGGCAAACAAGAAAAGGTCATAAGTTTACATATAAATGACACATTATTACAAAATAGCTTTTAAAGAGAAGTGAGTTAAGTGATACTAGAAAATTCAAAATTGAAATGGGGCTGGGCATAAGGAAAGAGGTATAAAACAGCTAACTGACTAAACCACTATCAGAGGCCAAAGGTTCAGAATGACTCAGCTCAAAACAAAACACTCCCTACTGCACCTTTGTGGTCGTCATTTAGTCATTCAGGCCCTTTTCATTTCTACAATCACAGAATCACAGAATATCTGTGATTTAGACACCTGGTGAATAAATATATAAATATATATAAATATAAAACTATAAATATAAATATAGATATAGATATATACACCAGTGTCAGCAATACTGGGGAGAGCGGGAAGCAACCAGACTTTTTGGCATGTATGCCTCTAAATAGGTGATGTGAACTATTCCAGATATAGTTAAAAGATTTCAGAGTAGGATGGTAGCAACTCGATTGTCAATTGTCAAAGCCCTCCCTAAGGGGTTACTGTGCCCATCCAGGTGGTAGAGATGATAGAGACGAAGTGATAGAGATCTGTGAAAAGGAGTGGCCAACGGAAATGGATAGGAGGGGACAAATCCAAGAGTTAGAGCAAAAGAAGAAATGGTGACAGCATTGTAAATCAACTATACTCCAATAAAAATTTTTTAAAAAAGAAGAAGAAATGGTGGGATCTAGAAACTGATTGGCCATGAAGATGAAGTGAGGTGGTGTCCCAGAGTAGAGGAATCTTTGAACTTCTAGGTGAAAGATGTAGGTTCTCTTGCCTCTCTCACTTTCTACTCTTGTGTTATCTTGAGCAACTCTTTTAATATGTCAGCAAACTATTTCCTCATATGTAAAACTGGGGTAACGATATCAATTCTGGGGTAGGAATCACATGAGTTTATGTAAATTAAAAGTTCAGACAGAGAAAGACAAATACTGTATGATTTCACTTAGATGTGGAATCTAAAAACCAAAACAAACAAAACAAAAATGAAAACAGACTTATAGATACAGAGAATGAATGCATGGTTGCCAGTGGGGGGGGCAAATTAGGTGAAGGGAATTCAGAAGTACAAACCTCCAGTTATGTAATAAATAAGTCACAGGGATATAATATATGGCATAAGGAATGTGGTGAATAATATTATAATAACTTTGTATGGGGACAGATGGTTAGTAGATTATAATGGTGATCATTTCATAATGTATGCAAATGTCAAATGACTAAGTAGAACACCTGAAACTCACATAATATTGTACGTCAACTATTTTCAATTTTTATAAAAAGGAAAATACTTTTCAAAGTTCATAGTGTTAAACAATGTAGGGGAGAATATTGGTGACACCACAGAGTTTGGCAATGATATGAGCCTCCACCCCCACCCAACAGTGCCAGGTAGGGCTAGTCAACCACAAATTCGATATTCTATGAAAATCTTCTTTAGGGATAAAGGTGAAATAAAGACATTCTCAGACAAAGGAAAACTAGGAATCTGTTCCCCAAAAAAGTTATCATTAAAGGATGGTTTTAGGAAGATGTGTAAATGGAAAGAAATTGTGACAGAAGGTTTGGAATTTCAGAAAAGAAATAAGAACAGTGGAATAGGTAAATATAAGAAACTATCTTTTTTCCCATGAGTTTCTTAAATCATATTGTTTTTTCTTTAGCCTGTTGACACAGCAGATCACATTGATTGATTTTTGTATGTTGAACAAGTCTTGTATACCTGGAGTAAATCCTACTTGGTCATGGTATATAACTATTTTTATACATGGGTGGATACAATTGCTTAATATTTTGTGGAGGGTTTTTGTGCATAGAGTCGTTCAAGATATTGGTCTGTCATTTTTTTTTTGTTTTGGTTGTACTGTTTTATCTAGTTTTGTTATCAGAGGCCTATAAAAATGAATGAAAATTACAACATCTCAAAATTTGTGGGGTGCTGCCAAAATAGTACAGAGAGGACAATTTATAGAAGTAAATGCTTATGTTAGAAACAAGTAAAGGTCACAAATCAATAATTTAAGTTTCCACCTCAGGAAACTAGGAAAAAAGAAGAGCAAAATAAACCAGAGCAAACAGAAACAATGAAATGATAAAGATACAATCACAGATAAAGTATCTGTGGAATATGGAGGGCTGATGGTACAAAAAGCCATTTTATATAAGGGACTTGAGTTGACCATTGGCAAATTTTGGTATGGGGGGGTGGGTCCTGGAGTCAATCCCCTGCAGATATTGAGGGATGAGTGTAATTGCAGAAATAGAGAAAATTTAAAAAAAGAAAATAGAGAAAATTAATGAAAAATGGTTCTATTAGAAGATTATTAAAATTAATAAACTCCTAACAAGACTGATAAAGATTTTTTTAAAAAGAAAATACAAATTGCCAACATCTGGAATAAAGCAAGGGATATCACTATAGGTCCTACAGCTAGTAAAAATATAATAAGGGAATATGAATGATTTCACACTCATAAATTTGGCAACCAGAACAAATGGTTTTGAAAACTCAACCAATATGAAATAGACAATCTGAGCCATCCTATAATCCGTTAAAAAATTTGAATTCATAATTTAAAAGCTCCCCAAAAAGGAATTTCCACAGGGAAAACAAATTTCGACCTACACCTCACATTTTATGCAAACATTAATTCAAAATGGATCATGCTCTTAAATGGAAAATGGAAAATTATGAAACTTTTAGATAAAAACATAGGAGAAAAGCTTTGGTACTTAGGACTAGGTGAACAGTTCCTAGATTTGATATCCAAGGCATGATCAACAAAGGGAAATATTTTAAACTTTAACTTCATCAAAATTTAAAGCTTTTTTGCTTCAAAAGACCCTGAGAAGACCATGAAAACTCAAGCTGGAAGAAAATATTTGAAAACCACATACCTGACAAAAGCTTGTATGAAGAACATACATAGAACTCCCAAAACTCAACAGTAAAACAAAACAAAAATAGCCTAATTACAAAATAGGCAAAAGACATGTACATACAGTTTACTGAAGATGACAAAAGCAATGAAAAGATGTTCAACATCATTAGGCATCAAGGAAATGCAAATTAAAATCATAATATCACTACATACCTATCAGAATGACAAATAAAAAATAGCGACACCACCAAATGCTGTCAGGGATACAGAGAAACTAGATCACTCATACATTGCTGGTGGGAATGTAAACTGGTACAACCATGTTGCAAAAAATTATGGCTGTTTCTTAACAAAGCTGAACATGCCATTACCATAAAACTCAGTAATTGCATTCCTGGGCATTTATCCCAGAGAATGGAAAAGTTATGCTCACACAAAAACCCTTAATCAAATGTTCATAGAAGCTTTATTCCTACTAGTTTGGGAACTGGAAACAACCCAGATGTCCTTCAATAGGTGAATAGTCAAACAAACCATGGTGCCATGGGATACTACTCGGCAATAAAAAATGAGTAACTACTGATATACACAACAGCTTGAATGGATCTCCAGAGAATATGCTAAGTAAACAAAAAATTCCAAAAAGGTTCCATACCATATGATTCCATTTATATAACTTTCTTGAACCAACAAAACTACAGAGATGGAGATTAGTGGTTGCAAGGGGTTACAGAATTCGGGGGAGAGGGAAGTGAGTGTGCCTATAAAGGGGCTACAGGAGGAATTCTTGTAGTGATGGCACTCTTCTATATGTTGACTGTGGTGGTCTTCATATGAAACTACACATATGATCAATTGTATAACTAAATACACACACACACACACATGTACCACATGTAAAACTGGAGAAATCTGAATATGGTAGATGTATCAATATCGATTTCCTGGTTGTGATGTTGTACTATAATTTTGCAAATTATTACCATTAAGGGAAACTGAGTAAGGAGTATACTGGGATCTTTCTGTTATTTCTTACAACTGCATATGAACCTACAATTATACCAAAATAGGATCTGTACACTAAAAGCTATAAACATTGCACAGAGAAATTAATGAAATAAATGGAGATATAAACCTTGCTCATGAGTTGGAAGACTCAATATTAAGATATCAATTCTTCCTAAATTCATTTACAGATTTCACACCGTGTTAATCAAACTTCAAGAAGAGCTTTTTTATAGAAATTGATAGGGTAAGTCTAACATTCATACAGAAATAGAATCTAGAATAGCCAAAAGAACTTTTAAAAGAAGAACAAAGTTGGAAAGTTTACACTACTTGATTTCAAAACTTATTATAAAGCAACAATAATCAATGGATCAGAATAGAGGGTTCAGAAATAGACCCACACATTATGTATATAGAGACAACTGATGATAGGCAAAGATGTAAAGGAAGATTATAGGAGAAAAAATAGTTTTTTCAACAATGGGGTCTGAAGCAATTAGATACCTGTATGTAAAAATAAATAAATAAATTTTGATCTATACCTCACACCAAGTAAAAAATTAGATCACAAAACTAAATGTAGGCCTTGCAGCCCCAGCCCACCACATCCTGGCACTCAGCCACTGCACCAGAGGCAAGCGCTGCGCTCCAGGCACCACAATCCCGAGGACATGGCCTCTCCGACACCTCCGGCCTGGGGGAATCAGCGGCATCTGCTGCAGGAGTGGCTGTAGCTGCCTCGGCTCCTCACTCGGGTCCTTCCCGTCACCTCGCTGAGAGCCTGTCCCAGCCATGGGGACACCTATTTCGTCCTCCCTCCGAGGCTTGTGGGACCGATGGACAGCCGTGACAACCGAGGGACAGACTGCAGGTAGTGGCAAGAGACCTTCAAGATGGCAGAGGAGTAAGACATGGAGATCAACTTCCTCCCCACAAATACATCAGGAATACATCTACACGTGGAACAAGTCCTACAGAACACCTACTGAATGCTGGCAGAAGACCTCAGACTTCCCAAAAGATAAACATTTTTCTCCTTTTTCTCCTTTTGTGAGTGTGTATGTGTATGCTTTTTTGTGTGATTTTGGCTGTATACACCCACTGCAGACCTAGGGACACATACAGACTGAAAGTGAGGGGATAGAAAAAGATATTCCTCGCAAAAGGAATTCAAAAGAAAGCCGGAGTAGCAATTCTCATATCAGACAAAATAGATTTTAAAATAAAGACTATTACAAGAGACAAAGAAGGACACTATATAATGATCAAGGGATCAATCCAAGAAGAAGATATAACAATTGTAAATATTTATGCACCCAACATAGGAGCACCTCAATATATAAGGCAAATGCTAACAGCCATAAAAGGGAAAGTCAACAGTAACACAGTCATAGTAGGGGACTTTCTATGGAACACTTTCACCAATGGACAGATCATCCAAAATGAAAATAAATAAGGAAACACAAGCTTTAAATGACACATTAAAGAAGATGGACGTAATTGATATTTATAGGACATTCCATCTGAAAACAACAGAATACACTTTCTTCTCAAGTACTCATGGAACATTCTCCAGGATAGATCATATCTTGGGTCACAAATCAAGCGTGGTAAATTTAAGAAAATTGAAATCGTATCAAGTATCTTTTCCAAACACAACACTATGAGACTAGATATCAATTACAGGAAAAAAACTATAAAAAATACAAACACATGGAGGCTAAACAATACACTACTAAATAACCAAGAGATCACTGAGGAAATCAAAATATACCTAGAAACAAATAACAATGAAAACACGATGACCCAAAACCTTTGGGATGCAGCAAAAGCAGTTCTAAGAGGGAAGTTTATAGCAATAAAATCCTACCTTAAGAAACAAGAAACATCTCAGATAAACAACCTAACCTTACACCTAAAGCAATTAGAGAAAGAACAAAAAAACCCCCAAAGTTAGCAGAAGGAAAGAAATCATAAAGATCAGAGCAGAAATAAATGAAAAAGAAATGAAGCAAATGATAGCAAAGATCAATAAAACTAAAAGCTGGTTCTTTGAGAAGATAAACAAAATTGATAAACCATTAGCCAGACTCATCAAGAAAAAAAGAGAGAAGACTCAAATCAATAGAATCAGAAATGAAAAAGGAGAAGTAACAACTGACACTGCAGAAATACAAAGGATCATGAGAGATTACTACAGCAACTCTATGCCAATAAAATGGACAACCTGGAAGAAATGCACAAATTCTTAGAAAAGCACAACCTTCCGAGACTGAACCAGGAAGAAATAGAAAATATAAACAGACCAATCACAAGCACTGAAATTGAAACTGTGATTAAAAATCTTCCAACAAACAAAAGCCCAGGACTAGATGCCTTCACAGGCGAATTCTATCAAATATTTAGAGAAGAGATAACACCTATCCTTCTCAAACTCTTCTAAAATATAGCAGAGGGAGGAACACTCCCAAACTCATTCTACAAGGTCACCATCACCCTGATACCAAAACCAGACAAAGGGGCTCCCCTGGTGGCACAGTGGCTGAGAGTCCGCCTGCCAATGCAGGGGACGTGGGTTCATGCCCCGGTCCGGGAAGATCCCACATGCTGTGGAGCGGCAGGGCACGTGAGCCATGGCCGCTGGGCCTGTGCATCCGGAGGCTGTGCTCCACAACGGGGGAGGCCACAGCGGTGAGAGGCCCACGTATCGCAAAAAAAAAAAAAAAGAAAGAAACAGACAAAGACGTCACAAAAAAAGAAAACTACAACCAATATCACTGCTGAACATAGAAGCAAAAATCCTCAACAAAATACTAGCAAACAGAATCCAACAGCACATTAAAAGGATCATACACCATGATCAAGTGGGGTTTATCCCAGGAATGCAAGGATTCTTCAATATACGCAAGTCAATCAATGTGATAAATCATATTAACAAATTGAAGAATAAAACCATATGATCATCTCAATAGATGCAGAAAAAGCTTTTGACAAAATTCAACACCATTTATGATAAAAACCCTCCAGAAAGTAGGCAGAGAGGGAACTTACCTCAACATGATAAAGGCCATATACGACAAACCCACAGCCAACATCATTCTTAATGGTGAAAATCTGAAACCATTTCCTCTAAGACCAGGAACAAGACAAGGTTGTCCACTCTCACCACTATTATTCAACATAATTTTGGAAGTTTTAGACACAGCAATCAGAGAAGAAAAAGAAATAAAAGGAATCCAAATCAGAAAAGAAGAAGTAAAGCTGTCACTGTTTGCAGATGACATGATATGATACATAGAGAATCCTAAAGATACCAGCAGAAAACTACTAGAGCTAATCAATGAATTTGGTAAAGTAGCAGGATACAAAATTAATGCACAGAAATCTCTTGCATTCCTATACATTAATGATGAAAAATGTGAAAGAGAAACTAAGGAAACACTCCCATTTACCATTGCAACAAAAAGAATAAAATACCTAGGAATAAACCTACCTAAGGAGGCAAAACACCTGAATGCAGAAAACTATAAGACACTGATGAAAGAAATTAAAGATGATACAAACAGATGGAAAGATATACCATGTTCTTGGATTCGAGGAATCAACATTGTGAAAATGACTATACTATCCAAAGCAATCTACACATTCAATGCAATCCTTATCAAACTACCAATGGCATTTTTCACAGAACTAGAACAAAAAATTTCACCATTTGTAGGGAAACACAAAAGACCCAGAATAGCCAAAGCAATATTGAGAAAGAAAAACAGAGCTGGAGGGATCAGGCTCCCCAACTTCAGACTATATTACAAAGCTACAGTAATCGAGGCAGTATGGTACTGGCACAAAAACAGAAAGATAGATCAATGGAACAGGATAGAAAGCCCAGAGATAAACCCACGAACATTACCTTTGATAAAGGAGGCTAGAGTATACAATGGAGAAAAGACAGCCTCTTCAATAAGTATTGCTAGGAAAACTGGACAGCTACAGGTAAAAGAGTGAAATTAGAACACTCCCCAACACCATACACAAAAATAAACTCAAAATGTATTAAAAACCTAAATGTAAGGCCAGACACTATCAAACTCTTAGAGGAAAACATAGGCAGAACACTCTATGACATAAATCACAGCAAGATCCTTTTTGACCCATCTCCTAGAGAAATGGAAATAAAAACAATAATAAAGAATTGACACCTAATGAAACTTAAAAACTTTTGCACAGCAAAGGAAACCATAAACAAGATGAAAAGACAACCCTCAGAATGGGAGAAAATATTTGCAAATGAAGCAACTGACAAAGGATTCATGTCCAAAATTTACAAGCAGCTCATGCAGCTCAATATCAAAAAAACAAACAACCCAATCCAAAAATGGGCAGAAGACCTAAATAGACATTTCTCCAAGGAAGATATACAGATTGCCATCAAACACATGAAAGGATGCTCAACATCACTAATCATTAGAGACATGCAAATCAAAACTACAATGAGGTATCATCTCACACTGGTCAGAATGGCCATCATCAAAAAATCTGCAAACAATAAATGCTGGAGAGGGTGTGGAGAAAAGGGAACCCTCTTGCACTGTTGGTGGGAATGTAAATTGATACAGCCACTATGGAGAACAGTACTGAGGCTCCTTAACAAACTAAAAATAGAACTATGATATGGCCCAGCAATCCCACTACTGGGCAAATACCCTGAGAAAACCATAATTCAAAAAGAGTCATGTACCACAGTGTTCACTGCAGCTCTATTTACAATAGTCAGGACATGGAAGCAACCTAAGTATCCTTCGACTAATGAATGGATAAAGAAGATGCGGCACATATATACAGTGGAATATTACTCAGCCATAAAAATAAATGAAATTGAGTTATTTGTAGTGAGGTGGATGAACCTAGAGTCTGTCATACAGAGTGAAGTAAGTCAGAAAGAGAAAAGCAAATACCGTATGCTAACACATATATATGGAATCTAAAAAAAGAAAAAAAATGGTTCTGAAGAACCTAGGGGCAGGACAGGAATAAAGATGCAGACGTAGAGAATGGACTTGAGGACACGGGGAGGGCGAAGATTAAGCTGGAACGAAGTGCGAGAGTGGCATGGACATATATACATTACCAGATGTAGAATAGATAGGTAGTGGGAAGCAGGCACATAACACAGGGCGATCAGCTTGGTGATTTGTGACCACCTAGAGGTGTGGGATATGGAGGGTGGGAGGGAGACACAAGAGGGTGGAGATATGGGGATATATGTACATGTATAGTTGATTCACTTTGTTTTAAAGCAGAAACTAACACACCATTGTAACGCTATTATACTCCAATAATGATGTTAAAAAAACCTAAATGTAAAACCTAAAAGTATAAAACTTCAAGGGAAAAAAGGATAAAATATTTATTAACTTGGGTTATTCATCAATTTTTAAATATGATAAAAATATCTTAATTTGGACTTCATCCAAATTAAGAGCTCCTGTTCCTTTTTTTTTCAGTATCTGTATCCTTTTTATTTTTCTTTTTGAAATAAATTGTATACAATACTTATAGTAATATGGATTGCTAAATTTTAGGAAGAGTTCCTGATCTTTTAAAGGCACTGTTAAGAGAGTTAAAAGACAAGCCACAGTCTTGGAGAAAATATATGCCAGTCATATATCTGATAAAGGACTTGACCTGATATTGTATAAAGATCTCTCAAAACGCAATAAAAAGGAATCAAACAACCCAATAAAAAATTAAAAAGTGATTTAAACAGTCACATAGCCAAAAAAGACATAAACAATGGCAAAAAAGAAAATCACATGAATAGATGCTCATCATCACAAGGCTGTAAGAATGCCTAAAGTTGAAAAGACTGACCATACGAAATGTTGGTGAGTATGTGGAGCGCTGGACCTCTCGTATACTGCTGGAGAGAATGTGAAATGGTACAGTTACCTTGGAAAATAGTTCAGAATGTCTTAAAAAGTTAAACATACATCTACCATATGACCTGGCCATTCCACGTCTACATATTTACCAAAGAGAAAAGAAAATATATGTCCATACAAAGACTTGTACATGAATGTTCACTGCAGCTTTACTTATAATAGCCAAAAACTGGAAGAACCCAAAAAGGAAGTGTATGGGCCAATTGTGGTATATCCATGTGATGTAATACTATTCAGAAATAAAAAGGAATGAACTACTGACACATCTACTAAAGACTTAGCTCCCTATATGGTGATGCTTTCACCTCTCAGAAAATTCCCCCTTAACCCAATCTGAAATCAATTATTGCTTTACTGTGGGTCTTCCAGCACTTGTATATTACATGTGTAATTTTTTAAAAAATTGCACCTAGTAATATATTGCTTATTAATTCAGTATAAAACCACAAATGTGTACTACTTCCCCCACATATACTGATTCACAAAGGAACAAAAGCTAACGTCAGAATAAACCTAGAATTACTTCTGACTTGTAATAGCATTTGGCTGGCAGCTATTTATATAGCTTCTCCTAACTTTCCACTAATATATGTATGTGTGTGTATATATATATATATATATATATATATATATATACACACACACACACACACACACACAGAGAGCTTGTTTCCTCTTTAATCCACACTTAATCACTTGGTGATCTCATCCAATTTCACGACTTTGAATAATATCTATATACTGATAACTCCCAATACATACCTCTCACTTAAACTCTAGATTTGTGTATACAACAGCTGTAATTGCATGTGTAATAGTCATCTCACATTTATCAGATCAAAAATCAAACCCCTGACTTTCCCAAAACCTGCTCTTCCCGCAGTCTTCCCTATCTCAGCTGATGAGAATTTCATCCTTTCCAGTTACACAAGACCAGAAACATTGGAGTCATTCTTTATCCCTACCTTTCTCTCACACTCCCTATCCACCCCACCAGCAAATCTTGCTGATACTACCTTCAAAATGTATCTATGGTGCAACCACTTCTCACCATCATCCCTCACCTAGAGTACTGCAATAGCCTTCTAACTGGTCTCCCTAGTTGCACCTAACTCCCTATTCCTTTTCAACACAGTAACAAGAATGATACTTTAAAAACCTGTTTGGTCATAGTAATCACACAATAAATGCCAACTGTTAGTCGTAGTAAGAGAAACAATAATAACTATGTACAAAAATGTTTTACAAGGAAGTATATTACTCTTTGCAATGGCAAAAACTTAGAAATAGTCTAAATATGTCAATAATTAAATTGTGACTTTAAAATCATGAAACACAAATTGATAACGTAATTGATATAAATCTACATATATTAACATGAGAAGTTTCCCAAGGTACGTTTTTGGGAAAATAAAAGCAAACTGCAAAACATTATGCGTATAGGATGATCCTATTTATGTTTTAGATAACTATATATTTGAGTGAGAACATATATATATATATATATATATATATGTTAATGCACAGAAAAAAGTTTCAGGTATGCACGTTAAAATGTTACTACTACTGACCTCTGAGCATGGGAAGAAGATTTAGGAAGATATGGACAAGTAAAGATTGAAAAAGTTTTTTCCAATTTTAAGGTATATATTTTTAAAAATTAAACAATAATAATGCAATTATATGGTATTTCTGTTACAGCTATTATAATGACATTCAAGAATGTAAAGGAGGGGCCTTCCCTGGTGGCTCAGTGGTTGAGAATCCGCCTGCCAATGCAAGGGACATGGGTTCAAGACCTGGTCCAGGAAGATCCCACATGCTGCGGAACAACTAAGGCCATGCGCCACAACTACTGAAGCCTGTACACCTAGAGCCCGTGCTCCACAACAAGAGAAGCCACCGCAGTGAGAAGCCCGTGCACTGCAACGAAGAGTAGCCCCACTCACTGTAACTAGAGAAAGACCGCATGCAGCAACGAAGACCCAATGCAGCCAAAAATAAAATAAATAATTTTTTAAAAAAGATAAAAACAATTAACATCTTTATAAAAAAAACAGAATGTAAAGGAGGGACTTCCCTGGTGGTCCACTGGCTAAGACTCTGTGCTCCCAATGCAGGGGGCACAGGCTCCATCCCTGATGAAGGAACTATCTCCCATATGCCGCAACTAAAAGTTCGCATGCTGCAACTAAAGATCCTATATTCTGCAACAAAGATCCCACATTCTGCAACAAAGATCCCGTGTGCTGTAATGAAGATCCCACACATGGCAACAAAGGTTCCATGTGCTGCAAATGAAAAAAGATCCTGCATGCCGCAACAAAGATCCTGTGTGCTGCAACTAAGACCCGGTGCAGCCAAATAAATAACTAAATATTTTTTTTAGAAAATAACATAAAGGAAAATATGAACATAGTGAGGAGAGAAATGGTTATGATAATCATATGGAACTTCTTCAGAGGAAAAATAAAATATCTGGAAAAAACAATACCCTGGATGGAATTAACAGCAAGTTAGATATCTGATAAGGAAGAATTAAACTTCCAGTAAACTTGAAGACATGACAATAGAAACTATACAAAATAAAGCATAAAGATTTTAAAAAGATAAATAAAATGAACCAAATATCAGCAACCTACAGAACAAAATCAAGCAGTTCTAACATACGTGTAATTGTGGTTCCTGAAAGCCAGTGTGCAGAAAAACTATTTGAGAAAATAAGGGCTCCTAAATTATACAAATTTGATGAAAACTATAAAACCGCATGTGCAAGAAGTTCAATGATTTCAAGCAAGATAAATACAAAGAAATTCACACCAAACACATCATAATGAAATTCCTGAAAACCAATGATAACAACAAAAAATAAACGCAGGCAGGGGTTCCCTGGTGGCGCAGAGGTTGAGAGTCTGCCTGCCGATGCAGGGGATGCGGGTTTGTGCCCCGGTCCGGGAGGATCCCACATGCCACGGAGCGGCTGGGCCCGTGAGCCATGGCCGCTGAGCCTGCGCATCCGGAGCCTGTGCTCCGCAGTGGGAGAGGCTGCAACAGTGAGAGGCCCGCGTACCGCAAAATAAATAAATAAATAATGAAAATTAAAAACTAAAATAAATGCAGGCAGAAGAAAAGCATATTAGGTATAGAGGAACAAAGTTAAGAATACAAACAGGGCTTCCCTGGTGGCACAGTGGTTGAGAGTCTGCCTGCCGATGCATGGGACATGGGTTCATGCCCCAGTCCGGGAAGATCCCACATGCTGCAGAGCGGCTGGGCCCGTGAGCCATGGCCACTGAGCCTGCGCATCCGGAGCCTGTGCTCCGCAACAGGAGAGGCCACAACAGTGAGAGGCCCGCGTACTGCAAAAAAATAAATAAATAAAATACAAACAAACTTCTCATCATAGAACATTCTACCCACCAACTGCAGAATATATATGCCTTTCAAATACACTTGGAATATGTATCTAGATAGACCGTATTATAGGTCATAAAACAATTCTCAATAAATTTTAAATGATTCAAACCATATAGAGTATTTTCTCTGACCAAAGTGAATTTAATTAGAAATCAAAAAGAGAACAACTATATAGAACACT
This sequence comes from Delphinus delphis, assembly GCF_949987515.2. NCBI lineage: Eukaryota > Metazoa > Chordata > Mammalia > Artiodactyla > Delphinidae > Delphinus > Delphinus delphis. The sequence goes on from NC_082704.1 coordinate 9,391,946, forward strand.
AAATATTCAGAAACTAAGTAACAGATTTAATAATCCATGGGCCAAAGAAGAAATCACATCCTATATTAGAAAATATTTAAACTGAGTGAAAATAAAAGCACGACATTTCAAAATTTATGGATTTCAAGTAAGGCATTATTTGGTGGCAAATTTATAGCTTTAAATGCTCATGTTAGAAAATTAAAAAAAGGTTTAAAAGTCAACGATCTGTTTTAACCTTAAGAAACTAGAAAAAAAGAGCAAATTATATCCAAATTAAGTAAAATCCTAAATGTAGAAATCTATGAAAGAGAAAATCATAAGAAAAGAAAAAGGAGAAAATTAAGAAGACAAAAAATTGGTTCTTTGCAAAAAGTAAAAAGGATAAGTGTTTAGCAAGAGTGACCAGAATAAAAAAAGGAAACACAAACTCCCAATAAAAGAGTAAACTAGGAGACATCACTAGAGAACTTATAGGCATTCATAGGCTAAAAATTCAATATTACAAACAACTTTATACCAATAAGTTCAATAACTTAGAAGAAATTGAAAAATTCCTTAAAAAACACAACTTCCAAAAACTGACTCAAGAAGAAATACAAAATCTAAATAACCCTAAATCAATGAAAGTGATAGAATTTGTAGTAAAATAAATGTCTCCATGAGAAAGAAGCTCAGGTCCAGATGGTTTCACTGGTAAATTTCATCAAACACTAAGGAAGAAATAATATTAAACTCACACAATCTCTAGCAGAAAAATAGAGGAGGAGGAAACACTGCTGAACTCATTTAATGAGGCCAGCATAATGCTGATTTCAAAACTTGTCAAAGACATTCCAAGAAAGGAAAATTTCCCTCATGAAAATAGATGCAAATATCATTAACAAAACATTGCCATATTGCAGAGGTTGGCAAACTATGGCCCACAGACCAAATCTGGCCTGCCACCTGTTTTTGTAAATAAAAGTTTTATCAGAATACAGCCATGTCCATTCAATTACGTATGGTCTCTGACTACAAAGGCAGAGTTGCATAGTCGCCACAGAGGCCATATGGCCTATAAAACTGAAAATATTTAACATCTGGTTCTTTACAGAAAAATGTTTGCTGACCCGTGGCATATTGAATTCAGTAATATATTTTAAAAAGATAATACATCATCACCAATTGATGTGTATATGAGGAATGCAAGATTGTTTTTTACCTTCAAAACTTAAACAATATAATTCACCACAGTAAAGGAGAAAACACATATGTTCATCTCAATAGATATAGAAAATCATTTGACAAAACTCAATAGCCATTAATGATAAAAGTTCTCAGTAAATTAGGAATTAAAGGACACTTCCTCATTCAGATAAACAATATCAAAAAAATCTTAAAACTTAACATCATATTCAATGGTAAATATTGAACATCAATCCCCTAATACCAGTAACAAGGTAAGGAGGTATGTTTCTACCACTTCTGTCAAAATTATACTGGACATTCCAGCCATTGCAATAAGGCAAGTAAAAGAAATAAATGGCAGACAACATAATTGTTTATGTATTAAAGAAAATCCTAAGAAATCTAGAAAAAAATAAGTAAACAAATTAGGAGGTAAATTTATTAAGATCATAGTATACCATGTCAGTATACAAAAATCTATTATTTTTTTAATTGAAGTATAGTTGAGTTACAATGTTGTGTTAATTACTGCTGTAGAGCAAAGTGATACAGTTATACATATATATATATATATATATATATATATATATATGCATTCTTTTTTTTTTTTTTTTTTTGCAGTACACAGGCCTCTCACCATTGTGGCCTCTCCCGTCGTGGAGCACAGGCTCCGGATGCGCAGGCTCAGCGGCCATGGCTCACAGGCCCAGCCGCTCCGCGGCATGTGGGATCTTCCCGGACCGGGGCACGAACCCGTGTCCCCTGCATCGGCAGGCGGACTCTCAACCACTGCACCACCAGGGAAGCCCTATGCATTCTTTTTTTTTTTAATATACTTTTCCATTATGGTTTATCATAGGATATTGAATATAGTTCTCTGTGCTATACAATAGGACCTTGTTATTTATCCATTTGTTATATTTCTATATAGTAGGAGCACACAATTTGAAAATAAAATTGAAAAAAATTCCATTTAAAAACATCAAAATATTAAACGTTTAGGAATAAACTTAACAAAAGATGTGCAATATCTCTACATTGAAAATTACAAAGGTTAAGATAAATGAATAAAGATTTAAATATGTAAAGAGGTATACCATAGTCATGAATTAGAAGATTCCATATTGTTAAGATGTCAATGCTCCTCAAATTGATCTATAGATTCAATGCAATCGCAATGAAATCTTCACAAAGTTTTCTGTAGAAATTGACAAATTGATTATAAAATTTATATAGAATTGCAAAGGGCTTAGAATAGCCAAAACAATCTTGTAGAGGAAAAAAGAATAAATTTGAAAAGACTTAAACCACCTGATTTCAAGACTTACTGTAAAACTATGGTCATGAAGATAATATGGGAGTAACTCAAGAATCAACAAGTAGGTCAATGCAACAGAATAGAGGGTCCACAAATAGACCCACGCACAGATGTTCAATTGATTTTCAACAAGGAGGTCAAAGTATTCAATGTGGAAAGTACAGCCTATTTAACAAATGGTGCTAGGAAAGCTTGGTATCTATATAAAAGCTGTAAACTCCAAATTTTGCCTCACATCCACATCAAAACTAACTCAAAATGGATCATAGAGCTAAACGTAAAAGTTCAAACTATAACACATCTTAAAGAAAACACAGGCAGGAGTCTTTGTGGTCTTAGGGTAGGCAAAGATTTCTTAGATAGGAAATATAAAATACAGACTACAAATGGAAAAAATAATAAAATAGACTTTGTCAAAAGGTAAATCTGCTCTTAAAAGCACTGTAAAGAAAATGAAAAGGTTAGCCACACATTGGGAGAAAATATTTTCAATGCATACATCTAGCCAAGGACTTGTATCAAGATTATATAAAAAACACTTGTGTCTCAAATATAAAAGGCAAACAACCCACTAAGATGGCAAATCTAAATAAATGGAGATACATACTATGTTCATGGATTGGAAAGCTCAGCATACTAAAGATATCAATTCTTTAGTATACATATTAATATATAGGCTTAATGCAATTCCATAAAAATTTCAGCAACCTTTTTTGTAGATATATACAAGCTTATTCAAAAATTTATGTGTCCTAGGGGGGTGGGAAAGGGAGGGTGGGAGGGAGACACAAGAGGGTGGAGATATGGGGATATATGTACATGTACAGCTGATTCACTTTGTTTTAAAGCAGAAACTAACACATCACTGTAAAGCAATTATACTCCAATAAAGATGTTAAAGAATATTTTACGTTGAAAGGCACAGGCCTTAGAATAGCTAAAACAATGTTGAATAATAAAAGCATCATGAAGGAGGAAACAATCTACCTGATACTAAGGCCTACTGTATAGCTATAGTAATCAAGATATTGTGACATCGGTCAATGAAACAGAACAAAGAACTCAGAAATAGACACACAAATACGCCCAACTAATTCTTGACAAAGGTGTAATAGGAAGGATAGTCTTTTCAGTAAATGGTGCTGGAGCAATTGGACATCCATAGGCTAAATAAATAAATATCATTGACCTAAACCTTACACCTTGTACAAGAATTAACTCAAAGTGGATCATAGACTTAAATGTAAAATGTAATACTACACAACTTTCAGAAAAAAGAAATAGGAGGAAATCTTTGGGATCTAGAGCTAGGTAAAGCATTCTTACACTTGACACCAAAAGCATGATCCAAAAAAGGCAAAAATAATAAATTGCACTTCATCAAAATTAAGAACTTTTGCTCAGTGTAAGCCCACATGGAAAGGATGAAAAGACAGTCTACGGAGTGGTGGAAAGTATTCAAAGAAAACCCTATAGCCTACAAGGGACTAGAATCTAGAATATATAAAGAACTCTAAAAACTCAGCAGTTAAAAATACCAAACAGACGTTCCAACCGAAAAACGGATAAAAGACCTGAGGAGACATTTCACCAAAGAAGATATATAGATGACAAATAAGCACATGAAAAGATGTTCAACATCATTAGCTTTCAGGGAAATAGTCTGGGGTAAAAGGAACTTGGCGACAGCTAGAGACATAGCCAAAATCACACCACAAACACGACAGTGCTGCTGACATGAGTGTTGCACATCACAGTGAGAATATGGCCATCCGGCTCACCCAGGACCCCACCGAAGTCCCCATTGCTCTTGCAAGGAGTACTGGGGGAATGAGTGGCTGGCCTTTGATGCTCTTAGCTTCTATTAGAGGAGTCAGGCTCATAGAAAAGAAATGTCAATGAAGGGCTCCTAAAAAAGAAAGATGTTGCATTTAATGTCTAAAGTTCAAATCATGAGAGATGATATTCCCACTTTATTCCTGATGGTCAGATCGCACCTAGAATACTGAATTTATTTCTGAGTTTTATTACACAAAGAAGGCATTACAGAACAAGAGAACATACAGAGGAGAGTGATGTTGACATGTGAAGAAAATTGCGTTAAAAACTGGAGGAAAGATGATACTGGAAGGACTATGAGAGCTGTTTTAAGAAGTCTTAAGAGCTACCATGAAAGGGAAATACTCTGTTTTGTCTGGCTACAGACAATACAAGCTAACACCAAGAGTTAGAGAAATGGATTTCAGCTTTAAATAAGGAAATATCGCTAACAATTCAAACTGCTCTACAGTGGAAAGCCCTTCTTTGAAAACTGGTAAAGATCCAGGCAGAGGACAGAAGTACTGTTACAGAGATTCCTTTTTTGGGTTGGTTGTTGAGTCCTATCATCTCAAACTCTGTTCTGGAGGCTCCTTCAAAACAGAATTCACATCTGATCCTTCATAGCATTCCCACGGTGCCTACCCCCTAGCCTCTGCTCGGGAAATACACAGTGAATAACACACTCTAAGAAAGAGGCATCTTAGGATCCGAAAGTCAAGGATTCTGACTGTCGATGCCATGTGGAGCTCCTGAGAAAACCCTAGCCAGGGGAATGGGTTCTTCCATGCCCGGACTGATGATGTTTTAGGGCAGACCCAAGCAGATAGAGAAGCTGATGGACATCAGACAGAGAAAGACAAATACTGTATGGTCTCACATATATGTGGAATCTAAAAAAGATGAACTCATACGAGCAGAGAGTAGAATCGTGGTTGCCAGGGCAGGGGGTGGAGGAAATGGAGAGATGTTGGTCAAGGGGTACAAACTTCCAGTTACAAGATGACTAAGTGCTGCGGATCTAATGTGCAGCATGGTGACTATAGCTAATAACAATGTATTGTATACTTGAAAGTTGCTGAGAGAGTAGATCTTAAATGCTCTCACCACAAAAAAGAGGCAAAAAAAAAAGTGGCATGTGAGGTGATGGAGGTGCTAACTAACCTTCTTGTGGTAAACATTTCATAATATATGTCTATCAAATCATCACATTGTACACCTTAAACTTACACAATGTGATATGTCAACTATATCTCAATAGAGCTAGAAAAAAACCCAAGGAAAATCCTGTTGTTTTTTTTGCGCCATTTAAGAAAGAATTGTTATATTTAAATATTTAGTTTTCTAATCCATGACCACAGTATATCAATTTGAATCTTCTTTATTCGAGTGTTCTTGAATGTACTTTAATAAAGTTCTATAATATGCCTTTTTAAAATAAATTTATTTGTTTATTTATTTATTTTTGGCTGCGTTGGGTCTTCGTTGCTGCGCGCAGGCTTTCTCTGGTTGTGACGAGCGGGGGCTGCTCTTCATTGTGATGCGCAGGCTTCTCATTGTTGTGGCTTCTCTTGATCATTGTCATTATCATCTTTGTCAAAAGATGCCTTGCGAGGCACGGTCTCCAGGCACGCGGGCTTCAGTAGTTGTGCCTCTAGGACTCTAGAGTGCAGGCTCAGTAGTTGTGGCGCACGAGCTTAGTTGCTCCGTGGCATGTGGGATCTTCCTGGACCAGGGCTCGAACCCTTGTCTCCTGCATTGGCAGGCGGCTTCTTAACCACTGCGTCACCAGGGAAGTCCCTATAACATGCTTTTAAAAAAAGAAGTTGATGGGCCTTTCTCCACCACAATGGTCCAGGGTCTGAGCTTGGCAACTTTAGCCTGTCTAGAGGACCAATAGGGCCAGGGCCTTAGTAGGTCAGCTTGGAAAAAGAGGGAATGGTATTCTTCTAAGAATATCACTGCGCCTGTCATTCAGATTGTCCCCAGGCTTAGCCCCTGCAGACTTAAGAGTCCTAGAGTGACAAGACCAACATAATAGGGGAAGGAGGAGGAAGCAGAAGAGGAGGAGGAGGAGAAAAAGAGGGGCGATAAAGGAGAGAGAGAGATTCTAAAGTCTCTGAAATACAGAGCAGATGCAGCAATGTGTGTACAGAACCAGGTCAATCCCCATCTGGAGTGGAGACTATCACTCCTCGGAAAAAATGCTATGAGGTTTTTGGGAGGAATCACTCACAAGCGCACATCAAACACTCCTTGACGATTCTTGGAACATTGTAGAAGAAATTTGATGGGGACTGGAAGTCCTTATAAAATGGGTAGAACCTAAGCCAGATAAATATTCTATCATTTTCATCATTACAAATAAATTTTTACTCCAGCCGTCATAGTGAGAGAGACATGGGATGCTTCAGCAAAAACTCGACATTTATACGACAAAAAGGTTACAAGGCTGTCCATCCCCAGGAAACAAATCATACAAAGTACACAGTCAAAGGCCTCAGGGGAGAAAGGAAGAAAGCAGAAAGTTGCCATCGATTTTAGCTTCTTAGCAGCACATTGCTAAGTGATCTTTCTCCCCAGTTCCTCTAAAGATAGAGAACCAGAAGCCTAAGGTTTATGGAGTGGCCAGAGAGAGTGCGGTGTATCCATGGTATCAGGCCACAGGAGGCAAAGCTCACTAAATGGTGGTCCAACTTAGTTAATGATGTTGCTAGGAAACCCACATCTGCCAAGGTTCTACCCACTCTGCTTTCTGTGCATCAGTTACTCACCACTAATGACACGGCAGCATCACCCACAAAGTTGGAAGGATGCCCACCACAAAGCAGGTCAGGCAAATCCCTGCAACCAGGCAGGAGACGGCCTATTTCAGCTGCCTACTCACTGACCATACAGCCACCAGCTGCCTCTCAAGGGAGCTCACCCCTCGCCCTGTGACACCTCCCCCCCCCTCCCCCCGCAGGCTGCAAACTGGAACTGCTCCCTGACCTGCTGTGCTCCAGCTTAGCCAGCCTACACCACAAACAGAGTAGGGGTCATCCAAACAGTTACAGTGAGAGCCTGGTGGCAAGCGAGGTGACGGATAGCTATGGATGAAATCTCACTGGAGAACCGGAGGTCGTGCAACAGTGGGATTGGGACTGCTGGGGGCAACTGGCAGCAGGAAATGCAGCTGGAGAGTAAGCTGTGGTCCCTGGAGTACTTAATGAGCACACAATTTCTGCAAGACGCTACCCTGGTCAGTGGGGCTCAGAGTTAAATAGTATGGGGCACCAAGAGAGACCTATAAATCGCTAACCAGAAAGCAATGTGTGCAAGGCTGAAGGGGAGGCACGAACCAGATACTGTGAGGAGACCAGGGAGGAAAATCCGCCAGTAGCCCAGGAGTGGCAGCCCCCTTTTCTGCCCGTTGGGGCAAGGGACTATGGGAGTCAGCAGACCTTACAGGTACAGGGTCAGGGCCGACCACAAGGAATGGTGAACTGCCTGCTTGTAGCAAAGAGCAAGGAAAGGGGAGGGAATCACTAGCACTTAGGTCTAGAGGGATAAGGAGAGTCTCATCAAACTCCAAAATGAGGTGGACCCAGGAAATGTGCAGCACTGCCTTCTAGGCTAGTGCTGTTCAGTCGAATAGAGTAAGAGCTCCAAATGCAAGCCACAGAAGTGTTTTGAAATTTTCCAGTAGTCGCAGTGAAAAAAAAAAAGTAAAAAGAACAGATGAGGTTAATAGATATATTTTATTTAATAGAGTATATCCAAAAAGTATCATTTCAACATGTAATCAATATAAACAAATTATTAATATTTGGTATGAGATATTCTTTTCTTTTCCACACTAAACCTCTCAGGACTAGCCACACTTCACAGCAGAGGGAATAATCTGGAGGATGTCGGAAAGGTTTTTTTGGGGGGATGGGCATTTTTAGCTAATGCTTTCTATTAAGGAAGCACTCCTACTTTTTTTTTCCTTTTCTTTCTTTATTATAATAATAATAAGGCAGTGCCCTGGTTGTTAGATATCTCAAAACCAACCTTAGGATTTCATTTGTTCATTAGGTTTTTTTTTGTTAATTTAATTTTATTTTTTTTAACATCTTTATTGGAGTATAATTGCTTTACACTGTTGTGTTAGCTGCTGCTGTATAACAAAGTGAATCCGCTATACATATACATATATCCCCATATCTCCTCCCTCTTGCGTCTCCCTCCCTCCCACCCTCCCTATCCCACCCCTCTAGGTGGTCACAAAGCACCGAGCTGATCTCCCTGTGCCATGCGGCTGCTTCCCACTAGCTATCTATTTTACATTTGGTAGTGTATATATGTCCATGCCACTCTCTCACTTGGTCCCAGCTTACCCTTCCCCCTCCCCGTGTCCTCAAGTCCATTCTCTACGTCTGCGTCTTTATTCCTGTCCTGCCCCTAGGGTCTTCAGAACCAATTTATTATTTTTTTTAGATTCCATATATATGTGTTAGCATACGGTATTTGTTTTTCTCTTTCTGACTTACTTCACTCTGTCTGACAGACTCTAGGTCCATCCACCTCACTACAGATAATTCAATTTCGTTTCTTTTTATGGCTGAGTAATATTCCACTGTATACATGTGCCACATCTTCTTTATCCATTCCTCTGTTGATGGACACTTAGGTTGCGTCCATGTCCTGGCTATTGTAAATAGTGCCGCAGTGAACATTGTGGTACATGACTGTTTTTGAATTATGGTTTTCTCAGGGTATTTGCCCAGTAGTGGGATTGCTGGGTCATATGGCAGTTCTATTTTTAGTTTTTTAAGGAACCTCCATACTGTTCTCCACAGCGGCTGTACCAATTTACATTCCCACCAACAGGAAGCACTCCTACTTTTTAATGAAGCAACCAGATGAATGAGTCAAGAGTCCAACTGCTGCTTGTGACTTGCATCACTAAAAGGGTTTGAGGCCTGGATAATATATTATTTTGACAAAGATGATAATGACAATGATCAATAAGAACATTCACGATAAATAATAACATCCAGCAGTTGAGTATTTGCTGTGTGCCAAGCTCTATGCTAAGCGTTATGAAATTATCTCTTTGATCCTCACAAGCACATGATCTAGGTACCCATTTTATGGATAAGAACACTGAGGCATAGAAAGATTAAGTAACTTTCCCAAAAGTACATTGGTGAAGTTAGGATTTGACTCCAAGCATTCTGATTCCAGATCCTTTGTGAGAACCAGGGGTGGGGAGTGCTGGCACCAGTGAAGGAAATAGCAATTCCTCTCTTCCAAAGTGAGTTCTCACCTGGGTAGGCAGGCACACATGGTAGAGATATTCCTATCTCTCTGTTGACTCGCCCAAACTATAGGCACACAGTGGACATGGTAGACACTCAAACATTCCCTCCCTTTGAGTCCAATTCAGACATTCCCCAGCTCCTGGGAGGAGGTTAGTAGAATAGACACACTACTTCATGTGCTTGGCTATATTTTGTGGTTGATCCCCATATTTTTCTAAGGTTTCATAAATTTCAGGGAAGCTATGGTTGAAATCAATACACAAGAAGTTTTTGAGGAGAAGTAAGTTAGTGTTTTAGTTGGACTGGGTAACAGTGGAAAAACTATTGTTATTTTCTGGCTGAGTAATCAGCAATATGAAATGACTTGAAATCTCCATCTAATACAGCAGAGAAAGATGCTCCCTTATAATGCCTGCTGCTGGCAAAGGCACACGGAGCAGTAATGCAAGGCGACCCTGGCAGTGGCTGGTTGAATAGAGGCCAGATCAAGCATTGATATTGCAGGGTTACATTCTGAGTGGAAGGAAAAGTCTCTTCCTCCTCCTTCAAACTCAAACAGCCAACCTAGAGTTGGAAAGGGAGAGCAATAGAAACATTAAAAATGAGGGGCAGGCTTCCCTGGTGGTGCAGTGGTTGAGAGTCCGCCTGCCGATGCAGGGGACACAGGTTCGTGCCCTGGTCCGGGAGGATCCCACATGCCGCGGAGCAACTAGGCCCGTGAGCCACAACTATTGAGCCTGCGTGTCTGGAGCTTGTGCTCCACAACAAGAGAGGCCACAGCAGTGAGAGGCCCGCACACCACGATGAAGAGTGGCCCCCGCTTGCCGCAACCGGAGAAAGCCCTCGCACAGAAACGAAGACCCAACACAGCCAAAAATAAATAAATAAATAAATAAATAAATAAATAAATAAAAATGAGGGGCGCTCAAGACCACACCTTGGGCCCTGCAGCTGACCCCCTAAGAGCTACCAAAAGAAAGGAGAAAGTCCCAAAGCATTCTCTCTCCTCATCTTCCCAGAGAAGTTAAAAGGACCACCACTACTGGGCTACAGACATCACCCTAGGGTAGGCTGACTATATTGATGTGCTAGAAGAAATGCTAGGTTATGAGTCTGACCTCAGACTCACAGTGGCAGAGGATTCCTGCTCTGCCATTTACTGGCTGTGTGACTCTGGGAAAGTACTTAACCCCTCTGATCCTCATTTGGAAAACAGAGATAATAGAGGTACCTACTACCTAGGGGAGATATGAGGATCAAGTGAGATGAAATATATGAAGGTGTTTTATACACCAAAAAGCAATACACAATATGTGAATTATCCTATATGATCCTTAAATTTAGCGTTTTGTATGATGGCTGCTTGCTTTATAGTATTTGCAGGAGCATATATTCTTATAGCAAATGATCATCATAACTTCTGAGTCAAAGCCTGGTAAAGAACTTGGAACTGGGACCTTCTGGCTCAATCACAGGCACTTTAGCAATTTTACGAATTTATGAAATTGTCTAAGACATACTGATTTATAAGAAATCTCACAGATGGATCTCAACAGATCACCTGCTTCCCCACAGAACCTTCAGGCTGATCCAGGATTATAATTCGCATTTTACTGAGAGGAATTAACCCCATTTAGCAGAGGTGCTAAGAGGGTAAAAAACTTAAAATGTCTTACTGTCAATAGTAATATTGGTAGTGTCATTTTTAATTACCTTATGTAAATTTTAGGATAAAGCAAATAAATATGCTAGCACTAGGAACCAAGATTGTCAGCACAAGCAAAAAGGGACACAAATATAAAATCAAAGAACTTATGTAAAAATCCTGAAATCTTACATTTAAATTGGAAATATCAAAATGAACTTATGATTTATTATTTTCTTTCTATAAAGTACACATTCCCTAGCTTTTTCCACTGAAAAGTCTAGAAGCAGTGACCACCCAGTAGAAATGAGTAGTGCCAAGATTCTGATTTCTAAGTGACATTTCCCAGCAAAAGGAACCAGAACTTTCTGGAGAAATGACTGATTCTAGGTTTGGGGGATGAAATGTACAAAATGGTCCTGGGATATCTTGTTGTGCCAGAAAGCAAGTTTGCTTTCAAAGGTCACTGCAGTTGTAGCAAAAAGACATGAGAGCCAACTGCGGCTCCCCCAGGCCAAAAATGGGGTAATTAAAGCAACAAGAAGATTTACTATAATCTATTGAAGCAAGAATATATTTTAAAATCCACAAGGTTTTGTTTGTGCTTTTTTTTTTTTTTTTTACTGTACGTGCCTACTTTTAATCACACTGCAATGAAAACCGCATCTGTATATTCAGAACATTCGAAGGACAGAAGTTCTAGTCAAGTCAATAGCTATTTGTGGGTGCATGGAGCTTACTAGGTAGCAAATACTGAACGCTAGGAGCCAAGACAGTGATGACTAAGAATTGACCTTGCCCTTCAGGGTCTCACAGTCTAGAGAAAGTGACTTTATAAGCTATATCAACAAGTAAATTAAAAGAAGACATGTGAATATAACAATACATACAGGTACAGGTGTAGCCCACAAGAGGAAGGGACTGCTTTTAGTGAAACATCCACAAGTTTTTTGATCTTTTTTTTTTTTACTTTTTTTTAAAATTTTATTTTATTTATTTATTTTTAACAGGAGGTTCTTATTAGTCATCCATTTTATACACATCAGTGTATACATGTCAATCCCAATCTCCCAATTCATCACACCACTACCACCAGCCCCTGCCACTTCCCCCCTTGGTGTCCAAACATTTGTTCTCCACATCGGTGTCTCTACTTCTGCCCTCCAAACCAGTTCATCTGTACCATTTCTTTTAGGTTCCACACATATGCGTTAATATACAATATTTATTTTTCACTTTCTGACTTACCTCACTCTGTACAACAGTCTCTAGATCCACCCACGTCTCTACAAATGACCCAGTTCTGCTCCTTTTTATGGCTGAGTAATATTCCATTGTATATATGTACCACATCTTCTTTATCCATTCGTCTGTCGATGGGCATTTAGGTTGCTTACATGACCTGGCTATTGTAAATAGTGCTGCAATGAGCATTGGGGTGCATGTGTCTTTTTGAATTATGGTTTTCTCTGAGTATATGCCCAGTAGTGGGATTGCTGGGTCATATGGTAATTCTATTTTTAGTTTTTTAAGGACCCTCCATACTGTTCTCCATAGTGGCTGTATCAATTTACATTCCCAGCAACAGTGCAAGAGGGTTTCCTTTTCTCCACACACTCTCCAGCACTTGTTGTTTGTAGATTTTCTGATGATGCCCATTCTAACTGGTGTGAGGTGATGCCTCATTGTAGTTTTGATTTGCATTTCTCTAATAATTCGTGATGTTGAGCAGCTTTCCATGTGCTTCTTGGCCATCTGTATGTCTTCTTTGGAGAAATGTCTATTTAGGTCTTCTGCCCATTTTTGGATTGGGTTGTTTGTTTTTTTAGTATTGAGCTGCATGAGCTGTTTATATATTTTGGAGATTAATCCTTTGTCCATTGATCCGTTTGCAAATATTTTCTCCCATTCTGAGGGTTGTCTTTTCATCCTGTTTGTAGTTTCCTTTGCTCTGAAAAAGCTTTTAAGTTTCATTAGGTCCCATTTGTTTATTTTTGTTTTTATTTCCATTACTCTAGGAGGTGGATCAAGAAAGATCTTGCTGTGATTTATGTCAAAGAGTGTTCTTCCTATGTTTTCCTCTAAGAGTTTTATAGTGTCCGGTCTTACATTAGGTCTCTAATCCATTTTGAGTTTATTTTTGTGTATGGTGTTGGGGAGTGTTCTAATTTCATTCTTTTACTTGTAGCTGCCCGGTTTTCCCAGCACAACTTATTGAAGAGACTGTCTTTTCTCCATCACAAGTTTTCTAATAACACTAAGACAAATTATCATTGTCATGACTGGAAGTTGCTAAGACACTAACTCATCACAAGAAAAATTCACAAATAAAGGATAAAAATTAAGCATTTCTTCTGTTTCTCCTGTATAAACTGTATCTCAAGGTAGCCAAATAGTTGATGAGAGAAAGTTCTTTACAGAAGAATGAAAAAAAAATCCAAAAATCACCATTTTGAAATCTCAATAAAATAATGGATCTAGGACACAATCACTTATTGATAATGAAACCATTAGGAGAAAAAATGATGAGGAAAACTTCATAATGGCAGGATCAGGCTGACATTACCTGAACTCACTGAGGAAAGCTTCAATCACATTTTAGCAATAACAACCAGACATTATATGCCTCCTGATGTAATACAGTAGGAAATACACATCACCAACCATGACGAAGTCTCCAAAAAACATGCTTGCACACTTGCACACACACCTTAATTTAATCAACCATCTACATCTACCTATGAGTATAAAAGAAATACCGGGAAAAGACGAACAAGTTAAACTGCACCAAAAAGAAGCAATTGGTCAACTCCAGAACGAGGAACCTTCCACAATTAAGATGAACCTGTCTTTTAAAATAATAAATGACAGGGGTAGGGGAAGAAAGAGGTAGGGGCTATTATATATTTGGAGAAACGTAATGACATAATTTCTAGACGCAATGAGTGGATCTTGTTTGGATTCTGATTTAAACAAATCAACTGTCAAAGGAAAACTCCAGACAGTCAGAAACATTTCAGTATGGACTGGATATTAGACAACATTATGGAATTACTGTGAATTTTGTTAGATATCATAATGACACTTTTGTTATATTTTTTAAAAGTTTCTCTCTTGGGCTTCCCTGGTGGCGCAGTGGTTGAGAGTCTGCCTGCCGATGCAGGGGACGCGGGTTCGTGCCCCGGTCCGGGAAGATCCCACGTGCCGCGGAGCAGCTGGGCCCGTGAGCCGTGGCTGCTGAGCCTGCGTGTCCGGAGCCTGTGCTCCGCAACAGGAGAGGCCACAACAGTGAGAGGCCCGCGTACCGCAAAAAAAAAAAAAAAAAAGTTTCTCTCTTGAGATACCTATTGATATATTTACAGGTGCAATGACATAATGGTGAGGAGGACAGTAGATAAAACAAAAATGGCAACATGCTATTAATTATTGAAACTGAGTGATGAGTACTTAGTGATTCATTATACTTTTTATTTCTATGTATGTTTGGAAAATTCCGTAATAAAAAGTTTAAAAGTAAAAATAAAAAAAGCATAAGTTCTTGAGCCAGTCTGCTTGCTTGACTCTGCCACTCACTAGCCAGGTGAGTGTGGACATGTCACTTAACCTGTGTCTCCACTTCCTTATATGCCAAATGAGGATAGTAACAGTGCTATGACATAGGGTTGCTGTGAGTATTAAATGAGTGTATGAATGTAGAATGTTTGGGACAGTGTGATACACAGTAAGTGCTTAGTACATGATAGCTACCATAGTCGTCATCACCACTACCAATGAAAATGAAGTTATCTGCCCAAAGCTCTCTACAAAATCAGGGGTCTGCAAACTTTTTCTGGCCCTGTAAAGGACCAATAGTAAATATTTTAGACTCTTTGGACCATACGGTCTCTGTTCCAACTACTCAACTCTGCCCTTGCAGCATGAAAGCAGCCATAGACAATACGTCGATGAATGAGCATGGCTGCATTCCAATAAAGCTTTATTTACAAAATCAGGCAACAGGCCAGATTTGGCATGTGAGCTGTAGTTTGATGACCCTTAAAGTCTATTATGGGAAAGAAAGCAGAAGTTAAGTCTTCTGCCTCTAAAGATGCATTATCCAATTCTCTTTCAACTAAACCAAAGCCATGGCATGAAGGAGATAGGAAAAAAAAATCATGGTTTTGACAAATGTTGTTATGTCCTGCAAGTTACAGAGCTAACTTTTGAGTGAGTACGTATTTGCTTAAAGGCTAAAAACCTGTAGACCTTTTTAAAAATAAGAATATGGAAAATAACTCCTTAAAACAACTTCCTCCACCACACTAGAAAGAGCTCATTTCTGTCCTGACACTCTCCATCATTGCAATGTTACAGAAACCCTTGTTAATCTTTGAAATTATACTATGCTTTATTCATAGTTGCTCTCCAAGTCAACCATCATAAAAGAAAGTAATTAGCCCCTCCGTGGAGATGTCTTCGTTGCTGTTGAAAGAGGGCTCTTAGGTTTGAAGCGTGTCTCCGAGTTCAATGTTACAGAGGAGAGCACACCTAAGGCGCGGCATTTGTCCACTTCACTTTCAGTAAGGTTCCCAGCTCCCAAAACATACCATGGCGAACTTTACAGTCACCTCTTACTTTTTAAACTCACGGTATGGGGGTGCCCCAATTTTTCAGAATGTTATGAAAGCAAGACAATCTGATGGACTAGTCTTCAAATTTGACTTCTGAAATGTTAAAAGTTAAGAAACATAATTAAACTGCAGATGCATTAACATTTATATAAAATATAAACCAAATGCTTATCCTGATTCACCAAACAAATTACACTTTGAACATTATAAAAAACCAGCTACTTATCACCGGCACCATTTGAAATTATTGCTAGTACTACAACTCCAAATGCCTAAGATGCCTTAAATACAAACCCTGAACATTTACATACTGATTTCATGAGCAAAGCAAAAGGTATTTGCCGGTAACAGTACAGGACTCAGCAATTTTATTGTCTGAGTAATCCTGGTTCGTTCTGATATGAAAATTCAATTATTTTAGAACGGGCCCTCTCATTAAATTTTGACAAGCAGCACGAGCTCGGTACCAGTTATAGCTCGAAGAGACCGGGGGTGCCTGATAGCACCACACTGAATTTTAAAATGTAGTATTTTTGCAGGACAAGATTATCTGACAATTTTGTATTCAAAGAAGAAAAAATTAATCAAATACATTGTAATATTCAACATTGGTATATTTGGTCTTCTTTTTACAGATATTTTACTAAAATTTGCTGCAAAAAATGTTTATTGCATGCCTTCCCCCTGATTTCACAATTGAGCAATGTACTAGAAAAATATGTATATGTCGGTAGTGAACAGGAAGTATTTGACTACACGTTTTTACCTACTGCTTCCTTTATCAATTGAAATGTATTTGTGGTGCTTATAAACGTGATTTCCAGAAACAGAAATGACTTTATTTGCATACAGCCTGTTTTTTTATTAGGATGTTTATTGTCCAAGAAAAAGAATCTTTTAAAACAACTTTTGAGCAAGGCTATTGTCTTTTAAAGCAGAGCCTACAGCTGATCACAACATGGGAAAAAGTAAACAATTTCATTTATTCTCCGTGGGGTTGAAAGAGGAGTAACAAAGTCTCTAGCTCTGGGTTTGTTTGGTTTATTTTTGTCTTGTTTTTTTCCTGTAACACTGGGGTTTCTAGGTGCTGTGAGCTCTCTGCTGAAAGTTGTTTTTCCATGTCCCAGTATGTCTGTCCACACATGACCTGTCATGAAGAGAGGCACTCAAATAGTTCCTATGATGTGTTGCCTGACTGCCCAAACATCCAATACTTTGTCATATTCAACATTGGTATATTTGGTCTTCCTTTTACAGATATTTTACTAAAATTCCCTCCAAAATCTGAATCAGAGAGAAGAACAATAGGTAGTAAGGTGAACTGAAGAGCAAAAGAGTACAGAAAAGACATCTGGCTCCCTGCAGGGTTGACCCCAAAATCAAGCAAGGGGACCCAAGAGCAAGTCTGACTGACGATGGTGATTCTCTGGGCAGGTCCCACCTCCCTTCAGCCCACTCTTAATTTTCCTCTTCCCTTGTCTTTCTTTCAGTACCTTTCACCTCTCTGAGCCTTAACACTCCAACTTTGTGTGGTCAGTTGCTTGTTTATTTCTTTTTCCCCCCCATACATACCACACACACACACACACACACACACACACACACACACCCCAAATGGTTTTTAACATATTTTATTGAATTAATTTTGATTTGGGGAAGTTTTTCAGAACACTGGGTTATGCACAGACTTCCAATTAAGTTTCTGGGCCTTGATGTTCTACCTTTAAAGTGTGAGCTTGGTAACTCATATACAGTTCTTTAGAAGAATAAAATCATTGATAAAATAGTATCATACATCTTTTTGGAAAGAAGGGGAAGAAGGGATGAAGAAGGAGAAACCAGGCAAAGAGTTCAAATACAAATAACTGTTTCATGCTTTTGTTGCTGAAGGAAAATATTAACTTAAAGATCTGTTTGGCCTTCACCCCTTTGACCTATAATCCTTATCAACAGTAACAGTTGAATTAGAAAGTGAAATTCTCTATCCTGGAATACTCCAGAAAAATGTTATTCAGCTTTAAAGAACTATCACAAGATGGCAACCTAAGAAGTGAGCCTAGGGGAAGAGAGTTCAACCACAGAACCTGGGAGATTTGAGAAGTTAGGGGTCTGTTGGCCACCTCAGGGCAACTGGGGCCAGAACCCAGGCATTAAGCTTAGACACCAGGTGGAATCAACTTTACTTCCTCTAGCACTAGGAATGGAAAGGGCCTAGAAGCCCTGTAAGAGTGAAGATAGAATTAGACTTACGTGTTAAGCTAAGCAATGATGGGCTGTCTAACTAGACTATGGACAGTAATTTCTCACACTAGCAAGTCAAAACTTACACTCCTTAAAAAAGAATAGGCTAGTTCATTATTTTGTTTGCATAAATATACAGACTAAATTCAAGGGGCCCAAGGGTGGTCAATATAACAGGGAAAGTATCATACACATAAAACACAAAACAGATTCACATGTGATTTCATGACTGATCACACCGTGAAGCAAGATGAAGAACTGAGCTCAAGATTTCAAGCTCACCTGTCTTAGCTACTTTTAGGTAGAAATAAGTTTGAGTTTTCCAGGTTCAGCTGCAAGGCCCTTAACTCCATCCCAAATACAGGGGCCTACATCTTTTTAAAATACTCAACAATAAGACTTCACTGCTTATTACCACACCAATCTGGAATTGCAATTATTCAAACAGAGATTTGATTGATTGATTTTGGCCCAGCAAAACATTTCTTCAGAGGAAGTTACGATTTCATTGTCTGAATAGCTTTGCAGACGGCAGAAGAGATGTCTCAAATACAAAAACGAATCTGGTTTGCGGTACTTTAACCGTTGTAGAATCCAACTTGCAGGTTGGAAGATAATTCAGGATCATCAGGTCCAACCTACTGCCCATTGACAACATGTAAATCTTGTCTACTACATCTCTGCCCAGTAGGCACACACCCTACGTTCAAACATCCCTAGTGACAACTCCAGAGGCAGCCTTTGGGCAACTGCAGCTTGTAGAAATGTCTGCCTTAAGTGGCAATCTGCCTCCCTGAAACTTGTAATCCATTCAAGGTCATTCAAGGCCCAATACAAATTCCTCAATGAACTCTTCCCTAATTCCCCAGAAAGGACTCCCTCAACCTGCTGTTTGCTCTCTGTAATGCTCTCATCTCTGTATAACGCACTCATTCTACCCTATGCTTGAGCTAGCTACAAGTCTCTTCCAGCAGACTTGACCCCCTTGAGACTGGAGGCTATCTACATCTCTTTCATCTCTCTAGGATCAGTATTTAGCATAGGGCCTAAAACACACTAGTACTAAATGAATTACTTTTATTCTCGTTAGTAAATAAAATCCTAACACTAAGGAAAGAATTAAGACTCTAGAAAGACCCCCTACAATCATCACTCTGCTTTATTTTCTTCATACCAGTTATCATACTCTGAATTTAGTCTTGTTTATAGGCTTCACTGTCTTTTCTTTAACTGAAGTACAGTTGATTTACAATGTTTCAGGTGTACAGCAAAGTGATTCAGTTATACATATACATATATATATTCTTTTTCATATTCTTTTCCATTATGGTTTATTACAGGATATTGAATTTAGTTCCCTGTGCTATACAGTAGGACCTTGTTGTTTGCTTCACTGTTTCTTAAGGTCTGAAACTGCTCACTAGAAAGTAAGCTCCATGAGGGCAGAGACTATGTCTGTTTTGTTCAACACTACATCTCCAGTAGTGAGTGCTGAATAAATATTTCTGAATGAATGAAGGAAGGAAGACACAGTTTGGACTTCTCTCCTTAGTTCCAGTCTGGGCATATTCAAAACAGTATCTCCACATGGATATCTAAGCACCTTAAACTTAAGATGGAAATAAAACTTGATGCCCTGTCTAACATGTTCTTTCCCACGTTGCCCTTTCTTATTAAATAATATCACCATCCACCCAGTCGCTCAAGCTAAAAACTTAAGAACGTACTCAGTTCTTCTCTTTCCCTCAAATCCCACATCCAACCCATCAGTAAATCCTGATTAGCTCTACCCTCAAAAATATATACAAAACCTGACTCCTTCTCTCCACCTCCACTACTGCCACTCTTGCCTGAGCTACTATTTATCGCTTAGACTACTTAAATAACTTCCTGACCTGTCTCCCTCTTCCCGCTCTTGTTCCTCTATAATCCATTTTCCTCATGGCAGGCACATTGGTCACTGCAAAATAGAAATGTGATCGTGTCACTCCTCTGCTTAAGGCACCTCCGTGGTTTTCCATCACAGCATAGAATTCAGGCTCCTTACCATGAAGTACAAGTCCCTTTGTGATCTGGACCACATTGGGAACCACTACTCCTTACTGCCTCAAATATCAGCTTCTTCCAAAAATAGTTTAAGCAAATTGAAAATTGCTTTCCCCACCACCACCATTCCCTACCCCCTTTCCTGGCTTTATTTTTCCCCGTAGCGCTTACTACCATATGACGTACTACGTGCTTCCTCATTTTATTTATTGTCTCTCTGCCACGCCACTGCCCCACTAGAATATAAGCCCTATGAGATCAGAGATTCTTATCTGTTGGGTTCACTGTTGTCTTAGAACAGTGTTTGGCACAGACTAGTGCTTAGTAAACATCTGTTGGATGGACGGAAGGATGGATGGATGGAAGACATGGATTACACATCTTCAGGGATTTCAAAGCTATTTGGGGGGGAATACCAACTGACTGGTTAACATCCGGAAGGGTGACCATATCCTCTGACAAAAAGCCAGTGGAGATCCCTCGCAGAGACTGAATCCTAGGTGTTTGGCCTTGAGAACAAGGAGTAGAACCCAAAATCATCTGAATAGATCATCATTCATCAATTTACCAAGTACCTGTGAGCAGTATAGCACAGAATCATCACCTATAAACCTACCCCAGAAAAAAAGTTTTCAAATGCTCTTTGTTCCAAACTGAATAGTGTGAGAGGGAGGTTTATGACCTCTCTTTTTCCATTAATCATGTTCAAAAATTGGAGGAGGGCTTAGGTAGTCCAATACTGCTGAATTATGAGGAACCAAAAAAAATTTTTTTTCTCTATGTCATAACATGAAATAAAACCCCACATGGCAAAGTCAATTGTAACAGATTGCTTTGGGGCTATAGAACACAAAATGTCAATCCAGTAAAAGGAAGCTAAGATATCCTACAGGCATTCAACAATTTATGAGAAATAGAAAGTCCCCCACCAAATCCCTTGGAATGAAGAGAATGCATTCTATAATGAATGAGAAACCAATCTGGTAACAATCTGGTTTATGCAAAATACACAGAGACTCATAGATGATGTAGTCTAACCATTCAATCTAGAGACAAGGGCACTGAGTCCTAGGAAAGTAAAAGCAACACACCGGCTGCCTCCTAGAGAGTGGATGGCAGAATGAGGGCTAGAACCCAGATGTCCTGATGCCCCATACACAGTTCTATCCGGTACACCACAGACTCTTCCTAATCTAAGCACCATATGAAAAGATGCCGCCTTTTCATTTTTTTCATTGAGCTCCAAAGATCTCCATTTTCTTTTTCATAAATTTATTTATTTGTTTGTTTATTTATTTATGGCTGTGTTGGGTCTTCGTTGCTGCGTGTGGGCTTTCTCTAGTTGCGGCGAGGGGGGCTACTCTTCGTTGCGGTGCACAGGTTTCTCATTCGGGTGGCTTCTCTTGTTGCGGAGCACGGGCTCTAGGCGTGTGGGCTTCAGTAGTTGTGGCTCATGAGCTCTAGAGCACAGGCTCATTAGTTGTGGCTCACGGGCCTAGTTGCTCCGCGGCATGTGGGATCTTCCCGGACCAGGGCTCAAACCCGTGTCCCTTGCATTGGCAGGTGGATTCTTAACCACTGCACCACCAGGGAAGTCCCAGGATCTCCATTTTTAAAGCAAAAGTTCCCCTCAGAGAATCCCAAGCCACATGTCTTGGTCTGCACCTGTTTCTGTTAAACCTTGAAAAGGGGAATTTTCATTCTCTCCCAGGACTACAGTTTTAGAGAAGCCACCCTCCTAGGATACCAGTGTTAGTAAAGTACTTTCTTCAATCAGAAGAAGAAGAAGGCAGAACCTGTGGGACAGGAAACAGAAGCCCTTCTTTCTCCCAATCCACGTCCTCATCAACCTGACATCAATACTTTCTTATAAACCCACGTGTAAGCTGAAAGGTTTACTTCCCTTGTCTGCGTGTGTTTGCATCAGTGAGGTGTTCAGAGAGCAGGAGCTGGGCCTACATAATCCTTTTTTCAGAGACCTTCACGTAGCACCATGTGTAACTGGCACTTAAGAAATGCCTCCAGTGAAGGGCAACAGCTCCTTTTGCATGATGTAAAAACCACTCTTTTCTCAGGAGATCCTGAGCACTGAAGAGCCAGGCAGTGTAGGGCAATAGAGAGCAAAGTCCCAGGTTATGCCAATGGGGAAAGAATCTTGGTGAAGCTTCCAGCTGTCCTCAGCTCGGCTCAATTAAGTCTGGGAGGTATTCAGCGCTTTCCCAAAGACTGGTCAGGTGTAACCTAGTCTAGTAGCAGTATCAAGCACTCAGGCATATTTCTTCATCCTGAAATTCATTCATTCACTCATTCATTCATTTGCTTGCTCAGCACATCCTTTAAATCAGACCTTCTGCAGCTTCTATGGAAGATACAGAGCTTATGGTTCTAGTAGTGAACATAGCAGCCTATGCCACCAGGGTGACAATAAAAAGTGGCCAGCATCTTGACAGACACACAAGCAATGCATTCCAGGGATGCAAGAAAAAGAGAGAGATGATTACTAACTTGCAGAATCCAACGACATTTAATCCAATGACATCTGGGTTTTGAACTGTGGTTTGAAGAACAAGTAGTATCTGGACATGGAAAGATGGGGGAGGAAAGGAGGTGAGGTAAGGCCTTCCAAGTGTAAGGAGCAGCGTGGACGCAGAACCATGTAAATCTAAGACCGAGCAAGTGGATGAATGACAATGTTTGAACAAGATCTGTATTTTAAGTCACAGTGAATGCTAAGGACACAATCTCACCTGCAACCCATGTGGCCTGCCACCCTCTAACCAGGGGGCAACCTTTATTTTAAGCTTCATGTTTAGGAGGCCCCTATCTGGGCCAGAGCTACTGATGAGACATCATGAAGAGGCATACCTTCCTCCCGTCCTTTACAAAAGATTCAAATGAAAAGGTAAGTTGACATGGGTGATCAAAAAGTCAATTTTTCCCCAAAGTACCACCAGAAAATCTCCGCCACTAACAGCCTCTCATCCACCTCCACTTCCACATCTCCTGCTCTCTGCTTCTGCAGGATTTGACTCGCAACTACTCAACTGGATGAACTAAGGTAGAAATCACAGCCATCTGCTTTCACTGAACTCAGAAAATCACCCAGTTTTTCAGTGATGCCTAAAACTCTTAAATTTTCCAGTCAGTTTACAGTAAATATATGTGCAAAAGACTTTACAAAAATCCCTGCCCCATTTTCTACATTTAATGTAGGTAGGTGATGCGGGGAGTTTGAGTTTTAACTGCATGTGCTTTGGGTAGGATAAAATATAATATGTTGGGGAAAAAAAAGATGGAATGAAAAAAAGAACCACTTAGTGATTTTAATTGGCCTGTGCACAGAATTTAAACAGCATCAGTCTTACTCTTCC
Source organism: Delphinus delphis (assembly GCF_949987515.2). Classification (NCBI taxonomy): domain Eukaryota; kingdom Metazoa; phylum Chordata; class Mammalia; order Artiodactyla; family Delphinidae; genus Delphinus; species Delphinus delphis. Next base: position 9,415,432 of record NC_082704.1, read on the forward strand.
ACACAAAACACTGAGCAAACAAGAGCTGTTTTCTCCCACTTGAGGCCTTTGAGCTGAAACAAGAATGAACAGTTTGCATGGCTGGTAGTACTCGCTGATTCTTGCTATTAGGCAATTTTTTCCCTCTTTGGAATAAAAATGCCAATTAGTCCTTTTGCCAGAGCACTGCAATAGAGCATTTTAAGCTACTTCTTTTCCAGACCTCTTTTGTGCCACCTTTCCCACAGAGATCTGTTGTGTTTCTTCCATACGGGAAGAAAGCTGTGGCCTTGGGGCAGCAACCTTCAGAGTGGACAGGACCCAATAAAGACCTCACCTGAGGAGGGAGAGAAAAGGCCTCAAAAGGGCTGTGCGTGTTAGCATTACTGCCTCGGCTGGGCACAGAAGCAAGATCACATTTCACTTGGCGACTTGGTACTTCATCAGCTGTTCATGAGCGAGCACGTGGTCTCAGCACACAGCTCCGATCTCTCCCCTCAGCCAGAACAGCACCTGTAAAGTGTTGAGGCTCTTTACCGAGGGTTTAGATTGACTTAGATATCACGTAGTGTAGAGGTGAGGAGCATGGGTGCTGGAAGGAGACCAGCTGGATTCAAATTCCGACTGTGCTACTAATTAGCTGTGTACCCTCAGTCAAGTTACTTAATTTCTCTGTGTCTCAGATTCCTCTTCAGTAAAATCGGGCTAATAATAGCACCTACCCTCAAGGTTTGTGATGAGAATTACAGAAGTTAATACAGAGAGAGTGGGCAGAGCAGTGCCATACATGGTAGTGGTAGTTATGTTTATAAAAACACCATTTTTAAAAATTAGAAGTCAAAAAGAAATAAGAAAATGTATTTACCTTCTCAAGTACAAACCTCAATGGAAAGTCATTAATCTGGCAGCCTCAGCAATCTAGAAAATGCACTTCAATCAACAAAGGAGAAAAGCCTAAAATGAGGTTGCAAAGTTCATGTTCCACATCTCTGCTTGGCTCAAGGATGGCCTCTTCCGGCCTTCATGCAAAGCCTGCCCAGTAATTTTTTTAACATTTTTATTTAGATATAATTCATACACTAAACAATTCAGTCTTTTTTAAAGTGTACAGTTCTGTAGGCGTCAGTATGTTCACAGAGTTGTGCAACCATCACTACTCTCTACTTCTAGAACCTTTTCATCATCTCAAAAGACACCCTGTGCCCATTAAGCAGTTTCTCCCCATTTCCTCCCCCCTGCAGCTGCTGGCAAGACCTAAAGTGCATTTTGCACCTATGTATTTTTCTATTCTAGACATTTCATATAAATAGAATCATACAAGATGTGGGTTTTGTGTCTGGCTTCTTTTCTTAGCATAATGTTTTCAAGGTTCATTCGTGTTGAAGCATGCATCACTATTTCAATCTTTTTTATCATTGAATAGTATTCTATCCTATGGATAGACTATATTCTGTATATCCATTCCTCACTGATAGACATTTGTTTCCTTTTTTACTATTATGAATAATGCTTCTATGAACATTTTTCTACCAGTTTCTGTGTGAACATATGTTTTCAGCTCTTTGGTAACTAGGAGAGGAATTGCTGGGTCATATGGTAACTTTGTTTAACCTTTTGAGTAATTACCAGACTTTTTTCCAAAGAGGCTGCACTGTTTTACATTCTTTCAACAATATATGAGAGTTCCAATTTCTCCACGTCCTTGTCAACACTTGTTATTATCTGTCTTTTTCACTTTAGCTATCCCAGTGGCTTGTAGCTGTGATCTGCATTTCCCTGATGGCTAATGATGTTGAACATCTTTTCGTCTGCTTACTAGCTATTTGTGTATTTTCTTTGGAGAAATGTATATTCAGATCACTTGCCCATTTTAAAAGTTAGCCTGGATACCCTTTTGACACAATCCAGCAACCAGCTGGGATAGCTGGTTTGATTGCCCTAAAAATTAGAAGTAACATATCAGGGAGAAGGAATCAGTGGAGGGTATGGCTATCAGGAGGAAAACATGATGTAGGCAGTGAGGAAAGAAGCAGAAGGAAAAGCAGACAGAAGAACTGAGAACACCTAGCAGCCATTAACGGGGGAAGCAAATAGCCTGAAACACCTTAACAGCCCTGTAGCCATATTATCTAACAGCACAGGATTGGGATTAGAGAGGCAAGTCAGAAAGGAAAGCGGAGCTGCCTGGTCAGTCCATCGGGCAAAAACACCTCAGGGTGCCCATCTCCCCTCATTTTCACTCTCAGTGGTGAACTTGATTTCATAATTGTAGGGACCCATCAGCATCTGTATTACAATTAATATTTGCATTTTTGAGGACCTACTGTACACCAGGTCTTGTGCTAAGCATTCTACACATATCTGATCCTCACAATACTCCTATGACATTTGTTACAGTAATATCCTCACTTTACATTATCTGTAAAGGAAATTAGGCTCAGAAAGGTTAAGTCACTTGCCAAATGTCACACAGCCAGTAAGTAACAAAACCAAGAATTAAACACGTGTCTGTCTGATTCCAAAGGCAGTCATTGTCCTCAGTGTTGTCCACTGATAATAGCTAACAATTATTGGGCCATTACTCTTTGCCAAGAATTCTGCTAAGTGCTCACTGCCTCACGGAATTGTCACAACAATCCTATGAGACGGAGTACATATGCACGGGGTAGGTGGACGGCAAGAGCACGAGAGTGCAGAAGGTGATCACAGAAGAGGAATGCTAAGTCTTCACAAAGGTAAAGCAATTCAGTTTTGTGTGTATAGTTCATGTATTCAGTTGCCACGTAGCCAAGGAAATTAAATGGACAGATACGGATGTGGATTGCTTGAGCAGTAGAAGCAGTACTGTGTCTTGAGTATCTAATGTATGTGAGGCACTTCACAAGCATACCATTTAACCACCACAGAAACGTTAGCAAATTGGGATGACTGTGACCAATTTACAGACGGGGAACCTGAGCCTCAAAGGTCACGTGACCTACTTAAGGCCACACACAGCTTTTTAAGTGTCAGAACCATAAACCAAGTCTGTGTGACTTCAAAGCCTGGGCTCTTAATAGCCGCGCTCAAGATTGCAAACTGGTCCATTCACTGAAGAATAAGTACACAATGTCAAGGCCAAAAGAAGGTAGTGTCTGAACTAAATGGACTTAATCCTCAAAGTCTATAAATGCCATGAACTACAAGGAAAGTTTGCTTTTGTCCAGCTCATTTTGGCTCCTTTAAGTGGCAGCAGCACGTCCCCAAGGGCAGGATAACTAAAAGGACCACCGTAGACAAGGCTCTGTTGACAAGCTTGATCCCAGACTGATCCCAGACATCCAGAGAGCACCTCTTCCTTGTCTCGCCCTTGAAGCTACTCACTTCATTTCTTGCTACTTAGTCTCTTATGCAAGCCCCTCAGTCTTCAGAGTTGACAAACACTTTGCCTTCCCAGGTGTAATTCTGACGCCTCCTGACTTTCATCTCTTCTTTTGTTTCGGTGCAACCTCGGCCCATGTAAGAGGTAGCTGTCAAACATTCTTTTAACAAAGACGTAGAACCTTTATTTCATTCCCAAATAAAATCTTATGTGTGACTATATTAATACAAATACGAACCAAGCTCATTGATTGGTGGAGAGGGAGGTTCAAGGAAAACAGTTTAAAGACCAACCTCAAGTCTACAAAAGTCTTTGGGATACTTCAACCTGGATGTGTAGAACTTTGTTCCACTGTCTAGGCAAAGTCGAGTGTGAGACTGCATTTCCCTGTAGAGTCTATGATTTCTCTAAGGAGAGGTGCAATTCCCCTCAAAATGAATCATTTTCTTCTTTCTCTTTCTCATAAACTATCATTTTACATTGTGATGAAAGTGATTTTTAATGCTTAACTTGGACCAGTCTCGTTGATTTGCATTAATTTGCACATTTTATGTTCTTGTTTGTTTGTTTGTTTTAATAATTCACCTCTATTCATTGACAACACTCCTGACAGGCTTTGACTCATCTCATTCCCTGTTCATATTCTTGTGTATACCCCCAGAAATGTATATATTTCATATAAAAAATATATAGCTTGTGCTTTAATTTGCATTTTAATTGTTGTGTTTTGTTGACCCTAAGGCACCATGCATGCCCCACTATTTAATGTACACCACTAGGAAACACTGATGCCACAATGTTTTGTTATCAGAGTCTTTATTCTATATTTGTTGTAAGAGATTTTTAGGCTTACTTAGATGTAGATGCAGGTGTTTCTCTCTCGTGCATGCATAAAAAGGGAAAGGTAAATGAAATAAATGACTTGTGGTATTTTTTAGATTGTACTTATTCAGAATCCAACTTTGCAGAATCACATTTTGACTCCATCATTGATGGACTCTGTTTTCCCTGAAGATATTTTTTTCTGTGCTAAAGTGATCCACTGGTATCTCCGGGATTTTCTCCCATGTGGCTGGTATGGATTCTGCAAGTTTTGTTGAACATATTCAGGGAACACAAATTACAGCACAACTGTCACCTGATGATAGAAATAATCACTTCAAAGATGCTAAAGAAGATTTCAGAGATTTCAGAGATGTTAATATGAGAAAAATCTTACCAGTGATGAAACATGGTATTTATCTTTCCATAGCGCAAATGGGATCATACACTACACACTGTTGTACAACTTTTTTCTTTCTTAATATCTGTTTTAGACACAATCCATATTCACACGTATATATCTACCTCATTTTTATGTGAATGTATCATAATTTACTTTGCTAGGAAGTAGTTCATTTTCCCTAGAATTTAAATTTTTCCAGGTCTTAAAAACCTTTACCTATATTCCACTCCCTAATTTTCACCTATATTTCAACCCCTTAATATCTCATCATGGCTTGCGAACACACCCAAAACATTTTTTTAAAACTGGTCAAACTCAAGTAAGCATCTGAATTCCACTAACAGTTTTCAAGCAGCATTTAACTGATCTTGCCTTCTTGTCCCTGAACACCTCCCATTATGGTCTGGTGTGCCATATGCAGAAAGCATCCAGACGTTTTGATCCTTGGGGTAAAATGGTCATATACGTCAGGGCAGAGAAGCATTAAGTCACTGCTGTCAGGGCTGGCTATACGATTTGCAGGGCACGCACAAAATGAAAAAGCAGTAGTCGATCTCCCCTTCCCACATGCCGGCAGCGCCAACCCAAAACAGATGGACACCTCTATGGGCTGCAAACTCTGTGCTAGACACAATAGGTACCTGGCTCAGGGTGGGTGAGAGGACCCCCCAGGCAGCCTGCTGAAGGCACAACAGCTCTGCTAGCCCAGGGCAGAACCCTTTCTGCCCTGCCCCCGCCCCCAGATGCCCTGGGGCGCGTGCACCCGACTCTGAGCCTCCCTGCACCAAGGCCCGGGCCCCCACCTGCCACAATTCGATGGCTGCCCCAGCCGGAGGGCAGCAGTGGTCACCAGGCAGTGGCAAGGAGGAAGCTTGGAGGGACCAGGAGGCAGGGAGCAGAGCAAGAACCTGTGGCTGGGATGTGGTGGGAAACAGGAAGGGGCATCTGTGGAAGCCCCAAAGCCCTGGCACAAGCTCCACTGTCCTCTTTGGACTTCGCTTGCAAAACACATATCCAAAGATAAAATTAAGAATTTCAAGATGGTGCCCACAGAACACTCAACCCAAGCACAGGGCCCTCTTGAGAGACTGCTCTGTCCTACACCCATGAACCAGCCCTGACCATTGTAAAAACAAAGATCCCCATAACACCTCTCATCTAAACGACAAAGGTAAAGGTCAAATTAGTCATACTCCAAGGACACTGTGCTTCGAAGCTAAGCAATTTGGATAGAGGAAGATTTATTGGCAAGCTCCACAGGCAGCTAGAGCTGTAGGGCTCCTGTGAGTTTGGGGAGTTGCCGGGAGCTCTCAGTTGCTCTGGGGAGTAATAAGGAGCAATCAGAAAGCATTGGTATGTAATCTATCCAGTAAATTGCCTAAAAAGAACTCAGAAAGAGGAAGTCTCATTCTAAGTAAGTATTCATTTCCATACCTAATTTCAGTGTAATTTTACATTTTCTCTTTTTTTCCACAGGAAGCTGAAAATTGTATTAGCTCCATTCCTGAATTTGTTTGTTCTAAGGAGATCAAGACCTGTGATAACAAGAAAAGTTCTCTATAGGTTTTCAAAGTTGACTTTCAATCACAATACTCTTGGAGAAGCTTGTGACAAGCTGTGTGACATGCACTTTAAAAGAAACGGAAACTTAGGACAATGCAGTCAGAGTAGTGACTTTCACCTCAAAAGGCATCTAAACTGGAATTAGATTAGAGAAATAGTTCAGACTTAAAACTTGAAAGAACTGGCAGTCATTCAAAAGATCTTAAGCAAAAAGAAGACAAGATATATTTTAATATTCATCATTCAAATGTGTTTTTACTTGTCCCTCACCTATTGTTTATCAAGTCTCCCTGGTCCACGTTAAAAGGGCAGAGAATAAATTAGTGTACTGTTATCAATATTAACATGATGCCCCAGGTTAACCTGACCCCTAAGACTTATTAATTTGCTAAGAATGACCTAATATATGATTGTTGCACCTAAACACTGACCTACAGAATAACAATGGTTCACTTCCCTGCAGAATTCATTTCTTAATTTATTGTTGGTAAATGTAGTATTCCCTTGGTCCAAATATTAGGGATTTGAGCATATCTAATCATAAACTGACTTGAAAATCAAACTGGTTTTAGGGACTAGTTCCTTAGAAAGCAACAGATCTATAAGTGATTAATAACCGTATGATTTTTAAAACAAGCACATTAAATCAGTGTTATTCCAAGGTGATGGATGTTAATTAGACTTATTGTGGTGATCATTTTGAGATATATACAAGTATTGAATCACTATGTTGTACCCTGAAACTAATATAATGTTCTATGTCAATTATACCCCAATTTTTTAAATAATAAAATTTTTAAAAACTAAATTAAAAAAAAACAGGTGTTATTCCATCCACTTTAGGATATGTTTACATTTTTACCACTATAAAATATGTTTTAAAAACAATGCCAGGGGCTTCCCTGGTGGCGCAGTGGTTGAGAGTCCACCTGCCGATGCAGGGGACACGGGTTCGTGCCCTGGTCCAGGAAGATCCCACATGCCGCGGAGCGGCTGGGCCCGTGAGCCATGGCCGCTGAGCCTGCGCGTCCAGAGCCTGTGCTCCGCAACGGGAGAGGCCACAACAGTGAGAGGCCCGCATACCGCAAAAAAAAAAAAAAAATGCCATATTAAATTTAATTGATTTTTTAGGACTACATTGTGCAAGAAATACAGCTTAAATTAAAGCCAAAAGTGCTTGTGTTAATAGTCAAGGCTGACAAATTTATTTTTTAATTTTTTTAAATTGAAGTATAGTTGATTTACAACATTGTGTTAGTTTCAGGTATACAGCAAAGTTATTCAGTTATAGATATATTCTTTTTCAGATTATTTTCCATTACAGGTTATTATAAGATACTGAATATAATTCCCTCTGCTATCCAGTAAATTCTTGTTGCTTATTTAATTTATGTATAGTAGTTTGTATCTGTTAATCCTATATTCCTAATGTATCCCTCCCCCCCTTTCCCCTTTGATAACCATAAGTTTGTTTTCTATGAAGGCTAACAAATTTAGAATGTGGGAAATGCTACAGCACAAATGTTTTTTCAGCAAATAAACTGCAAAAAAAAAAGAGGGGTAAGAGAACTAGTATAGATTTTAAAAGACTAAAGGGACATTTTATTTGCAATGTGTGAACTTAACTGGATATTGATTCAGGGAAAAAAAAAACCTAATTTTTTTTTTAATTTTGGGTGTAGTATCAGCCAAGCTTCTCCCTTCTAAAGTTATTTTTCCCCCTTGTAATTAATTAGTATTTAGTGGGGAAGGTGCTTTGAAATTATGTAAATATCCCATTCTTCATCATACTTTTAATTTATTCATTATTTTGATGATCAAATTGTCCCTGATTTAGCCAGTAGGAACCCTTTCAAGTTGGCTTCTATGTCCTTTAACATGACCCAGTTAATTTTTTTCTAATGTTGAGATAAGTGGGGAAAATTTGAATATGAACTGGATATTAGACGATATTAATGAATTAGTGTTAGTAATTATAATGGCATTGTGGGTATTAGGAGATTATTTTTATTACTGGAATATGCTGAAGTATTAGGATGTCTACAACTTCCTTTAAAATGGCACAGGAATAAATATATATGTGCATAGAGAGAGAGCAAGATAAAGCAAACATGGCAAAATATTAACATTTGAATCTGGTGGAGGATATACAAGTTTTTATTGTACTATTCTTTCCACTTTTCTATTATGTTTACATTTTTCATAATAAAAAGTAGGAAAGGGAAAGAAATGTGTCAACCAAATGCAGTTTGTAGACCTTGTCCTGATTCATCTGTTAAAAGACATTTATTTATGAGACAACTGTGGAAATTTGAATGCTGATTTACTATCAGATAATATTAAGAAGTTATTGTTAATTTTTAGGAGTAATAACGGTATCGTTATATTTTCAAAAGGAGAACTTACCTATTAGATAATTATTACTGAAGTATCTGTGGATGAAATGATGTTTGAGGTTTGCTTTAAAAATGCAGTGATTTAGGCATATAAATGAAACAAGATTGGACTTGAGTTGATAACTGTAGATAGCTGATGAGTACATGAGAGTCCATTATACTGTTCTCTCTCTGTTTGTATATACTTAAAAATTTCCATAAAACAACACTGAAATAAAATAAGAACTTAATGAATTAGGAATAAAAGAGTAAACTTGATAAATAAAATTTTTCCTATGAAACAGACACTTAGCAAGCTTATCCAAGAAAGAAACCACAAATATACAACATTGAAATGTAGACTCCATGGGGGCAAACATCTCAGGTGTCTTGTTTGCCACTGAATGACATGAAAGACAGAAAACATAGCACAATACACAGCACATAGTAGGTGCTCAATAAATACAAGTGAAAGAATAAACAGGAAAATTTAGTCATAAGAGATGAGTTTAAAATAAGAGAATAGTATGTACAAGTTTATGCCAACAAACTTGAACACCTAGATAAAATGGATAATTTTCCCCAAAAATGGATAATTTTCTAGGAAAATATAATTACTACCAAAAGAAGACCAAAACATCTACAATGAATAATCACTAAATACGAAACTGGATAGGTTGACAAAGATCTATTCCCCCAAAGGGCACTAGATCCACAATGGTTTACACATAATTTTTATCATTCTCTCAAGGAACAGATATTTTCTATATCATTTTCACATTTTAACTATGTCATATTTAATTATATAATTTTCTGTATCATTGGGAGCATGAAAACTTTCCCAATTCATTTCACAAGGTTTGCAAATGTCCAATATCAAACCTGACAAAGACAGCACAAAGAAAGAAAATTACTGTCAGATTAAACCTCTCCAAGAATGCAATATAAAAATCCTAAATAAAACATTAGCAAAAATAATTCAACAATATATTAGAACACAACTAGAAGAGGAGTACATTTTGATCAAGGTGATACCTCCCAAGAAAAAATGGATGGCCCAATATTAGGAAATCTACTGACATAATTTATTACATAAGCTGGTTAAAGGAGAAAAATTATATGATTATCTCAAAAGATGGTAAAATAGCATTTGGTAATTCAACATCCATCCCTATTTTGAAAAAATATATAATGAACTAGGGATAGAAGAAATCTTCCTAAACATGATAGAATATTTATCAAAAATTACCATCAAACATACCTAGCAACGAAACACAAGAGCCTTTCTCATTAAAATGAGGAACACAATAAGGATATCCATTATCACCACTATTATATGACATTATCATATAAATTCTAGCCACTGCAACAAGATAAGAGGTATTTCTTTTCAAAAGGAAGAGGCAAAATTATCACTATCTGCAGATGACGGTATGACAGCCTGGAAAATTCAAGAGAAAAACTATTAGAAACAACAAAAAATGCAGTAATGTATATATAAACTCAATAGACTTCCTATGCAAGCAATAATACATTAGAAAATGTAATGAAACAGATGCCATATAAAATAACACAAAATAATTCATGGGGCATAATTTAGAAAGTCAGAGTGCAGAAACAGACCCATGCATATATGGGAATTTATAATAAGAATGGTATTTCAAATCAATGGATGAATGATGGATTATCCACTTAAAAATAAAATTACATCCCTGTCACCAAATAAAACTAAAAATACATTCAAATACTTTTTAAAATTAAAATAAAAGCAAGGAAGAAAATATAGGAGAATATTTCTATAATCTTGGAGTAAGGAAGACCTTTCTAAGTATGACATGTAACTCAGAAACCATAAGCAAAAGACCAACAGATTTAATTCCATAAAAAATAAAAATATCTATAGAGAAGAAGAGACCACAGTATAAGCAAAGTTAGTAAACAAATGAAAAACTGGGGAAAATATCTGCAAAATAAGATAAAGGCTAATACTGTGACTTTGTGACCACATAGAATAAAGAGTTCCTATAAATCAACAAGAAAAAAACAAGAGTTCCTATAAATCAACAAGAAAAAAACAAACGCCCCCAATAAAAAATGTTGTAAAGGATACAAACTAGCAATTCACAAAAGTATTCTAAATACCCATCAAACAGCTGAATAGATGAGCTCAGCAAACGATTGCCTGTGGGCCAAATCTGCCTGCTGCCTGTTTCTGTAAACACTGAAACACAGTCACAGCCTTTCACTTACATATTGTCTGCTCTCCTGCCACAATGAGGCAGAATGAGTAGGTGCAACAGAGACCATGTGGCCTGAAGTCTAAAGTATTTACTATCTGGTTCGCTAAGGAAAAAGTTTGCTGAGGCCTGGAATAGATGGTCAAACTCACCAATAATTAATAAAAAAAAACCCCACAACAATACTGTCATTCAGCAAATATTTACTGAGCAACTAGTTTACACCAAATATCCATTTTTGCCTATCAGATTGACAAAGATTAAAAAGCACAATGTTGTCCAGTAGTGGCAAGAGAATAAGGAAGAAAACATCCTCTTATACTACTGGTGGAAGTGTAAGTTGGTGAAAACCATGCTGGAGAGTAATATATTAAAAGAAAAAAAAAAGAGCATACCCTTTGATCCAGCAATTTCATGTCTGACAACTTGGCCTAAGAAAATAATAGCCCCAGTGTGTGAAAACTGCAAGTATATAAGGATAACCATTGAAGAAATAGTTTATGATAGTAAAAATAGTAAAAATAGTAAAAAAAAAATAGTAAAAATCTGAACACATAAATGCCCATCAGAATAGATAGATACATAGTTGGTAGGATAGATAGATAGATAGATAGATGGACAGATGGGCTATATAAGTGTATCTTAAAAGAAATATCTATTTATAGATACATGGGAACATCTGAAGTATATATACCAAATTGTTAGCAATGGCTATTTCTGGCAGGTAGAATACAATTCTCTGTATTTTAAATTTTTTTCTAAATGATTATGTATTATCAGAAAATGAAAACAAGATAAAGATATTTCTGGGGAGAAGAGGGGTAATTGAAGCTTACATTACAAACTAAGGGAGAAATGATAAGTTAAAAAACTGTATTGGAAAATTAGCTAAGAAAGACTACAAAGGCTGTTTAAGCTTCAAACTGGCAAATATAATTATTCTAATTTAAGTTTGGTTTCACTTTGACTTAGTACTGAACCAGCAAACAAAAACAATGCAAAGAATATGCAGAAGCTCAAGGATACAAATGGGTGAACCTCCCCCCATCCCACCCACCACCACCACCACAGGGCACCGCTAGCCTACAAGGTACCTTTACGTGAAATAGAAGATACCCTTCCTCCAAGAAATACAACTCCAACCAGTGCAAGTGAAGCCTGGACTGGATTTCAGCCCCCACTTGCTCCCTCTTCTGGGCATCCTTGTGCAGGGCAAAACCTGCACTAACTGCTGCAACTCTAGCTCTCTGTTTCCTTCCTAGTCACTTTACAGAAATGGCCAGTGAATTCATCCTGCAAGAAGTGATTAATTCACCAGGTCAAATGAGGAAAGCCTCATGTCCACTGCTGTTTAAATTTTTCAGCCTGGAGATATCAGGACTCCAAAAATTCACCTTACTACCACATACTGAGTTTTTTCTTGCACTAATTACATTCTTTAAATGTAGTTTTTACTGTGACCTTGAGCCTATAGTTGGTTTGGCCATTGACTAGCCGAAGAACAATTATGGTTACCTTGTAAAAAAATTAGATAGAATTTAACATAACACTTTATGCAAAAAAGAATTTTAGATTCACTATAGAGAAAACAAAAACACGATGAAACCATAAAAAAGGAAAATATCTATTTAATATTTAACTTTAATAATGACCCCATGATATGCAAACACTAAAATATTTTCAATAGAAGACAACATAAAGGCAAAGACTGATGTATTTAACATTAGAAAATGTAAATCTCTTACAAATAAATAAACTAACATATAATCAAAAAGCAATAACATAGAGGGAAATAATATATGCATTGATGACGTTTCAATATAAAGAGCTATTACAAATCAACAAATTGAAAAATAAATAAAAGGCATGCAAAAATTAAAATAAATTTAAAAGGCACTGTCACATATTAAAAGATATTCAAGTATAGTAATCACCTAACAAACATATGTTAAAACAAAATTGAGATACAAGTTTCGGCCTATCAAATTGAAAAAGAAAAAAAGATAATATCATTGTCGGCAGGGAGGCAATGAGACAGACACACTCATACACTGCTGATAGGAACGTAAACTGTTACAACCTTTCTAGAAAGCAATTTGTCAGTATATACCAAAAACCTAAAATTCTAAAATACTAAAAGCTTATAACCCAGTAAATACACTCATAGGAATATAGTCTATGAAAATAATCAGAGCTGTAAAAAAAGGTTTCTGTTAAAGGATATTTTTTAAATATTATAACAATGAAAATTCCTTATCAGTATAAATTTCCAATGATAAGTGAATAATGTAATAAATTTGGCACATCCATATAAGAGACTATTATGGGGATCATTAAAAACTGAAAAGTTCTGTAGCCACCCTTCCCTATAGGCAATGATGCTATTTACTTTTTGTTTATTTTTCCATAGATCTCTTACAAAAGTAAATAGCATCATTGCCTATGGGGATGAGAATGGGGTGGCTACAGAACTTTTCAGTGTCTATCCTCTAATGCTCTCTGAATTTTAAAGTTAATAAATTAATTCTATATATTTTTCCAATTTATTTGTTTATTTTTAAATTTATTTAAATTTTTTATTTTATATTGGAGTATAGTTGATTAACGATGTTAGTTTCAGGTATACAGCAAAGTGATTAAGTTATACATGTACAAGTATCTATTCTTTTTCAAATTCTTTTCCCATTTAGGTTATTACAGAATATATATATATATATATATATATATATATATATATATATATATATATAAAACAAATGTAAGCCTACTTTAACTCATGAGAGGCCTGATAGACCCTATCTATAGTCACATATATCCTTACCTCTCTATCTCCATTTTCAGGGAGTAGAGTGTCCTTCCTCCCATTCAAGACCAAACCCTCACATGTGCCCTTAATACCATCCCTTCCTTCCTCCTTCAAAAGAAAAATAGCTAGTCTACCCTTGCCATCAAAGTTTTTAACATCTCTTTTATTCTAAAACCCTCTACAATATGGCTTTGCCCCCTATTATACTACTGAAACTGCTCTCTATAAGGAGACCAATATCTTTTAACTATGAATTCAATAAATATTTTCCAGCCTTTATCTAATTGGATTTTCTGTCGACACTGACATTCTTTATTACAGTACCTCTTGAGATTCTATTCTGGTCCTTACAACCTGGAAGACTGGAGCTTGGCAACTTGCCATCCAGTACACTGATTATCCCCAGGGACAAAGATTTCTGAGTTTCTCCTCACTATCAGGATTGTTGCTACTCATCATTCTCCAGCATCTAATTCAGAGATACGAGCCATAAGTTGGCACCTAAAGATATGGTGATTATATATTCTAGTTACCATGACACAGTCCTTGTTGATACTGGAATAATTATTAATAGTCCCCCCTTGCACTAAAGTCTGGATGATAAATTATATCGTCACCTTGCGACTTAAGGGAATCCAAGAGCAAGAAAGTGAAAGAATAAAATAATGCCTACAGGCAGTGCCCCAGTAAAACAGACCTGCTCTGGAGGAGAGAAAAAAATCATTACTTGAACAAAATAAAACATGTGCAGTTAAGAAAATCCAATTATAAATATTAAAAAGATTTTTGGGACTAAAAATGTGTAAATTTTAAAATTCAGTAAAATTGAGGAAGATAAATTTACACAAATTGAAGGAGAAGCTGATCAATTGTCAAGACAAAAAAAAATTAGAGGCCTGGAAGATAGAGTAGAAGAAATCTTCCAAAAATAGAAAAATGCAAAAATACATAAAAGGGACTTAGAAAACAAATGAATCCAGAATACCTAATCTGTGAAGAAAAGGAATCTTAGGAGGAAGAAAAAGAACATGCAGGAGGGGCAATAATTAAACAAATAATAGAAAAAAAACTTCCCTTAGTAAAGAAAAATAAAGTTTACAAGCTTAAAAGTCTCACTGAATTCCAGGCAGGATTAATGCTTTATTGTGTTGGAAATATAAATCACATACGGTAAAGCACCTAAAGGTACTGCTTTATGAATTTTTACATGTGTAATACCTGTGTAACCAACACCCAGGGTAAGATATAGAATGTTACCATCACCCAAAAGAATCCTTCATGGCCCTTTCAGAGTCAACATCCACCTCTACCCAGAGCTGGTCATTAATGTGATTTTTAAACCTATACATTAGTTTTATCAGTACTTGAACTTTCTATTAATGGAATCATACAGTAATGTACTGTTTTGGTCTGGCTTCCTTGATTCTACATTATGTTTCTGATGCATCCATATTAATGTATCTGTAGTTTGCTTTTATTCCTCTGTAAAATTCCATTGTATGAGTATACCATAATTTATTTCTCCATTCTTCTCTTGATGAATATGTAGGTTGCTTTCAGTTTTTGCTATTAAAAATAAAGCTTCTACGAACATTCTTGAACATATCTTTTGGTGGACATATACACTCATTTCTCTTGAGTGTATAGCTAGGAGTTAAAAGTGCTGGGTTATAGAGTAGATGTGTGTTAAGTTCTGGTAGATACTGGCAAACAGTTTTTCAAAATTGAAAAAGTTTAAACTTATACCAGCAATATATGAGACTTCAAGGGCTCCATGTCCTCGCTCCAAATTAGGATTTTCAGTTCTTTATAATTTCAGCCAGAATAAAAAAGATGAGAACATTCCCACCTCATTTTGTGAGTCCATCATTGCTCTGATGTCAA
The DNA here is from genome assembly GCF_949987515.2 of Delphinus delphis. Classification (NCBI taxonomy): domain Eukaryota; kingdom Metazoa; phylum Chordata; class Mammalia; order Artiodactyla; family Delphinidae; genus Delphinus; species Delphinus delphis. Next base: position 9,430,862 of record NC_082704.1, read on the forward strand.
AATGAAAGACATTAAAAGAAAATTACATAGCAGTATCTCTCATGGATATGTAAAATATTAGCAAATCAATCCAGTAATATACAAAATTTTTAATATGTTATGATCTAATGGGGTTTGTCCCAGGAACTCAAGGGAGATTTAACATTTGAAATTCATTCAATGTAATATACTTATTAAAAGAATAACAAAGAAGAACTATATGATCAACCCAATAGATACCAGAAAAGCGTTTGATAAAATCAAATCTCATTCATGATGAAAGGAAAAAAATACTCTTAAAACTAGGACCAGAAGAAAACTTCTTTAAACGGATAAAGGGCTCCTACAAAAATTCCACACTAACAATGAAATTCTGAATGCTTTCCCCTTCAGATGAAGGAAATGGCAAAGATAACTGCTCTCACCTCTTCTATTCAACACTGTACTGGAGGTTCTAGCCAGGGTACAGAGATCAGAAAGGAAAAAGTAAAACTCTATTTGCCAAGGACATTATTTGCCAAACTCATTAAACTATGCAGTTAAAACAGATGAGTTTTATTATAAATTATACTTCAAAAAAGCTGATTTTATAAAAAGCAAACTCTCTACCAAGAAAACTCCAGGCTCAGGACCAGTGAGTTTCATGGTTTCACTGGTCAATTCTATCAAACATTTAAGGAAAAAATAATATTGCTAAGAGAAGTATTAAAAGACCTAAATAAACGGTGGTATATACCAAATTCAAAAATTGGATTATGCAATATTGTTAAGATGTCTATTTTCCCCAAATATAATTAACATACTCCCAGTCAAATCCAAGCAGACCTTTTGAAAGAAACTGACAAGCTGATCCTAAAATTTACATGAAATTGCAAAGCATATAGAATAGCCAAAACAATCTTGAAATAAAGAACAAAGTGGGAGAACACACACTACCTGATTTCAATATTTACTTTAAATCTACAATAATGAAAACAGTGTGCTACTGCCATAGGATAAACAAATTTAAAAACTAAAACAAAATACAGAGCCCAGAAATAAACCCACACATATATAATTGTTTGATATTTGATAAAGGCACCATGACAACACAAAGAAGAGAGATTAAACATAAAGTTCTATGATCCAGACATTTCACACTTAAGTATATACCCAAGAGAATGGAAAACATATCTATATACAGAAATTTGTACAAAAATGATCATAGCAGCATTATTCATAAAAACTAAAAAGTGGAAACAACCTAAATGCCCATTAACTGATGGATAAACAAAATGTGTTATGCCCATACAGTGCAAGGTTATTCTGCCATAAATAGGAATCAAGTACCCATACATGCTATAACATAGGTGAACTCTGACCACACTGTGCTAAATACAAGAAGCCAGACCCAAAAGGTCAGCTATTATAGGATTCCTTTTATATGAAATGCCTAGAATAGGCAAATCCATGGAGACCAGAAGTAGATTAATGGTTCCCAGCGGTGCGGGGAGGGAAAAATGGGAAATGACTACTAATAGGTATAGGGTTTCTTTGGGAAGTGCTGAAAATGTTTTCGAATTAGATAGTGGTGATGGTTGACAACCTTGTGAATATACTGAAATTTACTGAATTGTACACTTTAAAATGGTGAATTCATGGTATGCAAGGTATATCCCAATTTAAAAAATTAATTTGAGTCTAAATATAAAAGCTAAATCTATAATGCTTCTAATAAAAAATGGGTATATATCTTCATGACTTTGAAGTAGATAAAGATTCCTTAACAAGAGTACAAAAGGCAGTAAAGGGGCTTCCCTGGTGGCGCAGTGGTTGAGAGTTTGCCTGCCGATGCAGGGGACACGAGTTCGTGCCCCGGTCTGGGAAGATCCCACATGCCGCGGAGCGGCTGGGTCCCTGAGCCATGGCCGCTGAGCCTGCGCGTCCGGAGCCTGTGCTCCGCAACGGGAGAGGCCACAACAGTGAGAGGCCCGCGTACCGCAAAAAAAAAAAAAAAAAAAAAAAAAAGGCAGTAAAGAAAGCATCAAATGAAAAGTGATAAATTGAAAGTCATTTAAAATTATAAAGATTTATTCTTCAAAGTACATGGTTAAGAAAATAAACTCCCCCAGGGTGGGTGAAAATATTCTCAATACATACAACTGACAAAGGACTGACAAAAGAACTCCAACAAATAAATCAATAATAGAAAAACAAACAACTCAACTTAAAATAACTGGCAAAAGATTTTGAACGGACACTTCCCAAGGAAAACATACAAATGTCCAGTAAGTACATGAAAAAGTGTTCAACGGCATTAGTCATTGCGGAAATGCAATTTAAAACTACAATTAGATACCACTTCACACCCACTAAGATGGCTAAAATTAAAAAGACTGGCAGGATGAAATGTTGACCCAAATGTGGAGCAAATGGAATTATTCTACATTGCTGGTGGGAGTTTAAAATGGTTTTAAACCATTTTAAACCACTTTTTAAAACTTGGGCAGTTTCTTATAAAGTTAAACATACACCTAGAGGAACTTCCACAGTTAGGAAGTTACCAGAGAGAAATGTAAACATATATCCATTTTTTAAAAACCTTGTAAAAGGTCGTTCACAGCAGCTTTATTCATATTAGCCAAATATCCATCAATAGGCGAATGGATAAATAACTTGCAGTATATTAAATACACAAGAATACTATTCAGTATTCAAAAGAACAAACTACTTTTACGTACAACATGGATGAATCTCACAGACATTAAATTGAGCAAAGGAAATCAAGTGGAAATGAGAGACAATATTTCACCAACAATAGCATGCATATTAGTGTTAGGAATAAACTCAATACGAGAAGTACAGAAACTAGACAAAGAAAACATTAGGGAGATTGGGACTGACATATACACACTACGATATATAAAATAGATAGCTAATAAGAACCTGCTGTATAGCCCAGGGAACTCTACTCAGTACTCTGTAATAACCTATATGGGAACAGAATATATATATAAAAAAAAGAGTGTATATATATATATATATATATATATATATATATATATATATAACTGATTCACTTTGCTGTTCATCTGAAACTAACATAACATTGTAAATTAGCCATACTCCAATAAAAAAAAATTTAAAAAGAAAAAATTAATTTTATTAAAGGCACAAAATTCAATGTGAAAATAAAGAATATACTATTTTCTTGGATAGACAGTATTATAAAAATGTCAATTCTCTCAAAAATAATATATAAATGAATGTAATACCTATTAGAACCCCAATAGCTTTGTGTGTTTTTAATTAAATAAAATAATATTAAAATCCATGTGGAAACATACATGTCCGAGAATATCCAGGAAAATCATGAAGGAGAATGGTGAGGTGGAATTTCATTTTTCAAACATTAAACTGTAACTAAACAATAGAATATTGACACAGAAATAGACAACTGGATCAGTGGTACAAAGTGCCAGAAACAGATCCCAGTATTTATGATAGTCTAGGACAAAGATGAGATTGTAATTCAATGGGGGAAAGAGTCTTAATGTATGCACTGGTTACATATATTTGGCACTCCACTTGGAAGAAAATGGAGTCTGTTCCCTCCTTCACACCATATATAAAAAAAAATTATAAGTGTATTAAATATTTAGACTTAAAAATGAAACAACAAAGATGGTTCCAAAAATATCTAAGAAATCACACATACAATCCAGACAGGCAGGAAAACTTTTTAATCAAGATCAGAAGAATAGACACTAGAAAAGAAAAGCCTGACATATTTGACTATTTTTAAAATTTAATTATTTTTAATGGGTACAGAGTTTCAGTTTGTGATGATAAAAAAGCTCTGGAAATGGGTAGTAATCACAGCTGCACAACAGTGTAATGTACTTAAAGCCACTGAACCGTGTGCTTTTACATTATTTTATATTTTTATATTATATATTTGTTCATTATTTTATGTGTATATTACCACAGTGAAAAAATAATGAGATTTAAATGACAAAATATATCCTAAACAAATTTATTAGACAACTGATATGCTAAATATACACATACACCTGCATACACATATATTTTAAACACTTATGAGAGTAAAAGGCTTCAAATCTATAATTTTGCAAATGGCCAAAGAACGTCAAAAGGCATTAACAAGAGAAGATATAAGAATGGCAAAAAAGCACATGAAAAGATGCTCAATGTCATTAGTCATCAGAGAAAAGCAAATTAAACTATAATCAGATACCACGTCACACCCACTAGAATGGCTAAAATTAAAATAACTAACAATATGAAGTATTGGCCGTGTGTAGATAATTTTTCAAAAATAATAAAATGAGAGACAGGGATAGAGAGAGAGAGAGAAAGCATATATGAAAACAAGCAGCTTTTCCTCTTCTCTTTTCTGAGCTGCCCCAGCATCCTGCCACCCTACCTCCTTTAGCAGCACTTCTGAACACTTCAGAGAGGAAGACTCCAGGAATCTGTCCGGGGAGAGCCATGTGGCTGACAGGATCGTGGTACTCCCACCGAGTGTCAGGCCTGATCCTTGGAGGTGGGAAAGCCGAGTTCAGGACATTGGAGCACCAGAGACCTCCCGGCTCCACATAATATCAATCGGTGAAAGCTCTCCCAGAGATCTCCATCTCAACGCTAAGACCCAGCTCCACCCAATGGACAGCAAAGTCCAGTGCTGGACGCCCCATGCCACACAACTAGGAAGGAACACAACCCCACCCATTAGCAGAGAGGCTGCCTAAAATCATAATAAGGTCACAGACACCCCAAAACACACCACCGAACTCAGTCCTGCCCACCAGAAAGACAAGACCCAGCCTCATCCACCAGAACACAGGCACCAGTCCCCACCACCAGGAAGCCTACACAAGCCACTGAACCAATCTTAGCCACTGGGGGCAGACACCAAAAACAACGGGAACTACGAACCTGCAGCCTGCGAAACGGAGACCCCAAACACAGTAACTTAAGCAAAATGAGAAGACAGAGAAACACACAGCAGATGAAGGAGCAAGGTATAAACCCACCAGACGGAACAAATGAAGAAGAAATAGGCAGTCTTCCTGAAAAAGAATTCAGAGTAATGATAATAAAAATGATCCAAAATTTTGGAAATAGAATGGAGAAAATACAAGAAACGTTTAAGAAGGAACTAGAAGAACTAAAGAGCAAACAAACAATGATGAACAACACAATAAATGAAATTAAAAATTCTCTAAAAGGAATCAAGAGGAGAATAACTGAGTCAGAAGAACAGATAAGTGACTTGGAAGACAAAATACTGGAAATAACTACTGCAGAGCAGAATAAAGAAAAAAGAATGAAAAGAATTGAGGACAGTCTCAGAGACCTCTGGGACAGCATTAAATACACCAACATTCGAATTATAGGGGTCCCAGAAAAAGAAGAGAAAAATAAAAGGGACTGAGAAAATATTTGAAGAGATTAGAGTTGAAAACTTCCCTAACATGGCAAAGGAAATAGTCAATCACGTCCAGGAAGTACAGAGAGTCCCATACACGATAAACCCAAGGAGAAACACGGCAAGACACATATTAATCAAGCTAACAAAAATTAAATACAAAGAAAAAATATTAAAAGCAGCAAGGGAAAAGCAACAATTAACATACAAGGAACTCCCCATAAGGTTAACAGCTGATCTTTCAGTAGGAACTCTGCAAGCCAGAAGGGAGTGGCAGGACATATTTAAAGGGATGAAAGGGAAAAACCTACAAACAAGATTACTCTACCCAGCAAGGATCTCATTCAGATTTGATGGAGAAATTAAAACCTTTACAGACAAGCAAAAGCTAAGAGAATTCAGCACCATCAAACCAGCTTTACAAGAAATGCTAAAGGAACTTCTCTAGGCAGGAAACACAAGTAAAGGAAAAGACCTACAAAAACAAACACAAAACAAGTAAAAAATGGTAATAGGAACATACTTTTGGATAATTACCTTAAATATAAATGGATTAAATGCTCCAACCAAAAGATATAGTCTGGTTGACTGAATACAAAAACAGGACCCATTAATATGCTGTCTACAAGAGACCCACTTCAGACCTAGGGACACATACAGACTGAAAGTGAGGGGATGGAAAAAGGTACTCCATGAAAATGAAAATCAAAAGAAAGCTGGAGGGCTTCCCTGGTGGCGCAGTGGTTGAGAGTCCGCCTGCCAATACAGGGGACGCGGGTTCGTGCCCCGGTCCAGGAGGATCCCACATGCCGCAGAGTAGCTGGGCCCGTGAGCCATGGCTGCTGGGCTTGCGCATCCGGAGCCTGTGCTCCGCAACGGGAGAGGCCACAGCAGTGACAGGTCCGCGTACAGCAAAAAAAAAAAATAAAGACTATTACAAGAGACAAAGAAGGACACTATATAATGATCAAGGGATCAATCCAAGAAGAAGATATAACAATTTTAAATATTTATGCACCCAACAAAGGAGCATCTCAATATATAAAGCAAATGCTAACAGCCATAAAAGGGGAAGTCAACAGTAACACAATCATAGTAGGGGACTTTCTGTGGACACTTTCACCAAAGGACAGATCATCCAAAATGAAAGTAAATACGGAAACACGAGCTTTAAATGACACATTAAACAAGATGGACTTAATTGATATTTATAGGACATTCCATCTGAAAACAACAGAATACACTTTCTTCTCAAGTGCTCATGGAACATTCTCCAGGATAGATCATATCTTGGGTCACAAATTAAGCCTTGGTAAATTTACGAAAATTGAAATCATATCAAGTATCTTTTCCAAACACAACACTATGAGACTAGATATCAATTACAGGAAAAAAACTGTAAAAAATACAAACAAATGGAGGCAAAACAATACACTACTGAATAACCAAGAGATCACTGAAGAAATCAAAATATACCTAGAAACAAATGACAAGGAAAACACGACAACCCAAAACCTATGGGATGCACCAAAAGCAGGTCTAAGAGGGAAGTTTATAGCAATAAAATCCTACCTCAAGAAACAAGAAATATCTCAAATAAACAACCTAACCTTACACCTAAAGCAATTAGAGAAAGAAGAACAAAAAAAACCCAAAGTTAACAGAAGGAAAGAAATCATAAAGATCAGAGCAGAAATAAATGAAAAAGAAATGAAGGAAACAATAGCAAAGATCAATAAAACTAAAAGCTGGTTCTTTGAGAAGATAAACAAAATTGATAAGCCATTAGCCAGACTTATCAAGAAAAAAAGGGAGAAGACTCAAATAAATAGAATTAGAAATGAAAAAGGAGAAGGAACAACTGACACTGCAGAAATACAAAGGATCATGAGAGATTACTACAGCAACTCTATGCCAATAAAATGGACAACCTGAAAGAAATGTACAAATTCTTAGAAAAGTACAACCTTTTGAGACTGAACCAGGAAGAAATAGAAAATATAAACAGACCAATCACAAGTACTGAAATTGAAACTGTGATTAAAAATCTTCCAACAGGGCTTCCCTGGTACCGCAGTGGTTGAGAGTCCACCTGCCAATGAGGGGACACAGGTTCGTGGCCTGGTCCGGGAAGATCCCACATGCCGCGGAGAGGCTGGGCCCGTGAGCCATGGCCACTAAGCCTGCGCGTCCGGAGCCTGTGCTCCACAATGGGAGAGGCCACAATAGTGAGAGGCCTGTGTACCACTAAACAAACAAACAAACAAAAAATCTTCCAACAAACAAAAGCCCAGGACTAGATGGCTTCACAGGTGAATTCTATCAAACATTTAGGGAAGAGCTAACACCTATCCTTCTCAAACTCTTCCAAACTATAGCAGAGGGAGGAACACTCCCAAACTCATTCTACGAGGCCACCATCACCGTGATACCAAAACCAGACAAGGATGTCACAAAGAAAGAAAACTACAGGCCAACATCACTGATGAACATAGATGCAAAAATCCTCAGCAAAATACTAGCAAACAGAATCCAACAGCACATTAAAAGGATCACACACCATGATCAAGTGGGGTTTATCCCAGGAACGCAAGGATTCTTCAATATGCACAAATCAATCAATGTGATATATCATATTAACAGATTGAAGAATAAAACCATATGATCATCTCAATAGATGCAGAAAAAGCATTCGACAAAATTCAACACCCATTTATGATAAAAACTCTCCAGAAAGTGGGCATAGAGGGAACTTACCTCAACATATGAAAAACCCACAGCCAACATCATTCTCAATGGTGAAAAACTGAAACTATTTCCACTAAGATCAGGAACAAGACAAGGTTGCCCACTCTCACCACTATTATTCAACATAGTTTTGGAAGTTTTAGCCACAGCAATCAGAGAAGAAAAAGAAATAAAAGGAATCCAAATCAGGAAAGAAGAAGTAAAACTGTCACTGTTTGCAGATGACATGATACCATACAAAGAGAATCCTATACATGCTACCAGAAATCTCCTAGAGCTAATCAATGAATTTGGCAAAGTAGCAGGATACAAAATTAATGCACAGAAATCTCTGGCATTCCTGTACACTACTGATGAAAAATCTGAAAGAGAAATTAAGGAAAAACTTCCATTACCATTGCAACAAAAAGAATAAAATACCTAGGAATAAACCTACCTAAGGAGACAAAAGACCTGAATGCAGAAAACTATAAGACACTAATGAAAGAAATTAAAGATGATACAAACAGAAGGAGAGATATACCATGTTCTTGGATTGGAAGAATCAACATTGTGAAAATGACTATAGTACCCAAAGCAATCTACACATTCAATGCAATCCCTATCAAACTATCAATGGCATTTTTCACAGAACTAGAACAAAAAATTTCACAATTTTGAGAAAGAAAAACAGAGCTGGAGGAATCAGGCTCCCTGACTTCAGACTATACTACAAAGCTACAGTAATCGACAGTATGGTACTGGCACAAAAACAGAAATATAGATCAATGGAACAGGATAGAAAGTCCAGAGATAAACCCACGCACATATGGGAACCTTATCTTTGATAACGGAGGCCAGAATATACAATGGAGAAAAGACAGCCTCTTCAATAAGTGGTGCTGGGAAAACTGGACAGCTACATGTAAAAGAATGACATTAGAACACTCTCTAACACCATACACAAAAATAAATTCAAAATGTATTAAAATCCTAAATGTAAGGCCAGACACTATAAAACTCTTAGAGGAAAATATAGACAGAATACTCTATGACATAAATCACAGCAAGATCCTTTTTGACCCACCTCCTAAAGAAATGGAAATAAAAACAAAAACAAACAAATGGGACCTAATGAAACTTAAAAGCTTTTGCACAGCAAAGGAAACCATAAAGAAGATGAAAAGACAACCCTCAGAATGGGAGAAAATATTTGCAAACGAAGCAACTGACAAGGGAGTAATCTCCAAAATATACAAGCAGCTCATGCAGCTCAATATCAAAAAACAAACAACCCAATCCAAAAATGGGCAGAAGACCTAAATAGACATTTCTCCAAAGAGGATATACAGATGGCCAACAAACATATGAAAGGATGGTCAACATCACTAATCATTAGAGAAATGCAAATCAAAACCACAATGAGGTATCACATCACACCAGTCAGAATGGCCATCATCAAAAAATCTACAAACAGTAAATGCTGGAGAGAGTGTGGAGAAAAGGGAACACTCTTGCACTGCTGGTGGGAATGTAAATTGGTACAGCCACTATGGAGAACAGTATGGAGGTTCCTTAAAAAACTAAAAATAGAACTACCATATGACCCAGCAGTCTCACTACTGGGCATCTACCCTGAGGAAACCATAATTCAAAAATTCATGTACCACAATGCTCATTGCAGCTCTATTTACAATAGCCAAGACATGGAAGCAACCTAAGTGTCCATCGACAGATGAATGGATAAAGGAGATGTGGCACATATATACAACGGAATATTACTCGGCCATAAAAAGAAACGAAATTGAGTTATTTGTTGTTAGGTGGATGCACCTAGAGTCTGTCATACAGAGTGAAGTCAGAAAGAGAAAAACAAATACTGTATGTTAACACATATATATGGAATCTTAATTTTAAAAAATGGTTCTGAAGAACCTAGGGGCAGGACAGGAATCAAGACGCAGACATAGAGAATGGACTTGAGGACACGGGGAGGGCGAAGGGTAAGATGGGACGACGTGAGAGAGTGGCATGGACATATATACACTACCAAATGTAAAATAGATAGCTAGTAGGAAGCATCTGCATAGCACAGGGAGATCAGCTGGGTGCTTTGTGACCACCTAGAGGGGTGGGATAGGGAGGGTGGGAGGGAGACACAAAAGGGAGGAGATATGGGGATATATGTATGCATATAGCTGATTCACTTTGTTATAAAGCAGAAACTAACACACCATTGTAAAGCAATTATACTCCAATAAAGATGTTTAAAAAACAAACAACAACAAGAAAAAAAACCTAGCAATTCACAGCAGAACAAATCCAGGTGATTGGTAAACATTTGAGAAGATGCTCACTAGTATTTAAAAAATGCAAATTGAAGTAACAAGGAGTAGTCCCATCCATTTGCTACTGGAAATGGTAACTACTATTTCATTTTTGAAATGTATGTCCTTGAACCAGAAATCCCACTCCTAGGAATTTACCTCACAGAAGGAAAAGCACCAGTATATATAAAACGTTATGTCTATTTGTATATCAGAAAATGAACAAAAGTTAAAAACAGAAAGAAAACTGGTGTGTGTATATGTATGTAATATGGAATGGATAGGCCTAGGATCACCATTCTTTTTACTCTTTCTGGGTGGTCTTACCTGCTCTTAAGGGTAATATGCTGATGGTTTCCAAATCTTTATGTTGAGGCCAGACTGCTCTCCTGCACTTTAGACAGCAGACTGCACAGTCCCCGCTGAATGTCTCTAAAGTAGGGCCAGGTATATCATTTGTGAGCCTAGAAAAGAATGAAAATGCAAGACCCTTGTTCATAAAGGAAGAAAAAGTGCCATTAAAGGTACTAAGATATAAAATAGTTTCCTTTAAAATATTTCATTTTTTATAAAAACAGAAGAAGGGTAACAGTGATCATCATCCTATTAGTGATGAGGATTAGAAGTATCCTAGTACTGCTGGAACAAATGACCACAAGCTTAGTAGCTCAAAGCAACCCAAATGTATTACCTCCCAGTTCTGGAACTTAAGAGTTCTGTAATCAAGATATCAGCTCCAGGAAAAAAAATTCATTTCTTGCCTTTTCAGCAACTAGTGGCATTCCTTCATTTGTGGCCCCTTCCACCATTTTCTTTTTTTTTTTTTTTACATCTTTATTGGAGTATAATTGCTTTACAATGGTGTGTTAGTTTCTGCTTTTCAAAGCCAGCAGCAGAGCATCTTCCAATCTCACTCTCCCTGCCCTCTCTCTCCTACCCCTCATCTCTGCTTCCCTCATCACAACTCCTTCTCTGACTCTTCCTCTTTCCCTTATAAAGACCCTTGTAACTATACATTGGGACCACCCGGATAATCCAGCATAATCTCCCCATCGCAAGATCCTTAATTTAATCATAACTACAAAGTCTTTTTTTACCAAGTGAGGTAACATATTCATAGGTTCTGGGACATGGTTCTGGACATGGATGTCTTTGGTGTGTGTGTTGAAGGGGGGACATTATTCTGTCTACCACAATGATTAACAACGTAAATTTACAAATTGCAAAAAATATTTTTGGTGTCATAATATTATATAACACAATATATTTACTAATACTTTCATAATGTGATACCTTGATCGATCACAAGATTTTTCTGGCTCAGTTTTCTACAAATTTATTTATTAGGTCATCAAAATATACTTTTAGCAACTTCATTTTCAATCGACATAATTGAAGGCACCATCAGTCTTTCTTGGCAAATGCAAGATGGCAAATGATTTTTGATAATTTCAAATTTAGAGAAGGAACTTCCTGCTGATGCAGCCGTTACTGGTGCTGATATGAGTATTTTATGGCCTGTAGCAACTTTGGGATTAATGTATAAATTTTAGTACATCTAGAATTTATGATTCTCATGGACCTATTGTTCTAAAAAGGTTTAACTCGTAATACAAATCAGCTTTGTGTAAGTCTGGATTCAATTTTAAATGTACATTTATATAATAGTATATTAATTTTTCCTCTGACATCTCCTGTAACTTGTGAGGGTTGTACAATAAACCGAAAGTGGCTTCATGATGTGTATATAACTCAAAACATCTGTTTATGCATTCTATTGCTACATTCAGTTACAAGGAAAATTAATTTAAAAATTGTCTTCCTCACTAATAAGTGGCTCATCTGAAGCTTCATATGAAAATAGTGTTCTTTTCTGTTGAAGACTGATCCCTAAATCTAATTTATCTTTCTAAACCTGTGGGTATTTGCTTTGCAATGTTGCAGCAGTTTTAAAAACCAGAAAGTCTAAACTCTTTGAAGAATTCTAATAAATCCTTTATATATGCATTACTACAATTCCACATGTACACCTTTATTTTGTAATAATTCACTGACAATAATGCCTAAGTGAGTTTAATAATGCCTAAGTGAGTTTAAGTTTAATGCCTAAGTGAGAGCAGTTCTTGTCACGGCACTCAGGTTGGAGAGTTCATATTTGTGTAAATCCTACAGGGATGGGCTCCAGGGACAGACAGGCAAACCCATTTCCCATCGTGCTCTCTCCTGCACCTACAGCTCCTGCTACCAGGGCTGCTGCTTCTGATGCTATGGACAGCACCAATCTGGACCCAGTTCCTAGCCTGACTGCCTTGGGGCCCCATGTGCCCCAGACTGCACAAGAGGCCTATTTGGTTTATTTGTTTGTTTGTTTTAAATTAATTTTTTTGGAGTATAGTTGATTAACAATGTTGTGTTAGTTTCTGCTGTATAGCAAAGTGAATCGGTTATACATATACATATATCCAATCTTTTTTAGATTCTTTTCCATATATGTCATTACAGAGTATTGAGTAGAGTTCCCTGTGCTATACAGTAGGTCCTTATTAGCTATCTGCTTTCTATATAGTAGTGTGTATATGTCAATCCCCCACGTTACCTTCCATGCCTGTGGACCTGAACCCACATGTGCACACGCTACCACCAAGCATATCTCCACTGTTCATGCACATGCTTCACTGTCATATCAGACTTCATTTACAAAACACAGATCAAAGATAACATTGTTATGAATCTTAAGAAGACAACAGCAAAGCATTAAAACAATTATGGGGTCCTTCTGGGAGTGGGGTCCCTATGTGACCGCCCAGGTGGCACACCAAAGAAGATGGCCCTGGTGCCAGTTAGGCCCCTTGGTACCTAAGCAATCAGTGAACATACATCAGGTCCATGTCATAGATCTGGTGTTCACACATGGTATCTTTCTCCATCCTCTCCTAAATGAGCTCTAACAAGGAGGAACTTGGGAGTAGAAACAAATGACTGTTTCTACTTCTACTACCAAAATAATCGCTCAGATGGCTGTATGCCTTTGTATTTTCATACCCATTATCTCACTAGAGTGCCACAATCCACTGCGGTAGTGAGAAAGGATTATTGGTTCTAATTAATTAAACCTCACAACAATCCACGGTGGTCTGGAAGTATTTTTAATGCTGTCTGACAGATGAAGTCAGAGGTAAAATAACTTTCCTATCTACCCCACCAGGCTGTTGGGGAAACTGAAGTAAAAAGTGGTTATGAAAAGTGTTTTGTCAACAATGAGGTAGAGAACACATATAAGATATTACCATTATCCTTCTTTGGGAACATCACATGGTAAGGGCAGGTTTTACTCTAACTAATCAAGATATCACCTCTTAAATAGTAAATCTTTTCAGCTCAGGCTACCTGGCCAAACAACCTAAGATCACTATACCTTAATCCAAACTCTTCATGGTCTCAGTCCATTCAAGAAGTGCAATTTGCTAGTTCCAGAAAAATAATATTAGGCGACCAGCTAAGAATATCCAAATAAATTCAAAAATGAGTCTGAGATATACAAAAGAGGAAAAAATACTATGGTACGTTTCTAAAGTAAGTAACATATTACTGTAAAACTATTGGGTTAAAAAGGTAAATCATAAATAAAATTATGAAATTCTTAGAACTCAAGGGCAATTAAAAAATCACATATCAAAACTTTGTGGGATGCAGAGAGAGCTTTCGGGCTTTTTTTTTTTTAATTTTTGAATTAAAAAAAAATTTTTTTTTATACAGCAGGTTCTTATCAGTTATCCATTGTATACATATTACTGTATATATGTCAATACCAGTTTCCCAGTTCATCACACCACCACCACCACCCACCACTTTCCCCCCTTGGTGTCCATAGGTTTGTTCTCCACATCTGTGTCTCTATTTCTGCCCTGCAAACCGGTTCATCTGTACCATTTTTCTAGGCTCCACAGCCTAGAAATATCGTTAATATACGATATTTGTTTTTCTCTTTCTGGCTTACTTCACTCTGTATGACAGTCTCTAGGTCCATCCACCTCACTACAAATAACTCAATTTCGTTTCTTTTTATGGCTGAGTAATATTCCATTGTATATATGTGCCACATCTTCTTTATCCATTCATCTGTCGATGGACACTTACGTTGCTTCCATGTCCTGGCTATTGTAAATAGTGCTGCAGTGAACATTGTGGTACTTGACTCTTTTTGAATTATGGTTTTCTCAGGGTATATGCCCAGTAGTGGGATTGCTGGGTCATATGGTAGTTCTATTTGTAGTTTTTTAAGGAACCTCCATACTGTCTCCATTGTGGCTGTATCAATTTACATTCCTACAAACAGTGCACGATGGTTCCCTTTTCTCCACACCCTCTCCAGCATTTATTGTTTGTAGATTTTTTGATGATGGCCATTCTGACTGGTGTGAGGTGATACCTCATTGTAGTTTTGATTTGCATTCTCTAATGATTAGTGATGTTGACCATCCTTTCATGTGTTTGTTAGCAATCTGTATATCTTCTTTGGAGATACGTCTATTTAGGTCTTCTGCCCATTTTTGGATGGGGTTGTTTGTTTTTTCAATATTGAGCTACATGAGCTGTTTATATGCTTTGGAGATTAATCCTTTGTCCATTGATTCGTTTGCAAATATTTTCTCCCATTCTGAGGGTTGCCTTTTTGTCTTGTTTGGTAGCTTCCTTTGCTTTGCAAAAGCTTTTAAGTTTCATTAGGTCCCATTTGTTTATTTTTGTTTTTATTTCCATTACTCTAGGAGGTGGATCAAAAAAAATCTTGCTGTGATTAATGTCAAAGCAAGACAAACATAATGTCTTATGTGTTCCTCTAAGAGTTTTATAGTGTCCGGTCTTATATTTAGGTCTCTAATCCATTTTGAGTTTATTTTTGTGTATGGTGTTAGGCAGTGTTCTAATTTCATTCTTTTACATGTAGCTGTCCAGTTTTTCCAGCACCACTTATTGAAGAGGCTGTCTTTTCTCCATTGTATACCCTTGCCTCCTTTATCATAGATTAGTTGACCACAGGTGCGTGGGTTTATCTCTGGGCTTTCTATCCTGTTCCATTGATAGATATTTCTGTTTTGTGCCAGTACCATACTATCTTGATTACTGTAGCTTTGTAGTATAGTCTGAATTCAGGGAGTCTGATTCCTCCAGCTCCATTTTTTTCCCCTCAAGACTGCTTTGGCTATTCGGGGTCTTTTGTGTCTCCATGCAAATTTTAAGAGTTTTTGTTCTAGTTCTGTAAAAAATGCCATTGGTAATTTGATAGGGATTGCACTGAATCTGTAGATTGCTTTGGGTACTATAGTCATTTTCACAATATTGATTCTTCCAATCCAAGAACATGGTATATCTCTCCATCTGTTTGTATCATCTTTAATTTCTCTCATGAGTGTCTTATAGTTTTCTGCATACAGGTCTTTTGTCTCTCTACGTAGGTTTATTCCTAGGTATTTTATTCTTTTTGTTGCAATGGTAAATGGGAGTGTTTCCTTAATTTCTCTTTCAGATTTTTCATCATTAGTGTATAGGAATGCAAGAGATTTCTGTGCATTAATTTTGTATCCTGCAACTTTACCAAATTCATTGATTAGCTCTAGTAGTTTTCTGGTGGCATCTTGAGGATTCTCTATGTATAGTCATCGGCAAACAGTGACAGTTTTACTTCTTTTCCAATTTGTATCCCTTTTATTTCTTTTTCTTCTCTGATTGCCGTGGCTAGGACTTCCAAAACTATGTTGAAAAATAGTGGCGAGAGTGGACATCCTTGTTTTGTCCCTGATCTTAGAGGAAATGCTTTCAGTTTTTCACCATTGAGAATGATGTTTGCTGTGGGCTTGTTATATATGGCCTTTATTGTGTTGAGGTAGGTTCCCTCTATACCCACTTTTTGGAGAGTTTTTATCATAAATGGGTGTTGAACTTTGTCAAAAGCTTTTTCTGCATCTATTGAGATGATCATATAGTTTTTCTCCTTCAATTTGTTAATATGGTTTATCACATTGATTGATTTGCATATATTGAAGAATCCTTGCATCCCTGGGATAAATCCCACTTGATCATGGTGTATGATCCTTTTAATGTGTTGTTGGATTCTGTTTGCTAGTATTTTGTTGAGGATTTTTGCATCTATATTCATGAGTCATATTGGTCTGTAATTTTCTTCTTTTGTACTATCTTTGTCTGGTCTTGTTATCAGGGTGATGGTGGCATCATAGAATGAGTTTGGGAGTGTTCCTTCCTCTGCAATTTTTTGGAAGAGTTTGAGAAGGATGGGTGTTAGCTCTTCTCTAAATGTTTGATACAATTCACCTGTGAAGCCATCTGGTCCTGGACTTTTGTTTGTTGGAAGATTTTTGATCACAGCTTCAATTTCATTGGGATTTAGAATTACTTTGAGTATATAAAATACTATTTTCTATAGGGAGTTATTGTCAGGGAATAATTCAGCTACCAAAAAAATCTGCCTTTGTGCTCTGACCAACAGAAATTTGCTTATAAACATTTCTTTTTTTATGGACAAAAGCAAGAATCTGCTTTGGGGCTTCCCTGGTGGCACAGTGGTTAAGAATCAGTTCAGGGGACAGGGGTTCGATCCCTGGTCTGGGAAGATCCCACATGCCGTGGAGCAACTAAGCCCGTGCACCACAACTACTGAGCCTGCACTCTAGAGCCCACGAGCCACAACTACTGAAGCCCACCTGCCCTAGAGCCCACGCTCTGCAACAAGAGAAGCCACTGCAACGAGAAGTCCACGCACCACAATGAAGAGTAGCCCCCTCTCACCGCAACTAGAGAAAGCCCGCGCACAGCAACGAAGATCCAACGCAGCCAAAATTAATTAATTAATTATTTTAAAAAAAGATGAGTCTGTAACATCTTGCCCATAAGCAAGGAAGCTATCAAACGCTAATGGGGGCTTCCCTGGTTGCGCAATGGTTAAGAATCCGCCTGCCAATGCGGGGGAAACGGGTTCGAACCCTAGCCCGGGAAGATCCCACATGCCGTGGAGCAGCTAAGCCCGTGCACCACAACTACTGAGCCTGCGCTCTAGAGCCTGCAAGCCACAACTACTTAGCCCGCACTCTAGAGCCCACGTGCTACAACTACTGAAGCCCTCATGCCTGGAACCCGTGCTCCACGACAAGAGAAGCCACGGTGATGAGAAGCCCATGCACCACAGTGAAGAGTAGCCACCACTCACCACAACTAGAGAAAGCCCACGTGCAGCAACAAAGACCCAACACAGCCAAAAATAAATAAATTTATTTAAAAAAATGCTAATGGGCTCTGTCCAAATGAACCAAAAGTCAAATTCACAGGGCTCCCGCTGGCCAAAAATGAGCTAATTTGAGTATCAGAAAAACAATGACTTCATTGGATTGAAAGATAGTGATTACTAACAAATCTATGAATCCATAATACTTTTAAAAATCTCATTCTTACCATTGGAGTTTACTAGGGTACCTATCCTTTATTTTGAAAATTGTTAAATAAAGGGAAAGAATCAAGCATCTATCATGCCTTCCCTACGTGAACTTCATTTCAGGATAACCTAATAGTTCATAAGGAGAAGTCCTCCTTTATGGAAAAATTCCTGTGAGTAAATGTAAAATGATAGACTTTGAAAATCACCACCTCACAGCCCTTGTGAAATAATGGATCTAGGAAATGACCATCACCAATTATCAAACCATGAGGTGAAATGTTGACAGGAAAATTTATAATCGATGGATTGAGCTGCCAGCACCTACACTCACTAATGAATCTTAACATCATTAAAAGTTGGACAACCAAACAATATGCGTCTCCTGATAATTATAGGAAATAGGAAATACACAGTAACGACTATGCAATAATTTTGCTAAATAATAATAATAAGTAAGCCTATATGTCTAACTATCTAATTACAGGAAATATGCGATATACAGGAGCCAGTTACATGACACCAACAGATATAATCAGCCAAATCCAATATGTCGGAAGTTCTAAAGAAAAAGTAAACTGGTTTCTTCAACAAATAAATGGCATTAAAAAAATAGAATGTGGAGGGGACCTTGAACATGGCGGAAGAATAAGACGCGGAGATCACCTTCCTCCCCACAGATACACCAGAAATACATCTACACGTGGAACAACTCCTACAGAACACCTACTGAAGGCTGGCAGAAGACCTCAGACCTCCCAAAAGGCAAGAAACTCCCCACGTACCTGGGTAGGGCAAAAGAAAAAAAGAAAAAACAGAGACAAAAGAATAGGGACGGAACCTGCACCAGTGGGAGGGAGCTGTGAAGGAGGAAAGGTTTCTACACACTAGGAAGCCCCTTCGTGGGCGGAGACTGCGGGTGGCGGAGGGGGGAGCTTCGAAGCCGCGGAGGAGAGCACAGCAACAGGGGTGCGGAGGGCAAAGCGGGGAGATTCCCACACAGAGGATCAGGGCCGACCGGCACTCACCAGCCCGAGAGGCTTGTCTGCTCACCCGCTGGGGCGGGCGGCGCTGCGAGCTGAGGCTCTGAGGCTCGGGTTTCGGTTTCGGACGGAGCGCAGGGAGAGGACTGGGGTTGGCGGCTTGAACATAGCCTGAAGGGGTTAGTGCACCACGGCTAGCCGGGAGGGAGTCCGGGGAAAAGTCTGCACCTGCCGAAGAGGCAAGAGACTTTTTCTTACCTCTTTGTTTCCTGGTGCGCGAGGAGAGGGGTTTAAGAACGCTGCTTAAAGGAACTCCAGAGACGGGTGCGAGC
The DNA here is from genome assembly GCF_949987515.2 of Delphinus delphis. Classification (NCBI taxonomy): domain Eukaryota; kingdom Metazoa; phylum Chordata; class Mammalia; order Artiodactyla; family Delphinidae; genus Delphinus; species Delphinus delphis. The sequence continues at coordinate 9,450,082 of NC_082704.1, forward strand.
CGCGGCTAAAAGCGCGGACCCCAGAGACGGGCGGGAGACGCTAAGGCTGCTGCTGCCGACACCAAGGGGCCTGTGTGCGAGCACAGGTCACTCTCCACACCCCTCTTCCGCGGAGCCTGTACAGCCCGCCACTGCCAGGTTCCCGGGATCCACGGACAACTTCCCCGGGAGAACGCACGGCGGGCCTCAGGCTGGTACAACGTCACGCCGGCCTTTGCGGCCGCAGGCCCGCCCCACACGCAGTGCCCCTCCCTCCCCGCCGGCCTGAGTGCACCACAGCCCCCGATTCAGCGGCTCCTTTAACCCCGTCCTGTCTGAACAAAAAACAGACACCCTCCAGCGACCTACACGCAGAGGCAGGGCCAAATCCAAAGCTGAGCCCCTGGGAGCTGTGAGAACGAAGAAGAGAAAGGGAAATCTCTCCCAGCAGCCTCAGGAGCAGCGGATTAAAGCTCCACAATCAACTTGATGTACCTGCATCTGTGGAATACCTGAATAGACAACCAATCATCCCAAATTAAGGAAGTGGACTTTAGAAGCAAGATCTATGATTTTTTTCCCTTTTCCTCTTTTTGTGAATGTGTATGTGTATGCTTCTGTGTGAGATCTTGTCTGTATAGTCTTGCTTCCACCATTTGTCCTAGGGTTCTATCCGTCCATGGTTATTTTTTAAATTTTTTTCTTAATTAATTTTAATTTTAATAACGTTATTATACTTTACCTTCGTTCTTTCTTTCTTTCTTTCTTTCCTTCCTTCGTTCCCTCCTTTAGACAACGAATCATCCCAAATTGAGGAGGTGGTCTCTGAGAGCAAGATTTATGATTTTTCCCCCTTTACCTCTTTTAGTGAGGGAGTAAGTGTATGCTTCTGTGTAAGATTTTGTCTGTATAGCTTTGCTTCCAACATTTGCCCTAAGGTTCTATCCGTCCCCTTTTTTTTTTCTAAATAAGAATTTTTTAATTCAATAACTTTATTATACTTTATTTTATTTTTACCGTATCTTCTTTCTTTCTGTCTTTTTTCCTTCTTTCCCTCCTTCCTTCCTTCCTCCCTCCCTCCCTCCCTCCTTTCTTTCCTTCTTTGCTTCTTTCTTTCTTCCTTCCTTCCTTCCCTCCTTTCCTTCTTTCTTTCCTCATACTTCTACTAATTCTCTCTACTTTTTCTCCCTTTTATTCTGAGCCGTGTGGATGAAAGGCTTTTGGTGCTCCAGCCAGGAGGCAGGGCTCTGCCTCTGAGGTAGGAGAGCCAACTTCAGGACACTGGTCAACAAGAGACCTCCCAGCTCCACATAATATCAAACGGCGAAAATCTCCCAGAGACCTCCATCTTAACACCAGCACCCAGCTTCACTCAACGACCAGCAAGCCACAGTGCTGGACAACCTATGCCAAACAACTAGCAAAACAGGAACAGAACCCCACCCATTAGCAGAGAGGCTGCCTAAAATAATAATAAGGCCACAGACACCCCAAAACACACCACCAGACGTGAACCTGCCCACTAGAGAGGCAAGATCCAGCCTCATCCACCACAACACAGGCACTAGTCCCCTCCACCAGGAAGCCTACACAACCCACTGAACCAACCTTAGCCACTGGAGACAGACATCAAAAACAGCGGGAACTATGAACCTGCAGTCTGCCAAAAGGAGACCCCAAACACAGTAAGATAAGCAAAATGAGAAGACAGAAAAACACACAGCAGATAAAGGAGCAAGATAAAAATGCACCAGACCTAACAAATGAAGAGGAAATAGGCAGTCTACCTGAAAAAGAATTCAGAATAATGATGGTAAGGATGATCCGAAATCTTGGAAATAGAATGGACAAAATGCAAGAAACAGTTAACAAGGACCTAGAAGAAATAAAGATGAAACAAGCAACGATGAACAACACAATAAATGAAATTAAAAGTACTCTAGATGGGATCAATAGCAGAATAACTGAGGCAGAAGAACGGATAAGTGACCTGGAAGATAAAACAGTGGAAATAACTACTGCAGAGCAGAATAAAGAAAAAAGAATGAAAAGAACTGAGGACAGTCTCAGAGACCTCTGGGACAACATTAAACTCACCAACATTCGAATTATAGGGGTTCCAGAAGAAGAAGAGAAAAAGAAAGGGACTGAGAAAATATTTGAAGAGATTATAGTTGAAAACTTCCCTAATATGGGAAAGGAAATAGTTAATCAAGTCCAGGAAGCACAGAGAGTCCCATACAGGATAAATCCAAGGAGAAATACGCCAAGACACATATTAATCGAACTGTCAAAAATTAAATACAAAGAAAGCATATTAAAAGCAGCAAGGGAAAAACAACAAATAACACATAAGGGAATCCCCATAAGGTTAACAGCTGATCTCTCAGCAGAAACCCTACAAGCCAGAAGGGAGTGGCAGGACATACTGAAAGTGATGAAGGAGAAAAACCTGCAGCCAAGACTACTCTACCCAGCAAGGATCTCATTCAGATTTGATGGAGAAATTGAAACCTTTACAGACAAGCAAAAGCTGAGAGAGTTCAGCACCACCAAACCAGCTTTACAATAAATGCTAAAGGAACTTCTCTAGACAAGAAACACAAGAGAAGGAAAAGACCTATAATAACGAACCCAAAACAATTTAGAAAATGGGAATAGGAACATACATATCGATAATTACCTTAAATGTAAATGGACTAAATGCTCCCACCAAAAGACACAGATTGGCTGAATGGATACAAAAACAAGACCCTTATATATGCTGTCTACAAGAGACCCACTTCAGACCTAGAGACACATACAGACTGAAAGTAAGGGGATGGAAAAAGATATTCCATGCAAATGGAAACCAAAAGAAAGCTGGAGTAGCAATTCTCATATCAGACAAAATAGACTTTAAAGTAAGGACTATTAAAAGAGACAAAGAAGGACACTACATAATGATCAAGGAATCGATCCAAGAAGAAGATATAACAATTGTAAATACTTATGCACCCAACATAGGAGCACCTCAATACATAAGGCAAATACTAACAGCCATAAAAGGGGAAATCGACAGTAACACATTCATAGTAGGGGACTTAAACACCCCACTTTCACCCATGGACACATCATCCAAAATGAAAATAAATAAGGAAACACAAGCTTTAAATGATACATTAAACAAGATGGACTTAATTGATAGTTATAGGACACTCCATCCAAAAACAGCAGAATACACATTTTTTTCAAGTGCTCATGGAACATTCTCCAGGATAGATCATATCTTGGGTCACAAATCAAGCCTTGGTAAATTTTAAAAAATTGAAATTGTATCAAGTATCTTTTCTGACCACAATGCCATGAGACTAGATATCAATTACAGGAAAAGATCTGTAAAAAATACAAACACACGGAGGCTAAACAATACACTACTTAATAATGAAGTGATCACTGAAGAAATCAAAGAGGAAATAAAAAAATACCTAGAAACAAATGACAATGGAGACACAACGACCCAAAACCTATGGGATGCAGCAAAAGCAGTTCTAAGGGGGAAGTTTATAGCAATAGAAGCCCACCTTAAGAAGCAGGAAACATCTCGAATAAACAACCTAACCTTGCACCTCAAGCAATTAGAGAAAGAAGAACAAAAAAAACCCAAAGCTAGCAGAAGGAAAGAAATCATAAAAATCAGATCAGAAATAAATGAAAAAGAAATGAAGGAAACAATAGCAAAGATCAATAAAACTAAAAGCTGTTTCTTTGAGAAGAAAAAGAAATAGATAAACCACTAGCCAGACTCATCAAGAAAAAAAGGAAGAAGACTCAAATCAATAGAATTAGAAATGAAAAAGGAGAGGTAACAACTGACACTGCAGAAATAAAAAAGATCATGAGAGATTACTACAAGCAACTCTATGCCAATAAAATGGACAATCTGGAAGAAATGGACAAATTCTTAGAAATGCACAACTTGCCAAGACTGAATCAGGAAGAAATAGAAAATATGAACAGACCAATCACAAGCACTGAAATTGAAACTGTGATTAAAAATCTTCCAACAAACAAAAGCCCAGAACCATATGGCTTCACAGGCGAATTCTATCAAACATTTAGAGAAGAGCTAACACCTGTCCTTCTCAAACTCTTCCAAAATATAGCAGAGGGAGGAACACACCCAAATTCCTTCTACGAGGCCACCATCACCTTGATACCAAAACCAGACAAGGATGTCACAAAGAAAGAAAACTACAGGCCAACATCACTGATGAACATAGATGCAAAAATCCTCAGCAAAATACTAGCAAACAGAATCCAACAGCACATTAAAAGGATCATACACCATGATCAAGTGGGGTTTATCCCAGGAACGCAAGGATTCTTCAATATACGCAAATCTATCAATGTGATAAACCATATTAACAAATTGAAGGAGAAAAACCATATGATCATCTCAATAGATGCAGAGAAAGCTTTTGACAAAATTCAACACACATTTATGATAAAAACCCTGGAGAAAGTAGGCATAGAGGGAACTTTCCTCAACATAATAAAGGCCATATATGACAAGCCCACAGCCAACATCGTCCTCAATGGTGAAAAACTGAAAGCATTTCCACTAAGATCAGGAACAAGACAAGGTTGCCCACTCTCACCACTCTTATTCAACATAGTTTTGGAAGTTTTAGCCACAGCAATCAGAGAAGAAAAGGAAATAAAAGGAATCCAAATCGGAAAAGAAGAAGTAAAGCTGTCACTGTTTGCAGATGGCATGATCCTATACATACAGAATCCTAAAGATGCTACCAGAAAACTACTAGAGCTAATCAATGAATTTGGTAAAGTGGCAGGATACAAAATTAATGCACAGAAATCTCTGGCATTCCTATATACTAATGATGAAAAATCTGAAAGTGAAATCAAGAAAACACTCCCATTTACCATTGCAACAAAAAGAATAAAATATCTAGGAATAAACCTACCTAAGGAGACAAAAGACCTGTATGCAGAAAATTATAAGACACTGCTGAAAGAAATTAAAGATGATACAAATAGATGGAGAGATATACCATGTTCTTGGATTGGAAGAATCAACATTGTGAAAATGACTCTACTACCCAAAGCAATCTACACATTCAATGCAATCCCTATCAAACTACCACTGGCATTTTTCACAGAACTAGAACAAAAAATTTCACAATTTGTATGGAAACACAAAAGACCCCGAATAGCCAAAGCAATCCTGAGAACGAAAAAAAGGAGCTGGAGGAATCAGGCTCCCTGACTTCAGACTATACTACAAAGCTACAGTAACCAAGACAGTATGGTACTGGCACAAAAACAGAAATATAGATCAATGGAACAGGATAGAAAGCCCAGAGATAAACCCACGCACATATGGACACCTTATCTTTGACAAAGGTGGCAGGAATGTACAGTGGAGAAAGGACAGCCTCTTCAATAAGTGGTGCTGGGAAAACTGGACAGCTACATGTAAAAGTATGAGATTAGATCACTCCCTAACACCATACACAAAAATAAGCTCAAAATGGATTAAAGACCTAAATGTAAGGCCAGAAACTATCAAACTCTTAGAGGAAAACATAGGCAGGACACTCTATGACATAAATCACAGCAAGATCCTTTTTGACCCACCTCCTAGAGAAATGGAAATAAAAACAAAAGTAAACAAATGGGACCTAATGAAATTTCAAAGCTTTTGCGCAGCAAAGGAAACCATAAAGAAGACCAAAAGACAACCCTCAGAATGGGAGAAAATATTTGCAAATGAAGCAACTGACAAAGGATTAATCTCCAAAATTTATAAGCAGCTCACGCAGCTCAATAACAAAAAAACAAAGAACCCAATCCAAAAATGGGCAGAAGGCCTAAATAGACCTTTCTCCAAAGAAGGTATACAGAGTGCCAACAAACACATGAAAGAATGCTCAACATCACTACTCATTAGAGAAATGCAAATCAAAACTACAATGACATATCATCTCACAGCAGTCAGAATGGCCATCATCAAAAAACCTAGAAACAATAAATGCTGGAGAGGGTGTGGAGAAAAGGGAACCCTCTTACACTGTTGGTGGGAATGTAAATTGATACAGCCACTGTGGAGAACAGTATGGAGGTTCCTTAAAAAACTACAAATAGAACTACCATATGACCCAGCAATCCCACTACTGGGCATATACCCTGAGAAAACCAAAATTCAAAAAGAGTCATGTACCACAATGTTCATTGCAGCTCTATTTACAATAGCCCGGAGATGGAAACAACCTAAGTGTCCATCATCGGATGAATGGATAAAGAAGATGTGGCACATATATACAATGGAATATTACTCAGCCATAAAAAGAAACGAAATTGAGCTATTTGTAATGAGGTGGATAGACCTAGAGTCTGTCATACAGAGTGAAGTAAGTCAGAAAGAGAGAGACAAATACCGTATGCTAACACATATATATGGAATTTAAGGAAAAAAAATGTCATGAAGAACCTAGGGGTAAGGCAGGAATAAAGACGCAGACCTACTAGAGAACGGACTTGAGGTTATGGGGAGGGGGAAGGGTGAGCTGTGACAGGGCGAGAGAGAGTCATGGACATATACACACTAACAAACGTAGTTAGGTAGATAGCTAGTGGGAAGCAGCCGCATGGCACAGGGATATTGACTCGGTGCTTTGTGACAGCCTGGAGGGGTGGGATAGGGAGGGTGGGAGGGAGGGAGACGCAAGAGGGAAGACATATGGGAACATATGTATATGTATAACTGATTCACTTTGTTATAAAGCAGAAACTAACACACCATTGTAAAGCAATTATACCCCAATAAAGATGTTAAAAAAAAATGAAAAAAAAGAATGTGTGTGTGAGGGGGGAGGGGTGCTGTCATAATGAAAGAGAGAGAGAGAGAGAAAGAGGGAGAGAGACTTAAGAGACATAGCAACCAAACACAATGTGTTGTCCTTGTTTGGATCCTGATTCTAAGAAACCAAATGTAAAAACAAAGCAAAACATTTTTTATACAATCAGGGAAATGTGAACCTGGAGTGTACAATATTATTAAGGAAGTATTAATTATTCTACTATATATGAAATTATGTGACAGCTATGTTTTTTAAGTGTCCCTACTGTTAGCCCAATGGTCACACGTGCCAGGGTACCATCTTCCCCTGGTAAGATTGACTTTTTTTTTTAATTTATTTATTTTTATTGTTTTGGCTGCGTTGGGTCTTAGCTGCGGCACGCGGGATCTTCGTTAAGGCATGCGGGATCTTTTGTTGTGGCGCGCAGGCTTCTCTCTAGTTGTGGCACGCAGGCCCCAGAGCGCGTGAGCTCTGTAGTTTGCGGCACACGGGCTCTCTCTAACTGAGGCGCACGAGCTCAGTAGTTGTGGCACGTGGGCTTAGTTGCCCCACGGCATGTGGGATCTATAGTTCCCAGACCAGGGATCGAACCCAGGTCCCCTGCATTGGAAGGCGGATTCTTTACCACTGGACCACCAGGGAAGTCCCAGGACTGACTTTTAATGGAATGACTTAACCCACTCCTAGGCATAGATTATCTTTGGCTGCTTAAATCTTTGTTAGGGAACCATATAATGGATGGATCAGGCTGTCACTGAACCAATTGAGTAATCTTAGCAGCTCCAAGATGGGACAACTAAACATAATGTGCCTCAAGATTTGATGGAACGGGACCTAATACAATGCTTGGCACATAATAGGGGCTCAATGAAATGTTGTTAAAAGTAGGCTCCCATCATGGGCCTGGAGCCACTCTTCTACTCCAGCAGCTTTCTGCTGCTTAAATGCTGCCCTCTGGACTGTGTAGCTGTTCTTAGTTCAGGCTTAGGATCGCCAGTGGTCTGCTCTTTACAGCCCTGCTGCTATTGCTGCTGCCATTCCCACCACTTCCATTGCTAGAACCATCACAGACTCAGATTCTGCTGCCTTGGGAACCGCAGTTATCCACCCAGGGTTATCTCCCTTCTTGCTCCGTGTGAAAGCAGACTTTCTCCTTTCCAGTATGACCACTGTCTCAATTGACCTTCGGAGGTTTGGCTCAGAAGTGGCCACAGTCCCTCTGATGCCTCTTCAGATGGACAGTTCTATATGCCAAGGAGGAAGTGATGCCACAGAGCCAGGCTAGGAGCGTCCCTCGTGCCTCCTCATGGGCCATCTCTACTGATCAGCTCTCTAAGAGGACACCGAATGGCTCTGGGGCCCTTCAAATTCTCTCCCTTCTGTCTGACTTCCTCGACTTCCTGAGGAACCCATGCATGCCCCACCCCTCCTTTGCGCATGGGGGGGATTAATCTCAGTGTCCTTGGAGCACAAGTATCAATGCCAAAAGCCCCTTTACCCTTCTCCCTGGGGGCTCAGGGGTTCTCATAAAAAAGGACGCCAGGGATCTGCCCCCACATCACAGAATTCCAGAGCTCTGCATGCAGATAGGCTCATCCAGGACATCACTACCCAGAGCGAAATGAAAAGCCATCTCTTCCTGGAACAAAAATGAAACACAACAGGAGGAGGCAGCAAGCACAGGCAGCGTGAAGAATGAAAGGAAAGAGCTGAGCAAGCAAATTAAGGCCTTTTCTCTGAAAAGTAAAGCCAGGCAGAGGTACCATAAGGGCTTCTAATACTAAAGCAGTGATTAACACCCAAAATGGAGCAGAACAAGAGCCGAGCACAGCAGCAGCAGATTTCAGCCTCTAATACAATTTCAGGGTGAGTGAAGGACATTTTTTACTTAATCCTGGTAAGGAATACGCACTTAGATAAAACAAAATTTGTAAATAGTCGTAGTTCAATCATCTAAGTGATTCAGATAGACGGAGTATAGAGACAGACTAAAAATATAGACGCATGTACATTTCTATAGTCTGTCTTTCCATTAAATATGCACACATGATATTAAATCTTGCTTAAATCACATTTGTCTTATTGCTTTGTGAGTTTATTGTTGCTTTTCCAGAAAAAGTTCTGACCGACTAAATCATGTGCTTGGTTCCTTCTCCTTAGCTATTATTTAGGAAATATCCGCAGCCCCTAGCCGAAAGGCATCACTTTGAGTTGGTTGCAGACACCCACACTGCAGATATGTGGCCCAGAAAACAAACCAACCTCACATCAAGGCCAATGGCACCAGGACCAGGCCAAGGGTCTATGAAGAGTAAAGTGACCCACACCCACTGTGTCCTCCCCAAATGATTTGACAAAGTTAGACTAGATCCCCGACGTAAATCATTGTGCCTGCTCCCATCCCACCCACCCCGGAAGTGAGAAAGCCTCACCAATTTGTAATCTAGTCCCATTCAGGGGAGAGTTGGGTTGCTTTTTTCATCATTTAGCGAACACCTGATAGGGCTTACTGTGTGCCAAACACTGCTATGAACCCATTACAACTAGATGTTAACTCCTTTACTTCAACCGGGAACTTGTACGTCCGTGCAAGAAGCACGTGGCCACGGCTCCCTGCTCCCATCCACACTGGCCCCCTTAGACCAAGCTCGTGTGTATGTTACAGGGAAGGGAGGTGTACACATTGCCACTGAAGCAGACCCCCACTTATTTGTAATGAACACTTGCCAGATAGAAAGAAAAATTCTCAAAGGCTATTTATTAAGCTCCCAACATCCTTGGGGTGCCGTGTTGGCCACTGTAATTACAGGAAACATTTTCGACTCTGCTTCTTTTCTGACTGCGCGGCTGGGAGGCCCAGGGAGTGGGCCATGGTAACCACGCTTCATTTTCCTGGGCCATTGTAACCCTAATGAGATCCATTCTGATTGCAATTAGAACAGTGCGCAGCAGGTGAAGCCATATGGAACGTGGTCATCTTGAAGCAGAAGCTGAAAAGGGGCTTTTGTCTACTCGGCTCTGCACATGCATTTTCTAAAATCAAGTCCCACCTGGTCCTACCACAGCCCTGTAAAGAATGGGAACTGTCTGAGGGCTGAAGCTTCAACCCATGCCTGCAGTACAAACAGGAAAACGATTGCCGAGTGCCTACTGTGTGCTTGGTGCAGTGTTGGCCTTTTCTTCTGTCGCCTCATCAAACTCACAGTAAGCAACATTCTACTAAAACTGAGGCCCAGAGAGGTCATCAGGCCTGTCCTAAGTTGCACAGCTTGAGAGTGACAGCACCAGACCTCCTCACTCTAATGCTTAAATGTTTTCTATTCCAAGGGACGTCGCCATTGAAACCTTAAACTTTCTGCACTCTTTTTCATCGCTTGGATAAACAGATTGTCAGAAAATATTCCTTTCTCCAGAGGGTCTCTAGGCTCTTTCTGTGCAGTATTACGTGATAACCGACTGGGGGCAGCCGCTGACTAGGCAGAAGCCCCCCACCGCCCGCCTGCCCTTGGCAACTTCCGTTCAGAGCAGTGGGGGGAGGGGGAGGTGGGGGACAGGAGTGGATGGGTTGGAAATCAGATCCCAGAACCACACGTATCACTGTGGGTCTTACCCTGCTCACAAGGACTATTGCCCTGGTACAGGCTGGTACGATTTTTTACTGGAACCACAGTACCTCTTTCCTTCCTTCTCTCCCTCTTTTCCCTGCCACCCTCTCCAACACAGACACGGCTCCCTCCGCCACGGCTAACCCAGCAAATAGCATAGATAAAGAAAACTTAGAGTCCGCCATTTCAGGGTCACACCGGTCTATTAAAGCCTGACAAAGAGTAAAGCTTTATGCTGAAGAAAACAGGTTTACCTTGAATTTGTGAATTGAGAGCCTTTAGAAGGAGCCAGAGAAAACCTTTAATATTAGGCAAACCTATTATTCCATAGACTGCTATAAAATAGTATTTAATTCTAGGTGGCCACGTGGCCTAGCATAGTAACTGTCAGAAGAATGTGCACTGTGCACGGAAAGGACCTTAGGTTCTGACTGGAGAATTTCATTATTGGCTATAAACACCAACAGATGACAGAATTATGTATTTGTATGTAAATACGTCAAATGATTAATGGGAAGATGAATTATTTTCTAAAATAGAACAAGTGACTCTTCTCAAGACCCGCGTGAATTCCTGTCAACAAGGGAGGTCAGTCCTCCCTCGTACCTCCAGAAAGCGTGTAACAACTTGCTCAGTGTTCTGCCCGAGCAGCCCCCTCCCCAAACCACTGTCCCACATGCAGACTCTCCCCTGCTCCACGCTCTGGACCTGGGTCACAGCCCCTAGTCGTGGTGGCCGTAAGGCACCCCATTTAATCTCTGGGGGACCCGGCATCAGGTCAGCTTTTGCTCCATCTTACTGCCAACACGAGACCTCAAATTCCTGCCATGGAACCTATAGCTGGACCTCTATTCCGAAACCCTGGCCTTAGGCTCAATCTTGACCTGCTCAGGACTTCCGTCTGGAAGTCAGGAGAACAAGGCAGGGCCCCAGGGGTCTCCTCCTGCAGAAGGAGATGCCTTCCCTCAAACGGCAGCCCAGAGCCTGGCTCCTGTGGATGTGTTGGCAGTCGGTCTTCCTGCAACTGTCACCGTGCTTCTCTGATGCCATGCTCTGCCTGGCTCCTGGCAATCTCCCCACCCCCGTTCCACTGCCTCGTTCACAGCAGGTAGGCAGGCTTGGTTCAACGTCAGCAAACTCTCCTGTGCCTGGCCTGGACACTGACCCCTCCTAAATCTCAACTTCCAGTAGAATCGCTTAGCAGTGTTAAAAGTTCCACTGTCACGCCCAGCCTCTCACATGGCTGTGAGCACAGATGGAAAAGCTGCAGCCGCATAGACTCAAATATTCGGGGGAAATAAACTGTACTTTTTCTCGCATCTGGCTGAACCATGGCAACAAAATGGTTTCTGGGGGCATAAGAATGCTTTAGAGAGGATACAATATTCCACATGCCAACTGCTTTAACAGTCCTTCTTCTCTGTGTCCATGAGCTGTGGAGGCCAGAGAAGCTGATTAGGACTCTAGGTCAAGGAAGCAATTGGCCTCGCCATCATTACCATTCCTACTGGGAAAAGAAAACAAAACCACTCAAATACACTTGACTGTTCTTCCCCTTAAAACATCTCTTCCTCTATAAAAAGGAGAAAGAACATTACAATAATGTGAAATTTCAAAGAGCAGAAAGAAAAAAATACCAGTTGTCCTAATACCCAAAGCCGAGAACAATCGTATTTTGTTACCTTTTTGCTGTCTTCAGCAGCTGAAACCTGTTTTGGAGTGAGAACATTTGGAGCATCTTAATGCCCAGTGAATGACTGACTCCTTTTCCTTGTCCAAGTGTCTGTCAAGTATTGTGGGAGCACTGTCCTTCACAAGGCATGCAGCAAGCTGATTGAAGAGGAGTGAATTTAACAGCTGTCATGCCTGTCCCTACCCCACCCCTGAATTCCCCACCATCAGAGACAAAGAACAAGGGCATAGATACTTACAGATCTACCATCTTCAAGAAGCTCTTAGGTTAATTCAAGAGAGGTAGTGCACCTCTCGCCTTGACAATTGAACATCGTGGACTATTGATGAAGAAAAGCCATCAATGGATGGAGAACCAGGTTCAAATCTCACCTGTCTCTGTGGTTATAGACAGAGCCTTTGAACCTTTATCTTCAGGGCTAGAGATTCTTCATTTGCAAGGTGAGGGATTTCCAACTCTTTCTAGGGACCTGCCCAGTTCTAGAACTTATTTGAATTCCAAAGGCCCCACAAGACTTGTGTTTAAAGTTGTGTTGGGGGTTGAGAGGAGGGGTCAGGCATGACAACTGAAAACCAAGATCTCAGATGTAAAGTTCCAGGCTTCAACTTTCTGCAGCATGTCATCACCTGGGCTGATGGAACAAAGCCTTCGTGATGCCAGAACAAGAAGCCCGGTGGCCCAGCTCCTGGATTGAATTCCCTCCCTGAGAGATCACTGATACCTGTTCTCAAAAATGCCTGAGAGACCGTAGACACATAATAATTGCTAATATTTGTTTAGCACTTATAATGTTCCAGGCACTGACCTATGAAACAAGACCTCAAGAATCAACCGACAACCTAAAACTTGAACAGGAAAACAGTTAAGTAAGTGACAGAATATCATTCATCAATTGAAAATGCGTTCAAATAATAGTTGACGAAATAGGAACATTTGCAGACTATAATGTTAACTGAAAAGAGCAGGATTTAAAAATATACAAGTGGTGTAATCCCAACTATTTTTAAAGCCAACACATGGGTAGAGGAAGGACCAAAAAGACATATACCAGCCATGTTAAGAGGAAGCAGGACCGACTACATAATTAGCAGGACCCGGTGCAAAATGAAACTGTGAGGCCCCTTGTTAAAAACTTATTAAGGGGCTTCCCTGGTGGCGCAGTGGTTGAGAGTCCGCCTGCCGATGCAGGGGACGCGGGTTCGTGCCCCGGTCTGGGAGGATCCCACATGCCGCGGAGCGGCTGGGCCCGTGAGCCGTGGCCGCTGGGCCTGCGCGTCTGGAGCCTGTGCTCCGCAACGGGAGGGGCCCCAGCAGTGAGAGGCCCGTGTACCACCAGAAAAAAACAAACAACAAAAAAAAACTTATTAAGAATGTCCAGACAGCAAGAGCAGAGCTCTAAACCAAGTTTTGGGGGAGGGAGGTCTTTCTAAGCATGGAGCCCTGTGGGACTGCAGAGGTTGCATGTTCAGGAAGCTGGCCCAAATGCCGGTTAGGTATTTCTGGGTGTTAATAGTATTAGTGATTGTTTCCCTTTTTGTATTTGCCTGTATTCACCAAGTTCTGTTCGTGAACATACATTATTTTTTACTTTTAGGAAATATAATGAGTGATGTTTAAAAGAATTAACAAAAGTTGACAGATATTGACCTATAATTATAATAGCATGATGATTGGAAACACCAGCCATGCTACATCACAGACAGGTGAGGATTGAATCTGGGATGCAGGGACAAACGGCAATCTGGCCAGAGGGGACAAAGTCAGAAGCCGCCACAAAAAGATGGGGAGAGGGAAGGGAAGCCCTGCAGCTGACTGAGGAAACAAGACCCCAGCTAGCTGCAAAAAAAAAAAAAAAAAAAGGTCCCCGTCCCAATCTAGGAAGATGTGAAGGATCAGCACAGTGTACGGACAAAAAAGATGGTTCCACAGTAAGCGAGAGTCACACTGGTAGCGGCAGTGACACAGCCTTACATAGTAGCAAGGCACTAGCCCACATCACCTGTGATGGCCACAGCAAGAAACAGCGCCAAGAAGTTTAAAACTTAGAAGTAGTGGTCTGGGGCTTCCCTGGTGGCACAGTGGTTAAGAATCCGCCTGCTGATGCAGGGGACATGGGTTCGAGCCCTGGTCTGGGAAGATCCCACATGCCGCGGAGCAACTAAGCCCGCGAGCCACAACTACTGAAGCCTGCCTGCCTAGAGCCCGTGCTCCGCACAAGAGAAGCCACTGCAATGAGAAGCCTGTGCTACAGCGAAGAGTAGCCCCCACTCGCCACAACTAGAGAAAGCCCGCGTGCAGCAACGAAGACTCAACGCAGCCAAAAATAAAAATAATTAATTAATTAAATTTTTAAAAAGTAGTGGTCTGCTAAGGAACAAAAGATACCCAAGTGGGGAGGGGAACCCAGGAGTTTCACCGTCCTAGGTGGTAGAGGCAAGGCCGAGATGACTCTGTGTCAGTATTCACTATCTCTTTGTACCCTCAGGCTGGTATGAAGGCGAACCACGTATATTTTACTAATTTATTTAAACGAATGTTTATTGTCCATCTCTGCCCAACTAGAGTATAAGCTCTTCAAGGACTAGGATTGTTAACTGTTTCGTTCACTATTGTACCGCAGCTCCTAGGAACATGCCTAGCACATATTAGGTACTCAAAAAAATATTCATTGAACGAAGCAATTGCGAGTTTGGTCCAATGCTTATCTCATTACGTGTGAAGCAGAGAGCAGTCATAGATAAGGTAGGGCAAGTCTCGAGAACAATTAGAATGGAAAAAAATGTCCTTGTTTTTGAACTCCAAATGGAGCACGAGAGATTCCTTCTTAATTATTCAGTACACCTTGATTACTCAGTGTTCATCCCAGAGGGGACGGAGAAAAAATATACAACAGCGTCAGGTGTGAGCAACACACCTATCTACATCTCATTAAGATAAATCAACTCCTGGGAATTCCCCAGAAGACGGGCAGTCTTTCCTCTTAGCTTCAGGAGGTGACCCCAGACACCACAAGATCACAGGGTCGTTCTGAAATTCTATTAAAAATTCCTGCCACCACATCTTCTGTGCACAGGTGGAAGAGGAAAAAGGAAAGCAATTAGTGAGATAGTAAGAGCTGAGAAAGGGTTAAATGTGGGCCTGGGAATTCACACAGACCGCCTCCTTCTCCAGCCAGATTGTACGCTCAGGCTGTGCTGTGCGGTGCGCAGTGGTCCAGCTCCCTCACAATGGCCCCCGACGCCAAGAGGCCTCTCCTCTACATTTCTCGCCTAATCTCAAGCACTTGAAGGAGGTAAATGTAACTACAAAATGCTTCCCCCCCCCCCCCCGCCTTCTTTTTGGGCCACTCCTCTCCCCAGCATAATAAACAGGAAATGTCTCCAGTGCTCCAACATCATCAGCTGCAGGTACTTTTCTGAATCTACCATTGCAGGCCTTTTGGGAACCCACAGAGAAATGCATGCACATGTCACCCCCTTTCCATTTTCCTCCCTGAGGCAGCATTAAAGAAGACAGTTGGGGCTTCCCTGGTGGCGCAGTGGTTGAGAATCCGCCTGCCGATGCAGGGGACACGGGTTCGTGCCCCGGTCCGGGAAGATGCCACATGCCGCGGAGCGGCTGGGCCCGTGAGCCATGGCCACTGAGCCTGTGCATCCGGAGCCTGTGCTCCACAACGTGAGAGGCCACAGCAGTGAGAGGCCCGCGTACCACAAAAAAAAAAAAAAAAAGAAGAAGAAGACAGTTGTCCCATGTCAAAAAAGTCGCAGCTCGGAAGAATGGTTTTAGCCCCTGTAGAGACACAGGCTGTCTTCTACACTGGCCCAAAATGCAGGGTCTGACTAAGGGGCTGAGCTGAGACTCATCCTTACCAAAAAGCAGGGAAAAGAGAAGAATGGCATTTTCTTTGACCATGGTTTACAGCTGTGAATTCTCGGCTGTGCGTGGAGACATTCTAAAACGGCTGGAATTAGGGCAGAAAGATGACATTCGAGAGTATTCTGGTTTAGGGGCAAGAATGTGGGGTGCACACATGGGAAAGGGCACGCAGGGGCTGTAAAGTCACAAGACCTGACTCTGCCACAGAGATGGAGGGCAGTATGCAGCCCCTGCAGGAGAAATGAAGTACATCTGAGCCCAGTGGGTAGCCAATTTAGGGATTTCTTTTAAAAGACAAAGTACAATTTTCCCTAAGAAAGCATCCCAAACTAGTAGTAGAACAAACCACCTGCTACCAAGGAATTGGAAAAGTTGAATCCAAAGGTGGAAAATAGCCAGGTTTTCTCACTGCCGATGAGTGAAAGCAGACTTAAATAATCTACGTTAGCCAAAATCAAGTTGGTAGGGCCAGCTACCATCATGCCAAGAGAGTTTGCTCTATAAACTGTGCTAACAATGTATCAGTAGTGTTTGTGCTTGCAAACGTTCTATTGGGTTGGCCAAAAAGTTCGAACTTTTTGGCCAACCCAATATGAGCTCGATGACCCCAGGGAGGTTAATAACTCCGTTCCTTGGCTTCTTCATCTGTAAAATGCAGGCAATAATACCTAATTTATATGGACGGTGTAAAAATCAGGAATACTGTGTATAAAGTACCTAGGACATCATAGGTAAGACAGTAGTGATGCTACAGTTATTATGTGATAGAAGAAATGATCAAGAAGGTAATTTTCACTTGTACTCTGTCCTTGCCCTCACCTGCTGCCAGTTTATGGAATATTTGGAAGAAGAAACAACACAAGACAATTCAAATTATCACCATTCTATAACGATGAAACACTATGGAAATGGGTATAACCAAAAGGGATAAAAGAATTTCCAAAACCTGTATTTGAAGTGTAGTTGACATGGAGATTATGATGAGAAGTAAGACAGAAAAACAGCAAGGGTGGACACAGGCTCATGAGCTGTCATAACCATGGCAGCAAATTTGAAAAGCGCAGTGCAGAAGCTGATCGTGACTCAATATGGCTTTTCTGAAGCTATGGAAGAAATGAGGGCGAAAAAAGATCATTGGTTTTCTAGTAACAAGGCTACTCAGTGATTAGCAGACACTATGCCTGCTTCTACCACTGAGCAGATGGCTCCATGAAGACCACCCCCATACTTTCCTGCCTCCTCAGAACCCTACGGCACCCCCTGGACCATGCCTCCTTTACATGCTATCTCGTGTTTCTTTTTTGCAGATCCACTTGGTGGCCCACAGTCACAAGGTCCTTTAGAGCAGGATTTGACCTTATACATCTTTATAGTAAATGACCAGCACAGGAAAAGTCCCTGACACTGCATGGCATGTTCAGCAAATATGTTAATGTAATGAAGGGCACAAGAGCTGTGCCATCCTGGGCTCCGATCACAACATTAACCCCAATTCTCTGGCTGGTTCTTAAAATTATGCCCCTTCATTCTCCCTTTGTAGTCCTCACCTTGCTGAGCACAGGGCCCATCAACAAAGCAGGTCAACAAATAGGTCGAATTAATAAAAGGCACGCCACCAAGGCTCATGGCATCATACTCCTCCATCACCATACGGAGCTGAGTAGCTTGCTGATGAGAAGGTAAGAGATTACCTGTTGCAAACAATTCAAAGTGGGTAGGAAATTTGTGCCCCCCCCTTTGTATATCAGGAATGGGGATCGAGCGTCTTCTCCCCTAACAAGCTTTAAAAATGTGGTACATGGGGCTTCCCTTGTGGCGCAGTGGTTGAGAGTCCGCCTGCCGATGCAGGGGACACGGGTTCGTGCCCCGGTCCAGGAAGATCCCACATGCCGCGGAGCGGCTGGGCCCATGAGCCATAGCCGCTGAGCCTGCGCGTCCAGAGCAATGGGAGAGGCCACAACAGTGAGAGGCCCGCAAACCGAAAAAAAAAAAATGTGGTACATGTATACAACAGAATATTACTCAGCCATAAAAAGGAACAAAATTGGGTCATCTGTAGAGACGTGGATGGACCTAGAGTCTGTCACACAGAGTGAAGTAAGTCAGAAAGAGAAAAACAAATATCGTACATTAACACATATATATGCAATCTAGAAAAATGGTACAGATGAACCAGTTTGCAGGGCAGAAATACAGACAGAGACGTAGAGAATGGACTCGTGGACACAGGGGTGGAGGGGGATGAATTGGGAGATTAGGATTGACTTAAGTACACTACCGTATGTAAAACAGATAGCTAGTGGGAACCTGCTGTATAGTGCAGGGAGCTCAACTCGGGGCTCTGTGGCGACCTAGATGGATGGGATGGGTAGAGGTGGGAGGGAGGTCCAAGAGGGAGGGGATGTATGTATACATGTAGCTGATTCACTTCACTGTACAGCAGAAACTGACACAACATTGTAAAGTAACTATATCCCAATTTAAAAAATGGCATTGTGACCAACTTATAATAAGACAGCCTACAGTATTAGTATGGACGAATGAAGTTCAATCATAAAAGCCACGTTAGTTTACAACATGATGCTTGGAGAACCATCACCAGTAGTGCCTGCGAGGTGAGTTGATGGCAGGCATGGTATGGAAGGTAACGTTAATTGAGGTGAGGAAGGGAGACATTTGAAGACTGGGAAAAATGAAGACCTTTGAGCTCCTTTCCAAAGAATAAGGCAGTTGAGAAAAGGAAGGAATCACAAACTTTTTAAAAACTGTGTGTGTGTGTGTGTGTGTGTGTGTGTGTGTGTGTGTGTGTATTACTGACTAGACTGCCAGTTCTTTGAGGACAGGAACAAGGTCTGCTTCCTCTCAGCATCCCAGTCCCTGGTACCTGCTGGGTGCCTAATAGATGCTCATGGAATGCTAAATAAGATCATAAAGTACAGATAAGGGAGAGAGAGCTTGGCAAAGATAAAAAGGAGTCTTTCTGAGACCCCTGAAGAAGAAAGGTGAAAACAACCCCCTAGCAGGAGTGAGGGCTAATGTAGGATTACACATGTCCCCCTTTCACTTAAACGCTTTCATCTTCAGCCCAAATCCCCACTTGGAGAATAAGGTACTTGCTTTTTTCTTTGCACCTGCCTTCGGACAAAATGCTTAAGCTACCAGCTGGTCCTCTCCCTGGGGGTCAGTCCCTTTCCCCAACAAAGCACTGTGGACCTCAGATGCTACCTCATCTAAACACCAGTAACTAGATACTACAGCCAGATTTCTGGCAGGTTTCACTCTTGTTCAGCAGAGCATAGAGCAGCCTTTTCTATTTCCAGGCCCAATGACATATCCTCAGCTACATCCCCGCCTTCCGTTGCTGGTGAAAAGCTGTCAATGCAGGCAGTTTCTACAGAATCAGTACCCAACTTCATTTAATCTTCAAATTTCTCTTGGAGATAGATATTATTTTTCCCATTTATAAAAGAGAAAACTAAGGCTCAGTAAAATGTCCTGATTGAGAACAGATAACTGGTAAGGAGCAGGGCTGGTACCAGGACTCAGGCCAGCAGAATGCACGCACCCACCTTTGCCAGGAATCCGTGGATTTCCAGCGCGAAAACCAGGACAGTGTCGGGCAAACGGGGACAAATGGTGACTTTAGCAGGGACGGTGTTATCTTGCTCGCTGCTGTATACCCGTGGCACAGCATGGCTGCTCAACAAAGATTTGCTGAATGAATGAATTGAAGATAGAATGAATGATTTTATGATGGCCCCAGGACACCTTCAGGCGCTCCACCTCCTTTGTGAAAGGCCATTCAAGCGTTTCTTAGCCCCCTCCCCGCCCCAGCAAATAGTGAGGATCATTGCGTCACCGCGCCGGAGAATTTCAACGTGAAAAAGGAAGACAGCAGAGATACCCTAAGGAGCAACCGAAATCGCGTTCTGCTTGCCTTTGTTGCTTTAGAGGAGGAAAATACATGAATGGTAAAGTTGATTCTTATTTTCAAATAAATTAAACATTCGGAAATGTGTGTTTGTTGTCTACTTTTAATAGCATATTTCTTTCTTAAGCCAGACTCCAAGCCAGCCTCCTGTCCAAGTTTTCTGTCATGCCTTATTGTCTAGTCTGTTCAGCTATTTTAAAAAATGTTGAATATCAATAATGGCTTTCAGGAGAGCATTGTCAACTTTTGTATGAAGCAATCTTGGTTGAATGAGAAGATCCCAGAGCTTATAGTTGCTGTCTACTGTGCTGCCCGGGGCTGGGCTTGAATGTGTGTGACTGATAACAGGACACATTTCTACCTTCGTTATTACATTCCTGCTCCATAATTCATTGGCCACTGTCTTTTTAGGAAAGATCTTTATGGCAAAGTGGGCAAGACAGCAGGTAAGTGCTCTTAGGAGAAAAGTAAGTCCAGCTAACCTCCTGGGGCTGCCGGGCTGGGTGTGCATCCCCCCCGCGATCCCTGGCTGGCCCTGCAGTAGCCCTCCCAGAGGGGGTGCCTTCCAGCAACAAGCAGTAGGCCATCCAGCTACCTGCCCGCTCTGCTAAGAGTTCAAGCACTGTGATAAGGGCATATCTACAAGGGGCTCGGCCCACTTCGGTTTGAGTTTCCTTTTGCCAGGCTAGAATGAAATATGAATATGCTGATTTGGAATTGCCTTTCTTTCCCAATGCTGGTTGGTGCTCCTCCTGAGGGTTCTCTAGCAGAGGGCTCCGAAGCTCCCAAAGAGCCTTTTTTTCTCTGTCCTCAGGCAAACAAGGGTCCCAGCAGGAGCCAGGCCACTGATTCCAGATAACTTTTATTTAAGATTTCTGTTACTTCAAACAAAAAAATGTATTGTTTGCCTAACCGCTCTGTGTTCCATATCAAGATAATTCACACGAGATTGCATATCTTAGCATTAAAACCCCCAAAGGATAATTCCTGGGGAAAGCTTTCTATTGCTTTGGGAAGTGTCATGGTTAATTCAGTTTGTCTGACCTGCCTGCTTGCCGGGTGGCTGGCTTAGAAAAGATGACACCGAGTCCTCCCTGAATCCAAACACTGCGTAAAGGCGGAGCCTTTATGAGTTACTCTGGGCAAACAAACATGTCGATAAGTAACTTGAGAGAAAGAGCAAGAGAGAGAGAGAAAGGAGACAAGGGCTCCAGTAGGGCGAGTTGAGTGGACGAAGGAAAGTGAGGGAGGGGATAAGAGAGAGAAGACCTCTTCTTACAAACTGCTTCTTTGTGAATGAAGCAACGTCCTGAAATCTAAGAGGATTCTTGCAGGGAGGAGGGAAGGAGCAAGACATCCCATAGTGTGTTAACCTGGCCACGGAGCCTTCAGAATCCTGGAGCTCATTCATTCGCCTACTCTGGTCCCTTTGTCCCAAACCCACAACCTTTGGCAGGGTCTCAGTGTGCACACGCTTCACTGTGGACATAGTATAAAGACCAGCAAAGGGCTCTACAATCACAACCGGTGTCAGAGGAGCAGCCATCCGAGGTAGCAATACGTAGCATTTTGGTTGGTGTGTAAAGGTTAGGGCTCTCTGATCGACACGTGAGATGCATTAGACACCCGAAACTACTTCCCATTTTTAAAAGGTGATTTCTAAAATAAATTATCAAAGATTGATTGTCTTTAGGATTTAATAGAGCTTGAAAAAAGGCAAACACGCCAATAGAAGACCACATCTGCCACACTGCCACCAAATTATTTTATTCCTTAAAAAAACTGTTTTTGCTTTCGCAAATCAATCCATAACTACCATTTGTGTGGCCATCGACCCAACTGTGACACTAATTTAGGACAATATCCATACTGACCTGTAAGTAAAACCCCAGAAGTTAAATATAAGATCTGAATTTGAATGTTTCCTTTTAAACAAAGCAAGAAAAACAGTATACTCTCTCCCCGGCCTCCCAACTTTTTTTTTCTCAATGGTAGAAAGCAAAATAAAATTGTACGAAAGAAAAGGCTAATACATTTCACTGGAAACAAATCTAATGGCTTTGGAAGAAGAAAAAATTCACTACTTAAAATGAAGCATTTTCTAAACTGTCCTTGTATCTCATAGATCCTGTGTACTTACTGACCAGGCTGGGAGACAGGTCTCTGCACAGCTTGGATTCTTCAGGCTTCTCTCCTTTCTATGTGGCCTCACTGAGAGATAAAGGGGCTGAAGGAGGAGGATGGCAGAGGGGGGATTAAGTTGACTAGAGGTAGACAGATGAGCAGATGAATGCATAGATGGCAGCCTGGCTAACTTTCCCATTGCTTGCTTTCCTAGTTTTAGGTTTACCATCCTCCTGAGGTTTTATTAGGTTTGGACGTTTCATGGCAGGAGGTTGTGGGTTTTGCATTTAAGTAACTACTAGCAATATTCAAAAAGGCAAATATGCTAGAGACTTTTTTTCCAAAAAGAATGCTATTTTTTAAAATATATGTGTGCGGCTTCCCTGGTGGTGCAGTGGTTGAGAGTCCGCCTGCCGATGCAGAGGACGTGGGTTCGTGCCCCGGTCCGGGAAGATCCCACATGCCGCGGAGCGGCTGGGCCCGTGAGTCATGGCCACCGAGCCTGCGCGCGGAGCCTGTGCTCCGCAACGGGAGAGGCCACAACAGTGAGAGGCCCGCGTACCGCAAAAACAAAAACAAACAAAAAAAAAACATAAAATATATGTGTGAAAGATTAGCTGGAGAATTAGTAGAAAGCCATAAAAGTTAATGTTGGCCAAGATGTGTCTTGGAAGTGGGAAAATAAAGATTACTATTGTTCTATTAGTAGACTATAGTCACATGTATAGTGAATTTAAAAGAATGCAGACATTCACATTATTTTTCTAGTAAGTCAATGATTTTTCAACTTGAAGTACTTTATATGAGGCAACAGATTTAGCAAGACTGAAATCCTCATATTTCACCTGTTGATGAAAAGAAAAATAGGTGAGGATTTTAGTCTTGCTGCGCCACCAATTACGTGCTGTGTGACCTTAGGCAAATAGCTTGTCTTTTCTGGGCTTCAGTTTCTGCCCTTATTTTGAGGCAGTTGTATCAGATGAGTTCCTTCTAATGTTCACAGTCCATGATTCTCTTTCAATCAGTCTGGAAATGGGGAGCATGGTCAGTGGGAAGGCTTGTTTAAGGGGACAAAGAACAGGATCAATTGAGAGATGTTTGGAGTAGGTGGGGCTAGAGAGCCAGAAGAATACAATTGCAGCAAAAAGTGAAACTTAATTCTTCTGGACTCATGCTTAAAACAACAGGACTTCTGGAGTAAAAGAAGGTTGCAACGGCGAGTCATCCCACACACCCTAAACCAAAGTAGAAGGATGAGTGGTAGGACAATAATCAGCAAAGTTCATTCTCTACAGAGGAAGGATGGTAGCACTCCGGCCCAGCCAAGAACGCTACTTTCTTTGAACTATGAAAGACTGCTGAGTACCAACCCCTGGACTAACTGAGGATGTGTCATATATGTCATTAATATGTACTCGTTATTAATGAGACATTATGTGAAACAGAAATGGAATAAGTCATAGTCCTCGTGCATAGCATCTAAATCCAATAGATTAGATTCAAAAAGGAGGGAGCTGACCATATTCTGGAAGGGGAAGACCCCCTGTAAAAGCAGAAGGCTGGAAAGCCCGGAGGAAGGACCCAGAGTCTATAGCAGACATGAAGCCCCAAGGTGAAGGGAAAATAGGGTCTCTGTGGGAGACACTTAACATGGAAGTGGGATTCGCAAGTACTGAGACAGGAGGAAAGGGAGCAGCCGAGTCCAGAGTGAGCAGCATGGGTGGGCCTCAGCAAGGCACTCCCTGGGGCCAGCGACTAAGTCCTGCGCTTCTCTATCTCCCCACCGCTGCACCCCGCTCCTGGCATAGAAAGGTAATAGACTGGTAAAGGCAGCAGACAGAAGCCATGACCACTGGGGAAGGAAAAGATCTAGGATGTTTTAAAAGGGAATTGCTGAGAGTTCACCTGCTCTGAACACTGAAAAGAAGTTAACTTCCTTAGGATACAGACAAATGGCAAGTAGTCCTCAGCGCAGGCGTCTACAAGGAGCTAGCATGTGGAGGGGTGTGGAGTCAGTGTGAAGCACAGCCCTTACTATGCAAAGTGTGGCCTGAGGACCTGCAGCGTGGGTATCACCTGGGATCTTGTTAGACGCAGACTCTCCAGCCCGGCCCCAGACCCGGTGAATCAGAATCTGCATTTGAAAAAGATCCCCAGGGGATTCATATGCACATTAAAGTTGAAGAAGCACTGCACTAAACCGGGGTCAGCGAGCTCGTCCTGTTAAGGGCCTGATACTAAATGGGCTTTTCAGCCGCATTCAGTTTCTGTCCCTGCTTCCTTCTCCACCTCCTCCTTTACAAGCCTTCAAAAAATGTAAACTCCATTCTTAGCTCACAGGGAGTGGTGAGATTGAGCCCACAGGCCAGGGTTTCCGGGCCCCCCTCCCGACACACACACACACACACACACACACACACACACACACACACACACACACACACATATGGCTGAGCTCCAGGAGCTTGGTGTCACGGACAGAAAGCAAAGCAAATACAGTCAAAATCCCCAGAGCTAAGTGTGAGCTTCCCCACGTGTCTTAACGTCTCTACGACCCAGGGTGCTTGTGTGTAAAACAGGGCTACTAGGAGTACCCACCTCACAGAACTATTGAGCGAAAACAATAACGTATGCTAATGGACTTTAGAAACTGTAAGACTATCATCCTAATAATTTTTGTCTCATTCAAAGTGAAAGAAGAGCTGGCTGTCCAAGAATGCAGTGACTTGGACGACAGCTGTTCCCTCCCCCACCCAAATCACCAACCACCGAGGGAGGAAACGGTTTGGACAGCTTGAGACTCAAAAAGCCAAACCAAAACCCAGTAAACAAAAAATCAGACCTGAAGCTCATTTCAAACCATCAGCCCATAAAGTCTCCAGCTCCATTTCTGCTTTTGTAGCATCATGATTTTCTCTTCTGGAACATTCTAAATTTCTTTTAAACGAGCATTCCCCTTGGATCCACCTACATCTAACTAATACAGCTTGGGTCTCAAATCCCCATGATCCTGTAGACCACAGAAGGTCCTGGGTCACGCTTAGGGCTCATCATACACTTTTCACTGACGCTAAATGCTTTACATACATTAAAGTATTATCCTCACAACAACCCTGGTAAGTAGCCATTATCACACATAATATTTTACAAATGAGGAGACAAGTTCAAAGAAGTAACCAGTCCAAGGTCTAGTTGGACAGCGGTGGCAGAGCTGAGATCCGAACCCTGTGGTCTGACTCCAAAGCCCATGGTCTTAATTGCAAAGACTTGCAACTAAAGAAGAAAAGGAACGTTAGGGTATACAGGTACTAAATAAATACAAGAATGGAGTTTAGGGCAGTCTTTTTCAATGCCATGATACCCTCTGTGCAGACTGCACAGAGTGGTCAGAAAGGGTGTCCAGCATTTCTGAGGTACAATGTGCGGAGGCGACAAAAGGCAAGATTATTGCTAAATTTCTTCCTTCTAAAAAGGAAAAGGTGCGCGTATAAGGCATCTCACCTTTCCGCATATGTGGTTTAAACTTTTCAAGCTCTAGGTGGTGGATTCTCTCTGTATTGTATCCGCCTCCCCTAGTCTAGGGCACCCATGGTTTTTTGCCCAGAAGTTGGGAGGTCGCAAAGGAACACACATCAAGAGGTGTTCGTGGCAGCAGGGCCACCATGAAGAACAGCCAGTGCACACAAGGCCCTGGGAGCAGCATCACCCTCTCCCCATGGTTGGTCAAGGTTACTATGTTGCCTTTTTGACATACTATCAATTATGCTACCGACAGAGATACTGGACCTTTAGTTTTCTTATAAAATAAGAAACTGAGTTTAATTAAACCATCAGTATCTTGGACCTAATTATTTCAGACAGTATTTAATTAATGTTTCATGGGTTCCTAATGTAATTAAGGTTCCTTTAATAAGACCTTCTGTGACATTAAAATATATGACCTTTATCTTCCTTATCTACCACATTCTGACAACTGAGATTTGTCATTTTCACTAAAAGGTATAGTTTGATTAAATAGAACAGACCATAAAATTAATCTGGCAAATTATACTTGTTTGTTTCTTTTTTCCTCCCCCTCAAGGCCTAATAAGTTAAGTCTTTTAATTAGCAGCACAGATACAAGTGCTCATGCTACCATTTTCCTTTTAATTTGCCAAAGTGTTTCTTTTGTACATGAATTTTTGTGACCAAAGCAGATAACAACTATCCTTTATTAATCATGGTGAAGGGTTCAATCTTTAAGATATGAAAACTCATGAGCTGTTCTTTACTTTAACAATGACTGGTGATTGTTTTAAGATGTCTGGCCGTTAATAAAAGGGTTTAATTCCTGATACTAATAAAGCACTCTAAATACGAAAATCCCTATTGGCATTGCAAACAAGTACAAACTGCATCGTACAATCTAAGGTGATTCAAAATGTGCTCATGACCTTCTCCGTCAAAATTCAAAAGATCTCCATGACCCCATGACCAAAATTCAAAAGGTCCCCATGACCTCCTCCCCCAAAGCTGCAAATATTCAAGACCTGATTGGGAAAAGGGGACTTAGTCTCATACTGGCTAAGTATATAATCTGCTAAGAAATTATATTGTTCGACAAAAGTGGGGAAAGGTAGGCTAAGAGAATTATGATTCAGGCGGGAATCCTTATATGGTCTTCCCACTTTCAAGACCCCCAAAGACTAGACTCCCTTCTGTTTTAGCAACGAAGAGAACAGATTTCTTCTGAAAGGCAAGATCTTCCCCTACCTTGAAGGAAAAGAGCCCAAATTCGGAAAGGAAAAAGAAACAATGGTTCTTCCCTGAGACGCTTTCTATCTGGTTCCAAAGTAGTGAACATAAGGGAGGGAGCGGGAGTACAGGGTGAGTATCCTCAGACGTTTGCAGAGAGTCTGGGGTGCGCCTCTCCAAAGTCTGCTAGGTGAGATCCTCAGCACGTAGGATGGAGGCTGTCACTGGTCTAGACCAGTGGTGTCCAACAGAACTTTCTGCAATGACGGAAACGCTCTGTATCTGCACTGATCAATACGGTAGCCACAGGCTATTGAGCACTTGAGCCGTGGCTAGTGCAATTGAGCAACTGAATTTTCAATTTGACTTAATTTGAAGTAATCCAAATTTAAATTGAAATAGCCACATGTGACTAGTGGCTACGTTATTGGACAGGGTGGTCCAGACAATTTCCCCTCCGGGCCCCGCCCACTCACAGAAGGGCAGCCCCCTTTGCCAGGCACTGCAATAGCTGGGGCCCAGCTCACAAATCCCCAGCTACTCCTCTGAGCCCGACTCTACTGCCTCACTTGGCACTGCTTCCAGTTCATACTAACTCCTTGCTTCCACAGCAGCTCTGGGGTAATGTCCCTATGGAAGAATTTGCCCACGCGCTGCCACTGCCGTTTCTCACTGGTTCAACAGATGACAAAACTACTATGCCCTGTGCGGCAGAAAGGGGGAAGCAGAGAAATAGCAACTTCTAGAGGCCACTTTCCTGCAGAAAACAAAATGTAAAGGGAGGAAGGACAGCATTTTGGAACACGGGGCCAAGATTCTGAAGGTTTTCCTGCCCTGTTAAGTGGCTTGGAGGTCAGGTGGATCTAAAATAAACTTCAAATACCTCCACTGCCTGGCTGTGTGATCCTGAGCAAGTCATTTCACTCTCTGAGTTTCTGTACCCTCCTCTGTAACAGAGCGAATAGCACAGGCCTTTCAGAGCAGCATTCCATGTGGTTCTTCCTCTGTTAACCGGTATAACACTGCGCCCAGCGCCGCGTGTGGAAACACTTCCTTTTGCTGTTTTCCTGGATCCCAGATTGAAACCTAGAAGGGTGGGCTGAGTCCTGAGGAATCATGGCGCTCGGCCTATTGCTTGGCTGACAGGTGGGCCCTCTGGACTTTGACTTCATAGTCAGTCTAAGACTCAGAGAGCAATAGGCTACTTAGGAACTCCACTTGGTTAAGAAATGA
Source organism: Delphinus delphis (assembly GCF_949987515.2). Classification (NCBI taxonomy): domain Eukaryota; kingdom Metazoa; phylum Chordata; class Mammalia; order Artiodactyla; family Delphinidae; genus Delphinus; species Delphinus delphis. The sequence continues at coordinate 9,478,120 of NC_082704.1, forward strand.
GACTGCAGAAACGTCAGAGTACATTCCAAATATGTATATATTTTTCTAATCAAACACATTGAGTGGATGGTGTCCAAAAAGTTAGATTCAGCTAAATGGGATCAAGACTTTTGCATATCACTGCCCAGCGTGTTTCAACTAGTGATAGCAGTCCAAAGAGTGGCTGGGGGAGTACCTGGGGGGTCCGCTGGGGTTCTGGGCACGTCCCCCATCCCCATCTGGGTGGTGGCCACATGGGTGTATACGTATTGAAGAACTGATCCTTCTCCACACTTAAGACTTGGGCACCCTACTGAATGTAAATTACACCTCAGTAACTTTTAAAAAATTACCATTAGTCAATTCTAAGAAGGATGAGCCAACAACAGATCTGTGGAGTAGCATAAATTTCCACCTAAAGCAAGTGACTGGCCCGAGGCCGCACAGCTAGCTATTAAAAGGTGAGAGGCTGTTTTAGAATTCCAGTGTCAGGACTCCCAATCCAGTATGCGTTCCAAATCTCCAGGATGCTTCAACCACCGCATGAGTAGTATTCTTTAGGTTAGGTCTGCAAAGAGCAAACTTGTGTTCTCTGTGTTAGTAATAGTGCTGACTTTTTTACAAATAAATATCAGAAGCAATCCTTAGCAGGAAGCACTCACCCAGAAGTGCGCTGTGGTCCCCAAACTGTAAATGTCACCAGCCTCCTCTCACTTGTCTCCCTCCTGAGAGTGTTCCTAAGATTCCCTAATACCAGCCATCCTGGCCCACGCCTGCACCCTGCTTCCCAGGACCACTTTGAGGTCAAGCAGCAAACCTCCAGGTGGTGGCAGTGAGGGGAGAGAGTTGGGGTCTCCTGGGCATCAGATCATTCGAACCCCTGAGGGTTACGGCAGGAGGGTGGTGTTAAAGATGTGAGAGAGGAAAAGCTAGAGCTTTAAAAAATGAATGGTAAAATTTCCTGCAACTCTGCTCCTGGCTCAAAAACCAGCTTAGGCCAAGACGCTTTGAGCTCTCTGTAGGTTATCCTCAGAAAGTGGAATTACATACTTAAAACAAGAAACAAGGAACAAGAAATGTAAAAACATAACAGAGGACTTCCGGTAATGACGGATCACTTTTCATTGTCACTGATGGAATTTCCATGAGGAATTGTGTTGATGAGAATGATGAATTTAATTTAACAGAATAGTTACAGGATGAAGCTTACGTGTAATAAAGTAGTTCTAAGACTCTGATAGTAAATACAGAGAAAATATTTCCAACATAGAGAACAACTACATTTGGACTTGTAAAGTGACACTTTTCCCATTAATTCCTGAAATCAGATAATGTTTGCCATCTCAGTGGATCATTTCAATAACCAAATAGTCATTTTCCTTACATCTTCTTTCTTCAAAAGCCTCTTCATTTGAAGAATGCAGGAGCAGGGCAATGATGAAAAACTGGCCATCTTAAAATAAAAATAAGATAGGGATATGAAAAATAGACTTCCGTGTACAAGTTCAAAAAAATTGCTAATAGCTCCAATGGAATATTTCATTACCAACACAAATCAGGCATCGTTTTAATCAAATTGAATTTAGATTATAGACTTTCATGTAAAACCTAATTTACTTTGAATTCCCCCGTCACGACTTGTGCGCGCCTTACAGGGCAAGGTTAAAGAGATTACATCTGGGTTCACGTCAGCAGCATCTGCTGGTCAGTCCTCTGCATGCTGATTTAATGAGAGGTTATGCACAGTCTGTCAGAAGGACTTCTGTTCCAGGCAGAAGAGAGAAATCTTCACTTCCATTGCGACAACTAACGGGACTTTCAGAAACAGGAAGCCGGTGCATCACTGTCCTGTGATGTATAAAATAGTATGATGTTTGTCACCACTTAGCTAAACTTACAAGCAGAAATTAGGACCAGACTTATTTTTCTTCTGCAGTTCCAAAAGGAAGAAACATTGCAGTCTGAAATGTAGCTTTTCAGAAAACCGATTTATGCATATACCCTAAAACGACAGTCATCCTAAAGAGGTATATTTCTATGCAACACAATGCTACACATAATTGTATAAATAATATGCATATTATAGAAGGAAAATGCGTTAAAGACTGCTTATGAACGGGGAGGGAACACAAAAATCATTCCTCCTGAAAATTCTAATACAAATTTTTAAATAATTTAAATTCATTAAAACATTTTCTATTTCAATTCAGAAGTTCTTCAGAGAAGAGCTTAAAGATGTTTCTGTAATTACTGTAACAGGAAGGGGCTCGAGCCATTAAAATAATCTTTGGCAATTCAGTGTGATTCCCCTTATTTATGCAGCACTCCTTTCTGAGTGTGCCTAACTCCCCTTTTGCCTTTGCTGAAATGGTCACTTCTAAGCGGCGTATCACAAAGAGATTCAAATTCCAAAATCAATCAAGTCATTTTGCCAAAGAAGAAGGATTTACAATTGAGTAATCTGTAATCATATAGATGCCTTATGATAATTACCTTCCTTTTGAGCATATATTTGTGACCAGGGGTGTTATAAAAAGGGTGGGAGAGGGTGGATGAGACTGAGAAATCCCGAGCATTTTATTTTTATACTAAAACCCCTTTGTGCGTATGCCCTACTCTCATACCATTGTGCAAACCTAAGAACTGGACATAGCTCTTGACAAATCACAGTTTAAATATTCATTCTGAGTATGCATAAAAATTATAAGAAGAAGACGGGCAATTTTCTCAACAGGCCTATCATAATCATGAGAAGAACTGATTATTCGTGGTCGGGGATACAGGATGAACAGGTGTTTGGGCTCAAGAGAATACATTAATTTCCCCAATTTCAACAACTGGGATCTCGACCAAAGATGAGGGAAGTTTTTCTAGCGTCTGCATATTTGAGGGAAGCAGGCACGAGCACACTGGGGTAAACTGGAGTTGTTCTGAAGCAGCTACGCACGTGGCTTTGCATCTGCTTCGGAATGTATGCACCTCTGCTTGTTTTTCACTGAGTCATTAGTGAGTTGTAAACCTCTAGTCAAGCTCCCCAGCTCCCTCACGGAGGATGTCACCAGACTGCAAACGCCGAAGTAAAGGCTCTAACCCTCCTGGCAACTGACGCAACCAGGCAACTGCTGGAGAGAAAACGGAAAGAAAATGGCCTCAGCCGCCAGGAATGTGAAGGATTAGGATGTTTAATGACTTAGAAGTTGAGTGATATTGACAATCCTCCCAGTGTTTAATCACACACTGAAGACAACTTGAAGAGTCAGACAGAGAGTAGTTTAATTTGAGGACAATAAAAGCAAACAGTCTTGTCCAGACAAGTCAATTTCTGGTAAAGTGACAGCATGTCTTAAATAGAGTTTTTCCTACCCCACAGCTACAGTAGTGGGTAGATTCAGTGGCCCGTTTGACAAACAGCCAGATGTTCAAATGCACATCTTGTCTGAGCTGGCCCCTTGCCCAATTCGATAATACATGAAATGAGAATGAATGACCATAATGGTGATATATCACTACCTTTTGGTCCTCACCGGCATGTGCATTAACTATTAAGGCAGACAAGATTATTTAGATGTCTAAAGTGTATCTTTTGTGATTTTCCTAGTACCTCTCTGGGTGCTCAGAGGATAAACATAGTTAATAACAATTGCAAACTATGTTATGGAAAGAGGCTGAATGACTTTTCCTGTAGTAAACGAGCACTTCTCAGTTTGGCAAAAGCCTCAGCTCTTTAGTCATCCTACAGATCCACTGCTTGTTGGAATTCTGTCCATTAGGGAAACTACCAGACAAAAAAACTAGGAAGATTTTTTCAAAGGGTTCCTCAGAGGGCTTAGAGGTGAGTGGGGCAGGTAAAACCCGGGGTAAGCAAACGAGAATTTGCATGCCAATAGATGGGTTTAACATACATTAACACATTGGTGGGTAACGAACCATTGTTTATGTGTTAATGAAGACATTTTCCTGATGATGGGTATGCATTTTTGCATAACTCTCATGTAGAAAGTTGGTGGAAAATCTGACTTACCCCGAGCAGTGGGGGAAAATAAAACAGTGATTTCCTCGGGGAAAGAATCGAAACTTACCCAGAAGGTGGCCAAAGCAGAATAATCCAGCACGTTAAAAACTAAAATATCACTAACAATCAGTCAGAAGTATGAAATTTTCTTCTGCTGTGGCATGAAATTGTGGTTTTCAAAGTCGAAGAGATTTGTCCTTCTCAGCACAAGGCTGTCGATTCAAACACGAATCCTGACTCTTAGCATGTTAGGAAGGCGATCGCCTCGAAAATACCATCGCTTCCAGTGACCTGCCTTCCTGGCGCAGTATGGGGGCGAGGGGGGGTGGATACATAAACTCCCGAGTGAAAGTACCTTGGACAGAGACTCGAGCTTGTGCTCCGGAAATGCTAGTTTCCCCAAGGCCACATTCAACTTTTCCTGAGGTATCGCCCTAAAACCCTTTGGGGGTCAAATGACAACTTCCTTATACTTCTTCCCTTGCTTCCTCAAATCTCAATTAAAATAAGCATCCGTTCTCTCAGGGCCCACTGCAAGGCACTGAGGACACATGCCCTCAAGGGCTCACGTTCTCCTCTGCTGGGGGGATGGCTGACACAAGGAAAACGGGCAATGGCAGGACACTGTGGTCAGGGCCTCACTGAGGTCAGTACGGCACCCTCTCCTGGCACAGAAATCACGGCCAGTAACCCTGTCCTGGAAACAGGCGACTCAGCGCAACTCCTCTCCAGGTAACTTAATGCTTTGAGGTAGCTAAACTGTTATCTCCCCCAAAGCTGGAAGACCTCAGAATCACAGACTGGCGAAAAAGGGAGAATTCACTCAGCAAGGGAGGTGGCAGCAAGTAGGGAAGGGTGGGAACCATGTAGAAGGGCGTCTACTCACCTGCCTCTAAACTCCCTTGAAAGTGTAAACAGAATGCCTGGGGCTTAGCAAAGAAACCGACTTTTGCCAAACAAGAAGACAGGGTGTTTCTTTTGTTTCGACTGTTTTTATAGCACGTAACACAGTATGTCTTACTTTAAAGCGGTATCCAAACAATTGTTTTTTTCCAGTGGAATCCCTTTGCCTCCCACCCAAACAAAAGCTGCTACAGAATCCCGAGAAGAAAAGAGACAGGCAGGGCTGCTCCAGTTGAAGACAGGGAAGGAGGAAAGGCACCGCCCCCCCCCACCCCGAGGCCACTCCAAAAGGTCTGCATGCTCTACAGACCGCTGGCAAGAATTTCTGTCCCCAGCAGTCTCCCCACTAGACTGTGAGCTCCCCAAACAGCAACCATATCTTCCTTATGTTCCTATTTCCCAAAACGACCACACTGCCTGGTAAATAGCATGATCGGAAGTGAACTGAAATGAAAAGGAATGCGAGGGGAGGAGAAATAAATGGCGCATGCCAAAGAGAAGCGGGATGTGTCAGGGGAGACAAGAAGGGTGAGTTACTCATGGTCAGATGTGGTGACCACAGGAAGAAAACAGTTGGGATACAAAAATGAATAATGCTTGTCTCAGGTAACTCAGAACATGGTGCAGAGAGAGAAAAGCAAGCAAACAATTAGGAAACTATAATTAAAGCAATGTTGTATACAAAATCCACCAAGGCGGGAACATAGAACCACGCCTGAGATGCAGGGGACAGAGGAGGTAAAGCCTGAGCTAAAATGTAAACATCTGGTCACAGAATTGGGAGGGAAGGAAGAGAGAGGCAGGCAGGGACCAGATCAGGAAGACCCTTACGTGCCACATCCAAGAGACTGGCTTTACTCTACAGGAACTGGAGAGCCACTGAATAATTCAAAACAGGTAAGTGACAGGCTCAAATCTGGATATGTAAGCTCCACAAGAGCAGGGGTTTGGAGTTTGTTCCCTGATGTATTCCAAGTGCCTAGAAGAGTGTCTGGCATATAGTAAGTAATAACACTTGTGGAATGAATGAATGAATGAATGAATGAATGAAGGCTCTACAGTTCATTGGTTACAGGGTCCACACAACTAGGCTCAAAAATCGCTTGCTCTGGAGAAAAATTTTAAATTTGGGTCGACTATGGGGGAATACAAAATTTAAAACAAAACAAAACAAAACTGTAAGGCGGCCTGGTGGCCTAGGGTAGGAAAGCTAAATGGGAGGGAACTCCTCCCACCACTGGCCCTAGGCTAAATGAGCTGAAACCCCTGCAGGAATCTCTCCTTTGGAATGCACCTTCATTGAAACTTTCAGTTCTTAATTTAAAAACAGTTCTTCGGGCTTCCCTGGTGGCACAGTGGCTGAGAGTCTGCCTGCCGATGCAGGGGACACGGGTTCAATCCCTGGTCCTGGAAGATCCCACGTGCCATGGAGCGGCTAGGCCTGTGAGCCACAACTACTGAGGCTGCGCGTCTGGAGCCTGTGCTCTGCAACAAGAGGCCACGATAGTGAGAGGCCCGCGCACTGCGATGAAGACTGGCCCCCACTTGCCGCAACTAGAGAAAGCCCTCGCACAGAAACGAAGACCCAACACAGCCATAAATAAATTAATTAATTAATTAAAAAGAATAATAAAAAAAATAAAAACAGTTCTTTACTTACAGACAGTATTTCAGAATTTACAAACAGATTTTCTCTATTACATCACTTGATTAACATAACCATCTGAGAAGGCCGTGGTCATCCCCCTTCCACAGATGAGCTCACGAAGGCTCACAGAAGGGAAGTGACTTGCCTCAGGTCTCTGGCTTTCCAGGGCAGGACCTCACAGCTTCCCCATACCGCTTCTCTTGTGCACTAAGGATTACCAAGGTATTTTCTTTCTTGGAATGATAGCTCAGAAAAATTGAAAAACGCCCCAGTTTCTCCATTGCAAATTTATAACTGATTTTGAACATCATTATAATGATAACACTCCTGCTCAAAAATCATTGAGGTACTGTCTGTAAATGCTACCTGAGGTGGGCAGGGGGTGGGGGGACTGCTGGTGCCTCACTGCACAAAGAATCAAGTCAAAGTCTTCAGCTTGGCTTTCAATGTCCTCCCCAAGTTAACCCCAACTCCCACCTTACACCGTGGTTCCTTCCATCTCTAGGCCACATGGATCTCACCATTTCCCAAACACACCTTGCACTATCCTACCTGTGGGCCTTTGCGCTCGTTGCTTCTTCATCAGGATCCTTGCCGTCTGTGTCTTTCAAGGCACAGCTCACAACCCAGAGCCCACCTTCTCCAAGAATCCTACTAAAAGACCCCAGACAAAACGGCTCCCTCTCCCCCCTATACTCCTACAGCACTCAAGACCTTTGTATTGATAAATGCCCTGAGGAGAGGCTGACTTTTGTTTCTGCTACTCTTCTAATAGACTGAGTTCCTGGAGAGCAGCATCGGTCTCTTCCACACTGTCCAAGGCGGGGTAACTGATCTTTTAAAAATGAGCGTTTAACAAGACTAAGCATCAGACTAGCTTCTTGACTTAACACAACTGTAAATGGCTGAGCAAGTAATTATTTTCTTCCTGCCAAAATGAAAGTATATTGATGTCAGATAACATGCCTAATCTCTACCTGAACTTTGTCTATGCCCTCCTTTGTTCAATGCCCTGTGGGGCCTCAAAAGTAAGGAGTAACTTACCAAAATGAGGACAAAAGGCAACCACAAAGCCTGTTAAAATAGTGTCTGCTTTCTCGTGTACAGAGTTCTTCCTGGAGGCCACTGCCACAACTGCCTCTTTTCAGAGAACACCACCATGGGTTTTAAAATTTTAATTGAAATCCCCAACTCAAATGGAAATTATGTCAGGTAGAAGATATTAAAGCTCTAACGACATAGACTGGAAGAGAACCCAGGTTATCTGGTCACTGAGAGAAAGGGAAGAAGCAGGGAATGCGATGAATGGATGAATGAACAACTAACAAACAAAACAAATAGATAACTTGCATTTCACAGCTGAGGAAACTGAGACCCACCCAGGGGAAGGAAATGATTCCTCTAAGGTCGCACTTGAGCTGATAAGAAAAAATTTAACAACCAAAACAATAAACATCTATTGAGTACCCACCATATATCAGGGGTTTTCAGAAGTACTTAACACTCACAAATCTCCCTGGGAGATATATTCAACAGCCAGAATGACATTCCAATGCACAAATCCAGATGTCACTCCCCTGCTAAAAACTCTTCAAAGCGGTTTAGTAACTTGGGGAAATGGCTTGGAGAAGTCTCTCACCTGGAGATGCATCTATTAAACTAGTCAAAATTAGCAAAGATAATTATTCAAAGACTCCGGAGATTGATCAAAGGCTTATAACAAACTGAGAAGCATTTATTCAACATGATCCTCTACCTTGGGAAGCCACAGCGTTCAAGCAAAGGGCTGCCCCCACGCCCCTCCCCTTCACACACAGCTGTGCTTTACAGATGTGCGACTGAGAGTCATATCATTTAAATGACACGTTAAGTGGAACTTGAACCCAGAATATCTTCACTCCAATTTAATCATGGCTTACTCCTGACTCTCAGCACTAGTGTGAAGTTAGAGGAGAGAGATACTTCAGCCTGTGGCTATCACTGCGGGCACTCTTCCTACTTCTAATCTCTAGTTTTGACATTCCTGCTCTTATCAGCAGAGAGCACACCTCTCCTCTACGGTCCCAAAGACTACTCCTACATCTTTAGGTCTGGAAGTGTGAGGACAGACCCACGATGACAGTTTGAGAAGCTCTAATGCACACTAGCATCCACTGTTCTGCTCATCCCGGGACCCAAAACATCAGGGCCGCCAATCAGACCACAGGACTCCTCTGTGCAAATTAGAACAAGGCATCACCTTGGGTGCAAGCAGCTCTTAGGTTCAGGGCTTAGTGAGTGAAGAATGCCTTTGTAACAGAGGAAAGGAACTTCTTCCTCCACACAGATGCAGGCCAGTGCCAGGGCACACAGGTCAGCAAGGGGAGCATGGAATGTATGTGCCCCTGTCCCCTCACCCCACCACCTCCATGGATAAAATCAAGAGGATGGTCAGGATACCCTCTGCATAAGGGTGGGGGGAGGAAAATCGGTGTTACATTCCTGAACATGCCCTCTTGCTTGATGCTTTCCCAGCAATTTCCCATAAGCAATGCCAGAGCTGCTCCCTGGAACACCAGCTACTTCCTAGTGAGCTGAGAGCTCGTTGGGGGCACAATCCAGATGTTCTTTGGCTCAATGAAATCCCATTTCAGTGTCCACCGTGGATGGTCCTAATCACATCCTATTGTCACAGACTTAGTGCCCCCGATGTCCCTGGCTCTGTGCTGGGTGCCAAAGAAACCAGGAAGGAATAAGAAAGTCCCTGCCCTCAAGGAGCTTAAGGGATGAGGTGAACAGATAAACCGATGGTGATTAAACAGTGTGGCAAGAGCTCTGAGAGAATAAACGCATGGGTGGTCTTGGGAGCATCATGGAAAGGCACCCAACCCAGCCTGGACTATGGGGTTGGGGGGGAATCAGGAAAGATGTTATAGAAAATTGGCAACCTGAGCTGAATCTTGAAGATTGAGTAGCATTTAATCATTTAACAGAAGGAGGAGGGGAGGGCGGTTAAGGAAGGAGTTCCAAGCAGAGAAGCAAATTTGTAAAGATGGAAGCAAAAGAGTAGAAGCCGGTCAAGAACACTAGGAAAGCAATTCCTTGCAGTGCATTAGAGGCAAGGTGAGGTGAGTCAAGAAAGATGAGGTTAAAGAGATGAGAAAGGGGCAGGCCTGTGATCCCTGGCTTCCTCCACCTCCTGAGATCCACACAGAGCTCCTGGAAGTTGTGGAGCAGGTAACTAGCGATGGATGATTTGCTCTAGGTCACCTTTTGATCCCTCTACTCTTCCAACCTGTCTTAGTCAGCTTGGGCTGCCATAACAAAATACCATGAAAGACTGGGTGACTTAAAAAAACAGATGTTTATTTCTCACAGTTCTGGAGGCTGGGAAGTCCGAGATCAGGGAGCCAGCATGGCCGGGTTCTGCCGAGAGCTGGCTTCCTGATTGCAGACTGCCCACTTCTCGTATCTGTCCTCTGCAGAAAGAGAGTGAACTAGCTCTTTGGCCTCTTCTTATAAAGGCACTTAATCCCATCCCCACGAGGGCTCCATCATCACAACCTAATCACCTCCCAAAGGCCCCACCTCCACATGCCACCACATTGGGGATTAGGCTTCAACATAGGAATCTGAGAGGGATACAAACATTCAGTCTGTAACAACTGCAGAGGCGTCCTCCAGCCCCAGCCCACAGCAGACTGGGATGCCTTCTCCTGTGGATAAAGATCTGGAATCTAGCTTCCTTGGCTTGCTTCTGCTTCTACAAGGGTCTGCTTGCTGCCAGGGGCGGTGCATCTAAGAGAACCGCCATTTCTGAAGAAAATCAAGGACCACTTCAGTTTACTTACTATTAAAAACAGCATCACATGGGAACTTTCAGAATCTTCAAAATCTTGCAAGGGAAAGGGCCCTTAGAAAGCATCTAGTCCAAAGCCCTCATTCCTCACATGGGGAAAATGAGATCCAGAGAGAGGAAGTTCTTTGTCTAAAATCACTCAATAAGGGAATGAGGCCCTCCTAGGGCAGTGTGGTGGGAAGACCCCATCATTTCAAGACAGATCAAATCTCAAAGTTTTCTCACTGTGTAACCTAACTTTAAACAGGTTGTTAGGATTAAACGAATATCGTAACATCTGTAAAGGTCACATACAGTTATCAACCTGTAGCAGCTTTCAGTAAATGGCCACTATCATTGTAACTTTCTGGAACCTTTGGCAAACCCACCTTTGAGTGGGTTTGACATAAACCAAGAGATTAACTTGAACACTGGGAAAAGTGGGAGGTCACTGCTGGTGAATTGGATACTGTGTCATCGGACTGCTTTGCTATGACTTTGCTATGGAAGGCCTACCTGGCAGGGCTGATGAACAAAATATGGAATCCTTTCAACTCCTAAGAATGAAGGGAAATAGGCATCACCGTGAGAGATTAGTGTGCATTGTCTGAGAAGCTCACACTAGCATATTGGTTTATTTATTTAATCCTGAATCTGCCTCAGTATCAATTTTAACATTTCTAATTAGTGTAGTTTGAGAACTGGTGACGTCTCTCTCCAGCCCTCCTCTGGGGAAACAACCTAGGGAAGGTGGGTCCTTCTTCCTCTGCCATTTGTCACTGTTCATTAAGACAAGTGGCCATCATTAGGGCCTCTACTTAAATATAGGAAGAAATAATGATATGCTTCTTAATATGATCTAGTATCAACAGCACTTTAGGCTCTGCATTTAATGAAAAAAATACTCTTACTGACAAAGTGCAAGCAAACTATAGTTTGGTGGAAAGATAACTGGACAAGGAGTCGGCAGGGGTCCTTTCCATGCCTGATTTTGCCAATAATATGCTCCACCATTTTGAACAAGACACTTAATCCTTCTAAGCCTATTTCCTGATCTGTTAAAACATAGGTAAGTTTGTCCCTATCTGTGCTACATAGCTCACAAGGTTGCTGTGATGATGATGATGGTGGTGATGATGGTGATAACCTAACATTTACTGAGTCCTCTGTGTACCAGGCACTGAGTCCAGTACTTTATTTACATAATCTCGTTTATTTTTCACAATCATCTTAAGGGGTAAGTATCATCAATTCCCATTTTTATAGATGAAACTGAAGCTCAGAGAAGTTAGGTAATTTCTAGAAAAGGCCAGGGGCAGGATTCAAACCAGGTCTGAGCTCTTAACCTTTCCTCTGTGCTGCCTTTTTATCCATCACAGCCCTACCTAGTCTTTCAGCAAGAGTTTTAACTAGGAGTCAATCAAGGTTTCATGCCAGATCTCTTTCTTCAAATGCAATGGCACAGACTAACCACAGAATTACTCTTAATCTGAAGTCTCCCCAATTTGTTTATTTTAAAAATGGTTTTTGTAGTTCTCTAAGTCTTTTTAAAAGCCACTGTGAGGAATGATAAGACTCTAATCTCTGCAGGTGATTAGAACTACTTTTCTTTCCTTGGCATGGTCAATTGTGCCTATTTCTGAGACCTCAGAGAGAACATAAAAGCTATGAAATCTGAACAAGACTCCTCTCCTACTTCCACACGACTCCTGATGCAATCTGTAGAAAGAATAACCTTTCTATTGAGCTCTAAAAGAAAAAAATTAAAACTTACATTTTAGACAAAAATAAAGGATTTAAGACCCATATGACACTAATTGCATATTTTTAACAGCAGGCATGTCTCTATTATTAAGGATACTTTATGTTATCTCAAAATTAAACACAAGAGCCCCCTCTGTCACAAACCAAAACTCCCATCATGTCAGTGAGTGCTCTCTGGAGAGCCCTGACGGAAACAATCTGAAGTGATAGAGCCGAATGTGGGAGATGGCGATGCAGGATTGGAACCATGGAGTAATTGGTTCATTTTTTTCCTTTCATTCAAAGAGGTCTTCCTCAAGGACTATGATTCATTCCAGAAACATCTGTGCATACCCACGTAAGGGGTAAGAAAAGTGCCATGGTCCCCTCTCCCCCACACTAGAGGAATTTTCAATCCCATTTCAGGGGAATAAGAAAGCGCAGTTGAAAAACAAGATAACTCTTAATTGAGCATGCTCTGTGCTAAACAGAATGCCAGGTGCTTCGGCCGTATTATCTCACTGAATCTCCACCCTAGCCCACTGAAGAAGGCCTGACTACTCACCTCTTTCAGATGAGAAAATTGAAGTTCAGGGAGAATAATAAACTTGCCCACTATAGTTAATAATACTGTATTGCATATTTGAAAGTTGCTAAGAGAGTAGATCTTAAAAGTCTCCATCATAAGAAAAAAAAATCGTACCTATGTATGGTGATGGATGTTAACTAGACTTACTGTGGTGATCATTTTGCAATGTATACAAATATCAATAAATCATGTTGTACACTGAAACTAATATAATGTTATATGTCAATTATCCCTCAAAAAAAAACTTGCCCAAATCATCCAGGTACTATAAACATCCAGGCTCCATTTCATGTCAACATCCTGAGAAACCTTTCTTTCTACGTATTCCCCTTCTGAGTAGACTGTCCCCTTCCAAAGCTGCTAAAGTTAGCTTCAGGCCTCTCCGCTGGTAGTTTTGGTACTCCCCCAAATTTCAGCTCAACTGCCCACAACATCACACACCTGAATCCTCCTTCCAAAATGAAAGCCAAGTGCTGTAACACATGGAATCGGACCCATCAGAATAATCACGCAGCTCTCAGTCCGCACAACTTTCAGTTAACGATCTGTGACCACGCGTTGCTGACCTCGGCTATGAAACCTTGTCTTCGGAAGATGGTGATTTCCGCCCAGCTCCTGCGGAATTCTTTCTGAAAACAGGCACCATCACGTGCAATAGACAAGAGAAACAGTCTCACACTTGCATACTGGTAAGACGGCATCCTCTTTTGTAGGAACCCAAGGGTAGGGAGGATCAAGGGACTTGATTGCCAAGAAAGAGTCCCTTCTTCAGGCTGCCAAGGAAATCGAACGTGGCAACTTTGTGCTCCTTGGCAAAATGCTTTTGGTAACTCTATTCTGACATCCATTTGAACAAAGCAGCAAAGAAGTAAATGCTCAAATGCCAAAAGCAAACATATGAATTTACTCGATACCAAAAATATGGTAGGAAACCATCAAGTGGGAGCATCATCAATGAGGAATGCATGCCGAAAACAGGCGCATAAGAACCATTTTGGTAACCATTTTTTGGTAGTTGCTCTTTGGAAATACTTTGAATAACCATCCTAGTGGCTTTACTCTTGTCCATTCCTTCCTTCTAAGTTGGCAGACTATCTCTAGGTTGTTTAAAGGATAAAGGGAATGACACCCCTCATGGACAAGTCCATGGTTGTGTTATTTTATTTAAATGATTTTATAGTTATGTAGAAATATTTCTTTATTTTATAGTGAACAAATCAATCCTCTTCAACTGAATTTTTAAAATGATTTTAAGTCCTTTTATTAACACAAAACGAATCAGTAAGTTCCCAGACCAACCCTATAGGATTGCACTATTATTTAGTTCTTCTCCAGAGAATTTACGTAGTGATTCATAAAGATCAGATCGATAAATAGGTATTCTACTTTCAAGGGAAGCAAAGCCTTCCCAACCCATGACTCTATTTTGATGTTTCTAGAACATGCATCTAAAGCCTTATGAAAACTCTAGGGTATTATTACCGAATATTTTTCTCATATTATTGGTTTATGTATGTCGAAGGTTTTATTTTGTAGCACACCCTAAAAAACGGGATTTTTTTTTTTCTTCTTGCAGGCTAGATAATTTCACCCAAATGGTAAAGACTTAGTAATTTTTTTAAATGAAATTATATCTAATGACACGAAACCGATGGGGTTAGCAAATTTCAAAATGCATATTTTAAAAACACAAAGATGTGTAAACCAAATTATGGTCTAAAGGGCACAGAAAAATTATCTGGAGATGGATTTAGCTCTATGAACAATTAGAAACAATACTGAAAGCTGCTCATTTATGTCCCTCCCCTGTCATCACCTTGTCTGGGTCTTTCAATAATGGACTAAGAAATATAGGAAAAAAAAAAAAAGCAGGGTTTTCAATATGGTTTTTCTTTGGGGAACAATAAAAACATTAAACTTTATGCATTTAAGTGTCTGTGCACCGAATGGTAGCCCTTTCATGGGAGTCCAGCTTGGGTTTTGTCTGGGTGGGGAAGGGGGGTGGGAGTCTGTGAATACCCTCAGAGTCATTTAAAATATATAGTATTAGCTAATTGATGAGAGGACTAAAAACAATAGTAAGTAGGCAGCCTGGCTGCGTGCCAGGAGCAAGGCTTTATGGTGAAATCGAGTTTACATTAGAGGCCTGTTTTTCCCCTTTCCTTATATGAAATGAACAGCTGTAATTGAAAAGCAAGGAGCTCTATGGTTTATAGAAATAGGTGTTGTGAAGAGCCTTGGCCGTCTAATTTTCTTCCTATTGCAGGGCAGGCTTCCATTGTCTGTTTTTTAGAGCTAATTTCTTTTCTGATCAAAAGGCCCACGTCGTTGAAAAGGTAGTAATGACTATTCATTTGGCTGAAGCCTCCATTCTCCAGACTGCAAGCTTTATTTAGAAATGGCTATTTCTTTCTAAAAGGAAAAGCTCATTTATGTCCTCTATAATGTCAATTAAAGTAGAATATATTTTAATTATTTATCCTGAGGAGAAACCTTTTAGGAACTTAATTTAGTATGCCTATGCTATGCAGACACTACAATATGTGAATGTGGAATGATATCTAGGCACATGGGTTTTATTTTATTTTACCACTAATGAATAGTTTATTTGCCACTAATTAACAAGTTAAATCGGCACAATTAGTGTCGGATTTCTTTAATAATATAACTCATAAAGGGATAGCCACTGGAACTAGAAAATAAGGTTGGTTGTTGGCTTTGTAAAGAAACCATTCCACAAAAGGGGCAGTTTTCTTCCCATTAGTAAGGGTTATTGGGACGTTCTGCCCGTTGCTTTTTCAAATGCGAGCTGGGCTGGGCTGGGCTGGGGGAGGAAAGATGTTCACAAACAAGGGGAGACGGTGCTAATTACACAAACATAACATTAGCCGAGCCTCCGGGTCGTAACCCGGCGACGCTTTCCGGAGAAATGGAATCGGGGTGACCGCAACCTAGGCGCCCAAACGCCAGCGCGGCCGGGCCTCCCAGCAAACCTCGCCCTGTCGCACTCTCTGGCCGCCGGCCCGCGCGCAAACGGGGCGGCCCGAGACTCGGCGGCCTCCATACCTGGCAGGCGGCGGAACGCTCGCCGTTCCCGGGCCGCGCGTCCTCCGCTCGGCTCTCCGTCGCGAGCAGCGGCCCCGGAGCCTCGCTCGTCCGCCACTCGGACGGCGGCGCCGGGCCTCCCGGCACGCGGGCGCTTCTGCGGCTAGGCAGCTCGGGCCGCGCGGCTTGGCACGGCGGCGGGAAAGCGCGCGCGCAGGGGAACGAGCGTGGCCCCCGGCGGC
Source organism: Delphinus delphis (assembly GCF_949987515.2). Classification (NCBI taxonomy): domain Eukaryota; kingdom Metazoa; phylum Chordata; class Mammalia; order Artiodactyla; family Delphinidae; genus Delphinus; species Delphinus delphis. Next base: position 9,494,098 of record NC_082704.1, read on the forward strand.
CAGGGCGCGCCGCGGTCCGCAGCCTTCCCTGGGCTCTCCCGGGCCGCCGCCGCTCTCGGCTGCGGGACGCAAAAGAGCGGGTCTCCTCTCGCGCCGGGCGCACAACGTAGCCCATAGTAAGTGTGCGACCCAGGTTTAGTGACATGAAAAAAATGACGGCAGACAAGACAGGCGAAGGGAACACAGAAATTCCGCCCATCGAATTCCACGGCTCTCCACTCTCTTGAAAGAAAATGAAAAAGAGAAAAAGAAAAAGAGAAAAGCCGGGGGGGGGGTGGAGGGAGAAACAGCTGAATGCTGCCTTGAGATTTAAAATTTTCTCCAGGGCGCTCTCCCCAGCCCCCAGCCCGCCATACTGCGCCCCCTACGGTTGGGGCCGATGGGCTTGCCCGGTCACACTGGAGGTGCCTGAAGGTCCAGCGACATTACAGGCACCCTTCCCCGGGAAGCACTGCCGGCCCAATGGACCCGGGCCCCCCGGTCTGAATAAGCGTGTGGAACTGCGGGGACTTGGAATAACTCAAGCAGCGTTATGCACTGATAACGATTTTTAGATTGTTTTCCCTGGCCTGGCCTCTGGCAGGCCACCTCGCCGCCGTAGAGGGCCATGCCTTTGCAGCCACTGAAGGAAGTGGGAAAGGCGACAGTCCCAGCGGGAGGGCAAGCCTGGCCTTTGGGTGCCGGGTGCCGGGAGGCTGCTCCGCAGGGGGTCGGGTGCAGCAGCTTGGAGGGCTGAGCGAGTGCGGAGAGCTGTGGGCTTGGGGGGGGGGGGCGGGGAGAGGCGAAGAGGTCGACGGCAGTGACCCGGAAGACGCTCTGCAAGTGGGACCCAGTTCCCGGGCAGAGTCTTCCTTCCTTCGGGGAGGTGGCGGTATTCGGGTTGTTTGGCAGTGTTCGGGTTGTGAGGTCAGCGAGAGGGCACTGAAGGCAAAGATTGTCAAATTCCTCGTAGTCGCTCCGCACCTAGGGCAAAGAGAGCTGGCATTCGCATCGTCATACCCTGCGGGTGAAAGGACTCGCCTGATGTGAGCCAAGGGGATTCCCAGTATCTACCAAGTACAGCTCAGCTAACCAAGGGAATCGAATTCGAAACTCTTGTAAAAGCACACCCTCCCTCCTGAAAAGGGCTACAGCAAAGTGCAACAGAACATATTGAACCGCCCGCCGGAGACTTTTTGATACCTCGAGGGTCCTGGCACCACGCACTTCCGAAGCTCCTTGTAACATTTCCTTGGAGAATATTAACCATGTTCTTTTTTGCACACTGCACCGCCAACCTAGGGAGCTTCAGCTCCTTCCCAGACCTGCAAGAACGAGTGTTTCACTGGGAGCTGCGAGGGGCTGGGGTGGACTGGGGGAGGAGGATCAAACCGAGAGCTAGAGCTCGAGGTTCTGTGCTGCTTCTTCCACCCCCGCTGGACTGCTGGTGACCTTTCCGACCTTTTTCAGGAGATGATTTTACACTAGACCCAAGCCTCTGATTTCTTGATCAAGGCCCTCAATGTGTGACCTAAATACACCCTCTTGGCCAGGAGCCAGAGTAAATAGTCAAGGGTTGTTCTCAAGGAAGAAATAGGAAAAGCTGTCTCTAGATAAGCAAACTTTTTTTTTCCTGCTGAAAAGCAAAGCGTTTCTGAGGGTCGCCAGGATAAGTTCTTCGCACTTCCTCAAAGCCAGACCCCTCGCTGGGCTCGGCTGCACTTGAAAAAAAGCGAACACTCGACTCTATTGTCAGGCCTCGGCCCCCGGAGCGGACACTGATACACACCTATCCCATCCCACCCCGCACGCAAAGGGCGCATCTTCTAAGAGGCGGGGGTCCTAATCGAGCCGCAGACTCAGAAAAAGGACCCCCTTGAGCAGTTGCTGAGCAGGGATCCACGCGGGCACCCCAGCGCGAGTACTGGGACAGCCCCCCCCCCCCTCCCGCTCGGCTCTCTACCAGTAGCTCCAAGGCACAACTGTTAAAAGTTTACTTTGCAGCTATGAGGCTCTTGGGACACCGGCTTTCTGCCAAGGCTCGAGACCGGAGGAAGGCGGAGTGGAAGCGCCCTAGGTGCCCGGCGGCGGCCGGGCCACCCACGCTAGAGCCTGGGTCCCCCGAGTTTAGCCATAATCGGCCCTCTAAAGCGAGCCCCACTTCTGCCCCGCAGCGAAGCCTGCTGCCTCTCCTTGGAGGGTTGGGGCGACCTCGAAGCCCCGCAGGGAGGGAAGGGGCGCCTCTGGGTGAAGTTTCCAACCGAAGCCAACAAACGGCGCTGTTGCCGCGCCCTGGGTCCTGGAAGCCCCAGGCCCAGCCCCAGTACGAGGGAGCCGGAGATCTCTTGGGAGGGCGGGGAGAAGGGGGAGGGGGTGCTTGGCCGGGTTCCCAGCCCGCCGTCCGGGGCTCTGTATGCCGCCCATGGGCTCTCGGAGGCCCCAAGGGCGAGAGAGCTGCTCAACACGCTCTCTTCTCCCGCAGAGGGTGGAAAGGACTGGTCCTGAACCCCACTGTGTCCCTCTGCTTTCCTCACTGGGTGCAGGGTGCGTGTCGGAAACACCGGTTCGGGCTCCGCTGGCAGTCTTGCCTCCCCGCAGGCCCCGGAAGACCCTCGGGCCATAGTACCTGCCGCGACACTTCTCCCGACCCCCAGCGAAGGTCGCGCCTCTCGGCTGGTGACTGTGCCGGTACTGCTAGTGTGCTAAGAGAACGGGTTTCCTTCCTGCCTTGCCCCCAGTTCCCCACGCCCATAATGGTAACCTCGCTTGATTATTGAAATGGTACTTTGGGCTGAGAACGTTTCCTCGGAAATGTTTCGAAGATAATTCGGTGTGACTCTTACTTGGGGCTGTGCAGACCACCCGAGCTAACGGGCACAGAGAGCGGTTTAATCACGGCCTCCAAGGGAAGCCAGGAGTGTGGAAGAGGGTGTCTGATCCTTGCAAGACTGCCGTAAATCTGGCAGAAGGAGGTGATGTGAAAATGAGCTTACCTAAACCGCGGGGTAGGTGTGATCAAGTGACAAACAGCTGGGAGCAGTGACTAGTTCCCCGGATAATCTGCTGCCGGGAGGAGCGCAGGCCCCGCACTGCATCCCTTGCCTAGGGAAATACGCAGCCCGGGCGCTGTCACCACAACGGCTTACTTGGGTCCTAAAACTTGGAAAGAATCCTGACATCTGTCAGGCTACTGGACGCCAGGCCGCGCGTCGGTTGGGTAGTTTCCTAAAACGCGCTTCACTTAGCAACAGCCTCAGAGGCCCAGAGAACCCGAGAGGGCATCTGGAGAAGGCGGCAGGAGGGCAGGGCTACTGCACATTGACTTCTTTGGGAGAAGGTGGGTTTGCCTAGGAAATTTTGACTGTGTCAGCCAGTTGGCAAGAAAACAGGTGCAGGTGGGGATTGGCGAATCATTCCGTTTTCTGAGACTTGCCTTCCAGTCCGTGTAAGCTGAAGTATACATACCCGTGTCCGCGTGCAGGCACACACACACACACACACACACACACACACGACTCATACACATAACCATCCCAGATAGTTTACTTTAAAACCCTAAATCCGTACACCCATTTCAAATGATCACAGCCCTTGACCCTATACGTTTGCTTCCCCCCACCCCCGTCCAGATGAGCAAGAGAACGTAGACCAGGCGGAATCCAAACTTTAGGGGAGTGTTTCGAGACCCCAAACTTCCAGGAGGCGTTGCTGCTGGGAGCCTGGATTCTGGTACCAGCGGTCCGCCGGCCCCAGGGCGGGCTGGCCTTCTCCGCGTCCCCCAAGCCACAACGGCTTACTTTAAAATTTGTGCAAGAAAGGGGGACATTCCTGGCGTGCAGGCTTCCCAGGATCGCCGGGTCTTGCATTAGCACTAAGGGGCTAAAAACCTAGGTTTGTTTTTTTTTTTCACACTTAGGATTTACGCCTTTCTTTTGGTTCCCCACCTTTCCACGAGGCTAGGGGTTTGGTGGGCCACACCGTGCGAACACCTTCTTTCAGTCTCTGCCACCTCTACCCCCTGGCTTCTCCTTCCCACCCGTCGCCCCCGGAGGCTCCGGGAGTTTCAAACGCTGTGCCACTCGCCTGGGCTGGCGGCGGCGGCAGTCGGGGGTTCCCTCTCCCCGCAGCCCGCGTTCCCGCGCCGCTAGTCTGGCAGACAACCCGACAGGCGGGTGATGTCGCGCTCTGAGTCTCGCGTCTCGAGGCTCTGGTCAGGAAGGCTGTAAAACAAAAAAGGAGAAGGACGGAATCCGTTAAGCAGAGCCTTTTCCCCGGGGAGGCCGCGCGGCTGCGCAGCGAGAGCAGCGCTCAGTGGTCCTGGCAGGTGCGCGGCCAGTGGAGGGGGCCCTGCGGTTCGCCCGGAGGACGGCCTCGGCTCCTCTCCGGCCACCGTCCCCCCCCTCCAAGAAACTTTTCTTTCACTTGGAGAGGCTCTGTGTTGCCATGAAAACGGATTTTCCAAGGGGCCCGACCCTCCCCCTCAGGGGCATCGGACTGGAAAAACCGAAATGGCCAGAGAGCAGAGACAAAAAGGGGCCGCTAAGCGGGGGCCCGGAGAAGAGAGCCGAAGCCGGTTCACCCCCTCCGCCCCCCACACACGCCTCGTCGCACCACCGCAGGGGAGCGCCTCCGCCCGGCCGGGGCAGCGGGCGTCTGACTGCTCGCCCTCCCGCAAACCACCGGGAGCCTCGCCGCCCCCGTGCGCTCCGCGGTCCCGAAGCCTGTCTCCCGAGCCCGGGTCCCTGACCCCCGCTCTGTACTGGGCGCGCTGGCCCGAGGCTTCCCAGCGGAGGGTCCATCTGGACAGGGGCCGATTCCTGGGAGGGCTTTTCGGAGCCGCAGCCCGGGGTACCTCCGCTGCGCCCTGAGTCCCCAAGCCCGCCTGGGTAGCTGGCTATGCCTAGTGTCCCTAACGCTGGCAGCAGAAGCGGTCAGAGGACCTCCGCGCAGACAGCGGGAAGCTTTGCAGGGTGGACCCGGGACCGGACGCCTCTCGTCACTGACAGGGCTGCAAAGTTGTTTTCTGAACCCCGTGGGCGCCCCCTGCCCCCCCAAACCTGCTCGCGCTCCCCCTCCCCCCTCCGTCACCTCCTCGAGTTTCGTTCTTTCAAACTTTTTGAGACCCTAATTGGTGGTCTCTGAGCGGCTCCCCGGGACTCCCGCCTCCTGAATAACTCTCATCACGTCACCGGGCCCAAGAGGGGCGTGGGGGTGAACGAAAGGACTCCCCGAACTTTTTTCTTCCAGCGGGGCCGAACGGCGGCTCCGTGATGATTGGCCAGGGCGCACCACTGCGAGCCTGTCAATCACCGGGCCTCCCGGGAGCGAGGGGCGGACCGAGCCCCAACCCCGGGGGATCCGAGCAGGTATATAAGAGGCCCGGAGAGCGCCCGGCCAGACTGCGAATGCGACCAGCCCGAGACAACGCATCAGGTGCGAGTAGCCTGCAGGTTCCCGCTGATTTGGCGCTGAGCACTTCGGCAAGACTGCCCTTCCTGCCCGACCCACTGGCCCACCGGCCCCCAAGCGCCCCTCCGACGGAGTCCCCAGGCCTTTTCACCGTGGCCGCTCCAGCCCCGGGAGCGCCTTCTCCTCCCGCCACCCTGGCGCACCTTCTTCCCGCCCAGGCCATGTACAGCCTGCTGGAGACTGAACTCAAGAACCCCGCGGGGCCACCCACCCCAGCTGCAGGCGCGGGCGGCCCCGCAGCCCCGGGCGGTGCAGGCAAGAGTACCGCGAACGCAGGCGGCGGCGCGAACGCAGGCGGCGGCAGCGGCGGTGGCGCGAGCGGCGGCGGCGGCGGCGGCGGCGGCGGGGGCAGTGACCAGGACCGGGTGAAGCGGCCCATGAACGCCTTCATGGTGTGGTCCCGCGGGCAGCGGCGCAAGATGGCTCTGGAGAACCCCAAGATGCACAACTCTGAGATCAGCAAGCGCTTGGGCGCCGACTGGAAACTGCTGACCGATGCCGAGAAGCGGCCGTTCATCGACGAGGCCAAGCGGCTGCGCGCCGTGCACATGAAAGAATACCCGGACTACAAGTACCGGCCGCGCCGCAAGACCAAGACGCTGCTCAAGAAGGACAAGTACTCCCTGCCCGGCGGCCTGCTGCCCCCCGGAGCCGCGGCCGCGGCCGCCGCCGCTGCCGCCGCCGCCGCCGCTAGCAGCCCGGTGGGCGTGGGCCAGCGCCTGGACACGTACACACACGTGAACGGCTGGGCCAACGGCGCGTACTCGCTGGTGCAGGAGCAGCTGGGCTACGCGCAGCCCGCGACCATGAGCAGCCCGCCGCCGCCGCCCGCGCTGCCGCAGATGCACCGCTACGACATGGCCGGCCTGCAGTACAGCCCCATGATGCCGCCCGGCGCCCAGAGCTACATGAACGCCGCCGCCGCCGCGGCTGCCGCCTCGGGCTACGGGGGCATGGCGCCCTCCGCCGCCGCCGCCGCCGCCGCCGCCTACGGGCAGCAGCCAGCCACCGCCGCCGCCGCCGCGGCCGCCGCCGCCATGAGCCTGGGCCCCATGGGCACGGTGGTGAAGACCGAGCCCAGCTCGCCGCCGCCCGCCATCGCGTCGCACTCGCAGCGCGCGTGCCTCGGCGACCTGCGCGACATGATCAGCATGTACCTGCCGCCCGGCGGGGACGCGGCTGACGCCGCCTCGCCGCTGCCGGGCGGCCGCCTGCACAGCGTGCACCAGCACTACCAGGGCGCCGGGACTGCCGTCAACGGAACGGTGCCGCTGACCCACATCTGAGCACCGGCCTGCGCTCGCCGCTCCTCCGCCCCACCCCGCCCCGCACCCCCGAGTTGGGACGCCTTGTTGTTTAGCTTTGCTTGCCTGGGACTGTTGCCTTGTACCGATGATGGGGAGGACAGAAAGTTTTGCTATAGCTGTCGGGTTTTGTACAAAAGCAAAAAGGAGTCCGGAGTGGCGGAAATGGGACTTTCTCGAGCTCGCCTGCCTCTCTCCGTTGCCCCTCCCTCCCCTTTTGTAGGCTGGGAATCGCTGTGTTGTTTGCAAAGAAAAAGCAGCACCCCCCTTCTCCTCCTGGGTTCCTGGGGTTTTCTGTTGCATTTGAAAATGTTGTTTCGTTAGTTTGCTGTTAGCCGAGTGAGTGGATGGGAGAAACATACTCTCTGGTGAGGCTAGCCTGAGAACTGCAACGCCTCCTCCCCCAGTAGCGTTGCATCTGTTTTCCTCGTGGGCTTTGCGGGGGGTGGGGGGCGGGGCGCTGACCGCTCGGAGCGGCGCGGCAGCCAAAGCAGATGTTAATTTATAGCCAGGTGTGCGTGTGTCTCCCGCCTCGCCGCCCCTGACCGCGGGACAGCTTCTGTCCAGTCAGCATTTAGGCTACTGAGTTGGTGATTTCTGCCGTGATCTGTTTGATATTTCGTCGCGCTAACGTATTTGGATTTCGTTTGGGTGGTGGGGATAAGGGTCTATTTTGTTTCAGGTTTTTCAAGGTTTTACTCCGAATTCCTAAATGAGAGATCAATAAATTTTATAACCAACATAATGGAGTCCTGGTAATTTTGCGGGCCTGAAACTTTAGATGCGGCTTAGGGAGGAGACCATCACTCGGTATTACGACCCATGCCGGGGTCCCATGCCGGGGCCAGGGGTGGGAGGCTGGGGAGAGGCTTGTGTGACCTGAAATGGTTCCTTTTTAACTACCGGTGAGCCCAAACACAGAGAGAGGCTCCCGGTATTTTCAACTGAAACTCCGAGGAGAAAGCGATTTGTCTTCCTAGGAGCGTCTCCTAGGAGCGAGCACACGCCGGCTGAGGCAGGCACCCCGCGGCCACGCACTTGTTGATCGCGGCGGCGGCCACGCGGGGCGGGGAGGGGCCGCCGCGGCCGCGGAAACCGGCCTCCAAAGGGGCACATTTACCTTTGTGCACTGGGGCGGGAAGACACTCGAGCCAAGCTGAACGATTTACAAAACGAAAACCCTTCGGAAATATCAGTTAGCCTATTAAACACAAATAATTACAGGAATCCCTGGCAGGAAACGAATATATATTTCAACCGTGGTGGGTGAAGCGGCCGGAGCCAGCATTCAACGCTGGAAGGTGTGGTTTTTAAAAGTCCACCTTAGATTTTAAAAGGTCTCTCAAACTCCTTCGATGGCTTTTTCTTTTTGACTTGTCAACCCAGTCCACTGATTTGTTTTCTAGAAGAGACTCCTCTCATCCCAAGCCTCGAGCCCGCTTTCGACTCCCTCCCTCCCCCTACTCTCCCTCCGTCCCTGACCCTTGGGCATTCCACTGTGCCCCCCGAAAGGCCTTTCGTTTCGCGCCTGGCCACACGGCCCCAGTGTATCTGGGGCCTAGGAAGAAAACAAATAGAACCAGTGTTTTTTTACCCCCTCCTCAGCTGTTTGAGGTGATTTCCTTAATCCCTCTAATCCTGTTACCTCGCTATCCCAGAATAAACTCGGGCTTTCCAATAAGCTCGGCCTGGTGTACTGTTTTTTATCCTCATCCACTCCTGACCACAGGTTTCTTTGCTTGAGGTCTGCTGGACTCTGGGCGACAGAATCTCCCGTAAATTGGTCCGAATTCCACATTTCCAACCGGCTTCCTTTGTGCGGGCCAGCCATTCACCTGCGAGCCGGGGTGGGCCTCGGGGGGAGGGGCGGGCGCTTTCTGCGGCTTCGGGGGTCGTAGCCGGTTTTTACACATCCCTGCGGATCCCGGAGGCCAAGCTCACCACGCCTCTCCGAGAAAGGTCGGGTCTCCCAGGGAAGGCAGCAACACCCCTCCCCTGCAGACGCTGGCACTGCATCCCTCCACCCGCCGCACCCCATCCCCGACTGTACCGCACGGGGTGGGAGGGCTCCCGGCGGTGATTTACAGGCCCGGGCACGTCGCCCTACAGCCGGCGCTCCCCCCGGGCCTGCTGCGTCCAGCGTGGCGAGGCCTCGGTACCACTCCCTCCTCTCCCCGTCCCAGGGCCACGGACCTCGGGCCCCTTCGAGCCGGTCGGTGCCGCAGCCTTGCTGCAGTGATCGGAGAAAAGTCACAGGCTACCAGGTCCCCCCTCCCCCGTGCTCCACGTCCCAGGGGCGGGAGGAAAGTCTCTTGTCATATCCACGCCCCTATTCATATCTTTCACAGTGTTTGGGCCTTCATAAAATACCTGTCCGTAGGTGACTCTGGGTTCAGATTGCTAGCAATTGTGGACACAAGTTTGGTCTGAAAGACTCCAGGGAAGGGAGGGTGAAAACAAGCAATTCCGCCCCACTGAGGGGGCGGTGCCAACGCGGGAATAAACTGACACTGCTTCTTTCCAAGAGTCCATTGTGCTCTGCCTTCTTAGAAGTGCCAGGGTCACCCTTTCAGCCGGTCTCACACACTGCTCACTCCCTCTCTAAACATCCACGGCTTTGTGCCCTACTTTGTCTGATTTCCAAATTGCCTTTAAGAGAAAGGATTTCATCAATCAGCACATTTGGAGGATTGAAATATAGATGAAAGATAATTGTTTTTTAACTTCAGCAACAGGGAAGAGAACGGAACTGAACTGAACTGGAGTGAAACTTCCATCCTCTAGGCCAGAGTTTTCCGACTAGAGCATCCCCTCCCCCCTCCCACTCCTCCCCTGCTTCTACTGGGACAGTTGGCCCTTAATCTGTTTTATAGATGAGGGTTCTGGTAAAATTTAATTTGAAATAAGGGTTCTGCTGCTTAAATGGCAACAATAACAAAATCCGGTCAATCCCCAACTCCTGCCTTTTTCGGCTTGTTTTACATATGAGAAAACTGGCCCCTACAGGGGAAATGACAGCGCTCAAGGTTGCTTAGCTGGTTCTCTGGCTGCATAGCGGAGCCAGACTCCCAGGCCTGGAGGGCTCTCCGCTCTGCCACAAGATGGAGAGAAACCGATGAAATCCCAGCCCCAGCTGCCGCTCAAGCCCTTAATCCAGCGGGGTCTCTAGAGAAAAAAGGTAATTCCTGACACACAGACACCTAGTGGCCACTGCTTGGCGAATGGAGAAGTGACGTGGGGAGCACGGGGTCCTTACAGAGGGAAAAGCACGGCCCATCCTTTACACCCCCTGATAGGAGCAGAGTTACCTTTTGATGGGAATTATCCTACACAGAGATTTTCTTTCCTGGCTTGTCTATACAACTCCCCTCATTAGTCTCCCTCCGAGACATCTATAGGGGGAGAGGGCATCCAAAATGCAGGTAAAGATTTATAAACAAAGACGTTCAGCACAGACCTCCTTGCAATGGTAAAAGTTACACACAAGCCAACTCTTCAACAGATAGGAAAAGGTTATGTAAAATATGTTTTCAAAAACAAAGACTACTTTGCAGATACTAAAAATTGTGTGTGGAGAGGTTTTAACGACACAGGGAAATGCTTAAAACACAAAGTGAAAAGAGCAAGATGCACAAGTATATTCAGTATGTATGACCTATTTAAAAATAAGTATATATGACTGGGAAAATATACAAAAATGCAGGGTAGTGGTATGAATACTGGTTAGTCTTCCTTCTATTTATTCGTACTTTCCAATTTTCTCCGATAGGATTGTATTCCTGTTGTCACCAGAAAAGGCAGCTTTAAGACATATTCTCTCCCAGTCACAAACACAGAAATGTGTCTCCTTGTGAAAGAAGAAAGTTCAAGCTTTCCCTTCGTTTGTTTTGGGGCGAGGAGAGGGCAGGGGGCCCCAGCAGCAGCAATTCCCTAGCTCTCCTCCGGTTCGGGGCTGCAGTGCACACACCCGAGCAACCTCCTGCCAAGCGCCCTCCTCAGTACGCGGGGACAGGAGCAGATTAGTGACGGCACCGTCATTCTTCAGACCCACTCACTGGAGAAAAAGACCTCCTTGGGAGCCAAGCTGAACGGCTTGGGCCGCGGGAAGCAGGGCCCACTGAGGAACCAGAAGGCACATAAGCCCAGGGGCCTGAGCAACTCTCACTGCCCTTCTTGGGAGGGGGGTGGAGAGCAAACCCAGGGGGTGGGTCCTGGGCCAGGCAGAGGAGGGGCTAGGGGAGCACCCAGCTAGCATCCATGCAGCTGAATGGAACCCAGGAAGCTGTGTCCCTTCTCCCCATCACCACCATCTTCACCCACAGCACCGTCATTGCTTGCTGGGCCACTGCCGTGGCCTCCTACCTGTTCTCCCTGCGTCCACTCTGCTCCTCACCAATCCATTCTCCCTAGAGCGTTCCCTCCACTTTTCAAACAGAAATCCTATCGCTGTCACTCCCCTTCTTCATAATCTTCTGGTAGCTTCCTATTGATTGCTCTTAGAAAAAATGTCCCAACTCCTCCAAAGCTTTGCCTGATCAACTCCGTGTACTTCTGTGCCTCCCTCCTTCAACACCCTCCCCCAGGGTCCCACTGAGAAACGTTTGCTGAATAAATAAGCCATGGTTCCTGATGGTTTCATATCTAAATAAATCTTGAAGTCCAGTAATTTTCTCAGATACAGATTATTATGCACAGTGCAGATTTTGTTTTGCATCTGCAGGGTCCCCCCAAATCTCCACATCAAGTGCAGATTTCCTGATAATTAAAACAAAAATCTACCAGCAAAAGTACATAATTTCTTTCCTGCCTCAGGGCTTTTGAACTCGCTGTTCCCTTTTCCTGGAATGTTCTTTCCCAAGCTCTTCCCTCAAATGGTTCAATGTCCTCTGGAAGATCTCAGTTCAAACATCACTTCTGGGAAGGCTTCCATGATGCCCTCCTCCAGAACAAGACAGGTCTCCTGTTTTAAGCTCTCACAGCACTGGGCACCTCTTTCCAGCACTGATACCAATGGTCATTTTACGTTTATTTGCATGATCTTGCCTATCGCTGGTCTAGCTCCCAGTCTGTAAGTTCCTTGAGGGCAAAGACTGTGCCTGGTTTGTTCACCAATACCTAGCACAATGCCTATTCCACATTAGGCTCTCAAAAATAACGTGGGGTGTTTGCTGCATGTTTAAGGAATGGGGGCTCTGGGGGCTTGAAAATAACGGGAGGAGTGGAAGCCCATGAAAATCAAGACAATCTCTCACCTTGGCGCCATCCCTTACCAGCTGTAGGCAGTTGAGGATATCACTTACACGGAGCCTCAAGTGGGAACAACAATGTCTCTGGATTGTTTTGAGGATTCAAAAAAAAAAAAAAGATGCTTTGAGAGCTGAGCACAGTGTCGGGCACACAGCTTTGTGCAGTATGTGTTAGTGATGACTGTCACCTTTCTTAGGAAGCTCTGTTGACTCTTCAGGGAGGAGCTAGTGCTCTCTGGTCTGATTCTGTATTTTCGACCATCACAAGTGATGTTTCTCATTGCTGAGGCCAGTTCTTGCTATACAAAGAAGGCAAAATAGAACATCACCATTAAAAATGAACAAATCATATGACAGCAAAAACATAAACACACAAAAAATAGATACATTGGACTTCCTCAAAATTAAACGTTTCTGCTTCAAAGGACGCCATCAACAAAGTAAGAGACAACCCACAGAACAGGAAAAAAATATGTACAAATCATGTATCTGATAAGGTGCTTGTATCTAGACTATATACAGACTTAAAACTCAATAATAAAAAACCAAATTACCCAATTAAAAATGGGCAAAGGACTTGAATAGGCATTTTTTTCCAAAGGGAATATACAAATGGGCAACCAGCACATGAAAAGATGCTCAACATCATTTGTCATCAGAGAGCTGCAACTCAAAACCATGATGAGATACCACTTCACGTTAACTAGGATGGCAGTAATAATTCTTTAAAAATAGGCAATAACGAGTGTTGCCGAGGATGTAGAGAAATTGAATCTTTATGTAGTGCTGGTGGGAATGTAAAGTGGTGAAGTCACTTTGGAAAACAGGCTGACAGTTCTTCAAAAAGTTAAACATCAAGTTACCATATGACCCAGAAATTCTACTCCTAGGGATAACAAAAACATAGGTGCACACAAAAATGTGCACGCTAATGTTCATAGTGGCATTATAATAGCCAAAGAGTGGTAGCAACCTAATTGCCTATTAACTGATTAACGGATGAATAACATGTGGTATATCCATACGATGGAGTATTATTCTGCAATAAAAAGAAATTGAGTACTTGTATATATACAAGGTTAGTATATGCACATGTATTACCTAGCTCTGTCAGCTGATGAGAAGGCCAAGAAACAATGACATGCCAGTAGCAACAAACACATCTAGAATCCAGATCTTAGTTTCTAACATCATTCTTCAATGGAAGGAACCAGGCATCTTTGGGAAAATGACTGCTTCTAGGACTGGAGCCAGAAATATGCAAAATGAGTCTGGAGCACCCTGCAGTGCCAGAAAGTAAGGTAAGGTAAGAAAGAAGGCAAGGAAGGAAGGGAGGGAGGACCACAATAATGGAGGTGTGTCAAAGGGATATCGGAGCCACCTAAAAGAGTTCCCAATGACCGAATCTGGAACAATTTGAGCAACAAAATGAATAAAGTAGTATTGCATTACAACCCAAAGTATACAACAAATATGCATCACCCACACTGATATAAATAAGTAAATACAGAAATGAGGGGAGGGCATGAGACAAATCGCCTGTGCAGAAGTCTAAATAATTTATGTAAATACTCTGGCTTCGGAGAGGTGGAGCATAACTCTGCACCCCTTAATTCTGGGCTACTCATAGTGACTACCTTCCAAAGAGAATACTAAAGGAAAGGGGGAAAAGAGTAACTTTTTTTTATCACATTTTTTAAATTAGAGTAACTAATATGGTTGCAGAGAAGTATTTTTTCCATTCTTTGTCTCTCTCCCTGTCTCCCTGCCCTGCCCCGCTCCGAATAATACAATCCAAGAGTTGGAGGGAGTCTTAGAAGTCATCTAACTCAACACGCTGCCACATTTATAGCAACTCTAGCAGTCATAGCGTGAACTGTTCCTATGAAACGAAGCATACTATTTTCTAGGGTAACTCATAAGTTAAATTCTGCTATTTTCATAAAAGTATCTCTATATTGAGCTTAAATATGTTTAAAATGTTAGGTTACTTTTCCCTAGATTTTTTATTTGAAGTTAAGTAGAGTAAGTCAAATTCCTCATTTTATTCATTGAAAATAAATATTTACACTCATTAAATTCCCTAAATATTTACATATAAAATTGCCATCTCCTCCAAAAATTCTTTCTTTGTTTTTTTAACATCTTTATTGGGGTATAATTGCTCTACAATGGTGTGTTAGTTTCTGTTTTATAACAAAGTGAATCAGTTATACATATACATATGTTCCCATATCTCTTCCCTCTTGCATCTCCCTCCCTCCCACCCTCCCTATCCCACCCCTCTAGGTGGTCACAAAGCACAGAGCTGATCTCCCTGTGCTATGCGGCTGCTTCCCACTAGCTATGTATTTTACATTTGGTAGTGTATGTCTGTCCATGCCACTCTCTCACTTTGTCCCAGCTTACCCTTCCCCCTTCCCATGTCCTCAAGTCCATTCTCTAGTAGGTCTGCGTCTTTTTTCCTGTCTTGCCCCTAGGTTATTCATGACCATTTTTTGTTGTTTTTTAGATTCCATATATATGTGTTAGCATACGGTATTTGTTTTTCTCTTTGTGACTTATTCACTCTGTATGACAGACTCTAGGTCCATCCACCTCACTACAAATAACTCAATTTTGTTTCTTTTTATGACTGAGTAATATTCCATTGTATATATGTGCCACATCTTCTTTATCCATTCATCTGTTGATGGACACTTAGGTTGCTTCCATGTCCTGGCTATGGTAAATAGAGCTGCAATGAACATTTTGGTACATGACTCTTTCTGAATTATGGTTTTCTCAGGGTATATGCCCAGCAGTGGGATTGCTGGGTCGTATGGTAGTTCTATTTTTAGTTTTTTAAGGAACGTCCATACTGTTCTCCATAGTGGCTGTATCAATTTACATTCCCACCAACAGTGCAAGAGGGTTCCCTTTTCTCCACATGCTCTCCAGCATTTATTGTTTGTAGATTTTTTGATGATGGCCATTCTGACTGGTGTGAGGTGATACCTCATTGTAGTTTTGATTTGCATGTCTCTAATGATTAACGATGTTGAGCATTCTTTCATGTGTTTGTTGGCAATCTGTATATCTTCTTTGGAGAAATGTCTATTTAGGTCTTCTGCCTATTTTTGGATTGGGTTGTTTGTTATTTTGGCATTGAGCTTCATGAGCTGCTTGTAAATTTTGGAGATTAAACCTTTGTCAGTTGCTTCATTTGCAAATATTTTCTCCCATTCTAAGGGTTGTCTTTTCGTCATGTTTATGGTTTCCTTTGCTGTGCAAAAGCTTTCAAGTTTCATTAGGTCCCATTTGTTTATTTTTGTTTTTATTTCCATTTCTCTAGGAGGTGGGTCAGAAAGGATCTTGCTGTGATTTATGTCATGAGTGTTCTGCCTATGTTTTCCTCTAAGAGTTTGATAGTGTCTGGCCTTACATTTAGGTCTTTAATCCATTTGGAGTTTATTTTTGTGCATGGTGTTAGGGAGTGTTCTAATTTCATTCTTTTACATGTAGCTGTCCAGTTTTCCCAGCACCACTTATTGAAGAGGCTGTCTTTTCTCCACTGTGTATTCTTGCCTCCTTTATCAAAGATAAGGTGACCATATGTGCGTGGGTTTACCTCTGGGCTTTCTATC
This sequence comes from Delphinus delphis, assembly GCF_949987515.2. Lineage (NCBI taxonomy): Eukaryota > Metazoa > Chordata > Mammalia > Artiodactyla > Delphinidae > Delphinus > Delphinus delphis. Next base: position 9,509,722 of record NC_082704.1, read on the forward strand.
CCGTTCCATTGATCTATATTTCTGTTTTTGTGCCAGTATCATACTGTCTTGACTACTGTAGCTTTGTAGTATATTCTGAATTCAGGGAGCCTGATTTCTCCAGCTCCATTTTTCTTTCTCAAGTTTGCTTTGGCTATTCGGGGTCTTTTGTGTCTCCATACAAATTTTAAGATGATTCGTTCTAGTTCTGTAAAAAATGCCATTGGTAATTTGCTAGGGATTGCATTGAATCTGTAGATTGCTTTGGGTAGTATAATCATTTTCACAATATTGATTCTTCCAATCCAAGAACATGGTATATCTCTCCATCTATTTGTATCAGCTTTAATTTCTTTCATCAGTGTCTTATAATTTTCTGCATACAGGTCTTTTGTCTCCTTAGGTAGGTTTATTCCTAGATATTTTACTCTTTTTGCTGCAATGGTAAATGGGAGTGTTTTCTTGATTTCACTTTCAGATTTTTCATCATTAGTGTATAGGAATGCAAGAGATTTCTGTGCATTAATTTTGTATCCTGCTACTTTACCAAATTCATCGATTAGCTCTAGTAGTTTTCTGGTAGCATCTTTAGGATTCTCTATGCATAGAATCATGTCATCTGCAAACAGTGACAGCTTTACTTCTTCTGGAAAAGAGTAACTTTGCAGAGGACAAATCTAACAAACACTACCTCAGCCAGAAGATCACAGTCAACATCTGCAGTGACAAGTCATGTTGATAGTATGTACGTTGATGTGATGTGATAAAAATGGCACTTTTCCTCTGTGGCCTTCCTCCCCGAAACCCATAATCAATCTAATCATGAGAAAAACATCTGACAAATCCCAATTGAGGATACTCTACAAAATATCTGACCAGAAATCCTCAAAACTGTCAAGGTCATCAAAAACAAGGAAAGTCTGAGAAACTGTCATAGCCAGGAGTAGCCTAAGGAGACATTGCGATTCAATGTAATGTAAATGTATTATGGTATCCTTGATAGGATCCTGGAACAGTAACATGACTTTAGGTAAAAACTGAAGAAATCTGAATAAAGCATGAGTTTATTTAGTAATAATGTACCACTGTTGGTTCATTAATGTAATACATGTACCATACTACTGTAAGATGTTAATAATTGAGAAAACGGGGTATGGCAGTATATAGGAAATCTCTGTACTATAGTGTCAATTTTTCTGTAAATCTAAAATGGTTCTAAAAAGTAAAGTTTATTTTATTTATTTGTTTGTTTGTTTACTTATTGGCCGCACGTGGCTTGTGGAATCTTAGTTCCCCGACCAGGGGATCCCTGATCGCGGCAGTTGAAAGTGCCAAGTCCTCACCACCGGAGCACCAGGGAATTCCTGTAAAGTTTATTTTAAAGAAAGAAATGAAGTATTGATACATATTACAACAGGGGTGAACCTTGAAAACATTATGCTAAGTGAAAAAAGCCAGTCATTAAAGACTTCACATTGTATGACTCCATATATGAGAATGTCTAGAACAGGCACATCCTTAGAAACAGAAAGTAGATTAGTGGTTGCCTAGGGCTGGAGGGATTGAGAGGAACTGGGGAGTGACTGTTAATGGGTACAGGGTTTCGTTTTGGGGTGATGAAAAAGTTCTAAAATCAATTGTGATGATGGTTGCACAGCTCTTTGAATATACTAAAAACCATTGAATTGTACATTTTGCATAGATGAGTTTTTCGGTATTGAATTATATCTCAATAAAGCAGCTATTGAAAACAACAAAAACAAAACACCCTCGTGGATGATGGTAGCAGAGGTGTTTGGGAGGCAGCGTGTTCAGTCCTAAGGGCTGCTGTACACACCAGATGCTACCTCAAAGTCAAATGCATTCTCCTAACCTAGTCTATTAGAGCTGGAAGAGTCCTCAGAAATCATCCAGTCAAGTACCCTCATTTTACATTGAGGGAAACTGTGGCCCAGAGGAATCCAAACAGGACAAGGTCACTTCGCTTGTTTTTTTTTTTAAATTTATTAATTAACTTATTTATTTTTGTCTGTGCTGGGTCTTCGTTGCTGTGCGTGGGCTTTCTCTAGTTGCGGCGAGCGGCGGCTACTCTTCATTGCGGTGTGCGGGCTCCCAACATGGAGGCTTCTCTTGTTGCGGAGCACAGGCTCTAGGTGCACGGGCTTCAGTAGTTGTGGCACGCGGTCTCAGTAGTTGTGTCTCACAGGCTCTGAAGCACAGGCTCAGTAGTTGTGGTGCACGGGCTTAGTTGCTCCGCGGCACGTGGGATCTTCCCGGACCAGGGCTCGAACCCGTGTCCCCTGCATTGGCAGGTGGATTCTTAACCACTGCGCCACCAGGGAAGTCCCCACTTAGCTTGTTAATGCCAGAATCAATGAACTAGAACTTGGGTATCCTATCTCTCTGTTCAATGATTTTTACAACTATCTCCCAAGCTGCCTTTAATAAGGTTGACTATGTTTCTAGCCACCTTGACAGTGAACCTCTTCTCAGTTGGAGGGTAGATGGAAAAGATCAAATCATTACCAAAAGAAAAACAAAATAATCTTTTCAGGGAATTCCCTGGCGGTCCACTGGTTAGGACTCCACGCTTTCACTGCCAAGGGCCTGGGGTTCAATCTGTGGTCGGGGAACTAAGATCCCACAAGCCGCATGGTGTGGCCAAAAAAAAAAAAAGAAAAAGAAATCTTTTCAGTTACTCAAAACCTAGATTAAATCTCCAACTGGTTCTTGTGGTAGCAGCTCTGCTCAAAACTCATTTTAAGCACTTTGTGTGTTAAAGGAAACCTTCATTGAGAAAAAGGGCTCCTGTTTTTTAAAAAGTAATTAAGAGCGCATTTATTTTTAAAATGTTATTCTCTATGGAAATGTCAGGAAAATTTAGCAGAAGTTTACATTCGCCTGTATGTTTTACTCTTAGATTTTATTAATAACCATTTATATGCGCATCTTGGAAATTCCTGATGAGCAAAAAACCCCAAAAAATGTATAATACTTAGTAGATATTATTCAAAACATTTACTGAATGTTAACTTTTATTTAAATATGAAACCACCAGGGACTTTTGAAATGTGTTTGAAAAGCTTTGCCAAAGCCCACGATTTATTTATCCCATCAACATTTTTAAGGCATTCTATGTGTCAGGAAGTGTGCAAGGATCTGGGGACAACAGGAAGTTAGGGGCTCACAATATAGGGTTGGAGAGGCAAAGTCAACAGGGACTCTGTCTTGAGACAGAATGAAATGGGAGCCATTGCACCAAAGAGCCAGGGTCTGCGAGAGGGGCCAGAGAAGGGGCTTCCTGGAGAAGAGATGGTTTAAGCTGCACCTTCTACAGCATGTAGGACTTTTTTATGAAGAGAAGGAGTGGCGGACACTTCAGGCTGAAAGAACAGCATGAGAAAGACTCGCGGTCATACACCTCGGAGTCAGGGAACTTCGTGTGGTCAAATAGCACGGCTGCAGAGAAAGGGGGTGGAGAGATGTTGTGGGAATTGAGGCTGGAGAGGTAGAAAAGGTCCTACTTGTGGGCCGTGAATGCTTCACTAAGGTCCTTGATCCTGTACTCAGTGGGAACCACAAAAGGATTTTGTTCAGTGCTTTATAAAGATCAAGCTGATGGTGGTGTGGAGGACACATTGGCGACAGAAGAGACTGGAGGCAGGGAGGTTAGCCAAGAGGTTGTTTCATTTTGCTTCAGGCAAGAGAGAAAGACTTGACCAGGCGCCATGGCAGTGAAACTGCGAAGTGGTAGGATCCAGAGACGGGAATCTCTGTTGTCCCTCGGCTGGGGGTGCACAAAGAGGGAGGTGGTGTAAACAGAGAACACAAGAAAAGGAGCCTAAGTTCTTGAACTTTTAAAGTGAAGAGGATGACGTTTTATAAGTAACTTTAGTTTGGTGCTACAGGATTCTGCACACAACTACTATCATTCATAGACAGATCACTTCTGTGCAAGCGAACTATTGCTCCATCAAATTTAATGTGGTTTTGTATGGTAATAAAAGCCAATTCCATCTACTAATATTGCTCACTTGAATTCTCTCTATTTACTGCTTTATTAATTGCTCAATTGAAAAACCATGGATCATTTGCAAGTACACAGTTTGAAACGTTCAGAATTAGTCTGTGCACCCTATTCTAAAAAGACCTCTAAAGGTGCCTTCTACCTTTAAGAATCTTCTACCAGCCTCTCTGTGCAGGAACAGGATATCTGTAATGTCAAAAGCCCCAAGCAGTTCAGCAAAATTGGAATGGTAACAAGCTTCTGTGCTCACACCCTGGGTAGGATAGTAGTGTCAACACCTCCAGCAGAGCTGATAGAGCTGTCTTTCAGTCTGTCTGCAGGCTCTGTTTACATTCTGCAGGTTAGCTAAAAACACTCTCACCACCACCGACCCCTGAAAAAGATCTCTGGGTCAACTTGACATCTCCTAGACTCGCCATGTACTACACTTCTTCCTGTAACAAGCTCTCCTGCTATGCTACTTTATATGATTTATTTGCAAAGAATAAATTAAGCTGAGTGTGTAAACAACATATAAACTCTAGAGATGTTCCCAATAATTACAAGCAGTGGAAATCAACAGCAGATTCGCTTGCAGTCTTGCAACTGGAACTTGTCCCATTTGGAGAGGCTCAGGTAGACCTGAAAGGTGGAGAGATTCACTAACTTTGGAGTCTTCAGTGAGGTAAAACTGGGATGCAAAATGGCTGCAAAGCAAACGAAAAGTATTTTATCTTATTTTTCTGCATCCTGGTGGTCACATTTATTGAAAGGGTTGGAGAAAAAGAAAAATGCCATTTAGCTTAAGAATTTGTGAGTTATCTGCAAATCAACTTATTTCAGGAGTGGAAGAATTCTTGGCTATTTCTTAATATAAAAATGTATGCCAGTTTGTCTTTTGAATATCTTCTACATTTAAAGAGGCAATCATACAAAATCTCCTGTTTTCCACACTGGATAAATTGTTTCAGCCAACTGTCAATGGCAGGGCAACTAGCACACCACCATCTCCCCAGACAAAGAGCATCGGAATATTCCATTTTGTTGATTTGTATATCTGTTCATATGTTTCTTCATCAATTTCTACAGTTGTCACAGATTCGCTCATCCAGGCTGAGGCTGCGAAGATCCAGGGGCTGTACTATGGTGTTGGTAGTTTGTTGCTGGTCCACGTGGTCTGCCATGTTTCAAACCCGGAAAAGTATTTTAGAATGGGATGTAACTGCTTGGGAGAAGATACATTGGGTGGGCCAAAACGGTCATTCGGGTTTTTCCATAACATCTTACAAAAACCCGAACGAACTTTTTGGCCAATCCAATACATAGACAACACACACACAGACACACACACACACACACACACACACACACACACACAAGACTGACACTTGTCTGATGATAAAGGACAGTCTCTTAACTGTTGAACATCTCTGGGTTCTGGCCTTGGTTTCTGCACGTTCTCAGCCTCCCTCCATTGATCTTCCCAAAAGTTCAGTCTGTATGGTTTCCCTGAGGCTCAGTCCTTTGGACCCAACTGCCTCTTGACTATATTTACTGGTGTGTCCCACGGTCACTCAAACTTTGGCTGGACCAAACTAACTCATCATTTTGCTCCCCAGACCAACACCTTCCACTCTATTTTCCATCTCAGTTAAAGAGCACTCACGTCTGCCTAGACATTTCTTTCCCCCTCACGCTCTAACCCAACTTCCTACCATTTCCAGAATCAATCTGTTCTTCCCTCCCATTGCCTTGGTTGGCTCTTGTTGTTACTTCTCCGTTGCTGTGTAAGAAATGACCCCAAATGTTAGCAGTATAAAACAACAGATACTAATTACTCACCGTTTCTGTCGCCAGGGATCCAGGCCCAGCTTAGCTGGCTCCGGGTCTCTCACAAGCTGCAGCCAGGACGGTGGCTGGGGGTACGGTTGGCTCAAGGCCCCAGTGGGGAAGGGTCTGCTTCCAAAGTCACTGCTACGGCTCTTGCTGGTATGCCTCAGAAGATCTGCTTCCCAGCTCACTCAAGTGGCTGCAAATGGGCCTCTGGTCCTAGCTGGCTTTTGACCAGAGACATCAGTGATTTGCCATCTGGGCCCCTCCACAGGACAGTTCACAATATGGCAGCTGGCTTCAGAAGTCACAGTCTTTCTGTAACCTAATGTCGGAAGCAACATCCCGTCACCTTTGCTGTATCTGTTCTCAGGAACGAGACACTAGGGTCAGCCTGCACTCGAAGGGAGGGGATCACACAGGGCGTGAACATCAGGAGGTGTACATCACCGTCCACCAGAGGGCCCTTGTCCTTTGTCTGTCACTTGTGCACTAGCATCCTAATTGGTCTCTAGGCCTCCAGAGTCTCCCCGCTCCAGATCCTCCTCCATACTGAGACCTGAGGGATAGTCCTGCAGAAACCATGTGATTATGCAACCCCACTTCTAAAGAACCTCTGTTGGCAACCTGTGCTGCCCACAGCACAAAGTGCTAACTCCTTGCCCAGCCATTCAAGGCCCTCCATGATTTGTTCCTGGCTTCTTAGCTCCACAGCCTCATTGCCCACCACCACCCACATCCCGACAGCAATACCAAACTTCCCATGGCTCCCAGGTTCCTGGAAACGAGCCAGGTTCTTTCTGAGCCTTTCGCCATTTCAGGTGATTCAGAAGAGCGTGTGCTCTTCTCGCTGCCTGCTCTTGTTTTCTGCCTCTCATCCTTCACGGCCCAGCTTCAGAGGCACCTTTTCTGAGACACCGGTCCTGACTCCTCCTGCCTTTGTGTTCCCCAAGCTTTTTGGATGTAGCTTTATTCGAGGAACTTGCACAGGGGAGGCTTGCTGAGGCACATACGATGAGGTACTTGATGAAGGTTTGTCATTTTCTTCAATGCAATCGAATAATGCTAGAGCTATAAGTAACCTTAAAAAAAAGAGAAAAGGAAAGAAAGGGCATAGATCACTGAAGTTCAAATGAGGAAGGACTTGAAGGGCCCAAGAAGGGAAAGGCGAGGGCATGTCCAAGGTCAAGCAGAGCTGGAACAACTAACTCGCTTAGCCAAACCTGCTCACTCCGACTCGAGGGCTCTTTCTACTCCTACGAAGTACTTTCACTGCTTCAGCCTCCTTGCTAACCCCTGAAATCTCTGATTCTCTGAAGATGTTTAATAATAACTGCAGGTAATGTTTCTCCATCCCTCTTTGGGTCCACGTAAGTCCTAGGGCCATCTCCAGCTTGTGTGAACATGAACTTTCTCTATGGGAAGATAATTAGATTCACGTTGTAATCTCGGGTAAAGAAATCTGAAGGAATTGCATCCACTTTTCAGTTTTTGTGGTAGGGCTGACTTGGTGGGAGTTTACGGGTTCTAAGGATCACGCCTGGGCCTCCCCCAGTGGTTGCATTCTTCTCCATTTTCTGTGGGTCCACCCAGCACTCTCCTTGCTGGGTATGTGCATTTCCATTTCCAGGCCTAGAAAAGCCAATATACATATGGGCCACAGAACGTTCTCCTTTCCTTCTTCCTTTCCTACTGAATAAATCCTTAACATACCAGCAAGAGCGGTCCCAGAGATAACAGGGCCTTGCAGCATGTGCTGCCTGAGTAGCCACAGCAGCCAGGGCAACTCCAGTGACAGTCCAGTCCCTGAAATCAGCAAGAACGAGGCATCTGACAGGAGGTGCTGAGCAGGAATACGCTGCAACAGCTCAAGAGGTGCTGATGGGGGGAGGGCCAGGGCAGAGCAGCTGGTTGTGTTTTAAAATCCTAAAGATATGGCTGGGTCCTTGCTAGAGATTGTGTACTTTCAGCAGGCAGAGACCTGAGGCTCAAACTACAAACCCAGCAAGTTAAGTCTTCCAGGGCTTGGGCATTCTAATCAGACAAACTTCAAAGCTCAGCTCCTCCCCAGGTCCACACATTAGTTGGCGTTCCTCTAACATGTTCTGCTAACCTCTCTGAGACTCAAGTGACTCGTTTATAAAATGGGGATAAAAGCAGTACTTATGTTATAGCATTAAGTTTAACTAGGATGATGCACGGAAAGGGCTAACCATTCAATACATGGAAAACTTGACCTTTATTATTACAGACCTAGGATCCAAAACGCCCACATTTCAAATGAACATTAGACTATGACCTCTAACATATCAACCCATGGAGCTTCCCAAGCCAGCTACTCTGCTGACTAGCTGTGTGGCTTTGGGCATGTTTCCTAACCTTTCTGAGCCTCCAATTTCCTTATCTGTAAAATGGGGATAATAATGGTACTGACTTTACAGAGTTGTAAAAAGAGTCAATAAAAAACTTAGCACACTGTCTGGTATCTAGCACGATGATGATGATGATGACAATGATTCTACACAGCCTTTCTACAGCTTCATGAAACCCAGGTTTAATTCTACTGCTACAGTGGAAAGAGCACAGGCTTTGCTATCAGGCAGATCTTAGTTTGAGATGTTTAGAGTGTTGATTCCAGAGCCCCAGGGCCTGGGTTTCAATCCCAGCTCCATCACTTACTAGCTGTGTGACCTTGGGTAGGAACTTTAATTAGAAGTCAAAGATTCGTCGTAGAACCTTTGCTTACATTTCAATGGCACACACTAGCCATAGAACATTCTCAGGTAGGTCTGAATGAAAATCGTAGCAGTGTATTTATTTTCAGAAGTGGTTTCTGTAATTTTGTAAGCTTTTTCACAACCCCTGTGCATTACTTTGACCCCCCTATCCTTCAGTTTCCTCATCAGTAACACGCTCGTTATAACAATACATACCTCAGAGTTGTGCTGTGGTCATCCACCCCAAATTCAGTTCCAATGTCAAGACTGATGTTGCCAAACAAACACCAAGAGGGTGTGAAAAGGTTTATTAATTACATAACGGGGTTTTTCTGGGGAGAGCAGGGCAGGGTTCCCAAGATGGTCCAAAATGGCTTGGGAAAGCAAGGAAAGAAGACCCCCACCAGCGTTTTTATTGTGATTGGGGGGTGGGCAGAGGTGAAGTCTCCCACAGGTGGGCGGGGCCTTGTGTGGTTTGAATCTCCTGCCTGGGTGCTAAAGGGGGGGGGGTGCCCAAGCTTTCTCATCAGCTTGCCCAGATGTGGGGAACAATGGCAACTGAGGGAGGCTGCAAAGCTGTCAGTAAAGTGAGGCGGTAGGACCCGATGTTCTCTAAGGCTCCCCATGGGTTTAACCATGTCTGAGAGCCGTGGTAGTTGGCCACTCATGAAATGGTACCGCTACCGAATGAAGAATCACTTGTTTTCTTTTTCAGCCCACTTTCTACCATGTTCCAGATGTTGTTACACCCCATGCTATTTGTGCCTTTAAGATAGATTTAAACCAGCAGAGTAAAGAAATAAACCAAAAACAGAAACTGAAAAGACTAACTCCAGCTTAAGTCCCAACAGATCAACTATTGTTTCCCAACTTTCCTGCAGTCGGAAACAAAGCTACATATCACCCTTGTCTAAAAGAACCCAATTTAACCGTTTTTACAAAGCACTGTCTTTATTGTAAAGACATGTCCACTGAAAATATAATTCATTTGGAATGAAAAAGGATGGAAGAGATGGGAAAAGTCCTAGAGTAATAGAAAAAATTTAAAAGTCATCTCCAGAAATTAAAGATCATATGTCACCAGCATAAATGACTATTTCCATTCAAAGAATGTTTCCACTGGTGAGCAAGCTAGCACTACCATGTCTGGAGGGGGTACCGGTTTGCAGGACAAGAGACAGAACTACAGCAAGTCTTCGATGGACACTTCTCAGGGACAAATGAGGTTGAAAGATGATTACCCAGGGGATTGAAATTTGTTCGCCCTAAGCAATTCCTGATGTCTAAACTCTCAGATGTCTCCCAACTCAGCCACGCAGAAGAACATTCTTGTCGACAGTGAGTTTCAATCTGCTTTTGATCACTTTCTTCAAGCTTGTCAGCACATCAACTGCAGTTCATTTGGAGAGGATGGAAGGGCCTAGACTATGAAAGAGCACAGCTGACTAGGAGGTAAGCCACCCACAAGAGGGCATCGTCTGGGATTGCACTTGCTAAAGAAATGATGACCATGTCGACCTTAGTCAGGACCACTCTACCTTCTTTGGATCTGAGAATGTCACAGGATGTCTCTGTGTCCTTTGGAGTAGAAGATGTACACTGCACAAGTTTTCCACATTTTCTCCTGAATCTCTCATTTGGGATACACATCTATATATCAACGTATCTCTGTATCTATAAAGCTGTATGTGAATGCCCTAAACCGGATACTCTACTATTTCCACATGTTGAAGAGTGTCACGTGTCATGTGCCATGGGTCTCAGGGTCACATCCATGTGACATTTGAATCTTCTCTTCAGCATCCCAGCCAAGTAGATGGCCAATTTGAGTACCTCCAGGGGTGACCAGATCGCTACCATGTGGGGCAGCCTGTCCTCTCTTTGAAAAGCTCTTACTGTTCTGTACTGCACCTTCCATCCCCTCCTCCTAGTTGGGCCTTACAGAGGTCATTCCCCATGTGTTCTGGGGCAGGCCTGTGCACCAAGGTGGTTCATCTCCAGGCCAATCATTCTTCTCTCAACTTTTTCTCATTTGGATTGCTCTAGGTGTTCCTTAGCACTCTTCTCAGAAAATTTTGCAATATGTATTTCTTCATCCAACAGCCCAGGGTAGCAGCCAGATCCCCCTGGGGGGGGTGTGACTCGTGCAGAGCAATGCAGAACGCACTCACTTCCCCACTCAGGAGAGCAAGTTTCACCAGGCCGGAAGTCCACAGACATGCACATTGCACTGTTGACTCACCTTCAATTTCATATCATTTAATTTAGCTACTCAGTCCAGCTTTCATTGTCAGGTCCTGATTCTGTCATCCAACATAGCCTTCCCAGTTGTTATTCTGTGGAGGTAGCTTTGCCCAACCATATATATATTTATATGTGATAAATATAGATATATATTTATAAAATGTAGGGGATACATATCATATACAGGGGATATATATTTATCATAACATGCATATGTTTATACATACATATATATACATACATACATATATTATACTGGGATTGCCACTTAGACTTAAAGAATTAAAGAAAGCTAATTCTGATCACTGGGTAAGTACCTATTTATATTTTGCTTTCCCCCATTTGGACAATGGAGTGAAGGAGACAGTGATTTCTAGTCAGCCTCACCTTCCAATCCTGTGCACTTATAGAAGCTACCCCTGAACTTACACCTATTCAATTCCTGGCATGTCTTCAGGACATCATTCTTCTCATGTCCATACCAAGCTCTCTACCTGCACTGAAGTAAAGTGGCCACCACGCTGGACTCAGGCCTCTTGCCCCAGGATGCGGGATTTCAGTTTGAATGCTCACCCAGAGCAATCGTGTCGCATCTACGGGGAAGTGACAATGGACGGTGAGGGTTGCGCACCACTGGGGCAGCCTCCTGAGAGAGGCTGGGGCTCCGTTTCCAAGAGGGTCTCTGCAGGCTCTCATGGAAGTTCTCTTCAGGAAGGATTCCAAAAGGAAGGAAAGAATCAAATTCTTTCATAGTTAGACCAAGACCCTAGAGAGCTACTAGAAAACAAGACAAGAATAAGAATGAGAATTCCACCAGCAGCGTTGCCTCTAAGCTGCAACCCCCATGGCCAGCTAGTTCAGAGCCACTGGCCTTTTTAATAACTCGGGGCCAGAATGAAATCACAACAGACATGGTTGCATGTCATAGATGATGATGATTTTAAAATGTGGCAAGTCCACGAAATCCTAGAATCTGATCTTCATAGGGGCTGTTAAATGGAACAATCTACAATATTTTTGGTCCCAAATGTTAACAACAGACTTCAGGCTTGAGTAAATAGGGAAACTACTTGCTAAAACCGTTGCTTCTCAGCACATCCTTTGAATCGACCAGTAGCCGCCAAATTCCAAGAGCCTCTACTCTTGTGATTCACTGACCATGTAATTGACCATGGAATTTATTCAGTCTTTTCTTTTACTTGTATCTAAACATATAGGAAAGAACATTTCTTCAGTTGTGCTGAGATTAAATGTAACAGCTTGGGTTATATATCCTGAGCGATAAAGCATTTTTATTTCCCGAAGTAGATAAATAAAAAGACAGACACACACACACACACACGCACACACGCACACACACAGTCATAGAATTCTATGGAAGGGCCAGAGATGTCATATTCTAGTTGAAACCCTTCCTCTTATATGGGAAATACAGTCCCAGCAAGGGGAAGGGATTTCATCAAGGTCACGCCAGGAGTTGGTGGTGAAGCGTGGATGAGGATTTAGGGCTTTTGACTGCCAGCTCAGAGTCCTTGCCTCCATACAATGCTAAAAATTAATTAAAAAATAAATATATCACATATCCTTGTTGATGACTGAAGGGAACTCTGCTAGGGAATACCAATACTTCATCCAGAGTGAGAAGCACCACTTTCTTTTTCCTTCTTTTCTTTGGGAAAAACTAAACATTCTTCAGAATTTGTTTTGAGATATACTTATTCACTCATGAAAATGAACGTCTAGAGAAATTTTAAAATTCAAATATGTATGCATAGTGGTTGCTCAAGAAACACCACTATGTGTATAGAAATATAATAGCATATATAACTCTGGTCCTGAGTTCAAATCTAAATGCTCACTATGCCTATAAGTACACTTGCATTTGCCAGTGAGTTCTAATCTTTGCTCAAAACTGTGGTCACCGTTTACATATCTTTATATTATGATTAATATAATGCATATAACAATATATAACAGGATAATGTTATCTAGTGGAAATCAAAAGAATTAAAACACTTGGCCCAGATTTTAGTCTTAGTAGAAGTGAGAACTGGTGTTAAATTCTCCAGTTTTGTCTTCAACTGCTTTCTCTGCATGCTTTTTCTCAATTAGGGATGTTTACTGACCCTAACATGGCCCTGGACATCTACCCATACGTTGGCAGAAACAAATACAAGTGACCAGGAACAGCCAGAGGTTCTTCTCATTAGGGAACTAAGGAAGCGTCTGGTGAAGAAAGCACTTTTCCCTCATGTTGCTTAGTTTCTTACCAGTAGCCACTGAGCACAGTTGAATTCTGACTCCATAACTGCCCATTTTTTAGTTGGACTTTTGTTGTTATTGTTATTACTATTATCGTTTTGCACTGTCTGTGCACTTGAATTGACAGGGGGTCATCCTCTTCTTCCTTTCTTGACTGTACACACCCTCCCCTAGGCAATGAGGAGCCACACCCTTCAGCGCTGGTCATCAAGGTACTGCTCCAGCCAATGGTAGCCCCGGCGGCGGCTGAGGCATCACAAAGCCCTGCTCCTGATACCTCCCTGGGAAGAAGAGATGGTGGGGGCATCCTGGAGAGGCCAAGATGCTGTGGTTGGAGAAAGGGGTTTTCTTGAACATCTCATAAAGAGTCTTCCCCAACTGGCCTGCTGCCCCTCCTCTGCTCCCCATGTGCAATTCTGTTGACCCACATGGCAGAGAGAACGTGCTTCCCCCAAGCCCTTCTACAGTCACCTATCAGTGGTCATTTTGTTCACTCCCATCCTTCTCATTTCCTACGAGTTTGGATGTCTTACCTAAAATCCCTCCAAGGTAAATGTGGCCATATTTAAGTCTCTGTGGAGATGTAAGTCATCCCACTTGCCTCCAACAAATTTCTCATATGTGCTTGGTTTTATATGGCCTTCAAGCTAAGCATGGTTTTTGCATTTTTAAATGGTTGAGAAAAAAGAAAAAGAAAACCATCTAATGACACATGACACTTAGATGAAATTCAGATTTTAGTGTCCATAAATAAAATTTTATTGGAACACATTTACTCTTCATGCAGGTATTATTTATGACTGTTTTTGTGCTAAAAGAGCAGAGTTGAGTAGCTGGAACAGAGACTGTAAACCCTAAAATATTTACTATCTGGTCCTTTAAGAAAAAGTTTGCCAACTCCTTCCTAATTCTGTTCTATTGAAATATTTGCCTGTTCTACTCGGTTATTAGCTTATTGTTCTTTTTTTTCTAGTTTCTTAAGGTAGAAGCTGAAGCCATTGATTTGAGACTTTCTTTTCCAATATAGGCATCTAGTGCTGTAAGTGTCCCCCAGGACTACTCCTTCAACAGCTTCCCACAAATTTTGATATGTTGTGTTTTCATCTGCATTCAATTCAAATTACTTCCTAATTTCACTTTCGAGTTTTCTTTAACCCATGACTCATTAAAAATATTATTTTGTGTTTAAATATTTAGGGAATTTCAGGAGATCTTTCCATCATTGATTTTTAATTTAATTCTCTGTGGTCAGAGACCAGACTTTGTATGACTTGAATCTTTCTAAATGTATTGAGACTTATTTTATGGTCCCAAATATGGTTCATGTTTCATGTGTACCTGAAAAAATGTGCAGTCAATCGTTGTTGGGTGAAGCTCTATAAAGATCAATAGGTCAAGCTCATTAATAGAAACATTCAAATGTAGTTTTTCTATTATTCTATCAAGATTGAAATCCTACCTATTCTTAAAGCTGAGCCAGAAAGATCACACATTTGAGGACTGTACAGCCTTAAGCTCAAATCATGGTTCTACCACTCATTGTTTGTGTGCCCTTACGTTAGTCACTTCACCTCTCTGGGCTTCAGTTTCTTCATCTGTAAAATGGGCTTGATTACTGTGGGATTGTGTGAGAAAGTATCAGAGAGCTACCAATGTCTCTTGTGGAGTTTCAAGGGGTAAGAATTGCTTCCCACAAATGTTCTTATTTGGAAACTTAGCAGGGTCCTGAAAGTCCTTGTCAGTTTTCAATTTATTCTGCCCACCTTTATTTAAGATTGTTATTTATCTGGTGATGTAGTCACCAACAATTTAACCAAAAGGGTTGTAGATTGGCTGTTAAATGTCTGTAGAGCAATAGTTAAATATAATAAAAAATAATTTCAAATGAAGAATAGTTGGGGGCTTCCCTGGTGGTGCAGTGGTTGAGAGTCTGCCTGCCAATGCAGGGGACACGGGTTCGTGCCTCGGTCCGGGAAGATCCCACATGCCACGGAGCGGCTGGGCCCGTGAGCCATGGCCGCTGAGCCTGCGCGTCCGGAGCCTATGCTCCGCAACGGGAGAGGCCACAACAGTGAGAGGCCCACGTACCACAAAAAAACAAAAAAAACAAAAAAGAATAGTTGGCTGTTAATAGCTCTCCTCCATCTGTAGCCCCACCCAAAGAAAGATTCAGAAATAATGGGTTTAATAAAAAGCAATGCAGGCATCACAAAGAACTAGATGATTGTGCTGTTTTGCTATTGTTTACTTTTCAGTCTGGCTATTACAGAGATATACTGGCAGCAAGTTATCCATTGCAACTTAGGTCAGGGTGCATTTGAATGAAAAGAACCAACAAACAAGCAGAGACAGTTCAAGTGGGCTTTCAAAAACCAGACTAATAAGAAATTGCAGATAAAAGATAGTCACTCTCTCTCTCTGCTGAAAAACAGCGTCTCAAACAGATTATCATTTTCTGGCATCCAGGGAAGTTCTGTTCAATGCAGCATAGTGAGGGTGCCTTTGAGCATGAACATTAAAATCATAAATATAAATGGAACTGAATCCCATACTTTGCAGTTCACATCGACGTGACCTCACTTAGGCAGATCTCATATATAAAAAATGGGGCTAGTGATACCAGCTCCCTGTGTCGCATGAACTGATATTGTTTAGAGCCCAGCTCTCTGCCTGACCTGGGGAGAGTAGATGCTCGTCTCATCTTTAGAAAGGAGCTCCTTTAGCTTTCTAACCCTTCTTTTTATCAACATCCATTACGAATGTAATGGTCTTGCTTGGGTTTTTTAGGTCTTCTGCTTCTGGGCAACATATATCCTTTCAACTTTTTTGTCGTTTCTATAAATAGTCTCTTCCAGAGAAATATCATACAATTGTGTAGAGTCATGAATTACAACATCACCTGGGCACACAGTCTCAGCCTGAAATTCCCTTGCCTTTGGTCAACTTCCTATCCCGCTTAACTATTCAAAACCAGGAAGAAGCTTGAGTTGCGGCACTAGAAGAAGTGAGAGTGGTTTGATGCATCTGATGCTGTCACTCCCCTCCTTAAGATCTGTTAGTTTCCCCAATACTCCGCAGCAGAACTCAATCTTATCCTATACTACTCTGTAAAACAGTTTTTGCCTAGCTGATCAGCTAGATAAATGGATGGGTAGGTGGCTAGATAGGTGCAGGACCAAGATGGTCTCAGGCCTGTACATTTCCCTGGTGAACTGTCCCTTCTGGAAGAAACTTCCCTTGTATTACACAATGTCTTTCCATTTTTCTTGAATGACCTCTAGGTCAGCAGTTTCCAAACCTGACTACACATGAGAATAACCAGATTCTTAGGCTCTTACCAGGAGAGTCTGTTGTTTGGGACCCCCTGTTTTAATAGTGACTGGGGGAGATTGAGACTGGATAATTCATGTAAAGGAGGAGTAACACTGGTTGATGTAAATAAGACAGGTCACTTACAAAGTCCAAATTGATAGTCAGACATGGATGGAGGTAGGTGTCTGGTTGGACTTGTCCTTTACAGAACTCAATAGTTTTTTAGGCAGTTAATTTTTCAGTGCAAAAATGGCCTCAACCAACTCTCTGTACTCTGGATTTTGATACAAGGGCAACATCCAAATCTCCACGTTGTTTTTTTTTTTGGCTGCGTTGGGTCTTCGTTGCTGCGTGTGGGCTTTCTCTCTCTAGTTGCGGCGAGCGGGGGCTACTCTTCATTGAGGTAGGCGGGCTTCTCATTGTGGTGGCTTCTCTTGTTGCGGAGCATGGGCTCTAGGTGTGTGGGCTTCAGTAGTTGTGGCACACGGGCTTCAGTAGTTGTGGCACGTGGGCTCTAGAGCGCAGGCTCAGTAGTTGCGGCGCACGGGCTTAGTTGCTCTGCGGCATGTGGGATCTTCCCGGACCAGGGATCGAACCTGTGTCCTCTGCATTGGCAGGTGGATTATTAACCACTGCGCCACCAGGGAAGTCCTTCCATATGTTCTTAACATGGAGAGGTGGGAGTTGGGGATTAAAAGAATCTAGGACTTCAGATAGCTTGTCTGAGTCATCCACATTCTGGTTTGCCTGGCACTTGGTAGATGGAGCTGTCCTGGTTTGGTCTTGAAAGCTCAGGCCAAGAGTAAATGGGCATATTATTAAGTTATTCACACAGGTCAAAAAACATTGCCAATTATTCTAATTGCCCCAACCACATCTGAAAAGTCATTTTGTAGGTGTTCCCCTCATGGATTCAGCCAAGCTTCATGAATACCTGGGCCCCTCTGAATTGATAAAAGAGGGGAGAGAAGAGGGGGAAGAAGTAGCAGTCTCCTCCCATCTCAGTGCTAGTGCTGAGGCCAAGGGACCTCGGCAGAGCCTGAACCCCCAGGCTGTCATCTTCATCTTCTTCTTCTCCTCCTCCTCCTCCTCCTCTCCCCCTCCCCTCCTCCTCCTTCTCCTCCTTCTTTCTTCTTCTCCTTCTTTCTTCTTCTTCTCCTTCTCCTTCTTCTTCTTCCTCTTCCTCCCCCTCCTTCTTCTTTTAAATTGGTTTTGGGGAATTCCCTGGCGATCTAGTGGTTAGAACGTGGCACTTCCACTGTAGGGGGCACAGGTTCAATCCCTGGTCGGGGAACTAAGATCCCGCAAACCACGTGGTGCAGCCAAACCAAAAAAATACAGTGAAATAAAATAAATAAAAATAAAATAAAAAATAAATTGGTTTTGGATCCCATTTTTTTTCAAATGTGTGATTCAGGAGAGTAGCATTTGCAGGTTGAATAATGAATACACTCTTCTTTCTGGGGCCTGGAATCAGACTGTGACCCCAGTAGGTCCTCCTTTTCTTGTAGGTAGTGGCATTTCCTGGCAGTAGGTTGGTTACGGTTCTCCCAGACAGGGCATACATACAAGTACCAACTGAGACTGGCCACAAGCTGAAGTGCAACAGCCGATGCAGCTCTATGAGTGCAACCAGTTCAAATCTGATCCTTCCTGAGTGGCTTCTTAGAACTGTATGGCCTCTCCAACATAGGCTTAAGCCAACAGCTGCAATTTGGAGACTGACTGATGGACAGACCTGTCCTCCAGGTGAAAGTGGCAATATCCTACTTTAACAAGGGCATTACCTATTCTCTCTATGCAACCAGGAATTCTGCATTATTCTCTTGGCAAACATTTTTAGGCCTGACTGAAAAATTTCCCAACATTTCAGAGTTGCCCAAAAAATCTCTTGGGAAGAATTGTAATGGCACGACAGGGGCAGAAGGGCCTGATAGGTTAGTTCCTGCCAATTCCCTGAGTAAAATCCTACTGTAAGCAGATCATTTGGGCTGGGTACCAAAACACTCATTCCCAGTTGTTGTGTGCCCTCATTTTAGAAACTGTAAAAATTAAATACTAATTCCTCCAGCATTCCCTGAAGTTAGGGTGGCCACATAACACGATTCTAGCCAATGAGTTATAAGTTTCAATCTGCTGGGAGATCCTGGGGATATTTTTGCTTTCCTGAGAGCAGACAATCTCTTCTCCCCTTCTAACTTCCTTGAACATGGATGTGATGCCTGGAGCCATGTGGCCACCTTGTGACTATGAGGCAATAAACATAGAGATGAAAGCCAACAAAATCAGGATGATGAATATAAAGATACATCTTGAGCTCCAAGAGCATTGTTGACCTTCTGAACCAAAGCCGGCAACTGCCTACCTTAAGACTTCTTGTTGTATTTGAGAAAAAATACATTATTAGCAGATTTTCTGCTACTTACAGTCAATGCATTCCTAACCAGTAATCCTTACATGGTTTCCTGTGCCTTCAGGAAAAGATCCACACTCCTTAACATGCTAAGTAAGACCCCACATGATCCTGCCCCTGCCTGTGTCCATGCCTTGTCTTTCCCACATTTGCCTTTGCATTATAGGATCTGGTAATACAGAGCTACTTCTGTTGCCCTAGGCGTGCCTTGCTGTCTCATGCCTCCTAGCTCTATCTATGCTGACAGGATACAAGCAAGAACTGTCTTCCTCATCTGTGAATCCCCAAAGTGTAGCACAGTTACATACAATAAAGAACTGCACCAAAATGCTATTACCTGGCTCTCTTTTGATAACCAAATAATTACTTAATGGCACTTGTACATTTTATGCTTCATTTAATATTTCAGCATCTTTTCATGTATGCAAAGGAGTGTGCCAGGCTGATGAACTGACATCAAAAGATCTTACAGCATAAAGTTAAGTTAATAAAACAAATCTCAGAAGAATACACCTAGTATGAGCCATCAATGTAAAAAACAAAACCCAATGGAACTATGTTTATCAGTGTGTATGTGTATATAATATAGATATAGACTATATATATATATATATATATATATATATAGTCCAAACAGAGAATGAGTCTTGGAAATACAGATACCAAAATGTTAACAGTGGTACTTCTCAGGACGGCCAAAGCCAAGGGAATTATACTTTTTTACTGTTTAAAAATCTTTACGGTTTGAATTTTTACAGTATGAATATATTCACATGTAACTTGTGAAGTTAACAACATAAAACTTAAAAGGCAGGAAGAGGCAGAAGAAAGAACATGGGAGATGGAATCTAACAGGTTTAGACTCAAATCCCTGCTCTGCCACCAACTAGCTGTGTCGCCTTGAGTGATACACTTTACCTCTCTGAGCCTCAGTTTCTCATCTGTAAAATGGTCATTCATTCATTCACTCAACAAACATTTGTTGAGCACCTACTTAAGTGTCAAGCACTGTTCTGGGCACTGGGAACCAGTGATGAGCATATGAATCTCTGTCCTCAGGGAGTTACCATTTAGTGGGACAGGTAGACAGTAATCAAACAGGCAGACAAATCAGTGTAAAATTACATGTGTGAAAGTGCTATAAAGGGAAAATCTGTGAGGTCGTGACAGCCTGTAACAGGAGAATTTGACCTAATCAAGAAGATCAGAGAAGGCTGGGCTCTGAAGGGGGTGGTAACTAGATGAGAGAGATTGGCTTAAGATAGGTGAAGAAGGGCATTCCAGGAAAGGGGAACAGCATGTAAAAAGGCCTTATCATGGCAAGAACATGACTTGCTTAAGATTCTGAAATAAAGCTAGTGTGACTGGTGTGTGTGTTGTGCATGTGTGTGTGTTGAGGGGGGCAATACTGGTATGAAACAAGGCTGGAGAAGGAGGTTGGTGTCAGACCATACAGGTCATGAGTTTGGCCTCCATCCTACCAGTAAGAGCTTAAGAGCTATGTGATGACATGGTAAGCTTTAAGCAAGGTGATAACATTATCAGATTTGAGTTTGGAAAAGGTAACTCTGGGTGCTGTGAGGAGAACAAATTAGATGAGGTCCAGAGCGGAAGCAGGGAGACCAGTTAAGAGGCCATTGCATTGGTCCAGGTGAGAGACGATGTGGACCACAGTGGTGGGAATGGAGATGGGGAAGCACATTGCTCTACTGGAAGCATTTAGGAGACAGAAGCAATAGAACTTGGTGACAGATTAGACCTGGTGACAAGGGTGTGGTGAAGGGAGAGAGAGAGTGTGGAGTCAGGGATGACTCCTATGTTTCTGACTTGACTAACTCAATAGTTGGTGGGGTCATTTCTTGATCTTGAGATCACTGGAAAAGGATTCGATTTTCAGGGGGAAATCATGGGTTGGGTTTTGGACCTGCTGATTTGGAGGTGTTTTACAGTCCTCTCTCTCCTCCCCTACCTCCTTCACCTCCCTTATTCAAGCACCACATCATCAACAAGGCCTTCTCTCTCCACCCTACCTAAAAATTCAGCACTCCTCCAATATTTGATATCTTCTCTGCTTTATTTTTTTACCTTAGCTCTTCTTACTATCTAGATATTTTTCTTTTCTTTCTTACCTATTGTGTTTTCCCCACCACAATGTAAGCTCCTTGAGAAAGGGATTCTTGTCTTTCTTTTTTTCTTTGCTGTGCCACGTGGCATGTAGATCTTAGTTCCCTGACCAGGAATGGAACCCGTGCCCTGTGCAGTGGAAGCGTGGAGCCTTAACCACTGGACTGCCAGGGAAGTCCCTGTCTATTTTCTATAGTGTTACAATCCTTAGCATCTAGAACTGTGCTTGATACATAGTAGGTGCTCAATAAACATTTGCCAAGTGAATGCATGAATAAATTCAAGCAAGAAGTCAAGTAGGCCATCAGAAATCCTAGCCTTGAATGCTCAGAGAAGTCTGGAGAGATGTTTGTCACCCGTGGGAATATAGGTACTAACGACAGCTGAGGGTGTGGATGAGATCACGTAGGGAGAGGGAAGGAAGTGAGGAAGGGGAACAAAACAGTACCTGCCTCAGAGGATTATTGTGAGGACGAATGAAATAATAAAAGTCAAGGATTTAACATGGCCCCCGGCACCTGGAAGGTGGGCAAAGCATGTTAGCTCTTATTAGTGTTGTTATTACAGAACCACAGACTTGAAGAGCAGCAGACTGAGTGGAGGGCAGGATGCAACCTCTAACACTCTCACCAGCGAGCTCCCTCCCTTGCTGCTCCCTCCCTTGCTAAGTGGGAGTCAAATGAGCCCCATGTGGGACAGCATCCGGGTTCTGCTACTTGCTCTGCTGTATGACCCCATCAAGCTACCTGAGCTTTGTGAGCCTCAGGTCCCGCACCTTTAGATGAGTCCTCACAGGACTGAGAGAAGGTGCTTGGCACCAGCACGCAGTAAGGGCTGAACAGCTCATCACTGGTGGAAAGTGCACTGGGCTTGGAGTCATAAGATACTTAAAAACGCTTCGATTTTGCCCAAACCACATATTCTCCAAAGAACATCACATCTAAGGATTGTTTTGAGCATCAACTGAGGTTTTGTATTTTTAAAAAGATTATTTATACCATGCATCACTCCAAAAAAAGATTTGTGGTCCTCATAGAGATGTATCAACTTCAACAGGAGAAGAAAAACATAGATGAGAAAGCCGAGGTAGCGATAAAACAAGGGTGGGGAAGTAGGAAGGAATCAGAGCTACGAACAGTATGTAAAGTCTATTCCAGGGGAGTTCAAGCCTACTAAAATCATGTGACTAGCCACGGCCCAGGGCCGTGGCTGTCCCTCTCCTGTTTGCCTCTCCCCACCCAATACAGACCCACAGAGACACTCGGGTGGTGTTTAAAATAAACCCACACCAGCCCCGCCCCCTTTCTCTCCAAGGTCCCTGAGGGTTCTCAGCACAAGGCTGGGGTTGCCCTTCCATGTCTGCCCTCTTCCTAGTGGTTCCTTGGGCTGTTCCCAGCGGATCTCAGTGGCTCATTTCCTTTCCCACATCTTCTAGATGTCTGGAGTGGTCCCTTAACCTGCTCCTGGGCATGTCACATGACTGCTCTGGGGAACGACAGGGTTCTGATGATCTCATACCCCAACTGTTCCACTAGTTCCACTAGTTTAACTTCAAGTATTCCACTAGTGGCCTGAAAAAAAGCCCCTTTCAAACATATACCCACCACAGCTCAACCCTCGGGGGACCCCCATCTCAAGGGGCTGTTTGGTAAGAGTAGGCCTTGTATGGGTCTTATGCTATTAGGGTTATGCTGCATCTTAGATCGGCAACCTGAACTCTGGAGCACCCAGAATTGCCCCAGGATCTTCAAAGTAGTGATTCAAGAAGGTCAGATCAAACTTTATTGAGCACCTACTATGTGCTAGTTACTAAACTGAAGAGAGGCAATACAAAGATGATTAACCACAGTCCCTGGCCTCGAATAGCTCACAACTTAGGGTGTTACAAAAATAGCTATAATTTACTGAGTGCTTACTGTGTGTCTGGCACTATGTTTTACGTGTATTGTCTCATATCATCCTAAAAGTAACTCTAGTGAGCAGATACTATTACTGTTTCCGGTATACAGATGATGAAACTGAGGGCTCAAAGGGTTAGTAGATTTGCCTAAAGAACACACAGGTGTTCCTATGTCTGGTCTCCTAACTCTCATAAAGTGTCCTGGGCATAAAGGGGAAGGAGAGATTGTGTCTATCTGGTGGCATGGAGGTAAAAGATGGTGGACATGCCCCGGGGGTCAGGTTTATTGGAGAAGAGGTTTGACCCTAACCGGTTGATTGGACTATGCCAAGGGCAGATGTGGAGAAGGGCACTCTGGAGGATGGGACTACACCTGGAAAGGCACCTGGAAAGGGGCAGGAAAATACAGGGCATGCTCAGTGAAGTGGGTTGAGAGTAGGATGGGAGCTAGAGGATGGGGCCAAATAATGGCAATGAGATTGGAAAGGGACACTGAGGCCAGATGTGGGAGAGGGTGTCAGTAGGATCTTGAATGCCCCAAGTTAAGAAGATTAACGCTAACTGCCCTAGGCCTCAAAGAGGACACTCACTTGACTGACAAGGTCCCTCCGGGCATCTAGACAGGACAAGGTTGCCATCGCCAAGTGGTTTCTTGCTGGCCCCCTATTTCAGGGCCTTTGCCCTGAGCAAATTCCTTGACTTCCTTCAGAAACCAGGTTGTGCCTCCAGTGGGAAGGAGAGCTGCTCACACCCTGATAGGTACCACTGCTGTGCCTTTTGGGGCACCATCTGACCCCATGGCACTCTGACTGCCTGGTACATGCCCGGTGCCACCACTCACTGTTCCGCCAGGGCAGGGCCCGGGGTGCGCTCATCCCTGCGTCCCTGGATCCCAGCACACTTGCGGGTTCGATACTCTGCTATGGAAGGAAGGAACGGTGCGGGAGATTATCCCTGTCGCCCTAATAACCTCTTTATCATGACTCAAAACATTTAGTACCACAAAGGGGGAACGTAGCCACAACAATAAAACCCACTTCAACTTGATGAGCAGTTCCAGGCTTCTATAGGGCTGGAGAAACGCCATCTGGGGGGGTACACAGCACTCATCCCAGTAGGCTCTGGGGGCCAGATACACGCAAGGCTGCACCAAACAGTAGGTCTCTTCGCTATCGCTCTCCTGCCTGCCACCCCCTGCTCAGCTGGCTCACGCCAGACATCTCAGCCTTGCCCTCACTCTCTGCCGGGCAGCCAAGTGCTCTGTGCTGCAGAGAGACTGTTCGAGTGGCAGTGGGCAGGTGGGGTTGTGGCTCCCCTCCCACATTTGTTCCAGCGACACAAAGAGAATCGGAGATGACTCACTCCCTACCTTCCTTGACCCGCCTTCCCGGCTTTCCACTGCTCAGAAACAAGGCCCAGGAAAATGTAGCCAGAGTCAGAGAGGTGCCCCTCCCCTCCTCCCCCGTGACTCTCCACCCCGAAGCGGGGCGCAGGGGCTGAGTACAAAGTAGGACGCAAGACTCCCTGGATATCAGCCAGCCATTTGCCCCTTGAGTCCTCACAGTACATCTGCCAGGTCTAAAGCATTCTCCCTATTTCAGAGGTGAGGAAACAGCTTCAGGAAGTGTGAGGCCATCACTTAGTAATGAGGAAGTTAGGATCTGAACTCGTCAGGTTACTGGCTCCAGCGCTGTGCTCCTAGACGCCGTTCACGCTACTGGCCGTAGGCACAGGCTCGTTGGACCGTCTCCACTCCGCTCCGAGGTCTGGTACCCATACTGATGAGGAAACGGAGGGTCAGTGCCCCACTTACCAACCTGCTCTAAGCAAGGAGGATGGTGTACAGAAGATGATGAGTTTACGTCCACTCTAATTCCGTTCTCACAGTTATGGCCTTACCCACCCCACCCCAGCCCCGCCCACCCTCCCCTGCCAAGCCACTGATCAAGACGCTATCCCCCCACCGGCGTACCGCAGCCAATGGGCACCATGGTGCGGTGGGAAGGGCATGGTCTTATTTTCATTTTGGCTTTTTCGAAGTTAAAATGCCGTATTCCCTCTGATGACTCAAGAAATGCACTTTGTTGTAAAAACAAACAAACAAAAAACTATAGAAGATTAAAGAAGAAAAATAAAAGTCACTCCTAAGCCCACCAGGCATGACCACTGTCAACATTTTGGGCTATGCTCTTGCAGACATTTTTCTTAACACAAACACATGTTTGCAAAAATGGGATTATACCATTCATAATATTTTATAGCCTGCCTTATAAAAAATTTCACAGTACACGTATTATCTCATTTATTCCTTACAACAGCCCTGTGTTGTGGGTATAACTATCCTCCTTATTAACTCAAAGGAACTTAAGGCCTGGAGAGGTCATGCAACCTGCTGGAGCTGGAAGCTGAACTAAGATCTGTCTGCTCCTAAAACCCATGCTTTCCTATCACATTTTCTCATTCATTAAAAAGTACTGTTAGCACACATTATGACACTGAAATGATTAAAACACTGTGGCACTGGTGCCAGAATCAACAGACAGACTCCTTCCACTCATTTGTATTCTAGGAATGGTTACTGGGCACCTCCTAGATGCCAGGCCGTATTCCAAACCCTGGAGAGAGAGCAGCAAACAAGTCAGGGCCCCTCGTCCCTGAGGGAGGCAGGGAAGAAACACTGAAGCAGATATGCCATGTGACATCAGGAAGCGGGGAGCGCTGTGCAGCCATATACATTTAAGGGGACAAAGAGTGACAAGGGGGGGCTCTCTTGTCCCTTCAGAGAAGGAAGGCCTGTTTGAGGAGGTGATATTGGAGCAGTGACCAGCCTGAATGAAGGAAGCGAGCTCTGAAGACATCTGGGAAAAGAGTGTTCCAGGAAGATGGAACAGCCAATGCAAAGACCCTGAAGCGGGAGCACGGTTGGCCTGTCTGAGGACCTGCAAGGAGAGCAGTGTGTCTGGAAGGCTGCTTGCAAGGGGCAGAGCAGGAAGAGACAGACGATGGTGGGGACGCAGGCAGAGAATTAGGTCAGGCAGGGCCCTGCAGGCTATGGTCAGCCTTGTGATTTTGTTCCAAGTCTAGACCAGTGCAGGGTTTTGAGCAGAGGAGTGACATGACCTGAATTCCCCTACGAGAAGGCCACTCTAGCTGCAGACTGGAGGCGGTAAGACAGTGGAGAAACGCGGAGGCAACTGATGAGGTGTCTGGTGTGGGAAGACATGAGCCTAGATTGAACAAGCGACTGGGTCGGATACGGCTGAGCTGTGAAGACCAATACAGCAATCCTGCTACCCCTGCAGAGTTCAGCGTGGATGAGACGGGACCGGCCATCCCACGTGAGCCAGCTGAGCCCCACTTCTATCCCATGAGCTCTGGAAACTTCAGGAGAGAATGCTTCCTTTTGCCTGGGGTCCGGGGTGAGGGAAGGCTTCACAAAAGAGGCTTGATTTGGGTAGAATCCTGAAGGCCCAACAGGAGGTGGGCGGGTAAGAAGAGAGGAGGTGGAATGGGCAGGTGGATCCAGGCAGAGGGATCGGATCAGCAAAGGCTCAGAGGGACGCACTCTCAGGCTGCCCTTTCAGCCCACAATCTCAGGCTGCCCTGATCTGCTCAGTTGACTATAAGCAAACAAGTCAAGGCAGCAAATACAGGCCGGTTAATTTTACACTCCTGCCCAGGGACTTTAAACACGTTAGAACATTTTAAATTGCAAACCGCCAGCTAGTTCAAGGCTTGGCAAAGTTCTCCTGTAAAGGGCTAGATAATAAATATTTGAGGCTTTGTGGGCCATATGGTCTCTTTTGCAACTACTCGACTCTGTCATTGTAGTATGAAAGGGGTCGCGGGAACTACGTAATGAATGGGCATGGCTGTGTTCCAGTAAAACTTCAATTACAAAACCAGGCGGTGGGCCAGCTTTGGCCCATGGGCTGTAGTCTGGCAACCCCTTAGCTAGCGCCTCGGTCCCCCAGTGCTGTTCTCAATGCCGCCAGCCCTTACCCCACAGGTGCCTGTTGAAGGGGCGGGTGGCCTGACCTACAGTCATTCATTCTGGGGAGCAGATACTTATCAATCCCTTCTGGAGGTTACTGATACCACTAAATCAGTTTTAAAGTAAAAGGTGCAAATGGGGGCATTTTATGCCAAAGAGAATGTTAATGCTTATAAGAGGAGACCAGGCTGAGGTGCTGGCCCTAAGAACCATGGCTGAAATAAAGTAACAATTATTATCAAGTAGATAATCAGGAGATAAAAGGCGTATACTTCTGCTTTGATGTTTAATCCGGAATCCACGTACAGCCCTGACCATGTCTTTCTGTCTCTCTGTCCCTCTTTTAAAGTTTCAGTGAAATTTCAAATAAATTTCTTACACTACAATACTGAAATAGGATCACTCCAATAACAATTGCATACCTGTCTATCTATCTATCATTCATTCATTTGCTAACTATTAAGGAACACAAAAGAAAGAAATATATATAGTGCAATGCTGATTTCAGGGCACTAATCTTTGCAATTCCCAACACAATCACAACAAAACCCAATTCTGCCCATAGAAAGGCGGGCTCTGCAAAAGCCAGATCTTGCTCTTGAAATGGACCGTTAGCTTGCATACTGGGCCACGTATTGATTAGTTGCCACAGTTTATTTGTCATTTTCCTTTTAATTTTATCCTAGAGCATCACCCTCGGCTAAATGTCTTGAATGGCATCACTTGATCAGACATGCTGTCAGTTTCAACATTTCCAAGGACTTGATGCCCAGAACAACGGATTTGTCTTTTCTCACATTGGTCATGTTGATGGCCAATGGCTTTGCGCTGGAGACATTTTCTTCACGGTCTTTCCACAATGCCTCTCTGAGGAAAGGACAGCTATTTTTTGAGGAAATCTGAAAGAATTCATTTGGGGCAGAATGAGAACTTTCAAACAAGGACAAATCTCCAAGCTGACATCATCATCTTCATCATCACTCTCGCTTACAGGTGCTTACGCTGCGCCAGGCACGGCTCTATGCATCTTCATATCTTTTCATTCATTAAAGCCTCAAAACAACCCATAAGGTATTATCCTCATTCTGCTGAGACATGAAGAGGTTATGTGATTTGCCCAAACTCTGACAGCTCAAAAGTGGTTGATTCAGGGTCTGAACCCAAGTAGTCAGGCACAAGTCCATGCACTTCACTGCTAAACCAACCAACATTGCCTTTGGTTGAGTTTTAGAGAGGATAAATCTTAGTTTTGATTTATTAGCCAAACTTGCACTAAAAGTAATATCATTAAGTTCCTCGTTATGTCTTGAAGTTTTTCATATAGTTAAACTCAGGCAAAAAACATGTTTCCTCTTTTTCTCTGAGGGAGATGTATACCATCTCTATAAAATAAACCCATTTCAAGACATGTGAAATCTCCCCTAGATTTCTAGGTCTTATTTCTCATAAATTCTACTAAGAATTTCATGTAAGTTCTTTCAATTGATGCAGACAACATGTAGATGAGGTAACTGATGCCCAGAGCAATTAAATAACTTGACCATAATCATAAGTCAGTAAGTAACAAGGCCACACTTTTCCTTCTACCTGACTGTCTCCTTCCTGGGGCACAAGTTGACTTAGAATGTACCAGAAGTGTCCTGTTCAAGTGATTGGACTTGATTGATTTTACTACATTTGTGAAAATTACATTGCTAGTATCTCTAGAAAGGATTATAGTTTTAAATGTGCAAAATTATTCCAAATGATTTTGGAATTCAATTATTATTTATGCTTCAGTGCATAAAGGGGATCATGCAGGTTGGAACTTGGCCATCTGTGAGATCACATTTTGTGTTTTCCAGTAACCATGAAAACCCATGTAGCCTATGTGCTTTCTCCATTATTTTTTTTATTAAACATTTTATTATGGAAAATTTCAAACAAAGCTATAGAAAATAGTATAATTGAATCCCTATAACCACCCAGTATAATAATTGTCAAAAATTTTTCCATCATGTTTTATCTACATGTCCCCTTCACTTGTTTATTTGCTGGTGAGTATTTATTTTTTATTGAAGTATAGTTGACATACAATATGATGTTATTTTCTCCATTATTCTCTTTTTTAAAATTTATTTATTTATTTATTTATTTGGTTGCACCTGGTCTTAGTTGCAGCAGGTGGGCTCCTTAGTTGCAGCTCGCCAGCTCCTTAGTTGTAGCATGCATGTGGGATCTAGTTCCCTGACCAGGGATCGAACCTGGGCCCCCTGCATTGGGATCATGGAGTCTTAACCACTGCACCACCAGGTAAGTCCCCATTATTCTCCTTCTAAATTTTTATTTATTTACTTTAAATTTTTTTAATTAAGATGATTAACATACATTATATTAGTTTCAGTTATACTACATAATGATTCAATATTTGTATATATTGTGAAATGATCACCACAATAAGTCTAGTTAACATCCATCACCACATATAGTTGGAAAATTTTTTCTTGTGATGAGAACTTTTAAGATCTACTCTCTTAGCAAGTTTCAAATACGCGGTACAGTATTATTAACTATGGTCACCATGCTGTACATTACATCCCCATGACTTATTTATTTTATAAATGGAAGTTTGTACATGTTGACCCCCTTCACTCATTTTGCCCACCCTCCACCCCCTGCCTCTGGCAACCACCAATCTCTTCTCCATATCTATGAGTTTGGTTTGGTTTTTTTTTTGTTTTAAGATTCCTCACATAAGTGAGATCATATGGTATTTGTCTTTCTCTGTCTGACTTGTTGCACTTAGCATAATGCCCTCAAGGTCCGTCCATATTGTCACAAATGGCAAGGTTTCCTTCTTTTTTGAGGTTAATAATATTCCGTTGGATACATATACCACATCTTCTTTATCCATTCATTCATCGATGGACACTTAGGCTGTCTCCACGTCTTGGCTATCGTGAATAATGCTGCAATGAACATGGGAATGCAGATATCTTTTCAAGCTAGTGTTTTTGTTTCCTTTGGATAAATGCCCAGAAGTGAAATTGTTGGATCATATGGTAATTCCATTCTTAATTTTTTGAGGAAGCTCCACAGTTTTTCATAGTGGCTACATCAACAGTGCACAAGGGTTCCCTTTTCCCCATATCCTCCCCAGTACTTGTTATTTCTTGTCTTTTTTTTAACATAAATTTATTTTATTCATTTGTTTTTGGCTGCATTGGGTCTTCGCTGCTGCCCACGGGCTTTCTCTAACTGCAGCGAGCAGGGGCCGCTCTTCGTTGTGATGCGCGGGCTTCTCATTGCGGTGGCTTCTCTTGTTGTGGAGCACGGGCTCTAGGCATGCGGGCTTCAGTAGTTGTGGCGTGCAGGCTCAGTAGTTGTGGCTTGAGGGCTCTAGAGTGCAGGCACAGTAGTTGTGGTGCACGGGCTTTGTTGCTCCGCGGCATGTGGCATCTTTCCAGACCAGGGATTGAACCCTTGTCCCTTGCATTGGCAAGAGGATTCTTAACCACCGTGCCACCAGGGAAGCCCTCTTGTCTTTTTTTTCCTAATTTTTTAAAAAATTTATTTATTTTATTTATTTATTTTTGGTTATCTTGGGTCTTCGTTGCTGGGCGAGGGCTTTCTCTAGTTGCGGCGAGCAGGGGGCTACTCTCTGTTGCGGTGCCTGGGCTTCTCATTGCGGTGGCCTCTCTTGTTGTGGAGCATGGGCTCTAGGCACGTGGGCTTCAGTAGTTGTGGCACATGGGCTCAGTAGTTGTGGCTTGCGGGCTCTAGAGCACAGGTTCAGTAGTTGTGGCACACGGGCTTAGTTGCTCTGCGGCATGTGGGATCTTCCCAGACCAGGGCTCGAACCCGTGTCCCCTGCATTGGCAGGCGGATTCTTAACCACTGCGCCACCAAGGAAGCCCCCCTCTTGTCCTTTTGATGATGGCCATTCTAAGAGGTTTGAGATGGTATCTCACTGTGGTTTTGATTTGCATTTCCCTGATGATTAAGGGTGTTGAGCACTTTTTCATGCACATGCTGGCCATCTGTGTATCTTCTTTGGGAAAATGTCTATTCCGATCCTCTGTCCATTCTTTAATCAGATTATTTGATATTGTGCTATTGAGTCGTATGAGTTCTTTGTATATTTTGGAGAGAATGCTAGGGCCCTGATCACCCTCACCTGCTACCAGCTTGTAGGGAAGAGCTTCCACACTGGGAAACGGAAACTGAGAAGACCACAGGCTCCCATCCTCATCCAATGCTCAAAGCAATGGCTCAGGGGGAGAGTGGGTCCAAAAGAACAGATCGCTCTGAAGTGCTACCCAAAAGAACTGACTTAATTCGAAAGAATATGTGGAAATTTAAGCTTAAGGGTCTTCTAGAAAACATTGGAGGCTTTGATGGTGAGCAAGTAAGAGGAAGCTGGTAGCTCTATGAGAACAAGAAGCTAAACCATAGGCTATATTGTTTACTGAGATAATCCAGCCAAGAAGAGTGAAACAAATTTCTGGCATGAAAACAAACTTCAAAGACTTGCATCCTGAAGCTGACTCTGCCTAAACTGAATTGAATCAAACTATGACGTAATTTATGCCCCAAGAATTACCGAAAACAGTAGAGAAATCAGCCAGAAATTAGTGCAGGCGAACAGAAGGAGGTGGACAGCTTAACAGAGGTATCAGGGGGAAGAGACAAAGAGAGCCACGCTCAAACCGCTCTTATCCCAGGGTGGCTGGGCGCATGCTCAAAGCTGCACCATCTCAGGAGGCACATCAGAGGCTTTGGTTGTGTGCCATGTAAATTATATCTCAGTAAAGTTCTCAGCTAAAAAGTGACACAAATAAGAGCAAAAATCACTTCTATTTTATTCCTGTCAACAGTCATTTTAGAAGAACGTAGGCCTGCAATTCTTCTCTTGTGTGTGTTCATTCTTTGTTCATTTACCACAGAAGCCACAATGTATGTCAAAAGAAAAACAGGGACTTCCCTGGCGGTCCAGTGGTTAGGACTCCATGCTTTCACTGCCGAGGGCCCAAGTTCAATCCCTGGTTGGGGAACTAAGATCCGGCAAGCCGCGCTGCCAAAAATATTGATTTCGTGAGATATTACAGAAAAAGCCGAATGAACTTTTTGGCCAATCCAATAAATAAAATAAAATGGACCGAATCAATGTGTTTTTTTAAAAAAGGACTTCCCTGGTGGTGCAGTGGTTAATAATCCACCTGCCAATGCAGGGACGTGGGTTCGAGCCCTGGTCCGGGAAGATCCCACATGCTGCGTAGCAACTAAGCCCGTGTGCCACAACTACTGAGCCTGCGCTCTAGAGCCCGTGAGCCACAACTACTGGGCCCACATGCCACAACTATTGAAGCCGCGTGCCTAGAGCCCGTGCTCCACAATGAGAAGCCATCACAGTGAGAAGCCCGTGCACCACAACAGAGTAGCCTCTGCTCACCACCACTAGAGAAAGCCCACACGCAGCAACAAAGACCCAACACAGCCAATAAATAAATAAATTTATTTTAAAAAAAGAGAAGAAAAATAGATGTTGTGACAATTTTGCCAGTGTAATCTCCCTCCCAGTGTATTCTACAGCGCAGCCACTTAGACACCCTCAGCGTCAGAATAGCCCGGACGTCAAACAGCGAGACACAGGGCAGGTTGGGAGGATCTGAGGAAATCCATTTTTTCACTCCATACCAGGTAGAGTTCTTGATGCTTGGTTTCAGGCCTGCTTTGATGAGTCTTCTGTGTCTCTTTAAGATCACCACATTGGACACACCCCAAACTTAGATTAGCAAAGGAGTGCAATTAGCAAGCATTGTCTCTTTTGCAAAATCTCTTTCTTCGGAAGTTACTGGATGACACGGAGAGACCTCAAATTTGATGTGTCCAAATTTGAGCTCATCAGCCTCCTCCCACCTCCACCACCCCTGCTCCTTCTATATCCTCAATACCAGCTGGACACAAACCAGAAAACTGAGTCATTGTAGATTCCTCCATCTCTCTCAGCCACACATCCCATCAGCCACTCATCAGCCTACCCCCCTAACGAGCCCACATCTTTCTGCTCTCTTTTAGTTCTCTTACTGGCCTAGCTCAGGCCCTCATCAACTCTCCCTAGGATCTTCATATCCCAGTACTCTCCTAGCTTATACCACCGCCTTTAGTCTTATCCCCATCTGACTTGTTTTCACACGGGATCAAGTCCAAGTTGCCCAGTTCCTTAGCATGGCATATACGGCCCTTCATTATCTGGCCCCACTTTATCATCCAAGCTTCACCGCTCAACACTCTATGCTCAGGCCCATCTCCACACTCTTGACACTGCTCCTCCCTCTGTCTAGACTGACCTGGCCCATATTTTTCAACCATCTAAAACCTATTCATCCCTTCAGAATCAGCTCAGGAGTCATCTCCTCTGGGTAGCCCTCCCTGATCCCCAGACTACATTAATGGTCCATCCTCTGTTTTCCTACAGCTCTTTGTGCACAACCCTATCTCCGCACTATACTGAAAGTCTTACCTTACTTGGAAGTTTTCCCCATTAGACTGTGAGCTCCTTAAAAACATGGACTGCATCTTATTTTTCCTTATATCACCAGCTCCTAGCACAGGGCTTGACCTGGAAAGGATGCTTAATGTATGTGCTGCAAGAGCGAGCCCCAATCTGTTGCTCAGTCAATGTTTATTGGATTCAAACTTCTTGACTTTTGACACTTGACAATACAGTGGATAGTTGGTTAGCTACACCTCCTCTATGTTCACGGAGTGTTCCCCTTCCACCGGGATTATCACACTCTATTTTTTTTTTTTTTTTTTTTTTTTTGCAGTACGCGGGCCTCTCACTGTTGTGGCCTCTCCCGTTGTGGAGCACAGGCTCTGGACGTGCAGGCTCGGCAGCCATGGCTCACGGGCCCAGCCGCTCCACAGCATGTGGGATCTTCCCGGACCGGGGCACGAACCCGCGTCCCCTGCATTGACAGGCAGACTCTCAAGCACTGCGCCACCAGGGAAGCCCCACACTCTATTTGTATGGCATTTTCTTGTTTATTTACTTGTCTGGCTCTTCACTAAATGGTACTGGCTCATGAGGAGAAGGGCCTAAGTCTTGTCTTGCTCACTGCTGAATCCTTGGTGCAGAGCTTACCCAGTAAGCATGGCAGAAGTGACCCTCTGGGCAGGTGAGCAGATGTGAAAGGAGAGACTGCACTGGGCATGCCTAGTTCTTCTGCCCCATGGCACCAACCAGATGGAGTGCAGAAACACTGGCAGTGTCGCTCTAGCAGAAGTCCCCCCAATACAAACACAAGCCCCAAGAAATGGAGGAGCCCACCAGCAATGATCACCAGCTAAGCTAGATTAAAACTGTAGTACTCAACCTTCAGTATTGTCCAGTTGTTGCCACAGAAAGCTTTTGGAAGGGATTTTCTTCCCTGGCAATGAATGAAGAATTAGGAGTAAAGATAAAATCTAGAGAGAGAAAGTATCAGTAAAACTGTTTCAGAAGGCTGTGCTGAGAACTGTACTAGTCATTGCAGGACGGCCATCAATTGTAACCAACTTAACGTCAAACACAGAATCTTAAAGGAGCATCTCTGTGGTCAGAGCGCCAGCATCCAGGTATTGATCAAGTGTAAAATGCCTCCTCTCCCGCACTACCTCTTTCATGCACGCCTTTCTCCTTCTCTGTTAAGGCCCCAGTTTCCAGCACACGAGCACCAGCAGAATTACAGGTGTCCCTCTAAAAACCAAGAAAAAAAGTTGACCACTTTTGGTCAACTGCTAGTGTGAAAATACAAAGACTTACTGAATATTCATAGGTACCTGGATTAGGTGGGTCCGCCCACACACAGGTAAGCGAACTTGGTCATTCCTCGCCAATGAGTCAGTGGCCAAGCGACATGTTACTTATTTGAGCAGGCCCATGTCACCATCACTATGAACAAAAGATGCTGTCTGATGTCTTAGTGTAGACCCTTACTGAAAAAAGCTTTGCCAGAGAAGAAACTCCTTTGTAGTTTGAACTCTCGGATGCCAGAGTTTATTATGCACCCATCCTTTCATCAACCTCCTAGATGTTCTAACTCTAATATTAACTTCTAAAGTGAAGCTTGAATAAAACTATTTTTAAATAAATTTATTTATTTTATTTATTTATTTTTGGCTGTGTTGGGTCTTTGTTGCTGCACGCGGGCTTTCTCTAGTTACGGCGAGCAGGGGCTACGCTTTCTTGCAGTGCTTGGGCTTCTCATTGTGGTGACTTCTCTTGTTGTGGAGCACGGGCTCTAGGCGCGCGGGCTTCAGTAGTTGCAGCACGCGGGCTCAGTAATTGTGGCTTGCAGGCTCTAGAGCGCAGGCTCAGCAGTCGTGGTGCATGGGCTTAGTTGCTCCGCCGCACGTGGGATCTTCCCGGACCAGGGCTCGAACCCATGCCCCCTGCATTGGCAAGCGGATTCTTAACCACTGTGCCATCCAGGAAGCCCTAGAAGTATTTTTGTTTGGGAACTTTCTTGAGATTTCCTGTGATGACCACTGACACTGTAAAGTAGGGTCGAGCACTAAATCTGGGTTTTGCTCCCCTAGAAGAAGGGAAAGTGTGCTAACGTTTGTTGAATGTCCCCTCTGAATCAGAAACTGAGCTATGCACTTTATATGTGCTCTTTCCGTCAACCCTTGAAATAACCCTGTTTTCCAAATAAAGCTACCGAGGCTCAAGAAGAGTCACGAGGTCACCAGGTCATCACTGATAAAACTAGGGTGCAGCTCCAGCTCTGGTTCACCTCAAAGCGCATGTCCTTGCTCACTACCCCACCACACCGTTCTCTTGGTGACTAGATGCTTGAGAGAAACAAATCTAGCCAAAGGTGATCTGCGTGCGGCTTCTCTAGTTCAATATTCTGGAAAGGCATCGATTCAGGTAGCAATTGTTTTAGGACGGCTTTTCCATTTGTAATGCTTGTAACTGGATTTCCCACTAACCAGAAAAGAGTGGCATGGTATATGCACTACTTTCATGATCACAGTGCTTGAAATAAATACTACATAATTTCAACACCTTCCCTCATACCTCAAAACAGAGAGACAGTGATGCACTAATGGAATATATTACACTGAAGGCCCACTTAGGCTTTTACCAAATTCGTTGAATTATAAGTCAAACACCGAATGGAAGGACTTATCAGGTAAACACAGTTAAAATGCATAGCTTTCCTGACAGGCGGATGTTCATTAAACACATATACAGGTGCTATTAATTTTTAATTTATCATATGTGGAGTTTGTACCTCCAGATAACATTTTTGGGGTCTCTAACTGGGAAGTGTTCCAGGATGATTATTAGGGGTGGGACGGATATTCCAAACCCATACCTGTTCAGATAAATGGAGATGTCATTAGCAACAAGAAGTAAGTGATCATGGCTTCTCTCGTTTTTTATAAATTATACTAAATAACCATAATGCTGCAATTTAGTGGTCCAAAGTTCATTCTATTCAGCAGGCTATCCATAGTCAACAGTTTAAAGAAAAGAGACCTGCTGAGAAAATAGTGGTCTAATCAGATGCCATAAAATCGAGCTGATGAGATGAGTCCCATTTCTTTTTTTGTAAGGGGATTCTAATGAAGCAATGCTTGAAGGGGATTCATAACTTTGGGTCCCCTGTTTCATTATTCAGGTCAGCTGCACCCAGTTCCAAACGAAGCTAGGGAACCTTAATCCTACAGGCTATTTGTAGATATGCTGGCTCATGCAGGCGACTTATTAAATCCTAAATTCCTGGCTGCCAAATTGTATACATTGTCTTGGTTCCTACAAGGATTATGAGAAGGCTTTGGGGAAAAGGGCAAGTATTGAAGTATTGAAGGATGGTGCCTCGAAAACTAATTCATAGATGTTGAAAGTGGGAGACAAGAGGACCACATGTGTACAGGACCATAACAGCTCTCACAAGGCTCAGGTGGGTAAACACAGGCAGGTTTAAGAGGGAAGTTTCCATGACACATCTAGTAGTACACCTTCCTCTCCGGAAACAGCCTGAGGAGGGAGGATAAGGCAGGGTGACCATCTACCTAGCATCTGCCAGTCAGGCCCGTGGGCCTTGAGAAATCATCCCCCTGCCAGTATACAAGTATCTCCTTCCAGAGAGGTGAAAACAACCCAACTGGTAGTTCCCAAATTTATTCCATTAATATTTTCCCATTGGAGTCTTATTTCTCACAGGAATTATATTTAAAGCAACTCCAGCATGGTAAGTAGAAAATGGATATATTTCCTTTTGGCAGCACTGAAGAGTTTGGGGATGTATTTTTAATGCCCACCTTCAGTGCTGGAAGCCTGACAACAGAATCGGTCAGCAGATCCTGGGGAGCAGGAAGCCTTCCTGCTGCAGCTCTTGGCTGCTGCCTCTCAGATCCCTGCCCCCAACACTGGGCTGTGTCTCACTTTCTTCCAGGAGAAACTAAGGCCCTGGAGAGAAAGGAGCTCAAGCCGCTGTTGAGATTAAAGGAGGCAATGCATGCAAAGCTTTTAGCAAGGTGCTTGGTATATAATAAGCACTCAATAAATGATAGCTAATATTATTATTACTATTACTATTACCATCATTATCACAGGAGGAGGTAGATCACATTTTTGTATTCTTTTTAATATTTATTTTTATTTTATTGTGGAAAGAACACGTAACATGAGATCTACCTTTTAACAAATTTTAAGTGTACAATATATTATTGTTGACTCCAGGTACAATGTTGCACAGCAGACCTCTAGAATTTATTCATTTTTCTTGAATGAAACTTTATGCCCGTTGATTAGTAAGTCCCCATTCCCCCTGCCCCCAGCCCCTGGAAAATACCATTTCCCTCTTTGATTCTATGAATTTGACTGTTTTAGATACCTCATATGAGTGCCATCATTGCAGTATTTGTCTTTCTGTGACTGGCTCATTTCACTTAGTATAATGTCCTCAAAGTTCATCCATGTTGTCGAATACTGCAGAATTTCTTTTTTTTTAAAGATGAATAGTCTTCCATTTTATGTATATACCACAGTTTACTTATCCATTTATCTGTCAGTGGACATTTAGGTTGTTTCCACATCTTGCTTATTGGGAATAGTGCTGCTATGAACACAGGAGTGCTAAAATCTCTTCAAGCTACTGATTTCAGTTCTTTTGGATAAATATCCAGAGGTGGGATTGCTGGGTCATTTGGTAGTTCTATTTTTAAAAAAATATTTATTTATTTGGTTGCACTGGGTCTTAGTTGTGGTAGGCGGGCTCCTTAGTTGTGGCTTGCCAGCTCCTTAGTTGCAGCACACGGGCCCCTTAGTTGTGGCATGCAAACTCTTAGTTGCGGCATGCATGTGGGATCTAGCTCCCTGACCAGGGATCAAACTCGGACCCCTTGCATTGGGAGCACAGAGTCTTGTCCACTGCACCACCAGGGCAGTCCCTGGTAGTTCTATTTTTAATTTTTTGAGAAAACTCCATACTGTAGTGGCTGCATCATTTTGCATTCCCAACAATAGTGTACAAGGGCTCCAATTTCTCCACATTCTTCTGGGTTTTTTGGATAAGAGCCATCCTGACAGGTGCTATCTCACTGGGGTTTTGATTTGTATTCCCCTGATGATTAGCGACATTCAGCATCTTTCATATACCTGTTGGCCATTTGTATTGTCTTCTTTAAAGAAATATTTATTCAAGTCCTTAGCCCATTTTTAAATTGGGTTACTAGGGTTCTGGGGTTTTGTTTTGTTTTACTATTGATTTGCAGGGCTTCCTTGTATGTTTTGAAGGTTAGCTCTGTGTCAGACATATGGTTTGGAATTATTTTTCCCCATTCCATAGGTTGCCTTTTCACTCTGATGACTGTTTCTTTTGCTGTGCCGAATATTTTTAGTTTGATGAAACCCCACTTCTTTATTTATTATTTTGTTGCCTGTGCTGTTGGTATCATATCTGTGAAATCATTAGCAAGACCAACATCATGAAGCTTTTCCACTAGGTTTTCTTCAAGGAGCTTTACAGATCTGATTATTACATTTAAGCTTTTAATCCATTTTGAGTTGATTTTTATGTTTGGTGTAAGGTAAGGGTCCAATTAGAATTCTTTTGAATGTGGACATCTAGTTTTCCCAGCACCATCTGTTGAAGAGGCTATCCTTTCCCATTTATTGCTAGCACTCTTGCCAAAGATCAGTTGATGGTACATGTATGTAATTATTTCTGGGCTTTCTATTCTTTGCCATTGATCTATATGTCTGTCTTTATGTCAGCACCTTACTGTTTTGATTACTGGGGCTTTGTAATATATGTTGAAATCAGCAAGTGTGATACCTCCAGTTTCATTCCTCTTTCTCAAGATTGATATGGCTCTTCATGGTCTTTTCTAGTTCCATATGAATTTTGGAATTGTTTTTCTATTTCTGTAAAGAGTGCCTTTGGGATTTTGATAGAAATTGAATTGAAACTGTAGATCACTTTGGGTAGTATGGACATTTAACAATAATAATTCTTCCAATCCTTGAACATGAGACTTCTTTCCATTTGCTTGTGTCTTGCTAAATTTCTTTTATCAACATTTTGTAGTTATCAGTACACAAGTCTTTCACCTCCTTAGTTAAGTTTCTTCCCAAGTATTTTATTCTTTTTGGTGGTATTGTAAATGGGACTGTTTGCCTAATTTCCTTTTCAGATAGTTCACTGTTAGTATATAGAAATGCAACTGCTTTTTATGTCACTTTGTATCCTACATAACAGTTTCTTTTAATGGAGTCTTTAGGATTTTCGATATATAAAATCATGTCATCTGCGAATACAGACAGTTTAACTTCTTCCTTTCTGATTTGTATGCCTTTTACTTCTTTTTCTAGCCTAATTGCTCTGGCTAGGACTTCCAGAACTATGCTGAATAGGAGTAGCAAGAGTTGGCATCCCTGCCTTGTTTCTGATTTTAGAGGTAAAGATTTTAATTTTTCACCATTGAGTATGATGTTAGCTGTGGGCTTGTCATATATGGTTTTATTATGTTGAGGTACATTCCTTCTGTAGGTAGTTTGTAGAGAGGTTTTATCATGAAAGGTGTTGAATTTTGTCAAATGTTTTTTCTGCATATATTGAGATGATCATGTGATTTTTATCCTTTATTCTGTTACTGTGGTAAATCACATTAATTGATTTCCATGTATTCTTGCATTCCAAGGATAAATCTCACTTGTTCATGGCATATGATCCTTCTGATATGCTGTTGGATTTGGTTTGCTAGTACTTTGATGAGGATTTTTGCATCTATATTTATCAGGGATATTGGTCTGTAATTTTCTTTTCTAGTGATGTTTTTGTCTGGCTTTGATATCAGGGTAATGCTGGCCTCACAAAATGAGTTTGAAAGTGTTCCCTCCTCTTTAATTTTTTGGAAGAGCTTGAGAAGGATTGGCATTAATTCTTTTTAAAACATTTGGCAGAATTCACCTGTGAAGGTATTTGGGGTTTTTGTTTGTTGGAAGGTTTTTAATTATTGATTCAATTTCCATACTAGTCATAGGTCTGTTCAGAGTGTCTAGTTTTTCATGATTTAATCTCGGTAGATTGTATTTTTCTAGGAATTTACCCATTTCTCCTAGGTTGTCCAATTTGTTAGCCTATAATTATTTACAGTAGTCTTTTATGATCCTTTTTATTTCTGTAGCATTAGTTGTAATTTCTCCTTTCATTTCTGATTTTATTTGTGTCCTCTTTTTTTTTTTCTTAGCCAATCTAACTAAGGACTTGTTGATTTGTTCATCTTTTCAAAAAACCGACTCTAAATTTCATTGGTTTTTAAAATTGTTTTCTATTTCTTATTTCATTTATTTCTGCTCTAATCTTTTCTGGTTCCATATGATAACTCTGTGATAACTTCTGATAACTTTGTGCTGTCTTCTTTTTCTAGCTCCTTGAGGTGTAAAGTTAGGTTACTTTGAGATCTTTCTTCTTTTTCAATATAGGTATTTACTAGCATGAATTTCCCTCTTGGTATTATTGCTTTTGCTGCATCCCGTAAGTTTTGGCATGCTGTGTTTTCATTTTCATTTGTCACGAGGCATATTCTAATTTCCTTTTTTGGTTCGTTCTTTGACGCAATGGTTGTTTAAGACATATGTCACTTCTAATATGTTGAAAATTATACTGGATTTTTGTTTTCTAATATCCCAGTAAAGTGTATGTGGCCAGAATGGGCTCACCAAAATGAGATCAACTTGTCTTGCCAGTGAAATCCTTTCAGTAAAGCTTGATCCTTCTTAACAATAAGGCAAGTGACCAGTGACCCAGAGTGCAAATAAAGCAGAAGATTTCTTTTCTGGGTATTATATGGCTTAGAAACCAGGAATCAGGGGTATCCCATCTCTGGCCTCATTCATTAATTCGACAAACATTAGTTGAACACCCATGAGGTGCCAGGCCCACGATGGATGTTGGGAATAGACTGATGAGCAAAATAGGCAAAATCCCTGCCTTCATGTAACTTACAGTCTCGTGCATGGGGAAGGGGAGAGGAGGGGAGGTAACGAGATAGACATTGAACTTATCCTACTGGAAGGTTGTGTGCTTGAAACAATGTGCATGATACCAAAATGATTATATCAAAGGGAAACTTCCCAGAAGAAATAATAGGAAAGGCTTTCAGTCATTTGTAGAGCACTAGCGCTTGATGTCAATTACTTGCTTATCAGACGTAGTCAAAACAAATCACTGAAGCTGCTCTTGGGTCTGACTTCCTCACCCAGAGGAAGAGGCAAAGCATGGAAAGAAATTCTGTGAAACTACTTCCACCATTATACTGCCCCATGTGAAGGTGAAGTTAAACATGTCACATGTGATCCCTAAGACCATGGAAGTGAGAAGGGGATACTCTATATTGCCTTCACTGGTGACTTGCTATGACCAGTCATCATTCCAGCACATATTTATTGAGCTCCTTAATATTCCAGGGGATACACAGTGGTCCCTGGTCCCATGGAGCTTACATTCTAGTGACCGGCCTTGCATCACCACCCGGTGGTGGTGATCTCATATTTTGTAGGCTATGCTGTGCACAGTGGTAAGAGATAGTTAAATAAAGATGGAGGTAGACTGGAAGCGTATGCCAGGCATAAAGAACAACGAATGCAAAGGCCTGGAGACAACAACAAGCTTGGAGTGTATGAGGGACAGAGAAAAGGCCAGTGGGATAGGAGCCTAGTGAGTGAAGGAGAGATTTGTGGCAGAGAAGGCTGGAAAGTTTTCTGGCTTGTTCCCCTGGATACATGGTGGCGTCATTCACTGGGATAGGGACCACGGAAGGAAGAGGTCATTATAGATTGCCACAGCTCCCTGCTCACTGTACAATGTCGCCACATGACCATCCTAGGCTTGAGGTCACTAAGGTCATTCCCAGCTTACTAACAGGCAAGCTTCGAACCCTATTTGTGAAGCAACTGTTTAAAACCCAGAGTTTGTTGTCCCATAAAGTTATGGTTTATGTAGCCAGCAGATGG
This sequence comes from Delphinus delphis, assembly GCF_949987515.2. Lineage (NCBI taxonomy): Eukaryota > Metazoa > Chordata > Mammalia > Artiodactyla > Delphinidae > Delphinus > Delphinus delphis. The sequence goes on from NC_082704.1 coordinate 9,551,996, forward strand.
ACTGTTATTTTGGAAATTTCATTTTCTTGGACCCAAGTGTGTGGCTGGAGTAAACCCAGACTAAATGCTATCCATGGAGGGGCTCCGTCCATGTCAAGGCGCTGGAGCAGCCATTGACATCATCTCAATGCTGCCTGTAGTTAGTGCTCATCAAATGCTGATGTGCTCCCCACATTTCCCAGCCCCCCTTCCAGTTGGGCAGCCAAATGGCAGCCAAAGCGGCCACATGTTCTGGGTGGTGTAGCCACAAGATGGAAGACGTCTGTCAGTCTAGGTTTCTGAGTGACTATGTGGTACAAAGCCACACTGACTCATGTAAGGCATGTAAGCATGTGAGTAAAGCACAAGTGTGTGTCACCTTAAGCCACTGAAATGGTGGGTAGTCACAACACTGTAAAGTAGCCTCCCTTGACTGATATAGTGGTTGTCTGCCCCTTGGCCTTCTAAATACACTGGCCCCTACCAGGTACCATGCCCCTTCTGGAGGAGGGGTCAGTTTGGCCATGACTAATCCACCTGTTTCAGACATCTAGCTAGGCTTGTCCTCCTACTCACTTTCTCAAAATGCAAATGTTTACTCTCATTTCCTCCACTTCCTGGCCACACAGCCTGGCTTTCAATAACTGCTCCCCACTGCCTACTCAGCTTCATGACGTATTTGCATGCCCTTCTCTGGCTTATTGACTTTGAGTTCCCACTTGCTTCTCCTCTCTGCCCACTCTCCTGGTTTGGGCATCTTTTCAGCTATATCCAGGATACTCTCACCAACAACCCTAGCACTGCCCCCAAGCCTCACTGAGCCCCATCCCCGCAAGCTAAGAAAATTTAGACAATAATAAACAAAGTAACAAATGGTTTTTGCTGGAGAAGCAATACTGAACAAGAGGTATGTAGGGCAAAGGTGAGACTGACAATGAGATATGAGGTCAGAAACCAGGAGCACTGGGAACCAGCGCAGAGTGTGAAATCGCTCAGGACCAAACCTCTGAATGGTGCCTGGCTGACTGAGATGAACTCCCCAAACCCACTTCTTCATGTGATACCAGCTGTGTGGTGTAAGGACATGCCCCACAGCTAAAAAAACCAGAAAAGGTAGGATCTGACACCTGTAAAACTCAAGACTCGAGATAACATTATTTCTGTGAGAAAAGTTTTCCAGAGCTGTAGCCTGGCCTGACAAGAGTACAGCTCTGCCCTGCTGCCCTGGCAGATGCAGTGGGGATATTTCCACTCCGACAAGCAGAGGAAGCAGGAACCACTGGTGAAGACTTCTACAGCTGAAGACAGTTTCCATTGGTGGGACCTGGACTGAAGTCGTAGAACTTCTTTTCCCATGAAGGGGATCTGTTTAAAGTCTTACACTGGCAGCTGCCTATAGTCCTCTGTGTTTGCGTCAGAGCCAATTTGGGGTCAGACCATATACACCAAAGTTGTGGGCCCTCTCATGTACAATGTCTTGATGACTTCTGCATAGGGAGCTTTTATTCCTGGTTGAAGGCAGATACTAAGCAAGACAGTAAAAAAAAGGAAATGGATAGTGTGGGGGCTAGAAACAAAGGACACCAAGAGATACCAGCTCCAGACACCCTACTTCCATAGCTGGCTGGAAGGTTAAACATCTCTAGGTCTAAGCTGTCATCTCATTCCCTAACACAACCACTATCCCTGTCATAGCTGTATGACCTAACTTTTTTGCAGGAGGAGCAAAAGCCACTGGATCGTTTTTCCTTTCGCTCTATCTCACCATAGCACTTTGCAGGTAGTAGTTGCTGAATGATATTTGTTGCCCTGAGATTTTTTCTGTCTGAAAAGCAACCATCCCAGTACATTTCCTTCTCCATTCTAATGAACTCCAAACCATCTTACTTTGTTTTCCTTTCTTTCCATCAGCCCTAGAAATTCCAGAACACTGTCTGTACGATGGAAGTACTAAGATCTCAGAACGAATATACACTTGCTTCTACTCTTCCTTAGAGACTCATCAGGACCATGGGGGAGAGTCAGTCAACTAACAAGCATCTACTTGTACGCCTACAGTGTGCCAGGCAGGCAGCAGCTGCAGGGTAATTACAGCTCCTTGGAGAAAGCTCCAGATCCCAAATGATACTGTCATTAATAGTTTCCACTGTCATCTGCTTTCCCCACATATTAAAGTGTCACTGGTTCTAATTACTCAGTATGTCATCCTTGCTGTCAGCTTTACGTTTCTCTATGTCTTCACAGACGAGGCAAGTCTAGACATTATAGCAGGTAACAGGCCAAGAAAATTCAGTTTATTCTGATTACCTATCATTTGTAGACCAATTTCTAGTTTTTATCAAGGATATGCACAGCACTTCCCAGTAGGGCCCTGTACCAAGTACTTGACAATACATTGACATGTTTTAAGTGTAACTCAGCATTCCTCAAGGAACAATGTTTTAATGCCGGGTCCAGCAAACTAAGGCCCATGGGCCAAATCCTGCCTGCTGGCCACTTGTTTTTGTAAATAAAGTTTTATTAGAATACAGCCAGGCCCACTTTTTTTTGTTTTGCATATTGTCTGTGGCTGTTTTTATGCAGTACAGCTATGGATGGGGGAAAACAACTGAAATAGCTCCCTCGTCTCAAGTGCCCGATGTTTGCCACAGCTGTCACATTCATTATTTCACACAGTCCCTATGACCCCTCTGACGTAATACTAGCTGGCATTTATTGTGCTAATCAGACTCATGTTTTTAATCTGATGCCCCTAAATTTAGTTGGGAAAAGATTACAATTTAATTTCCATTTCACCTCTAACTGAAAGCAAGCACTCCTTCCCTTATGAATGTCGGTAACAAATCAAAGTCCTATTGGCAATACCTGTGCCTTTATCACCAGCAGCAAGATCACAGGTACTTCCCCAGTCACTGCAGCCACTGCAGTTCTCACGATACCATTTCCATTCATTATTGCTTTGAAATAGTGGTAGATATTTGACAGACTCTAAATCTGTTATTTATTTAATGTGCTATCAGGGAAGCACATATACCACAGATCTGTTTTTAAAAATACGTTGATAACTTTATTTCATTATAACTCGTTTCCGCTTTGTAATCTAAAGTACTGTATTTATGCATTTAAGAGTATTATTCTGAGAAGGAGTCCAGAGGCTTCAGCAGACTGCCAAAGGAAGCCATGCGCAAGAAGGTTAGGCAGCTCTATGTCAAGTGCATTAATTCTCTGAGTACTCACAACCAACCTGGGTGATGGGTACTATCACCTCTGCCCACCCTCTCTTTACACAGCAGTACAATGGGGGAAAAGGAGAATGAGTAAATTGCCCAAGGTCACACAGCTAGTAGTGGGGCTGAGATTTGAATCCAGACAGTCTGAGCCCAGAGCCCATGCTCTTCTTAGTCAATATCCTATACTATACTACTTTCGTTGCGTCATTATTCCCACTTTACAGGTGAGGAAACCAGTCCTTTTTCTAAAGGCTGAAGGTGATGGATGTTGTGAGTAGTAAAAAGGAATAAGCATTTCTTGAGCACCTACTGTGCCAGGCTCTTTCCAAACATCTCTCATTTTATCCTCTAAATAGCCCTCAGGGTTTTGACTGATGAGTGAACAGAGACCTGGGGAGGATAAGCAACTCACTCACCATCAATGCTGCTGGCAGACCGTGGTGCCCATGTCTGCTCACATCCAGAGTGCCTCTGCTCTCTTTCTCAATTACACTGTGCTAATTAATTAGTATGTAAATTATCTCAGGCAATCCTGAGGTCTTATTTCATTCATGGGTTTTTCAGTGAGAGAAAAATATTGCAAGGAAATACTCATACTCATGCCCTTTCCTACTAAAGCCAAAATTATTTTCATCAAAACAGATGGGCTAAATTAGTATGGATCTGCACAGTGGATTTTTAAGAAAAATATTTCAAGTGAGGTTTAAGAATTCACAAAACCACATGTAAGAACTAAATTTAAAAATAAAGTGGTAGGTTGATATTCATTACTAGGATGGATGTTTCAAGTGAAAATATAATACTGGCAAAGGTTACTTCCAAGCAAGAAAATTGACATCATCATAAAGACTTTTTTTAAAAAAGGAATTGCAAGAAATCATGGCACAAACCTGTTTTAAGAGTTTCATATAAAATGGTTTAAACAATACTGAGTTAACATCAAAAAGTATATTCTTGCTCAATTACTTGTCCTGATTCCCTCAGTAAACTTCAAATCAAGGCAAAGTGTCAAGTATTTTGTACCAGTTACAATTTACAAGTCAGGGAAAGCAGCTATGGATGGGAAACTCTTTTTCTGGGTAAGAACCGCTTTGCTTAGATCTGAACTGCTTATACTCACAAATCACAGTGTCGTTCAGACATGGCCTAAGCTTTTCCTTGGCAATAATGCTAAAGTCGGCCCTAAGAGAATGCAGAAACCCCGCCCCCAGAAAGCCGTTTCATTAGCGGCCTGCCTCTTCCTGCTAGGAGAGCTGCGTTTCCGAAGGCTCTCAGTGGTCACAAACCACGTTTCTAATGCAACTAAAAGATTCCTCTTCATGGACACTTAATGATGCCGAGTGTGTCATTATGACAAAAACAAACAAAACCTTGTGTCTTCAGAAAGGAAACCTAGGCCCTCATAGTCCAGAAATGAACACAGAGGAGTGAAATGAAATAGCCCGTGTTTGAAGAAGCCCTTCAGGATTCTATGGGGCATAGGAGAAGGAGGCCCTGAATTTGCATTTGGCAGATTGCAGTCCTGGCTGCGCAACGTTTAGCCCCTCTGAACCAGCTACTTCATTTGCTCAGTGGCATCGGATTCCACCAGAGTCAGATCCAGCCATTTATTTATTCAACACCGTGCGCCAGGTCCTGTGTTAAGTATGGGGTGGTCGCGGTCGGTAAACGACGCGTGGGACCCAGGTATGTGAGAATACTCGGCTACTGGTAATGTCTAGGATATTCTTATCCTTATTACACTGTCACCATCTCACCGTCTCTGAAGCCTCCCTCTTTAGTCTGTTCAGTCTGTTTCTATTTTGAACAATGTTTGTTATTTTCTCTAATAACATAAATGATTTGTGACCATGTTCAATGATCTAGAAAACACGAAAAAGTACGAAGAGAAAATAAAACACCCATAGTCATGTTCCAATGAGACAACGCCACCCAGTCAAAAAGATTCATTAGACAAGAACTAAGGGAGCAGAAACCCATCTGGCTGAACCACGCATCTCTGCACTCGTCCTTCCCACCGTCCATCCAATCAACAGTGTCAGCCCCTGCGTAGTTGCTGGGTGTGAGGGGCGCGGCGGGGCGTAGGACCCCAGGCATCCCGCATCCCCTGCCCCACGGGATGCAGGGGGTGCTGGAGGTGGGGGGCAGGGAACTCGCGGCCTCCCCCCTCCATCTTTTCCAGGAGAGGAAGCGAGAACATCTTTGTCGCGGTCGACCCCGCGGCGTGCCCGCTCCCCGCGGAAACCGGGGAGACATTCCTACCCCGGCCCCTCGGGTTCCAGGGCACGCTCCATCTGGAGGGCCGCCGCTCGCTCGGGCCGGGAGATTCCTTCATTTCTAAGAAAAGCGCCTCATCTGCGGCAGGCGGCCCCCGCCGACCCCCGCGCCCCCTCCCCTCGGCCGCCTCCCGCTCGTCCGCTCGGGATTGGATCAATGCGGCGGAGCGCTAGGTGCCGGGCCTCCGTGCCCTGGGATCGCCCAGCCCGGGGCCTCGGGGGCCGAGCGTATCAATTCAGGCCCACTGAACTGTATTTCCCCGGCCCGGGCCCGCCCCCGGCCTTTGTGCCGCGCCCGGCCCGCCCCCTTTGCTCACTCTCCCTTCATGCTTTGTTTGGCAAACACAAAACGCCCGGCCCGGCGGCGGGCCCTTTTCAAGCTTCGCAGGCAGCACTTGAAAACGCCGCGAGGCTCGGGTACCTGGGAACACCTCCAGGGGCCGGGCCGGGTGGACTCCGAGGGGGCCGGGCCCCCGCCGCGCGCGCGCCCCCTGAGGCTGCCGGGCCGGGGCTGGGGCCGCGCGGCGCGGGCTTCCCCAGCGCGCCACCCCAGATGCCCCAGGCACCAAGACTTCTTGCAGGCGCCGGCGTTCCCTTTGAAAATCCGGGGCACTTCGGGGGCCCCCTCGCCTCGCCTTTGTGTTTTAAATGGCCCAGAAGTTCACTTGACACAGAATTTAGAAGCCTGAGAACCGGTGTGGATGATGCAGCCGGAGCTCTAACCTCGGCAGCCTGCACAGGCCACCGAGGGCTGCAGAGGCTCTGGCTCAAGAATAGTAAGAATAAAAGCAGCAACTTAGGTTGAAGAAACAGCAGCTACCGTTTCTTAAGCGCTTACTATGCGCCAGGCGCCGTGCTAAGCGCTTCACAAGCATGACGACAGTTAGACTTCATTTACAACCTGGGGATGTGGAGATTAGGGCCTCTGGTACTGACAAGGAAGCTACGATCAGAGGGGCTAAGAAGCTGGCTCCTAACCCCTACCGTATACTTCCTCAGTCTGGTGTTCCCTTTACTTAAATAGTGGGATCTGTTGACATCTTTTGGCTCCTAACAAGAAATGATTTGTTTTCTTCCTTTCCTGAACATGCCATGCTCTGCTGTGTTTTTGCCAGTTGTCTTCATAGCCTGAGTTGAAGAAAGTTTTTAGGTGTTGTCACATAATCATTACTAGAGTAGCCATACTTTGTTGAAGATTTCTGGTGTGCCAGGTACTTAAGTGATTAAATACCTCCTGTCACTGGATCCTCACAACCATCCTCTGGGGTGGGTTCTGCTAGTTTCTGCACTTTACAGCAGGGAAACTCAGCAAGGTGAAGTACCAATAACTTACCCAAGGTCACAAAGCCAGTGAGGACCTGGCAGAACCAAGGCTTGTCTGAAGCTAATGCTTCTTCTCTAAATCATTACATGATATTGTCTTCTACTATTACTAGTTATGTTTTAGTTTCTACAATTCTTCAAAGGATGGCCTTTTGTTTTCCAAAAATTGCCTTCCCAGTTAATCAACCGGCAGTCACTTGCTTCATGTTATTTTACATCCGTGTGGAATTATTTTTTCCTCAAAAAGCCTAAAATAACTTCAAACTGTAATAACACTGGAAGGAAGAAAGGAGACTGGGGCGGCTTGGGTAAGTGCACCCATCAACAGGTGTCTGCCCGGAGGCACAGAAAGTGACCCATGCTAAACTAAAAAGTGTTAGAACTTTCCATCTCGCGTTTAGAGCTGGCCCACACAGCCTCAGGAGAAAATGGTGGAGCTAGCTACCTGTCAGTCTGAGAATTATCTAGCACTGGGAGAAACTTCAGAGATCAGCTGGTCCAACTCTTTCGTTGTACAGATGGGGGGAACTGGGGCTCAGAGAGGAGTGGGACTTTCTCCAGCTTAATCAAAGAGCCCCACTGGAGCTCAGACATACTGACTCCTTGATATATTAATTCCTGCATGGATTTACCAGATATTAATCAGGTTCTCAGAACGTGCCAGGCACTGAGCTAAGGGAAAGAGTGGTCAACGAGACAAGATTCCTGCCTTCACAGAGCTTCCATTCTAGTGAAAGAAACAAACGATACATAAATAAAATAGAGCAGTAGCAAATCACACTTCTCAGTGTGGAGAACTTTCTGGGAAGCGTTGTAAATCCTGGGAAACAACTAGTAAACTATTGTAGTTGTCCAAGCAAGAGATAACGGAGGCTTGGTCTAGAGATGGCCAGGCCATCTTGACAGCGGTTTTCTACCAACTGGTTGTTTGACCAGGGGCTGCTCATGTAACTTCTAGGGTCCTCAGTCTGTTCGTCATCTGCATACTGTCCCCAACATCATCAGTCCACCTCACAGAGGTGTTATGAGGGTCAATCAGGAAAGCACTATACAAACACAAGGCATTCATTTGCATCAACAATAATCCAGGCTTAGTGATTTTCGATCTTAATTACATAATATCCAGCACTTTCCATCATCATTTGATGACAAGGCAGAACTGTGTCTTTTTTTTCTGGCTAAGTGTTAAATCTGTAAGAAACACCTCAAAAGTTCCCCCTGAAAAGACTCAAACTATTGTAATAAGGCTAAAGTCTCCCTTGACTTCTTTCCCACATTCTGGTCCCTTCTGTCTCTCCTCACAGGAATGTTTAAAGTGCTTCAAATTTGAACTTCAGAAACACAGAATGATCATGCAGACCAGCCATCTGTAGCTGAATGCATCTAGAAGCATAATACTGGGGTCACCTGGCAACACCTAAAAGAAGGTGTGTCTCTGTTGGGGGCACCAACTTTGTAATGGACACCTGTGTTCACAATTCCCTACATCCCACTGTGGTCAAAGGTCAGTTGAATCTCTGCAGGGTTGAATGTCCCCAACTTGTACTTTAAAACAAGAAGTGACTTTTTTTCTGTACGTGTCATAGATCACTAAAAAAGATGGTTGTTGTTTTCATGTACAGATATTGTGTGTCTTGAACTTGATCATAAAGTTCATGTGAAACCAACACCCAGTTCAACTTCAAGACACATTACCAGCAGCCCAGAAACCCTACTTGGTACCCCTCTCTGTCACTACTCCTCCCCCAAGGAAACCACTGTCCTGACTTCTACCAGCATAGATCAGTGTTGCCTGTTTTCGAACTTTACATAAATGAAATAATACAAGATGACCCTTTTGTGTCTGGTTTCTTTTGCTCAACATGAGGCTTGGGAGACTTATCCATGTTTTTTGCATATGTCAGTAATTCATTTGTCATCAATGTCATATAGTGTTTCACTGTGCATATATGCCACGCAATTTATTTATCCATTCCATTGTTGATGAACATTTGGGTTGTTTCCAATTTGGGGCCACTTGGTTCCCATATATATATATATATATATATATATGTATTTTAATTACACCCAAGCAGGGTTTTTCAGCTTTAAACTCATATTGACATGAGAATGGCATAGCCACAAAACAGCTGATCATTCCACCCTCTCCAACTTAAAATCTTCCCTTCACACCCCAGTTCCTTCCCTCAGAATAAAACCTGAATTCCTTAGCACGTCATTCAAGGCCTTGCCAACTGTATCCCACACTAAGTCTCAAGCCTCACCTCCTACCACAAAACTTCAGCTACTCACTTCTCATTGCTCCCCAGACACACCAGGCCCTTTCCTGACTCTGTGCCTGGGTACATGCTTTTCCTGGGATTTGGATGCTTTCTTCTATACCTGGAAAACGTGCGCTGTTTCTTTAAGATTCAGCTCCAGTGTCACCTCTTTGTGAAGCCTTTGTGAAGCCTTCGCTCACACTTGTAGGTAGAATCAAGTGGCACCTTTCTCTGGGTTCCCCCATACAATTGGTTCTAATTTAGCATTGTTCTAATTTAGCAAGCACTAAAAATACTAACTCATTGAATCCTCAAACCCCTATGAGATAGGTACTATCAAAATAGTACTCTTGCCCTATGAGGAAACTGAGACAGCGAGGGTTAAAAATGACTTTTCTCCCTTTCGGGAGGTGGCCGTAGATGTAGAGAGTGCCAGAGCCTAGATCCAGCCCCAGACAGTCCAGCCCCAGAACCCACACTCTCTCCCACCCTGTCACCCTGCAACGCTCACTGAGGTGTCACTGCCCACCCTGGGCTGGGACAGATCAGCTGATGGACATAGCAGCCTCCCCCACTAGACTGTGTCCATCTCCATGTCCTGAGAGCCGCCTGAGAGTGCTCAGTAAAGAAATGATATGGTCGGTTTCAAGAAGGGGGTGATTCAAAAGAAACCGGATATTGCTAGGTGTGAAATGCAAACAGGTTTACTAAGCAATTAACTCAAGAACACGGTTAACCCAGGTATGGATAAGGGTTATAAGGCTTACATAAGATAATGGGTGGAAAGCAATTAGCATAGTGCCTGGAATACGGCAAGTGCACGTAAATGTTACTTCGCACCACACTAATAATAACAGCTCGCCTTTAACAAGCAATTACCACGTGCCAGGTGCTGCTCTAAGCGGCTGATTGAACTAATATTAATCCTCATGATAACATTATAAACTAAATTCTGTTGTCCCCATTGCATCAGTCAGGGTCTAAGCCGTAAAACAGAAACTACTTCAAGTGTAAACAACAGTGGGAATTTAATGGAAGGAATTGGTGACACAGGTGAGGGACAAGCTGAGGAACCGCAAGGATGAAGAGGCAGGCTGGGCATCAGCAGTAGCAAGCAAGGAAGCCAAAGGGCCCGAGGGAGGGGACACGGCTACAAAGCCAGGGTCACCCAGTAGAAGCTGGGACCACAGTGGCCGTCTCTGGGACAGGGGAGGGACGGGCCCTCCAACAGGAGCTGGAGCCACAGAAGAGAGAAACTGCTTGAAGCAGAGATAGAGGGACTAACCGTTTTGGATTTCCCGGAACTGCAGGGTTTCCTGAGATGCGGGACTTTCAGCGCTGAAACCAGGAGAGACCTGGACAAACTGGGACCAGCTGGTCACCCTCGGACGCGGAGAAAAAGGCAGAAGAAATTTCCTGCCTTCTCCCTTCCTCTTTCTTCTCTCTCTCCAGCCAGTACCTCCCACGGGCTGGACCGAGTAGGAAGTCATTTTGGAAAATATCTTGCAGGGGTCAGACCCCCTGCCGGACAGAGCAAAGCAGGCAGCCAAAAAGCTAGGAACGGACTTGAGGGTCACCAGGCCCAGGACTGGTACAGCCACGTAACAGGTGGAGAAACTTCGGGAAACGAGGGCAACAAACCATTGCAGTTTGGTTCTTTGAGCAGCCCTGATCTACAGGGTTGGGCTTGGGCAGACAAGAACTAGTTTGGGCTGCATAAGGCCATTTTCACTCGCGAAGGGCTCTGATTATTCCATGACCATGTTACCTGCAACTCCAGCCTCTATTGCAACACATTCCTCTTGCCCAGGAGGCGAGGCACAGTCCTGCAACAGGTCCAGCCTTGTGCCGAACAGCCATGAGCACCAGGGCTGCTGGGCACAGGCATGGCATTGAGGTAGAGACTCTGTGCCAGTGTAAATCGACGGCGTCACTAAGCGTGCTGTTCAGTTCAGCTGATACTTTACTTCATAGCAAGACTGTTTTGATGAAGCAGCAGTACATTGATTTACATTCTGGCACTAGCTCCTTATCTTGTCATGGACCAGTGACAAAGAGTTCTAGGGCCACCACCAGTCCTTGGGCCACACTTTTGTTGGTGTCATCTTTGGAGAAGCAACGTAGTATAAAAGTAGAGAAGAAAAAGCATCGGACTGGGGCTTGATATCTACTGCTGTCACTAACTGTGCGGGCAGATCACTTACCTGCTCTCTTAGGTCAATTTCCTCCTCTGTGAAATGTACCAACCCAAGCTGCCCTCTCTTGACCACACCAAGCTATTGTGAGGCACTCGGGCAGGCAAAGCATCCTACATGTCTGAAGGTGGTTTCTTTTACTGTAGGGATGAATCCATGACTGGCTGGGAGAGGGGCTACTGTATCCTAAATCTGCCATGATACTTAAGAGTGGGGAGGCACAGAAGTAGAGGGGCACAGCTAGACTCAGCAACAGAGGGCACTGAGGAACAGAAACAGCTCCCAGAGAGATGGCACAAAATAACCCAGCTGCACTGGTCTTGTGACAAACTATGTGAGTGTGTGTGTATGCAAGTACATGTGTGTGGGTGCGTGTATTGGGACACGGGTGGTAGGGTGGGGTGCAGAGCGGAGAGGAGAGGACTGGAGAGAGATGAGACGGAGGTACACCTGAGAGAGCTGTCCAAGGGAAGGAACGAGCAGACGAAGTGAGTACAAGGGGAAGGCTTCAAAGATCCTTGAGGAGAATTGCCTCTGTGGGTGGGCGTACCAACAGGGGGATGCCATGTGCAAGCTGCACCGCATCATGCCAGGGGTTCGATGGAAGTGGTGAAGGTGGCCGGGGCTCACATCCTAGCAGGAACACAAGGTCAGGAGCCAGATTGGCATGCCCTCCAGAAGTGTGGGCAGGGCCGCCTTGGCCAGGAGTGCGGGGGGTGAGGGTCAGAGTCACCCATGTACACTTGTGTATTCACTCACAACAGCTGGGCCACCCCTTTAAGGGCAGCCCTGTATTCCTCTGATCAGAGGCCAATCTGCCAGCTGCTCAGGCCATTAGTTAGGAGAGAAGGAGACAAAGGGGACCCTCTTGTGTCTCCAGACCCTGCAGCTCCCTAGCTGTTCCGAGGGGCACAGATGTCTGCAGGCTCTGCAAACCTTGTCTGGTAGCCAAGGAGGGCAGTGGACCAGGTCAGGGAACCAGGACTGTGGCCAGCACTGTCTGCTCTGGACTACTGCCCAGTTCAGGTCCTTCCTGCCAGCATCCACACCAAGGGAATGTCCAGTGGCAGATTCAAGGATCTCAAGCTCTCCAGGCCCGGGAAGTCTTCATAGAAAAAACACTATGCCTATTTTAAGAGGGCCCAGTAATACTGTACGAAGGCCACATGTTAGAGGCTGGCATCTGGAAACTGCAGCTAGAGGAGAGTGTGCTTGGGGAGCCCACAGCCTATCCGGGGACAAAGAAGATGCTTAAAGCCCTGGGGAGCTCTGCGGACAGCTCCAGGCCACCCTGTTGCTCTGACAGATCTGCTCCATTTGGAGCTCAGACCTCAAGCAGACCTTGCAAGCCCTTCCTCCACTTCCCTTCAGCTCTTCTGGTTTGATATTGGCCCCTCATTTAACCTCTCTTCTCTTCTGCCTCTTCCAGCCCTTCCTCTTTGATGCCTCATGCTCAGCCATTATGGAGGTTCGCTCCCACCTACACTAGTTCCCTAAACTTGTCTCATCCCTGCTGGCACTGCACTTGTTTCAAAATGCTGTCCCAGAAAACGCCCTCATTGGCTTGGGTCCGACATTAGGCCCTTCCGGGGCGGGGAGGAGGGCCCTTTCCGGGCAGCCTGCTGAGACAGACACGGCTCAGCTTCTCGCGCTTCCTGCCTTTGCAGGGGCACCCAAGGATAACAGCAAGGGCAGCAGCAGCAGCTCTGTTTACTCGACAGGGTCACAGACAAGATGCTGGCTCAGCCATGTCATATGCTGGGACATGGCCAGCAGGGACTAGTTGGCTGCAGTGGAACAAGAAGACCTGGGAGGGACCAGGGCATGAACTACTCCTATTCTCTCGGGGGCACAAGTGCTAAGGGAACAGGTTCAACTCTAGGTAAAAGGGCATGCCAATGGGCAGAGGTGGGCATCAGGTGGGCTGCCAGCAAGCAGCAGGGCTCCAGCCTCTAGGCTCGGATGCAAGGTCAAGCCCTAGGAGGCATGTCCCCAGGCCTCAAAGGCCAAGAGCCCTAGGCCAGGGTAGTGTGGTGGAAGGAGCATTGGCTTTGCTTAGAGCATGACAGGCTTGTGTTCAAGTCACCGCAGTGTTGTCTGGGACCTGTGTAAAACTGGGCAAGTAACAGAGCCACTCTGCGTCTGTTTCCTCATCTGGCAAATGGAGACCCTTCTATGTAATCTCACAGGGTTGATTTATGGGACTAACTGGGCAAGGTCTGTGAAAGTACTTAGGACAGTGACTGACATTACCACTAAAGCTTGAGTCTAATGTAGGAGTGCAGAAGCCCAGCTATTAGCACGGGCTGGGTAGGGATGGAGTTTCCGGAAGAGAACATGCAAACCAATCCCAGAGACCTGGCCTGGGGCTACTTAGAGGGCAGACTTGACCTTGGAGACAAAAGAAAATTTTTCAGCAGAGAAGTTACCAGATCAGATTTATGGGGGGAGAACGAAGGTTGTGGAGCTAGGTCGACTTGGGTTTGAATCCCTAGCTCTAGCACTTGTAGCTGTGTGACATTGGACAAGTTGTTTAACTTTCTTGGGCATCTGTAAACTGGGGATGATGATGTCTATGTTACGGGTTGAATTGTATCTCCCCAAATTCATATGTTAAAGTCCTAACACCCAGCACCTGTGAATGTGACTTTACTTGGAAATAGGGTCTTTGCAGAGAATCAAGTTAAGATGAGGTCATTAGGGTGGGCCCTAATCAATATGATTGGTATCCTTATAATAAGGAGAAATTGGGAGACAGAGACACACAGAGGCAGAGACTGGGAGAATGCATCTACAAGCCAGGAATATCAAAGACTGTCAGCAGACCATGAGAAGCTAAGGGAGAGGCCTGCCACAGATTCTCCCTCACAGCCCCCAGAAGGAAGCAACCCTACCAACACCCTGATGTTCGACTTCTAGCCTTCAAAACAGTGAGATAATAAATTTCTGTTGTTTAAGCCCCCCCAGTTGTGGTACTTTGTTACAGCAGTCCTTGAAAACTAGTAACCTGCCTTAAAGGAGGATTAGAGGTAATCTAGGCACTCAATAGACGGTGATTATTACTGTTGTTTTTTCTTTCAGATGCTTAACCGAATGTGACTGGGCAGCTCCCAGGAAAGACGGTGAGGTGTGAGGAGCACAGACTCTGGGGTCGCACAGAAGCCTGCGTATGCCACTTACTACCTTGGGCAGGTCACTCACACTATCAATACGTAATCCTCAGGTTCTTCAGCTGTTACACGGAGATAGGAGTAGTACCCATCTCATAGGATTGTTGTGAGAAATGCATGAGAAGAAGCAGGTAAAATGCTTACTTAGCACAGTGCCTGGAACATTAAAAGCACTCAGTAAGTGATAGCTATGATTACCATTATTGCTGTGGCTGTATTATTAGATGTAGTATAGCTTTACAGGCTTACATTAAGTTTTGCCTGCTGCTTGAAACTTTGCTTGAATGCCCTAATTGAATGATTTTTCTTTCCTCCTGACTCCTGCAGCCCAATCCCTGACAATTACATATTATCTCCTGAATTGTTTCAGGCATGTGTCACTTTTTTCCAAGGTGACTGAAAGTTCTATGAAAACATGGATTATGTCATGATTTTGTTGTAACTCGCAGAGAACCTAAACACAATACTAGGCCCTTTGTAGGTGCTCAGTTATTGCTTACTAATTGATTGATGGATCAGCACGGATTCAGGGGTGGGGGGGGAGGGCTCATCTGTAAGAGGGCCCAGCCTTTGAGTTACCTCAACTTAAGGGATAGATTTTTAAAGATCTATCTACATGCTTGGTTTGGTATTGCCTTTCAAAAGCAATAGTGTTCCACCGAGTATTGTTAAAATCATCTAACTACCGTCCCTTGTACACACGCTGCAGTAAATAAATTTCTATCTCAAAAGGTTAGATTAGATCGTATTTAAGTGTTAAACTCTGATTTTGTAGATTAAAACATCCCTGAGTGGGTGGGTAGAAGAAATGGACTGAAAGGTGCGTTTAGAACCAGATTGTGAAGGACACTGTGGTCAGTTCATGCTGAGTTGAGGCTATGTCTCATAGGCCTGGGGACCTACAAATGGAAGCCAGAAGATTCTGCTGCTTCTGCAGCCTCTCCAGTGAGCTCACTTTCCCAGCCTCTTTAGTAGAGGGCCTGGAGGCAGAATCTTTTTTTTTTTTTCTAGCTGTTAATTGCTGTTTCCAAACCATTACTCTCTACCCTGCCATTTTACTCTCATCAATCAACCTCTTGGTCACTCCCCCAACATTCATGGAAGATTGTGAGCCCTGATTCTGCGCCTTCCCTTCTACCCCATACTTTATCATTACGATGGGGGATTTCAATGCCCATAGTGACAACCCACTCACAGTCCTAGCTTCTCATTCTCCTAACCTCATCTACAGTGGCCTTTCCTCCGCTCCACCCAAGCCATGCACCCACGGCCACAGCCATGGGCTTAGTTTGTTCTCCTTGTCCTAGTTCCTTGGGATGTAAAATTAGGTTGCCTGAGACCTTTCTTTTTTCTTAATATGGGCATTTATCACTATAAACTTCCCTCTTAGAATTGCTTTTGCTGCATCCCATAAGTTTTGGTATGTTATATTTCCATTTTGGGTTGTCTCAAGATATTTTTTATTTCCCTTTTGATTTATTATTTGATCCATTGGTTGTTCAGGAGTGTGTTAATTTCTAAAAACTTCTGTGAATTTTCCAACTTTCCTCCTCTTATTGATTTCCAGTTTCATACTGGTGTGGTCAGAAAAGATACTTGATATATTTTCTACTTTCTTGAAATTATTGACACCTGTTTTGCAGCCCAATATATGATCTATCCTGGAGAATGTCCCATTACACTTGAGAAGAATGTGTAGATTCTGCTGCTGTTGGACAGAATGTTCTGTATATGTCTGTTAGGTCTAGTTGGTGTAAAGTATATTTCAAGTCCAGTGTTTCCTTATTGATTCTCTGTCTGGATGATCTGTCCATTGTTGAAAGGAGGGTATTGAACTCCCCTATTATTATTGTGATTTTGTCTATTTCTCCCTTCAAATCTGTTAGTATTTCCTTACTATATTTAGGTGCTTTGATGTTAGATGCATATATATTAACAATTGTTATATCCTCTTGATGAATTGACTCTTTTATCATTAAATAATGACCTTCTTTGTCTTTTGTTAGATTTTGACTTAAAATCTATTTTGTCTGATATAAGTATAGCTACCCCTGCTCTCTTTTGGTTTCCATTTGCATGGAATATCTTTCCATCCCTTCAGTATCAGCCTATATGTCCTTAAAGCTGAAGTGAGTCTCTTGTAAGTCATGTAGCTGGGTCTTGTTTTCTTGTGTTTTTTTTTTTAAATCCATTCAGCCACTGTATGTCTTTTGATTGGAGAATTTAATCCACTTACATTTAAAGTAAGTATCAATAATAGGTAAGGACTTACCAATGCCATCTTATTGTTTTATAACTTGTTAATATTTTCTTTGTTCCTTTCTTCCTCTCTTGCTGTCTTCCATTGTGAATTGATGATTTTGCATAGTGGTATGCCTTGATTCCCTTCTCTTTATCTTTTGCATATCTACTGTAGGTTTTTGCTTTGTGGTTACAATGAGGCTTACATAAAATATCTTATAGTTGTAACACTATTTTAAGTAGATAACAACATAACTTCAATCTCATACAAAAACTCTACATTTTTACTTCCTCCTGCCACACATTTTATGCTACTGAGGTCACACTTTACATCTTTTTATATTGTGCATCCATTGACAAATTATTGTAGCTATAGCTATTTTTAATACTTTTGTCTTTTATTTTTTTTTATTTATTTATTTTTTTTTTTGCGGTACGTGGGCCTCTCACTGTTGTGGCCTCTCCCATTGTGGAGCAACAGGCTCCGGACGCGCAGGCTCAGCGGCCATGGCTCACGGGCCCAGCCGCTCCGCAGTGTGTGGGATCTTCCCGGACCGGGGCACAAACCCGTATCCACTGCTGGGACCACTGTTGGGACCACTGCTGGTCCACTGCTGGGACCAAGGTCTACAGGACCACCTTTGGTGACATGGATGGACATGTCTCCTGTTGGGGTTCTTGGGCAGGCAGGACGGCTCCCGGAGTTTCAGCAGAGCAGGGCTACAGCTGGGTCACAGAGCTGCTTCAGGATCTGCAAACTGAGGTCAGCAAGCCTGCTTCCATTGGAACTGACAGACATGTCTTCTGGTAGGTCCCTGGTGGACAAGACTGCTCCTAGACCATTTCTGGGAGGGGCCGGAGGCAGGTGCAGGGCTTCTTCAAGATCTGCAGTCAGATTGAGATCAGCAGGCCTGCTTTGGGGGCACAGGTGTGTGCGTCTCCTGCTCAGACCCTGGGCGGGCAAGACTGCACCTGGACTGCAGCTGGGAGGGGCTAGAGCTGAATAACAAGGTCTTTTAAGGAACTTCAATGGGACAGAAGTTGGCAGGCATACCTCCAGGGGCTCAGATGGACATGACTCCTAGTGGGTTCCTGGGAGGGCAAGACTACTCTCAGTCTGTGGCTGAATCCCTCCGAGCTCTCACAAAGGCACTTTTGTCCATGTAAGCTGCCAAATGATTGTCACTGTTCAGGAAGATGAGAGCAGCGGACCTCCTGTTTTGCTACCGTGCTGACTTCCTCTCAGGATTTCCTTTAAGACTACTATCCTATTACTTCCACCCTCATTTTCCCTCACCCTCAGTCTTTCTAACTTAGAAAGAAAATTGGAGCACTCAGGTAGAACTTCCTCAACCCCATTCCCCTCTTCCCCACCACACACAGTATTTATGTTCAGCCACACCGTTCCTTTCTATCTCATGGAAAAAGTATGTCTTATTACTCCTGAAGGCTAATTTCTTCTCTTGTACCCTGAATCCTTTCTCTGTTCCATGACATTATTCCCTCTCTTTCCTATTATCTTCAACATCTCCGTGAATAACATGTAAATGTATTTAAGTATTTAAGATATTAAAACAATAATCCCAAATCTCTCTCAAGAATACCAATTTCTCTCTCTCTCTCCTCTCTTCCTGATAATGGATTTTGTTGAGTTTTGTAAGGTTTTATATCTATCTATCTATCCAGCCTATCCATCCTGCCCAAGAATGGATGATGTATATATGGAGATATATATATATATAGATATATATTTTTTTTTTTTTTGCACATTGCACACACACTCACATATGTGTGTATGTTTTCCTTTCCTAGTCACAAAGACCATCCTGGGTACACAACTGTCTAGTTCCTTTACTATATTGAGTTCCAGAGTGACGTGGTAGCAATACTCAAAGGTTTCTGCCATATTTTAATTTCCAGTTAACTTTTCCTTGGTTAGAATTAAGTCCTTCTACTCAAGAAAAATTCTACTCTACTCAAGAGATAATTTTACCAAATGTTTTCTTATTTGTCAAATACTATTCCTGTCAGAATCTTCCATCAACAGTTCAGTTAAAGAAACATTTACTGAGTGCCTAGTACATTTGTAGGCACTATTTGTAGGTTCTCCCTTGCATCTATGTTGGCTTTGTGATCTGTACTAGGTAAACACTTTTCATGGCCTCTATCTGGCCAATCTGTAGTTCAGACCCACAAGGATAATAATAACTTTAACAGATGACCCTAATGTCTTGCAGCAGCATATCTATTTGTCTAACTTGGAAATGTAGGAGAGTTAGTACTCCTGCAGGATGGGACAGGGTATATAAATGCCCCATCCTCCCTGTGCTCTGATGGGACACTTCAGAGGCATGTCACATTAGCCTTCTCAAAGGGGGTTCCTCAAGAGGATTCAGCTCCACTTGTCCACAGTGGTAACCTGCTCATCAATGCACATGTTACTGGGGTTTTTTCCCTTCCTGCCTCACTATTCACAATTCATTGCCTATGTTACCTCCCAAATAAACCACCTGAAACCTAGTAGTCCTTGTTTTAGGGTCTGTTTTAGGCAGAGCCCAAACTAAAAGAGTGACTAACACTAAATGAGTGCTTACTATGGGCCAGGCATTGTAATATTCCCTTCATATTCCTTAGGATAGTGGTTGGGAGTGAGATTAAATTAGTTAATATATAAAATGCTTATAACAGGACCTAGCATTTAGTAGGTACCCAGTAAACATTAGGTATATAGTATATCAATCAGGGGGTCCAGTCAGAGACAGAGACCATACCAGTTTTACAAACACAGAATTTAGTGTAAAGAATTGATAACTAGGCACAATAAAGTTGTTTCTAAGGTAATTGGAAAGGTAAAAAGAGAACTCTGAAGTATCAAAGAGACAGCAACTGCAGGAAGCAGAAACTATCCCTGGGAAAACAAAGAGAAGACGTTGGAATTATTAAAACTTAGAAGCTTGGAGCAGGGGCCCCATGGAACTGAAACTCAGACCTCTGAGAGGAGAGCACTTTTCATATAGTGCTGCTGACTTTGAGCTTGGAGGAGCGGCCCCGTGAAGCTAGGACCCAGACCTCCGAGGAGGCTAGAGTTGGTATCTCTGAGAGGAGTGTGACAAGGCTGGTTCTACAAGTGCTAGAAAAATGGGAAAAACTGGATTCAGGTACTGCTTCTGGTAGGAACTGTAGCTGCTGAAGAAGTGTTGTTTGAATAATAAATGCTGGAGAGGGTGTGGAGAAAAGGGAACCCTCTTACACTGTTGGTGGGAATGTAAGTTGGTGCAGCCACTGTGGAAAACAGTATGGAGGTTCCTTAAAAAACTAAAAATAGAATTACCATATGATCCAGCAATCCCACTCCTGGGCATATATCCAGACAAAACTCTAATTTGAAAAGATACATGCACCCCTATGTTCACAGCAGCACTATTCACCATAGCCAAGACATGGAAACAACCTCAATGTCCATCGACAGATGAATAAAGATGATGTGATATATATATATATACAATGCAATATTACTCAGCCATAAAAAAGCATAAAATAATGCCATTTGCAGCAACATGGATGGACCTAGAGATTATCATACTAAGCGAAGTAAGTCAGAAAGAGAAAGACAAATATCATAAGATATCACTTATATGTGGAATCTAAAATACTACACAAATGAACATAACTACAAATCAGAAACAGACTCACAGACATAGAGAACAGACTTGTGGTTGCCAAGGGGGATGGGGTTGGGGGA
Organism: Delphinus delphis; assembly: GCF_949987515.2. Classification (NCBI taxonomy): domain Eukaryota; kingdom Metazoa; phylum Chordata; class Mammalia; order Artiodactyla; family Delphinidae; genus Delphinus; species Delphinus delphis. The sequence goes on from NC_082704.1 coordinate 9,572,413, forward strand.
GGGAAGGACAGGGAGTGTGGGATTAGCAGACGCAAATTATTATACATAGGGTGGATAAACAACAAGGTCCTACTGTATAGCACAGGGAACTATATTCAATATCCTGTGATAAAACATAATGGAAAAGAATAGGAAAAAGAATATATACATGTATAACTGAGTCACTTTGCTGTACAGCAGAAATTAACACAGCATTGGAAATCAACTATACTTCAAAAAATTTTTTTAAAAAAAGGAATGTTGTTGGGGTGATACACACACACACACACACACACACACACACACACACACACACACACGAAACCTATAGGAAGCACACAGGTAGGAGCAAGTCCCTTCTTCCTCCTCCAGCCTTGCAGTCAGTCTTCCTCTAGTGTCTCCACTGGCAGAGCCTAACAGGAAGCCAGCTGGCAGAAAAGAAATATGGTTTGTGGGGTCCCTGTTCCAGCATCACAAAACAGACTATAGATGGATGGGTTTCAAGCTGACAGACAATAGCCTAATAACTGACACATGTGGTCTCCACAACAATCCTTTGAAGCTATCCTTGGGTTTAGCTCTTAATAGATTTTATTTTTTAGAGCAAATTTGCATGGAGAGTTATTATCCCTGAGTTTTGATGAGGAAACTTAGACTGAGAATTACTGATCCAAGATCATACAGTTGGTCAGCGGTGATATCAGGATTACAGTCCAGGACCTCAGCTTCCAGAGCCCAGGCTCTTAGCCACTCCCCACCTAAACAAATCTTTGTTTTCTTTCTCCTTTCATCCAACCTCACGTGCTCTTCAATGTCATTAAAGTATTCTAGAACTCGAACCTTTCATTCACTTGATTAGGACAACCCTCTTTTTCCTCCCCTTCTTTTTCTAAGTTAGTGGCTGTTTTCTACACTCTGGGATCAGAGCAAATGAGGTGTTGATCAGGACAGTACTCAGAACAACAAATAGTTTTGGTGGCCTTAGTGTTCCGTTGGTTCCACTGACAAGCATGACAAGCTGGCGATACTGTTTAAAAACTTGTTTGTACCCAGCTGGCATTTTCCCTAAGTAGTAGGCAGAAGATGGAATTAGTGATCATGAAGTGATGCTTGCAACATCTGATAAGGAGGAGCAATCCAGGCATATCTAGTTTCCACTCCTGAGATACCAGATGATTTTCCTTCTTGGACCAAGCTCCCTCATGACAATCAGCTTGTTCTCTGTTGACATTACCTCCATCTAGATCCAATTTCCCTTTCTCATCATTCCTAGCCATTATGCTAGGTCAGAAACACTGGGATTGACTTTGAAGGGTAGGTGTGGGGTCACCAGAAGGTCACTAATACCTCTCAGCAAGTTGGGGAGTTTTGAGACAAGTGATTGTCCAATTGTGAAGCCAACACCTGATAGCCTTCATGCTAGAGGGTAGAGATCTCTACAAGGAAAAGCGCAGCTGGAATCCTTCTCAGGGGCTACCCTTCAACAGGAAGTCTGGTTTCACTCAGCACAGCAATGTTGACTCTAGGTCTGGACAACTCACATGTGACCACATTTTAGAGACAAAAGTTATCATCATTGTCTAAAGTTGTGATATTTCATGGTGCAGGAGTTCTTCCTTCCTTCCTAACAGGTTGGAAGCCTTCTACTTGCCCAAGTCCCCAAAGACAAAATTTCTAACGTCACAGTGTGGACAATCTTGAGCTTGGCATGAGACAGACTTCGCTCTGAGATACTCAGTGATATGTGACGGATGTTCTGAGCTTCCTAACTGGGACGAGGATTTGATGAAATTTATGACGAGGACAACGTTTTCCCATCACGGTAATCAGCAACCTGGGCCATCCAGGCCTTCTCAAGCTGTGGCCGTTAGTCAACTACCGACATTTCATGGCAATAGCTCCCATCTTTAGCAGCCCACTATTACTGCAATGTAGTTATGAAGGCTGATGATTCATGAGCAAGGGAAGTGAACGATAAACCCACGCACCTGTGATCACCTAATCTATGACAAAGGAGACAAGAATATACAATGGAGAAAAGAAAGTTTCTTCAATAAGTGGTGCTGGGAAAACGTGACAGCTACATGTAAAAGAATGAAATTAGAACACTCCCTAACACCACACACAAAAATAAACTCACAATGGATTAAAGACCTAAATGTAAGACCGGACACTATAAAACTCTTAGAGGAAAATATAGGCAGAACACTCTTTGAATAAATCACAGCAAAATCTTTTTTGATCCACCTCCTAGAGTAATGAAAATAAAACCAAAAATAAACAAATGGGACCCAATAAAACTTAAAAGTTTTTGCACAGCAAAGGAAACCATAGGAGAAAATATTTCCAAACGAAGCAACCGAGAAGGGATTAATCTCCAAAATATACAAACAGCTCAGGCAGCACAATATCAAAAAACAAACAACCCAATCAGAAAATGGGTGGAACACCTAAATAGACATTTCTCCAAAGAAGACATACAGATGGCCAAAAGGCACATGAAAAGATGCTCAACATCACTAATTATTAGAGAAATGCAAATCAAAACTACAATGAGGTATCACCTCACACCGGTCAGAATGGTCATCATCAAAAAATCTACAAACAATAAATGATGGAGAGGGTGTGGAGAAAAGGGAACCCTCTTGCGCTGTTGGTGGGAATGTAAACTGGTACAGCCACTATGGAGAACAGTATGGAGGATCCTTAAAAAACTAAAAATAGAATTACCATATGACCCAGCAATCCCACTACTGGGCATATACTCAGAGAAAACCATAATTCAAAAAGACATATGCACCTCAATGCTCATTGCAGCACTATTTACAATAGCCAGGTCATGGAAGCAACCTAAATGCCCATCGACAGACAAATGGATAAAGAAGATGTGGTACATATATACAATGGAATACTACTCAGCCATAAAAAGGAGCAAAATTGGGTCATTTGCAGAGATGTGGATGGACCTAGAGACTGTCATACAGAGTGAAGTAAGTCAGAAAGAGAAAAATAAATACCGTATATTAACGTATATGTGTGGAACCTAAAAAAATGGTACAGATGAACTGGTTTGCAGGGCAGAAAGAGACACAGATGTAGAGAACAAACATATGGAGAGCAAGGGGGGAAAGCGGTGGCGGGTGGGGGGTGTGTGATGAATTGGGCGATTGGGATTGACATGTATACACTGATGCGCATAAAATGGATGACTAATAAGAACCTGCAGTATAAAAAAACAAAGAAACAGAACGACTAACGCTAAACTTTCTTTGGGTTATTTGTATGGAAATATGTTAATATAAATGTTTCAGACATTACATGAAATTTCTAAAAATCTTATATGTGCCGGTATAATATCATAAGTCATAATTCTAGTTATTACTTTAAAATGTATATCTCAGAAATAACTAAATTTCCTTGTCAATTGCATTACTATGGACTTTCATCAAATCTTTAACTGTGGTCATTTGTAAGTCTTGTGCCATTTACAGACAGTTCTGGGTGTACTCTGATGCTTTTGCAAATATGTTCCTATAGAAGGGTTTCATCTTCAAGGAATTCATGGAAAAGACTCTGACAAGTACAGGTTTCTGGTAGCTGACTATACTGCTGAACTGAATGAATAAGCATTTTCAGAACTCTAATGGAAAACTGATGAACTCATAAAAGTGCTAACAAAAGATAAAAATGAAAAAAAATTACATGAGACTGAGTGAACTGATGAGGATGATTATAATTTTTGTGACTTTCTGTTTGAATTAAAAAAAAATCTCACAAGGACTCAGAGACAAAAAATATACAAATCAATTTTCACTGCAAAGTAAAGGAGCTGTTATAGTGGAGGATTACTGGACTGAATGTCAATATTATGACATAGTATGAGTGTGTTTCGTGTTTGGTAATTGCAATCATTGTTGCTTTTGTTGTGGTCATCCATTTACAATGCTTGGTGTCAGTCTATTTATCTCTTGTAAAAATAAAATACAGAGTGTGTGTGTGAAAAAAAATAGAAATAAAGCTCTTTACCCATGGAAAATAAATTAATTAATTAATTAAAAAAAATCTGGTGTTGTCAGTCTTTTCCATTTTATTCATTCTGGTGGATATGAAGTATTATCTCATTGTGGTTTAATTTGCATTTCCTTCATGGTTAATGATACTGAGTACCTTTTCATGTGCTTATTTTTGATTCCTGTATCTTCTTTTAGAAATTGTCTGTTCAAGTCTTTTGTCATTTTGGGGGGGTTTGCTAATCTATTTGTTATTGATTTTAAGGAGCTCTTTATATATGCTGTATACAACTCTCTGCATATATATATGAAGATATATATATGTATATATATATTTTTTTACATTATATGTTACAAATTTTTTCTCTCTGTCCGTGGCTTGCCTATTCAGTGTCTTAGCTGGGTCTTTTGATAAGCAGATGTGTTTAATTTGATGAGTTCTACTTTATCAATTTTGTTACAGCTAATGCTTTTTGTGACATAAGAAATTTTGTCTACCCCAAGGTAATAAAGATATTGTAAAATTTCTTCTAGAAGTTTTATGATGTTAGCCTATAAGTCTTTAATCAATTTCAAATTAATTTTTGTGTGGTATAAGTTAGAGATTAGGTGTACTTTTCCACACAGATAGCCAGTTTTTCTACCACAGTTTGTTGAAATCCGAGAGTGTGAATCATCGAATTTATTTTTTCAAGATCAAGTTTGTTTTAACTATTCTAAAACTTATACGGAAATGTAAACACTGTTCTTTTTCATATTTGTTTTGGCTATTCTACAACTCCGGCTCTGATTTTGAGTGGGATAGTGTTGAATTCATAGATCAATTTGGGGAAAATCAATATTTTAACAATATTAGGTTTTCCAATTCATGAATATAGAATATATCTCTCCATTTACTTAGGTCTTCTTAAATTTCTCTCAGTAATGTTTCATGGTTCTCACTGCAGTGGTTTTATACATTTTTTGTTAAACTTATTCCTAACTATTTTATATTTTGTGATGCTATTATAAATGACATTTTAAATTTTTCATTTTCCAATTCTTTGCTGCTAGCATGTTAGAAATGCAATTGACATTGTGTGGTGAACTGATTCTTAAGAGGACCCCCATGATCCCCACGCCTGGCCTTAATGCCATTGTGTGACTTCCTCCCCTTGGATATGGGCGTTACCTATTACTTGCTTATAACCAATAGACTATGACAAAGGTGACAGGATACCCATTATTATCTTCATGTGATTATGTTACGTAAGATTGTAGCATCAGTCTTGCTCTAATCTCTCTACCTTGCTGCACTGAGGAAGCAAGCAGCCATGCTGGGGAACCGCATGTGGCAAGAATTGTGGGTGGCCTCTGGGAGTTGAAGGCAGCCTGCTGCTGGTTGATAGCCAACAAAGAACCTGAAGCTCTCAAAAATCACGAGTACAGGGAAGTGGGTCCTTCCTTAGTTGCGACTTCTAGGTAGACCCCCAGCCCTGGCCAATTTCTTGACTGCACCCCTGTGAGACCCTAAGCAAAGGACCCAGATAAGCTGTGCCCAGACTTCTGACCCACAGAAACTGTGAGATAATAAATATGTATTGTATTTTAGCTGCTGAGTTTGTGGTAATATTGTTGTGCAGTAATAGAAAACTAACACACCTTGTATCTAGTATTCTCCATAAATTTACTTATTACTTCTAATGGTTTTTTATTTTAAATTCCTTTAGATGTTCTATGTACATAATATTTTCTAAGTTAGGGCTGGTTCACCTCCTCCTTTACAAACGTTTGGTTCTGTTAGTTTTCTGTATTGTTTGCTTTCTTTTACATAAATTTCCACTATTATCTTTATTATTTTTCTTCTATTTGGGATTAATTTTCTCTTTTATAAGCTTTTTAAGGCAGAAATTAGACAATTCATTTTAGACCTCTGTCCTTTTCTGGCATTTTAAAGCTATAAATTTCCCTCTAACCCCTTCTTTGGCTGCATTCCATAAATTTTGAAAAACTGTCATAATCATTCAGTTCAAAATACTTCCCAATTTCCTTTGTGGCTTCTTTCTTTGACTTTTCAGTTATTTAAAGTATATTGTTAATTTTCAACTATTTTAGGATTTTAAAATGTTTAGTGTCCTTTTGTTATTGATTTATAATTTAATTCTGTTATGGTCCAAGAACATGTCTGGGTAGCAGGAATGAGGAGGAATCCTGCAGATGCTGTTGGGTGAACAGCATTCCGTACTGAGACAATATTGAAATTTGTGTTCCTGGGCTAAGATATATTTCCCCTGGCAAGTAAGAACCCTGTGGTTGTTACACACAAAGTAGCAGAGGTGGTAGCAAAGCCAAAAGCAAAAGGAATGGATGCTGCCACCTGGTTTGCCACAAAAAAAAAGAAAAAGAAGACCACCCATTGTAATGAAGGTACGCCGAGGAACCCCAATGCAAGGCTGTCTTGAGATAACTCAACCTCCGTATTTTGAGGATTATAGAAGCAGTTGCATAGGTTTTTTTTTTGTTTGTTTTTTTTTTTTGCGGTACGCGGGCCTCTCACTGCCGTGGCCTCTCCCGTTGCGGAGCACAGGCTCCGGACGCGCAGGCCCAGCGGCCATGTCTCACGGGCCCAGCCGCTCCACGGCACGCGGGATCCTCCCGGACCGGGGCACGAACCCGTCTCCCCTGCATCAGCAGGCAGACTCTCCACCACTGCGCCACCAGGGAAGCCCTGGTAGCATAGGTTTTGATGCTCCTTGACTCAAGCATAGGTACCAGCCCCTTCCCCATGACATACAGACCTGGTCAAATCTGGAACTCTGTACTAAGACAGCCCTGAGGGAATGGTCGGGTAAAGAGAACTTTAGCATTTGCAACTGGCCTCCAGGACTCCAGGATTAAGCCTCAAGTCTATGCCCTCCTCCACCAACTTCTGAAGACAGTGCTCTGAGTAAGGCGAGCATTTACCCTGAAGCAGGAAAGATCCAAAGGCTGTGAGCTTTGGCTGGGAGACTGTGGCTGACTGTTGGCACAGTAAGACATCAGGTGGTGTCACCGAAATGCCCTCAAGCCAGCCCTTGGCAACTTGTCCCAAATTCCTCAACAGAAGCCTCGTCAACTAAAGGAGCCACAACACCCTTTAGGAAGCTAATAGCGAGCCGCAAACATTGGCAGAGAGAGAGAACTCACCCACACGCTGGCAACAGCACCAACGGTGACCAGGGAAGGCCCGTAGAGGCTACAGAGCAGGAGTACAGACGCGGCAGCTGCTAGTCACGGCCGGCAAGAGGCTGACAGAAGAGTGACTTCGGGGCTTCCCTGGTGGCGCAGTGGTTGAGAGTCCGCCTGCCGATGCAGGGGACACGGGTTCGTGCCCCGGTCCGGGAAGATCCCACATGCCGCGGAGCGGCTGGGCCCGTGAGCCATGGCCGCTGAGCCTGCGCATCCGGAGTCTGCTCCACAACGGGAGAGGCCACAACAGTGAGAGGCCCGCGTACCACAAAAAAAAAAAAAAAAAAGAAGTGACTTTGGTGCTGGCTGCAGAAGAATGCAATAATGCCCGCCACGGCAAAGAAAGGGGACGGCTGGGGAGCCAACGGCAAGGAACACCCAGTGGGAGAGGCAGGTGGGAGCGGGCAGCCCGGCGCGGAGGCTGTTTCGTCACTGACTTTCTGTAGAATGGCTAGCACATGATGAGCATGAAAAGCGGACCGCCTTTTCGTCAGTTTCATTATTGTTTTTGAATTCTCCACAGATGCAATGTACCCCTTCTTCCCCTTATTGCCTGCACCTGGGGTGGACCTCTCCCACCAGCCCTCCCCCCTGGGTACACCATTGCCCCAGTCACTGGGGCCTGAGCAATGAGGATGAAATTAGCCTCCCACTCTTGACAAACTGCAAAATGACTCTGACTCACCCGGGGAGAAGACGCATCCATTTGTAGTTCCTCCCACGTTAGGTTCCAGGAGGCGAGTGCGCAGAGGCAGAACATGCTAGGTCAAGCCCTGGCTGGAACGAGGGCAGCCAGCATCCCACAGACAGGGAGAACTCCTTTCTGCCCTCCTCTCGCAGCTCACTTCAAACACAAAGGGCATCAATCCACGTGGGCTGCAGAAAACACTTACATACGGGTACAATACCAGATGCTTGGTTCTTCCAGTGCTTAAACTGAATGGAAAAACGCTGAGCAGACTTTTCATGACGTCCCATTCTGATTATCTCGCTATTTTGGGGGCTCCCAAATTCAGCCTTCTTTGCACCCTAATAAAGATCTCGTGTAGAAGTTTCTTCTAACGTGGGGGAGAAATTCCTGCCTACCGTCTTTGCATTTAGTTTTCTTCTCTCAAGCTGTTTTTCCTATTTCCTCCTGTTTTTACACAGCTTTTCTCCTCTAGCCTCACCTTGGAAGTACAAGTTTCCATTGGGGAGTCTATTTAAATGGATGCTGTGTCTCTTTAACTCATACACCAGAAACTTAGAACTCTGTTTTTCTCATTCCAGGAGGACATTTTTCGGGGGGCAGGGGGAGGAGGAAGCTCATTCGCTTGTCAGTCAAATGTGTATTTGCAAACACTTGGTTCGCATCAAACAATACAGACTTGGATGGGAAACAAATGTATTGTGTTCGTTAAATTATTTTTTTTTCACAAAAAGACATATGCATTCATGTGTAGCTACTTTTATTTTTATGATATGATTTATTCTTTTGAAAAATATCCTTTACCTTCAAACTTATAAAAATAATAAATTATTTCTTTCCATGTCCAAGTTGATTCCCTAGTGTTTGATTACTGTTAGACCAAAAGGAAAATAAATATAATGTGTGTCATTAAAGTAATTCAGTGCAAATTGGGCATAAGAGAAAATTACATTATTAACAGCTGTTAAATAACTATAAAATGTAATTAGACACACTCAATTCGCTACTCATGGACTGGACCTGACTTCTAAAATATCAATTTAGAACTTTGATTATTCACGACAAAGGAGAACATCTTTAGATTCTAGGTTTAAATGGTAATGGTAATGGATGTATCCCCCTACAACCGTTACTGGGATTCCAAATAGGAGGAGGAGGAGGAAAGAGTTTTTAAATGCAGAAGGAGGGGGATAGTGAGTCATCATAGGGGTGCCAGACGGGTTCCCACTGAATCCCTGCCAGCTGCAGTGAGGCATGAGTTCCTTGGTTAAATTTTAACTCTCTGCTTACAAAGAAGCAACAAAGCCCAGCACAGATACTTCTACTATAGATGTTTATGGCCATTGCTCTTCTCTGCTTCCTCGCTTTCTTGGCTGCCTTTTCAACCCGTTCTGTCAATCTGCTTAATAAAAATAATCATAAAACAAAATAAAAATAAAGTAAAAGAAAAGAAAGCCAGCAAAAATACATGGAGATGTTCCTATCTGCTCGTTGCTCCTCTAAGGCAGAATGAAAACAGGGGGACAGGACGTCCAATATGTGCTTTGGGATCTGCAAGGGGAACATAATTGGTTCTCATTCAAAACTCTGTACTCTAGTCATCCTGGCCCCTCGTATTCTGTCCCGGACTTATCTTCTCAGGCTAATTTCCAGCTTCTCATCTCCTCGGCCAGGGCTGCCTGCTATTTACCCAAATGTTTCTGGGCTAGATGGCTCTCCCCTTTCCACAGTTCACTCTTCCCTTCAAGGTACGGTTCCACCTGTATCCACCCTGCCTCCCTGGAGCTTTGACTAAATCCCCACCAGGAGGTCTGCTTTTCCTCCTCAAATTCCTTGTAGCCCTCAGTCTGGGCTTCTTTTTATTTATTTATTTATTTATTTATTTTGATTGGAGTATATTTGCTTTACAATGTTGTGTTAGTTTCTACTGTACAGCAAAGTGAATCAGCTATACGTATACATATAACCCGTCTTTTTTGGATTTCCTTCCCATTTAGGTCACCACAGAGCACTGAGTAGAGTTCCCTGTGCTATACAGTAGGTTCTCATTAGTTATCTATTTTATACATAGTAGTGTATACATGTCAGTCCCAATGTCCCAGTTCGTCCCACCCGCCCCCCCCCCCTTCCTGGGCTTCTTTTATGATCTACACTGTGTTTTCGGATGAGAGGGTGGCATGGCTCAGTGGTTAAGGGCATGGACTCTGGAGCCAGACAAAACTGGCATTCAATCCTGGCGCTTCCAGTTCCTGGTGGTATAATTATGGGAAGGCTGCATCCCTTCTCTAAGCCTCAATCTCAGCATTTATAAAATGGACTCCATCATGGTATATTTTTCTTATCCACAAATCCTGAGGCCATGAGAGTTTTGGAATTCAGAAGTTTGGGGATTTTTAAAAGTAGAGTGCACGTTTTGTGTCCTACAAAACACCCCCCGCCATGGGTTCTGGGATGGGCTTAAAAGCAAACATCTTAGTATTTCAACAGTGAAACAAATGAATAATTACACAAAGTGGGATAAAATGACAAATAGCCTCATGTAAGTTCATGAAAAAGTTCAGGTCTGCTTTTTATGCCACATTAGTTGTGAAAAAAGTCATACGAATCAACTACGGGTTTTTAAAGCTTTCTATTTTACATTTGAGGATAAAGGATTGTGGACCACGAGGATTAAATGAAATACGTATAACGCTTAACGTGGCGACCGCACATATGAAATGCTTAAAGAAAGTTAACTATCGTTATCACGGTCATTCACGTACTTGGCTTTAACCCCTTACTGGCAGTGAAGTCTTGGGAGAGGCAGAGGTTGCGTCTCAAATGTCCAAGGCCTCACACTGCATTGCAGTTTGTAGGAGCTTAATAAATGACGTCTGACTGAACGAAAGACATCATCTCATTGCTTGAATACATTTCCAGTCACAGAAACGTATAACCTTATACATGGCTGAATAATTTAAAGACTAGACCCAAATTCCTCCAAATCAAGTTTACAGTCTGGGTCACCAAGAGGCAAAAGACATCACAATGAAGCCACATGGATTTTCCACAGGAAAGGTTGGATTGTGTCATTTGTCATGACCACCAGAAAACGTGACCAGCTTTCAGACAGAGTTGGAACAGAATGCCGTTGGGATGAAGAGCACGGTCCACAACCTGGCAGGAGTGCAAGCCAGGGCAGGAGAGAGGCATTTGACCCAGGGGTCATGCGAAGCTGGGGTGGCAACTGAGGGAAAGCAGCTGACTCCTGGGTGGGATAAGCACTTTGGTGGCACAAGTTGGTGGTCTGAGGGCAGTCACCCTCCAAATGCGGCCGGCACAACCCAGACTAATTGGTCTTTGTCGGAAGCCTCAATGCAGGCTCCCATCTGAATAGGCCTCCTTCTCTCAGGCTGACACCCCTAAGAGGATTCAGCACTTGTGAGTAATTTGACCAAGCTTAATTTGAAGCAATAAAACCTTTAGAGCCCTTGAAGATCTTCTTTCTACAAGGAAGAAAGTTCCTGCAGGCAGGTTAGAGGAGCTTGTCTTCCCTCTGCAGGGGGAAAAGCCTCAGTGGACCATATGTGAGCTATTCATACAGATGAAGGAAGAAGAGCTCTCTACGGAGAAAAATGAGCTGTCTTCTATATCGGCTGAGATATGGCTTATTGAATGGCAGGTCACTTCGCTTGGACGATCAGCCATTTGTCATATGTGACGAGAGGCCCCTGGGAATCAGGGACTGGGAATGTGAAAGGGATCAATGGGAGTTCTGGCCCAAGGGAAACCTTTTCCAGCGTGAATTCATTCATTAACTCCTCGAAAGTCTGTTTTTGTCTTCTAACCTCAAGGCCACTCCTGAGTTCAAGATGGCCTCAAAGTGTGAACTAGTCCAATTAACAGGACACAGCATCTACCAAGAGCTAGGCAGTATAGGGTCTTTGCTCCTGTAATACTCCCCACAAAGGTAGTCGTATTTGAAGACACTCTATAAGTGCCTGAAGAGGTTGGAGTCATACTGAAATGATGGTCTTGTATCTAGAGCTGTGCCTGGAAGGTCATGAGCCTGGACGCTGCTGTTGTAGTTTCAGCAAATGTATATGAATTTAGCCAACCCATGGGGTTCCAGACACTTAGCTCAGTGAGGTTGCCACTGTCCAAAACAGTTTTGAAACCCCTTCTGGGAGACTATCTCCAGAGTTTGCACCATATTCCTAAGAATCTCTGCAATGGTGACAATCCTGCATATTTGGAATTTGATTTTTGGATAGAAGCCATATGTTACCCAAAGACAAAAATTAAGTAGGTAGCCCAGGAAATTCCATTTAAAATAGAATAATGAAGAAGAAATGCCTTTCTTTACTGGCTAACCCTAACAGGAAAAGAATGGACGTTTATTGAGCTCCCATCATGTGCCACGTATCTTTATATGGCCTTCATTTCATTTCATTTTTAAAATAACCACCTTGAGGCAGGCATCATTACTTTCATGTAGAAATTGAGACTCCGAGAACTCAAGTAACTTCTGCAAGGTCACACAGCTCATCAGTGAGAAAGCTGAGACTGATGGCCATTTCTTCTATTTATCTGTAAACCAGTGGGTGCTCTTTCTGTTGTAGCACACTGCTTTCTTTGAAAGTCGTTAAAATAGGGAAAAAAGGAGTAGCCCTTTCGACTTTGATACATTCACAAAATGTCTTTATCATTTTCACACCCTGAGAATTCTTTGGTAAATGTGACAATTCTGGTGGAAATGACTTATTTTCCTAAATTAATTTGTATTTTAACTTCCAAGCACAACTCACAGTGGTAGTGGTCCCCAGAGAGTTTATATTCTAGTTGGGAAGACAAACCAATTCCCGCCCCAACACACACACACCAAAATCAAGTGAAAAGATGAAAAGCAAGTAAACAGATATTGTAAATTGTGATGAGATCTATGAAGAAAACAGGTAAGAGGCTGAGATAGAAAATAAGGGCGCCTACTTTAGGCTTCTCTAAGGGTGAACAGGCTGACAGGACAGACACATGAAGTGTGAAAACAAAGAACATTTCAGACAAAGGAAACAGCGTGTGCAAAGGCCCTGAAGCAGGAAAGAGCTTGGTATGTTCAAGGGACAGAAAACAGGCCATGCTGTGGGAATATGGTAAATAAAGGGAAGCAGTGGCACGAGATGAGGTGGAAGGGAAGGTTAGAAGCTGATTACGTAGAGTTTTCTAAAGTGTCGTAAAGACTTTGAATTCTATCCCAGATGAAATAGGGAGCCACTGGAGGGTTTTGGACAGAGGGATGGATGACATGAGATGACATTCACTGAAAATAGATCACTGGCTGAAGTTGTGGAGATTGAATTGCAGGGAAGCAAAAGCGGAAGTGGGAAGCCCTTCATTTGTAGGTGTAAAGGAAAGTGATGATTGTGACTTGGACTAGGGTGATCACAGTAGATACGGAGAAAGGAGGATGGATTTGGGGATATATTTAGAAATAGATGCAATGGACTTCCTAATGAAACGGATGTGTGGCCTAAGGGAAAGAGGCCTGAATCACTTGGTGAATGGTTGTCATCCACTGAGCCAATGAAGATTGGAAAAGCAACAAGAGTATGTTTGGGGAAAATCAACAGTTCAGTCTTAGACTTGCTGTGTTTGAAAAGCGTTTTAAATATCTACATGGAAATGCCAGTTATGCAGTTGGAGATGTGAATCGAGCCTAAAAATACAAATTTGCGAATCATCAGCATATGTTGTTGTCTATAATCATGGGACTTGATGAGATTACCTAGAGAGAATGTGTACACAGTAAAAAGAAGATGGAAACAGACCAAACCCGGAGGTTTTCCAACATTAAGAGGAGAGGGAGTCAGCAAAGGAGACTGGGGTCACGCAGAAGGAAGAGGAGAGAGCATTCATTTCTGACCTCCCGAACTGCACGGCTCCCAGGGCTCTAGGATAAGAGGGATTGGGGCTATTACCCGCCATTACAGAAGATGGGCTTCGATGGTTCTTGTAAAGTCACAGTGCCCGGTTTTTGGGCTTGATAATCAGTTCTGGGCCCTGGCCTCAGACTACCATTCCTTGGGGTCAGCTCTTCTGCCAAACAACCTGAGAAGCTCTCTGGACCGTTAGTGTACTTTCCTGGCGCCCTGAGCCCTGGAAAGCCAGGACAGGAAGTCGCCTTTGCCGCCCACAGGCAACACTGATAACTGGCCAGAGCCACAGCTTTGGGACTTACGGCCAAGCGAGACTAAGCGCCCACAGGTACCGCAGGAAGTGAACATTCAAAAGACCCAACAAGGCCTTGCCCTCTAACGTCCTTAAGAATTCAGCATGTAAACACATAAATTAAGTGTAATATTCATTTAATGTCTGTCTCACGTACTAAACACGTCCCCCTTGAAGCAGGATTCCGTTCTGACTTGTTGCCCACGTTATCCCCTGTACTCAGCACAGTGCCGGCTCATGCTGACGACGTGACTTACGAACCACTGCAGCAGGGGGGGCTCGGAGAGGCTTGATGGAGCAGAGGCCAAGTCTATAAATTCCTGGCTTCCCAGAGATCGCTAACATCAGGGGTCTCTTGGTGGGCACCAGCCTCAGCAGCTCTACAGGCAACCAGAACATATTTATTCTCTTTCTCTAATGTTTAGAGAAAGGGAAGTGAAGCTATAGAGCTGAGATTGGGCGCTGTCCTGTGACCATGAGGCCTGAGTGTTTTCCGGTGGGGCTCAGCCCGTATGCCCTCACGGCATGACGCCAGGTTTGCCAATATTAGAGCCTAGTCTATCACTTGTATTCACACTCGGCTGTGAACGTCAGGATAGGCTTCTCTTAGTTGCTTGTGCTCCTTCCCCGCTTCAAAATCAGCCCAGCCTGTATGGGGCAGGGCCTGCCGACCAGCAGATGCAGCAAGTGGGCAGCCAGCTTGGGGTGCATACACAGCAGGCCACAAGTTGGGCCTGGTTGCCTCTTTGTTAAATGAGAACAGCTCCTGCAAGAGTACGGACTGCATGGGGGCCCATCTCAAAGCTGGGTGCTCTGACAAAGAGGGTCCACAAAACATCCTCATTCCAGGGCGAGGCCTCTGCCTGACAGCTGAGAGTCTGGGGCACGGCACCTAGCCAGCCCCTCCCCGGCAGATATGTTAGTAGCTCCTGTGGGACACTTACACGTCACGAGAGATGTCCGGTTTCCTGTTTGGCCTTCCTGCGGGCACTACCTCGAAGCCTATGTGGAATCCACTTTCTCCATGGCCACGGTCACTTAAGAAACCGAAAGTGCCACTTGTTCCACCTAATGTTAAGAGTTACCAGTCGCTATGGTCATGAAAGTGTCTAAGTATGTGAAGAAGTTAGGTAGCAGCGCCTCATAAGAGCATGGGCTTTGGAGCCAGACAGAACTGGGTTCAAATCCCAGTTCTACTATTAGTCAGACTATGTGGCCTCGAGCTACTTAGTTAATAACTCTCTAGCTTCAATGACAATGGGGGACTATAGTAGCACAAACCTCCCAGTGTTATTGGGAGGGTGAATGACATAACGCATATACTATACAGCACTTTACCTGCCACATAATAAATGATGTAAAAGTTTTAGCGTTATTATTATAAAAGCAGCAGTAGGCATCGTGGTCTGGAGCCAGTCCAGCACCAGCCTACCGAGGCTGAAATCCTGGCTCTGCTTTTTACTCACTGGGTGACCTTGGGCAAGTCATTTAGCATCTCTAAGACTCAGTTTTCCTATCTATAAAGTAAGGGTAATGAATGTTCTTATTTCAAGAGTTAAATTGTTCTTTGTGTATTTAAATAGCTGTGGATGGGCTGGGGGAAGACAAAAGGTAAAAAAAAATACAGGAACAGTCCAATGGAAAATAAATTTGGAAATTGTTGTATACTATCTGTCCTTAGAGAATCACAATGCACCTGGCATATGACTAAAGGCTCTTAAGAAGTCCTGCAGCAAAGTAACCCTTTTAATGTTACGTAACTCCCATGTTTCTCCAAACTATGTGATCTAACCCCCCCTTTCATGGCACATATATTAACACCTAGTAGACCAGTACCCAGAGACTACTTAGAAAAATACCCCCACCAAGTAGTATTTCAATAAATATTAGCAAACAATATTTAATATTATGCATTAATTCACTGGGGGGATGGTGCCACAAACACGGTAGGTAAGCGAGGTCTTTGATTTTCTCTGCTTGGGTTTTCTTTAGTGGGTAGGCATCTCCAGGCTGCATGGGGAGGGCCGGTGGGTCTCTCGCAATTGTTTGTCCTTGTAGTCACTGGAATGAACGCATCGAGGACCACCACACAAGTCAGGCATAAATCAGAGGCCTTAGAAGCTTATGCCTCTTTTCCTTAACTCTCTACTATCCAGGTTTTGAAGCACCAGTAACTCTCATCCAAGGTCAATGGAAAAGAAGACACCAAGGCTAGCAGTGCACCCACCTCGCATTCACACTTGAGGGGCTCAAGCGTTATTCCCTTCCCCCCCACCCATCCTCCCACAGTGCACAGTCACCCCATATTCTCATCCCAGTAGGGCAGGCAGTGGATACCGGGAAGAAGGTACCTGTACCCAAGCACTGGCCTGGGAGTCAGGGACACCCAGCTTTTACTCTGGTGTGGCCACTAATGGGCCCCGTAACCTTAGAAAAAACCCTAGCAGAGCCCACATCTCTGGGCTCAGACTCCAGACCAGCAAAGCTGAGAGACTGACTTAGATAATTTCAAAACTTCTTTCTATCTCCAGCCTTAGCATTCATAACGAGCAGAGATTTTCGTTTCCATGTTTTAGAACAGGAAACAGGTCCAGAGAGGTCAAGTGACTTTCTTCAGGTCACACTAATAGTCAATGGCAGGTCGGAAAGCAGACAACATCTCTTGACCTCCTATCTTCCCTAACAGAGAGCTCTCCTGGCACGCCCTGTATTCTAGGAGCTCCAGGCATCAAGTGAAAGGTAATTAAAACAAACTGAAGCCAAAAAAATCAGAACATACACTCTGCCTTAAGTCATCCTGCAAAATGGCCAAACAGGTTCATTTTCTGGCCGGCATTTATCCTTTGTTTGTTCATCTTTTTCCAGGTTGGGTCCCTTCTCATTCCTTCCTTTTTCTTAGTATGTTCTTCTCACCTATTACCTAATTCCCCCTTGTTTTCAAGACCACACACACAAAAATGACCTTCATGTTGTTACAAGGTATGTCTTTGCCTGGGGTTTACACGGTGAAATTGAACAGAAATTGAACAGCTTTCCTTTCTTGTCCTTTGACCGGGAGCCTCCTTTTCTCTAATGTAGCGGTTTTGGAACTTGAGCGCTGGTTCAGAGCCACCTGGAAGGCTTGGTGGAAAACATTGCTGGGCCCCAGCCCCACGGATTCTGATTCAGTAGGTCTACATTTTTCACAAGATCCCAGGTGATGCTACTACTGCGGTCCAGGGTCTAAACTTTGAGAACCACTCTAATGAAAGAGTTCAAAACAGCCACCTTCGTGTTCCTACCATCACAGCTTAGTGTCCATGGAATGTCAGCCGCAAATAGCCTTAGCTCTAAAGAAGCCTTTTGCTTTGAATCAGAAACAACAACAAAAAATGCCATTTATGTGGGGGAAACCTCATCCAAAAGTGATTTTCTCTGATTGTGCTGATTGACAAGCAACATTTTCATGGCACATTACCAATTCCAAAGCTTAGGAGTACACTGGAGCGCCAATAATGAGCCAGCGATGGGCACAAATAACCACAGCCTTGTTTCTGTAAGCTGACATCTAGGAGAGTTTCCTGTGGCATTTTTCTACTCTCTGATCAAGAATGCGCCTTGTTGTTTGGTTTGTGGTTTGCATTCAAATCACTGAGGAACAAAGTGAGCTGAGAGGGAGCCTGCATGGTGTGTTTGGTGGGGAAAAGGTCTGGGGATCAGAGAAGCCAAGTTTCAGTCCTGGTTCTGCCAGTGTCCAGCTGCATGACCGTGGCCAGTCCTTTCCCCTCTCTGGGCCCTGCTCTTACAGCTGTGAAATGAACTCACTGGAAGCATATGTTCCATGTAGCTTTTAAGAGGTGTGGCTAGTTTGGGAGAAAAAAATAACAAAACGGTTCAGCGGTAAGAGACGTTTGGGACTCACTTCATTCTCTATGCCCTTCTTAGAATGTCGCCATGTACCTTGACATATTCAAGGTTCTGAGAATTTCTGAAGTAACACAACACTTTAATGTGGTTTAACTCGACATGTCCTCTAAGTATACGACCATAACACACCTTTTCATGCTATGAACATCTAGTGTACCAGCACACAAAAGGCACCAGTAATCTCTGGGTGATCTTCCAACTTGAAAATGCACGGGGTCTAGCAGTTGGCTCTCAAGAATTGCAGCTGACCTCACAGAGATTGGGGAATGCTTGTGACATGGGGACAGCAGGGGCTCATACCACCCAATCAGGCTTCTCTTAGTGTCTGGAACTTAGGCAAGGCCTCCGGTAGGCGTGCCCTTCCTCACAGTGAGGACTAGCCCATGGAGGGCTGGAGCCCACGTGGTGAGATGCAGCAGTAGCTTTCGGGGGCTTTTAGGAAGGGCCTCGGACTCACACTTTCACTGGGTGCTGAAGAGGGGCTGAGGTATGTCCTGCTGGTCGGCTGCCCTTCACTGTGACCTTATCTAATGCACCCGGAGTTTTCTCACTCACTCTCCACCTTGGCTCTGGTTTCTGCCCATTTCCAACAGACCCCTCAAGCTTATGGAGCGTCAGTGTTCCCGACCCCTCCAGGATGAGTGACTTTGCTATTTCATCCCGCTGATCTCTTAAAAGCACCACCATGTTCACTAGTCCCAGCTGAAGGTTGAGATTTCCGGGTGGGGCCGCTCTGGGGGGAAACACATGTATACAGCATCTTATAACTACACATCACTTTTCAATACAGTGTCTCATGCTATTCTTTCAACTTTTGCAAAGGATTGTTACTAAGGTATGTTTGACACATAAGGAAACTGGTACCCAGAGTGAGCTAGTGATTCGCCCAGAATTATATAGTCAGCAAGTAGCAGAGCCAGAAGCTGATCCCACATCTTCTTACTCCAGGGCTCATGTTTTCCTCTTCGAGGATGTCTGTACAAAGTATTCGGAGTGCCCCAGAGCTCTGTCCTTGTACTTCTCCACTTCTCCAGCTCCACTTGCCCTTCAGGTGAATTCATTTAGTCCCGTGGCTCTAAATACCCAATATAAGCAGATGACTCCCACCTTTTAGTCAGGTCTTGACCTCCAGACTCCCACATCCAGCTGCCTGACTGACTAAGCTAGTCCCAAACTGTACCTCTCATTACCACCACCCAACCTAATTTTCTATGATTTTCTCATTTCAGCAATAACTTCATCCTTCTAGTTATTTAGGCCAACAAATCCTTGGAGTCCCCCTTGACTCCTTACTTCCTAACACATCCCCATTTATTCCATCAGCAAATCCTCTGGGTTCTATCTTCAAAATATTCCCAGAATGTGACTACTTCCCTCCACCTCCACTGCTACCAACCTGCTCTACATTTTTAACGGGGTTGTTTTATCTTTATTACCTATTTGTAGAAAATGTTTATACATTCTTGATAAAAGTCCTTTGTCAGATATATATACTGTGAATATTTTTTCCATTCCATGGTTTGCCTTTTCATTTTGTTTACCATGTCTTTAAAAGAACAAAACATTTTTTAATGAAATCCAATTTATCAATATTTTTAGTTCCTTCTGTGTCCTCTCCTAGAAATCCTTGTCTACCCCAAGGTCATAAAGATACCGTCTTACGTTTTCTTCCAGAATCCTATAGTCTTAGCTTATAAGCTTCAGCCTACGATCTATGTAATTAATTTTTGCGTATACTGCAAAGTAGGAGACAAGGTTCATTTTTTTTGTCCATTTATTGAGCTTCTCCAGCACCATTTGCCTAATAGATTTTTCTGTCCCCATTGAATCGCAGTGGAGTCCTCAATTGACCACATGTGTATGGGTCTATTTCTGGACTCTATTTTCTTCCATTAGTTGTTAGTTTATCCTTAGGTCAGTCCCTTATTCCCTCACTGCCTTGACTACCTTACTACTTTGTAGTAAGTCTTGAAATCGGGTAGTGTAAGTCTCCCAACATAGTTCTTCCTTTTTGAAGGTTGTCCTTGGCTATTCTAGGTCCTTTTGCATTAATAATAAATTTTAGAATCAGCTTGTCAATTTCCAGAAAGAAAAACCTGTAGTGATTTTAAGTAGGATTGAACCGAATCTATAGATCACTCTGTGGATAAATGATAACAATAGTGAGTGTTCCAGTGTACAAACGTGTTATATCTATTTATTTAGATTTAAAATTTTTTCCCAGTGATATTATGTAGTTTTCATTTGGACTTCCTTTGTAAAGCTATTCTTCAGTATTTTACGTTTTTGGTGCGATGGTGAATGGTATCACTTTTTTAAAACTTCATCTTCAAATTGTTTGTTGCTAGTATATAGAAATACAATAAATCTTTGTATGTTGACCTTGCATCCTGTGACCTTATTAAATTTATTTATTCATTTGTATGGCTATTTTCTATACTCATAATCATGCCATCTCAAATAAAGACAGTTTTACTGCTTCATTTCCAATTTGCACGTCTTTGTTTCTTTTCTCGCCTTACTGCACTAGTTAGAACTTCAAGTACAATATCAACTGGAAGTGATGAAAACAGATATCCTTGCTTTTTTTCTCATTGTTAAGGAGGTAATGATCAATATTTCACCAGTAAAAATTATATTCACTGTATATTTGAGGGTTGAAGTCCTTTATCAAATTTAGAACTTTTCCATTCCTAATTTGCTGAAATATTTTATCACAGATGGTAAACAGTAAATTTAATCATGCATGGCAAATTGTCCCATATTAATTTTCTACTGCTATGTAACAAATTACTGTAACCATAACCTAGTGGCTTAAAACAGTACACATTTATTAGTTTTACAGAACTGTAGGTTAGAAGTCTGGCATGGAGTGGCTGGGTTTCCTGGTCAGGGTCTCGCAAGGCTACAATCAAAGTGTTGGCAGTTGCATTCTCATCTGGAACTTGGGGTCCTCTTTGAAGCTTCAGAGATGTTGGCAGAATTTAGTTCCTTGTGGTTGTAGGGCTGAGGCCACTCACAATAGGCAGTTTACATCACAGCAGCCTGCCCTAATTTTAATTTTCATTATCTTTTGCCTGGACTGTTGAAATAGTGACCAACACTAGATTCTCTCTTATTCATGCTAAAATTTACATGTGATTATGCCACTCCTTAAAAAAACCTCTGATGACTTCCCACTGCCCACAGAAAGAGGTCTAAACTTCTTCATATGGTACTAAAAGCTTCTCATGTTATGACCCTGACCTCCCTCTCCAGTTGCCAGCCATAACCAGCCTGGAGTTCTAGGATATGCCAGGCACTGTGACTTGTTTGTCCTGGCTTATGTTATTTCTTCTACCTGGAATGTTAGAAGTCATCTCCCTACTTCCTGGCACCACACATGGCTCTTCCATCTGGAGAATTCTTTTTTTTTTTTAATTAATTTATTTTTGGCTGTGTTGGGTCTTCGTTTCTGTGCGAGGGTTTTCTCTAGTTGCGGCAAGCAGGGGCCACTCTTCATCGCGGTGCGCGGGCCTCTCACTATCGCGGCCTCTCTTGTTGTGCGGCATAGGCTCCAGACGCGCAGGCTCAGTAGTGTGGCTCACGGGCCTAGTTGCTCCGTGGCATGTGGGAGCTTCCCAGACCAGGGCTCGAACCCGTGCCCCCTGCGTTGGCAGGCAGATTCTCAACCACTGCACCACCAGGGAAGCCCCCATCTGGAGAATTCTTATTCATATGTTCAGGCTCGACTCAGATGTCACCTCCTCTGTAATGCCTCATCCTTGATTGCCACAGGCAAAATCAGTCATTTTCCTCTCCACGTATCTAAGCGTCTAATTTGGGGCACATGCTATTGTAGCTGAGTAGCTGTCTCCTCCTAACAATCTGTAGCAATCCTGAGGGTTGAGACAATATTTTATCCATTTTCTGAGGAAGACTACTCTGGACTAGGCCCTGTGGAGAGGCTGCAAGTACAAAGATGAGGAAGATGTGGAATCTAAAAAAATGGTACAAATGAATCTATTTACCAAACAGAAATAGAGTCACAGATGTAGAAAATAAACTTATGGTTACCAAGGGGGAAAGGGGGGGAGGGATAAATTGGGAGATTGGGATTGACATACACACACTACTAGATATAAAATAGACAACTAATAAGGACCAACTGTACAGCACAGGGAACTCTACTCAATACTCTGTAATGAACAATACGGGAAAAGAATCTAAAAAAGAGTGGATATATGTATATGTATAACTGATCCACTTTGCTGTGCACCTGAAACTAACACAACATTGTAAATCAACTATACTCTAATAAAAATTAATTTAAAAAAGATGAGGAAGACAGTCAAGAGGGAAATCCTGAGCAACAAGGAGGCAATCAGTCACAGTACAGCGTGACATGGACTGGGCAAGAGGGATGCACAAAGGGCTGCTGGATATCGGGAAGGGAGAATTTAATTCTTCTGGGGTGAGTGTGGAGGTGGAAGGAGTCAGGGAAGGCTTCACAGAGGACGCTCCATTTGTACTAGAGGCATCTGTACTGGATGTGGGGAGAAGAAATGGCGATAACATTCTGTAGAAGCAAAGACCCAGAGGTCTGTAAGTGCATAGTGTGTAGCTGGAGAAGATCTCAGCCCGAGCACAAGTGGAGTTAAAACGCTAAATAGCAAAACTTCACATTTTATGATACAAGCTAACTCCACTAGTGGTGGTTTCCTGGAGTGCTGTGCTAGGGAGGAGTTTTAAAAATTGAGATATAATTCATATACCATAAAATTCACCCTTTTAAAGTGTACAATTGGATAGCTTTAGTATATTCACAGAGTTATGCATCTATCACCACAATCTAATTTTAGGACATTTTTACCACCCCCCAAAAAAACTCTTACCCATTAAGCAGTCACTCCCCATTCTCCTCTCCTCCCAGCCCCTGGCAACCACCAGTGCCCTTTCTGTCTCTATAGATTTGCCTATTCTGAACGTTTCACATAGATGGACTCATACACTATGTGATCTTTTGTGTCTGGCTTCTTTCACTCTGTGTAATGTTCTCAAGGTTCATGCATGTTGTAGGATGTGTCAGTGCTTCGTGCCTCTTTACAGCTGAATGATATTCCGTTGTGTGGGTGTACCACATTTTGCTTATTCATTTATCAATTCTGAGAAGGATTTGAGGCCAACTCGAGAGCAGCAGGCAAAAGAGCTGTCTGCCAAGGTGCTGGGTGAGAGAGGGCTACAGGGCTTCCCAAGGGCCACAAACTTTTCATCCTGCTAATAGAGGACTGGTATATTCGCAACTACTGCCTAACACCCAGTGTGATTCAAGAAGTCTAACAAGCTGATAAAATTGTATGCTTGAGGAAACATGGTGCCTGATAGATAGACTATCTTCTAAGAGATGTCCACGTATGTATGTGCAGGATCCTAAGAAGTCAGAGCTAGAAGTGTGGCCAGGGATTATCTGAGCTCCCCTCTTTGTTTTCTTTTTTAAAAAGTAATCAATGCCACCAATAGCCTTTCTAAAATTACATCACTTCTTTTTTACACAATAGCCTGGGGACTTCTGAACACTGAGAGACATTTTATATAGACCAGGGGAGAACGACTAAAAAGCCCTACCGCAAGTAGAGATGGAAGTAGATGTGCCGGGAAACGCTGAGGCAAGACAACAGCAAAAGAATGATGGTCTGGCTTCCTGGTGGCTTTCCACTTCCTGTCCCAGAGTTCTGTGGGGCTCCAAAGAACCCTTATAATGCTAGCTGACGTGAGCTTCTGTTATTTGCAGCAAGCTGCGGAAACTCAGGGGGAAGTTTCTCTAGCCCAAATCGTTCAGGCTGAGGAAAGCCCTCCCTCCTTAGACTCAAGTATGTGTTTACCCAAATGACCCCAGGGGACCGGGATTCAGATGCACATTCAGAGATGCTTGTTTCTCAGTGGTATGTAGAGAATGTTGTTTCCCACTTACAAGATCCAGAAATCCTGCTTAAGTATCCATGTACCCATCACTGAACATCCTTAACCTTTTCTTGGAGGGCTTCTGATGAATAGAAATTTTATAATACGTGGATGGAGGAAAATTAAAATAATAGAAATTTATTGTTTGAAGAGCGAAACTACAAGTTAATCCAAAGATGAAAATGATATACTGATTTGGAAATGCAAAATATTAAACAATTGGGAATATACTGAGAAAAGTAGTCTCCATGCAAAAAGCCCCAGTTCAACTGGCCTCAAAGCAAGACCCTATGAAACGATCCCGGTTGTGTGCCTCTGATCAAACTAAGAGGTAAATAAAGACACAGAGAAACATGCACTGACCTCTTAAAAACAGACTGAAAGTGGTGAAAAGAAAACTACGTTAAAAAGAAAGAATCTTTATTTTAGTGCTAATAAACTTGGTTTTATTTTGCCCTCAGCATTTTCAAATGAGGGTGGGAGTAGGGCAAAACCTAGGCAAAGTTTCTCAAAAACAAAACATGCATAGGCCTCCTTCCCTTCTTTGAAAAAGAATCAGTGCTGACTCTATGCAGACACCTGCTACCTGGCACTCAGCCAACTTGCTAACCAACGCCATGTTTCAGCCCAATTAGCTAAGCACGCGTCATCCAGAATGCGTTAATTATTCCTGGTGATTTCCCAAAGTATCTGGTGGGATCATTCAAGGAAAGGTGGACATAACCTTCTTTCACAAGGATCTTTACTAAGGAAACCCCATTGCATGCATTCTTGAAAGTCCCAGAGACATCCGTACAAATGCATAATGTCAGAGCTGGAAGGAACCTTCGAGAGTCTCATTATCCATACCCCTCATCAAGGGGAGAAACCAGGCTGCTCCACAAAGCCTCCGACAAAGTATGAGTAGAGAGAAGATAAATATAAAAATGAAAAACATTTAAATGATGTCACTATTTCAGACACACTGCAGGGACGGAAAATACTTGTCATGGAATTTTTGCAAATTAAGTGATAAGAATTCACTTACTACCTTGGTTTACTGGATACAAAAAGGCAGAATTAGAGGGGACAGGAACTAATAGTGTCAAATCCTTGCCTACCATTTCTTCTCAGTAGCATTCTTGTGCCTCAGTGTCTCCGTCTGTAAACTGGGCAGCAGGGAACTTTGTGAGTTCGATACAAGGACATCATGATTGCAAGCACAGGAGCTTTGAATCTGTCTTTGCCTTGGATATGATGGTGCATTTGATAGGAGGACTTGGATTTTTTTTTCCAATGTCAGGTCCCAAAGATTAGTAATATGCTTCAAAATAGTCGAATTTTCCTTCCTAACATGAGGGGATCTGATATTAGATAATGACAGCCAAACAGCTAGAAAAGACAAGCACTTAATATTTTATTCTGATTTTCTTTTCTGAATATTAATACTAGTTGTCACTTATCGAGCACCTATACGTAAAAGACAATGGGTGAAGCACATTCCCTACTTTATTTCACTGAATCCTCCCAGCCACCCAATGAGGTAAATTCTAGAATTATTTCCATCTTACAGATGGAGAAAGAGATGAAATGACTTGCCCAAGGCCGCACATCTTCTGAGGGGCAGAACTGGATGAACTTTTTCCAAAATTTACAATTTGTTGTTCTGGATTCAGTGTAAGACTTTTGAGATCTCTAAAATATGACATCTTAATAATAAGGCATTAACACAGAATATTATGGAATAGTTCAGCAATCTTCAAAATATCTAGAATGTTAGAGTTACTTCCCAAACTAGATTGAAGGTGGATTGAGGTTCAGGGCTTATGCCTAATGCAGAAGGAAAAATGAGTCTCACATGTATTCATTCCTTACGTATTAGTCTACAGGCATGCCCCCAGGAGATTTGAGAGGCTCTCATGTGCGTTATGTCACTTAATTACCAGCAGAACCATATAAGGTGTCATCATTTACATGCTGCAGATGAAGAAACAGGATCAGAGAGTTCATGTAACCTACCTGAGGTCACACAGCATGTAAAAGGCAGAGTGGTGACTGGAATCCAGATTTCTGATTACAAGTTCATGTTCTTTCCACGATATCATGCTGCCTTTCATACACTCATATAAACCTCATGTAATATACCATATGCCCTGAAGCAGCACCTATACATACTAGGTATTTAATTCAGTGGCTGCTTGAATAGAGAATGAACAATTACTGTGATATAGGCAGTGTTTTAAGTACTTTACAGGTTTCAAACTACTTTCAGTCTCATGACAATCCTGTGAGGTTGGTTCTATTATCTCAATCTTACAAATGGAGAAAGGAAGGTTTACAGGGATCAAGCAACTTCCCCAGGGTCATCCTACCAGGAAGTGATTTATCTTCTACCCAGTTCTGACTCAATTTTTGGTATTCTATGCAGATAATGACAAAGAATGTCTCTTCCCTTGGCATCCTGATGGTCCGAAAGAAGACAAGAATGAGGAGTGAGGAGGAGTCGGTAAATACAAAAAGTGTAGCTCTGCTCTTAACGGGATGGAGCGTAGAGGTGGACGGGGTGGAAGGAGAGGGCGCACCACACCTGGAAGTCAAGTCAGTCAAACCAAAGGTCCACAGACAGCACCTCGGTAACAGACCGGAGACTCTGTGCAAGCTTTCACCAGCAACAGATAGTGGTCTTGTCCAACTGTACCCTTTTTTGTGTGGTGTTCACTGCTAACTTTAGCAAAGAGAAATAAGGGGAGCAGAGGGTCTGTTTCGTCAAGTCAATATGGATTCCATCAAAAGGCATAAGGGAAGTCCCTCCCCAAGCAGCAGGTTGGTGACATCGAGTGCCCACGATTCAGAAACTCATTCATTTGAAGTTATTCACCTTGGCATTCATTCTTATCACTTCCTTCAATCCCACTCTTGTCTTTCGATGATTTCCATAGAAAATTATGTTGGTGAGAATGCAAGATATGGGCAAACCGTGGCCTTAGTCATGCACATCGGCTACAGAGCCAGCACAGCCGGAGAAGAGAGTTGCTCTACAGATCTCAAAGGCAACAGACAACACTGTCCTCATCAAACTGATCAAAATGTTAGATTTAATTATACAAATATAACAACTTAGTGGCCTTTCACAGTACTCTCCCCAAGGACTGTTGGGTCAGAAAGCCAATTCATTCTGTTGCTTGATTGCTTTAAACTATTATAAACTGTTCCCTTGGGAAGAGTAGGAAATCAGTTATGATCTTTTGTCTCTCATCCGAGGTACAGGAAAGGCACTATTCTAGTGAATGAGCCACAGATTTCCCCCTGATTTCACTCTCAATTCCTCAATTAGGTGACTATTACCATGAAAGCTGCAGAGACTTAACAGATGGAGGCTGTCCTCGGAAGTGGCCGAGGGACCACGGAGGCTTGTAGACGATGGCACTGCCCCCGTAACATCTGGATGAGCAGTTAGCTCGTAATTCTTATCATGGCCCAGCTTCCCTTGCCTCTCTGGCCAGGCACCAACGTGAGAGTGTGGCTTCTGGAAAGCAGAGATGTTCATTGGGCTCTAATAACTCTCTTCCAATGGCTGGTCATGGACACTTCTGTTCTCCTCTCTACAGAGATGACAGCCATCCCTTGCATAACTAACCACCCCACTGTGTGCCCAATTCATCGCTCTGCAGATGTGATCTGCTTGTGCCCACTGTCCACATGGAGCTAGGGGTACCACATAAATGAATAGATATCCACTTTTGCCCATGGAGACTATAAGTGGGGTCTGAGAGCGGCAGAGCCCTGGAGGGGGGCGTGGGGGAAGGGTTAGGCTGAATGGGAGAAAAGGTTCTTCTCTGTAATGTGTTTCATTTTCCTCCATGGGAGAGCAGAAGGCTTAGTTCTTTTATTATTTTTAAACTTTCAATTAATTTATTTTTAAGTGTATATGTCAATGATCTTTAATACATTGACAGAGTTGTACAATCATCACCACAATTCAAGAACCTTCTATCACCCCAAAATATGTCTTATGCCCATTTTTTGTCATTCCCTATTCCCACTCCCAGGCAATCACTAACCTGCTTTTCTTTGTCTATGGATTTGCCGTTTCTAAACATTTAATGTGAAAGGAATCATAAAACATGTGGCCTTTTCTGACTGCTTTTCTTCTCTTAGTATAATATTTTAAGGTTGTAGCATATACATTAGTAGTCCATTTCTTTTCATTGCTGAATAGTCTTTGAAAGCTTTCTTAGTTCCTCCTCCTCCAACACCCCCGATTAAAAAAGGACCAGATGTGAGGCCCTGCACCGTCCAGCTGCTGCTCACTTCTCCAAACTCACCTCTCACCACCCCCTGGCCTTCTGTCGGATCCTCAGATGTGTCCCATCTAGTCTACTGCAGGGCTATGGAAAATGCGGTCCCCTTCCCCTAAACACTAGTCCCTCCAGCATGGACACATGTACCTCGCTCAGTTAATTCCTACTCATCCTTCGGATCTCTGTTTAAAACGTATTCCCTCAGAAAATCCTGCCCTGACCTTTCAGGCTGGGTCTGACTTTCCCTTACATGCTCTCTTAGCATCTCCATCAGAGCTCTTATTTAGTGTGTACTTAGTTCATGACATATTTAATGCCTGTCCCGCCCCTCCCCCACCCCTTCTCCACTTCCACTGAGTCCCCCTCCCCCTCCACCAAGCTATAGACGCCACAAGGGCTGGCACCGCATCTGTTTCGTTACCTGTAGCCCAGGACCAGGCACGTAATGGGTGCGCTGTAAATATTCACTCTTGCCTGTCTGCCTGCCTGCCTGAGCCTTTGCCTCTGGCGCTGCAGACACTAGATCTTCTCTCTTCGTGTCCAATTCTCTCATCACAGCAGGAGGAATCTGTACTTTATATGCCACGGAGTTCCTAAGTGTGTCAGTCTATAAAGATGGGCTGTTTTCAACTGGTACCATCAACGGGTTGAAGATAAAGTCAACCTGACAGCTAGAATGTAGTCGGTACAAAGTGTCCGGGAGGCCCGCTGCCCCGTGTGGAATGGAGGGAATGTCCTTAAGTGATGAGAACTCCCGTACACTTCTCAGCTTTTCAAGTAGCTCCCGGGGAAGACCTGGGGGTAGCCTTGTTCAGAGAGGTGCTCACTCATGCTTTCATGTAACGCCCATTCCAGCGCACTGAGCGGCACTTTGGCTGTTTGTTTGACTCTGCTTTCAACACCTCTCTCGAAAATATGACATATGTCAGAATGAATCCAAGTAGCCTTCCAGCCAGCTTTCGAGGCCACACAGAGCTCTCCACCCATTGGGCACACTGAAAGACCCTTGATGCTGTTGGAGAACACTCCTCTTAATCTGCTGATAACCTTTTCTGTTTGGCTGGCAAGACCTAAGAAAACATTGCTTTTCATTTGGGCCGATTTAAAATAAAACAACCCCGAACCATCAATTGTTAAAAATGTGTCTCTTTGTACTTGTGCGTCTCTACTTTTGAGTCTTGGCAGGAGATTCTTAAGGGGCAAATGGACTAAATGAATGAATGCCAATCACAACAACAGCGGCGGAGAGTAATAATTCAATTCAACCAGCAGTTATTGAGTGCTTACGATGTGCGGGGGCCCTGCACGCAGTCCCTGGGGGATAGAGATGAATAAACTGCAGTTTCTGCCCTCCAGGAGCTCATGATCTGGAAGAGGAGGCAGACGTGCTCATAAATAATGCTAATAAGGATGATGCTTGGAAACACTGGCATAGAAGTACAAGCAAAGGTCTACAGGAGTACAGGGAGGGAAAATCCATTTCAACTGAGAATATCAGGCGAGCTGTCTTGGCAGAGGAAGGAATAAATACGACACACTGTTTCACTCTAACAACTTCAAAAGAAAAGAATGCCATCAAGACTTCAGACTGTGTCTGTATCCAGATGGGGCCCCTGGACTGTCTTGGAAGCCCAAGTTTCCCTTGAATACAGTTCTTGGTCCCAGGTGAGGAAGGTAGAAAGCAACTTCCTGCCCAACAAACCCCAGAAGGAGCAGTTCCGCGTTACCCATCAGGACAGACATCCTGCTCCCGCCTCCCTGATGCCCAACCACCAGCCAAACAGGCACACAACCTGTAAGATGCGGCGCTGGTCCCCCGTCGCTAAATTGAAGTCCCCTCCTCTGTGTAAACTGTCTTAGACCCACCTGGTAGGGGGGATGTGCACACGTGAAGGCGCATGCGCTCCTGGTCGGGCCAGCCTGCTTCCAAGCTTCCTGTGGTCTCTGGTACAAATCTGACTTTACCCGCTATATACCTCTCCTTGCAAAGGTCAGAAACTCATATACCCTAAGCTTGCAAGGATCTGACAGCATCGGTGTTAGGGGCAGCTGCATTTTAACAGGAATCCGAACCTTTACCATTGGGAGCGTGAGGGGCTGATGGGCCCACGGCTGCACCTGACCTAAACCTAGGATAACTCTGCTTATTTGGCCTAAGGGCAGAAAATAGTTTGCAGCTTGGTGTGAAACGGTGGTTTGCCCTATTTATAAAAAAAAAAAAAAAAAAAAAAACTTTTAAGGTTTAAGGATGAAAGCATTCGACAAGCTGGGAACAATGGCTACTCAACATTTCAAAGAGGTGGGTAACAGGTAATAAATACTGTGAATCCCAGAGCCCCAGGATGTGGCCTCTGATGAACACTCTCTGCAGTACTGCAATAGACTAGATGACACACCTGAGGATCCGACAGAAGGCCAGTATGCTCGCGGCATGGGGAACGGCAGGGCGTCGGGGGTGGTGAGAGGTGAGTTTGGAGAAGTGAGCAGCAGCTGGATGGCGCAGGGCCTCACATCTGGTCCTTTTTTAATCGGGGGTGTTGGGGGAGGAGAAACTAAGAAATAGCTTTCAAAGACTATTCAGCAATGAAAAGAAATGGACTACTAATGTATATGCTACAACCTTAAAATATTATACTAGGTGTTAAGTGTTAACACTTAAGACTCTCGACCTTGTTAGGGCAGCAGACAGATGCAGTCAGGAGGGCTTGGGCGTCTAGGTGGGCTCCAGGTGGGATGAACTGGCTATACCACTTGCTAACTAGAGATACGAATCTGAGCAAGTGACAAACCCTTTGCGCCTCACATTCTTCATCTGTAAACTGGGTCCAATGATTGCTACCTCATAGAGTTGTGGGAGGGCTCATTATTGAGCTAATGCGTGTACAGGGCCTGGCACAGTGTTTGTGTGGGAAGGTCCTGCTTCTCTCACCCTCTTGCCTCTTTCCCCTCTAAAACTAGCTATTAGAAGCTAATGAAGCATAATTTTAATATCTTCTGTGGTTATTCATTGAAGCTCCCTCAATTTAAAAAGTGGATTAGTTGAACAGTTTAGTGGCTCTAAGGTGCTTTTCCTGTGAGGTGGTCTGCAAAGTTTTCCCTCTAGGGATCATGAGTCCTCAGCAACAACGAGTTCCCAGCTGAACTGAAGGAATGATTGGGGGATTCTGCCAGCAGCTCAGGGAGCTACTGTGTGTCGTGGGTAAGAGATTTTCTCAGGACCCCAGAATTCATCCCTGTATTCAATACCTGCTCTCCATGCCTACTACACCCTTTTTGTTTTTTGTCATATGAAGGTCAAAGTAGTAGAGACACTGTGTTCTCTAGGCCAGAGGTCTCTGAGCAGAGCATATTGAAAAGGTGTATGAGACACATCCAAGCGATGAGTTAGGCCTGTGGTCCAGGCACAAGGGGAGGCAGACGGGAGAGAGGCAGGGGACAGGGAAGGGGGGGGTGGTGGTGGAAGAAAAGCCTAACTAACAGCCGTATTCACTCGTTCTTCCGGTCCCCTGGATTTAAATGCCATCAATATGTTGAGAAGTCCTAAATCTAATCTCTAACCACGACCATTCCCTAAATTCCACACTCACGTATATACCTCCAACTGAACATCTCCACTTGAATATCGAATAGCTATCTTCAGCCCGGTACATCCACAACTTAATGATGAACCCCACCCTCCAAGACACGATCCTCCCTCAACTGTTACCATCTCCATAAATGGGATCGCCATTCATCTACTTGCTCAGACCAAACATCTTCGAGTTACCCTTGACTTTGCTCTTTTTGCTAGCATCTTTTGTCTACCCCATTGGAAATCTTATCAACTCTTCCTTCAACATACATCCAGATTATAACCGTGTCTCCGCAGCCCCATCACTGACCCTTCAGTCTAAGCCACTAACATGTCTTACCTTTATTACTGGAGTAACCTCCTAAAATGTCCCCCTTGCTGACATCCTTGTCCCCAATTGTCTATTCAACATGGGAGCCAGAGTGGTCCTGATAAGTCAAAAGTCAGTTCATGCCACTCCTCTGCTCAAAACCTCTCAATAACGATCCATCTCAGAATAAAGTTCAGAGCTTTTGCTAGAGCCTGCGAGGCCCTACATGATCGGGCTCCCCTCTGCCTTCCTGAGTTCATATCCCACCACTCTCCCCACACTTGGAACTAGTTTCTCTGTGATTTCCCTCTACAAATTCTCTGGCTTCCTTAAGAACCTCACATTTTCCTCTATGCAGATCATTTGTAGTTGCAGTCAGAGTGGCATTTCAGAGAGCTTCCCAGCCTTCCTGAATTGTCTTCTCTTGCAGTGTCTCATGCTATGGACTGGGACGTCAGACTTTCCTCAGCCATCCCCCTTCTGGAGGTCAAAGACCGTGTTTTTTTGCTCACTCCCTCTTTAGGTTTTTATCACTTCTACCTCCCAAAAGATTCCCCCTGTTGGTCAGAATTAGGCATAAAGCCACAGTCCCTCTAGTTGTTTTCTCTAGGAAACTGTCAGCACAATTTTAATAACTTTTCAGCTGCTCCCTGGTCAGGTGAGCGATAACATCCCCCCATAGAATACGTATAATATCTACTATCAGATTCAAAGATTTGCAAGCCCATGCATTCTTAAAAAAATAATAACATGCACATCGTATAAAATCAACTAGTCTAAACACAAATTGAGTGAAAACTGACTATCCCTCCTTCTTTACCGGTTCTCCAGTTACTGTCCAGAGGCAACCACTTTCCCCAGACCCCTGTGGACCCTGTCAAAGAGAACTCTGTTATTTTGCAGAAATGATCCACACCCATTGTTTTAAAGGAAAATCAAACCATTCAGAAACAGTTCATAGCAGCACTAATTACAATACCCAAGACATGGAAACAAACCTAAATGTCCATCAACAGATAAATGGATAAAGAAGATGTGGTATACACACACACACACAAACACACACACACTGAAATACTACTCAGCCATAAAAAAGAATGCAATAACACCATTTGCAGCAACATGGATAGACCTAGAGATTATCATACTAAGTGAACTAAGCCAGAAAGAGAAAGACAAATACCATATGATATCACTTATATGTGGAATCTAAAATACGACAAAAATGAACATATCTATGAAACAGAAAGGAACTTACAAATATAGAGAACAAACTTGTGGTTGGCAAGGGAGAGGGGGAGTGGGGGAGGGATGGATTGGGAGTTTGGGGTTAGCAGGTGCAAACTATTATATATAGGATGGATAAATAACAAGGTCCTACTGTACAGCACAGGGAACTATATTCAATATCCTGTGATAAACCATAATGGAAAAGAATATGAAAAAGAATATATATATATATATCTGACTCACTTTGCTGTACAGCAGAAATTAACACAACATTGTAAATCAACTATACTTCAATAAAATAAATTTTAAAAAACCAGACACAAAAAAAGACCTTTCAAAAAATCTAAAATAAAATGACACCGTTCAGAGATAACAATATTAATATTTTAATATATCCCTCTACACCCTAGACATCTCTCCCCACCTCCTCCAACGGCATATAAGTAGAACCATAACGTACATCTTGTTGCATTTCTTGCCTTTTTCACTTAACATAATGTCATGGACTTCTTTCCATATCAACACCTATGTATCTAAGTGAATGTCAATTTAGTATACAGTATGACTCCACCCCCTCTCCTAACAGATCTGCTCCTTTGTGATAGGGCAGCCCCTTCTGCCTCCAGGCTTTAGGCTGGTCCCACTAAATTCCAGTGAGTACTGTGATCTCACATGTGTTGTCCTCCATTAGACCTTCAGGCTGGCTTTGCATATCACATGGGTCAAGTCATAAAAATTCCAGGATCTAAGTTTTATTTTCCAGTCACTTCCAATCATTATTCTCATGGCAGTATTATTTATTGTTAGGACCTTCAGAGTCATCTTCAGGGTGGAAAAATTATATGGAGGTCTCATGGGACAATGTGCTAAGAAAAGTATGTAGGCATCATTAATTTTTAATGCATTTATTGAGCATCTACTATGTGACAAGCACTGTTGTAGTAATAAACAAAAACAAAAATTCTTGTCCTTGTGCAACTTATTTTCTAGCGGGACTAGACAAACGGTAACCAAAGAAATATATCAGATGGTGATAATTGCTAAGAAGAAAAATAGAGCAGGGTAAGGGGCAGAGAGTGATCACAGGGGTGGTTATAGGTATATGTGTGTGCTGTTTCACCCACAGTACTAGGGATGACTTCTCTGATGAGAAGACAATTGGCAAGATATCTAAATGAATTGAGGGGCAAGTCCTGCAAATATCTGGGTAAAGAGCATTCCTGGCTGAGGGTTCAGGAAATGCAAAGGCCCTGATTTGAGGATATGCTTAGCATCTTTAAGGAACAGCATGGGGCTTCATTATGTTCTGAGCAAGAACAAAGTCAGGGGAGAGGTATGCTGCTTGGGACTGAAGGAGTAATGTTGATGGAATTCAAGAATGGCAGAACTCCAAATCTGTTGTCTTCTCTGAAAAAGGCAATGAGCTTCAGACTGAAAAGGTTAGAAAAGAACTTTAGTGAGAGTCAGCGGAAGACCAAAATTGAGACGAGAATGTAAGAGAACACATAGGAGATATATAAATGAGTTTGAAAGTCCTTACTCAGGTGACTGTGTCCCCAAAGGAGAGAGCTTAGATAAAAAAGAAAACACACACACACACAGAATGCTATCATGCTATCATGCCAGAGTTTGAGGAATCAGAGAAA
Source organism: Delphinus delphis (assembly GCF_949987515.2). Lineage (NCBI taxonomy): Eukaryota > Metazoa > Chordata > Mammalia > Artiodactyla > Delphinidae > Delphinus > Delphinus delphis. Next base: position 9,607,384 of record NC_082704.1, read on the forward strand.
ATAGGAGAGAACCTGAAATCAAGGAAATAAATACTTATTTTGATTTTCAAAAGTGGCAAAAGGTTAGATGATTCTGGACATTACAAATTTATGAGCATGATGTTGATATCGGATAAAGCTATAAAAATGGAACATTAAATGGATGGTTTAGGTGCACCTAATAGAATTTGTAGTGGTTGCCAGGGTCATAAATGATCATTGGGACCAAAATAGGTTCACTAGGGACAAGGCATATCTGACTAACCTCAACTCCTTCTTTGGCAGGGTTTCCAGATTGGTAAACCTGGAAACATAGTAGGCAGAAAATCTGGACAGCATCAAGGCATTTGTAGGTACTGTCACTTGGATATTGAGCTGGAAGTAATCTGCTGGTGGTGTGCCATTGAGGTCTGTCTTGGTCAATGATTTTTTTTCTTTTTTTTTCCTTTTTTTTTTTTTTTGCGGTACGCAGGCCTCTCACTGTTGTGGCCTCTCCCATTGTGGAGCACAGGCTCCGGACCCGCAGGCTCAGCGGCCACGGCTCATGGGCCCAGCCGCTCCGTGGCATGTGGGATCTTCCCGGACCGGGGCACGAACCCGTGTCCCCTGCATTGGCAGGCAGACTCTCAACCACTGCGCCACCAGGGAAACCCTGGTCAATGATTTTATTGATGACTTGCATCAATAGAAGGCCACTTATTAGACTTGGATATGACACAAAGCTGGAAAGGCTAGTAAATATCTTGGTTGACTGAAATGGGATCCCAAAATAATGTGACTTAGAAGAATGATGGGCAGAATTTAGACCAATGAAATTTAGTAGAGTACATGATTTTGCATTTGAGCACAAAAAGCACTCATGATAAGGAGCTTCAAGTTTTAGTTGACTATAAATTCTCCAGTGTGATATGGCCACCAAAAGAGCAAATGTGACCTTAAGACTTCATTATACTAGAAGGACATCTTTAAGATACTAGACAGTGAGTTCTCTGGAGGCAGGGACCCTGCTGAGCTTGTTCACTGTCACATATCCATGATCTAGCGTGGTACCTGCTGCATGGTATATACTCACTGATTGAATAATGTGGTGGCCCTGCTTTATTCTGCCTTGGTCGTCTCATAGCTAGATTTCTACTGTCAGATCTGTCTACTGCACTTTGATGGAGATATTGACAAACTGCAGAGAGTGAGCAGGATGGTGAAAGGAATAAAAACCATATCCTATTGAGTCAATCAACAACTATATACTAAGTGCTAGATAAAACATGCCCAGTCCCTGCCCTCATGATGCTTACATTTACTTGGAGAGATAGACAGACTTACAAACAGACAGCTAATCATCTTTCAGGGTAAAAAGATCATGATGGAGATGGGAAGGAGGGTTCTTTTCGAGATGATGGTCAGGGAAGGCCTCTCTGAGGAGCTGATATTTAAGCAAAATGAAGTAAGTAAACAAACCTTGCTGCTTTCTGAGGGAAGAGCATTTCTGGTAGCAGGAAGAAAAAGTGTAAAGTCATTGAGACAAGAATACGCTGTACATGTTTGAGGAACAGAAGGAAGCCACGTGTTACAGGTGAGGAGCAAGAGATTAGGCTAGAGAAGAAGCCAGGGCCTCCTTATGAGAAAAGTCACAAAAGCTGGGAACATTCAGACTGAATGGTAGGGGAGGGGGAGTGGGGTGGAGCTTCAGAAAAGGAACAGGCCATCTTCAAATACTTACAGGCCTGTGGTGCATAAGAGAGAGTAAATGTGTTCTGGAAGGCACCACTGGACTCCCATTGGATCAATGGGTTGAATCTACTGAAAAATTTCTGTTCAGTAAGAAGAACTTTATATCTGTCAGAACTATTTCCAGATAGATTGGGCTATTTCATAGAACAGTCATCACCATGTCACTGGAGAGATTTGAAGTGAGCTGAGGCTACCTCCCCACTTGGAGGGGCAGGGGGAGACCTGGAAGGGATATTCAAGGCTCAGGTGGGATTAGATTTGATGCCCTTTAAGGTGTGAGATTCTAGTAGTCTAAACTTATTTCCTGCAATAACACTCCCTTGATACTAATTATGGTCAAGGTAAATACTTGCTCGCTGATGGATCCAAGATTACACACGATGCTCAAGCTGAATTTAAGAGTTAAGACACTGAATCAAAACGTCAGAAAGCATCTGGAGGTCTTTTCATGCAATATGTAAGTGAAAAGGGTCTAGGAGGTACCAGATTTACTGAAGTTAATACTTACTATGTCTGACTACAGAAATGTCCTTAAATCGATGTTACTGGTGATAACTAAGGACAGGGTAGTCCCCCCATCCCATGTCTCTTTCCCTTGGACAACTCAGCGCCAATCACAGGAGCATTTCCAGCCATTCTTGCTCGGATTCCCTTGATAGCAGCAGTGTAAATAATCAGCACTGTTTGCCTCTGTTTAAAAACATGTCCTCCTCACCGTTCAAAAACTCATTCTTCTTCAACGCTGAGCCTACGGGGGCTGTTCAATTATGATGTCATTCTGAAAGAATTCTGAAAGAAAAAAAAATGCATCGGCCTCTGCCTAAACGGTTAGAATGGGTTGTTAGAATGGGCCTGAATATATCAAATAACTGCGGTCCTCCACTTCCTTCTGGATCGACCTCAAAGACGGCTTTTTTTTAAACTATAAAACTGAGAACTATTGAGTTAAATTTTAGAAGTTTAAACTTCAGTGACTTAGACAAATGTGTAAGAGGTCCATGGTGAATTTGAATTCATCAAATGGCATCTTCCAATTGTGGAGGCCCAGGGAATGAAAGGAGGACCATTTTAATACTAAGTTGACATAAAACAGAATTAAACAATTAAATTTGCTTCCTGGCCCCCTTCCCCCCACAAAGAAACTCATAACAAAATATATATATTTAAATTTTCCCTTCTTTTGGATTGTAAATGCTTTCCTCTCCTACTATGGTTGATAAAGAATGGATCACAAGGTTACATAAAGAATACAAAATATTTATCTTTCTTTTTAAATACAAAGAAGTATAAATAAAAAAGAAATAACTCACAGAAAAGAACTTAAGCAAGCACTTCACAGATGAGGAAATGTAAATGACCTATATACATATGAAAAGATGCTCAACCTCAACAGTGATCGGAGAAATGCAAATTATAACCCTAATGAGGTACCATATTGCCTAATAGGTAAGAAAATTTTTAAAGACTGATAACATTCAGAGTGGATGAAGCTCTGGGGAAAAAGGCATTCTTTTACTTTTTTTTTTTTTTTTTTTTTTTGCGGTAACTGGGCCTCTCACTGTTGTGGCCTCTCCCGTTGCGGAGCACAGGCTCCGGGCGCACAGGCTCAGCGGCCATGGCTCACGGGCCTAACCGCTCCGCGGCATGTGGGATCTTCCCGGACCGGGGCACGAACCCGTGTCCCCTGCATCGGCAGGCAGACTCTTAACCACTGCGCCACCAGGGAAGCCCAAGGGCATTCTTATATATTGATAAACTAGTACAACTTTTTTGGAAGGGAAATCAGAAATATCCATCAATATTCTCAAGGCATATAACTTTGAGTCAAACATTTCACTTCTAGGAATCTGTCCTGCAAAAATACTCAAATAAGTGTAGAAATGTATGTATAAGGTCAGAATCATTGCAATATTATTTGTAATGGTGAGAAATTTGAGAGGAAGCTAAATATTCATTAGTAAGGAACTGGTAAAATAAAATATGGCACAAACTCCGGAATACTAATGCTGCCATTACAAAAAGTTAGTAGATCTGCATTACTGACACACAAGGATGTCCACAATAGACTGGTATATCACTGAGTTAGAACAGAGCAAGTTGTTCAATAGTATTCATTGTATGATCCCACTTCTGTTTTAAATATTTGTGTTTATAAATACACACATATATACATAAGTATATAAATGTGTATATTTATGTATGTATATTTATAGGTCTGTGTGTACATACATACATATGTGGGTCACACATATCTGTGCATATGTGTGTGTATTTGTACAATCAGAAACAATGACTGGGGTGTGTGTGTGTGTGTGTGTGTGTGTGTGTGTGTGTTTGCATAAAAAAGGACTGGATGGATCCCTACCAAACTGTTAACAGTGATTATTCTTGAGGAGTGGAAGTGTAGAAAATGACTAAAAAATAAACTTTCATTGTAACTGTATAAATGTCAATAATACTATTAATAGCTAACATTTATTGAACACTTTACTATATACTAGATACATAAATGTTTGGTAAGTATTAACTCATTTAATCTCCATAATAATGCCAGGAGGTTAATACAACTATTATCCGTATTTTAGAGATGAGGTAACAGGCACAGAGAGGCTAGGGAATTTACTCAAGCTCCGTGTGGCTTGTCTGCAGTCTGGCTCCAGAGCCTGTATTATCGTGGATTATTATTATTTTTAATAATTCACATACACTTCTTTTGTACATTTTAATTTCCTGCAATCCCCACACCCAGAAGTAACCATAATAACATTTTGGCATTTTTTTCCTCCAGTTTTTTTCTATATACTTTTAATGTGATAACACAGTAAATACAACACTGTGTTCTTATTTTCTCAATTTATATTATTTCACAAACTCTTCTCCTGATATTTTCATGATAATCCAAAGAAAATTCCCAATGTTTATAAATATATTTTTAAGGATATAAAATATTGCATCGTTTGCATGTATCATACATTTATTTAAACATTCTCCCACTGTTATTTCTAACATTTTTGAAATAAAAGTTAACATGATAAACAATTCTGTGCATAATTTTTAGTCTACTTCCCTTCAGATAGACCCTCTTAGAATTGGAGTTAGAAATGGAGTCACTGGGTCAAAGGGAAACACATTTAAAAATTTTTTTAATTGAAGTATAATTGATTTACAATGTGTTAGTTTCAGGTGTAGAGCAAAATGATTCAGTTATATATATATATATATACACACATACACACACACATATTCTTTTTCAGATTCTTTTCCATTATAGGTTATTAAAAGATACTGAACAGAGTTCCCTGTGCTATATAGTAAATCCTTGTTATTTATTTTATATACAGTAGTGTGTATCTGTTAATCCCAAGCTCCTAATCTATCCCTCCCCTCCTTCCCCTTTGGTAACCATAAGTTTGTTTTCTATGTCTGTGAGTCTATTTCTCTTTTGGAAATAAGTTCATTTGTATCATTTTTTTAGATTCCACATATAAGCGATATCATATGATATTTGTCTTTCTCTGTCCGACTTACTTCACTCAGTATGATAATCTCTAGGTCCATCCATATTGCTGCAAATGGCATTATTTCATTCTTTTTTATGGCTGAGTAATATTCCATTGCATATATGCACCACATCTTCTTTATCCATTCATCTGTCGATGGACACTTAGGTTGATTCCTTGCCTTGGTTATTGTAAATAGTGCTGCAATGAACATTGGGGTGCATGTATCTTTTCAAATTAGAATTTTCTTCTTTTCCAGATATATGCTCAGGAGTGGGCCTGCTGGATCATATGGTAGTTCTATTTGTAGTTTTTTTTTTTTTTTTTTTTTGCAGTACGTGGGCCTCTCACTGTTGTGGCCTCTCCCGTTGCGGAGGGGCCCAGCCGCTCTGCGGCATGTGGGATCTTCCCAGACTGGGGCACGAACCCGTGTCGCCTGCATCGGCAGGCGTACTCTCAACCACTGCGCCACCAGGGAAGCCCATATTTGTAGTTTTTTAAGGAACCTCCATACTGTTCTCCATAGTGGCTGTACCAATTTACATTCCCACCAACAGCGTAGGAGGGTTCCCTTTTCTCCACATTCTCTCCAGCACTTATTATCTGTGGACTTTTTGATGATGGCCATTCTGACTGGTGTGAGGTGGTACCTCACTGTAGTTTTTTTTTATTATTTATTTATTTACTTACTTGGCTGTGCTGGATCTTAGTTGAGGCACGTGAGATCTTCGTTGCCACGTGCAGGATCTTCGTTGCAGCATGCAGGCTCTTAGTTGTGGCATGCAGACTCTTAGTTGCAGCATGCATGTGGGATCTGGTTCCCTGATCAGGGATCGAACCCGGGCCCCCTGCATTGGGAGCATGGCGTCTTAACCACTGGACCACCAGGGAAGTCCCCTCATTGTAGCTTTGATTTTCATTTCTCTAATAATTTGCCATGTTGAGTATCTTTTCATGTGCCTCTTGGCCATCTGTATGTCTTCTTTGGAGAAATGTCTATTTAGGTCTTCTGTCCATTTTTTGATTGGGTTGTCTGAGCTGTTTTTATATTTTGGAAATTAAGCCCTTGTCGGTTGCATTGTTTGCAAATATTTTCTCCCAGTCTGTAGGTTGTCTTTTCATTTTTGTTTATGGTTTCCTTTGCTGTGCAAAAGCTTATCTTTGATTAGGTCCCATTTGTTTATTTTTGCTTTTACTTCTATTGCCTTGGAAGACTGACCTAAGAAAACATTGCTACAATTTACATCAGAGAATGTTTAGCCTATGTTCTCTTCTAGGAGTTTTATGGTGTCATGTCTTATATTTAAGTCTTTAAGCCATTTTGAGTTTATTTTTGTGTATGGTGTGAGCGAGGGGAACACACTCTTTAAGGCTTCTGTTACATATTGCCAAATTTATTTCTACTTTTTCTAAAAAGATGCCCTTTCTGGAACCTCAATGCCCCTTTCTTCCTGCAGTTTCACAGTGTGCTTACTTGCTGTATCAGTCTTTCCTGATACTTTCCTTTGTATTGAATGTACATATATATTGCAAAGGACCGCCACAATAAGGTTAGTTCATACATCCATCACCTCTCATAATTGCCATTGCGGGAATATATTATTTAATGATTCAAGAGGGGCAGTGCTTAACCTGAAGGACTAAATCTCTAATGGCAGCATTTTAGGGTACAGTGGCAACAAGAGAGAGAAGGGCTGGAACTGTGGGATCTTCCTGGCACCTCTCCTCATACCACCAAGCATCAGGCTGTTGGGCTGGTTATATAAACAAGTCACTGATACAAATCTCTCACAGCTGTCAAGGGTTCTAGAATTTCTACTGAAAAGGAGCAACAAAAAGCCTTCAACCACAAGACCACCTCCACTTCACTGCAGCTACTAGCTTCTAGGTCAAGCCCCAGATCTACTCATTATCACTAAATACGGGCTGTCCTCACCGTGCATAGCAGTGTGGGATGTTGAAAATGACTCCCAACTGAAACAGTGCAAAGCAATCATTGGGGAAAATTCCAATTGTTCTGTGACATTTAAAATTTTTGGTCAAAATGGTGAAAACTCACTATTTCATGATAAGTGTATAGAGAGAACGAAAAATCGTAAAAGTAATATTTACTTAGTACACTGTAATTTAAAACATTAGAAACATTGAGAAGTAAGTGTTCCATGTCTTTGTAAAAAACTTATCAAGGGTAGTTTGAATAGTACTTACCTCCTTCTTCCCATAACTTACAATACTAAGAGAACCTCTCTTCAGGCTTTGGTGAATTGCCCTACTCCTTTTGAAGTTTGGATCGGTTCCCACCATTTTAGCCTTTGCACTTTCTATACTGTGAAATATCTCTGAGTTCCTTCGGTGTGAACTTTTTGCTGGCGTCACCTCCTCTGGGATATCTATTCTTTATGTTACAACTTTCCTCATTTATGTTAGAAAGTTTACCTGCACTGAGTTCCTCTGGCTGCATAGCATGGGTCTGTCAAATGGGGGCAGTGTCAACATCACCATGGTCCCTTGGTCAGCTATTTCTTCTGTCATGCCATATACCTTTGATTGGAGTGTCACTTTCAGCTCTATAATTTTTCATTTCTTTGCTGCACGTTCATTTTTGTTGGCCAATTCCTCCTTTTCTGATTATTCATTTTTATAAAATGTGTGGGTCTATCACTGCGAATCAAGGAGGTGACGCAAGTACACACTGTCCAACAGACTTTAAAAGAAGTGAAGTGATTGTTCACTGATCGTGATGCACATCTGTTACTTATGTAGTGACTTGTGGACTGAAAAGAGCAACCAGCACAATCTGTACTTTATGTAATTACTCAGTATGTGATGATAACTGAAATGTGAAGTGTGTTATTAGGGACGCATTATTTAACTAAACTGTGGTAATCAAATTTGTGGATATCAGAACCATGCACCTCACTTGCTTTCAGTTTATTCTAAACACAGCAGCCAGAGCAATCTTGCTAAAGCAGCAATCACATCTGACCCTCCTCTGCTCAAAACACGCCGATGACTGCCATCTTCCTCAGAGTAAAAGCCAAAGTCCTTCCTGTGATCTACGAGGGCCTCGTGACCTGGCCCTCCTCTTCTACTACTCTTCATCTCACTTCCTCCTCTCCAGCTACACTGGCCTCCTTGCTGTTCTTTGCATTCAAAGCATTCTTCTGTCTCAAGGCCTTTCCATTGGCTGTCCCCTTGGCCTAGGACTCTCTCCCGCAAGATGTCCACCTGGATAACTTCCTCACTTCTTTTAAGCCTTTGAACAAAACTAACTTTCTCATAGAGGCCCATGCTAGCCACCCTACTTAATCCTGCAACCTGCTTCCTGCTCCGAGACCCAGCATGCTCAATCCACCTTCCCTGGCTCTGCCTTTTCTTTTTCCAGTAGCACCTATTACTGTCCAACATAGTATACAATTTACTTATTTTAAAATATCTATTGTTTAAACTCTACTCAGTGCTCTGTGGTGACCTAAATGGGAAGGAAATCCAAAAAAAGAGGGGATATATGTATACATATAGCTGATTCAATTTACTGTGCAGTAGAAACTAACACAACATTGTAAAGCAACTATACTCCAATAAAAATTATTTATAAAAAGAAAGAAAGAAAGAAAAAAATTAGTTTGGTGGTTAGATGCAAGGAATGCTATATGCTGACAGTTACCGAGGTGTATTCTCTATGGGTCCCCCACAAACCCGCCCGAACCATATGGGTTTCCAGAATCATACATACAGATGATGATGGGGTCACCATTCAGGCTGCTCTCCAGAAAAAAATGAGAACGAGAACCTCTAAACAGAGACAAAAATAAATAAATAAAAAGAAAAATTGGCCTTCCCTGGTGGCCCAGTGGTTGACAGTCTGCCTGCCGATGCAGGGGACACGGGTTCGTGCCCGGGTCCGGGAAGATCCCACATGCTGCGGAGCGGCTGGGCCCGTGAGCCATGGCCGTTGGGCCTGCGCGTCCGGAGCCTGTGCTCCGCAACAGGAGGGGCCACAACAGTGAGAGGCCCGCGTACCGCAAAAAAAAAAAAGAAAAATTGTTTATATTCTTTCTCCCCTCACAATAGTGTAAGGTCCATGAAGGCAGGGAACTCCGTATGTTTGATTCACTGCTGTTTTCCAAGTAGTTAGAATAGTGTTTGGCATAGAGTAGGTGCAGAGTGAATAACTATTAAGTGAATAAATGGAATAATCCATCCCACTATTCCCAAGCAGGTTCTTCTCAAACCACGTGTTACAAATCTTTTTCAGAAAACAAGGTCACCCTAGGACTAAGGCACCAGGGTTGATGGGGGAAAAAAAAACCCCAAACAGACAAGATGTCAAGTTGTATGTCTTGCAGAATAGCCTGAGAGAAGATTAATCCCAGGGAACTCATTCAATTAGGTGAGAACATGAAACTTGCCACAGTTGCTTTTCAGAGTAGACAAAAGAGCAGAGCTCATCATTCTCTCTCCTCTAAGAGGCCCAGCCATTTCCCCAAGGAACACACCTGTAATTTAAATCTTTCACTGGTTAAAACAGATTCGGGGAAGATATGTGAATCGTCTCTTAAGCTGTATCTACAAAGCAAATCCCCCAAAGCACCCACAGTTCCTTTCCAATTTACCTCAACCCTTAGCAAAGCCACAGACTCTACCATGGTGCTTAAAATAAGGAGTGCTCCAAGATTCTTTGGTTATCACTGTGCTTCCACACATAAACAGATGCTTCCTTTTTCACCTTTAAGCAAAGGGAATCCTAATCCTCTTCCATAGCTCAATGTTTTCTAATTCTCAGAGAATGTGTCCTCATTCACTATCTACCTGCAAGTGAAGGTCACTTATTTTCTCTTCCTCCTACAGAGATGAACTGATCTTCATCTTGATTCATAGATTCAACTCAAATTCATTCTTTTCATCGTCAAACTGAATAACACCCATTCACTCCGCTTTTTATCATACAGTTCTAATTTTCCGGCCCTTTCAAATGTCTTTTTTAAAAAGTTCTCCATACACTGGGTGCGATGACCTTTTTGATGCAGGCCAGGCCAACTGCTCCACCCACTAAGCTGATTTCTGGCGGTAGCAGTACTTCCCAGCTTGCTGAAGTTCTGAAGTGCAGATTATCCCCACTTCCTGGGCAACAGTCTGGTCATTCTTCAGGAATGCCTATTTTGTCTTGGATCAAGTTCTCTCTTTCTCTGTGTTAGACTCCTAGTTTTGCACCTAAAATATTCCTGGAAACTTATACTGAAGTCCAGTGCTTGCCCCACTTGTGATTCCAGAACTCATCCTGGGAGAATATGAGGTCTCCATGAGAATATTTAAATTTTGTGCTTTTATTTTGATGCTTATCTAAAAAAGACCTTTATGTAGGCATGCTATGAGTCATCTGGATGGCCACCTTCTAACAGAAGATTGACATATGGTTCCTGGGCTCGACTCTGCTTTTGATTTAAGATCAAGGAGGTTCCAAGCAGTGATATTTGAATTGTAGTGGGCTAATGGGTAAAGAAGGGAAGCAAAGGCCAGATGTGTGTTGTAAAAGCAAAGGTTTCACCATCTGTTTTGAAAAATATATATTCAATATATGTTGAATTTTTGCAGATAATAATGTGGTCAGCCAGATATGCCATCAATTAGAGATGTATGTCTGCAATACTAGCCTGTGAAATCTGACTTAAATAGTCTAAGGAATTCTATGGTGCCGAGAGAACTTAAATATTGGTGTACAATTATTCTTAGAGTAATCTGACCATGTGTATTTATTATAAAGAACATATAGCACATCAGGTAATTAAATTCTAATTAAAAAAATAAAGAATCTTAGACCAGAAGAAAAAAAAAAAGCCAAAGGTTTCACAGTGGTTTGAATGGAAAAAAAGGAGGGAAGACTGAGTCACCACTCAGTAGTATAAGCATCCCATTTTTAATTTAAACTAATTTAAATTGAATTCCTGCCACTTACAACCAAAAGAGTCTAGACTAATGCAAGTTCTAAATAAAATGTGTAAAAGTTTAAAAATAGACCAACAAATAGGAAAGATTGGAAACCATTCTAGGGTCTATCAAACAGAATGTATGAAGTAAATAATGACAGGTACATTCCCACTGTAGGGCGCTCATCCTCTGATACACTGATATGGAAAGATCTCCAGGATATACTATTAAGTGAAAAGTGCACAGCACAAAGCAGTATATACAGTATATTGCCATTTGTATAAGAGAGCGTAAAAATGTATATATTTGCTTTCATTTTCATAAAGAATCACTATCTATAGGGGCTGGGGGCAGGTAAATGGTACTATATGTGAGAGTAAGACTTTTCTGTGGGTTCCTTGTTATATCAGTTTGACTTTCGAACCATGAAAATGTGCTACCTATTCAAAACCATAATAGTAACAAATATATCTACAGACTATTAGAGGGTGGCATCTGTTTCCAATGAGCTAGTAAATATAACCCCTCATTAAACTTTTCCCTTAGACACTCTCTTCTGGGATCTATTTCTAGCATTTGGTATTTTTTTCCTTTACAACTGAGCACAGCTCTCCACCTGAGAATACCCAGAGCAGCTGGTAGCCTCAACAAACTTGTCTCTTCTGAGAACTGTTTGAATAAATCCGACCAGAAAGTAAATTATGCATGTTTTCAAACTTCAGTTGGAATTAGAGCGAATTAGAGTATTTAGATAAAATTTGAATCCAATTAGTCCAAAAGGAAAAAAAAATACACTTTATTTCTACTGACCTCTAACTAAAATGAAACAGTGCCTTTTGTTATGGTGTAAGCAACAGACCAAAGTAATATCAACAACACTTATGACTTAATCACCAATAGAAATCACAGATATTCTCATATCACGTTACAATTGTTGTAGATATCTCAAAATATCATGCTCATCAGTACCTCAAAATTATAATAGTTATTAAACCCACCAATAGATCTTGTTATTTCCAAGTTCATAAAGATATACCTATATCTATACTTATCTACGTAAAACTATATTATAAATTTTCAAATAGTTGAATAACTTTTTCCATGTGATTGGCTCCTCAGTAATACTATGTATTTTAGCTTTGAAGTGCTAAAACTATAAAACTCTTAGAAGAAAAAACACAGGCGTAAATCTCCATGACCTTGGATTAGGCAATGGTTTGTAGAACATGACACCAAAAGTGTAAACAACTAAAGAAAAAATAGATAAATTGGACTTCATCAAAAGTTAAAACTTTCGTGATTCATATGATACCATCAAGAAAGTGAAAACACAACCCACAATATGGGAGAAACTGTTTGCCAATAATATATCTGACAAGGGACCTGTATCCACAACATATAAAGAACACCTAAAAAACAATAATAAAAAGACAACCCAATTAAAACATGGACAAAGCATTTGAATATACATTTCTCCAAAGATACACAAATGGCCAATAAACACATGAAAAGGTGCTTAACAGCATTAGTCATTAGGGAAGTGCAAATCAAAACCACAATGAGATACTACTTTATACCACTAGGATGACGATAATTTTTTTTAAATTAATAGCAAGTGTTGGTAGAGATGACAGAAATTGGAAGCCTCCTACATTGCTGGTGGGAGCTGCTTTGGAAAACAGTTTGACAGTTCCTTAAAAGGTTAAACATAGAGCTACCATGTGACCTAGCAATTCCACTCCTATGTATATGCCCAAGAGGAATGAAAACATATGTCTATACAAAAACTTGTACACCAGTGTTCATAGCAGCATTATTCATAATAGCCAAAAAGTGAAGACAATCCAAATGTCCATCAACTGGCAAACCGGTAAACAAAATGTGGTATATCTATATGCTAGACTATGATTCAGCCAAATAAGCCAGACACAAAAAGACAAATATTGTATGGTTGCACTTACATGAGGAAACTACAACAGTTCTGTCTACAATAGTTTCTGTCATAGAGACAGAAGGTAGAATAGCGGTTACCAGGGATTGGGGGTAGAGGAGAATGGGACTTTATTATTTAATGGGTACAGATTATGAAAAATTCTAGAGATGGATGGTGGTGATGGTTGCACAACAACGTGAATGTTTAGTGCCACTGAACTGTATACTTTAAAATGGTTAAATTGGCCAATTTTAAGTTATACATATTTTGCCACATTAAAAAAAGGAATGAAGTATTGATATGTACTACAGCATGGATGAGCCTTGAAAACATTAAGTGAAAGAAACCAGACACAAAACCTGTATATCATATCATCCCCTTGATATGCTGTATCCAGAATAGGTACACATATAATGATAGGAAGTAGATTAGTGGTTGCCCAGGGCCAAGAGAGAAGGGGAGGATGGAGATTTACTGCTAATGAGTACAAGATTTCCTTTGGGGATCATGATAATATTTTATAATTCAATATCATCGATTCTTGCACAGCTCTGTAAATATACCGAAAACCCATTGATTGTATACTATAAATAGGTAAATTTGATGATAGATAAAATATATCTGAATAAAACTCTTTAAAAAACTGGAAAGAAAGATGCAAAATTTTCATTATTTGTAGATGCTTTGATTGTATACCAGGCAAGTCCAACAAAATCAACAGAAAAATCTTATAAACAATAAGATGCAGTAGAGTGAATGGATACCAAAATGATATATAACAACAAATACATTTCTATATGTAAACCACAACTACTTAGAAAGCATAAAGGAAAGATAGACCCCCATTTATAAGAGAAAAATGACCTATGAATAAAGTTATCAAGCAAAATATAATATGTAGATGAAAAATTTTTAAATGCAACTAAGGTACATAAAGGAATAATTATAATGGAAAGATATACTTTACCCCTGGCTAGAAATACTCAATATTATAAAGATATCAATTCTCCCTAAATTAATCACTACCTTTAACATGGTCCCAATAAAAATACAAATAAAATTTGAGGGCAAAAACAGAGTCAAAGATTCTTATGAAAAAAAATACAATAGCCAGAAGAACTCTGAAGGAGAAAAGCAATGAGAGGGGCTAGACCTACCTCATATAAAGCATATTATAAAGCTTCATTAATTAAAGCCATTTGAAACAGGTGCACGATTAGACAGACAAATCAATGGAAAACAGATCCAAATACATATGGGAATTTAGTGTATGATAAATTTGGTATTTTACATTAGTAAGGAAACACTAAATGGTAGTGGGATGACTTTAACAGGCCTTTCAAAGCCTGACATAAACCCCAAAACCATAAAAAGAAAAGATTTATAGATCTGACTACATAAAAGTAAAAATTTCTGCATAGAGAAAAAATAATAAAAGACAAACACTAATGCCATACAGAATCTTGCCTCAGGGTCTGTGCACTTGCTGTTCCCTCTCATCGGAATTCTCTTTTCCCAGATGGATACAGGCTCATTCTATCTTTACCTCTTTGAGTGCTCCTTCTTAGTTTCCCTTGCTGCCTCCTACTCATCTCTCCACCCAGGCCTCAATCTCTAGACCCTCTCTCTTCAGTATCTACATTCACTACTCCCTTGGTGACTTCATCTTGTCTCATACCCTTCAACTGCATTTGTTTGTAGTCAACCCTCAAATATAAACATATATATATATATCCCAGATTTCTCTCTAGAACACCAGTCTAGAACACATCCAGCTTCCTACTTGGCATCGTCACTTAGTTGTCTAATAAACAGTTTACGTGCAAAACTGAATTCTTGATCTTCCCTCACCCTTCCAAAACTTCTTTAATCACAAACTTTCCCATCTCGGTTGATGGCAACTCCATCATTCCAGTGTTGGGGCCAAAAATCTTATAGTCATCCTTGACTCCTCTCTTCTCATACCCTACATTCAGTATGTCAGGAAACATTTTTATTTTTACCTTCAAAATATAAGCAGAATCCAATCACTTTTGCCCTTACCATTGCTGACACCCTGTTGCAAGTCATCATCATCCCCTGCCTGGGTGATGACAGTAGCCTTTTAATGATTCTCTTTACTTCTCTCTTTCCTCCGTAAAGTCTGTTTTCAACTCAGCACTCAGATTGATCCTTCAAAAATGAAAGTTATGTCACATCACTCGTCTGTATAAAACTCTCCAGTGGTTCTCATCCATTTCAGAGTAAAAGCCAAAATCCATTCAATGGCCCACAAGGCCCTTCATGATGTCATCTATTTAAACTTGCAAACTCTCGATCTGGCACTCCTGACCCCTCTTAGCCTACTTTACTTTTTCTTTTACCCATAGCACATACCACCTACTAACAGTACACATTGAATTTATTATTACATTTATTGCTTGTTTCTTCCCCCGCTTGATTGTGTGAACCACGGGGGCAAGATTCCTTTTTTGTCTGCCTTGTTTTCTGCTGTAACCCAAGAGTCTAGAATAGTGCTTGGCACAGTGTAAGTACTCAGTAAATATTTTTGAAATGAATGAATATCTGCATGTCTTACCTCCTCATTTCCTTCAGGTTTCTGCCCAAATGTCACCTTATTAGAAAGGCCTTCCCTGGCCACTATGTATAAAATAGCAACTCCCCCATCTCAGGCATTTCCTACTTCTTTTACAATGCTTTATTATTTTATTCTACTTAGCATCACCTGGAATATTATTTTTTTTATTGCCTGTCTCTCTCCATTAAAATATAAGTTCTATGAGGGCAGGGACTTTGTTTTTTTCACCACTGTTCCCCAAAACCAAGCACACTACTTGACACTTAGTAGGCATTCAATAAATATCTCATGAAAGAGTGAACAAACACCACAGATAAAGGGGGGATTTTCTTAATATTTATTAAGAAATAATGCCCTCCTTTGACAAAGGAGGCAAGAATATACAATGGAGAAAAGGCAGTCTCTTGAGCAAGTGATGTTGAGAAAGCTGGATAACCTCATGTAAATCAGTGAAGTTAGAACACTCCCTCACACCATACACAAAAATAAACTCAAAATGGCTTAAAGGCCTAAATATAAAACATGACACCCTAAAACCCCTAGAAGAGAACATAGGCAAACATTCTCTGACATAAATCATAGTGATCTTTCCTTAGGTCAGTCTCCCGAGGCAATAGAAATAAAAGCAAAAATAAACAAATGGGACCTAATCAAACTTACAAGCTCTTGCACAGCAAAGGAAACCATAAACAAAAGGAAAAGACAACCTACGGACTGCGAGACAATATTTGCAAACGATGTGACTGACAAGGGCTTAATTTCTAAAATATACAAATAGCTCATATAACTCAATATCAAAAAACCCCAAACAACCCAATGAAAAAATGGGCAGAAGACCTAAATGGACATTTCTCCAAAGAAAACATACAGATGGCCAAAAACACATGAAAAGATGCTCAAGATCACTGATTATCAGAGAAATGCAAATCAAAACTACAATGAGGTATCACCTCACACAGGTCAGAATGGCCATCAACAAAAAGTCTACAAACAATAAATGCTGAAGAGGGTGTGGAGAAAAGGGAACCCTCTTACACTGTTGGTGGGAATGTAAACTGGTACAGCCACTATGGAGAACAGTATAGAGGTTCCTTAAAAAACTACAAATAGAGCTACCATATGATCCTGCAATCCTACTCCAGGGCATATATCCGGAAAAAACCATAATTCCAAAAGATACATGCACCCCAATGTTCACTGCAGCACTATTTACAGTAGCCAAGACATGGAAGCAAACTAATGTCCATCAATAGAGGAATGGATAAAGAAGATGTGGTATATATATAAATGGACTCTTAGCCATTAAAAAAAAACAAAATAATGCCATTTGCAGCGACATGGATGGACCTAGAGATTATCATACTGAGTGAAGTAAGGCAGACAGAGAAAGACAAATATCATATGATATCACTCATATGTGGAATCTAATTTTTAAAAAAATGATACAAATAAACTTATTTACAAAACAAAAACAGACTCACAGATTTTGAAAACAAACTTAGGGTTACCAAAGGGGAAACACGGGGTGGGGAGGGATAAATTAGGAGCTTGGGATTAACAGACACACACTACTATATATAAAATAGATAGCCAACAAGGACCTACTGTATAGCACAGGGAACTCTACTCAATATTCCATAATAACCTATATGGGTAAAGAATCTGAAAAAGAATGAATATATGTATATGTATAACTGAATCACTTTGCTGTACACCTGAAACTAACACAACATTGTAAATCAACTATACTTCAATAAAATTTTTTTTAAAAGATAGGTGAAAGAAAAAAAAAAAACTAAAAATAGAGTTACCATATGATTCTGCAATCCCTCTCCTGGGCATATATCCAGAAAAGATGACAACTCTAATTCAGCGGTCCCCAACCTTTTTTGGCACCAGGGACTGGTTTCATGGAAGACAATTTCTCCATGGACGGGGGGTGGGGGGATGGTTTCAGGATGATTCAAGCGCATTGCATTTATTGTGCACTTTATTTCTATTATTATTACATTGTAATGTATAATGAAGTAATTATACAACTCACCATAATGCAGAAATCAGTCGAAGCCCTGAGCTTGTTTTCCTGTAACTAGATGGTCCCATCTGGGGGTGACGGGAGACAGTGACACCTGACGTGTGTTGCTTATGTCCAGTCTACTCCGTAATCTCATTTTGGTTGCTGTCATTGCAGAAAACCCTGCTTCACAAAGACAGGATGCTGGAAATGGAAGCAGGCTTTTCAGTGCTTTCGTGGCAATGTCAGGATATTCCACCTTGACTTTAATCCAGAACGTATGGAGATTTGAAGTTGTCTCAAACATACTTTTAAGGCCGCAGTCATTTGTGATCTCAAGCAGTTGATCCTCTTCTAGCACCGACAAAGTCGATTCACCTGGCTTATTCACAAATGGGCCGCGGATCCATTCCTTCCCAGTTCAGGGGTCTTTTGTGGTTGGGAAGTAATGCTCAAACTCTTTTGAAAGCTGAGGTAGGTGATCGTGCACCAGCTGGGAGAAAGAAGACCCTGGCTCAGTCTCTTTCAAAATCTCTGCTAATGTCTGAAACATGTCAAAAATCCCAATGTTCACTCGTCGCCACCATAATTCCAGTTTGGCTTTGAATGCAGCCACTTTATCTGCAGACTTGAACACAGTTGTTGTTCCCCCCTGAAGTGACAGATTGAGTTCGTTGAGCAGGGTGGACAGTTCACACAGGTAAGCAAGTTTTGCAACCCATTCTGTGTCACTGAAATGTGCTGCCAGTGGTGACTGTTTTTCTAAAAGAAATCTCTGGAGCGGCTCTCTTAACTCAGAAACTCTGGCCAGTGATCTACCTCTAGAAGCCATCTCACTTCCGTGTATAAGAGAAGACGTGTGTGCTCTGCGTCCAGCTCCTCACAGAGCTGCGTGAACAGACATGAGTTAAGGGCCTGTACTTTAATGGGGTTGATAATTTTACTCACAACCTGCAAAACGTTGTTAAGTTCAGATGACATTTTTCAGCTAGCCAGCATTTCTCTGTGGATGACACAGCGCGTAGACTCACATTCAGAAGTGACCTCTTTGAACCGAGTAGTGAAACCAGAAAGCCGTCCAGTCATGGCAGCCGCTCCGTCCGTGCACATACCGACACAAAATGACTAATTCAGTTATCCTGATATGTAATCATTCAAAGACTTGAATAGTTCTGCAGTTGTGGTGTTGGTTGGCAACAAAAGTGCACATAGCATATCCTCATGCACATCCTGCTGAAAAACAACAGAAACAAGCACTGTTGCCTTGTCAACATCAGTAGACTTGTCAACCTGGACTGCATACCATGGTGGCTCATTAATCCTCTCTAACAACTGTGCCTCAATATCCTCTGCTATTTCATCAATTCATCTAGTTATGGTGCTAGCCGAAAGAGGAACACGTGCCACCTTTTGAACTGCAGGCTCTCCTAAAAGTTCATGACAAATGTCCTTAGCAGCAGGCAGGATCAACTCTTCACCAACAGTAAAGGGCTTCTTAGCTTCAGCAATGCGGTTAGCCACTAAGAACAATGCTCTCAGTGCAGACACATGTGATGAAGTGGTGGCCTTCAATAATTGCTTCTGCTCTTCGTGTTCACGTTTTTTTCTTTTGAAACACTCCAAAGGCTTGTCTTTTAATGCAGGGTGCTTGGTCTCCATGTGACAAAGCAGTTTTGAAGCTTTCATAGCTTCATTGGATAGCCGGTCACCCCACAGTATACAAAGCGGGCTTGGAGAATGTGATCACCTGTTGCAATGAACCTGTAATTTAAGTAAGACTCTTGGTATTTTCTTTTAAATGCAGCTTTCTTTTTGTTGGCAGTCTTAGAGTCTTCTGCTGTCTCATCATTGGGTCTTTCCCCCTTTCCAAAGAAGCTCTCCAGCGACATTTGTTTTTCACTCACTTTGGCTAGGGTTAGCTTGTGGGCTTACCAAAACTGTGACTGAGACAAGTGCACAGCGCGGGAAAGAGGCAAGGAGTGGTAAATAAAATAATGGGCGGGCTATGCTTGGACTAAAACGTGTCAGATTCTGACTTAAAGCCTGTCACCAGATGCAGCTTAATTGTCACTTGTCACTCACTGATAGGGTTTTGATGTGAGTCTGCAAGCAATTGATTTATTATGGTCTCTGTGCAGTCAAACCTCTCTGCTAATGATAATCTGTATTTGCAGCCGCTCCCCAGCACTAGCATCACTGCCTGAGCTCCACCTCAGATCATCAGGCATTAGATTCTCATTAGGAGCACGCAGCCTAGATCCCTCGCATGCGCAGTTCACAGTAGGGTTCGCGCTCCTATGAGAATCTAATGCCGCTGCTGATCTGACAGGATGTGGAGCTCAGGCAGAAATGCGAGCGATGGGGAGTGGCAGATGAAGCTTTGCTTGCTCGCCCACGCTTACCTCCTGCTGTGCGGCCCAGTTCTTAACAGGCCACGGACCAGTACCAGTCCGTAGCCCAGGGGTTGGGGACCCCTAGTCTAATTTGAAAAGATACATGCAGCCCCAGTGTTCATTGCAGTACTACTTATAGTAGCCAAGACATGGAAGCAACCTAAATGCCCATTGACAGAGGAATGAATAAAGAAAATGTGGTACATATATACAACGGAATATTACTCAGCCATAAAAAGAATGAAATAATGCCATTTGCAGCAACATGGATGGGCCTAGAGATTGTCATACTAAGTGAAGTAAGTCAGACAAAGACAAATATCATATGATATCACTTATATGTGGAATCTTACAAATAATACAAATAAATCTACATACAAAACAGACTCACAGATATAGAAAACAAGGTTACAAAAGGGGAGGGGAGGGGGATAAATTAGGAGTTTGGGATTAACACATACACACTACATATATAAAATAGATAAACAACAAGGATTGACTGTATAGCACAGGGAACTATATTCAATATCTTGTAATAACCTATAATGGAAAATAATTTAAAAAATTATTTGGTTATAAAACCAAATCGCTTTGCTGTACACCTGAAACTAACACAATACTGTAAATCAACTATATTTCAATTTTAAAAAAAGAAATAATGCCCTCAAGTTCCACCCATGTTGTCACAGATAGTAGAATTTCATTCTTTATAATGGCTGAATGATATTCTATTGTATATATACTACATTTTCTTTTTTTCTTTTTTTTTTTTTTGCAGTACGCGGGCCTCTAACTGTTGTGGCCTCTCCCATTGCAGAGCACAGGCTCCGGACGCGCAGGCTCAGCGGCCATGGCTCACGGGCCCAGCCCCTCCGCGGCATGTGGGATCTTCCCAGACCGGGGCACGAACCCGTGTCCCCTGCATCGGCAGGCGGACTCTCAATCACTGCACCACCAGGGAAGCCCTATACTACATTTTCTTTATCCATTCATCTGTCAAGAGACACTTAGATTGTTTTAATATCTTGGCTATGTGAATAATGCTGCAATGAACATAGGAGTGCTGATACCTTTATGAGATCCTGATTTCAATTCCTTTGGATATATACCCAAAGTAGTAAAATGTTGGTATCTGGAAACTGCAATAGCCACAAAAGTATATTTTAGTATCCAGAGTGACCACTAAGAAAACTACAAAAAGAGACAGGCTCTAAAAAACTTTAAATGAATCAAGAAATAATCCTAAAAAGTGTTCAAGAATCTCACAGGAAGTTAGAAAACAGAGGAACAAGAACCAGAGGAAACAAACACTGAAAGGGACAGACACAGTTCTAACATATCAATAGTTATCTTAAATGTAAATGGCCCAAATATACCAATTAAAAGACAAAGATTGTCCTGGATACTGGTCTGGCATGTAAGAAGCTTGAGAGTTGCCACTCTGTCCTAACAAGAAGTAAAAAGCTGAACAAACTGAAAAATCAACAACTCTTTTTAGATCTGTAAGGTAAGTGAAGTCACAGGGCAAACCACTGCCCCCCAAATTGGAGAAAGCAACAGGTGAATGCAGAGACTCACAACTTAATGGAGAAGAAACCTCCATGGGAACCAATGTGGAGTAAGAAAACCTGAACTGTAATTGATGGATTACTGGAGGCTCAGTGTGAGCAACTCTGAAAGTTAAAAACTCCATAGGACCCAGTCATGGGGGGAGGGGTGGAATTCCCACACTTTCCGGAGTTTAACCTCCTGGAGCTCTACTAGGTTCTCAAAGTGAATACTGAAGAAAAATCCCCTCGTGCTTCCTAGGATTTGCCCCTGGGCCACTATAGCTTATTTTTCAGCCAGTGTTTCATCAGAGGTTGTGTTTAATCCTCTAGTACCAGTGAGGCTTCCACTCTGGGTTGATGGGTCTGTGTGCAACTGGGGGAATGTTTTCAAGTCTGCTGCATGCCCTGCTCTGACTGCTCCGGAGTAGGTGCAGCCTAGGGCATGCACACAGCCTTTTGGGCCCCCAGGGATGAGTGTGATCCTAGTAGGGTTCTTATTATCTCTCTTCCTGATTCTGTGTTTAAGTTCTAGGTAGCTTCACTTGTTGCTATCAGTCTCACAGAGCTACCAGCCCTCTCTTAAGAGCTTGCTACCAAGATTGCCATTGTTTTAAATAACACCTTCTGCCAGAGTTTCAGAGTCCTTCATCCTTACAGTCTGCCTCTCTCGCTGGGCAGAACCTCCACGCTATCCCACTGGAGCTGGAGGGTGGGTCAGTGGTCTGTTTCTCTCTGAATGACACCCATTTTCTACAAGCAGGTAATGTAGGGGAGATAACAGCCCCCGATCTCTTTTGTTTGCTTGCCCTCCAAGCATGGAACCTATACCCTCTGAGTGAGCTGGGGCAGGAGAGATTGGAATCTCAGTATTCTCAGCCTGTCATGATTGGGGCAGAGCCCTTGCCCTACAAATGGAAGCTGAGGAGAAGGGAGTACCAGTCCTCTTAGCTGTACCTCCCTGAATAGTGGTTCTGCAACATGGGATCAGGGGAATGAGGGATGCTACCAGCCTGCCTATTCAATTGTGAAATAGTAGCCCTGGACTAGGAACTGGAGCAGAGGGAGCCCTCTTCTTAGCCACAGCTGGCTGGAATAGAACTCCCGTCACTGACCTCGGATAGGGTAGGGGATGGGAGCATGTTTGGCTTAAATGCCACAGCCTCTCATTGTTATTACCAAGATTTAGTAGGTTTTCTTGAATAAATGTTTCTCCATGTTCTTTATGTCTTGAGACAATTTCCAGAGACTTTAAATGTTTGTGTGTGTTTTTTTTAAAAAAACAATTTTCACCCATTAAACGGTTGTTTTGCTGGGGAGAATGTCTGCCAAGCTCTTCACACTGCCATTCCAATTTTTTTTAATCTCTTATTTTTCTCTTGTCTAGTTAACATTAGCCAGTATGTTCAGAATAATGTCAAGTAGGAATGGTGGACCTCCAAGTCTTATTCCATACTTTAAAGAGAACAGAAGGTTTAATTTTAGTGACTGTTAAGTCATTAATGCCTGATAATTGCATCAAAAAGTCCTAAAGGACAGAAATTTGAGCCCCCTGCTTTGGGGAACCATACTCAGAGTTCAGAGTCTTTAAATTATGTCATGTATCATGCACACCGAGAAGATTAGCTCCTTACTTGGGGTGGTTTGTTCACAAGTCTAGGCGAACAGCTCCAATGAGATTGCTTGCTTCTAGTTTGACCTCAGGTGACTTCTCCCGGCTCAAGCATTAGGTCGTCCCCAAGTACATCTTTAGAGTGACCATAGCCTGGGGCTGCGTATGCATATCTTAATAGAACCTCTTTCACAAATATAACCTCTCTCTTCTGCCATATCAGTCTATTCCTCTCCAGTGGAATTATTTCCTTAGCATACAACATGCTCAGGATTTAAGTAGCCTGAAATAATCTTCCCTTATAGTTGCTAGTCTTTCGAGTTACTGTCACCTCATCCCTCTTGTTTCAAGAGCCATGTTGAAAGAGTTACGTTTTCTTTACTGCCTCTGCTGTTCCACCTTCTTATTTAATTCATCCCTAGTTCTCTGCTTTCTCTAAAAGTGACCTCCAAAATGGCCTCATCTCTGTCTTCATTTTCTAGACCTTTTTACTGCATTTGACCCCATGGACCAAACCTTCCACTTTCAAATTATTTTGCCTCCCTCGGCTTCATTGACAATATGTTCTCTAACCCCCTCTGTCTATTCAAGTTATTTTGCTAGATTCCTTCCCAAATTCTCAGCAAGTGTGGCTTCTCCTGTATTCTGTTCCAGTAACTTCATCCTCCCAGAAACCCTGGGAAAGTACTATCAGTGTTTTGCAGTTAGATCCTAAAAGTATAGCTTGGGATATGACATCTCTCTTGAATGCTCCCCTTTTTTTTTTTTTTGCAGTACGCGGGCCTCTCACTGCTGTGGCCTCTCCCGTTGTGGAGCACAGGCTCTGGAAGCGCAGGCTCAGCGGCCATGGCTCACAGGCCCAGCCGCTCCGCGGCACATGGGATCTTCCCGGACCGGGGCACAAACCCGCGTCCCCTGCATCGGCAGGCGGACTCTCAACCACTGCGCCACCAGCCAAGCCCTCCCTTATTTCTTAACTGCCTCTTCTTAAACGTTTCTACCTCCATACTTCCTCCAAGGAAGAGTAATAAGCACTTGCCTGCCACTTGCTAGATATTATGCGAGGTACTTATACATTCTCCCATTTAATCTTCTCACTAATAAGGCAGATATCATCACTGTAGATCTACAGATGAGGAAATTGAGAGAAAGGAAAAACTCCTTACCAAAGGCCACACAGTGTAAAGAAGTCAGGATTTAAGGCCAAATGTTTCTAATTTCTATTGCCATTCTTTCTGAATATGCAACACTACAAGTTACGCTCAAAATGTCTAAAACCAAACATACGATTCTCCTCTACTACCAAACCAATTCCTCCTCCAGATTTTTATATTTATGCTAATGACGCTATCATTGCCCCATTCATGCACGCTGGGGATTTCAGACTTACCCTCAACTTTCCTCTTTTTCTCTGCCCACATCCAACAAGTGGTCCTGGTGGCACTGCCTTTTCATTCTCTCCCATCTGCCATTCTCCTTTGCAGATCAATTTCTACCACCCTAATTTAGGCACCTCAATTTGTTACTGAATTGGTTTTGTGGTCTCTAGTCTTACCCACCTTCCACATTTACTGTCCAATCCATTTATCCATCTTCCTCTAAGGCAAGTTCCATCCATCTCTAGCCTCTGTTTCCCCATCTGTAAATGAAAGGATTGGCTGGGTTATAATAGAGGCTCCTACCTGTTTCACCACCCAAGACCCCTTTCGTTTCGTTTTTAACCTGTGGAGCCCATGATTAGAAAGTTTTTTCTAATGTTAAAATTTTCACTTGTTAAGAAACAATTAACTTGTTTTTCCATTTAAAAAACTTCATCAGACTTTCACAACTGCCAATCAATGCTTCTGATTAGTGTCCCAGTTTGACTGATTCTAGCCTACAACAAATAATATTGATACTGTAGTTGATCTGCACAGCTTTACTATGGAGAAGTACATGGTTCCCTTTAATCTTTCTGAAATCTTTTTTTAAATTTTATTTTTTTATTGAAGTAAAGTTGATTTCCAATGTTGTGTTAGTTTCAGGTGTACATCAAAGTGATTCAGTTATGCGCATATATATATATATATATATATGTATTCTTTTTCAGATTCTTTTCCCTTATAGGTTATTACAAAATATTGAGTATAGTTCCCTGTAATCTTGACAATCGCTCCAGAATTCCAGTGTAGTTGCCAGTGCCCCCTGGCTGGCAACCATTGGGTGAGTAATCTCTAAGGAATATTCCAGCCCTGCCAGTCTGTTATTCCTAAAGTACAGCAGTGATCATGTATCTTCCCTGTTGATTATTTTGTAAGGGCTCCCCATTGCCTCCTAAATTAACTACAAACTACTTAGCCTGGAATTCAAAGCCTGCCACGCTCCAGCCCTTAACATAATGTTTTTTTCAAATTGTGAGCTGACAGCCGTGCTTGCATGAGCAACAAACTATTAAGCACAAGCATACATGCAGAGTTTACCGTTCTAATCACAAATAAAACTGACAACAAAGTTAATCTGACACATATTTAATGATATACCTAATGGTTATTGTGTTGGGTGGTAATTAGTCATAAATGGTAAGCAGTATGCATAAATGATTGTAATTAGTATTACTTTTCCACACTCAGACCAATTTTTCCAGTTTCCTTCCATACTATTAGACCTTCAGCATCCCTAATCAGCATCCGTGCTAACAATTTTCGCTGATACCGTGTACCATTTAATCATCATCATCACATACATGCACACACTCTTCCATACATTATGAGACAAAAGGTCCTGGCTCTTCCTCTCCAGCAGCTGAGGTTCTGCTGTGCCCCCACCCCGACTGCCTCCTGCCACTCAGGACTGAGGTTCCCCTGTGATAGGGCCACTGCTTTCTCTCCTTCCTCCTGCCCAGCCCCCAACCCCAAGCCCAAAGCCTCTTCTACTCATCCTTATATTTGGGGTGCTCTGAGTGGCTCATCTCCATCTCAATACCAGAAGGCTTCAGGCTGCAGAAATTCAGTCCCTTACAACTATACTGCTTCAGAGAGAGGAGGAGGGGCTACAGTATGTCCCTGAGTTGTGTTGGTGGAAGGAGGAAGGCCAATAAGAGAAGGGCCTTTCAATGTTGTCAGTATTGGATAGAAAACATTATAAAGAGAGGTGGCAGACACTGGGGGCTCAGAGAGGAGAGACAGAGTTACATCAGAATATGGTCATGTCTAAAACTTTATCATTCCAAACACAGGTATGAAAATGAAGGCAACCCAATCAAAAATTAGGCAGCAGGCCTAATAGACATTTCTCCAAAGAAGACATACAGATGGCCAAGAGGCACATGAAAAGCTGCTCAACATCACTAATTATTAGAGAAATGCAAATCAAAACTACAGTGAGGTATCACCTCACGCCAGTCAGAATGGGCATCATCAGAAAATCTACAAATAATAAATGCTGGAGAGGGTGTGGAGAAAAGGGAACCCTCTTGCACTGTTGGTGGGAGCGTAAATTGATACAGCCACTATGGAGAACAGTATGGAGGATCCTTAAAAAACTAAAAATAGAATTACCATATGACCCAGCCATCCCACTACTGGGCATACACCCAGAGAAAATCATAATTCAAAAAGACACATGCATCCCAGTGTTCACTGCAGCACTATTTACAATAGCCAGGTCATGGAAGCAACCTAAATGCCCATCGACAGATGAATGGATAAAGAAGTTGTGGTACATATATACAATGGAATATTACTCAGTCGTAAAAAAGGAACGAAATTGGGTCATTTATAGAGACGTGGTTGGACCTAGAGACTGTCATACCTAGAGACTGTTATACAGAGTGAAGTAAGTCAGAAAGAGAAAAACAAATATTACGTATTAATGCATATATGTGGAATCTAGAAAAATGGTACAGATGAACCAGTTTGCAAGGCAGAAATAGAGACACAGATGCAGAGAACAAACGTATGGACACCAAGGCGGGTAAGTGGGTGGGTGGGGTGGTGGGATGAAATGGGAGACTGGGATTGACACGTATACACTAATATGTATAAAATAGATAACTGATAAGAACCTGTTGTATAAAAATAAAATAAAATTCAAAAAAAAAAAAAGAAACCCAAAAAACATAAGACCTGAAACAGTAAAATTCCTAGAAGGAAACATAGGAAAAAAGCTCCTTGATATTGTCCTTGACAGTGATGAAGGCAAATAATGCAACTAGAGATTATCACACTAAGTGAAGTAAGTCAGAGAGAGAAAGACAAATACCATATGATATCATTTATATGTGGAATCTAAAATCTGGCACACTGGGCTTCCCTGGTGGCGCAGTGGTTGAGAGCCTGCCTGCCGATGCAGGGGATGCGGGTTCGTGCCCCGGTCCAGGAAGATCCCACATGCCGCGGAGCGGCTGGGCCCGTGAGCCATGGCCTCTGAGCCTGTGCATCCGGAGCCTGTGCTCCGCAACGGGAGAGGCCACAACAGTGAGAGGCCCGCGTACCGCAAAAAAAAAAATAATAATAATTAATTTTAAAAAATCTGGCACAAATGAACCTATCTACAAAACAGAAACAGACTCACAGACATAGAGATCAGACTTGTGGTTGCCAAGGGGGAGGGGGGAGGGAGAGGGAAGGACTGGAAGTTTGGGGTTGGTAGATGCAAACGATTACATTTAGAATGGATAAACAACAAGGTCCTACTGTAGAGCACAGGGAACTGTATCCAATCTCCTGGGATAAACCATAATGGAAAAGAATATAAAAAAAAGAATGTCTGTATGTGTATAACTGAGTCACTTTGCTATACAGCAGAGATTGGCACAGCATTGGAAATCTACTAGACTTCAATTAAAAAAATAAAATACATAAAATGAAGGCAAATAAGAAACCAATTATGCAGTTACTTGAAAATATTCAAGTGATTTTTTTTAAGTTGCTACTCATATTTTCTGTATCATATGCAGAAGTCATATGTCTCATAGGAGAGCAGGAGAGCAGCACTGGCATATCCCCTTTGCTGGCTCACTGTGTGACAGCAGGCAAACCAATGGCTTCTCCAGTTTTGCATCTGTAAAATGGGTTTTAATCCCAATGGTGTTGCAATTTGCCTAGGAACCCAGCCTCAAAATCTTGGAGATGTCTTCAATGTCTGTCATACACTCTTCATCTTCTTGGCTACCAAGTTCTATACACACTGGTTCCTAAATAACTTGAATTAATTTGCCTCTCTTCATCCTTACTGCCAGTACCTTAATTCAGGCCACCATCATCTCTCATCTGGACCACTGTGATAGCCCTCTAACTGGTCTCATCTCCATTCATGCTATTTTCAAATCCATTCTCCTCATGGCACCTAGAGTGATCACTTTTTAAATTGCCGTAAAAATTGTGTCACATAAAATTAATCTTTTTTTTTTTTGCTGTATGCGGGCCTCTCACTGCTGTGGCCTCTCCCGCTGCGGAGCACAGGCTCCGGACGCGCAGGCTCAGCGGCCACGGCCCACGGGCCCAGCCGCTCCGCGGCATGTGGGATCTTCCCGGACCGGGGCACGAACCCGTATCCCCTGCATCGGCAGGCGGACTCTCAACCACTGCGCCACCAGGGAAGCCCCCAAATTAATCATTTTAAGTGTGCAATTCAAAGGTGTTTGCTACATTCCCAGTGTTGTGCAACCATCACCTCTATCTAATTCCAAAATATTTCTATCTCCCCAAAAGAAAACTCCATACCCATTAAGCAGTTACCTCCCATTCTCCCTCCCGCTACCCCACCAGAAACAACTAATCTGCTTTTTGTTTCTTAGATTTGCTGATTCTAGATATTTCATATAAATTGAATCATATAATATAATGACCTTTTGTTTGCTTTCTTTCGCTTAGCATATTTTTAAGGTTCATCCATGTTGTAGGATGTATCACTACATCATTGCTTTTTATGGCAGAATAACATTCCATTGTATGGATATACCACATTTTGGCTATCCATTCATCAGTTGATAGATATTTATTGTCATTTTTCCATCTTGAGGCTAATGTGAATAGTGCTAATATGAACATTCATATGCATGTATTTGTTTAAATATCTGTTTTCAATTCTTTTGGGTATATAGTGGAATTACTGGTTCATATGGTAATTCTATGTGTAATATTTTGGAGAACTGGCGAAAATGTTTTTCAAAGCACCATTTTACATTCCCACCACCAGCTTGTTGGCCATTTATTTATACTCCTTGGCTAAATGCCTATTTAAGTCCTTGACTACACTTTGATCAGGCTGTCTTTTTGTTATTGAGTTCAAAGAGTCCTTTATATATTATGGATACTAGACCCTTAATAGATATATGATTTGCAAATATTTTCTCCTATTCTGTAGTTTGTCTTTTCACTATCTTGATAGTGCCCTCTGAAGCACAAAATGTTTTTAATTTTGAAGAATTCCATTTTATCTATTTTTTTCTTTGTTGCTTGTGTTTTGATGGCATATCTAAGGATCCATTGCCAAATCCAATGTCATGAAGATCTACCCCTATGTTTTCTTCTAGGAGTTTTATACCATTAGTTCTTACATTTAGGTCTTTGACCCATTTTGACTTAATTTTTGTATATACTGTGAACTAGGAGTCCAACTTCAATCGTTTGCATGTGGCTATTCAGTTGTTCAGACACCATTTGTTGAAAAGACTATTCTTTCCTAATTGAATGGTCTTAGCACCCTTGTTGAAAATCAATTGACAATAGATGTATGAATCTATTTCTGGACTCAATTCTATTCCACTGATCTATATGTCTATCCCTTTGCCAGTACCACACTGCTTTGATTACTGCAGCTTTGTATTAAGTTTTCAAATTGGAAAGTTTGAGTCATCCAATGTTAGTTTTGTTTTTCAGGATTGTTTTAAATATTTGGGGTCCCTTGCAATTCCACATGACTTTCAGAATCTACTTTTCCATTTCTGTAAATAAAAAGGTCATCGGGATTTTGATAGGGATTGCATTGAATCTGCAGATCAACTTGGATAATATTGTCATTTTAACAGTATTAAGTCTACCAGTCCATGAACATGGGCATCTTTCCATTTATTTAGGTCTTCATAATTTATTTCAAATTTTTTTGTACTTTTTAGAGGATAAGCTTTACACTTCTTTGGTTAAATTTATTGCAAATTATTTTATTCTTTTTGATGCTACTGTAAATAGAATTGTCTTCATAATTTCATTTTAAGATTGCTAATTGCTAGTGTATAGAAATTCAACATATTTTGGGATGTTGATTTTGTATACTATAACTTTGTTGAATTCATTTATTAGCTTTAATATGTTGTGGATTCTTTAGGATTTTTAAATATGTAACATCGTATCATCTGAAAATTGAGTTTCATTCCTTCCTTTCCAATTTGGAGATCGTTTGTTTTTTTCTTTCCCTGCCTAATTGCCTGAGCTAAAGCTTCCAGTACAATGTTGAACAGAAGAGGTGATAGTGGGCATCCTTCTCTTGTTCCTTAGGGGAAGTTTTCAGTCTTTCACCATTGAACATTATATGAGCTATGAGTTTTTCATATAGGGTCACTATCATGTTGAGGAACTTCCCTCTGTTTCTTGTTTGTAAGTGTTTTTTTTTTTTTTTTTTTGTGATATGTGGGCCTCTCACTGTTGTGGCCTCTCCCGTTGCGGAGCACAGGCTCTGGATGCGCAGGCCCAGCGGCCATGGCTCACGGGCCCAGCCGCTCCGCGGCATGTGGGATCTTCCCGGACCGGGGCACGAACCCTTGTCCCCTGCATCGGCAGGCGGACTCTCAACCACTGCGCCACCAGGGAAGCCCTGTAAGTGTTTTTATCATGAAAGGATGATGGGTTTTGTCAAATGACTTTTCTGTGTTAATTGAGGCATGATTTTTTTTCCTGTGTCTATTAATGTCTTGTATTACATTGAATGATTTTCATATGTTGAAGCATCCTGACATTCTTAAGATAAATCCCACCTGGTTATGGAGTATAATCTTTGTAAGATGCTGCTGCATTCAGTTTTCTGGTTTTATGTTGAGGATTTTTGTATCTATATTCACAAGGGATATTGGTATATAGTTTTCTTTTCTTGTGCAGTCTTTGTATGGCTTCGGTATCAGGGTAATGCTGGCTTCATAGAATGAGTTAGGAAGTTTTAGCCCCTCGCCTATTTTTTAAAAGAGTTTGAGAAGGACTGATGTTAATTTTTCTTTCAATGTTTGGTAGAATTCACCAAGAGCCATTTGGTCCTGGGCCGTTCTTCGCTGAGATGTTGTTTACTGATTCAATCTCTTTACTTGTTATAAGTCTTTCACTTATAATTTTGTATTTATTCTGAAGTCAGTTTTGGTAGTTTGTGTGCAACTAGGAACTTGTCCATTTCACATAGGTTATCTAATTTGTTGGCATACAATTGTTCACAGTGTTCTCTTATAATCCTTTCCGTTTCTGCAAGGTCTACAGCAATAATGCCACTTTCATTTATGATTTTAGTAATTTGAGTCTTCTCTCTTATTTTCCTGGTTAGTCTAGCTAAAGGTTTGCCAGTTTTGTTGATCTTTTCAAAAAACCAACTTTTTGTTTCACTGATTCTATCTACTGTTTTTCTATTCTCTATTTTAATTATCTCCACTGTAATCTTTACTATTTCCTTCCTTCTGGTAGCTTTTTATTTAGTTTGCTCTTCTTTTTCTAGTTCCTTAAGGTGCAAAGTTAGGTTACCTATTAACTTGGGATATTTCTTCTTTTATAATATAAACATTTATAGCTATAAATTTCCCTCAGAGCACTAATTTCTTGCACCCCATACATGTCAGGATGTTGTGTTTTTGTTCTCATTCATGTCAAACTATTTTCTAATTTCACTTGTATTTTCTTCTTTAACTTGATGGTTGTTTTTTAACTGTGTGCTGTTTAATTTCCACATTAAAAAATTGTGTTTTCCTCCTGTTGTTTCTAGTTCCATTTCATTATGATTAGATTCTTTATATGATTTAAAATTTTTTAAATTTATTGAAACTTGTTTTGTGGCTTAACAAATGGTCTGTCCTAGAGAATGTTCCTTGTGCACTTGAGAAGAATTTGCCTTCTCTTCTTATTAGGTGATATGTTCTACATGTCTGTTAAGTCTAATTAGTTATATAGTGTTGTTCAAGTCCCCTATTTCTTTATCATCTTCTGTCTACTTGTTCTATCCATTATTTGAAGTGGGATATTTAAGTTTTCAACTATTATTGTACAAATGTCTAGTGCTCCCTTCAATTCTGTCCGTTTTTCCTTCATGTATTTTGGAGCTCTGTTATTAAATTCATATATGTTTACAATTGTTATATCTTCTTGATGGACTACTCCTTTGATCAATATATAATGTCATCCTTTATCTCTTGTAACAATTTCTTTTGTATTAAAGTCTATTCTGTCTGATATTAGTATAGCCACACCAGCTCTTTTGGCTACTATTTGCATAGAATATCTTTTCCCTTCCTTTTACTTTCAACCTATTTGTGTATTTGGATCTAAATTTAGTCTTCTGTAGATGGATAGTTGGACCATGTGTATTTATCCATTCTGCCAATGTCTGCCTTTTAATTGGAGAATTTAAAAACCATTTTATCTAAAGTAATTACTGATAGGTAAGGAGATAACCTTTGCCATCATAATAATTGTTTCCCATATGTCTTATAACTTCTTTCACTCCTTTAATTTCTCCATTACTGATTTCTGCTGTGAATGACTTTTTTTTCCAGTGTACAATTTTGATTCCCTCTCAGTTATTTTTTTGTATATTTTTTAGGTTATTTTTTTCTTAGTAGCTACCCTGGGGATTACAATTAATATCTTAACTTTATAACAATTAAGTTTAAATTAAGACAAACTTCCTTTCAACAGTATTCAAAGTTCTGCCCCTTTACAGCTCCTTCCACCCTTTTTATTGTTATCGTTACAAATTACATCTACATGAATGTATGTCCATAAACAAAAGTATATAATTATCATTTAAATTATCATTTTGTCTTTTAAATCATATAGAAAAAATGAGGATAAATGAAATAGAGACTGAAAAAACAATCGAAAAGATCAACAAAATTCAAAGCTGGTTCTTTGAAAGGATAAACAAAATTGATAAACCTTTAGCAAAAGTCATCAAGAAAAAAAGGGAGAGGGCCCACATCAATAAAATTCGAAATGAGAAAGAAGAAGTTACAGCCAACACCACAGAAATACAAAGGATCATAAGAGACTACTATGAGGAACTATATGCCAATAAAATTGACAACCTAAAAGACATGGACAAATTCTTAGAAAGGTACAATCTCCCAAGACCGAACTAGGAAGAAAAAGAAAACATGAACAGACCAATTACCAGTAATGAAATTGAATCAGTAATTTACTCCCAACAAGCAATGGTCCAGGACCAGATGGCTTCACAGGTGAATTCTACCAAACATTTAGACAAGTGATAACACCTGTATTTCTCAGACTATTCCAAAAAATTGCAGAGGAAGGGACACCTTTGAACTCATTCTATGAGGTTACCATTACGCTGATACCAGAACCAGACAAAGATATCACACAAAAAAGAAAATTATAGGCCAATATCACTGAAGAACATAGATGCAAAAATCCTCAATAAAATACTAGCCAAC
This sequence comes from Delphinus delphis, assembly GCF_949987515.2. Taxonomy (NCBI): domain Eukaryota; kingdom Metazoa; phylum Chordata; class Mammalia; order Artiodactyla; family Delphinidae; genus Delphinus; species Delphinus delphis. The sequence goes on from NC_082704.1 coordinate 9,641,220, forward strand.
TGAATCCAACAATACATTAAGAAGATCATACACCATGATCAAGGGGGATTTATACCAGGGATGCAACGATTTTAAAATATCCACAAATCAATCAATGTGATACACCACATTAACAAACTGAAGAATAAAAACCCTATGATCATCTCAATAGAGACAGAAAAAGCTTTTGATAAAATTCAACATCCATTATTGATAAAAATAACGCTTCAGAAAGTGGGCATAGAGGGAACACACCTCAACATAACAAAGGCCATATATGACAAACCCACAGCTAACATCATACTCAACAGTGCAAAGTTGAAAGCATTTCCTCTAAGATAAGGAACAAGACAAGAATGCCCACTCTTGCCACTTTTATTCAACATAGTTTTGGAAGTCCTAGTCACAGCAATCAGAGAAGAAAAGGAAATAAAAGGAATCCAAATTGGAAAAGCAGTAAAACTGTCACTGTTTTCAGATGACATAATGTGATACACAGAAAATCCTAAAGATGCTACCAGAAAACTACTAGAGCTCATCAGAGAATCTGGTAAAGTTGCTGGATATAAAATTAATATACAGAAATCTGTTGTGTTTCTATACACTAACAACAAACTACCAGAAGGAGAAATTAAGAAAACAGTCCCACTTACAACCACATCAAAAAGAATAAATCTAATGACGGAGTGACAAGACCTGTACTAGGAAAACTATAAGACACTGATGAAAGAAATTGAAGATGACACAAACAGATGGTAAGATATACTGTGTTCTTGGATTGGAAGAATCAATATTGTTAAAATGACCATACTACCCAAGGCAATCTACAGATTCAATGCAATCCCTATCAAGTTACCAATGGCATTTTTCACAGAACTAGAGCAAAAAATTCTTAATTTTTATGGAAACACAAAATACCCCGAATAGCCAAAACAATCTTGAGAATGAAGAACAGAGCTGGAGGAATCATGCTCCCTGACTATAGACTATACTACAAAGCTACAGTAATCAAAACAGTATGGTACTGGCACAAAAACAAACATATAGATCAATGGAACAGGATAGAAAGCCCAGAAATAAACCCATGCACTTATGGTCAATTAATCTACAACAAAGAAGGCAAGAATACACAATGGAGAAAAGACAGTCTCTTCAATAGGTGGTTCAGGGAAAACTGGACAGCTACATGTAAAAGAATGAAATTAGAACATTCTCTAACACCATATACAGAAATAAACTCAAAATGGATTAAAGACATAAATGTAAGACCAAATACTATAAAACTCCTAGAGGAAAACATAGGCAGAACACTCTTTGACATAAATCGCAGCAGTATTGTTTTGGATCTGTCTCCTAGAGTAATGGAAATAAAAACAAGAACAAGCAAATGGGACTTAATTAAACTTAAAAGCTTTTGCATAGCAAAGGAAACCATAAATAAAAACAACCTATGGAGTGGGAGAAAATATTTACAAATGATGCAACCAACAAGGAATTAATTTCCAAAATATACAAACAGTTCATACAGCTTAATATAAAAAAAATTAACTCTGTCAAAAAATGGATAGAAGACCTAAATAGACATTTCTCCAAAGAAGACATACAGATGGCCAACAGGCACGTGAAAAGATGCTTAATATCACTAATTATCAGAGAAATGCAAATCAAAACTACAATGAGGTATCACCTCACACCAGTCAGAATGGCCATCATTAAAAAGCCTACAAATAATAAATGCTAGAGAGGGTGTGGAGAAAAGGGAACCCTCTTACACTGTTGGTGGGAATGTAAATTGGTACAGCCGCTGTGGAGAACAGTATGGAGCTTCCTTAAGAAACTAAAAATAGAACTACCATATTATCCAGCAATCCCACTCCTGGGCATATATCCAGAGAAAACCATAATTCAAAAAGATACATGCACTCCAATGTTCATAGCGGCACTATTTACAATAGCCAAGACACGGAAGCAACCTAAATGTCCATCTATGGATGAATGGATAAAGAAGATGTGGTATGCATACACACACACACACACACACAGACACACACAGTGGAATACTACTCAGCCATAAAAAAGAAGGAAATACGTAATGCCATTTGCAGCAACATGGATGGACCCTGCAATTATCATATTAAGGGAAGTAACACAGACAGAGAAAGATGAATATCATATGATATCACAAATATCATTTATATGTGGAATATAAAAAAAATGATACAAATGGACTTATTTACAAAACAGAAAGAGACTCATAGATATAGAAAACAAACTCATGGTTACCAAAGGGGATAGCAGGGCAGTGGGGGGAGAGATAAATTAGAAGTTTGGGATTAACACATACACACTACTATATATAAAAGAGGTAAACAACAAGGACCTACTGTATAGCACAGGGAACTATAGTCAATACCTTGTAATAACCTATAATGGAAAAGAATCTGAAAAAGATTTTATATATATATATGTGTGTGTGTGTGTGTGTGTGTGTATCTACATTGTTGTGCTAGTTTCAAGCATACAGCAAAGTGACTCAGTTATATATATATGTATATATGTATATGGATGTATATATATATGTGTGTGTGTGTGTGTGTGTGTGTGTATATATATATATATATATAACTGAATCACTTTGCTGTACACTCGAAACTAACACAACAATGTAAATTACCTATATTTTGGTTAAAAAGAAAACAGTGCTTACCAAAAAAAATAATAAACCAAAGCAAAAAGATTTTAGATTCTATTTTAGGACATCTGATACCAGATATTACTAATTTTGGCTTGTCTAATATTAAGATTAGTGGGGGGCCACTAGGTTCTGGCAGGTAAAAACCAATATGCATCTGGTTTTTAGACATGGTGACTAAACAGACATGGCGGCTGCCTATGATCAATGAATTTGTATTCCCTGAATACACTCTGGCTGAAGGTAATGAGAGGTAATTGAGAAAAACCAATGTGGAATTACAACTAACCTCAGGAACTGTATAAATCTTGCTTGGAATTACTTGTTAAGTGATTGCTTTCTCCACTAGAAGGCTCATTTGCCATTGCAGCCCGAGCACCTAGCCTGGTCCCTGGCACATAGCATATGCCCAATGAATATTCGTTAATGGAATGAATTACTGAATAAACAATAGAACTCAGAACTGCCCATAAAGATTTTACATATTCTCACTAAAGTAGACTGGTAGATGGTAGTGAAGCCAGTATGAAGAAGGGTTCCATCTTCAATATTGTGTAATTACTGTTGCATAGAATTCACAACAGAAGTCTACCCAGAGCAACCATGCCATTCAATGGACAAGAATGACTTTCACTTTATACACAAATTGTTTATGGTTAAATGTCGCTTCTGAACTATGTGAACCATTTATTCTTTTAAGTTTAAACTCATCCTATACCCATCCATCCATACCGTCTCCAAAAGAAACTGTCAAACTAGTAAACTGTTTGCTTGGTAAACTGTTGTTCACAGTGAGGGTAAAGGGAACCGTGAACCCAATCCCACCCAAATGACTGCAAGGTTCAAATTAGCGAGGTCAGATGACGGAGGTTTGCCTAACTTGAAAGGGGGGCCACTAGGTTCTGGCAGGCGACCTAGGTGGCAGTGGTGAAAGGAGGAGATGCCAGTAGGCAGTACTCTGCAAGGAGGCTCTGGCAGGATGGCTTTGACATGGCGAGGCTGCAGGGCACAAAACCAGGATGACAGTTCCTACAATGAGATAAATGAAGACACCCACGCGGGAGAGAACAACAATGGCCCCTGCCCGGGGTGGCCGCGGCCTGCCCACTGGCCAGGAGGAGTGCCTGACTAATTGCATCGCTGTCGGTCTCTATATAGCACCGTTTTGTTTATTGAAGGTCCTTTTCTTTGTCCTGAACAAATTGACCCATTTGCTTCACTTTGTGCATTTAATTTTCATCTGTACGTTTGCAAAATACCCCATCGGTGTTCATTATGGTAAATTAATATTAGTGTTTGTGTAAGACAACCATCAGCCCTCATTTTCACTAACTCTTTCCTACCTCTCCCTGCCCACCGCCCTCCCGCCCCGGCCCTTGACTAATAGATATCATTTCAACAGTTTGACTAACTGCTGTGTTACAGAAAAGGCAGTAATTTATACTGATGTAATGGCCGTGATAAAAATCATTTGTGTGCTGATTTTATAAATTAGGGTGGAAATGTGAGTGCCTCTGAAAAATGAAGTGCTACCACATGGATTCCAGTGTTGCTAATGCTTCATACCTTTCTGCTTCATTAAACCAATTTCACGGGGAGATGAGTTAGAGGAAGAAGCTGTGCTGCTTACGAGATGCAACAATGGTTTATTGAAAGAAATGGGGCTAAGATTAAATTAAGTGCTACTCGAGAAATATGGAAATACAAAAATATTCAGGCTTCTAGATGAGTAATTCAAACATACGATAAGTTAGCTCTTTCATCCTCCAAAAACTGGCTCATCATAATTGCACAGAACCGAATTCACAGCCTACTAATTAGTATTGAACAGCTTCTTGAAATTACCCTTATGAGTGGGAAAACCCAAGAATGAATTTATTCCCCTTCCATTTTGAAATCATGTCAACTCAAAATTTTCTTTTGAGTCTATTCTCATAAGACTTTGATCTTTAAATGCTTCCTCAATGGTTTGCTCATTCTGGAGAAGTAAACACCTATTTTAGATAAAAGAGGGAGCGAGGTGAAGGCATGTGGCAGAACGTAGTCGGGCCATTCATGGGCAACTGGCAATTACCAAACCTCACTAGTTGTTCTGTTCCCTTGTCTCCTGATTTCAGGTGAGCATATAACCAGCTGTATACAGATTTATGCTGATAAGCATCTTGTTACTCCTTTTTGGATAATGCCCTAAACAGGAGGTGGAGACACTGAAAATTAAAGCGTTGGCTGGCATGTCCCTAGGAGCAGGTACCAAGAAATTGGGATGGAGCCATTTCCACGGTTCATCTAAACTGCCTACTATTTTCCCCATTCTGAGGAGCTTGAAGTTTTCACTTTCTAGCAACTAAACCCTATTTGTTCCCTGAGTTGTGAAGGATGTAAACACAAAGGGATTCATTCATTAAATAAGAGGCTTATGAATACTTAGTGTTTTTTTTTAATGCAGAATTTCTAAGTGCAGCTGAGGAGCTGCCATTTTCCTCCCCCCTCACAATGAGATCTCTGTGTGTAAGTGACCCAAGTCCTGGGGTTGAGTCCAGCTCTCAGATTAGCACAGAAAACACGTACAGATGGGACTTTCAACCCACCCCGTGATAAAAAGAGTTCCCAAAAGTGTGCCTCTTGGATGGGAGAAAAGGATTTCGAGATTACAATCCCGAAGACCATGTGCCAAGAGTCAGAGCCACATCCTCACTCAAATGGGAAAGTCACCCATGTGGGGTCTGTCGCTACCATCCTAGAGTTTGGGGTTCAACAGACTTGGTTCAAACAAGTAACGTAGCATGTTCACAGTTACAGCAAACACTGTTCATCACACTACTGTAGAAGGACCATAGGCAGTTCCCTTCCAAGGCTCATCACTGCTACTGGCTGATGGGCACATTCACCATCATCAGGAAGGGAAAGCGTGCAGCCCAAATGCCCCTCAGCCTGACGGTGACTTGCAAAGCCAGTGTCGCTGTTTTGAGCATTACAAAAGGCATAGATTTAGCTCACAATTAAAAAATGAATTTAAAGAAAACTACGTTTCAGACTTGTTAGACAGCAGATTGTTGAGACCACACCCAGAGATTCCTGATGCTAGGCCTGGGGTGGGGCTGAAGATTTTGCATTTCCAGCAAGTTCCCAGGTTATGTTGATACTGCTGGACTGAGAACACAAGACCAAGCCCATTGCTTTACCCAGTAGTTCTCAAACATTCTGAACATTAGAATCTCCTAGGGATCTTTTAAAAACCCAAAAGCCCCCTTATATCAATTAAATTCTCTGGGAGTGGGACCAAGGCATCAGTATTTTTCCAGCTCCCCAGTTAATCCCGATGTGAAGCCAAATTTGAGGGCCAGTGCTGTAGAAAGCAAAGGTGGAGGGTTTTTAAAATATTTTTGTTTTTGTTTGTTTTAGCAAGAGGGGAGAATATAATAATTACCTTGTGTTTACATAGTGTTGAATTTTTTTTCACATGCTTTCACATCCAGTAGCATCAGCAGATGGTTTGCCACAGCTGCAAATATTTGTACTCAATGTCAGGTAGAAGGTTTGGTGACAGGGAAAATTTAAAGTAATGGGTAGTCTGAGAGGGGCCAGAAATTTGACAATTCCAAATCAGGCCTTGGAGCTTCCACAAAGCTCTGATCAGAACATCCAAGACAGGGCCTTACCAGTAGCTAGTCTCCAAACTACTTGAGAGTTTATGCTTCTTTTATGCCAAAGAAGGTTTCTTAGGCCCATATGCTTGGCTCGACCACACCAGCTCAGTTTTTAGAACTATAAAACTGTTTTTGTTCTTGACGAAGCCCTCTCACTGGCAGTACCAGCAGTAGAGCAGTGGTTTTCAAATTTGTCTTGCACGTAAGTATCACCTGGGGAGCTTCAAAAATACCAATGCTCATTTCCCACCCACCCACCCCACAAAGATTGAGATTTCATTACTCTTGGGGGGAGTGCAGCTTAGGCTCTGGAATTTTAAAAAACATGATAATAATGTGCAGACAATTTGGGAACTACTGGGTTAGAGCAAGGAGTCCGATTAATTCTCCATTCTGTTAGAGCTTCTGTTTGCTTGGTCCACCCAGTTGGGACCACAAATGCTTCACCTGCTCTAGACACCTCTAGACACCTATCTGCAGAATAGTTGAAGACTTTCTTTTACTTGGGGCTTAGGGTAATGTCAGAAGAGTTAACTGATAATGATGGAATTTTTACTATGCAACAAGAAAGGTGCCTGAAGCATTAACCTAAATGACTATGTTACCCCTTGCTCTTTAATGTATGGTCTGTGGCCGGTGGCACTGGCGTCACCTGAGAACATTTTATTTAATTTCATTTATTTTTGGCTGCGTTGGGTCTTCGTTGCTGCGCGTGGGCTTTCTCTAGTTGTGGCGAGCGGGGGCTACTCTTCATTGCGGTGGCTTCTTTTGTTGCGGAGCACAGGCTCTAGGCATGTGGGCTTCAGTAGTTGCAGCACGCGGGCTCAGGAGTTGTGGCTCAGGGGATCTAGAGCGCAGGCTCAGTAGCTGTGGCGCACGGGCTTCGTTGCTCCGTGGCCTGTGGGATCTTCCTGGACTAGGGATCGAACCCGTGTTCCCTGCATTGGCAGGTGGATTCTTAACCACTGTGCCACCAGGGAAGCCCCTGGGAACATTTTAGAAATACGAGTGCTTGGGCCCATCCCAGACCTGCTGAATTCTCAGGTGATTCATATACACGTTAAAGTCTAAGAAACACTAGCCTGCTCCTTTAGCTCCTGAAAATGACTTCTCACTCATCTAGGGTTGTCGGAGTCAGCAAACAAAAATGCAGGATGCTCAGTTAAATTTGAATATCAGATAAATGACAAATAATATTTAATACATGTATTTCCCATGCAGTATTGGCACCCTGTATTTTATTTGGCAAGTTTACAGTTGCTCGGACTCAATGGTTGATACTACAAAGATATTTATATCAGTTTTCCTCTGGGACCACGACTCTTTTCTCTTGCATTTCATGTGCTCCAAGACATTCCACATAAACGGGCCCTCGAGGTCTAGCAGTGGTGCTAGGCTCACTCAAGCCTCACAAACACCAACTGGTCAGCCCTAGCGTCATCTCCAATACCTCCTATCTTTGGAGCTATGCAATGCCTTAGCCAAATGTGGCTAAAGAAGTTACATCTCTCCCAGTTCTGCCTAAATCTTCTTTCGTCACCTGGGTACTGAGTCACTCATAGAGCTTCTTCTGTACCCCTTACAATATGTCGCTTGGTCCAGACCAGTTTTACAGTATTAAGACCACTTTGTTGTTTGGAGACTCTTAAGCTAATTACAGAGATTTCACAGTCTCTGTGTCCTCAATTGTTCCATCTTAGAGCGTTAGAATCATCTTAGTTAGTTCCAGAAAGCTAGCTATCCAAGTTCCTAAATGGCTAGTGTTACAGACCCGTTCAAAACGGAACCTTAAAGAAGACTGTTCCATCTGTGAAATGCCTGAAGCTTCCTATCCAGGCATACACACACTCTTCTCTCTCTATCTCGTGAACATGCTTCTTGCTACACTCAGTGCAGGTAGGAAGTAGCATGTAGGCCATTCAAGCCTGGGGATAAGAAAAGAAACACTCTCCAAGTTGGCTACACCTGACAGAGCCACCTCAGTATGCACAGGTCAGTGACTGTGCTATTTCCTGTAGCATAGGTCAGATATTCCCATTTTGTTTATTCATCCATTCAGCTAGTCAGTTCCAAATATCTTTTGGAAGGAGATGATATGTCTCCCTCCCCCAGACATACCTTCCCATATTGTTTATATACAATTTCAGAGAACCCTGAAGCCCACCCATGAGGTCCGTGGCCTCAAGGCCAAAAATATTTGTTCTACATGATGGACAGGGGCCTTGGTTCCTAGAGAAACACTAGTATCATCTCCTTTATCATCATAATAATTCCATATATTTGTATAGTGCTTGATGGTGAAAACACTTTCAGATCCCTTATCTCAGCGCCACAACAAATCTTTGGGCTAGGTATTTTCATCGCTGTTGTACAAATATATCAATGGTGTAGACCTATCTTAAGTGACTCTGCCATTAAACTCAACATTATTCCATAAACTTAAGTCAAGAAATGAAATTTTAGTCAAACCAATCATTTGACATTGTGTGGCTGAGAAGATCTGTATCACCTGAATTAAGACTTTTAGAATTAAATATCAAATAGATATCGGTACATAAACATCATCACAGAGGAGCAATGACAAGAGAGGTATTGGATAACTGGTTGCCTGATTGCTTTTCTAGGACGTGGTCCCACAGTATGCTCAACTCCTCATGTCCTCATCAGTTTTTACATCTGTAACTCTCTAGTGGAAAGAGCGCTAGAGATGGAAGGACCCAAATTCAAATCCCATCTTAGCCAAGTGAAATCAGGCAAGTCACTTAAACTCTCTGGCCTCAGGTTTCCCATATTTAAAATGGAATTAATAATAGTAGTGACCACAGAGGATTATTGAGAGGGTTAGATGAAATTATGTATGTAAAGCACTCAGTGAGGGAGTGAGCAGTAGGTACTCAAGAAGTGATAACCTCCTGTCCCCCAACAAAAATAACTGTGCACCTCTTCATGAAGTACTCTGCTCCCCAAATGCCTCAAATATAGAAAAATGCTATTTCATACAGTTTCAAACACTATGAGCTATTTAAAAGAATTGAAATCATTCAGAGTATGTACTCTGACCACAATGGGATCAAACTAGAAATCAATAACAGAAAGACAACCAAAAAAAATCTCCAAACATTAGGAAATTAAACAACAAACTGAATGCACCGATCAAAGAAGTCTCAAAAATTTTTTAAATACAGAGAACTGAATGAAAATGAAAATACAACCTGTCAAAATATGTGGGATTCAGCCATAGCAGTGTGAAAAGGGAAATTTATAGCACTAAATGCTAACATTAGAAAATAAGAAAAATCTCAAATCAATAATCTAAGTTCCTACCTCAAGAAACTAGAAAAAGAAAAGCAAAATAAACCCAAAGCAAGAAGGAGGGAAGGAAGTGATAAAGGTGCAAGCAGAAATCAATAAAACTGAAAAAAAAAAGAAAAACAGTAGAGAAAATCAATGAAACAAAGCACTGGTTCTTCGGAAAAAAATCAGTAAAAGACTGACAAAGATAAAAAGAAAGAAGACACAAATAAACAATATCAGGCATGAAGCAGTGGCTATTACTACAGAGCATGTATCCATTAGAGGAAAAATAAGAGAACACGACAAGCAACTTGAGGCTCATACATTTCACAGCTTAGAATAGAAACAATTCCTTGAAAACCACAAACTACCAAAATTCAACCAAGCTGAAATAGGCATCCTGAATGGTCTTATACCTTTAAAGAAAATTGAATATGTAATTTAAAACTCCCCCCCCTCCAAAGGAAAATATCCAGGCTCAGATGGTTTCACTGGAGAATTCTACCAAACATTTAAAGAATTAACACCAATCTTACACAAATTCTTCCAGAAAATAGAAGAGGAAGCTCTTCCCAACTCATTTTCTGGGGCAAGTATTACCTTGATATCACAAACTGACACAGTGCCAAAAAAAAAAAAAAAAAAGACAAGAAAAAGACAAAAAGAAAACTGCAGACCAATACTTAAGAATTTGGATTAAAAGTCCTCAAAAAATATTAGCAACTCGAATACAGCAATGTATAAAAAGAATTATAAACAATGACCAAATGGGATTTATTTAGCCAAGGCTGGTTCAATATTCAAAAATCAATTAATTAAAAACCAATCAATATAACCTCCATATCAACAGGCTAAAGAAGAAAAATCACACGATCTGTTAATTGGTTCAGAAAAAAAGTAGTTAACAAAATTCAACAACCATTCATAATTTAAAAAACTAAAACTCTCAGCAAATTAAGAATAAAAGAAAAACACCTCACCTTGATAAAGAGCTTCTACAAACACCTACAGCTAACATCATTCATAATGGTGAAAAGCTGAATGCTTTCCCCCTAAAATCCAAAACAAAGCAATGATGGCAGCTTTCACTACTCTTATTCAACATAGTACTAGAAGTTCTAGCCCTGAAACAGGCAAGAAAAAGCAATACATGGACTATAGATTGGAAAGGAAGAAATAAAACTGTCCCTATTTGCAGACAACATGACTGTATAATTAGAAAATCCCAAGGAATTGACAGAAAATCTCCTAGAACTTATAAATGAATTCATCAAGGTCATAGGACACAAGATAAACACATAAATATCAATTGCATTCCTTATGCTAACAATGAACATCTGGAAATCAAAATAAAACCAATGTAATTTACAATCACTTTAAGGAAAATGAAACAGGTACAAACCTACCAAAACATGTACAGGACTTGTATGCTTAGAATAACCAAACATTGATGAAAGAAATCAGAGAACAACTAAATAAATGGAGGAATATATTGTGTTCATGTACTAGAAGACTCACCTAGTCAAGATGCCAATTCTTCCCTAACTGATCTATAGGTTTAATGCAATTCCTATCAAAATGCCAGCAAGGATTTTGGTAGACATAGACAAGCTTATTCTAAAATTTATATGGAAAGTTACAGGCCCTAAAGTAGCTAAAACATTATTGAAGAAAGAGAAGAAAAAAGTGGGAGGAATCATTCCACCTGATAATAAGGGTTACTCTTTACCTACAGTAATCTAGACAGTGTGGTATTGGCTGAAAGACAGACACATAGATCAGTGGAATGGAAAAGAGAAATGAGGAATAGATTCACACCGATGTGCCCAACCGATGTTTCACAAAGGTGTAAAAGCAATTCAATGGAGATAATATAGTCTTTTCAACAAGTGACAACTAGACATCTAGACAACTAGACATCTGTGGGCAAAAGAATGAACCTCGACCTAAGCCTCACACCTTATACAAAAGCTAACTCAAAATGGCTCACAGACTTAAGTGCAAAATATATGACTTTCAGAAAAAAAACACACATAGGGGAAAATATTTGGGATCAGGGGGTTTTTATATTTGACACCAGAAACACAAACCATAAAAGAAAAAAAATTGAAAAACTGGACTTGTTGAGATTAAGGTACTTTGCTCTGAAAATGCTACGAGCTAGCATTAAAACATAATTCTTCTAATAAAAAATAAATAACCAAAATGTGAACGTGATCAAATATTTCCAGATGTAGCAAATAGACACTTTGGTTTAGTTTCTGTGGAGTGGTGAGTCCACCGGCCAACTTTCCTTGGAGGCTAAGTATGCAGGAGATGTGCTATTGTAGGTCCTGATTCACCTCCAGGGTGTGCATTTCCTGTGGCTGTGACTTTTCTGAAGGGTAAGTCAGCTGGAAACAACATATAATGAACAGGCACATTAAGAAGAAACACATTTGGGTAAAAGTCAGTAAAGGACTTCACAGCAGCCTCACTTTTCGCAATTCTGACCTTAGAGTTGGTTGCAATTTCAAAAACATGGATAAAAGTCCCTGAGTTTTTGAAACCCACTGATAAAAAGAAAGAGCTGGCTTTGATTTCAACTGCACTTAAATCTCCCATTGCACCCAAGGAGAGGACCGACATAGTGGCAGAATCTGAAACCCAAGGCTGGCCTCTTTATGATAGACAAAGTTGATTGCAGTGAACATTCTTGGCACCAGCTCAAAAAGTTTTGAGTTTCTAGATCCTGAAAGGGAAATTCTCTTAGGAGCCCTTCAGCATTTCAGATCACGGATGGGATGGGGGCGGAGGTGCAGTGGGGGACACTAAGGGGAGAAGAGCTGCTGCCTGGCCTCTGGAGTTGGTCTTAACTAACATTGATTACATCTACACAGCAGGTGCATTCTAGTTTCCTTATCTAATCCTCATCACTCTTGGAACGAGTAAATGCAGGGTGATAATTCAAAATTCAGGGAAAGCGACTCACACCTACTGAGTGCTTCTTATATGTACTGGGCGCTCTGCTATGCACTTTATTCCTCAGAGCAACACTGTAAGGTGGATACTGTTATCACGGCCATTTTACAGATGAGGTAGCAGAGACTTAGAGGGGTGAAGGGACGTGCTGCCTCTTCGGTTAGTCCTATATATCCCGGACTCAGGTTGTGTGTGTGTGTGTGTGTGTGTGTGTGTGTGTGTGTGTGTTTGTGTGTGTGTGTGTGTGTGTGTGTGTGTGTGTGTGTGATGCATCCTACAACACAAATATCCCCCGATACAAATATTCCCCAAGATTCAACAAATAGTAGTTAAAAAGATGGCTGAGCAGCCGTCAAGTGTCCACCAAGGGCAGACAGCTGGACCTGGTGGTGGTCCCCGGAAGCCCAGCGACAGGGCTGGCTGTAGCAGGGAAAGCAGCGTGAGATTGGCACAGTGTCAAGGGGTGAGGGAAAGGAGGACAGAACCCGAGCCCTAACTCGCATTTTTGGCGCCCGGGGCAAGCAGCGTGAAACTCGCCTTCTCTTCAATGGAAGCTGCTCTTGGCAGGGGGAGGGGAAGCCCTGTGCACAAAAGGTCCCCTGGCTGGTGCGCTCCCAGCCCTTGACCTCGGGCCTCTCACTCCATCCATCTCTGCGACTGCCAACGGGGCTGGCCTGGGGCCAGGGCGAGGCTTCCAACAGAGACCAGAGAGGTGGTGGGAGAAAAATGTGGTGCCCTCTAAATTTCTGTGCCCCGGTGACCCCACCCTAGCCAGGGCTCTGAAAAGAACTGAACAGACTGTTGAGCTGGGAAGGGAGGTGAGGGAAGTCTGAGGGGAACTGACGGCAAGAATAGGGAGAGGTCAGGGGGCCATCAGTCACGGCGAAAGATGGAAAGTTTTGGTAACTGCAAGGCATTTCAGAGTTCAAGATCTAAGAGGGGGAGCAGGCAATTGCAAGTGATAGCAGTGGCTGACGAAGTCGACCGAAGGCCCAAATCATGAGGTCGAAGGGGTCAAGGAAATGCGAGAGCTATTTTTGGTTCCACAAGCTTTGATTGAGCACCTACTATGTGCCAGGCTCTGGGTCAGGCACTTGGGATACAGTGGTGAACAAGATATGGTTCTCACCCTTCTCCTGTTATGGGAGCTGGTGAGGAGATGGGTGAATGACAAGCAGACAGATACAATATGATGTGGAGGTCCTCCAGTGCCTACCGGATGCTTAAGACATGGCTCTTGTGCTTGAGAAAATTTCAGTTTACAGAGACCTACTTTACTTCTAAGAAGAAAGATAAATTCAGTGTAAGGACACAAAGTACAAGCAAATACGTCTGGAACACGGAAGAAGAAAAGATTCACTCTGATTTCTGAGGGAGAGGATGGGAAAAGAAAAATCAAGAAGGGTTTCCTGAAGGCACGGCATGCGGCAATGAGCAGGGTTTTAAAAAGATGGACATGGGATGAGGAGAGAACTGTAGGCGGGAAGAACGACGTGAGCACACACGGAAGCAGAAAAGCACAGAATATATTCGGGGAATGGGGAGTGACTGGGTGTGTGTGTCTAGAGGTGAAGCTGCTAATGGTGTTAGCAATGGTGAGACGGTGTGGTCAGGGTCCTTAATCAATAAAGACATGATTTTTTTTTCCTGCGGTTTAGAAGGAATTTCCTGGTGCAAGTTGTAAGTAATGGCAGTGAGAGGGAAGAAGCAGAAAGATCTGTTTAGAAGCTATTATAGAGGTTCAAGTGCAAGCTGAGGTCCAGACGTTAAGACAATGGGAACGGAAAGGGAAGGGCAATGGTGGATACTGGAGATGGGGCTCACAGGACTCATCAACCGAATAAATCTGGGAGGAACCAGAGAAGACACACCCATGCCACACCCTTCTTTCCAGCTCAAAACTTCATCTTATTGACTTTGGGGTTAAAAGAGAAGCCACCTTCCTCATTTAAATACGTAAGAAAACACAGAGAGATAAAGAGATGCAGCGCGATTGAAAACCAGCAACTTGCCTCCGCATGTGCCACAGCCCTGGCAGAACTGTCCTTAAGCAAAGCATAGTGGGCTCCGAAGCAGCATAGCTGGGCTGGGAAGGAAGAAGTTGCTCCTAAGTAATAATAATTTGTGCAATAATAAAAGATAAAGAAAATGTGGCATGTACATATATATATACACACACAATGGAATACTATTCAGCTGTAATAGCAGGAAATCCTGCCACTCACAAAAACATGGATGAGCTTGGGGACATTATGCTACATGAGCTGTCAGACGAATAAAGACAAATACCATATGATCTCACTTATAGGTGAGATCACAGATCATATTGGTGGGTGCCAGGGGCAGGGGGTGGGGGAAATGGAGAGATGTTCAAAGGTTACAAACTTCCAGTTATAAGATGAGTAAGTTCTGGGGGTCTAATATACAGCATGGTGACTATAGTTAATGATACTGATTGCATATTTGAAAGCTAAGAGAGTAGATCTTAAAAGTTCTCATCAGAAGAAAAAAAATTGTCTACGAATGTGTGGTGATGAATGACTTACTGTGGTATCATTTTGCAGTATATACATACACTGAGTCATTATGTTCTACACCTGAAACTAATATAATGTTGTGTCAATTATTTCTCCATAAAAAATATTACAAAATAACAATGACATAATAATACTTGACATATATACCTGACGTAGTTTGTTCTTTGTGCCAACTCCCAGGGAGGTGTTTGACATGCAATATCTCACTTAATCCTTCTAATAATCTCATGTAGTAAATACTATTATTTTCACTTCCCAAGGAGAAAACAGGCTCAGTGAGGTTTAGTTCACACAGGTTTAGATCACACAGCGAGTATGTGGCTATTGGATGTCTGAACTCAGGGCAATGTGCCATGCCACCAAGATGGCTTTGGAAACAAGCCTACTGAGCTATGACGTCAGAAATAAGGACCCATCTCCGAAGCAGAACAGGACAAGCAACCCTCTCTCTGAATTAGACAAGACTTTTTTGTTTTTTTAACACGCATGTTCTATGTAAAATCTAGAGCCACGATTCCCAGGGACAGACACCAAATGAACCGAGAACCTCTTAGAAATAGTAAGAACTTAAAGTATTCAGATGCCTATATACAAAAAGCAAGAGCTTCCTTATCTAGCAGAAGCTCTCGGTAGAAAATAATAAAAACGAATCCCATTCTCAGCAGCGACGATAAATTTAAAACAACTAAGAATAATCCTAAGAAATGTATGTATGAGATGGGCTATATGAAGAAAATGATAATACAAGCAAGGTGGTCCATAACTGTAAAGAAGACCAGAAATGCCGAAATCACGCAAACCAATCTTAATAATCAATGGGAAAAATTACGATTGTTCTGTGACCTTTAAAAAATTTTGGCAAAACACTAAAAACTCTCTTACTGTCCATTCCATTATAAATATACAGGGAAATGAAAAAATAATAAAATTATTATTTATTTAGTACACTCTCGTTTAAACATTAAAAACATTGAAAATTAAAGCATTGTATTACTTTGTAAAAAACCTTACCAATGTTCATTTTAACAGTGCTTGCCTTCTTCTCCTTGTATAACTTACAATGCATGCAAGCATATTTTCTATGCCTACATGAATTATCACATTCCTTTTAAAGTGCTGGATCAGCATTCAGTATTTTTTCCTTTGCATTTTCAATGTCATAAAATATCTCCCAGAGTTCCTTCACTGGGTAGGTTTTTACTGGCATCACTGTCTCTGGGACATCTTCATCCCTTTCATCACAACAACTTTTCGTAACAACACTTATGTAGATAATGTCACCCTCACTAAATTCCCTGGACCGCATTTCTTCAATTCTAATTTCACTTCTATTTCACTTCTAATTTCAATTCTAATTTTCACAAGTGAAATTTCTAATTTCACTATCACTTTTTGTTTCTTTGCTGCACTTTCCTCTTTGTTGGCCAATTCATTCTTTTGATTAACCATTTTTGTAAAATGTTATGGAGTTTATCACTGAGAGACAAAGAGGCAACACAACTACACATTTTGCACAGTGGCCAATCACCAACAGACTTTGAAAAAGTGATGTGGTTGGTCACTAATCGTTCCGTTATTTACATAGTAAATTTGTGGACTGAAGAGATAGCACTGAAGTTTGTACTTTATGCAATTACTCATAGTTAATATACCGTGGTGACTGAAATTCCAACTGTGTTGTTGGAGGACTGATACTATCTAATAACTCATAGTAACTGAAATTTGTGAATATTGGAACCGTGCAAAGAAAGGATTGCCCATACTTTACGTAAGGGCCCCAATATACTTTAATAAATGGAAAGACACCAAACTTAATTTTTACTTAGTGCTCACTATGTGTCATGTGCTGTTCTAAGCTCTTCTTTACATGGGTTAATGAACTTTATCTACACACAAACCCTATGAAGTAGGTACTATTAGTATCCCCATTTTACAGATACAGAAACTAGAGCACAGAAAGATTAAGTAACTTTCTAAAAGTCACACAGCTAGGAAGTACCAATGCCAGAAATTGAACTCAAGCACTCCCAAGGCTGAGCACTTCACCAGAGCCCTGTGATGCCTCATACACCACAGTGCCAAGATGTTCATTTTCCCATAGTAAGTTACAAGTTCAGTGCTATTCCCATAATCATTCCAGCAGGATTTTTGCAAGTAGAACTTGAGAGATTCTAAGTTCATTTACAAAGCAATGGGCTAGAGTAACTAATAATTATCTTCCAATATTAAAACACAATTTAAAGCTACACTAATTAAAGCAGTGCAGTTCCAGAACTAGAGTTGAAAGACAAATCAAAGTAATGCAGTAGGCAGCCCAGAAAAAGACTGTCATATCTTCAAATGCTTTTTAGTATGAGTAAGTTGTACCCCAAATCAGAGAGAAAACGAAATGTAGTGTGCAAACGGTGTTGGGTAAATTGGTTAACTATTGTAAAATAAAGTTGGATCCTTTCTTCGTATTTCACACCAAAATAAAATTTTGTGATTCAGAGAGCTAGTGGAGAAAAGGAAAGCACAAATGCATAGATAAAACTAAAAGTGAATATGTAAAATATCTTGGTGCTAGAGAAAGACTTTATTAACATACAAGCAATAGAAAAAAAACAAAAAGAGAAAAACATAATAGAGTCAACCATATTCAAATTGAAAACTTCTGCATGTGAAACATGCAATGAACAAAATTAAAAGACCAACTAAAAACTAAGATTTTTGTTTTGAAACAACATAACGAAGTGTTGGTAGGTATTCTGATTATGTAAGGAGATCATAAAAAGAAGCAGGGAAAATGTACAACCCAATAGAAAAAAAATGGAAAAGACCATAAATAGATGCTACACAAATGAAACATAAAGCCTAATCAAGATACTTAAATGCTAAACACTATATGTAATAATAGAAATACAAATTAAAATGTTTTTGGCTTAGTAATTAGAAAGACCGTTTTGTGTGTTTCATTATAACAAGACATTTTTGTGTGTGTTTTATTACAATGTCCACATTTGGGGAGGATGAGATGAAACAGTGACACTGAATCCTCCTGCTGGGAGTTTACACTGATACACCTTTCCTGGGAAGCAATCTATCGAATGTTTTTAATTCACAATTTTATTTGCTAATTTATCTTCTGGGAATCCTTCCTAAGAATACTAGTGTTTATAATGTTGACAAACCGCGTAGCACAGGACTGCTCACTAAGACAAAATTAGTTAGACAAATGTGTCTTTCAATTGTGCAGATTAATAGTGGGGTTTTCCAAGAATATCTATGGGAATGGGGAAATGCTCAAAAACATTAAGCAAAAATCAAATTTATACACTATGATCCCAATTTTTTAAAATTTATTTATTTTAATTTATTTATTTTTGGCTGCGTTGGGTCTTCGTTGCTGCGCATGGGCTTTCTCTAGTTGCAGCAAGCGGGGGCCACTCTTCGTTGTGGTGCACGTGCTTCTCATTGCTGTGGCTTCTCTTGTTGCGGAGCACGGGCTCTAGGTGCGCAGGCTTAGTAGTTGTGGCACACGGGCTTAGTTGCTCCACAGCATGTGGGATCTTCCTGGACCAGGGCTCGAACCTGTGTCCCCTGCATTGGCAGGTGGATTCTTAACCACTGCGCCACCAGGGAAGTCCTATGATCCCAATTTTTAAGATAAAAGTAAATATTTGCATAGAAAAAAATATAGATGGAAAGATAACCAAATGTTATCCCTGAGTGATGGGACTACAGGTTACTTTTATCTTCTTTTTAACTTTCTGCACTTTCCAACTTCTTTAAAACAGACATGTATTATGTTTATAATTTAAAACAATCACAAACATAATTTCAATGTTCTTCTCTGCATCCATCCATCTATCCACCCACCTACTCATCCCCTTCTTCCTCTCTTTCCTTCAAGTCTTAAAGAAACCTGTATTCCTTCTCCTGTCCTAGGTTCACTTCCATTGTCGCCAAGGTCAATTACAGTTGACTCTTGAATAGTATGGGTTTGAACTGTGCAGGTCCACTTATACACGGACTTTTTTCCATGAACACATCCTACAGTACCACACGATCTACGGTTGGTTGGCTCTGTAGGTGCAGAACCACAGATAGGAGGGTCCACTGTAAAGTGGATTTTCGACTGCGTGGGGGGGCAGCGCCCCTGACCCCCACCTTTTTCAAGGGTCATCACTAACTATCTTCTTTTGAAAGCTCTGTTCTCTCCCTTCTCATGGGCTCCTTTTCCTCCGCCCTTACACATGATCACATTCCTACTAGCTCCGAATCACTCTCACTTAACCTTGGGCTCTTTCTACCACTCCCTCCCCCCACCAAGAACATCTTTTAAGTGTGGTCTACATTTACTTCCTCTGCCTCTTTACCAACTACTCCTTAAACCTTCCCAATCTGCCTTTCAAATCAATCAGATCACCACTTCTAATTGCCTACTCCAAGTGCTTCCCAGGAGCCCTTAACATCTCCACTCCCAGGCTGCATTTGCCAGTGCCCATCAAGCTCTTTCATGAAACCATAGCTGTGGTAACAGACCCTGCCCCTTCCTACTTCCAGCTTCCCCCCTCACCTCTCACCAACACCTTTATCTTTTCCTGGCTCTCCTTCCTCCACCTCTCTCAGACCTTACCTCTCTCCTAAATTCAAGTCTCAAATTTCCAAGTCCCTGCTCAACCTCTACCATCCCCATGCCTAGCATGGGACACCTGTGGACCTCTCACCAGCCCAAACCCACTCTTCCTACAGACTTGTCTGTTTCTATAAATAGTACCACCTAAGTTCCCCTGCAAAATACTCACTTGGCTTTGAGAAGCGGACTGTCTTTTCCACACCCGCTGCCAAAGCCTCAGCTCAGGCTCTTGTCTTTTTTTGTTTTCCTGGAGAGATGAAGAAGGCTGTATTGTACATCTTTGCACTGGATTGACTTTTTTGGTGGGATGAGCCTCCTCCTTGGCTGTAGGAACTGGAAGTGGGAAGTTTCCCATTAACCACTGCGAGCCCTTTATTAGAAATGCAGCAGAGATATCGTAGAACTCTTCCAGGGTATATTCTCTTACTTTAGTTTTATTTAAAAGACAGCCCACACAGTTTCCAGAAGCATATCACTGAGATGGGATGTTGATAGCCAGAGGAAGTTTGAGGAACCAGATTGCTAGGAGTCGGAGCAATTTTGGCACAGAGGCAGAGAGGAAAAACCCTCAAGTCAATTTCATAATTCATGAGGCAACCCAGAGATGGGTTATACTGCAATGAGTGGGACATCAGTAGAGCTTCCCATTTTAGCTAGCGAGTCTTGCTAACTAGGAGTTAGACTTGGAAAAGCATTATTTAAAGTTGACGAACCCTCTGAGTTTTAGTGGTCTTGGGCAAAACCACGGTC
Organism: Delphinus delphis; assembly: GCF_949987515.2. Lineage (NCBI taxonomy): Eukaryota > Metazoa > Chordata > Mammalia > Artiodactyla > Delphinidae > Delphinus > Delphinus delphis. The sequence continues at coordinate 9,661,698 of NC_082704.1, forward strand.
TCCGCGCTCTAGTGAAGGTTCCACTTCACAGCAGTTGGAATGTTCTTCCTCAGCAAGGGAGCTTGCCTTACACACATGCTGACAGCTGCAGTCACCAGCAATAAACCTAATAATTACCTCCTTTAGGGCTACACAGAAAAGATGTTGCAGAAGAAAATTCCTCGATTTTTCTTAAAGAAGAATACACACATACATGGAGTTTCTCTTCAGTGCAATCTTTGTATTTTCCCCTTTTTACATGACTCACTCCTCTCCCCACATCTTTCACTCCCCACCTCCCTCTCTACTCTACCCTTCTAACCTGTACCACACAACTCTATACATATCGTTTTGTATTTTGCTTCATGGCCAAATAATTATATACAAATTACACACACTTTAAAATACATATTTCATTTTATTTTAAAAATGAGATATTCAGCACATCTTTTTGCATCTTATTTTCATACTGAACAATTTCTCATGTAAATCCTTCCAAATCCCCAGTAGAGCTCCCTTTCATTCTTTTTGAGTTCTGTGTAATACTCCACTGCCTTGATGTATTACCAACTTATTCAAGCATCCTCACTATTTACAACATTCTCTGTTTTCATTTGTGTGTGTGCGTGTGTTCGCTGCAATAAACATGCTTGTATATAGACTTTTGTGTATTGTGCTTTTATTTCCATGGGACATATTCTCAGGAGCAAGACTGCTGAAGTAAAGCACTTTGCAGGATCTTTCAATATTTGTTCAGGAAGAGGTAGTATCACTTTTTAAAAAATTTGCCTGTTTGATGGGTGTAAGCTGTTATCACTTTACTTTGAGCCTCCTTGACCACTACTGAATTTGAGCATCTTGTCATAAGTTTGCTTACCCTTTTGCATTCCTATTGTGTGGGTGTGTCTCTTCACATCCTTTGCCGATTTTTCTTTTAGGGTATTTGTCCCCTTCTATGTAATTTGCAAGAGCTCTCTGTATATTGTAGCTATACTTTCTGTCTGTCGTTCTCATTACAAACAATTGCTAAGTCTATTATTTGTCTGTGGACTTTGTTTATGGTTCTTTTGTGATACAGAAGTGTTTAATTCATATACTGTCCAGTAAGCCCATCTTTTCTTTTACAGATTCTGAGAGTATCCAGTCTTGTCCCCTGTCTTATATATGTAGTCTTCAGGAATTTCCTGCAAAATTTTTACTATTTTGTTTATATTTAAGTCTTCATCTGTAATTTATTTTAATATATGATGAAAGATAGTGCCCATGCAATGTAGTTTTCTTCTTGAAAGGTATTAGATGTATTATCATTTATTAAATCACCTTTTTCCTCAATAAATAAAATTATCATTTTGTATCACCAGATATCCAAACACTTTAAAAAGCCACCACACTCTAATGAAATCAACATACTCTTAGCATTGGAGTAGACAAATTAGATAAATGGTACAGAAAAGAGAATCATATACTTGCTGCATTGAAAGATCAAATTTTCAGAGTTCTTTCCCGCCTTTGAGACCCTCAAAGAAGAACATGGGTGACTTCAAAAGGATACTATGAGGATAACACACTACTATATATAAAGTAGATAATCAACAAGGACCTACTGTATAGCACAGGGAACCCTACTCAATACTCTGTAATGACCTATATGGGAAAAGAATCTGAAAAAGAATGGATAGATGTATATGTATAACTGAAGCACTTTGCTGTACACCTGAAACTAACACAACATTGTAAATCAACTATACTCCAATGTAAAATAAAACTTTTAAATTTTAAAAAAGGATATTATGAGGATAAAGGAAACAAGGCACGTAAGGCACTTAGCACAGTGCCTGGCACATAGCACACCTATTAATAAAGCGTAGCTGCTGTTATATCTGCTCTCTTGACACTTACCTATTCTGTCGTGTATGCGCTATGTGCGCCTTTTGTGAGCCTACTTTGAGCTCCTGAAGGGCAGTAACTGTGCCTCAGCTCGCTCGGCACCTAGATCACCCTTAATAAAGGATTAATCAGAACTCATCCTTGTAGACAACAGCCATGTGCTTTGGCAGTTCTAAGTTGTCTTACTTTGCAAATCTAGGCTGAGTCCTCTGTTCTCCGGGATGGATCACTGTAGCTATTGTTCACCGAGTATCCTGCCCTGGGCTCTTTCACGGATGCCTTCGCCTCTGCTTTGTCTCTCTAATGCTTAGCAGTCCTTGGCACAGTATAGGACAGACAGTGAATTATTCTGAGTAACTTTTCTTTATGATATCAATCTACTACTGGGATAGCAGTGTTTATTTTTATGAGTTATTTTAGAATTACTTTTAAATAGTTTAGTACTTCTAATAATTTATTTTATCAAACAAATTTGAAAAAAATCTATGCCACCTGTTGAACAAAAAAAAGAAAAATGGGTCCCTCTAAATTGGTTGAAAAAGCTTCACCTTACATGTAAAAGTAAAATTTTGATCCATTTGAACCCTAATAAATAAGTCTTTGGTGAATCAATTTCTCTCTGTTCTAAGCTTTGGAGGTGAGGGGGAAGTAGAAAAGAGCAAACATCAAAACCCTCAAGGTCACGTCAAGAATTCCTTTCAAAAGCAGGGCTTCCAGATATAATATAGGACTTCCAGCTAAATTTGAATTTCAGATACACAATGCATATTGTTAGTATAAGTATGTCCCAAATATTGCATGAAACATACTTAAACAATTATTTATTGCTCCAAAATTTGTATTAAACTAATTGCCCTGTATTTTTATTTGCTAAATCTGGCAACCCTATTAAGAATCTATATTTCACACGACACTTGGGGAATCAAGTTAAAGCCCTGAGGATTTCCTGTATACACAATTGGTGTTCAATAAATGTTTGTTGAACTGATTACATAAGGGTGATTATTAATAGTTACCTTTTGGTCACTGAGTTGTTTAAATGCATGAAAAAAGACCAATGTCAACTTAGAAAGAATTTTGACAATAAGCCAGCCACAAAAAGGGAGTTTCTGATTAACCCTTTATTAACCAAACCAGAAAAGCTCAGTCATTTGGGAGAGCACTTCATGGTGCTGGAAGAAGGCACTTAAAACTTATCCTGACTTATGTATGAAAGGTTTCTAGTTTTTTGGCTTGGTGCTTGAATAGCACAACTTCTGTGTGTGTATCTGCGTGCCTGCATGTGGGGGGATGGTTAGAGGCAGGGGGCAGGAGAGGCAAGACAAGAAATGTAAGGCCAATGAATGGAAAACAAAACACTTGAAAACTTTTCTTCCTGCTCCATTTCATGGAGAGTTAATGGCTTTTTTAAAGTACTTTCAAAATCAGAATTAGCCAGCACAGAGTAGCAGGTACAAATATGGCCTCTGGTGTTCTATTAATGATGGGATCAAACGAAGAAGCTCTTCTACATGCTCCGTATGAAAGAGCAGGAGAACCAATGTGATGTTTAATTTCTTGGAGGAAACCGAAAAAAAAAATAATCCCATATTACCACAATACAGCATGAGTTCAATGCAAATGGAAAAGACTGGTGGCTTATTAATAGGCTCTCCCTGTAGCAAGCTGGCCTTCCCGGCTTCAGTTTGAAATTGATTATTTTAATACAGAATTCCTGAATGAAAGAGGTTCTTGGCCTTTTCCTGGGCTGTTGAATAATGTATGTGGGAGAAAGCAAATAGCAGCAGAGGGTCTCAGCTGCGGGAACAATGGTGCACACCCAGAGCTGAGGGGGCACGTTAGTTTATCATTGCCTTGTCAATCCTCCTAGCCTGGGAATCGCAGGGCAGCCTGGAAAGCAGCAGCTGCCCGACGTGTGGTGAACTGACCGGGGCACTTTAAAGAGACGACTCCATTTACCCATCTGAAAACAAGATATTGATTTTCCTCCAGCTCTGGAGAGAAAAGAGCCGTCCTGAAAATATATGGGGACCACCATTTATCCAGGCTCCTCCCCCAACAATCACACCACCCCAACTGTTTTCTTGGCTTCCTCTCCACAAAGTTCCATTTTGTCCTTCTTCACCTGGGGTGAGAAGAAAGCAACTCCCCTTTTCTGCCTTCTGTGAATACACTACTCACAGTACTCTTAAGCTGAAACTGGAAAAGTACGTAATGACTGGCATCTGGGGATACACTTTATGAATTAGAAAGCAATTTTTCCCATCCACATGGAAATAACATATTACAGTCAACTTCAGCCTGGCACTTTACAGCTCTCTCATCTCAAGCTGTGTGCATCTTAAGTCGTTAAGGCAAACCTTGTAGCATCCTAGAACAATGACAACCTTCAGCTCCTTAGGTGTCCTTACCATGAGATTTTTTTCCTTCACACATAAAAGCCTAGAAGATCTTAGGACACAGATCAGACGAAAAGAAATAAAGCTTGTTTTGCCATAAGAAGCATCCATAAGTACTCCTGAGACCAGCAGGAGTTTCAAATCAACGTGCTAAGAGCATGGGGAGAAGTGTAGCTCTGAATTGAGGCAGCCAGAAGGCCAACCTCCTGGGAGGTGACTTGAACTACTCCACAGGCTTCAAGAGACTGGAAGCGTGCTATTTGAGTCGATCCCAATTTCTATAATAGCTCATATCTTCACGTGCTTCGAGTCCTACCACACTGAGGAGACTGCACGGTTGAGGCAGCACACCTTTCTCTAAAAAGGAAAAGGTTGAGGAACGGGCCAGTGAGGGGCGACCCTCCAATCCTCGCCGGGACTCAGTCACCAACAACAGAGGTTAGGCAGGGACTCCCAGTCCTGGGTTTTCAACGTGGCATTTTGCTTCTGGAAAATTCCTTGTCCCCATTGCCACCATGTGAAGTCTCATAGAAATCTAGGGGAGCCCAAGGGAAAGGATTGAGTGGGGATGGAATAAAGGGAGAGAGGAAAAACAATTCTTGAAAAGCAAAAAGGAAAACCCATCCCTAACTGCTGTGAAGGTAGGTCAGAGATGGCAAGTGCTGGCCTTAACCCTGTGTGTTTACCCCACCAGGATCCAGAAATGCAAGATAAACCCTGTGAGCGGCCCCAGGAGTTGAGCTCTCTGTTATGCTAAACAAGCACCACCGGAGGTGGACTGGCCCAACCATCTGCTAGAGACATGCATAAATCGAGGGAAGGTAGAGCGGTACAGCATGTGTATAATGCGGAGTACATGGGAAAAAGCGAAAGCGCGTCATTAAGAAGCAGCAGAAAGCAACTGGAGAACAGAACGCGGTGGTCAGAGATCAGTGTTCCAATTATTATTAATGTTAATAACCACATGCGGGGAACTCCAGGTTCTCTGGTTATGCAGCAGACAGGACACCTCCGACAGTGCGGGGATGGGGAGGGCTAGCTTAGCCACTGGAATCTGTATCATTGATTTGATTTCATGACACCTTCCCTACCCGGACAAGTACTGGATGGCCTACAGCTCTCCTTTCAAGTGCTGACTTTTCCCAGTGTAACATTAACCTTTCGTCTAATATGGGAAAGCAAAAACGAGGAGGAAAAATACATCCAGACACAATCCCTGTTAGCATTCTGACCTCTGTCTTTCTGGTGTTCTTTGGTGGATTTTCCTTCCTGCCTTTACGATTCTTACGTGGTACTGTCCTGTCCACTTAACATATTGGCAGTTTCAAATGACTAAATAGTGTTGGAAATTTGTTCATTTCAAAGTTTTACTGGAATTTAAAATTATTTTTATGTTTTAGGATGACCTAATATGCCTTGATGATTTAGGGACATCCTTATTTTGAAGGCAGGAAGGGGAGGGGGGAAAGAGCAGAAACTGGGGTGGGGAGTCACTAGCCCAAAATAAGAGCGCATAAGCCATCTTGAGGGACAGCCTGCATCTGGGACTCCAAACTGGCAGCCCATTGCAGTCCTCACATGGGCTTCATTTGGCTCACAGAGATCTTTTTATGCCACAAGCCCCACCACTCCTTATTGTGTTATACTCCTCTGATCTTTTGCATTTCCATCTCTGCCTGGCCCCAGAAGGCATTTACACTTATGACCCCTGGTGTGATTTTTTTTTTTAAGATATCCTGAAAGGCCTCACTTCCTCCACACAATCCCCTAAACCAACAGTTCTTAACTATGGGCAATTTTTCTTCCCAGGGGACATTTGGCAATGTCCAGAGATATTTTTAGCTGTCATAACTAAGAAGGGGGTTGTTGTGCTATTGGCATCCAGTGGGTTGAAGCCAGAGATGCTATCAAACATGCTACAATGCGTAGGAAAGTCCCCTACAACAACTATCCAGCCCCAAATGTTAAGAGTGCTGAGATTGAAAAACCCTTCTCTAAAGCAGGGCTGAGACTTGCACCATTAGGGCTTCCTTCTTCCAGTTTAGGATTTTGGTCCCTTGGAAAATGCAAATCCCACTGAGAGCAATGTTCTATGCTGTTGACCCTTTATATCTGAGTATGAAGGAAGGAGATGTGAATGGGATTGGATGGAGGGTACAAGAGGGAAGAAGAGGGGGACTTCCCTGGTGGTCCAGTGGTTAGGACTCCACGCTCTCACTGCTGAGGGCCCGGGTTCAATCCCTGGTCAGGGAACTAAGATCCCAAAAGCCATGCGGTGCGGCCGAAAAAAAAAAAAAAAAAGAGGGAAGAAGAGGAAAAATCGAATATGGAGGACCCCAAACACAAGCTTTAGTGGCAGACTTTCTCCATTAAACAATCAAGATTGTTCCAGACAAGGAACTCACATCAAATCTCTCTTAGTACCCCCACCATTAATAATCATGCAACACTATCCAATGTTGATTACTTCCTCTATGAAAGGCACTGTACTCACTGCTTTACATGCATGATCTCACTGCATCCTCACAACAATCCTATAAGACAGATGAGGAAACAGGCTCAGAGAGATTAAGTAACCAGCTCAAAGTCACACATCTGAAGAGCGGTAGAACTTGAGCTTCGAACCATGCCTTACTGACTCCAGAGATGAAGCTCTTAGCCAAGAGTAAAGGTCAACGTTTACTGGAAAATTTACCCTGAGCTAGGCCCTACGTCAAGTGCTTTATCCACATTATCTCACTCATCACAAAATCCTGTGGGGTATATATTATCATCATCCCCATCAAACAAGTGAGGAAACTGAGGGTTAGAGAAGTCTCACAATTAAACTAACATTACACCCGCTGAACTTCCTAAGTTTAAAGTTAGTCAAAGTATGAAACTTCAGTCCCTCATGCTCTTACTTACATTGGAGGTGGTGACATGGAATAGAAAAAGCACTGAACTTAGTCCAGAGAACCTACTTTGAAGTCCTGGCTGAGCCACAGTCTTAATGGGTGACCTCAGTCAAGTCTCTGGAACCAGGGCTCGTGCACAACTCTCAAGGGAAGAAAAGAGCCAGACCATGATGCCTGGTTTCCTGTGGTTGGCTTTGATATATTTAGAGGAAGTGCTTCTGCCCGAGGACAGAGCAATGAAGAAACCTGGTCAGTCTAGTGAAGGCACTTTTAATCAAAGGGGATGAACCAGAAAGACTGAGCTGCTCCAGCCTGGGGGTTTGGAGAAGGTTTTCCTTGTTTAGTAATGATAATATCGTCTAGATCTTTTTACCAAAACTAGCAGGGCTTCTCCAGTCAGTTCAGGATGAAGATAAGTTGAATTGTAATGGGGTACCTTTTAGATGACCCACCAAGGTCATTTGGTAGTTTATCATAGCATCTGCCAAAAACCCAAATTTGCAAAGATATAACATCATTGAAACGAATATATCATAAAATAATGTTGAAACTATGAATTAACTTGACAGTAGTTTTCACAATGTACAACAGATTTCTAGTATCACTTTATTTGCCTTAAATTTTTAAATTATCCTCCAGTGCCTCAGGGCAACTTGGTGCACAGTTTGGGAACCATAGGTATATAATGAAAATTACATGTCCCTCCAATTTCAGACCTCATTTCTGTTTCCCATGGGTACACGGTATTAATGGTTCTCGTATATAATTCCAGAAAATTTCTACGCATATTCAAATGGAAACACACTATACCTACTGTCCTGATCTGTGTTGTTGTTGTTCTTTTGCTTAATAAACCCTGGAGATAATTTGTTAGCAGTACATAAAATTCCTTGTGTTTTTTTAAATAGTTGCATGGTTACGGTAATTTATACAAGATTTCTATTGATGTACATTTGTGTAACATTACTAACAGCATTGTAATGAATATCCTTCTATATTTATCTTTGTCCACCTGCAGGATGAATTCTAGAAACAGAATTTCTGGATGAAGTGTTATGTACATTTAAAATTTTGAGAGATTACACTTGTTGTAATTAATTTCAATTAATTGGTACCCACAGACCCTTAAAGTTCAGGCAAAAGAGAGAAAACTTCCAGCTGACATGTTAGGAAAGGTTTGCTCTTGATGGCATGTCCCACAGGACACTGGGATACAGAATGACCCAGGGTGGAGAGGCTACTTAAACAGGAATAGAGAAGACAGAGGACTCTTGCAAAGAATGGGTCCATATCAGGGGGTTTTAACCTTGGGAGTTTTGTGAATAGAATGCAGAGAGCTTGAGTAATTTAGCAGAGGGAAAATCTAAACTTTTATTTTCTGCTGGAAAGGTTGTGGAGAAAAGGGAACCCTCCTGCATTGTTGGTGGGAATGTAAATTGGTGCAGCCACTATGGAGAACAGTATAGAGGTTCCTTAAAAGAAACTAAAAATAGAGCTGCCATATGATCCAGCAATCCCACTCCTGGGCATATACCCAGACAAAACTCTAATTCGAAAAGATACATGCACCCCTATGTTCACAGCAGCACTATTTCCAATAGCCAAGACATGGAAGCAACCTGAATATCCATCAACAGAGGAATGGATAAAGAAGATGTGGTACATATATACAATGGAATACTACTCAGCCATGAAAAAGAATAAAATAATGCCATTTGCAGCAACATGGATGGAACTAGAGATTATGATACTAAGTGAAGTAAACCAGACAGAGAAAGACAAATATCATCTGATATCACTTATATGTGGAATCTAAAAAAATGATACAAATCAACTTAGTTACAAAACAGAAATAGAGTCACAGACATAGAAAACAAACTTATGCTTACCGAAGGGGAAAGGGGGTAGGGGAGGAATAAATTAGGAGTTTGGGATTAACAGATACACACTACTACATATAAAATAGATAAACAACAAGGTCCTACTGGATAGGACAGGGAACTATATTCAATATCCTGTAATAAACCATAACAGAAAACAATATGAAAAAGAATGTATGTATATATGTATAACTGAATCACTTTGCTGTACACCAGAAACTAGCACAACATTGTAAGTCAACTGTACTTCAATTAAAAAAAATAGTTTAAACATTTATTTTCATTTACCTCTAAATAAAATTTAGCAGTTCTTTCAAGTATGAATGTGGCAACAATCCATAGTATTAACAGTACTTGTACCTCTTTCAGCAAAAGCAATCACACATCTTTATTTCACTTATTGTTGTTGCAGATACCCTGAAATATATTTAATGCTAATAACGACTTTTAAGTAATGGCAAATATTAGATCCATTGCCAGATCTGGTTATTTAATGCATTAATAAAGAAGCATACATGTAGCTGATTCACTTTGCTGTACAGTAGAAACTAACACAACATTGTAAAGCAACTCTATGCCAATAAAAATTAATTTAAAAACATGAAGGTGAAACAACAATATTCCCAGATAAACAAAAACTGGAGAATTCATTGCTAGCACACCTGCCATATAAGAAATACTAAATTAGGAGTTTAGGATTAATGTACACACACTACTATATATAAAATAGAGAACCAAGAAGGACCTACTGTTTAGCACAGGGAACTCTACTCAATATTCTATAATAACCTGTATGGGAAAAGAAACTGAGAAAGAACGAATATATGTATATGTATAACTGAATCACTATGCTGTACACCTGAAACTAACACAACACTGTAAATCAACTATACTCCAAAAAAATTATAAAAAAAGAAACAAAGACGCATACATAGTATTATATCACAGGCTCTTTTTAAATATTCTAACTATTTCAATTTTATTTTATGCCATCATATTAGTTATCTGTCACCGCATAAGAAATGACCACAAACTTAGTGGTTTAAAACAACAGGTATTTACAATCTCACAGTTTCTGTGGGTCAGGAGTCTGGGCGCCGCTTCGCTATATGCCCTTATATATATATATCCTGATCCTCGGCTTCAGGATCTCACAAAGGCTGCAGTCAAGCCATGAGCTAGGGCTGTGGTTGCATCTTGAGGCTCAGCTGGGGAAAGACTCATTCCCAAGCTCACACGGTTGTCTGCTGAATTCAGATCAACAGGCAGTTTCTTGTTGCTATATCTCTGTCAGAGCTGCCCTCAGTTCCTTGAGGGTAACTGACAATGTAGGTCTCTTCCATAGAGTAACTGACAACATAGCTGCTTGCTTCATCAATGTCAGCAAGAGAGAGAATCTGCTCGCATGACAGAAGGTAAAATCTTATATAAGATTTCCAGAGTGGTGGAGTGAGGAGTGCAGCTCACACCCCAATAAACAACCATTTATCTGGACAAAAATTTTTAAATAATTGAAAGTCTCTGGAAATTTTCCTAAGGGCATATAGCAAGTAGAGAAAAATACAATCAAGGAAATCTACTACATCATGGTAAGAACAGTGACTCTGTGGTATCTGAGCCATCTCTGCTCTGCCCTTCCTCCTCTCCCAGCTCTATTTTGGAAGAATCTACTCTGAGAGCTCTACTCCAGGCAGGTGCGGTCAGGAAAATAGGGACTCCTCTCCCCTCAACTCTTAGTCTAGGGCTATGGTGTCTCCCTGGGAGGGGCAGGCCCCAACTCTGTGTTACAAAAGCTATTTTAGGCAAGTGTGGCAGAGAGGTCTACAGTCCCACTCCACACCCAGCCAGGCACAGCAGCCTGAATATCCTGCGTCCTGATCTCCGGTGCCCCAGTTCACTGGGAGTGTGTAGGTCCCACGTTGGGAGGAGAAACCAAGAAGGCTATAGGACCACCACCCTAGGGAACACTTCGCAAATTGGTCTATGAGGCCAATACTACCAGATAGAAGAGCCACCAAAGAAAAGAAATAAATTCAACAAAGATATCACATCTTACTTAGAGCTGTGAGGTACATTTGTCATACTTGATAAACCAATATTGATACATGATTAACTGAAGGCTTTAGTTTACATTAAGGTTCAGTCTTCATGCTGCACAGTTCTATGCATTTTGACAAACGCATAATGTCATGAATCCACGATCATAGTATCATATAGAATAATGTCACCACCTTACAAATCCCCTAGGCTCCACCTGTTCATCCTTCCCTCCTCCCAAACCCCTGGCATCAACTGACCTTTTCATTGTCTCTATAGTTTGCATATTGCTAAGTGAAAGAAGCCAGTCTGAAAGGGCTGTATTATTCCAACTATATTACATTTGTTAATTATACCTCAGTAAAGCTGGAAAAGACCTATCAAATCCGACTCTCAGGGATGGGGCCAAGGAATCCAGATTTTTAACAGCCTCATCAGCTGATCCTTGAACTAGTGGTATATGGGCTCTAGCTCCAGCATCCGACAGACAGCTTTGAAATCTGGCTCTGAAACTTTCTTTCTTGTGGGTAAGTTACTTAACCACCAGACACCTGCCCACTCTCATCTGTAAAATGGAGATATCGATAATGCCTATCTCATAGTGCGGTTTGATGATTAAATGAGTTATTACATGTAAAGCCCCTATCACCATGTCTAGCACTCAGTAAACGGTAACTATTATTTATAAAGCAGAAGGAGTGTATCCACTTTCCCATTCTTCTGTTCTTACAGTTACCAATAAATGTTGGCTATTATTATCGGTGGTTAATAGGTACCACTGAGAGGCAGTGTGGTATAGTAAAATGAGCACAGGATCTGAATTCAAATCCCAGCTCTGCCATTACAGGCTGTAATCACAAACAATTCACAATCTGTGAGCCTCAATTTCCTCATCTGTAAGATGGGAATGAAAACAGTACCCACATCCCAGAGTTATGAGAATCAAATGAGCTAATACATTTAAAGGACTTGGCATGCAGTAACCCCTTATTATACAATGCCCAAATCTGTCTATCCACTCATTCCTCCTGACTACAGTAATTAAAATGATTGATTGCCTAGGAATGACATTGGTATGGCCTATGAAAAATTCTGTTAGAAATCTAGTTTAGTCATTTCTACCCAATTCATACACATACTTTGCTGTTTATAATTTTCTGAAGGGAAACTTGGATCCTTTTACTATACGGTCCCAACTAACCATGATTTCTGTGTTTGCAAATCTCACCATAAGCCTGTTTACTTAAAAAGATGACAGTTTGTGGTTGATTATTATCGTTGTGTCTCTGTTTCTCTGATTAATAAAAGCTAAGGTTGCTCCTACACTGGAACTTCAGAATGGTCCAAGGGTTCCATGAAGCCATGGGAGCAGACATGTCTACATCATTAATAAATCAGAAGCTCTAAATAGATCACGTCAATATTTAAGAAGTCATCCTTCTCCCTTCTCTTTTGTACATTCAATCAGCAGTAAAATGCATTTTGTAAATTTCTGATGCGTCAAAATTGCCAGTTACCTGACCAGGCAGACTTAGGCATGATCATCCTTCGACCAGTTTCTTTCAGGACGGGCAGCAAGACACTTATGTGAGGGAAACCAGGAGGCCTGCAAGGAACATCCCCTTCAGTCCAGATTGTCAGGGTATCGAACATGTTGGCAGAAAAGCAATTATCTCTAGACACGTAGCTTATCAAGACTAGGGTTCAGTAATGAATGCTTCAGAATGATACTACTCAGTCAGCAGCTAAGAGAGGAGGGGAGGTGCGTATTCAAGCCTCTGCCACAAAAAGCAATATTTTGTTAAATATGATTTGAATGGTACAGACCTTATATCTTGTGGGAGATATGAGGAAAGAGAAGGGAATAGGAGTTGGAAAGCATATCCGACTCTCCAGGAGTGGGTGGAGTTTGAAATAACATTTATGATACCTATAGTTTTTGTAACACAAATTTAAAGCAAATGAAGATCCACAGTATATTACTGGCAGGAGCAATATGCAGATAATAGAATACGAGAGTATGATTGCGGCCATTAACTGAAACACGTCAAAAAGCCCTTGACGGATGGGCTAAGCGTATAGGCTTGGAGTCTGACAGTCATTCTATGCAGTCAGTGGTATTTTCTGAACATGGATTACATGCCAGACACTGTTCTTGGAGAGACAGCAGTGAGCAAGGTAGATGCCACCTACCTTGGGCAAGATAGTTAACTTCTCTAAATCTCATGTTCTCATCCTTAAAACAGGAAGAATATTATTCCTCTTTCATAGGATTGCTGTGAGCATTAGAGGAGGGCAAAGCATATAAGGTGCTTTGCATTGTGTTCTGGAGAGGCGACACATAATAAGTGAAATAATTGGCCTCTTGGGGGGATAAGTGGGTCATCAGCCGGGCTCTGAAAAACATAAAGGGTTTTGATAGGCAGAGACAAAAGGAAGACATTCAAGTAGAGAGAACAGCATTAATTAAGTCACTCATGCAAAGAAACTTCTGAATGTCTACGACATTGGCATGCATAGGCATATTTCATTTACGTGAACTCAGCAATACACACTAGGAGAGAAATAGTGTGGGCAAATCCTCCTACCATTACATTCAATTAATATATACCTTGAATCTACTGTGAGATAAGATGCAAGAATCTGGTTTTCTGTCTCCTAGTGTGAACACCTCACTTTCCTGAGTGTCATTCTTTTGTTTAAAGATATATATTTTTCACATAGTATGGCCAACTACTAGTGCAAGCCAACTACTTAATCTGGGGGTCAAACAAAAAGAACAACCCAGTGATCTGCAATCCACACTGAAAAAAAGGCTGGTCATGCTGGACTTCCTGAGAGAAGGATGTCATTCTCCCATGTGGCACCTTCATAAGACATCATCAAAAGTAATTTAAACCATGTGATTTTCATTTTATGTGCTGACTTTAGGACCTGTTTCATGTGTAAGGAGAGACTTCACTATGTGTGCCATGCATCACGCCAGATGCTGGAAATACAGTGGTCAATGAGATAGACATAGTTCTGGCAAGATACTTACAAAAGAAAGGGCTGCTGAGGTTGAGGTAGGGAGGGACAATTTGCTTGGCTTGGAGGATCTAATTAGAGAAAAGGCAAGAGATATACCTGAAAAAGCAGGTTGGTGTTAGATGGCTGAGGATGTCAAATGTAAAGCTAAGGGGTTTTGGAGCTCTTATGCTCTTCTTTCTTCAGCTGGGTTGAGATATCTTCAAAGCTGTAGCAGAAGATGGAGCTTATGTCAGTTCTCAAGGTTTAAACATTTTTTTTCCTCCCAGGAAACACTAGCAGCTACCAATTTAATCTGAATAAATAAATTAATGCTACAGCTGAAAGCCTGCCTCATACCATATACAAAAATTAACTCAAAATGGATCAGTGACCTAAATATAAGAGCTAAAACCATAAAACTCTAAGAAGGAAAGATAGGGATATTATCTTTGTACCTTGGATTTGGCAATGAATTTTTACACATAACACCGAAAGCATGAGCAACAAAAGAAAAAAAAAGAAAATTAGACTTTGTCACAATTTAAAACTCTTGTGCATCAGAGGACACTATCAGGAAAGTGAAAAGACAAACCACAAAATGGAAGAACATATTTACAAATCATATATCTGATACGGGTCTAGCAACCAAAATATATAAAGAACTCATACAACTCAAAAACAAAAAGACAAACAACCCAGTCTGAAAATAGGCAAAGGACTTGGATAGACATTTCTCCAAAGAAAATATACAAATGGTCAATAAGCACATGAGAGGTTCAGCATCATTAATCATTAGGGAAATATAAATCAAATCAAAGTGAGCTACTGCTTCACACCCACTAGGATATCAATAGTCAAAAAGACAGTCAAAAACAAATGTTGGCAAGGATGTGGAGAAACTGAAATCCTCATATATTGCTGATGGGAATGTAAAATGGTGCAGCTGCTGTGGAAAACCATTTGGTGGTTCCTCAAAAAGTTGAACATAGAGTTATCATGTGACCTAGCAATTTCACTCCTATGTATATAACAAAAAAATTTTTAAAGAAGTATTCAAACAAAAAATTGCACATAAATATTCATAGCAGCACTATACACAACAGTCAAAAGCTGGAAACAATCCAAGTCTCCATCAACTGATGAATGGATAAATGGGGTATATAAATATAATGGAATATTATACAGCCATAAAAAGGAATGAAGTTCCGATACATGTTATAACATGGACGCACCTTGAAAACATTACGTTAAATGAAAGAAGCCAGACGCAAAAGTAACGTATTGTATGATTCTATTTATATGAAATATCTACAGTAAGCGAATCCATAGTAGATTAGTGGCTTCTACGTGTTGGGGGACGTTGGAAGTGACTGCCTAATGGCTACAGGTTTTTCATTTGGGATGATGCAAATATTTTGGAAGTAGACAGAGGTTATGGTTTTACAACATGGTGAATGTACCAAATGCCACTGAACTGTACACTTTAAAATGGGTAATTCGGTTTTGTGAATTTTATGTCAATTAAAAAAAGTATAGAGGAAAAGATGGATATAATGGATTAAAAGATGGAGACGTTCAGGGGAGATTCAGAAGCTATAAAAAAAAACAAATGGAAATCCTAGAACTGAAAAATATGATATCTGAGTCAAAAAATCATTGGATTAAAAAATTTTATAGTAGATTGGAACACAACAGAAATGAGGATCAATGAACTTGAAGACAGGTCAATAAATTTATCCCAAATGATGCACAAACAGAAAATATACTGAAAAAAACCCTGAGAGGCTCAATTACCTTTGGAGCAAAATCAAGGACTCTTAAGAAACATGCAATTGTAATACCAGAGGAATGAGTCAGGAAAAAAGAATTTGAAGTTTGACCAAAAACAACAACCCATAGATTCAGGAAAATTAGTGAAACTCCTAAAGAAAACCTCACCTAAACACACCATAGACAAATTGCTGAAAAGATAAATGTAAAAATGTTAAAAGTGGGCTTCCCTGGTGGCGCAGCGGTTGAGAGTCCGCCTGCCGAGGCAGGGGACACGGGTTCGTGCCCCGGTCCGGGAAGATCCCACATGCCGCAGAGCGGCTGGGCCCGTGAGCCATGGCCGCTGAGCCTGCGTGTCCGGAGCCTGTGTCCGCAATGGGAGAGGCCACAGCAGTGAGAGGCCTGCGTACCGCAAAAAAAAAAAAAAAATGTTAAAAGTAATCAGAGAAAAGAGACACATTATGACCAGGGAAACAACAAGAATTACAGATGGCTTCAAATAAGAAACAATGGAGGGACTTCCCTGGTGGCACCATGGTTAAGAATCCACCTGCCAATGCAGGCGACACAGGTTCAATCCCTGGTCCAGGAAGATCCCACATGCTATGGAGCAACTAAGCCCATGAAGCACAACTACTAAACCTGTGCTCTAGAGCCCATGAGCCACAACTACTGAGCCCGTGCACCCTGAAGCCTGCGCACCACAACTACTGAGCCCACGTGTCGCAACTACTGAAGCCTGCACACTCTAGGGCCCATGTGCCGCAACTACCGAGCCCACATGCTGCAACTACTGAAGCCCGCATGCCTAGAGCCCGTGCTCCACAAGAGAAGCCACCGCAAAGAGAAGCCCATGCACCACAATGAAGAGTAGCCCCCTCTTGCCACAACTAGAGAAAGCCTGCGTGCAGCAAAGACCCAATGCAGCCAAAAAATAAATTAAAAATTAAAATAAGAAAGAAACAATGGAGGACTGAAAATCAAAGAATAACATCATTAAAGTGCTGAAATTTTAGAAAATTCTGTTTATGTAGAAATTTATGTCCAGAAAAAATACCTTGCAAAAATCAAGGCAAAATAAAAACAGTTTCATAAAAACAAAAGCTGAGAAAATCTGTTGCTAGCACATTCACTGTCTGAAAGTGCTAAGAATTTTTTTCAGGCTGAAGGGTGTTGATACAAGATGGAAATTCAGGTCTAAGGTAAGAAATGAAGAGCAATGGAAATGCTAAATCGGTAGTAAATATAAAACGTTATTTTTCTTTCTTTCATTAAAAATTTTAAAGGTGGGACTTCCCTGGTGGTCCAGTGGTAAAGAATCCGCCTTCCAATGCAAGGGACATGGGTTCGATCCCTGGTGAGGGAACTAAAAGCCCACATGCTGCAGGGCAACTAAGCCTGCGCGCCACAACTACTGAGCCCGCACGCCTCAACTAGAGGGTCCACGTGTCATAAACTACAGAGCCCACATACTCTGGAGCCCACATACCACAACTACAGAGCCCACGCACTCCAGAGCCCGTGCACCACAACTAGAGAGAGAAAAACCTGCATGCCACAACTAGAGAGAAGCCTGTGTGCTGCAACTAGAGAGAAGCCCCCATGCCACAACAAAGAGCCCACACACTGCAATGAAAGATCACACATGATTCAGTGAAGATCCCACGTGCTGTAACTAAGACCTGGTGCAGCCATAAATTAATTAATTAAAGAAATTTAAAAAAATTTTTTTAAAGGCAATTGAATACTGAAAGCAGAAAATAATAATGTATTATGGCTGTTATACTTTAAGCAAAATATATGACAATAATATAACTAAGAACAGGATAAATATAAATGTAATTACATTATAGAATACTATATATTTAATGTTATTATTTCTGTGTAAAATGTGATAAGGATGCATATAGTAATCTTACAACAACTAAAAAAAATAATACAAAAAGATATTGCTAAAAATCCAATAGAGGAAATAGAATGGAATACAAAAAATACTCAATTAACCCAAAAGAATACAAGAAAGAAGGAAGACTATAACAAATAACAGAAGGAACAAATTTAAACCAAATAGAAAGAGAGTAGACTTAAACATAGTCATATCAATAATTTTATTAAATATAAATGGCTTAAACACTCCAACTAAAAGACAGAGGTTGATGGACTCAAAAAATTAACATCCAACTATATGTCCTTAACAAGAAACACACTTCAAATATAAAAACACAGCTAGCTTGAAAGTAAAAGGATGGAACGAGATATACATGCAACTGCAAAGCATAAGAAAGCTGTTGTAAGTACACTAATATCAGACAAAGTAGACTTCAAAACAATGAGCATTACCAGAAATTGGTATCATTTGACAATGATAAAAGGGTTAATGCATCAAGAATATATAACAATCGTAACTAAGTAGGCAATAATAGAGCTCCAAATACATGAAGCAAAAATGTACAAAAATAGAGAAACAGATAAATCCACAATCATAGTTGTAGATACAAACACTCTTCTAATAATTCTTCTTGACTGATAAATTAAGAAGACAAAGAAATCAGTAAGGATATATAATATTTGAAACCTACATCAACCAACTTTGATCTACACCAAAACAGACCTAATTCTGGGCCACAAAATGAGTTTCAATATATTTTAAAATATTTTATGTTCTCTGACCCCAGCAGAATTAAATTAGAAATCAATAACAAAAACACACCTGGGAGAACGAACAAAAGTCCAGGACCAGATGGCTTCACAGGTGAACTGGATGAAACATTTAGAGAAGAGTTAACACCTATCCATCTGAAAGTATTCCCAAAATTTGCAGAAGAAGGAACACTTCCAAACTCATTCTGTGAGGCCAGCATCACCCTGATACCAAAACCAGATAAATATATCACACAAAAAAGAAAATTACAGTCCAATTTCACTGATGAACCTACATGCAAAAATCTTCAATAAAATATCAGCAAACCGAATCCAACATTACATTAAAAGGATCATACACCAGGATCAAGTGGGATTTGTCCCAGGATGCAAGGATTTTGCAATATCTGCAAATCAATCAGTGTGATATACAACATTAGTGGGCATAGAGGGAACATACCTCAACATAATAAAGGCCATATATGACAAACCCACAGCTAACATCATACTCAATGGTCAAAAGCTGAAAGCATTTTCTCTAAGATCAGGAACAAGATTAGGATGCCCACTCTTGCCACTTTTATTCAACATTGTTTTGGAAGTCCTAGCCACAGCAATCAGACAAAAAAAAAGACACAGAGACTTCCCTGGCAGATAAGACTCTGTGCTCCCAATGCAGGGGGGCCAGGCTCGATCCCTGGTCAGAGAACTAGATCCTACATGCATGCTGCAATTAAGAGTTCACATGCCACAACTATGGAGCCCACGTGCTGCAACTAAGACACGGCACAACCAAATAAATAAATTATTTTTAATTTAAAAAAAAGAAAGAAAAGGAATCCAAATTGGAAAGGAAGTTGTAAAGCTGTCACTGTTTGCAGATGACATGATACAATACATAGAAAATCCTAAAGATGCCATCAGAAAACAATTAGAGCTCATCAATAAATTGGGTTAAGTTGCTGGATACAAAATTAATATACAGAAATCTGTTGCATTTCTATACACTAACCACAAACTATCAGAAAGAGAAATTAAGAAAACAATCCCATTTACCTACCATTGCATCAAAAAGAATAAAATACCTAGGAATTAACCTACCTAAGGAGGTAAAAGACCTGTACTCAGAAAACTATAAGACACTGATGAAAGAAATTGATGACAACACAAACAGATGAAAAGATAACTGTGCTCTTGGATTGGAAGAATATTGTTAAAATGACCATACTACCCAACGCAATCTACAGATTCAATGCAATCCCTATTAAAATACCAATGGCATTTTTCACAGAATGAGAACAAATAATTTTAAAATTTGTATGGAAACACAAAAGACCCTGAATAGCCAAAACAATCTGGAGAAAGAAGAACAGAGCTGGAGGAATCATGCTCCCTGACTTTGGACTATACTACAAAGCTACAGTAATCAAAACAGTATGGTGCTGGCACAAAAGAAGATACATAGAGCAACGGTACAGAATAGAAAGCCCAGAAATAAATCCATGCACTTAGGGTCAATTAATCTACGACAAAGGAGGCAAGAATATACAGTGGAGAAAAGACAGTCTCTTCAATAAGTGGTGCTGGGAAAACAGGACAGCTACATATAAATGAATGAAATTAGAACATTCTCTAACACCATATACAGAAATAAACTCAAAATGGATTAAAGACCTAAACTTAAGGCTGGATACTATAAAGCTCCTAGAGGAAAACATAGGCAGAACACTCTTTGACATAGATTGCAGCAAGATCTTTTTCAATCCACCTCCTAGAGCAATGAAAATAAAAACAAAAATGAACAAATGGGACCTAATTAAACTTAAAAGCTTTTGCACAGCAGAAAACAAACAAACAAACAAAAAACCATAAACAAAATGAAAAGACAACGCTGAGAATGGGAGAAAATATTTGCAAATGAAACAACCGACAAGGGATTAATCTCCAAAATATACAAACAGCTCATGCAGCTCAATATTGAACAAACAAACAAACCAATCAGAAAATGGGCAGAAGATCTAAATAGACATTTCTCCAAAGAAGACATACAGATGGCCAAAAGGCACATAAAAAGATGCTCAACATCACTAATTATTAGAGAAATGCAAATCAAAACTACGAGATATCACCTCATACCAGTCAGAATGGCCATCATCAAAAATTCTACAACCAATAAGTGCTGGAGAGGGTGTGGAGAAAAGGAAACCCTCCTGCACTGTTGGTGGGAATATAAATTGGTACAGCTACTATGGAGAACAGTATGGAGGTTCCTTAAAACACTAAAAATAGAGCTACCATATGATCCAGCAATCCTACTCCTGGGCATATATCAGAAGAAAACCATAATTCGAAAAGATACATGCACCCCAGTGTTCACTGAAGCACTATTTACAACAGCCAGGACATGGAAGCAACCTAAATGTCCATCAACAGAGGAATGGATAAAGAAGATGTGGTACATATATACGATGGAATATCACTCAGTCATAAAAGAGAACAAAATAATGCCACTTGCAGCAGCAAGGATGGCTAGAGATTGTCACACTGAGTGAAATAAGACAGAGAAAGACAAATATCATATGATATCACTTATATGTGGAATCTAAAAAAAGGGTACAAATGAACTTATCTACAAAACAGAAATAGAGTGACAGATGTAGAAAACAAACTTACGGTTATCAGGGGTTAAGGGGGAGGGAGGGATAAATTGGGAGATTGGGATTGACATATACACACTACTATATATAAAATAGATAACTAATAAGGACCTACTGTATAGCACAGGGAACTCTACTCAGTACTCTATAGTGGCCTATATGGGAAAAGAATCTAAAAAAGAGTGGATATATGCTTATGTATAACTAATTCACTTTGCTGTGCACCTGAAACTAACATAACATTGTAAATCAACTATACTCCAATAAAAGTTTTTTTAAAAAGAACATTCTCTAACACCGTATATAAAAATAAACTCAAAATGGATTAAAGACCTAAATATAAGACCGGGAAAACATAGGCAGAACACTTTTGGATATAAATCACAGCAGTATTTTTTGAATCTGTCTCCTAAAGCAAAGGAAATAAAAGTAAAAATAAACAAATGGGACCTAGTTGAACTTAAAAGCTTTTGCACAGCAAAGGAAACCATCAACAAAATGAAAGACAACCTATAGAATGGGAGAAAATATTTGCAAATGTGACCGATAAGGAGTTAATATCCAAAATATATTAACAGCTCATACAACTCAACATCAAGGAAACAAACCACCCAATTAAAAAATGGGCAGAAGACCTGAATAGACATTTTTCCAAGAGGTCATGCAGATGGCCATCAGGCACATGAAAAGATGCTCAACATCGCTAATCACCAGAGAAATGCAAATCAAAACCACAATGAGATATCACCTCACACCTGTCATCAAAAAGAACGCAAATAACAAATGTTGATGAGGATGTGGAGACAAGGGAATCCTTGTACACTGTCGGTGGGAATGTAAATTGGTGCAGCCCCTGTGGAAAACAGTAGGGAGGTTTCTCAAAAAACTAAAAATAGAATTAAAAATATGACCTGGCAATTCCACTTCTGGATATGTATCTGAATGAAGTAAAAACACTAATTTGAAAAGATACATGCACCCCAATTTTCATAGCAGCATTATTTATAGCTGCCAAGATATGGAAGCAACCTAAGTATCCATCAACAGATGAATGGATGAAGAAGATGTGATATATATATATATATATATATATATATATATATATATATATGAGATATATATATACAGTATATATATACTATATAGTATATATATAGTATATAGTATATATATATACTATATATTATATATAGTACTCAGCCATAAAGAAGAATGAAATTTTGTCATTTGCAACAACATGGATGAACCTAGAGATTATCATACTAAGTGAAATAAGTCAGACAGAGACAGAGAAATAACATATGACATTGCTTATATGTGGAATCTAAAAAGTACAGCAAACTAGTGAATAAAACAAAAAAGGAAGCAGACTCACAGATACAGAGAACAAAAAGCAGTTACCAGTGGGGAGAGGGAAAGGGGGAGGGGCAACATAAGGGTAGGAGATTAAGAGGCACAAACTATTAGGTATAAAATAAGCTATGAGGATATATTGTACAACGTATGGAATATAGCCAATATTTTATAATAACTATAAGTGGAGCATAACCTTTAAAGTTGTGAATCACTATATTAGGCACCTGTAATTTATATAATACTGTACATCAACTATACTTCCATTAAACAGAAAGTATACCCAGAAGATCTGCAAATATTTGGGAATTAGCAACATGCTTCTAAATAATTCATGGTTAAAAAAGAAATCACAAGTGAAATTAGAAAATAAATCAAACTGCATAAGAAAATACAAGGTATCAAATTTTGTGAGTTGCAGCTAAAGTAGTCCTAAGTAAGAAATTTATAGCTTTATTTTTATATTAGAAAAGACAAAAGGTTTTAAATGAATTATATAAGATTCCACTTTAAGAAGCTATAAAAAGAAGAGCAAACAAAATCCAAGTTAAATAGAAAAAAAAAATAAAGACAAGGAGCAGAAACCAATGAAATAGAAAATGACAAAACAATATAGAAAAATCAAGAAGGCCCAAAGTAGTTTTTTTTAATTAATAAAATTGATAAAAGCTAAGCTAGAAGTAATCAAGAAAAAAAAAACAACACACAAAACACAAGTTACCAGTTATAGAGGTGGCACCACTACACATGTTACAGACATTTAAAAACTATGAATGGAATATTATGCACAAATTCATGCTAACAAATTTAACAATTTAGATGAAATGGAAAAATTCTTTGAAAAACAATTTACCAAAACCAACCCAACACTAGAATTTTGAATAATGCAAATATCAAAATTAATTTGAAATGCAAAACCTTCTCACAAGGAAGTTACAAAAGTGGATGGCTTCACTGGTGAATACTACCAAATACTAAAGGAAAAAAAAATGCCAATCTTAAACAAACTTTTTCAGAAAATAGAGGCGGAAGTTCCTCCAAACTGCTTTTATGAAGCCAGCATTACCCTGATGTTTAAGTCTGACAAAGTAATTACAAAAAGAGGAAAACTATAGTCCAAAATCACCCATGAAAATTGATGCAAAAAACCTCAACAAAATATTAACAAATCAAATACAACAATTTATTTTTTTAAATTATACATCTTGACCAAATGGAGTTTAAGAATGCAAGTTTGTTGCAATATTTAAAAATCAGTTCATGTATTTCACCACATTAATAGAATAGACGTGAAAAACATATGGTTAGAAAGGTGCTGAAAATGTATTTGACAAAATTCAATACCCATTCATTAAAAGCTTCTCAACAAATGAGGAGTGAAAGGGAACTTTCTTAATTATGATAAAGGAGGTCAACAAGAAATTCTATAACCAATAGTATAATTAATGGTGAAATATTTACTACATTCCTTCTAAGATCAGGAGCAATGCAAAGAGGTCAATTTTTGTCAATTATGTTCAGCATTGGAAGGTATAGTCTAGTATAATAAGGCAATAAAAATTATAAGTGGCAAAGAAAAGAAGAAGTAGAATTGTATTTACTCACAGAAAACATGATTGTTTAGGTAGAAAATCTAAAGGAAACTACAAAACAACTACTAGAACCAATAAGTAAAATTTAAAAGGTCACAGGATGCAAGTTCCATATATAATAATCAATTTCATTCCCATATAATTTAAATACTGGCAAAAAATCACAAATTAAATTTAAAGACAACTCCATTTACAACAGCACCAAAATATAAAATACAGACTGGTCCAAAGGCAGGAAGTTATCTCAATTGATTGTTCATAGTCAGTTAGAGATCGAACTCCTTGTTGTACTCTTTCCCCCCTTTTTACTACTGCACTTGACTAAAAATACACACACAAACACGCTTACTTAGGAATTAATTTAACAAAAATTGTATAAGAGTTGTGTATTGAAAATTTAAAAAGCATTGCAGACAGAAATTAAATTAACCTAAATGAGGGGAGAGCTGTAACATGTTTACAGATTGAAAGTCTCAACACTGGTAAACTCCCCATATTGATTTATAAATTAAACACCATCACAGTAAAATAGTATCAGGCTCTCATATTCATAGAACAGCTGATTCTAAAATTTATATGAATATGTGAATGGCCTAGAATAGCCAAAATGATCTTGTAGAAGAAGAGCAAAGTTGAATAAGCTACACTGGCTCATTTTAGGACTTCTTATAAAATTGCAGTAATCAAGACAGTGTGGTATTGGCATAAAGACAAACAAATAGATGGAACAGAACACAGGAGGAGTTGACAAATTTCTTCTGTAAAGGAACAGATAATAAATATTTTATGTATTGCTGGCTGTACAGTCTTTGTCACAGCTACTCAACTCTGTGGTAGGTAAAAACAACCATAAAATACTTAAATGAATGAGTGTATCTATGTTCTAATAAAACTTTATGGACACTAAAATTTGTATTTCATATAATTTTCATGTCATGAAATACTCTCTTTGATTTTTTTCTCAATCATTTTTTTTCTCATTTTTCTGTATCCTAAACATTCCCTTTATTCTTGGTAAGTATTTCTTTTAAGAGTTCCTTTAGTGAAGTGATGGTTTCTGGGCTCTCAACTTACTCAGTCTCTGCATACCTAAAAATTATTTTATTCTACCCTCACTCTTGAGAATTACTTTTCTTTAGCACTTTGAAGGTAACGCTTTATTTTACTCTGAGTCTAATTGCCATTCCTTAATAAGTAATCAATTTTTCTGGTACTTTCTAAAGTATTATCTTAATCTTTCATATTCTACAGTTTTACTTGATGTGTATAGCTGTGTATTTATTTTCATTTATACTGCCCAATACTCAAAGTATACTCCAGAACTGAGGACTCAGGTGTTTCTTCAGTACTGGAATTTTTGTGTTATTGTATCAGCAAATATTATTTCTCCGAAATCCTCTTCACCACTTCAGGAACTCCTGCAGGATATTTGTTGAAGCCTCACAATCTCTCTTCACTGTTATATTTTTAAAATATCCTTCTCTTTCCACACTACATTTGGAATTCCTCAGTAGTCTTTCACTTTGCTATTTTCTCTATATGTCCAATCCCAAGTTTATACTGTTTTGAATTTGCATTTAAATGACTTTATTTTCCTTTCCAAGATTTCTAACTGGTTCTTTCATATCCATTGGGTCTCATTTTCATTTATTTAGTTTCTGCTTGTTTCATAATTTCCTGATATTTTTGATGAAAATTGTTTGTATACCTCTTTGAGCATCATCAACATATTTTAAAAAAATCTTTGACAGACCTTACCATTAAATCATTTCATCCTGAATGAATTCACATTCTGATGGTTTATTTCCATTGTGATATTTCTCAGTGTAGATTTTTTCATGTGTTTTGAAATTTTGGTGTGGAGGCTCATTTTGAATAGAATATAATTTTATTCCTCTCCCACAATTTCTAGGTTCCATGCTTCCTTTTACTGGCATTTTGTGTTGCTCCTACAGGGCTCCCAAGACTGTAGTCCAGAACCAGGTCTTATTATAGATTTTAAAGATTTCTGTCACATAGTGATATTGAAGATATAGCACAGCCAGTGGCAGCCTGATTTAGTTCCTCCTAACAAAAGTTGATCGCTGGTCTTCCTACCACCCTAGGCTAATAGCTTCCTATAATGTTCTAGCCCCTGGCACTGAGAGGAAGTGTAGCAGTCAAATTTTCCTGAGCTCTAGATTCATACATCCAACTACCTACCTGACTTCCCCTCTGGGTGTCTGATAAGCATTTCAAACTTTATGTGCCTAAAAAGTTAAACTCTTGATTTTTACTCTCACTCCAAATCTTCCCCCAGTGTTCCTCATCGTAATAAATGGCACCAGCGTTTACCCAGTTGCTCAGGCAAAAAAACGTTGGAGTCATCCTTAAACCTCTTTCACTCACCACCCTACATCCAACCCAACAGCAAGAACTGTCAACTCTTTCTTCTTTACAATATATCCAGAACCCAGGCACTTTGTACCACTTCCATCATTATCTCTATGGTCAATGATACCATTCTCTTTTGTCTGCATCATTTCATTAACCTCCTTACTGATTTCGATACTTCTGCTCCTGACCCCATTCAGTCAATACTCTATCAGACATCCAGAGGATTCAGTTTATGGTGTAAATCAGACTGTATCATTCCTTGGCTCAAAACCCTCCAATGATGTCCATTCACATTCATAATAAAACCTAAACTCCTGTTACGGCCAACAA
Organism: Delphinus delphis; assembly: GCF_949987515.2. Taxonomy (NCBI): domain Eukaryota; kingdom Metazoa; phylum Chordata; class Mammalia; order Artiodactyla; family Delphinidae; genus Delphinus; species Delphinus delphis. The sequence continues at coordinate 9,688,504 of NC_082704.1, forward strand.
GTCCCTATCTGATCTGGTTCTTGCTCATTTCTCCAAATCATCCCCTATCACTCTCCACCAATCTTACAATTTGTGATGAAGAATAAATGTTATCATGTGTTTAAAGTGTCTACCAGAGAGTTCGACACATGTACATTGCTCAATATATGCGTAACTATTAACACAGTTATCCAATGAAGTTGTTGAGAATCAGGCCTGGCCTACAACTGGGACATGAGCAGAGAACAATACAAGTACAGTAAAGCCATGGAAAGCAGAATATGGTGAGATAATGTTTGGAGGGTCTAAGAAGAGAAGCTCAAGTAAAGGAATTTGCTGCAATTATTTTCCATTCCTTCTTGCCCAACGCGCGTGTGCGCACACACGCACACACCCACACACGCACACGCAGCCACCTAATTTCCTGTAAATTCGCAACCCACCTTAGTCCACGTGGGTTGAGTAACCTTCCTCTCAGCCTATTCATATAAGAATCAACTGATGGCCTACAGAAGCTTACAGATTTTGGTGCTTTATTAAAAAGCTAGTTTTCTCTGCATTCCTATGAGGGTCAAATTTTGATGGCCGGTTGCAAAACACAATCAACACTTATACCAATCTGTTTTCCTCAACTGGAGTTGTTTCATAAAGGAGTTTAAATGTAGCTTTTGAAGGCAAAATACTGGAGGTGGATATTCCTCCCCCGTAATAAATAGGTCCTGCCATGACAGACTTACTGAGTACCAGTCATTTATCAACAACTCACTGGCTGATTTTGGTATATAATTTATAGATTTGTAAATCCTTCAGAAGAGAGTTCTCTCTTTTTTTAATTTAGGATTAGATTTAATTAGCATTTTAATGAACTCAAATCATATCTTTTTTTATTGAATGAAAGATTCTTTAAACTCTATAGTGCTTTATAATTTTCAAAAATTTCACACACATGATTTCAAATAATCCCATAACCCTTTTCCCCCCTACATCTATATCATTCATCCCTCCTTCCCTCTCCCCCAGATTTGTTTTCTATATCTGTGAGTCTGCTTCTTTTTTGCTATATACACTAATTTGTTGTATTTTTTAGATTCCACATATAAGTAATATCATAGACTATTTGACTTTCTCTGACTTACTTCACTTAGCATAATGCCCTCCAAGTCCATCCATGCTGGGCAAATGGCAAAATTTCATTCTTTTTCATGGCTGGGTAGTATTCCATTGTACATATATACCACATCTTCTTTATCCATTCATCTGTTGATGGACACTTAGGTTGCTTCCGTACGTTGGCAATTGTAAAATACTGCTGCTATGAGCACTGGGGTGCATGTATCTTTTCAAATTAGTGTTTATTGGGGTTTTTTTGGGGGGGATATATACCCAGGAGTGGAATTGCTGGGTCATTTGGTAGTTTTATTTTTAGGTTTTTGAGAAACCTCCATACTGTTTTCCACAGTGGCTGCACCAACTTACATTCCCACCAATGGTGTACGAGGGTTCCCTTTCCTCCACATCCTTGCCAACATTGTTATTTGCGTTCTTTTTGATGATAGCCATTCTGACAGGTGTGAGGTGATATCTCATTGTGGTTTTGATTTGCATTTCCCTGATGATTAGTGACGTGGAGCATCTTTTCATGTGCCTCATGGCCATCTGCATGTCCTCTTTGAAAAATGTCTGTTTAGGTCTTCTGCCCATTTTTTAATTGGGTCGTTTGTTTTTTTGATATTGTGTTGTATGAGCTGTTTATATATGTTGGGTATTGACCCCTTCTTGGTCATATCGTTTGCAAATATCTTCTCCCATTCTATAGGTTGTCTTTTTGTTTTGTTGATGGTTTCCTTTGCTGTACAAAAACTTTTAAGTTTAACTAGGTCCCATTTGTTTATTTCTGCTTTTGTTTCCTTTGCTTTAGGAGATGGATCCAAAAAAATATTGCTACGATTTATATCCAAGAGTGTTCTGCCTATGTTTTCCTCTAGGAGTTTTATAGTTTCTGCTCTTACATTTAGGTCTTTAGCCCATTTTGACTAAATGTATATGTATATGGTGTTAGAGAATGTTCTAATTTCATTCTTTACAGGAAGCTGTCCAGTTTTCCCAGCACCACTTACTGAAGAGACTGTCTTTTCTCCACTGTATATTCTTGCCTCTTTTGTCACAGATTAATTGACCATAAGTGTGTGGGTTTATTTCTGAACTCTCTATCCAGGTCCATTGATCTATGTGTCTGTTTTTGTGCTAGTACCATACCGTTTTGATTATGGTAGCTTTGTAGTATAGTCTGAAGTCAGGAAGCATGATTCCTCTAGCTTTGTTCTTCTTTCTCAAGATTGTTTTGGCTAGTTGGGGTCTTTTATGTTTCCACACAAATTTTAAAATTATGTATTCTCACTCTGTGAAAAATGCCATTGGTATTTTGATAGGGATTACATTGAATCTGTAGATTGCCTTGGGTAGTATGATCATTTTTTTTTAATTTGGCTGCACCATGAGGCATGCAGGATGTTAGTTCCCTGACCAGGGGTCGAACCTGTGCCCCCTGCAGTGGAAGCACGTAGTTTTGACCACTGTACCACCAGGGTAGTCCCAGTATGGTCATTTTTAACAATATTAATTATTCCACTCCAAGTACATGGTATAACTTTCCATCTTTTTGCATCATCTTCAATTTCTTTCATCAGTGTCTCATAGCTTTTGAGTGTAGCCCTTTTACCTCCTTAGGTAGGTTTATTCCTAGGTACTTTATTCTTTTTGGTGCAATGGTAAATGGTAGTGTTTCCTTAATTTCTCTTTCTGATAGTTTGTTGTTAGTGTATAGAAATGCAACAGATTTCTGTATGTTAATTTTGAATCCTGTAACTTTACTGAGTTTATTGATGAACTCTAGTAATTTTCTGGTGGCGTCTTTAGAATTTTCTATGTATAGTATCATGTCATCTGCAACCAGTGACAGTTTTACAACTTCCTTTCCAATTTGGATTCCTTTTATTTTTTTCCTTCTCTGATTGCTGTGGCTAGGACTTCCAAAACTGTGTTGAATAAAAACGAGAGTGGACCTCCTTGTCTTGTTTCGACCACAACACTGTGAGACTAGAAATCAACTACAAGAAAAAAATTGCAAAAACACAAAATATGGAGGCTAAACAGTACACTACTGAACAACCAATGGGTCACTGAAGAAATCAAAGAGGAAACCAAAAACTTCCTGGAGACAAATGAAAACAAAAACACGACAATCCAAAACCTATGGGACTCAGCAAAAGCAGTTCTAAGAGGGAAGTTTATAGTGATACAAGCTTACCTCAGAAAACTCTCAAATAAACAACCTAATCTTACACTTAAAGGCACTAGAGAAAGAAGAACAAACAAAACCCAAAGTTAGTAGAAGGAAAGAAATCATAAAAATCAGAGCAGAAATAAATGAAATAGAGACTAAAAAACAATAGAAAAGGTCAATGAAACTAAAAGCTGGTTCTCTGAGAAGATAAACAAAATTGATAAACCTTTAGCCAGACTCATCAAGAAAAAGAGGACTCAAATCAATAAAATTAGAAATGAAAAAGGAGAAGTCACAACTGACCCTACAGAAATACAAAGGATCATGAGAGACTACTACAAGCAACTATATGCCAATAAAATGGACAACCTAGAAGAAATGGACAAATTCTCCGAAAGGTACAATCTCCCAGGACTGAACCAGGAAGAAATAGAAACAATGAACAGACCAATTACCAGTAATGAAATTGAATCCGGAATTTTAAAGCTCCCAGCAAACAAAAGTCCAGGACCAAATGGCTTTACAGGTGAGTTCTACCAAACATTCAGAGAAGAGCTAACACCTATCCTTCTCAAATTATTCCAAAAAATTGCAGAGGAAGATACAGTTCCAAACTCATTCTATGACGCCAGCATCACTCTGATACCAAAACCAGACAAAGATAAAACACAAAAAGAAAATAACAGGCCAATACCACTGGTGAACATAGATGCAAAAATCCTCAACAAAATATTAGCAAACCAAATTCAACATTACATTAAAAGGATCATACACCAGGATCAAGTGGGATTTATCCCAGATGCAAGGATATCCACAGATCAATCAATGTCATATACCACATTAACAAACTGAAGAATAAAAACCATATGATCATCTCGATAGATGCAGAAAAAGCTTTTTATAAAGTTCAACACCCATTTATGATAAAATCTCTCCAGAAAGTGGGCACAAAAGGAACATACTCAACATAATAAAGGCCATTTATGACAAACCCACATCATACTCAATGGTGTAAAGCTGAAAGCATTTCCTCTAAGATCAGGAGAGTTCTCTTTTGATTCTACTAAAAATAAGAATAACCTAATTCTTGCTCATTAGTACTATTGATTCCTACATAGTAATCTATTGTTCATCAGTTCTCACAAAAGGTTTACACAGGGAATTGCTAGAGCAAAATCTGTTGGTATCATTCGATTGCTGAAGTCGTTTGTATTATAAATTGGTCACATCAGTTATGTAAGACATAAAACTCTCCAAAAAGCAGGTTTTCAAAGCACTCTTCTCAGTATTATTTCTGGAAGCATTAACATCAGAGTTAAAATAGCTCCAGTATATTTTGGTTTGAAAAAATATAATTATGCCAAGCTAACTTGAGGGGAAATCCTTGCCAGCACCTTTAGAGAGGATTATCGCCTGATGTTGCTGCTAGAAAGTGGGCATGTATCAAAGTCCCTGACCCAGCTCAGCCCCAAGCTCGTCATCAAAGCAGATGACTGCACAGCCTGCTTCACCTTAGTCAAGGAGCCTCAGAACAGAATGCTTCCAATCAAAAATGCCTGGCTGCAGCCATCTCCTATTTTGTCTAGTCAACATTCAGCGTGACAGATAAGAGAATATTGCTGCATTAATTGGTATTAATCTTTACAGAACTGATTAAAGTTAGAGAAAAAAACGCTAAGCTCTATTTCCATGAAGATGTAAAAAGGGAAAAGTAACTGGGACTCCTTGCAAAGCCCAACTCAGAGTTTCTGGAAAGAGGGTAAGGATCTCTTTCTCCTTAATAATGAGGCAAAGGCTTCTCCAAGACCTGGCACAGGAGAGAGAAACATTTAGGGCTGACTTCTGGCATCAGGGAGGAATTGGGCTGTTTGTTTGTTAGCTAGATGTGTAGCAGGGCACGAGGAGGAGGGAAACTGGAATACTATGCAATGGATTCTCTTTCCTTTGAGACTAATTTTAACTTTACATTGCCTCTGTAGATACTGAAAGTCAGGATTCTCTAATTAGATCCCAGTTAAGCAATGCCAAAACAACTCTCCACCTCAGACATTTAAATATAGTAACCATTTAATTCAAATAAATACAATTCCTTGTCTGAAGGAATCAATCCATTAACAAAATTCTAATCATCCACCTTCCTTTGTGTGAGATGGTGAACACACAAACCCTGAGACAAGTGCTGCATACGTAATAATCGATCAGGCCCATTCCCTTCCCACAAGGAGCTCAAAATCTTTTGAGGAAAGAGGCAGTGTCATTCAAATACTGCACAATAGTGTAGTGATAAAGGAGCCCATGTGTACCGTGGAAACACACAGAGGAAGATCACGTAACCTAAATTGGAGATGTCAGGGAATACTTCCTAGAGGAGGCAAATCAAGGTAACAGCATAAACAAGGGCCCAGAGGTGACAACCAGCAGGGTAAGTTTAGGGTGAGATTAGAGCAGTTTGATGTACCTAAAGTTCAAAATTTTAGCAGAAAGTGGCAAGTTACATATAGAAATATTTATACATATGTGTATACATGGGTTAGTATATACACATATGTCTCCTTGCTCTGTTATCTCAGAGAGCCTAGAAGCAATAACGTCCTCGTAGCAAAAAGCATATCCGGCATGCAGATCTTGGTTTCTAATACCACTCTCCAATATAAGGAATGAGGGCTTCTTGGAGAAATGGCTAATTCTAGAACTGGAAAAGGAAACATTTAAGATGAGACTGGAGTATCTTGTAAGCACAAGGAAACAAGGAAGAAAGAAAGGAAGAGATCAAGATGGCAGAATAGGTCATTTCTGGCTTCAGTCCCCCTCACAAGAAGACCAAATAGCAACTACCCATAGAAAAGATACCTTTATGAAAATCTCAGAACCCAGAGGTGAGCCTGAAGAAGCCCTTTGGCCACAGAAACCAAGAAGGGCTGTATTAGACGGGCAAGGGAGCAAATTCATCTTGACTGCATTGCCCCTCCCCAGGATGGCACAGTACTGCACCAGGGCCTATGATTTCCCCACTGGGAAAAAGAGAGTCCCACTGGGACATCCAGCTGCCCGGCATTGCAGGATGCACCCCAGGAGACCCAAATGGCTCTCTCTTCACAGGGATCACTGGGGATCAAATAGAGATGGAGAAGGGGGTGGGGCTTACAGGAACAAGCCCATGGACCTTGATGGGCTATGTTCCCACAAGAAGCACCTATGCAGAAATCTCAGCCCATGGCTCTGCCTATTTGTAGAACCAAGCCACTGTCTATAATTGGCCAGAGTGCTCATTTGGCACTTTCGCCTGGTTTGGGTCCCAAGCTAACTGTCCGTACCAGCCATAGAGCTCATCCTACAGCTCTGCTCTGGGTTGGCAGAGAGCCAATCCAGAAGCTGCATACAACTGCAGAGCATAGCCTCCAGTCCTGCCCAACCAGGAAGCCTGGCCAAACCCCCCAAGCAGCCATAGAGCCCATCCCATAACCCTACTTGGGCAGGAAGGCAAGACAGCAGCCATGCACAACTGCTAAGCAGAGTCTCTGGGCCCTCCTGACCAGGGAGACTGGCTAGAGATGCTGGGCAGCTGCAAAGCTCATCTTACAGCCCCACTTGGGCAGAGCCAAGTCAAAAGCCGCAATGAACTGTAGATCGTAATCTCTCACCCCACCTGAGCAGGGAGCCCAAACAGTGACCCTTGACAGCCTCAGAGCCCAGCCTACAAGCCCATCCAGCAGCAAAGCTTGCTCAATTGCTGAGCAAAGCCTATGCCCCCACCTAACCAGGAAGCCTGGAAAGCAGCCCCACCCAACCACGGAACAGAGTCTCCAGCACCACCCAATTTCTAGGTACAACTGGAGGCCCCACATAACCAGGGGGCTCAGACTGCAAACTCAACCAACAGTGGGGCATAGCTAGCTACCTGCATGACTGCAGAGCCCAGCCTGTGGACCTGCCCCAATGCAGGGCACAGCATGTGGCCCCACTTGACTGCAGATCACAGACTGAGACACCATCCAACCACAGAACCCTGTCTGCAGCCCCTTCTGACCATGGTGCCCGCAGAACTACCCTGTCAGGAAACACAGCCTGCAACTCCAGTCGATCAGAGGTGACTGCAGAGTCCAACTAGTTGCCCTGCATGACTGCAGAGGCCAGCCAGCAACCAGGCCCAACCAGGGAAACCAGCGAGCAGCCCCACTCGAAGGCAGAGCCCAGCCAGCAGGCGCATGTGACCTTAGAGCCCAACCAGCAGCCACCACCTGACCTCAGATCACAGGAAGCAGCCTCATCCAATCAGAGACCTTGACAGAAAACCCCACCTTCCTGCAGAGGCTGCCAGATGACCTATCCAGAACCTAAGGTAAGCTGACTGGTGAAGTTATTTCCCTACTGAAATGATCCTGTAACATCTGGAAGAAGAGACCACTTCCTCAAATGCACAGATACCAACATAAGGATACAAGGATCATGAAGAATCAGGTAAACATGACACCATCAAAGGAAACTAATAAAGATCCAATAACTGACCCTAAATAAGTGGAGATCTATGAATTGTCTGACAAAGAATTTGGAATAATTCTCCTTAACTTAAAGAAGTTCAGCAAACTACAAGAACACAAAAGATAACTAAACAAAATTAGGAAAACAATGCCTGAACAAAATGATGATCCACAAAGAAGTAGAAGCCACCAAAAAAAAACCCACAGGAAATCTAGAGCTGAAGAATTGAAGAATACAATGACTGAACCGAAGAATTCAGTGGACAGCTTCAACAGCAGACCTGACCAAGCAGAAAAAAGAATCAATGGACTCAAAATAGGTCATCTGAAATTATCCAGTCAGAGGAACAAAAAGAAAAAGAATGAAAGAGTGAAGAAACCCTATGGGACTTATGGGACACCATCAAGAGAAACACGAATTTTGGGAATTCCAGAGAAGAAGAGAGAGAGAGAAAGGGACAGAAAGACTGTTTTTAAAAATAGGGATGTAATGTAAAACATGATAAATATAGTTAACACTGCTGCACGTTATATATGAAAGTTGTGAAGAGATAAATTCTAAGAGTTCTCATCATAAGGAAAAATTGTTTTTTCTATTTATTTAATGTTGTATTTTTATGAGATGATGGATGTTCACTAAACTTGTGGTAATCATTACATGACATATGTAAGTCAAATCATTACGCTGTACACCTTAAACCTGTCTGAGTGAAGAACAGACGCCCTCAGGCGACCTACACGCAGAGGCGGGGCCCAATCCAAAGCTGAGCCCCGGGAGCTGTGCGAATAAAGAAGAGAAAGGAAAATCTCTCCCAGCAGCCTCAGGAGCAGTGAATTAAAGCTCCACAACCAACTTGATGTACCTGCTTCTGTGGAATACGTGAATAGACAACGAATCATCCCAAATTGAGGAGGTGGACTTTGGGAGCAACTGTAGACTTGGGGTTTGCTTTCTGCATCTAATTTGTTTCTGGTTTTATGTTTGTCTTAGTTTTGTATTTAGAGCTTATTATCATTGGTAGATTTGTTTATTGATTTGGTTACTTCCTTTTTTATATACATATTTTTTTCCTTTTTCTCTTATTGTGAGTGTGTATGTGTATGTTCTTTGTGTGATTTGCCTCCAGATTGCTGTTTAAACACTAAGTGGAGGGGGAAGGGTAAGCTGGGACGAAGTGAGAGAGTAGCATGGACATATATACACTACCAAATGTAAAATAGATAGCTAGTGGGAAGCAGCCGCATAGCACAGGGAGATCAGCTCAGAGCTTTGTGACCAGCTAGAAGGGTGGGATATGGACGGTGGGAGGGAGGGAGATGCAAGAGGGAAGAGATATGGGGACATATGTATATGTATAACTGATTCACTTTGTTATAAAGCAGAAACGAACACATCATTGTAAAGCAATTATACTCCAATAAAGATGTTAAAAACTAATTATTGATAAGGGAAAATCTGTGTTCACTTGGTTATCTGTCTTATAGTTCTTTTGTCCCTCTTTTCCTCTCTTGCTGTCTTCAACTTTCATTAATTTTTTGTATTGATATTTTTTGATTCTTTTTTCTTTTGTGCAACTTCTATAGGTGTTTTTCTGTGGTTACCATGGGGCTTACATAAAATATATTAATAACAGCTTATTTTAAGCTGAAAACACCTTAATTTCAATCATATACAGAAACTCTACACTTTTACGCTCTCTCCACACTTTGTTATCAGTATTACAATTTACACCTATTTATATTGTGTATTAACATATTTTATAGTTAGTTTTTTGTTTTTTTTTTTTTTTGCGGTACGCAGGCCTCTCACTGTCGTGGCCTCTCCCATTGTGGAGCACAGGCTCCGGACGCGCAGGCTCAGCGGCCATGGCTCACGGGCCCAGCCGCTCCGCGGCACGTGGTATCCTCCCGGACCGGGGCATGAACCTGTGTCCCCTGCATCGGCAGGTGGACTCTCAACCACTGCGCCACCAGGGAAGCCCCCTCTTTCTTTTTTGAATTACTGTTTTCCTGGGTATAGTATTCTTGGTTGGTATGCTTTTTTTTTTTCTCTCAGAATTTTGTATATACCATCCCACTCCTATCTGGCCTGCAAGATTTCTGATGAGAAATCCACTGATAGTCTTGTAAGAGTTCCCTTGTTCATGACAAGTCACTTTTCTCTTACTACTTTAAAAATTCTCCTGTATTTTTGGCAATTTGATTATATGTGTCTCAATGTGGTTTTCTTTGGATTCATCTTAGTTAAAAGCTTTTGGGCTTCCTGGATCTGAGTCTTCATTTCTTTCTCCAGATTTGGGAAGATTTCAGCCATTATTTCTTTAAATAAACTTTTTGATCCTTTCTCTCTTCTCCTCCTCAGAGTCCCATAATGCATATATTGGCCCAATTGATGGTGACCCATAATTCCTTAAACTTTCTTCATTCTCTCTTTTTTTTTTTTTTTCTCATTCTCTTTTCTTTTTGCTGCTCTGTATGGATAACATCAAATTACCTGTCTTCAAGTTTGCTAATTCTTTCTTCTGCTTGATCTACTCTGCTGTTGAGCTCCTTTAGTGAATTTTTAAGTTTAGTTATTGTACTCTTCAGGTCCAAGATTTGTGTTTGGTTCTTTTTAAACTTTCTCTTTGTTGAAATTATCATTTTGTATATACATTGCTCTTCTTAGTTAATTGAGCATTTTTATGACTTATTTTGAACTCTCTGTCAGGTAATTTATATAACTGTGTTTCATTAGGGTCAGTTTCTGGAGTGTTACCTAGTTTCTTTGTTTGGATCACCTCCACCTTTTCCTTGACTCTTTGTGTTGATATCTACACATTAGAAAAAAACACCACTTCTCTCAGTCTTCATGGATTGGCCACATACAGAAGAAAGCCTTTACCAATCAACCTGGTCAGATATTCTGTGAGTCCCTCAGAACTCTGTGCTAGTCCAAACCAAACCACCATCTTTGTTCTTAGTATTCCCCCACCTCCAGGCATCTAGAGTATGCCAGGTCTGTCCCATCAGTGCTCCAAGACAGTGAGACAAAAGCCAGTCCCCTGGGTAGCACTCAGAGGAGTTGGAACTTTGAATGTGCACTCCAACTCTTTCCCTCCCCATTGAGAAGCTGGTAATGGGTTTTTCTCTCACTTGCTCTGTTCTGGACAGGGTAGAAGGACTGTGGCAAGTACTTGCATGCTAGTTCAAACCAGTCTTTGTTGTCAGTGACTGCTGGGCATCTAGAATACACTGGGTCCTGTCATTGCTCTGAGACAGGTGAGACAGAAGCCAGTCACTCAGGCATCCACCAGGAAAGTTGTAATGACTGATGTGCAGTGCGACTTTTTCCCTCCCCAGGGAGAAGCTGGGAGCTGTGGGGTTTTGCCCACGTGCTCAGTACTAATTGGGGTGGGGGAGAACTGTGCTGGGTTCCTGCATGCTGATTCAAAAGGTTGTCTCTGTTATCTGTTGTTCCCAGTGGTCTTGCATATGCCAGGTCCCTGAGCACTCTGAGAAAGGTGAAATAGAAGGCAGTCCTTCAGGAAGCACCTGGAAAAACTGAAATGTTAGATACGCTGTGTAACTCTTTCCACCCCATGGGAGAAGCCAGGAAATGGTTTTCTCCACCTGCTCACTCTGCACTGAGCCAGGGGCAAGAGCTGTGGTGAGGGCCCACACCCTAGTCCAAAATGCTACCATTGTTTGCTGTAACCTCCTGGGGTCTAATATATGCTGAGTCCAGTCAGCACTTCAAGACAGTAGAAACAGGAGTCAGTCTCTTAGGCAGCACCTGGAAAAGTTAGGATGTTAGCTGTGTGGACCGACTCTTTCTCTCCCCAGAGAGAAACAGCAGTTTTTTGCCTACTTGCTCTGTGTTGCACTGGGTGAGGAGCTGTGGCAAGTGCTCACACAACAGTTCAAACCACTGCCTTTCTTCTCTATAGCCCCCAGGGGTTTCGTGAACATCAAGCCCTGTCAGTGTCCCAAGACATGTGAGAGAGAAGCCAGTCCCTTGGGCAGCACCTAGAAAAGTTGGAATATTTGATGCATAGTCTAGCTCCTTCCCTCCCCAGGAAAAAGCTGGGAGCTGAGGGTGTCCTCCCAATCCTATGTTGCTGTACCTGGTGTGAGGACTGTTGTGAGCAGGTGTCTCAAATTTTCCTACCAGTTTTGATGTGGCTGGTTTTTCACTTGCCTGAAGTGCAGGAGCCTCTCAACTAGTTTCTAGATTTCTCACAAAGGGAATTGATCCATCTATTGCTGTTGAATCAGCAGATCCACGGAGAGGAGGGTCCGGGGCTTCCTATTCTGCCATCTTGCTGACCTTCTGTAAGTTTATCTTGATCCTGTGACTTGCTGAACTCAGTTTTTACTTCTAGGATATTTTATGTAGAGTCCTTGAAATTTTCTGTGTAGCTCATCACGTCAACTACAAACAAGGATAGTTTATTTTTCTTTTCCAATCTGTATGCCTTATATTTTCTGTTCTGGCATTATTGAGTTGCATGGGTCTTCCAGTACTATGTTGAGTAAGAGTGTTGAAAGCAGACATCCTTGTCTTATTCCCAACTTTGGGGGAAAGCAACCTCCCTTTCATTATTAAGTCTGATATTAGCTAGAGTTTTGCAGATGTTCTTTATCAAGTTAAAGAAGTTGCCCCTTATTCTTTATTTGTTGAGAGATTTTATCATAAATGGGTTGAATTCTGTGAAATGCTTTTTTTGTATCAACTTATATGATCTTGTGATTTTTCTTCTTTGGCCTGTTGAAGTAATGGATTACATTAATTGATTTTTGGATGTTGAACCATTTTTGAATCCCTGGGATAAAATCTACTTGGTTAAGGTGTTTAATTCTTTTTATATATTGCTGGATTCTATTTCACAATGCCCTGTTAAGAATTTTTGCATCTATATTCAGGAGGGATAACACTCTGTATTTTTCTTTATCTTTTTTTTTTTTTTTGGTCTGATTTTGATATAGAGTACTACTAGCTTCATATAATGATTTGACAAGTGTTTCCTTCTATTTCTGGAAGAGATTGTGAGGAATTGCTATTGATTTTTCTTATATGCAAAGTAGAATTCTCAAGTGAAACCATCTGACTCTGGAGATTTTGTGTGTGCACTTTAAATTATGAATTCAATCTCCTTAATAATTATAAGACTATTCACGTTATCTATTTCATGTTGGGTAAAAGTTGTGATAGTTTGTGTTTTTTGAGGACTTGGTCCATTTCATCTTGTCAAATGTATGCATTTGTAATTGTATTATTCTGAATTATCTTTTTGATGTCTGCAGGTTTTATAGTGATGTCCCCCCTTTCATTCCTGATTCTAATTTTTTGTCTTCTCTTTTTTTTTCTTGGTCAGTCGTGCAAAAGATTCATCAATTTTATTGACCTTGTCAAAGAACCAGCTGTTTGCTTCATTGATTTTATCGTTTTTCTGTTTTTCAATTTCATTTACTTCTGCCCTTATCTTCATTATTCCCTTCCATCATGTTTTTTTGGATTATTTTACTCTTTTAGGATTCTCAAGGTGAGGGATTTCCCTGGTGGTCCAGTGGTTAAGACTCCACACTTCCACTGCAGGGGGCACAGGTTCAATCCCTGATGGGGGAACTAAGATCCCACGTGTCACACAGCATGGCCTAAATTAAAAACAAATAAAAAATTAAAAAAATAAGATTCTCAAGGTGAGAACTTAAATGATTGGTTTGAGACTTTTCTTCTTTTCTAATGTGTACATTTAGTGCTATAAATTTCTCTCTCAGCACTGCTTTAACTTTGTCCCATAAATTTTGATATATTACATTTCCATTTTCATTCAGTTAATGCATTTTTTATTTCCCTTGAGATGTCCTCTTTGACCCATAGATTATTTAGAAATATGTTGTTTAGTTTCCAAGTGTTTGGAGATTTTCCTGTTGTCTTTCTGGTATTGATTTCTAGTTTGATTCTCTTGTGGTTAGAGAACACAAACTATGATTTGATACAGAAATTATTTATTTCAGGTTTGTTTTTTGGCCCAGGATAAGTCAATCATGGTATAATGTTCCATGGGCACATGAAAAGAATGTGTCTTCTGCTTTTGTTGGGTGGAGTGTTCTGCAAATACTGATGAAATACTGTTGGTTGATGGTATTGTTGAGTTCTTCAGTACCCTTGCTGATTTTCTGTCTGGTTTTTCTATCAATTGTTGGCAGACAGGTGTTGAAGTCTCTAACTGTAACTGTGTATTTGCCTACTTTTTGTTTCAGTCTCAGTTTTTTAAAGATTGTAATTTTTACAGTAGTCTTAGGTTTACAGCAAAATTGAATTAAAGGTACAGAGATTTCCCATATATTCCTGTCCCTATACATGTATAGTCGTCCCCGTTATCAACATCCCCCATCAGAATGGTACATTTGTTATAACTGATGAACCTACGTTGACACATCATCATCACCCAGAGTCCACAGTTTACATTAGTATTCACTCTTGGCATTATACATTCTATGGGTTTGGACAAACGTGTAATGACATGCTTCCACCATTACAGTATCATACAAAGCAGTTTCACTGTGCTAAGAATCCTCTGTGCTCCATCTTTTCATCCATCCCTCCCTGTTAATCTCTGGCAACCACTGATCTTTTTACTGTTTCCTTTTTCAGATTGTCGTATGGCTGGAATCATACAGTATGTAGCATATGTGGCCTTTTCAGACTGGTTTCTTTACTTAGTAATAGGCATTTGTTTCCTCCATGTTTTTTCATAGCTTGATAACTCATTTTTTTAAGTAGTGAATAATATTCCATTGCCTGGGTGCACCACAGTTTATTTATCCATTCACCTACTGAAGGACATCTTGGTTGCTCCCAACTTTTGGCAATTATGAATAAAGCTGCTATAAACATCCATGTATAGATTTTTGTGTGGATGTAAGTTTTCAGTTCCTTTGGTTATATATCAAGTGTGCAATTGCTGGATTGTATCATAAGAGTACATTAGTTTTTTAAGTATTGGGCTGTCCAAAAAGTTCATTCGAGTTTTCCGTAAGATACAACAAAAATCCCGAATGAACTTTTTGGCCAACCCAGTAATTGCCAAACTGCCTTCTAAAGTGGCAGTATCATGTTGTATTCCCACCAATAATGAAATGAGAGTTCCTGTTTGTCCACATCCTTGCCAGCATTTAATACTGTCTGTCAGTCTATCAGTTTTTGATCCATATATGCTGTAGCTCTACTGTTTGGTGAATACACATTTGCTATGTCTTCTTGCTAGACTGATGCTTTTCTCATTATGCAATGACCCTCTTTATCCTTAGAAATTTTGCTTAGAAATCTACTTTATAAAATATTAATATATTCACTCTTGCTTTTTAAAAATTCACATTTGTATCATATATCTTTGTCTATCCTTTTGCTTTCAACCTACTTACATTATTGAATTTGAAGTGAGTTTCATATAAACAGTATATCGTTGGGTTGTATTTTTTAATCCACTCTACCAATCTTTGTCTTTTAATTGATTTATTTAGATCATTTACATTTAATGTAACTATTGATACATTAAGGCTTAAGTCTGCCATACTATTTTCGGTTTTCTGTTTATTCTCTCGGTTTTTCTTTTCCCTATTTTTCCCCCTGCATTCCAGTGGGTTACTTGAGCATGTTTTAGAATTCCATTTTGATTTATTTTGAGTGTATCTATTTGTATAGATTTTTAAGTGATTGCTCTAGGCATTATATTTTATATACATAACTTATCACAGTCTACTGGTATCATCATTTTACTAGTTCAAACAAAGTACAGAAAACTTACTTCCCATTATGTCACTTCATCCTCCCCTAGTTATAATAGGGTTATCTTAAATATTCCTTCTACATACATTGACAACCATACTAGACAGTGTTATAATTTTTGCTTCAACCATCAAATAAATATAATTCAGAAAACTCAAGATAAAGAAAATGTATTTTATTTACCTATATTTTTACTCTTCTGTTGTTTTTTCTTTCTTCCTAACATTCCAAGATACTTTCTTTCATCACTTCTCTTCTGTTTAGAAAACTTTCTTTAGCCATTCTTTTAGAGGATATGCTGGCAACAAATGTTCTTAGTTTTCTTTCATCTGAAAATGTCTTGATTTTCCCTTCATTCATGAAGGATAATTTTTCTCAGTGTAAGTCCTTGATCGACAGTATTTTTCTTTCAGCACTTGAAAAATGCTATGCTATATCCTTTTGTCCTCCAGAGTTTCTGATAAGAAATCCACTGTTAGTAAAGTTGCTTTTCCTTATAGTGAAGGTATTTTTTCTCTCTCACTGCTTTCAAGATACTTTGTCTTTAGTTTTCAGAAATTTGATTATAATGTACCTTGGTGTCAATTTCATTGGGCTTATCTTGTTTGAGATTTACTCAGCATCTTGAACCTGTCATTTTATTTTTAAATCTGTAATTATGATTTTGGTAAACACAAGTATGTGCGTGTGTATGTGCGTGAGAGAGAGAGAGGGAGAGGGAGAGGGGGGAGAGAGAGAGAGAGAGAGAGAGAGAGATTGAGAAAGAAAGAGAAAGGGGGGTGGCGCTCTTCTTCTTATAAGGGCACTAATCCCATGTGAGGGTCCCACCCTCAAGACCTCATCTAATCCTAATTACCTCCCAAAGACTCATCTCCAAATACCATCACATTGGAGGTTAGGGCTTCAACATATTTAGGAGTGACACAAATTCAACAATTTAGAAGAAACACAAATATTCAGTCCATAACAGGACCCACCGGTCTCTCAGTTAGGATCTGTCACACCTGGCTACCATTAAAATAACCTAGGAAGCTTTTTTAAAATTCTGAGACCCCAGGTCAATTAAATCAAATTTTCTAGGGGAGAGGACAAGCCCCATTTGACTAATCTGTAAAATGGGCACAAGGATGGTATCTACCTCATTAGGATTATGATGAGGATCAATGAGATAATGTATATAAATCACCTGTCACTTACTGGGTGCTTAATGAATGACAGCTTGTTCTCAAAGTTCCCCACGTGATTCAAATATTCAGTCAGGACTGAGTACAACTAATGAATTGATGGGCATTTCAGGCAGAATAAGCAAGGAGAAATAGAGCTCAGTAGATAGAAGAGGGTGAGGTTAAACCTCACCTTAAAGACAAGGTTTAGGGGGGGGCCTTAGCCCTTGACTCTGCTATGAAAAAGGCTGGTTGAGAACATGCGTATTCCCATTCTGATCACCTCATATTTGTGTGAGCTCATAAGGATTTTGCACCTTCCTTTATGCAAGGGCACACAGCTGACAAATAGGAGAGCTGGGACTTTTAGAGGCTGTGTCTTGAAAATCAAGTTTCTTCCCACTTCCCACCACTACACTCTAAGTTGTTCCATGGTCATTACTACATTTCACCACATGAAGAATCTCCCTTGAGGACTTTGGTCAACAGATCTGTCAGTCTACTTTCTATAATGTTGCTTAGGGCTGACAGACAAGAGGTAATGGCTAAGTATGTTTTGTACTTCACAAGACTCAGACACAAGACCCATATGTGATGGGCAAGGTGAAAACAGTCATCTTTGCAAATAATATGAATCACATAATTTTGTTCTACAGAGGGAAACTTCTAGAGATGGAGCAGTGGAGAATAAAGAACAAAAAGCACAGGTTTTGGAGTCATGCAGAATGGATAGGATAGATATGAAGTGCCTAGCTCATCACAGGTCTTCAATAAATGGAAACTGTTGTCATTATGAATGTCTGATGATGCTTAGACACAATTGTCCAAGAAAAGGGATGGCTCCAGAAGCCTGAGTAGGATAGCGGGTAGAGGGGGAGGCTAAGGAAGGCTAAGACACTCCTGGTTTCCAATCCCAGCTTCTATCACTTACTCACTAAGATCTCAGACGGAAAGCCACTTAGCCTCCCCAAGCCCCAACTGGTTCATCTGCAAAATGGGCACCGTAATGGTACCTACCTCATTAGGGTTGTGGTAAAAATCAAATGAGATAATGTAGGTAAACCACCTGCCATATACTGGCTGCTCAATAAATGATAGTTACTTTGATTACCCGTCCAAGGTGAAATAATTTCCAGCCAAAGCATTAATAACAGTGATTCCCTTTATTTGATGAACCAATCTGCATCTGATTAACTCTTTGTAAGTATCTCTTGGGGTAGAATTGTAATGTGTCCTTCACATTCTCTCATGAGGAAGATTTGGCTGGGATTCTGTGCCGAGGAAATTAATGGCCTCTGCGAATCTATTTGCATAAGTACTTGTGCTATCACAATGACATTAAGGAATGCATCCTGATCTGGTCCTGATGGCACAGAAACAGAGCTGCAGGGATGAAAACATACTCAAGGCCTGGTGATTCGCTGCTCCAAGACTTCTCCTGCAGAAGCCTGCCTTGTTTTGCTGAGATAGGCTGGAAAAATTCTGGCAACAAAGTGGCCATGAAGGAAGAGCACCTAAGGAAAGACTTCCAGTTCCTGAATGATAGAAATTCTGCCCGGGGACAGGAGATAAAAAATCCAACTTCCCAATGCCGGCTGCACACTTTGACTCCAGCCTCTCATCCTGGGACCATGATCTCCCTTGGCTGGGGGATGCTCTGCGCCCCTCAGGAGGGACTTGACCTTCTCACGGTCTGCAAGACAGAGCAACCCACATCCAGTTGGCCTGGTCCAAACATGCGGTACTTGGGACCTTGGATGTATCCCCAGTTAACTCTTCACTGTCTCTATAAAGGGCAAAGGTGCACCTCTACAAATATCAGGTCTAGCTTCAACCTCCAGTAGCCCAAAGGTATACACACCAATCAAAGTCTAATGACACTGTAGTTGAGAGTCCCAAGCTGCACTTAAACAGACTCATTCTGTCACTTCCTGGCTGTGTAACCTTTGGTATGTTTCTCAACTTCTCTGTGCCTAAGTGTCTTCGTTTGTAAAATGGGAGGAATAAGTGTTTCCTAATGGTTCTAAGGTTTAAATGAGAGAGTGCTTAGTTAAAGCTGGATGCCATGGAAGCTCTTAGCAAGTGGTAGCTATCATGTTGATTACTAGCCCACACTGCACTAAGGTAAGATGGATAAAGTCAAAGCATTTTCCTATGCAGGGCTCTGGCTTAGAAGTTGAGTGTACTCAAGTATTTTCAGTGTTCAAAATATTTCACAATTTGAGCCAACAAATAGCTGATAACAAATTGAACAGTCATCCTAAATTTGTTTTTTACCAAAGTGAATGCTGAAATGTTGGAGAAAGTGTACTCATATATTGCTGGTGGAAAAATAAATCCTTACAACTCATCTGGAGAGGAATCTGGTATTATCTACTAAAATAAAAAATATAGATACACTCCAACCAGCAATGCCACTCTTGGGAATCTAGTCCACAGAAATAAAGGCACTGGAAATGGGAGGAATGTTTGTGAATTGCATATCCAAACCATGGTCTTTTATACTAACATTTAACAGAAGCAGGTGGTTTCCATGGTGTATTAAGTGAGAAAAGCAAGATGTGGTAGCGTATATACTAGGCTGCCACTGCTGTAAAGTGAAATGTCTGAAACATCCTTTATCTCTGTGAAACGTAAATTCTACATAATTATGCAAGCATGGAGGAAGGCATGGAAAGGTATGTACTGGATTATTCAAATCTGTTACCTGTGTGGGAGTGCTATGGAGTGTAAGGAAAAAAGACTGCACATTTTTCAAATAAAGGTGTCCACAGTGAAAACTTGTATTCTGTACTCCCATTTAGGTAAAATTGTGTGCGTGCACACACACAAACACACACAAAGAAGTGAGATGGGATGGTCAGTACAATGTTTACTGGTGTATATCTCAAGGGGAGTGAAAAGTAGAAAACCATTTATTTGTTTACTTATTTATTATGCATTTATTTTGCACCAGTGGAACCTGAAAACTTCCCTCAGGGGCAATGTTCGCTTAAGAACGAGTGGCAGAAGGAAGAGAACCGGGTCTGCGGCAGCAGGATTGACTGGCGGGGAGGGAGATACACTCTTCGCTGTTTCCCCGTTATTCCTTTTGAATCTTGTACCACATGCACATATTATATTCAAAAGAAGAAATAAAAATTCAGTGTTGTATCTCAAGACCTACAGGCTCTCTCAGAAGCCAGGGAGTAACCAGGAGTCTCCTCGGTAGGCACACAGGCAGCCTTCCCTCGGCCCCTCTAGCACAGGTGCCCCGCTTTCCCATTGCAGGCCCAGGGTTCGTGCAGCACCCCCTGCCTCACACACACCCTCTTGATGTTGGCTCAGTCATCTCCTCACCCCTGCGTCTAGCTTAGGCGCCCTGCTCGATCTCCCTCCCACTTAGACATTGTGCCTGTATTTGTTGAATAAAGGCAGTGTACGCACAATGTTTGACACCCATGTGTGTGCAATTTCACCTATGATGGTGTTGTCTCTTGCCTTCTGGAGAATGTAGGCAAGCTCAGTTCTAATTTGTTCCACCAGAACCACAGAAAAGCCCAGAAGCTGCATTAGCAACCGTTGTCATCCAAGCCCACATTTAGCAAATATGTAATGAACATCTACCAGGTAGGTCCCCAGCACTGTGCTGAGCCTGGGAGAAAGAAAAGTGAGCAGAGATTGAGGTGGTCCCTGTGGAGCTCACAGCGCAGTAGGGGAGACAGGCATCACGCTAGTTCACAAGCGAACAAGAAAAATAGTTACAGGTCGTGCAACTGCAAAGGAGAAAGAGTGCAGGGAGCGATCAGAGCAATATATTGAAATAATGTGTCTTGCTCCTACCTGCGCTATATTTTTAAATGTAGATAGATGTAGTTATGATCGATTCATTTAAAGTGCTGTTGAATTCATGTATTTTTTCTCAATCACCAAATTCTAAGAGCACAGCTATTACCAATGTGGCAGTAAGGAGGATGGAATGGGACAAGATACCTTATGAAATTGCAAACATTAGAAAAGGGTTTTCACACGTGTCCATGCTTTGAGAGAAACCTTGGGCTTTCTAAGTGAATACTGCATTGCTGTGCCACAAACCCAAAATGTATTTGGAAGGGATTTTTGACACATTTAAAAACATTTTTTTATCAAGGGTTTCTCAAGATTAGCTGTTTGATTTACTCAATAAAAATGGTCATTATTTTAAAAGGGGTCTTCAAAATATCATATGATATCATTTACATGTGGAATCTAAAATATGATACAAATAACTTATTTACAGAACAGAAACAAACTCACAGACATAGAAAACAAACTTATGGTTACCGAAGGGGAAAGGGGGGGGGATAAATTAGGAGTTTGGGATTAGCAGATACAAAGTGCTATATATAAAATAGAAAAACAACAAGGTCCTACTGTATAGCACAGGGAACTATATTAAATATCCTATAATAAACCATAATGGAAAAGAATACAGAAAAGAATGTATATGTGTATAACTGATTCACTTTGCTGTACAGCAGAAACTAACACAATGTTGTAAATCAACTATACCTCAATAAATTTAAATTTTAAAATAAAAAAAATAAAAAGTGATCTTCATACTCAGAAGAATTATGAATGGCCAGTCTAATAAAGCTCTGAAGTCGTAATACATTCCCTCTCTCTCTCTCTCTCTCTCTCTCATACACACACACACACACACACAGAGGCACACACACAGGTGAGCATCTGACAAGTATTAGCAAGCAGCAACATGCCTATGACAGAGAAGGGTTGCAAACTTACCACCCCTGCTCCCATCTCTCATTTCCCAAAGCTAGCTAGGAGCAAGGTGAAGGGGAGACCACCACCCCTGCACGCACACTGCTGTGGGCTAGTACCTGGTCCAGTTTGCAGAAGTGCCCTGCTATATGGGGTGGGAGGCTGTCCCCACTTTTTAGCCTAGGGAATGGGGAGCCTAGGACCAACTCTGCGGGGGATTCAGAAGGAAAGCAAAATTCAGTCTGTGCCCTCAGAGAGCCTGCAACCGAGCTGCGAGTCATGACTTGCTTATAGGAGAAATACAGGACTGGATTATCTCATTTATCTGGACTTGCAGTGGAGGCAGAACTTCCACATAAATTAACCGTCCAATTAACTGATATTTTCAGTTAAGTGTTCATCCTGTTTGTTCGGATCATTCTCACTGGAAAGCCTTCTACATGTATTATAAATTTGTTTTATTCAGTGGAACATTCTGGGCATAATTTAACCTTTTCCTGATGACTCAGGGTCATCAATATGAATATCTTTCATTGTACCTCGTCTGCTTTTGCATTATTCTGAATTCTCTTTCTTTGCACATCTGGCTGTCAGCTGTCACTGCTCACCCACAGTTAATGAGCCTGTCTCTTCTAACCCTCTCAGCTCTCGACTAATCACTGATAATAACAGCAAAAACTGCATTGATCCCCTGCTACATGCCAGGCCCTGTGAGAAGTGCTTTGAATGGATTAATTAATTAAATCCTGAGAGCAACCCTTGAGGCAGGTACAATTATTATCCCCAAACTACAGATGGGGTAACCAAGGCCCAGAAGGGTCAAATTATTTGCTGAAGGTTACATGGCAAGCCTGTAGCAGAACTAGGATTTGGACACTGACCTGCTGGTCTCAAGATTCCAAGGTCTTTACCACATCACTACTGCCTTTCAAACCTTTTTGATAGTGAGACACAATCAGAAATATATTTTTATCCAGTAGACACAAATATATCAAAACTTCCAATGATGACACGTTACATGGAGCACATTCTGATATTCTATTCCATCATCATCATCATCATTGTCATCATCATATTATTATTACTAACATTGGTTGTGACCCACTGAAATGATTTCCTAACCCATTCATGGGTCACAACCCATGGTTTGAAAAATGCTGCAGCACATTTTATGGTTAATCTGCGATGGATACAGGGTCACCCCTGGCCATATGACACCTTGGAGTAAACTGGAAAAAGATGCCCCTCCCTCAAGAGGATTAATTCCATTTGTCAAAAAATTGTCAAGCTGGGCTTCCCTGGTGGTGCAGTGGTTGAGAGTCTGCCTGCCGATGCAGGGGACACAGGTTCGTGCCCCGGTCCGGGAGGATCCCACATGCCGCGGAGCGGCTGGGCCCGTGAGCCATGGCCGCTGAGCCTGCGCGTCCGGAGCCTGTGCTCCGCAACGGGAGAGGCCACAACAGTGAGAGGCCCGCGTACCGCAAAAAAAAAAAAAAAAATTGTCAAGCTAAGTTGATTTTTTAGAGTAAAACACTTGACTGCCATCTGCCAGGAAATGGTTATTTATAAATAAATAAATAAATAAATAAATCTTAATGATGTCAACAGAATGCATGGTGCCCCTGAAACAAAATGATGCTGTGAGCGCCCAACACACAACTGTACATGGTGGCCCTGGTGGCAGAGAAACCAGATGACAAAGTGGGTTAAGAGGTATTGGTTAAATGAGTCAATTATCTCAGAGTACCTGCATGCCCAGGATTTGTCACAGCTCTTTTGCCTTCTCAGAGAGTTTCTCCTCAATCCCAATTAGGGCTGCCAAATAAATATGGGATGCCCACTTAAATTGGAATTTCAGGTAAACAATAAATAGTTTTTAGTATAAGTACACACAGTAGTTGGGATATATGCATACTAAAATATTATTTATTGCTTATGTGAAATTCCAATTTACTGGGAATCCTGTATTCTTATTTGCTAAATCTGGCAACCCTATTCCCCATGCACAGCTGGATTGATGTGGGACTTGCTGCTGTGTCTTAGGAATCCGGAGCAGTTATCACATGACACAGGGGTTAGATGGCAATTCTGTTGTAACAGCTTCAGACCTGTCACAAGTTAGGGCCAAGTGAATGATCCTGAGATGAAAAAGGAGTTGAATTGCTGAAGAACATCAGCTATGTGGGTATACGCAAGCACTGCGGGCTGGTGTGATCAGGGAAGGCTCCCTGGAGGAGACAGGATTGGAAGGAGGAGGACAGAGAAAATTTTCAGGAGCTGTTTCATGAGAAAAAGCTGAAGCTGAGATGAACTAGACAGTGTGTATTGTGTTCAGCAGATGAGTTTTATCAGAGTAGGGGCTTGACCATCTTAAAGATCACTGAGAGAAGGGCACAGGAGAGTAGTCAGGGGGTCCTTTTGATAGCATTTTTGTAAAATTTCCGGAGAGAGCTAGACCAATCCAGGAAAATCACGACGATAGTAAACTTGTCCTAAATGCCAGGCACTGTAACAAGCATTTCATAGGTATCATCCCAATTGAGTCTCACAACAAAACTCCAAATCAGGCACATTATCATCCCCATTTTATAGCTGAAGAAACTGAGGCAGAGAGTGGATTTTATGAAACATGCCCAGGGTCACATAGTGTGTAAGTGGCAGGGCTGGGCTTTGAACCCAGACCTGTCAGGCTCCAAAACCAACACCCTTTACCACCAAAATCTGTCAGACTCCGGAGCCTACACTCTTCACCACCACACTACGGGCTAAAGGTAATGGGCGGGGGGAAACGGAATGTGGTAGAGCACAGTTTCTGAGGCACTCCAGGTACTGTGTGGTGTCAGGGGCAGAGAGGCAGGAACGGATGCCGGTAGCCACCCTCAGATTATTGAGATGTCCTATACACTCTACCCTTGCTACTTTGTCAAGGCAGAAAGCAAAACATGCTGCAGTGAAGTGACATGTCTATGCCATCCCTAAGGGTATGAAGTCCCGTATTCTTTGGCCCTCTTTATCACTCTTTCCGAAAACTAGAATCTGATCAATCCTACCCTGACCAGAAAAGAATCAAGAAGTGCTGCCCCTAATCCTTGGCATCACACCTACAGGTTTAAAATCCCACAATAAACAGAACAAACAAGGAGATCACAGGAGACATTCTACTGGCAAGCATTCTTTCCCCGACAGAAACAACAAAAATCCCTGAAAAGCCAAAACACCAGTTGTGGTCTTCTTTGAGCCTCTTCTTATTGCTGGCTTTGCTACTCATCTGTAATCTATTCAATCTGAAACTTGTTACCAGGTTAACAGATAACACAGCTTTAATTTATTTGCCAAAACACTTAGCTTCCAAAACCTTATTATTATTTATTTACACATCATTGTTAAGATACAATGCCTGTACTTTGTGATAGGAGCATTAGCCACAAATGGATCTATGTTATCAGCGTTTGAGGACTGGTTGTTACTGATGATTTGTTGTCAGTTCCTTTTCTCCCATCCATCCCCCTTCATCAGGCCAGCTGAGCTAGGCAAAGTGAAGCCAGGGAGTGAGCTGAGGAGCTCTGTACGATGTGCCAGTAAATCAGTTCTCCCACAGGGAGAGAGAAAACAAAACAAAATAAAACATCTCCTAGATGGAACAGTTGCCAATTTCCGTGGTGTAAATACACCCACCATGGGTGATTTCAAGCTACCACGTGACCCCACTGAATGTGAATCCGGGAAGAGATACGAACAACAGCTCTCCAGAACCAGCACGAGCCAAGCAGGAAAATCTGTACCAAGTAGCAAAACAGAATTGGGCCTGTCAAGAGAGGAGTCGTTAACCAAAGGAGAGTTTACCCATACAATGGCCCACGAAGCTATTGTCAAAAATGCTGACATGGATCTATAGTTATTCATTCATAAATTTTCTTATCTTTTGAAATAGACCTATATTTATTGACATGGAACATATCTGCAATATGCTATTATGATATTTTTAAGTCACCAAACAATATTAGTATCGTCCCACTGTAATTTTTAAAAAGGTATGTGTACACTCACAAACATAGAAAAATTATTTAAACATATTCACCAAAATATTAGCGGTAGTTATCTGTGCGTGGGGAAATTATGGACAAATTTTACTTTCTTCTTTTTAATACTTCTTTATCACAATTTTTTACAAGCACATATTACTTCTATATTCATATATATATATGCGTTTCTATGTACCCACATGTATATTTATTTCTATTTTTAATTTTAAAAACAGGAACTTGAACACTTGTTATTTCTTGAGTCCTCTTCCATTCCTTTATCCACTTCTCCAGGTAGCACTGGTGGGGCCAGGATGGGGCAGGACATCAACTGGAACACAAGCAAGGCCAGGAGCACATTTCCCCCTGAGTCTGACTCCATTTTCCCTGAGTGCTGCTCAGGGAACGGAGGTCAGTGGTCCAATATTACAGAGCAAGTGAGTGGCAGTGCCCTGGCCATAGAATTCTCAAGGCTGGATGCTCAGGCCAGGTCTCCCCACAGCAGCTGCCTCATGATGGTACCACACTAGTTTATTCCAGCTTAGCCCTTTACAAATGAGGAACGACAGGGGCAAGTCGAATTTGCAGAATTTGCTACAAGGTAGATTTGAGTTCCGCAGTCTAAATCATAGCACCCACGTCAATTGCTTACCAGTATCTTCTGAGAAATATGGGTCTCACCCCTCTACCTAGTTTGTTAGCCTAACCAGCGACACTCTTTCCCATCAATTACACCGTAATTTAAATAGACTTGTAAGCCAACCCATGGTGTAACTGATGGGCTAGCCTAAGAAACTGACCATCATAAATAATATTGCTTCTGTGGGAAAACATGCTCCAGGTTTCCAACTGACTTAAACACTAACGTCTGGAACATGACCTGATTCAGTTGTAAATTGGGGGCTGCCAATTGGGGACCAGGTGGTCTGATCTAAAGAGATCAGAGCCTTATGCTTCTCATATGGAAATGTCTTTACAGATGTGCTATTGTGATCAATGAATAATTTTAAAGCATTTGGGAAATGTTAATTATTGATCCTTGTTTGCCTGACCAAAGCAGGGTCTACAAAACGCTGCACAAACTCAGCTTGGTCTACGCATTACCAAATAACCCCGCTGGTTGTCTTTTTCTCTGGCTGGTTTAGTCACAGTGTCAGGTTTATTCAAGTAGAGCTCAGATAAAATTGGGAATCAAATGTTATTACTCATATTATTTATATGCATATCTATACGCATATAAAAAATGCAATTGCATTTAAAGAGAAATCCATCTTCCTCCTTCTCTATCAATGGAAGCGACTAGGGTGTTACAGTTTCCCAGTTGTAATCCACCTTCTGCAATGCCACTTCTTGTACTTGGCTATTACTGTACCTCTATCCCCAGCTTTCTAGTTTCTTCCTTCAAAGAACTCCAAAAATCATTTTTTAAAGGATGTTTCCCCAGGAATAATAACAAACCACTAACTGCTTTGTTTTAGTGGGGGAAGGGTTGTTATTCTAATTTATGCTTCAAATTTATGCTTTTGGATACGAAAGCTCTCTAGCCAGAAAGATGATGTGATTTATTTCATGACTCTCACCGGGCATGCTTCTGCTCTTGGTAAATGATGGTTACACTCTGTCAGAGACTCTGTAGAATCTGTTTCTTGACCGAAGAGAAGGCTAGTAATCAGGTTGTGGTCTTGCCTCTAACAAATAACTAACTAGCTCTGTTTCCTATAGTAAGTCCTTCCCTTCTCTGAGCCTCAGTCAATCTCCTCATCCAGAAAATTAGAGTTCTTCTAACTCCGGGGAATTTCACTGAGATGACGAAGAAAGACAGGAGCATGTAATCTAATGGGAAGGCCATCTGGTTAAGCGAGATTATCCATCAAGAGGCTCATCTTTCCACCTGAGGGCAGCCCTTCAGATTTCATCTTGCAGGAGCAGTCATCAAAAGTTCACAATTCCTTTTTAACCTAGATCAGGTGACAAAAGGGGCAGCTGAGAAAGTGTAGCCAGTTCTTTCTGGAAGGGAGGGAAGCCCAGAGGGTGCTAACACTCTGAGCTCAGAGGTAAAGTGGAAAAGAGAAGAGATAACTGCCCTCATCTTGCGAAAGACAAAACTTCTGGTAATTTCTGAATTGGGGAAGGGATGGGTGGAAATGGAATCGTTTATATTGTTTTTCTTCTTGTTTCAGGTTGTGTTGGAATAGATTTAATCTCCGGATTATTTCCAAGTCTTTGAGAGGACGACTTTATCCAAGTTTTGTTTTACCTCTCTCCCAGGCCAGGTGATGCTCCTTAAGGGCAAGAGTCAAGCATGTAGATGCTCTAAAAGGGTTTGCTAAATAAATGACTGAGTAGCACATTTCCAGCAAAATTAAGATCAGCTGATCTTAACAGAAAATAAATTAGCATAAAAGTTAACAAGTTGCCTGAAATCCTCTCTGGAATGGCGTAGAAAATAAAATCAACAAAATTGATGAGATTAATTTCTTCTCAACAGCCTCTTGATTCTTAAAGTACAATGTCCTTAAACTGATCTTATACTGAAAGTGAGTTCTGAAAACCTGAGGCAGAACTTTCCACCATTAGTCCACACTACAGATGTTTAAGCAACCTGTGAAAGTATGGCCCATATTTTGAGATACTTCTGTATGGAGTTAGTCATTTATAGAAGGAATTCAGCAGAGCTGTTAGGAACTTCAACCCAAGTTAAAATTCTAGCTCTGTCAAGTAACTTTGGGCAAATTATATAACCTCTCTGAGCTACAGATTCATCATCTTATAAAGAAGAAGAATAGTGAAGCCTCATGGAGCCGATATGAGGAGTCAATGAGAAGGCACTAAAAGTACAGAGCCTGTGCCTGTTGGCCAATTGTACTCAATATCTTTTAATAACCTATAAGAGAAAAGAATCTGAAAAGAATATATATATACACACACACATATACATATATACACACACACATATATACACACATACATATATATATACACACATATACATATATATACACACATATATACATATATATATACACATATATACATATATATATACACACACATATACATATATATATATATGTATAACTGAATCACTTTGCTGTACACCTAAAACTAACACAATGTTTTAAGTCAACTATTCTTCAATTTAAAAAAGTACAGAGCCTGGCACATAGTAACCCCTTATGTTATTGCTGCAGATAATAATAACAGTAACAATAACATAATAAATAATAACAACAAAACAAAAATATATCAAATAGTTAGGTCCCCTTAGTTACCTGCAACCACCTTCTATCATCACCTGTACATGAGAAGGCAGGGTGGTCTACTACAAAAAGCATGGATTCCGGAGTTAGCCAGAGTCCAACAGGAAGTCAGGAGCCCACCACAGTGCCTGGTCCATAGTCAGCCTTCAACAAATAGCAACTGGGCTGCTGCTGCTACTGCTCTCATTATTAATTACTCCTTTCATAGAATAATCTTAAAAACTTTACATTGAAAGCAGATCAAGGAATACTATAAACGTTTTCGATACTGGCTGAAGCAGTATTCTGTACTAATCACCTTTACAGGTCTGTAGTTTTTCCTAATAGCAGCAAAAAAAAAATCTAAACATATGCCTCATAAGCTCCTGCAGTTCTTCCTAATTGCTACCTGGCTCTCTGTCACAGCTGGTGGACACACTGTCCCAAGATCCCCTCTGCTACTATATGGTTAATTACAATATTGAATCACTGAACTCAGAGAATGAATAAAAGCATATACTTCTTTATGTGCAATTCTGACGTTATTTGTAAAACAGGCTAGCTAATAGAAATTCTGCTGAAACATATTCCTTTCCAGTCGGTTGCCTGTTATTAACAGGCTTATTTCAATTGAGCTGTGTGTTAAGAATGATTACTATTTGATCTAATGGCTTCATATGATGGAGAAATAGGTGATATTTACCAGACTTACCAGATCAAGCAAATAAAAATACAAGATGCTCAGTTAAGTCTGAATTACGGATAAACAATAAATATTCTTTTAGGGTAAGCAGGTTCCAAATATTTCATGGGACAGACTTATACAAAAAAAAATATTTGTTGTTTATCTGATATTCAAAGTTAACTAAGCACTCTGTATGTTATCTGGCAAGCCTATTTTTATACAACTACTGGTCTTTACTTACAACTTTCTAAATATATGAATTTGATGACATAAAGAATATCCATTTAGCAGTCAGTACCACTATATTCGATCACAAAATCAACTAATTACATTTTTTCAATGTTCTAGAATGAACTCCTTGTCTTAAGAAATTTTAATTAAATTTCTATAAATCCAAGTAACATGACTTTTACCAGCAGTAGGCATAACTGCATCAACAAACCACCAGCAACTACCCATGACTCCATGGTTAAGTATAAACTCAGACGAGGCCACTTTGAAATGAAACTCATGTTGGAAACCAAAGCTCCAAGCCAGCCATTGAGGAAGGTTTTTGCCAGTTCACAAAGGTCATATTTACCTGTAGCTAGTGGCATTTCCTTGTTCCTAGATAAGATACAACACAAAGGGAAGTGTTCGGTTCCAGGTGAGTGGGGAAGCGGGTAAGAAATAAGAAGATAACAGTGTTTAGTTCAGGTGGGAATGTATCAAGCAAATGGTTCACTCTGCTACACACTCAAGAAGCCACTAACTGGCCATAATGCAACTATCATCACCCATTAAAATCCCAGTCCTCTGCAGACGCAGAGAACGAACTTGAGGACACGGGGAGGGGGAAGGGTAAGCTGGGACGAAGTGAGAGAGTGGCATGGACTAATATACACTACCACATGTAAAATGGATGGCCAGTGGGAAGCAGCCGCATAGCACAGGGAGATCAGCTCGGTGCTTTGTGACCACCTAGGGGGGTGGGATAGGGAGGGTGGGAGGGAGACGCAAGAGGGAGGGGATATGGGGATATATGTATACATATAGCTGATTCACTTTGTTATATAGCAGAAACTTAACACAACATTGTGAAGCAATTATACTCCAATAAAGATGTTAAAAAAAAAATCCCAGTCCTCTTTCACTCGGATTTATAGATAGAAAATTCTGACTGTGCAAGTGCCGTTAACTTTCCTTTTCCAGAGGAGGAGGGGGCTCAGTGAGGTTGGTATTTATATTTAATGTTTACAGACGCTTAGGCTCAACAGCACATCCTGGCTGTGTCCTGGGTGCTGCCTCTATAGGAATCTGTAAGGGAGGCGCTAAAACAGTTTTGAGTCTCTGATGTCCTCCAGCTCATTGTGAAAAATCAGACAAACAGTAGCTTTGCAGCCACATCCACAGGGCGGAGAGTAACTGAGAAAGGCAAACACAGTCTTGTAAGAAAAACATCCTAGAACCACAGGCTGATCCCCCTTCAAGCTATTGCTGTGCTCCTGGGGAAAAAAGCTGTCAGGTTTTCATCAATGAAATCATTTTAAAATCATGTAATGGAGCTCAATTTTTAAGAGCGGTGCTATGAATTTCCCAAAAGCTAGATGCCTAGATCTGCTGTCTGGATAAATCGAAATAAAATTGTGTATTTAA
Organism: Delphinus delphis; assembly: GCF_949987515.2. Lineage (NCBI taxonomy): Eukaryota > Metazoa > Chordata > Mammalia > Artiodactyla > Delphinidae > Delphinus > Delphinus delphis. Next base: position 9,719,502 of record NC_082704.1, read on the forward strand.
AAAAATTTTAACCTCCCAACATCCTTCCCGTTTTTTCAATGGGGGAAGGGCAACAGGAAGATGAGCTAGGTGAGTAAATACTAATAAAGGTCTTCAAACATCTTATCTGAATAGGCTCTATTTTTTCCACATGTCACTCCTTAAAGCCCCAACGTGTGTTTTTTGATGTAATTGTGAGGAATCTTAACGTATCATTAACTGTGGTCACTCGTTTACCAAACTTTGGGCTGGGAAGTATCAACTTCCTTATCCCTGCTTTGCACAACTATCCCTAAATCTTTTATCTAGTTCCCTTGAGACAAGAAGCCACGGTATCTTTAGCTTGGAGATTTCTCAATAACACATACCCACAAGAGAAGCGATACATGTATGCTCAGGAAAGAACAGGATTTGGAGCCAAAAACCTAGATTTCAGTCCTGGCTTTGTGCCTTACTGGCTCTGTAACCACAGACAGGTTACTCATTCTCTCTTAAATGAAATGGCCTTCTCCGTAAAATGGATGGTTCTGATCCAATGAGAAAATGCACGTGGAGGTGATTTGTAAATGTAAAGCAGTATAAAAATGGTATTGATTGTTCCTACCATAGAACTCAAAATGGAATTTCCACCTTGTGCCAACAGGGTAGGAACGGGGCAGAGGAGGCCTTTGAAGAGGCTTCTGGTGGTTTGCAGAAGGCCATGGTCTGGAATGTTAAGCATCGTTCTGGCTTTAAGACTGAAGGACTGACCCCGCAACCCTTATTTACATGCATCCCTCAATGACTTTTCATGAGTCTGAACCAGAAAGTCAGCTCCTTTTTGCACAGAGCTCCTTGCTGAGGAGTTGAACCTCCCCCTCTTCTGACAAAAGATGCGTCTTTCCCAAGAGGGGACGAGAAACACAGACAGCCTGTTCCATTTCATGTAGCCTGCATCTTCTGAACTGCCAGATCCCCCTGGCTAGACATTTGAGGCCATTGATGACTCATGCCAATTTCAAGAACATGTTGTTATAACCACTTGCATCTCCTTCATCGAGTGAAGGTTTAAATAGCTGAAAATCACCACCACACCTAGTAAATGAGACTTTTCTCAGTTCAAACAACACAGTTATAGGCAAAGCAGAGTACACAGTATACAATATTATTTGTGAGGTACAATGACATATTAGCTAACGCTAAAAGGTGAAAGACACCCATTACAAGAATGCAGCTCAGGGAATTCCCTGGCGGTCCAGTGATTAGGAGTCCATGCTTACACTGCAGGAGGCCCGGGTTCAATCCCTGCTCGGGGAACTAAGATCCTGCAAGCCATGTAGCATGGGCATAAAAAAAGAACGTAGTGCATATTTGCATATCTTTAGGTATTATTAGATTAATTCTGAGTATAATTTGGAGCTGGAAATCTTACTATTTTTAAAAGCACAATTACCAATGCTAAAGGACTAATACATGTATCATTCATTGTATCCTCCCAGTTGTAGAAAGCAAAGAACTAATTCCTGTTGCAGTCTCAAGAACTTGGGTAAGCATAAGGTTTATACGTTTTTTTGTCCTATTTAGGAACTTGTAGGTACCTAAAATAAAACTGAAAGAAGTTTCAACTGACCATGGGAGGTGTTCAGTCAGAATTTGGGGGGGGTAATCCAATTGATATTGACTTCAAGTGTTTTTATCTAGAATCAAGAAAAGGCATACAACAGTATGATACATATGTTATGTAATAATTGCCACGATGATGCCTGTGGACAAATGGCAGATATTTGAGTAATATCTGATTTGGCTTCTTAATTTTCATCCCAGAAAGAAGAGTAAGAAACTTGAGGGTGTGGAGAAAAGGGAACCCTTCTACACTGTTGGTGGGAACGTAAATTGGTGCAGCCACTGTGGAAGACAGTATGGAGATTCCTCAAAAAAAATAAGACTAGAACCACCATACGATGCAGCAATCCCCTCCTGGGCCTATATCCAGGAATATGAAAACTCTAATTCGAAAAGATATATGCACCCCAATGTTCACTGCAGCACTATTTCCAATAGCCAGGACATGGAGGCAACCTAAACGTCCATCGACAGAGGAATGGATAAAGATGATGTGGTGTATATATACAATGGAATATTACTCAACCATAAAAGAGAATGAAATAATGCCATTTGCAGCAACATGGATGAACCTGGAGATTATCATACTAGTGAAGTTAGACAAAGACAAATATCATATAATATCACTTATATGTGTAACCTAAAAAAAAGGATACAAATGAACTTATTTACAAAACAGAGAGAGATTCACAGACATAGAAAACAAACTTATGGTTCCCAAAAGGGAAAGTGGGAGGAGGGATTAAATTAGGAGTATGGGATTAACATATATACACTACTATATGTAAAACAGATAAACAACAAGGACCTACTGTATAGCACAGGGAACTATATTCAGTATCTTGTAATAACCTATAATGGAAAAGAATCTGAAAAGAATATATATATATGCAATTATTTTGCTGTACACATGAAACATTGTAAATCAACTATACTTCAATTAAAACAAGAAAAAAATATTTAAAAAGAAAAATTAAAAAAAAGAAACTTCTACAGTATTTGTTATCCCTTTATTGAAAGCCTATTAGATCATCCTACTGGCCTCCCCTCTGTCTTCCTTCCCTGGCTACAGCCCCTCCTTCCTCAATCCTCCTGGTTATAGGGGTGGCTACTGGCAGCCGAGTTGGTACAACATGACCCCCTCCTTGACCACAGGTGACTGGTCCAGGGCTGAGCAGCCATCCATGAATTTGGAATTGAGACTAAGAGAAACTTGGTCTCACGCTGGGTAGCTGGGCCTATAGTATGAATGCAGGTGGTAGGGATAGCCATCTACTGTCAGCAGACCAGGGAGCAGAGAAAGAAAGATTCAAGCTGACATGAAAAGAGAGGCAGAGGTGAGAAGGAATGAAAGAAAGTCCTGACTACTAACCCAGTGTCTGGTCCCAGGTCATTCCTGAAGCCTGTCTGCATTCTTATCCCTGGGTTCCTTGAGAACCCTGGGGGCCTGTAGAATAAATTCCTCCTTTTTGCCTAGACCAGCTAAAGTAGGTCTCTAGTCCTTACAGCTAAGAGTCCAAATGACTGCACTTTCAAACTTTAATTTTGGCATTCTTCAGTTTTTAAAGAGATACACTCACTTTAAAGCAAAAAGAGTTTGCACTCAAGGGTCCACCTAGGCAGCAATGATCCTGGCACACACAATGTCTGGCATGTACTTTAGTGGTAGGTGCTCATATAATGTGTGATGAATGAATGGAGGCATATGTTCCAAATCACCAGGCATGAGCTTTAGCTGAGATTCAGATAAGGCTCAGTATCCATGAATTTATGACTCTACATTTTCTAAATCTTATTGGTCAAAAATAAAAGTATTAGAACAGCTACATTTAACCATTAACCTACTATTTTCAAAGCTAGATGAAAGGCAGAGAGCTGCATGGTAGTTACAAACAATGGCAGTGGTGTCAGACTGATTGCATTCGAATCACAGCTGTGCCCTCAGGCCTCTCTAGGTCTCAGTTTCCTCATCTATAAAATGGGGATAAGAACAGTATATATCACAGATACTTTGAGGATCACAGGAGGTAATCCATGAACTGCACATGGTATACAGTAAGTGTTCAATAAATGTTAATGACTGTTATGATGATTTGGGGGCAACTTTTAAAAGAAATAAGAGCAATGTGTACAAATCTCACTTGGTACACTCCTCTTGATGAGCTGCTCTTATCACTGACCCAACTCTTCTTTCTGACTTTCTGCAGGACAGCTTGGTAGCAGACTTCTTCTGGAATACCCACCTGGGTATCAGTATCTTTGCCTCATCTAGTGACAGTCCTCTGAGGACTCCCAAACATCCTGTTCCTTTCAGGCCCCTCCAATCAATTGTTCAGGTTTTAAAAGTCTGTGATGTAAAAAATGTGATACCAGAACAGTCAACACTACTCAGGATATTTTCTCCCATCACAGGATTTTCTGCCATTTTCCAAATCTACTTAAAATGTTCTTGAAATTGATATGTTCTTTATGCATGTTCTTTAGTCCTTATCTACTGAAGTATTTATGGATGAAATATGGTAACTTGGGTTTGCTTCAAAATAATAGGGAAGGGGGCGAGTTAGGGTAGAGATGAAACAGGCATGGTCATGAAAACTGGGTGATTGGTACCTGCGGGTTCGTTGTATTAATCTGTTTTTTACATGCTGAAAATTTTCCATAATAAAAAGTTATGCCTAAAAATGTTCTTAGTCCTTCCCTCTGACACTTCTTTAGCCTGAGCTGTGTATAATTTTATTCATACAAAATGTAGTTTCTCTTTTTTTACATATGTTGCTGCCAGAAATACCTTGAAATCATAAACTGCCTCCGAAGAGCAGAAGGTCCACGTCCTGCACACACTGAGGACAATGTTTGAGCACAATTTAGATGCAAATTTTGAAAAGATTTCAGCCCGTTTCATTCCTACTTTGATACTAATGAAGGAAATAGGTAAGAAATCCCAAGAGAAACTGTCTCTTCTTTGGGGACTTTGGCTGAGAATTTTTGTTTACAACCAGAATGGTAAAGCGTGTGCTGCTCTGTGACACAGGTGTAATGGGTTAGCAAATGCCCTTTAAAAGACACACATGCAATGTAAGTATGTCAAAAGCCACAGGAAAAACTGTCTCCGCCTTGGATCATGAGGACTTTTTGTTCATGCCTTGCAGTCAATGAGCCAAATGTATCATAGCAACAGTAATGGGATGCTACTAACAAGAGCCTTCTCCCAATGTTTAACCTTGGCTGCAAGCTTTGCAGAAGGTTCCTGCCTTGGCACTGCTGACAATAGAAGGCATCAGTTATGTGGCTTCAAATGACCAAGGACCATGTTAGAGCATCAAGAAGTTGCTGCCACTGTCTGATGGGGGCAGTCATTCAGGAAGAGGGGATGAATTAGAAAGAAAATAATTATAAACTGTACTGTGATCAGCACATTTATATGGCCATCAGTGCTAATCATCTGTCTTCAGGGCCCAGTGGAATTGGGGGTTGGTTTTCACGGGCAGCTCTTTTCATCCAAAGACTCAGGCTTTCAGCCGTGTTGCTGGTAGTGAAGTTCCATAGCCCCCTCTCCTTCTCACCCCACCCCCGCCCCTCGGAGCAAACACATGGTGGGAAACCAGCTGGTAGGGTTAGAAAAGCAGGGTAGGGCCAAAGAAGGGGGCAAAGCTAACTGCTCCCCATGGGGATCCAGCCCTGACCTTGGCCTCATTAGCTCTGGGTTCTGACTGAGCTAAACCAGCCCAGATGGCTTTAGGAATAAGGTAAAGATCGGCTTCAGGAAAAATTGGAGAAATAAATTAACAGCTTGCTAGCCTTAAAGTGATGGGGAGGGTGGTAAGGAAGATGTTCTAGTGGATTTTCATAGTGAAAACTTCTAAGAACATTTCAAGTTCCACACGTTTTACTGTTATTCCCACTATTTTCAGCTAAAGATGATGAAATCTAGCTTATTTTCTCCAAAGAGAAGTTTTAGATTTCTAAAAAATTGGAACTATAAAGCCTTTCCTTTGAATAAAATTCATTTGTCCTGATACACTTTTCAAGGGAAGGAATAGAACTAACATTCATTGAGTGTTATATTGTATAACCTATCAGATTTCATTCTCACACTAATGCCTCAACCAGCTAGGTGTTACTATTATTGCCAGCCTTGAAAACTGAGGCCTGGAGAGGCTGACTAATTTGCCCAAGGTCATATATGTACTAAATAGTGGAGGAGGAATTTGAACTTAGTTCTGTCTGCCCTTGAAGCCCCCCACAGCTTTCCAAACTACCTCATTTTTTACCATTCAGATTAGAATAAAACAATTACAGGGAGTGTTTGCTAAGAATGTCTTTGTGGTTTAAAACTAAGTTAATACTCCTTATCAAATTACTAAATTATATCTGGAAAGATACTCTGGAGCACTTGGATTGCAATAACTGGTTGTGTCTTCTGGCAGCTCCCAAAGTTACCTCAGTGACAACATTTAGCAAAATGGCTCCCGAATTTATTAGGAGAAAATGTGAAACATAGTTTTTTTTTTAAATTTTTATTGGAGTATAGTTGATTTATAATGCTGTGTTATGAAACATAGTTTCGATGTTGGAGGAAACAAAACCCATTCTACATGGGTAGTCGGAGCAATACTGTACGCTGTTTTCTGTGACCCTATGAAAGTGCAGTTCAGTGACCTAAATAATGGCTAGAAGATGGCTCGGATGATGGAGTGCAAGGCAGCCTAGTGGCTCCTGGGGTGGGTTTGGCAAAAGATAGATCAACACCTGTGTGAGATAACACATGTGCAGCATCACCTAGAGTACCAGTTTAGTAAACGGTGCCTATTGTTATGACTCACCCTATTGTGCTTCCATTTCATTCTCCCTTTACCCTTCCATGGGGAAAATTCCTCCAGTACTTCAAGTCAATGTTTCTTAACCTCGGCGAGATTGACATTTGGGACTGGATAATTCTTGGTTTCTGGGGCTGTCCTATGAATTGCAGGATGTTTAGCAGCAGGGCCAGGACTAGGGTGAGGCGAATGAAGTGAGCAAAGCACCTGCCTTGGGCACAAAATTTAAGGGGACACCAAAAAATTCAGTAATGAAGATAAATAATATTTTAATATATTTGAAAAATTAAAATTAATGCCAAAAATCCATAATGAACAAAATATGAAAATTTAGTAAAGACAGGACCAGCTTCTGTCAGCAGCATCCCTGACATCTACCCACTAGATGCCAGTAGCACTCCCCGCCCTCTCCCCCAGTCATGACCACCAAAATTGTCTCCAGAAATTTCCAAATATCTCCTGAGGAACAAAAATACCCCCAGGTGAGCCATAGCGACCCACTGAATCCAAAAATAAAACAAAAAAAATTAATTAGTCTGAAAGGCTAAGGAGCATGATGACACTGTTGTGGTCAAGGGCAGGACTTTGGCATCATATAGACTTGGGATCAAATCTCAGGTAGATGTGTGACCTTATGTGCTTCAGTCCTGTGCTTCAGTTTCACCGTCTATAAAGTGAAGATAATAAAATCTACCTTATAGGATTGTGAAGATTAAACAATGACTTGTGTAAGTCATTTAGTTTAGTACATCGTGCATGTAGAACTCCAAAACATAAGACACTATTATTATCAGGAAGTAACGGATGGGCTGGGTACACCTCTCCCTTCAGTTTCTGCATCAAGGTGACAGGACTGCTCATTTTTCTGAGCAAGGAGAGACTGGTGCTATAGGGAAAAAGGGCATGATATTGCCAAATAGCTTAAATCTTCAGATATACAAGTGCAGGTGATTATTCTCCTTTCAGAAGGAAATATTCATTTGTTTTACAATTAAATATCTTGGTATGCAAATCTTAGTGTCTCTCATTGCCAGCTTAGAGTTTTGACAAACCTGACTGCAATTCAGGGGAAATGTCATAAAGGCTGAAAAGTTCAACCCACCAACTTGTCCTGCAACCATCACTTGAACCAATAAACTGGGAAACTGAAAAATACAAACTCGAATTCAACAGCATCACAAATCTTATTTTATGTATAGCTTAGAAAACTAATAGGGGCTTTCTAACAGGGTTTCAAACTAATAGGGTTTGTTTTCATCTGAATACAGACTAAAGGAAAGTACCAAAACTGCTGAACCACGCAAACATGCTTCAGCCCTTGAGTACCCATTTCAAGGAAAACCATATATGGTTGTCTTGCTTTTGGCTTAATTTAGTTTTTCTTAAGGGCTTGAATATGGTTCTCTATGCCCAAAGATTGCTTCTCTACACCCAAACTCATGATTTCAAAATGTTAACAGCTTTTTTGAGATGTAATTCACATACCATACAACCTGCCCATTTCAAGTGTAAAATTCAGGGACTTCCCTGGTGGCCCAGTGGGTAAGAATCCATGCTCCCAATGCAGGGGACCTGGGTTCGATCCCTGGTCGGGGAACTAGATCCCACATTCATGCCGCAACTACGAGTTCGCGTGCCGCAACGAAGATCCCACGTGCCGCAACTAAGACGCGGCACAGCCTAAATAAATAAATATTTAAAAAATAAAGTGTACAATCCAACGGCTTTTAGTACATTCACAGAGTTGTGTGTCCAACACCACAATCAATTTTAGAATGTTTTCATTAGCCCCCCAAAACAAACTCCACGTGCCTTAGCCATCATCCCCCCCACACACAATTTTCCCTCCCCTCAGCCCCTGGCAAACGATAACCTACTTTCTGTCTTTACAGACTTGCTTATTTATGGACATTTCATATAAATGGAATCCTACAATCTGTGCCCTTTTGTGTCTGGCTTTCTTTAACTTTAGCACAATGTTTTCAAGGTTCATCCATTTTATAGCATGTGTCAGCACTTCATTCCCTTTTATGGTTGAGTAATATTCTAAGATATACCACATTTTGTTTATCCATTCATCCACTGATGGACATTTGGGTTGTTCCCACTTTTTGGCTATCATGAATAATGCTGCTATAACGTTCAAGTGCAAGCTTTTGTGTAGACATATGTGTTCAGTTTTCTCGGGTATATGGAATTTCTGGGTCCTATAGTAACACTATGTTTAACATTCTGAAGAACTGTCAGATTGTTTTCCAAAGTGGCTACACCATTTTACATTCCCACCAGCAATTTCTCCACATCCTGGCCAGCACTTGCCTCTGCCTGACTTTTCGATTATATCCACTCTAGTGGGTATAAGGTAATCTCTCATTGTGGTTTTGATTTGCACTTCCCTTATGACTAACAATGTTGAGCATCTTTTCATGTGCTTATTGGCCATTTGTATATCTTCTTTGGAGAAGTCATGGTTTCATTTTGATATTCCAAGAGGTGTGGGAAGCATTATGTGACAGGTGGGACCATCTGAAATAGAAATAGGAACCCTGATTAAGTAGATATTAAATATCCACCAAGCCCTTCTACCACGTTACTGAATTAATTAGCTTAACTTACAGGAAAAAGAAAACCCATGCTTCTAATGGCAACAAAAATGATTCTATTTGTGGAGCCTTAGCTGAGAGTTAACAGAAACTAGCTAGTGGGGGAAGTTTGTTTAGCAGGAAGACAACTTAGTCAGCTCTAAGCCTCAAAATTCCAGCACATCTTATTGATGTCAGATCATTGGTGTGTGCCCTTGTGTACCTTGGAATAACAGCAGAAGTCTAACATGAGTGTGCTCTTTATTTCTTTACTTCTTAACTTAATTGGGTGCATTCCACTGTGCTTTCAGTTGACCCTAGAGAAATCTTTTCCTCCATGTTTGGGAAAAAATTCACATATTTCTCTTCTCCGAAAATAAACTCTTATCAGAGAACAATAGGAATATACAGTCCATCTATATTGGATTACCACATCAGGATCCAACATTTTGATTCACTTAGGAGGACTTGCAGTATTGCCATAAGAGGCCCAAGGTTGAGATGACTACCCATCTCTGGAAGAGCTCTGGATAACCTGATAAATTCAGACATTTGGAAATACTTGTTCAGCAGTCTGTGACAAATAGGGAAGGCAAAGGGAAACAGAACTCCAAGAGTCATTAATCTAAATTAATTAACCCAGTGACAATGTCATAGAATTTTAGCCCCACTGCAGAACCCAAATGAATTCAGATAGGTAAGCTTTTTTTGTTGTGGGATGTTTATTTACAATGAACTGCAGAAGAGGGTTAATCTAATGGGATGCAGGACTGCATTGGATGGTGAAATGCTTTGTGACCAACAACCATTTGAGGTATCAATTAACTTTTAATTCTTGGAGGGAAACAAAAGCAGCCTTGCACAAAGACTAAATTGGGGGTGGTAGAAGGGGCACAGAGCTCATGGAAACTCAGGCCTGCTACCTTTTTGTAGCAGGGAAAGGCCTCCTTATCTAATACAAAGGGGTTGAAGAGTAGGGAGGGAGAAGGGTGAATTGGTGTGTGGCCTGTTAACTCAATGATGTTTCTAAAGCCTGAATGGAAGAGTCAAAGCCACCCAAGTCAAAGCAGCGCTAAGTCAACAGCTTGGCCGAGACAGCATGACCTGAATGGAAATGCAAATGGTTCAGTCCAATAACGGCTCTGGGTGTCACTTGGTCCACCAGCTCTGGCCTCCGTGGAACTTTTTCAGCTGCACACAGAAGGGAAAATCACCTTACTAGACCCTGTATCCCAACTCCAGGGAAAACCCAGTATGTGCCAAACCAAATTAAGAGAACACAAAAATTACAGGGTGGTAATTCCCAATTAAAAAAAGAATATTTACTGCACTCAAGGTTTCCCTAAAGGGTCCTTTTAAGCCACGAGCCATGTGATTTTGAAAAAGCGCCAGCTGTGGTCCTACAGATAAGTCTCATGTACAACAGGGAAGAAAATTCTTCCCATGAAGTATTGTTGTGGACATGTCCGGCTTCCGACCACTAGACACCATGGGAGTATATAATTAGTTTGTTTTCCAAAGGGGGAGCCACCTCATGCTTTTCTTCAAATTCAATCAAAACATACACGCTCTAAATAGAAACACGTTCGTTTGAAACCCCTTTGCATGAGCAGCTGTCTGGGCCAGGCCTGGCCGAAGAGCCTCATTCTATTCATCTCTGCACTCCAGCCAGTAAATGCTTGGCTTTGTTCCCCCCACGGGCGGAGGCAGTCAGACTGTGTCAATGGGGCCTTAATGATCTGAAGCAGGTGTCCTCAGAGGCTGCCCAGGTGAGGGGGTCAGCCTGTGTACCATGACTCGCTCACTTGTCCTCAGTTTACAAAGCCCTCTTCCCTACCCGTCCCTGGCCAACTAATTACTGCGTGCTCACCGCGCAAGTGAAAGGAGTATGCTCCGGCCTGCTTGGGACTTTCGCGACTGTTCAAGAGCTCTGAAGACAACCAAGAGCCACTATTTTCCAAAGGAGGAGGGAGGTGAAGCACTCTTCAGCGACTCTACAGCATGAAATCATAATAATACGAAAGAAATAAGCAGCTGCTCAGGCCTAATAAAGTAGCTGCCAGAAGTACCAAGATGGCCTCTGGGCAAACACTCATCAGGACGAACAGACTCATTTTCTTAAGTTCCCAAAAGTAAGAAGGTTGCACTCTTGTCCTTAGTTAATTTTAAAAAGTCCGTGCAGGAGAAGAGCCACGTGGACAGAGAATAAGAATCGCCCCTTATGCTTATTTCATGGTTTTGCATTCTCAAGGCCCCAACCTGCACATACCGTCATTCTATCCTCCACAATCCAGTGAGGTAGGCAAGGTGAATAGCCACAGCTCCACATGACAGATGAGGAAAATTCAGAGAGGTTAAGGGACGTGCCCATAGTCACACAGCTAATCAGCGCAAGAGCCAGGGCCAGAACCCAGGTGTAAAAGCAAGTAGAGCCGAAGCCCAAGCTACAATCAGAGTCCCAGAGGTGGTCTCACAAGTCCCAGGGGAGTGCAGCTGGATGCCACCTGGGTGAAGCAGGGCAAGCTCTGCCAGGAAGGAAATTGGCTTTTGATGGCCTACAAGGAAGATCGAGCCCTTTTGTACAAAGAGCTCACCACTGGCGTTGGAACCCAATTTGAGATACTCTGTTTACTCTGGCTAGATAGGACTTTAGTGTTTCTAAAAAGACCTTGCAGGACCTGGAGTTTCTCATGAATGCAGAGACTCTGCTTAATACCATTTTCGGAACTCTCTTAACTCCTGCGCAGAAAGACTTTTCTTCAGGAGTAACCAGTTATCACCTCCCTGCTGGCTTCAAGGTCCATTTGGGTATGCATTATTTTATTATAACCTGCCTTAACTCCAGAAAGAATTCCAGGAGGTTGAATTAGTGTCCAGGCAGTATTGCCTAATGTGGGACTCTTTATTTTTCTTTAAGGTTCTTTTTTTTTTTTTTTTAGCCGCACTGCGGCACGCAGAATCTTAATTCCCCGACCAGGGATCGAACCCATGCCCCCTGCAGTGGAAGCTTGGAGTCCTAACCACTGGACCACCAGGAAAGTCCCCCGTGGGATCATTTTTCACCAGAGTGGCATCTGCCCAACAGGCACTGAGAGGAAATAGCTGCCTCTCTGTAGCCTAAGGACCAAGAATCCGACAGTTCCCTGGTTCAAATCCCAGCTTGGCCATTTACCACCTGTGTGACCTGGGGCCAATGACTTAAATCTCTCTGAAGGTCAGTTGCTGGATCTGTATATTGGGGTTAATAATGAAGATAAAGTTAGATCATGCACAAAAACCACTCAGTCTAGTACCTGGTGTATGAAGTGTACTCGTTATATTTTAGCTGTTAAAACTATTAGCTTTCTTGCTTTAACATTTAAATGTGCTATCAACTGTTAAATAGTGAACACAGTGTCTGACACAAGGTAAGTGCTATGTTATTACCTGTCATGTTTATAATATATTAATATTATTATTATATCATATATTATATAATAATATTATTATTGTCTCACTCTGCTCCCCTCCTCACATCCTATACTGCAGTCGAACTCATCTCTCACCTCCTTGCCTTTGCACATGCTTTTCCCTTTAATTGGACTGAAATCCCATTTTTGGTTTTGTCTAATAACTTGGTTTCTCTTTCAAGACTCAGATCAGGAAGCATGTCTTCCAGGAAGTTTCTGAAAAGTCCCCAGCATGAGAATGGCACCCACCACACTCTTGTAACCCCTGGTCTACACTACACTGTGTGCTCTTCTGGGACAAAACTGTATCACCTTCAACCATCTCCCCCTGACACCTAGAAGAGAGTACACCCAGATACACTTGTGGAAGAAATGATTCATGACAGCAATCACAATCATGATTATGATTACCAATAACAATGCAGCCTATGAAGCATCTTTGTACAAACAAATGTCTTTTTTTTTTTTTTTTTTGCGGTACGCGGGCCTCTCACTGTTGTGGCCTCGCCCGTTGCGGAGCACAGGCTCCGAACGCGCAGGCTCAGTGGCCATGGCTCACGGGCCCAGCCGCTCCGCAGCATGTGGGATCTTCCCGGACCGGGGCACGAACCTGTGTCCCCTGCATCGGCAGGCGGACTCCCAACCACTGCGCCACCAGGGAAGCCCTCAAACAAATGTCTTTAAAGGCAGCAGTACCCCTTCTTCAAATGGCATCTTACGCTGGACGAAGGCACTGCTGCTCTGGTGCAGTGGAGGATGTGCACACAGAGCTCTACCTGTTCTGCACCCACCCTCTGTGGTCCGTAGCTCCTCTCAGGTTGCCTGGATAAAACCTGAACACCACTGAGGACGACTGACTGAGGCAAGACGCAAGGGACTGCCCTCCTGTGCATGCCTTGTCCCCCATGGCATTTCTACATGGAACATCCTTTCTGTTATGGGAATATTACTGAAGTGTATACTCTGCAGGCCGCTATGGTCCTGTGGAAGACCATCGCCCTTGGAGCCAGAGCCCTGGAGTCAAAGCACTGCTCTGCCTCTTACCTCGGACCACGTACTAACATATGCCAGTGGGCTTCCTCATGTATAGACTAGAGATCATGCCCTGACTTTAAGGGCACTGTGGTGAGAATGAATTAATTAAAAGAAGTGAACTAGTTTGTTAAAATAAATAAATAAATAAATAACAATACGGCCTGCCATTCTGTCTGGGGAAAACTACCCAAGGACCCCAAAGGTAAAGGTTATCCGTAGTCCGGCCCTGGAAGGGAAAGGGTAGTACAGGTTTGCTTCCTGGCTCCTTAGGATGAGCTCCACCTCTCATCTCCCCCAGCAGCAGCTGGGGTACAGCACCGGTGAAACCTAACCTGTTACCCTGGATTACAGGTGAACCAAACCAAAGAGGTCTACTGAACAACAGAGCTACATGGTATTAAGTTATGAACTTGGGTAGCTCAGTTGACTCGAGTCGGGAAGTCACCACTCTGAGGCTCAAGAATTAAGGATGGCTTCGGCACTCCCGGCAGCCAGCTGGAGCAGTGCCTCGTGGGTCTGGAGCTCTTCCACCTGCCCCTTGCAAATTATCCCAGCAAGCATTCCTGAGGTCTGCTAATCTGAATCTCAGTAGCAATCATTTGCCAAGTGCCAAGAACTCTTGTTCAGCTCTCATCCTTACAACTCTTCCTTATTCTTCCTCTTACATATGAGGTCGCTAAGACTCAGGTTAAGTGACTTGCCCGTCACAGAGACAGTCAAAGCCAGGGAGAGATTTCCAATATGGAGCTATTGAAGCCAAGAGTCAGCCTTACTGATGCTAAAAGCCCCTATTTGTAGCTGTGTGACAATACTATCAGCTAAGTCCCTAAATGTCAGGGACTGGAAAGGCTACACAGATGAGTGAGGCTGTGGCTTTTTTTCTCCAGGAGTTCCTGGTCTAAAAGGACACATTTTCGTCCAAAGAAGATATACAGATTGCCAACAAACACATGAAAGGATGCTCAACATCACTAATCATTAGAGAAATGCAAATCAAAAGCACAATGAGGTACCACCTCACACCAGTCAGAATGGCCATCATCAAAAAATCTACAAACAATAAATGCTGGAGAGGGTGTGGAGAAAAGGGAACCCTCTTGCACTGTTGGTGGGAATGTAAATTGATACAGCTACTATGGAGAACAGTATGGAGGTTCCCTAAAAAACTAAAAATAGAACTACCATATGACCCAGCAATCCCACCCCTAGGCATATATCCTGAGAAAACCGTAATTCAAAAAGAGTCATGTTCCACAATGCTCATTGCAGCACTATTTACAATAACCAGGACATGGAAGCAACCTAAGTGTCCATCATCGGATGAATAGATAAAGACGATGTGGGAATGGAGAGGAAGATGGCGGAAGAGTAAGACGCGGAGATCACCTTCCTCCCCACAGATACACCAGAAATACATCTACACGTGGAACAACTCCTACAGAACACCTACTGAAGGCTGGCAGAAGACCTCAGACCTCCCAAAAGGCAAGAAACTCCCCACATACCTGGGTAGGGCAAAAGAAAAAACAGAGACAAAAGAATAGGGACGGCACCTGCACCAGTGGGAGGGAGCTGTGAAGGAGGAAAAGTTTCCACACACTAGGAAGCCCCTTCGCGGGCGGAGACTGCGGGAGGCGGAGGGGGGAGCTTCGAAGCCGCGGAGGAGTGCACAGCAACGGGTGCGGAGGGCAAAGCGGGGAGATTCCCGCACAGAGGATTGGTGCCGACCGGCACTCACCAGCCCGAGAGGCTTGTCTGCTCACCCGCCGGGGCGGGCGGGGCTGCGAGCTGAGGCTCTGAGGCTCGGGTTTCGGTTTTGGACGGAGCGCAGGGAGAGGACTGGGGTTGGCGGCTTGAACATAGCCTGAAGGGGTGAATGCACCACGGCTAGCCGGGAGGGAGTCCGGGGAAAAGTCTGCACCTGCCGAAGAGGCAAGAGACTTCTTCTTCCCTCTTTGTTTCCTGGGGCGTGAGGAGAGGGCTTTAAGAACGCTGCTTAAAGGAACTCCAGAGACGGGCGCGAGCCGCGGTTGAAAGTGCGGACCCCAGAGACGGGCGGGAGACGCTAAGGCTGCTGCTGCCGCCACCAAGGGGCCTGTGTGCGAGCACAGGTCACTCTCCACACCCCTCTTCCGCGGAGCCTGTGCAGCCCGCCACTGCCAGGGTCCCGGGATCCAGGACAACTTACCCGGGAGAACGCAAGGCGTGCCTCACGCTGGTGCAACGTCACGCCGGCCTCTGCCGCCGCAGGCCCGCCCCGCACTCCGTGCCCCTCCCTCCCCCCGACCTGAGTGAGCCAGAGCCCCCGAATCAGCGGCTCCTTTAACCCCGTCCTGTCTGAGCAAAAAACAGACGCCCTCCAGCGACCTACACGCAGAGGCGGGGCCAAATCCAAAGCTGAGCCCCGGGAGCTCTGAGAACAAAGAAGAGAAAGGGAAATCTCTCCCAGCAGCCTCAGGAGCAGCGAATTAAAGCTCCACAACCAACTTGATATACCCTGCATCTGTGGAATACCTGAATACACAACGAATCATCCCAAATTAAGGAAGTGGACTTTAGGAGCAAGATCTATGATTTTTTTCCCTTTTCCTCTTTTTGTGAGTGCGTATGTGTATGCGTCTGTGTGAGATCTTGTCTGTATAGTCTTGCTTCCACCATTTGTCCTAGGGTTCTAACTGTCCATGGTTTCTTTTTAATTTTTTTCTTAATAATTAATTTTAATTTTAAAAACGTTATTATACTTTACCTTCGTTCTTTCTTTCTTTCCTTCCTTCCTTCCCTCCTTTAGACAACGAATCATCCCAAATTGAGGAGGTGGTCTCTGAGAGCAAGATTTATGATTTTTCCCCCTTTACCTCTTTTAGTGAGGGTGTATGTGTATGCTTCTGTGTAAGATTTTGTCTGTATAGCTTTGCTTCCAACATTTGTCCTAAGGTTCTATCCGTCCCTTTTTTTTTCTAAATAAGAATTTTTTAATTCAATAACTTTATTATACTTTATTTTATTTTTACTGTATCTTCTTTCTGTCTTTTTTCCTTCTTTCCCTCCTTCCTTCCTCCCTCCCTCCCTCCCTCCCTCCTTTCTTTCCTTCTTGCCTTCTTTCCTTCTTTGCTTCTTTCTTTCTTCCTTCCTTCCTTCCCTCCTTTCCTTCTTTATTTCCTCATACTTCTACTAATTCTCTCTACTTTTTCTCCCTTTTATTCTGAGCCGTGTGGATGAAAGGCTCTTGGTGCTCCAGCCAGGAGTCAGGGCTCTGCCTCTGAGGTAGGAGAGCCAACTTCAGGACACTGGTCAACAAGAGACCTCCCAGCTCCACATAATATCAAACGGCGAAAATCTCCCAGAGACCTCCATCTTAACACCAGCACCCAGCTTCACTCAACGACCAGCAAGCCACAGTGCTGCACAACCTATGCCAAACAACTAGCAAAACAGGAACACAACCCCACCCATTAGCAGAGAGGCTGCCTAAAATCATAATAAGGCCACAGACGCCCCAAAACACACCACCAGACGTGAACCGGCCCACTAGAGAGACAAGATCCAGCCTCATGCACCAGAACACAGGCACTAGTCCCCTCCACCAGGAAGCCTACACAACCCACTGAACCAACCTTAGCCACTGGAGACAGACATCAAAAACAGCGGGAACTACGAACCTGCAGTCTGCCAAAAGGAGACCCCAAACACAGTAAGATAAGCAAAATGAGAAGACAGAAAAACACACAGCAGATAAAGGAGCAAGATAAAAATGCACCAGACCTAACAAATGAAGAGGAAATTGGCAGTCTACCTGAAAAAGAATTCAGAATAATGATAGTAAGGATGATCCGAAATCTTGGAAATAGAATGGACAAAATGCAAGAAACAGTTAACAAGGACCTAGAAGAAATAAAGATGAAACAAGCAACGATGAACAACACAATAAATGAAATTAAAAATACTCTAGATGGGATCAATAGCAGAATAACTGAGGCAGAAGAACGGATAAGTGACCTGGAAGATAAAATAGTGGAAATAACTACTGCAGAGCAGGATAAAGAAAAAAGAATGAAAAGAACTGAGGACAGTCTCAGAGACCTCTTGGACAACATTAAACGCACCAACATTCGAATTATAGGGGTTCCAGAAGAAGAAGATACAAAGAAAGGGACTGAGAAAATATTTGAAGAGATTATAGTTGAAAACTTCCCTAATATGGGAAAGGAAATAGTTAATCAAGTCCAAGAAGCACAGAGAGTCCCATACAGGATAAATACAAGGAGAAATACACCAAGACATATTAATCAAACTGTCAAAAATTAAATACAAAGAAAGCATATTAAAAGCAGCAAGGGAAAAACAACAAATAACACATAAGGGAATCCCCATAAGGTTAACAGCTGATCTCTCAGCAGAATCCCTACAAGCCAGAAGGGAGTGGCAGGACATACTGAAAGTGATGAAGGAGAAAAACCTGCAGCCAAGACTATTCTACCCAGCAAGGATCTCATTCAGATTTGATGGAGAAATTAAAACCTTTACAGACAAGCAAAAGCTGAGAGAGTTCAGCACCACCAAACCAGCTTTACAACAAATGCTAAAGGAACTTCTCTAGACAAGAAACACAAGAGAAGGATAAGACCTACAATAACGAACCCAAAACAATTTAGAAAATGGGAATAGGAACATACATATCGATAATTACCTTAAATGTAAATGGACTAAATGCTCCCACCAAAAGACACAGATTGGCTGAATGGATACAAAAACAAGACCCTTATATATGCTGTCTACAAGAGACCCACTTCAGACCTAGAGACACATACAGACTGAAAGTAAGGGGATGGAAAAAGATATTCCATGCAAATGGAAACCAAAAGAAAGCTGGAGTAGCAATTCTCATATCAGACAAAATAGACTTTAAAATAAGGACTATTAAAAGAGACAAAGAAGGACACTACATAATGATCAAGGGATCGATCCAAGAAGAAGATATAACAATTGTAAATATTTATGCACCCAACATAGGAGCACCTCAATACATAAGGCAAATACTAAAAGCCATAAAAGGGGAAATCGACAGTAACACATTCATAGTAGGGGACTTAAACACCCCACTTTCACCCATGGACAGATCATCCAAAATGAAAATAAATAAGGAAACACAAGCTTTAAATGATACATTAAACAAGATGGACTTAATTGATATTTATAGGAGACTCCATCCAAAAACAACAGAATACACATTTTTCTCAAGTGCTCATGGAACATTCTCCAGGATAGATCATATCTTGGGTCACAAATCAAGCCTCGGTAAATTTAAGAAAATTGAAATTGTACAAATATCTTTTCTGACCACAACGCCATGAGACTAGATATCAATTACAGGAAAAGATCTGTAAAAAAATACAAACACATGGAGGCTAAACAATACACTACTTAATAATGAAGTGATCACTGAAGAAATCAAAGAGGAAATAAAAAAATACCTAGAAACAAATGACAATGGAGACACAACGACCCAAAACCTATGGGATGCAGCAAAAGCCGTTCTAAGGGGGAAGTTTATAGCAATACAAGCCCACCTTAAGAAGCAGGAAACATCTCAAATAAACAACCTAACCTTGCACCTCAAGCATTTAGAGAAGAACAAAAAACCCCAAAGCTAGCAGAAGGAAAGAAATCATAAAAATCAGATCAGAAATAAATGAAAAAAAATGAAGGAAACAATAGCAAAGATCAATAAAACTAAAAGCTGGTTCTTTGAGAAGATAAACAAAATAGATAAACCACTAGACAGACTCATCAAGAAAAAAAGGGAGAAGACTCAAATCAATAGAATTAGAAATGAAAAAGGAGAGGTAACAACTGACACTGCAGAAATAAAAAAGATCATGAGAGATTACTACAAGCAACTCTATGCCAATAACATGGACAATCTGGATGAAATGGACAAATTCTTAGAAATGCACAACCTGCCAAGACTGAATCAGGAAGAAATAGAAAATACGAACAGACCAATCACAAGCACTGAAATTGAAACTGTGATTAAAAATCTTCCAACAAACAAAAGCCCAGGACCAGATGGCTTCACAGGCGAATTCTATCAAACATTTAGAGAAGAGCTAACACCTATCCTTCTCAAACTCTTCCAAAATGTAGCAGAGGGAGGAACACTCCCAAATTCCTTCTACGAGGCCACCATCACCTTGATACCAAAACCAGACATGGTTGTCACAAAGAAAGAAAACTACAGGCCAATATCACTGATGAACACAGATGCAAAAATCCTCAACAAAATACTAGTAAACAGAATCCAACAGCACATTAAAGGGATCATACACCATGATCAAGTGGGGTTTATTCCAGGAATGCAAGGATTCTTCAATATACGTAAATCTATCAATGTGATAAACCATATTAACAAATTGAAGGAGAAAAACCATATGATCATCTCAATAGATGCAGAGAAAGCTTTTGACAAAATTCAACACCCATTTATGATAAAAAGCCTGCAGAAAGTAGGCGTAGAGGGAACTTTCCTCAACATAATAAAGGCCATATATGACAAGCCCACAGCAAACATCATCCTCAATGGTGAAAAACTGAAAGCATTTCCACTAAGATCAGGAACAAGACAAGGCTGCCCACTCTCACCACTCTTATTCAACATAGTTTTGGAAGTTTTAGCCACAGCAATCAGAGAAGAAAAGGAAATAAAAGGAATCCAAATCGGAAAAGAAGAAGTAAAGCTGTCACTGTTTGCAGATGACATGATACGATACATAGAGAATCCTAAAGATGCTACCAGAAAACTACTAGAGCTAATCAATGAATTTGGTAAAGTGGCAGGATACAAAATTAATCCACAGAAATCTCTGGCATTCCTATATACTAATGATGAAAAATCTGAAAGTGAAATCAAGAAAATACTCCCATTTACCATTGCAACAAAAAGAATAAAATATCTAGGAATAAACCTACCTAAGGAGACAAAAGACCTGTATGCAGAAAATTATAAGACACTGATGAAAGAAATTAAAGATGATACAAATAGATGGAGAGATATACCATGTTCTTGGATTGGAAGAATCAACATTGTGAAAATGACTCTACTACCCAAAGCAATCTACAGATTCAATGCAATCCCTATCAAACTACCACTGGCATTTTTCACAGAACTAGAACAAAAAATTTCACAATTTGTATGGAAACACAAAAGACCCCGAATAGCCAAAGCAATCTTGAGAACGAAAAAAGGAGCTGGAGGAATCAGGCTCCCTGACTTCAGACTATACTACAAAGCTACAGTAATCAAGACAGTATGGTCCTGGCACAAAAACAGAAATATAGATCAATGGAACAGGATAGAAAGCCCAGAGATAAACCCATGCACATATGGGCACCTTATCTTTGACAAAGGTGGCAGGAATGTACAGTGGAGAAAGGACAGCCTCTTCAATAAGTGGTGCTGGGAAAACTGGACAGCTACATGTAAAAGTATGAGATTAGATCACTCCCTAACACCATACACAAAAATAAGCTCAAAATGGATTAAAGACCTAAATGTAAGGCCAGAAACTATCAAACTCTTAGAGGAAAACATAGGCAGAACACTGTATGACATAAATCACAGCAAGATCCTTTCTGACCCACCTCCTAGAGAAATGGAAATAAAAACAAAAATAAACAAATGGGACCTAATGAAACTTCAAAGCTTTTGCACAGCAAAGGAAACCATAAACAAGACCAAAAGACAACCCTCAGAATGGGAGAAAATATTTGCAAATGAAGCAACCGACAAAGGATTAATCTCCAAAATTTGCAAGCAGCTCATGTAGCTCAATAACAAAAAAACAAACAACCCAATCCAAAAATGGGCAGAAGACCTAAATAGACATTTCTCCAAAGAAGATATACAGACTGCCAACAAACACATGAAAGAATGCTCAACATCACTAATCATTAGAGAAATGCAAATCAAAACTACAATGAGATGTCATCTCACACCAGTCAGAATAGCCATCATCAAAATATCTAGAAACAATAAATGCTGGAGAGGGTGTGGAGAAAAGGGAACACTCTTGCACTGCTGGTGGGAATGTGAATTGGTTCAGCCACTATGGAGAACAGTATGGAGGTTCCTTAAAAAACTACAAATAGAACTACCATATGACACAGCAATCCCACTACTGGGCATATACCCTGAGAAAACCAAAATTCAAAAAGAGTCATGTACCAAAATGTTCACTGCAGCTCTATTTACAATACCCCGGAGATGGAAACAACCTAAGTGCCTATCATCGGATGAATCGATAAAGAAGATGTGGCACATATATACAATGGAATATTACTCAGCCATAAAAGGAAACGAAATTGAGCTATTTGTAATGAGGTGGATAGACCTAGAGTCTGTCATATAGAGCGAAGTAAGTCAGAAAGAAAAAGACAAATACCGTATGCTAACACGTATATATGGAATTTAAGAAAAAAAAATGTCATGAAGAACCTAGGGGTAAGGCAGGAATAAAGACGCAGACCTACTAGAGAACGGACTTGAGGTTATGGGGAGGGGGAAGGGTGAGCTGTGACAGGGCGAGAGAGAGTCATGGACATATACACACTAACA
Organism: Delphinus delphis; assembly: GCF_949987515.2. Classification (NCBI taxonomy): domain Eukaryota; kingdom Metazoa; phylum Chordata; class Mammalia; order Artiodactyla; family Delphinidae; genus Delphinus; species Delphinus delphis. The sequence continues at coordinate 9,741,577 of NC_082704.1, forward strand.
AACGTAGTAAGGTTGATAGCTAGTGGGAAGCAGCCGCATGGCACAGGGATATTGGCTCGGTGCTTTGTGACAGCCTGGAGGGGTGGGATAGGGAGGGTGGGAGGGAGGGAGACGCAAGAGAGAAGACATATGGGAACATATGTATATGTATAACTGATTCACTTTGTTATAAAGCAGAAACTAACACACCATTGTAAAGCAATTATACCCCAATAAAGATGTTAAAAAAAAAAAGAAGATGTGGTACATATATACAATGGAATATTACTCAGCCATAAAAAGAAATGAAATTGAGTTATTTCTAGTGAGGTGGATGGACCCAGAGTCTGTCATACAGAGTGAAGTAAGTCAGAAAGAGAAAGACAAATACCGTATGCTAACACATATATATGGAATTTAAGAAAAAAAAATGTCATGAAGAACCTAGGGGTAAGACAGGAATAAAGACACAGACCTACTAGAGAATGGACTTGAGGATATGGGGAGGGGGAAGGGTAAGCTGTGACAAAGCGAGAGAGAGGCATGGACATATATACACTACCAAACGTAAGGTAGATACTTAGTGGGAAGCAGCCGCATAGCACAGGGAGATCAGCTCGGTGCTTTGTGACCACCTAGAGGGGTGGGATAGGGAGGGTGGGAGGGAGATGCAAGAGGGAGGAGATACGGGGATATATGTATATGTATAGTTGATTCACTTTGTTATAAAGCAGAAACTAATACACCATTATAAATCAATTATACTCCAATAAAGATGTTAAAAAAAGGACATATATCCAAAGATAACAGTGACCAGTGCTAGAATAGAGTTCATAAAACAGGACTGGACCCCAGAGAGGGAAATGATGAAGTGTAGCTGGCAGGAATTTGGAAAAATAACCCCTTTTTACACAACTCAATCTCAAAAGCTGGCCTTCTCCCTTAGACTTTGCAAACAGGATTGATTTCATTCTCGCTCAACCTCCTGCCCCACTTGATTTCTTTCGCTTCCTTCAGCCTCTGTCCTTCCTGAAGCGGGCATAACATCCTTAAGCCGCCTGTCCCGTCACAGTTCTTCCTGGCATTTTCCCCTGCCACATTCCACTCATTGGCGAGCAGATTTGAAAACGGAGTGGGGATGGGGATTAGGTGACTTTTAAGATTCCTTCCGATTCTTAGAGCTGAAGATTCTCTGAGCAAAGTGCTTAGAGGCAGAGAGATTCTCAGGAGCAAATTGCAGAAATTAGCAAAGATCTACTCAGCACATCCATGAACTTGCCTTAAAACCTTCACCATTTTATATACAGCAGGATCCCAAGCTAGAGCTGCCAACAGCTTTCTCTTGCTTCTTTAACTGTGTTCAATTTTTAACCACTTTCAGAATTTAAAATGTGTGTTAGAATCCTACAAAGGGAGGCCGTCTTTATTTTCAAATGCAAATTTGATTCAAATCAAGGCCAAAGGCTTAAATAGTGAGCTAGAAATCAACCCTTGAGTTCAAAGCTGATTTTAAGTGCAGCAAAATGCCCTTGCTCTTGTCCAGCCATCGGTTTTCTACTCTAACTCTGCCATCTGAGGGCATTGAAAACGGAGACCAGAGGTGACAGTCTTTTCATTCTCTTCCAGGCCCCTATCTCTACCATGTTAACAACAGAATTGTTGGCAACTAGATAATGATTATCTAATTCTAAAACGTTATCTAAATCCAGTAATAGGATTAAAGATAATTCAGTCTTTCCAGCTTTAGGATTCCAGCCACATGTTAACCCCTAGCAAACCCCACTGGCCAGTGGCCATTTCCATGGACTCTTCTTTCATTTAAAACAGTACTGTCCCCCCCAGCAACAAAAGAAAAAATGAGATAAATTGGACCTTGTCAAATTTTAAAATCTTTTGTGCTTCTAAGAATACCATCAAGAAACTGAAAAGACAAACCACAGAATGGGGAAAAAATACTTACAAATCATATGTCTAATAAGGATATAGTATACAGAATGTATAAAGAATTCTTATAACTCAATAAGACAAAGACAAATAACACTATTGAAAAATGGGCGAAAAATCTGATTAGACATTTTCTCAAAGAAGATAAATAAATGGCCGATAAGTACATGGAGATGTCTGACATCATTAGTCATTCGGAAAATGCCAATCCAAACCACAATGACATACTATTTCACACATATTAGGAAGGCTATAATCAAAAAGACAGATAATTAAATGTGTTGCTGAGGACGTGGAGAAATGGGAACTGCCATACATTTCTGGTGGGACTGTAACACGGTGCTTCCACTTTGGAAAAGCTTGGCAATGCCTCGAAAAGTTAAACATAGACTTACCATATAACCCAGCGATTCCACTCCTAAATATATACTCAAGAGAAATGACAACGTATGTCCACACACAAACTTGTACGTGAATGTTCACAGCAGCATTATTCATGATAGCCAAAATGTGGAAAGAACCCAAATGGTCACCAGCTGATGAACAGATAAACAGAATGTGTTATATCCATACAATGGAATAGTATTCTGCCCAAAAAAGGAGTGAAGTACTGACACATGCCTCTACACAGATGAACCTTGAGAACATTATGCAAAGTCAAAGAAGTAAGACAGAAAGGTTCTATATTGCATGATTCCATTTATATGAAACACTTAGAATATTTATTCAGATAATCTAAAGAAACAAAGTAGATGAGTGGTCGCCTAGGGGCCAGGGGGAAAGGGAAGGGGAGGATGATGGATAATGAGTGCAGGGTTTATTTTTGGATTGATGAAAAGGTCCTGGAAACAGACTGTGCTGAGGGTTGCACAACTTTGTGAGTATACTGAAAACCACTGAACTGCATTCTTTAAATGAGTGGATTTTATGGTGTGTGAGTTATATGTCCATTTTTCTTTGCAAATTATAATTTTTAATTTAGTAAAGTATGGTTTTGAAACCCTTTATTATGTGAATAGTCAATCTATTCTTTTTTTTAACATCTTTATTGGAGTATAATTGCTTTACAATGGTGTGTTAGTTTCTGCTGTATAACAAAGTAAATCAGTTATACATATACATATGTTCCCATATCTCTTCCCTCTTGCACCTCCCTCCCTCCCCCCTCCCTATCCCACCCCTCTAGGTGGTCACAAACCACCTAGCTGATCTCCCTGTGCTATGCGGCTGCTTCCCACTAGCTATCTATTTTACATTTGGTAGTGTACATATGTCCATGCCACTCTCTCACTTCATGCCAGCTTACCCTTACCCCTCCCCGTGTCCTCAAGTCCATTCTGTACGTCTGCGTCTTTTATATGTCCATTTTTTTAGTGTAGAAAAATAGCAGCATACTTGAGTCAGAGGTCTATGAGGCAAACTGGACCAGGGCTGCTGACAATCTTCCCCCCATGACAGACAGACTCACATTCACACATGGTCAGCAGGAATTTATCAGGTACTTACTGTGACAGATTGATGCAAATCACAGAGAGGAGCAACACACTCCCTGATAAATTTTATTATTGGGGGCTGAGTTAGGTCCCTCAGCCATCTGCCTGGATCCTTCCAAACTGCCCAGCTACACATCCCAAGACCTCTCCAAATTCCCTGGCCTTCAGACACTCTGCACCGTTTTTCTTCTGTGAAAACTCCATCCATTTCTTCCCCATTGCCTCTGCTCATGCTATGCACTCCTCTCAAACTAACATGATCCAGCTTATCTTTTAAGCGACACCAGGAGCAAATTCTCTCTCTCCTATGAAGTAGTGTTTTGGTACCCAAAAAAGGACTCGATAAGTGTGTGCTGAGTGACTGAACAAATGAATGGCCTTAGATACTCATCCCTCTAAGTAGATTTGAAGAAATAAAAATCGCCATAGTTAGTGTAAGCCCTTGCTTAATTTCTCCAGGAGTTGTTGAAGCAGTACAGTGGATGATTAAGCAGGCCTGGGGTGAGGTTATATTCCCAGAAGGGGACTCCAATTCATATCTGAATTTATCATAGAAACAATCGAAAAGCATGGCCATTCTCAACTTCATATCCATTGGGACACACGTTAGAAGATGCTCACATACAGGGTCAGCTCCCAGAGGCTTAATCAAGGTTATGTAAGTTCCCACCATGTTCTTTCCCAATCAGGCAAGCATTTCAGAAGGCAAGGGAATGAGAGCAACATTTTCATAAGGATAACTTTGAACCGGGTCTAATTTATTAAAAACAGGAAATCACTGGGACTTCCCTGTCAGTCCAGTGGTTAAGACTACATGCTTCCAATGCAGGGGGTGCGGGTTTGATCCCTGGTCGGGGAACTAATATCCCACATGCCACGTGGTGTGGCCAAAAAAAAAAAAAAAAAAAAAAAAACAGGCCATCATTGACAAGCTTCAGACCCTTACTTATTAGTAGGAACAAATTACTTGCAATCCAACTCCCAACTGATTGTGACACACCAAGGTGTAGCCACACTGCAGATGAGGACCACTGGTGTATCAGGAAGTCACATTTCTGGAGAGGAGCCAGAACGGCAAACTTGTTTCAGAAACAACCACAAAGCACAAATGATATCTTGGTACAAGGAAATGCTTTCTAAAGTGCATGTACAAGGTAAGTTTAACAAATCACACAGAAGCCGACCCCATAAAACTATTTAATCTAGTGTTGGGTACAGTATGTCACAGAGCTTTCTCTCATCCGGCCTTAACCATGTCTGCTAGTGTTTGCTACAACAAACCAGAGGTCCAAAAGGGCTTCTCTGGGGACATTTGCCCAGGAATACTTGAGATGATTTTGTGGAAAGACGATCAATTGATGATAGTTTTTAAAATTTGATCCAAGGATAATTGTTTGCTGCTTTTTTTTTTCCTCTGAATGTTGTATTTCCCACTAGCAGGAATAAGCATTAACCATACATGCTATTTGTCTTTTTCGCTGCCTTCAAAGCAAAGTTTCTGCTTTCTTGAGCTGTCATCTCATCAGCATCAGCAGCTTCAGTCTGTGCCACAGTGTTATACAAGTCAGCCCCTCTCCCTTAAAAATTCATGAACCCCCTGTTTGCACAGAACTTGTCATCCTTTGATACTTCGAGACTTGTTTCACAAGTTTGAAAAGCCTCAAAGCTCTGGCTTGACGATGGCCGAAGTTAAAGGTACACCAGCCTGAGTCTGATCCCAGATCCACAATGTGAAAACTATTTCTACAATGGCCTTGTAATGGGGGATTGCAACCATCATTAGAGCCCTGCTTTTTTCCCTTTTATCGTCAGTTAAAGATTGAATATTTAACGATAATGAAGTAATAGGAGTAATCCTTGTAGAAACAAACATAGCACAGTTCACTCCTCCAAATGGTGATATCATTATATCTTAAATCCAACAAAAGTACTACCAGCTGCATCTCTGATGATCACTCTTCGACTACTACCACATGCAAGGTACTAAAGTATGAATTAAAAACCTACACATCCTAATTTACTTATATTTATGGAATACAAAATAATGTTTCATGTACATCTTACATACTCTTATGTAATATATAAAGTTAAATACATAAGACTTAAAATGCTTTCATATTGTTCAAAGACAAATTTCTCCCTTGCAAGTACTATGGCATCTGATTCCTCTCTCTTCTTTCTATCTTAACTACACTTGGTAATTAGCTACTGAAGCATCTCCACAGAAAAATGCTCTCTTACAAGTCGGAGGAAAGATTGTTCTGAATTTCTTACATTTTTCTGCTCTTCTCTATGTTGTTTTCTCTCACTTGAATTTCACCCAGTATGCTTTCAAAGCCTTTTTTGATTATTCCCCCTCAATTATTGCCCTTTACAAAGTATAACATTTCTGTGATTCTAAATAAAAGTTCCTAATGTTAGTTTTCTCAGTTGACTTTATGAAACAGATGTCTGTGAGCATTCATCCCTTCTGCTTTTTACTGTACCCCATCTAAAGGTTTTCAAATTGTTTGCATATTTTGAGGTATGAACTGTGCGGAAGATGGTATTTCTGCCTCCTTTTCCTTCAAATGATGGAGAAAGGGCCAAAGGAGGATTAGAATGGCTATATTTGCTCAAGAAATCAGGCAAGCACATCATGCCAGGATGACATAAATCAATGAGGTCTGGATTTGTGAAGTGTCTCAAGTTACTCTCTAAAGAGGACGACTTTGAAAAAACAAAGAAAACATTTTGTTAGGAATCTTTCCCTTGGTTTCCTAGACCTTAATATGATTTGGATTTATCTCTGGCCATTTATTTAACAACCCAATAAGTAGCAATTGACGGCTTCCTATGTGTAAATCCCCCACTGTAGGGGACACAGATAATTAAAACGTGAGCCCTGTCACTAAAAAGCTTGGTGTAAAGAGCAGGTATAGAGAGGATTAAATGAGTTTACCTACATAAATCTCGGAATGGTTCCCGGCACTTACTAAGGGCTGGACACATGTTGCTATATATATTTTAAAAAAGAACAGATACAGATAAAAATGACTCTAATACAAAGCAAAATTTCCTAACTAGAGACACACATTGTCGATGGAGAATTGGAAAAGAAGAGATTCATTCTGGCTGGCTCTTTCTGGCAAGGCACTGTGGATGTTTTAGCATTTAAGTGGAGCTTTAAAGTGTAGGTAGGCCTTCCTGTGAAACCCATGTTAGAAGAGTAGAGAACAGGATTCAGTGGTGACAGCACCGTTTGACTGCAGGGGTGAAGCTGACCCTGAAATGCTGGAGCTCTGACCCACCCACTGCAACTACAGGAGCCCCACCTTGGCTGTTGTAGTTATTGAGGTTCCATCTAAGTTTTCCTTTGCATCAAAGATTCTGCTGTTAGACTCACAGACATAGAGATCAGACTTGTGGTTGCCAAGGGGGAGAGGGGCAGGGAGAGGGATGGACTGGGAGTTTGGGGTTGGTAGATGCAAACTATTACATGTAGAATGGATAAACAACAAGGTCCTACTGTATAGCACAGGGAACTGTATCCAATCTCCTGGGATAAACCATAATGGAAAAGAATACATATATATAAAAAGAATGTATATATGTGTATAACTGAGTCACTTTGCTGTACAGCAGAAATTAACACAACATTGTAAATCAACTATACTTCAATAAAAAAATGAGGATTAAAAAAAGAAGGTTCTGCTGTTAAAATGAAGTATGAAAACCCCTGGAAAAGATTATCTTAAAGGGCCTTTCCAGCACTAACCTTGTATGAATCACAGAAGAGATGGGGCATGACTATAAAAAGAAAGACTTTGCTTTACCAAACTTATCAGCAGAAGGGGTGAGCACAGGAAACTAACATTCACTGAGCATTTACTATGTACCTAGGGTGTTGCACATTGCAAACAGCAAACCTATTCAGGTAGATACTGTATTATCCTCATTTTATAGGCAAGAAGACCAAGATTAGAGCAGTTAAATAACTTTCCCAAAGGTATGCTGCTAAGAAAGTGGCAGAGAAAGGATTTAAAGCCAGGGAGTGCGGTGCCAAAGGGCAAACTCCTGTCAACCATTCCATGCCTCCGTAAGGCACAGCAGAGCTCACATGTTCAGAGGAAGGCTGAAAACAGACACACCTATGCCAACCAGGTTGTCACAGCCATTTTTGGAACAAACACTTTAGAACCATCTCAAAGATTGGAAGCACTTTCTTCTGAATGTCGTCAATTTTGGCAAATCCTTGCTGTCAGAGGTTGGTGATTTTTGAAAACAGCCGAAAGTTGACTGGGAATCAGGTCTTGTGAAAAAGTGCACGATGAAACTTGGCAATGCCAAGCTGAGGCAGTGTATGAGTCAGCTCTGAAGTAGGGTCCCAAAGACAACTATACACAGCGTTGGAAAGCACACCTGGGCACCCAAGGTGATTATTTTGAAAGACAGATCTCTTGCTGTGTAAACTCTCGTGTGCGCTTTCGGGTTGTTTTTTTTTACAGGTTTCAGCAGCATGCCATGAAGGAACAAAACAACCCAGAGACCTGCTTTCACTTCTCCGCTCTGCCTCTCAGCCACTGAATAGACACGGTCAAGTCCCTTAACATCTCTGAACATCAGTTTTCTATTGAACAGAGACAGTAAAACCCAACGTGAAAGGCTGTTTTGGGAACGATAAAAGAAAAAAATGTATAAAGCTGTCAGCATCATGCCTGAACCCAAATGGGCACTCCAAAAAGGGCAACTATTATTGTTTTGAACCATGGATTAAATATTGTCTGCAGATTGGGGAGTTTGAGACGGTTTCGTTCAAACCAGATATGTTTTCGAGTTTTTCCCCGACTGCACTGAGCAGTGTATTCTCACATGGCATGGCACGTTGAGGTACGGATAGTAAGAAAGGAGGGCATTTCGAAAACTAATCAGGCTCCTCGAAAACATTTCTTGAAAATGCAATCCATCACTACAGTATTTAACTCATTCGGCCTGCTAATAAACACTCTTCTAGTATCTTGGAAAGCAATGGTTTAGAGAGAAATTTTCTGACCACAATAGTTGCATGTCTTTCACAGCAGCTCTTTCAAAAAACGCTACAAAGTTTGTATGTTGGTGATGAGAAAGCAGGTGAACCAGGAAAGAAATGTAAAGCTTTGTGCATAAAGCTTGTTTTCCATGACATGGGAGGTCTGCTTTTGAAAGCAAGCAAAGTGTTCACTTATTAAGAAAAACCAGTTCTTTGGGCTCCTGCTAAGTGTTTTGGGGGCTCAGCAATTATCCAAAACTCCGATTACAGTTCAAACCTCCCTCCCACCCCCTCCCCCAGCTCCCTGAAAACAGGAAATCTGACTGTGCCTGCATGATGCCTCCATCCTCACAACCTTGTTGCGAGTTGGGCCGAATATTATGGGAAACGAGTCTCAAAAGAGAAAAGCTGAAGGCAGGTGCAGGAACAAGACGCCCGCTCCTCGGAGAGGGCCTTAGGTAAGTAGCTACAAGAGTTGTACGTGCCAATCAAAGACGGGCAAGGGTCAAGCTCCCTTTTGTGCACAAACAAAGACTAATTGCATGTTCATAGCTGTAGAGTCTGCGGGCACTAATTCGAGAGAGGAACTATAAAAACCTTGGACTCCCGCCTCCTGACAGCAGCCAAGGCAAAGCAGAGGGCTCCAGGAGCCCAGTGGATGTCAAGCAGCTGGGCCTCTCCCTGCCTTCTCCACAGCAACCGGGGGCTCCCACGTGGCTGCCATTTCAGAAATGAAAATAAGCCATTTTGTGGAAACTGAAAGGATAGCTGTGTTGTACATAACGCCAAGCCAATGAGCAGCAATGGAAAGGCTCCGAGCCACTTAGCTTCCTTTGAAACACAATGCCCAATACTGTTGGCCTTGCTTTTTCACTGAATTGACCAAATTAGCTGGCTCTTTTGACATCTTGTAGACATGACTGGTCAGTGCAAGTTGTCCTTTTCTTACGTTCGAAAACAAAGATCTGTTAAGGTGGTTTGGTCCTGTAAGGAACCATTTTGAATCAAGTTACTATTAAGGCCAAGCAACTGGAGCAGCCCGCGTTTGAGTTTATTATTAATAGCAGCTTACATTCATAGAACACTGTCGCGTTGCCCAAACACTGTCACTCATTCAGTCTCTAAACACTGATGGGTACTCCTGCTGTGAGCAAGGCGCTGTGCTTGGCTCTCTGGAGAAAATAAACACGTGAGGCAAACAGGAGCCCTGCTTATTAAGCAGGGTGGACCTGACTGAGCCCATTCCTCAACCAAAGAGATTCAGAACCAAAGCTGTGAAGTGACTTGCCTGGATCACAACTCCTTTCAGTGACAAAGCCAGGAGAGAATAGAGGCCCTCAGGCCCCTGCTCAGCGCAGAGCCTACTGCACCACCCTGCCTTTCCATCGGCGGGTGTAAGGAGCCCCCCAGCTGAGGGCAGTGAGTGTGTAGAGTCCAGGGGTCTTCAAGCCTGTACTCGTTCTCAATTAAAAACAAAACTAACCTCTCTTTCGCTGAACTCCCATACATAAAGCAGACGAAAGTGGAGTTGCTCTGGGGGAAGTGGGGACAGGGACACTGGTGTAGCAGAGCCCAGCTCTTCCACCGACAAGCTGTGTGACCTTGACAATCAATCTCTAGGCCTTAGTTTCCCCATCGACACAAGGAGGGAGTTGGGCTCACTAAGATATGTGAGTCCTAAAGACCCAGGGGGAACTTGTTACAACTTACGAATGATCACCTTGTTACGAATTATCATTCCCAGGGGAGAAGGCCTAAGAGTCTGCATAGTAACAAGCTCCCTAGAAGATTCTGCTTCACAGCCAAGATCAGAAGCCCTGCAGGAGATAACTTCCAGGGTCTGGGCTGGCCTATGAGAGCCCACACACAAGAAAATGCCATGTAAATTCTGGGGTAGAACTCAAATGAGAAGGAGGCTGAAGCTGCTTCTTTGTTTATTCATTCACGCATTCCACAAACGTTCTGAACCTTTCTCTCTTTGCTGATTTCTGCACAGGGTACCAGAAACACAAACGCGACTAGTATAGAGTACTTGTCCTACAAGAATCTCAAAGTTCATTAGTAGAGACAGGTGTGTAAAGAGAGCAGCACAATGAAAGTGGTAGTTGCTTTAACAAGGAGAGGACAAGTGCTTTGGGAACACAGGGGAGAGAACCTTAAGTACACACAGGTAGGGCTACATCTACAGGCTACATCACGAAGTAGTGAGGAAGAAGAGGCTATCCACCGTGATCAGCGATAGCCAAGAGGCTGAACTTTATTCTGCAAGCAATGGTGGGCCATTGGAGGGTTTTAGGCAAAAGAACACGATCCAGCTGAGGGTTGGAAAAGATGTTCTGTCTGCTGGGTGGAGAATGGGATGGAAGGAGCCAGAGCAAACAGGAAGACCAGCAAAGAGAAAGATGCCAGTAGAATACACGAGAGACCACTGGGCCTGAACTCGAGCATCGCTGCTTGACCGCTGTATATCCTAGAGCAGCGCAGGGCACGTGGAAGTGCTGGATAAATGAAATTATGTCAGGCACTGTTCCAAGCATCTTATGTACTGTCTTCCTTAATTCCTTTAACAACCCTACAAGGTAGGTACCATTATTATCATAACGCTTCTTATTTTACAGCTGAAGAAACTCTGCCACGGAGAAGCTAAGAAACTTGTCCAAGTCACACAGTAACAAATTAGTACAGGTGGGATTTGAACCTGGGCAACCTGACTCCAAAAGCCATGCTCTTACTCTCTACTCGGCTGACTCTCTAATAAGTTCTGGGCAATTCATGTGGGAGGGCGGGAGGAAGAACGGAGGAAAGGGTGGACGGGTGCGAGGGCAGCAGGATAAGCAGCTGCTGGATACAGAGGGGGATGGAGAAGAAAGAGTCAAGGATGGCGCCGAGTTTTCTTGCTTAGATAGCTGGGTATACACTGGGTGAGTACGCCCATGCATCTTCTTGATGAGGCAGAAGCCAAGAAGACTCAATGCTATAATCCCGGGCCCTGGGAATTTGACGACAGGGCAGTAAAGGAGTAAAGTAAGGCAGTGCAGAGAATGTGAAAAGGGTGGCGTTGCCCTCAGGTTTTTGCTCTAGCAGTGCCCAGTTGTCAGGGATGGAGGGAGCGCAAGGCAAGAGATGATGGCAACAATATTACAAAACTTACTCTGGTTTCAGGCTTCTGAAAATGAGCTCAAGTAAGAACTGTGCTAGAAACACATATGGGGTGGGAGCCAGAGAGAATGTATAATGGTATATGCTACTTCCTTAAAGCTCCACCAACACTTTGCTCTCCCCCGCCAAGGCACTACTTAGGTGTTCTGGAGAGTTCCCTGGTGGTGCGTACCTAAGTGATTATGTCGCAAGTCAAGGGGGAGTGGAGCAAAGTCTACCTGTTTACAAGTGAAGCAAATGCTAGTTTGCAACACTTGGCTTGGAAAGTCAGCTTTCCCACTGTTCTCAATCTTCAGACCTTAAGGTAAATAAATATGGACACTGATCTGTAGGCAGGGGCTGGGATTCGGCGCAGAGGAAGTCCAGCTTTAAGGCCACTTCTTAAAGTTTAGCAAGCATCAGAACCCGTGAAGGGCTGGTTAAAACACAGCATGCTCGGCCCCACTGCCAGGGGCTCTGATTCAATAGGTTTGGAGTGAGTCACGTTTCTAACAAGTTCCTAGGTGATGCTGATGGTCCTGGGACCACTCTTTGAGAACCACTGACTGGAGCAGCAGTTATTAAACTTTTTGCTCCTTCACATTCTGAGCAAATATTGATGATTTCAAAGGGGCTTTGTTAGTGTGGGTTGGGTCTATTTGTACTATATTAGAAACTAAAATGGAAATTTAAAATACATTTGTGTATTAATTCACTTAAAATAACAATATCAGTTTTCTGTATACAACGTTATATTTCCCCTTCTCTATACCCTACACTGCGCTCACCACCAAACATTTAGTTGATCTCCTCTCCCATTTCACCTTCTCCCTCCCTGCTCCACAACCCCTTCCCGTCCCGTCCCGTGACCACTACTCTGTGTTCTGTACCTACATGTTTGTTTTTGTTTGGGTTTGGCTCATTCATTTATTTTGTGTTGTTTGTTTGGTTTTTATATTCCACATAGGAGTGAAATCATATGGTATTTGTCTTTCTCTGTCTGACTTATTTCACTTAGCAAAATACCCTCTAAGTCCATCCATATGGTCACAAATGGCAAGATTTCATCTTTTTATGACTGAGTAGTATTCCGTTGTGTGTGTGCGTGTGTGTGTGTGCATGTGTGTGTGTGTGTGTATCACATCTTCTTTATCCAGTCATCTGTTGATGGGTGCTTAGGTTGTTTCCATATCTTGGCTATTATAAGTATGCCACAATGAACATAGTGGTGCATATATCTTTTTGAATTAGTGTTTTCATATCCTTTGGATAAATACCCAGAGGTGGGATATCTGGCTCACATGGTAGTTCTAAATTTTCTGAGGAACCTCCATACTGTTCTCCACAGTGGCTGCACCGTTTACATTCCCACTAACAGTGCACGAGGGTTCCCTTTTCTCCACATCCTCACCAGCATTTGTTATTTGTGTTCTTTTTGATGATAGCCATTCTAGCAGTGTGAGGTGGTATCTCATTGTGGTTTTGGTTTGCATTTCCCTAATGATTAGTTATGTTGAGCACCCTTTCATGTGCCTGTTGGCCATTTGTATTTCTTCTCTGGAAAAATGTCTATTCAGCTCCCCTGCCCAGTTTTTAATTGAGTTATTTTCTGTTGTTGCTAAGTTGTATGAGTTATTTGTATATTTTGGATATTAACCCCTTATTGGATATATGACGTGCAAATATTTTCTCCCATTCTGTAGGTTGCCTTTTCTTTTATTGTTTCTGTTTCTGCACAGAAGCTTTTTAGTTTGATGTCCTCCCACTTGTTGATTTTTGCTTTTGTTGCTTGCACTTTTGGTGTCATATCCCCAAAATCATTCCCAAGACCAATGTCAAGGAGGTTTTCCTCTATGTTTTCTTCTAAGAGTTTTATAGTCTTACATTTAAGTCTTTAATCCATTTTGAGTTAATTTTTGTGAGTGGTATAAGATAGAGGTCCAATTTCATTCTTTTGCATGTTAACATCTAGCTTTTCCAGCATCATTTATTGAAGAGACTATCCTTGCCCCATTGAGTATTCTTGGCTCCCTTGAAAATATTAGTTGGCCGTTTATGTGTGGGTTTATTTCTGGCTCTCTATTCTGTTCCATTGGTCTATGTGTCTGTTTTTATGCCAGTACCATACTGTTTTGATTACTATAGCTCTGTAATATAGTTTGAAATCAGGACGTGTGATGCCTCCAGCTTTGTTTCTCTCTCTCAGGAATGCCTTGGGTATTCAGGGTCTCTTGTGGTCCATATAAATTGTAGGATTGTTTTTTCTAATTTCTGTGAAAAAATGCCATTAGAATTTTGATAGTGATTGTATTGAATCTGTAGATGGCTTTGGCTAAGTGTGGAATTTTAACAATATTAATTCCTTCTATCCATGAACACAGGATATCTTTTCATTTATTTGTGTTTTCTTCAACTTCTTTCATCAATACCTTGTAATATTTAGTGTACAGACCTTTCACCTCCTTGGTTAAATTTATTCCTAAGTATTTTATTATTATTGATGCTGTTTATGGGACTATTTTCTTTCTTCTTCAGAACAGTTTGTTGTTACACTTGATTCTGGCTTCAATCTGTTGCAAAATGTTGTTATCATTCTATGTATATAAAGAAAATCCAGTCTCACACAAACATGTTTTGGAAAAAGAAGCAGCATTTTACTTGTCTTTTGAGATAATTGTGGATAGTCTTCTTTGATATTAAGCCAAAACTCAGCAAGTGATAGTTTCTTTTTTTAATTTAATTTAATTTTTTATTTTTTAATTGAAGTATAGTTGATTTACAATGTTGTGTTAATTTCTGCTGTACAGCAAGCAAGTGATAGTTTCTTAAAGGTGATCTGCAATGTGGAGTTTGGAACAATATCAATGAACTTTACATACTCTGTTACACCAAAGTCCATTGATCTATCTTGTGTTTTGCATTGATCTTTGACTCATGCATGATGTCAAAATATCATGCATTGATCATTTCAAAAGTACTCATTTCTGAGTTGTGAAGATCTTCCAAATATTTATACTTTAAATTATACAACATTTAAAAAATCACATTTGTTAATATCATCACCAGTAGCATTATAAAACTCTTTTAACTACTGGGAAACTGCCAAGCTCACAGCAGTGGACACAAGTTTTCTAAAATTCTAATTTTGTTTGCAAGCTCAAATTCCACCATGGGTGACAAATACTGTCAGCTGTTTTCCTTGTAGTGACAGGCTTACTTTGTTCATTTTTGAGAAAATATCTGTGAAATACCCAAGTCTGAATAACCATAATTTTTTCATCAGTTGTCTTTTTAAGTAAAAAAGTGGTCTTCCGTTTTTAAAAGAGTGGCTAGTTCAGCATGCAATTCAAACAATCACACAAGTGCTTCTCCTCAAGACAACCAATGGACTTAAGTGTGTGGCAGAAGTGATTTATGTATACAAGTACTTAAGAGTCAAGATTTAATAAAATTAATGTGCTTTTGTGGGTTTTTTTGTAGTACGCAGGCATCTCACTGCTGTGGCCTCTCCCGTTGCGGAGCACAGGCTCCGGACGCGCAGGCTCAGTGGCCATGGCCCACGGGCCCAGCCACTCCGCAGCATGTGGGATCCTCCCGGACTGGGGCACGAACCCGTGTCCCCTGCATCGGCAGGTGGACTCTCAACCACTGTGCCACCAGGGAAGCCCCTAATGTTTATTTTTTAACTGCTTCTTCAAGGACATTCTTAAGTGAAACTGGCTTTTGTGTGTGTGTGTGAGTGCTTGGCGGTGAAGTGTACAGTGACTGCTAGTACAGCTTGGTGCCACTGCCTTGATCCATGCTAACATGCCAGAAATGTTATCCACGTTTGCTTCTGCACCTTCCGTGCAAATGTCAACACAGTGAAAAAGGCATGTAATGTCTTAGTGTTATTAGAAAAATAGTTTTGGCCTCACAAACTCCCTTGAAGGGTCTTGGAAACCATGGACCATGTTGGCAGAACCGCTGGTCAAGAGCATCCTACATCCAAAGTTTTATCTCATTCACTCACTCACTCAAAAACAATCATTAAATACCTGCTGTGTTCTAGCACTCTCCCCCCAACACACACAGCTTAGGTATATTTTCTAACATTACAATCTGCTATCCAGATCACATTGAGGGGCTAAACCTAAAACACAGCTCCTCCAAACTTGTAAGGTGGGGTCCACTTAGGAGATCACAAGGGATGGTATTTCCCAGTGCAGGCTTCTTTGTCCAGACCCAATATAGTCTCATGCCATTTCACACTCACTCAAAGATATCATGCTACTACCTAGGTACACTGTATAAGCATTAGCAAGTCAGCCTATAAGGACAAATGTCTCTAGAGCCATCCACAATTACAGATTTAATGACTTCTAGGAAGGTGAGTGGAATAAGCCACAACCCTAACATTCTGCTCTGCCTTGCTTTATTTGATAAAGTAAGTCTATATACTTTGTATATATTTATTTATTTATATATTTATATATACAATATATATACTAGTATGTATTTTATATATGCCATATAGACTTCCATATACAGTATTAAATCATCAAAAAAAGGGCTTCCCTGGTGGCGCAGTGGTTGAGAGTCCACCTGCCGATGCACGGGACACAGGTTCGTGCCCCGGTCCTGGAAGATCCCACATGCTGCGGAGCGGCTGGGCCCGTGAGCCATGGCCGCTGAGCCTGCAGGTCCGGAGCTTGTGCTCCGCAACGGAAGAGGCCACAACAGTGAGAGGCCCGCGTACCGCAAAAAAAAAAAAAAAAGTAATATTTTTATAGCAATTACAGATGTCAGTCACCACACAATATTAACATTTTTCTTTGAAAACAGTACATAGTAAGTACTATATAACTGTTGTAAAATAAAATACCTTAGGCACTAATCTAAGGACAAAGCTCAGTTTAATCTCAGTCTTCTGAGGCAGATTTGGCATAAAAGCCTATTCGTTGCAATTAAGAATGAATAAGAAAATAAACAGCTGCAGCTGGATTTTTCAATTAGTGTGGTACAAGGCTTAAAACCTATAGAGTAGAAGTTGCAGCCAGTCTTCGCTCTAAGAAATACACCTACAAATTCCAGAGTCTTCTAAAGGCTTGATGACAGGCCTTCTATACTTGCTTCTGTTCTAAAATTTTTATTTCATTAGATATTCCCCTTCCATCCTCTTTTCCTCCCTCTCCATCTGATGCAGCTTCACAAAGACCCTCCAACTAGTTATATTACACTTATAGTAAATTACATTACTTTCAACGAAGGGTTGGTTTTTTTCTATTAGTGCAGATGTAAAGTGCATCTTTGCACATTGTTAATACTCTCATTATTGATACCTAAAGCATCATTAAAATAAGTGGGAAACCTTTAAGTACAAATCCAGGAAATTCTATTCTCTGGGGCAGAGTGCCAGGGTCCATTTGTTCCAGAGGGGGATAAATGCTGAAAGTTGCAAGGTATCATCAAAAGTTTACTTACATTCATTGTCGGCTTGCTTCCCACACAAATATATTCTGTTTAAAATGTATAGTCAAGCCAGTCCTTCTCACGCTGTTTGCAGTAAAATGTGGCTTACCACATCTCTCTGAGGAACCCCTGACAAATAGGCTCTTGTTGTCCAACTTTCACTCTACTGAGGGTAATGATTCAGTGGTTCAGAAGGTTAATTCCTGGAGATAGTGTTGTCTTTGGCTTGAACAGATGTTGGTAGTGCTTTAATGTGGTTATCAAACTAGGCTGCCCTTCATTCTTTGCTCTTGGGAGCCTGAGGCATTGTTCCACAAGACATTCCAGCCCCCGTCTATGGAGATCCAGCAGAGCTGAACATACCACAGCATTACTCCTGCCAGCACAGGCTCCTCTGGGGTCACTGTGGATACTGACAATATACAGCACTGAAACTGATAATAACAGACTTGATCTTTTAAAGGTCTGTAAATATTTGTAAGTGCATAAAGATTTAGAATGTCTTTTGATGCCCCGATTCAAACTCTGTAAAACTACTCTCATTAGCTGTTCAAATACCTCAATAGATCTATGGTCTGGCCTCTCAATAGTTTACCACATACCCTAATATCTTTTGGCCATATCAATCTCCAAAATGTCTGCAATAATTGCTTGTATAATTAGGATGTATAATTGGGATGTTCACGCCCATCAAGTGGAATCAACATTGGGCAAGAGTTCAAATACCCAACATGTTCAATTTTGCTGGTGCTCGTTTATAATGAGAAATCCACTGTCATCAGCCTAGGAGAGATTATTTTCACCAAAGCACAGATTCCTATTTTTCTGGCAAATTGCTATCAATACAACACCATTGAAATGGCGGCATCCCAATAGCACAGTGCTGTTTCAAAATCAAACTGTGGTGGTTGACAACTTATTATGTGTCCAAGCACTGCATAGGAAGAAATACAAGAATGTTCTGCTCTGACGGAATTTAGTCATGCTGAGGAGCTCAGAGTCACATCCAGAAACAATTCAAGAACAATCAGTACCAGGAGGAAGATGACTTAGTGCCATAATGAACGGTATAGTTCTGGACAACAAATGCCTCAGGATGCCAGGAAGGAGAGAAAGTGATGACAACAGTGACTGATATTGATGTTCAGTACAACTTAATTGAGGTCTTCCTCTGAGCCGGACCCAAGTTAGGTGCTGGGGATACAAAGATGAATAAGACAGAGTCGTCCTCAAGGAGCTTGCAGTGCAGGGGAGACCTGGAAACAGCTCATTTCAACATGACAGATAAGGGTTAAATAGAGGGCTGTACAAAATTCTGGGGAAGCCCAAAGCAAGGAGGACCAACCCAAGGAGGAAGTCAGGAGAATTCTCACAGAGAAGTATGCATCATGCAGGGCTTTGAAACTCAAGTAAGAGTTCTTCAGGGTAATGAGGGGAGGGAATGACTGGCAGAGGGGCTCAGAGGTGCGAAGCCTACTTAGGCTTCTTAGGAAAGTGAGAGACTTAGAGTAACTGGAAGTAGTTACTCTATGCATTTAAACAGACAAGGTAAATGAGGTTAGAAGAGATTAACTCTTGTGTCCTAAGGTCCCACAGCTGGGAAATGATAAAGAGAGGGCTCAAGTCCACATCCACCTGACTCCTCTGTGATGCTCTCAGTCAGCATCCTGCCTTCGCAAAGATTTGGAAACAAGTACAACTCAATTCAGGGCATCCATAAAATCTCTGAGCGGTATAAATTGGTAATAAATTCACTTCCATATAAGATACAAACAACCTGAAAAATCCCAGAGCAAGGGAATCTACTTAAGATTTAGCATATTTAATTTCAGAAATGCTAACTTCCAACATTTTCTGCTTTTTTTTTTTTTTTTTTTGGCTGCACCACATGGCATATAAAATCTTAGTTCCCCGACCAGGGATCAAACCCACGCCCCTTATAGTGGAAGGGCAGAGTCTTAACTACTGGACTGCCAGGGAAGTCCCACTTTCAACATTTATAACATCATTTTGGATACCTTTGGATATGGCCAAAGGAAAAGATAATATATACCTGAAAAGGAGAAGGAAATGAGAAGAACTGAATCATTAACAATTTTTTTTAAAAAAAACTGTAAGGACTTGAGGAACACCCTGTATCAAGATGGGACCTCAGCAAACTAATTTGTCAAGCAAGCCTCCTCCTTTCTCTGAGCCTTGGTTTCCTCACTTGTAAATCAAGTAGGCTAAACTTACTGGAAACACACACAAAAAAATTCTTATTAGACAGATGACATAAAACTGAGAAGAAACACTGAATGAGAGAATAAACTTCTCTAGGGAAAGGGCAGAAAGGGTCTTAGTTTTTCCTTCAAAAAGTGGAGGGATTGTAAAGCAATTATACCCCAATAAAGATGTTAAAAAAAAAAAGTGGAGGGATTATACAGAATGGATAAACAACAAGGTCCTACTATATAGCACAGAGAACTATATTCAATATCCTGTGATAAACCATAGCAGAAAAAAGAATATGTGTGTATATATATATATATATATATATATATATAAAACTGAATCACTTTGCTGTACAGCAGAAACTAACACAAAATTGTAAATCAACTATACTTCAATAAAATATTTTTTAACATCTTTATTGGAGTATAATTGCTTTACAATGGTGTGTTAGTTTCTGCTTTATAACAAAGTGAATCAGTTATACATATACATATGTTCCCATATCTCATCCCTCTTGCGTCTCCCTCCCTCCCACCCTCCCTATCCCACCCCTCTAGGTGGTCACAAAGCACCGAGCTTATCTCCCTGTGCTATGCGGCTGCTTCCCACTAGCTATCTCTTTTACGTTTGGTAGTGTATATATGTCCATGCCACTCTCTCACTTTGTCACAGCTTACCCTTCCCCCTCCCCATATCCTCAAGTCCATGCTCTAGTAGGTCTGTGTCTTTATTCCCGTCTTACCCTTAGGTACTTCATGACCTTTTTTTTTTCTTTTTCCTTAGATTCCATACATATGTGTTAGCATACGGTATTTGTTTTCCTCTTTCTGACTTACTTCACTCTGTATGACAGACTCTAGGTCCATCTACCTCACTACAAATAACTCAATTTCGTTTCCTTTTATGGCTGAGTAATATTCCATTGTATATATGTGCCACATCTTCTTTATCCATTCATCTGTTGATGGACACTTAGGTTGCTTCCATGTCCTGGCTACTGTAAATAGAACTGCAATGAACATTGTGGTACATGACTCTTTCTGAATTATGGTTTTCTCAGGGTATATGCCCAGTAGTGGGATTGCTGGGTCGTATGGTAGTTCTATTTGTAGTTTTTTAAGGAACCTCCATACTGTTCTCCATTGTGGCTGTATCAATTTACATTCCTACAAACAGTGCACGATGGTTCCCTTTTCTCCACACCCTCTCCAGCATTTATTGTTTGTAGATTTTTGATGATGGCCATTCTGACTGGTGTGAGGTGATACCTTATTATAGTTTTGATTTGCATTTCTCTAATGATTAGTGATGTTGAGCATTCTTTCATGTGTTTGTTGGCAATCTGTATGTCTTCTTTGGAGAAATGTCTATTTAGGTCTTCTGCCCATTTTTGGATTCGGTTGTTTGTTTTTTTGTTATTGAGCTGCATGAGCTGCTTGTAAATTTTGAAGATTAATCCTTTGTCAGTTGCTTTATTTGCAAATATTTTCTCCCGTTCTGACGGTTGTCTTTTTGCCTTGTTTATGGTTTCCTTTGCTGTGCAAAAGCTTTTAAGTTTCATTAGGTCCCATTTGTTTATTTTTGTTTTTATTTCCATTACTCTAGGAGGTGGGTCAAATAGGATCTTGCTGTGATTTATGTCATAAGAGTGTTCTGCCTATGTTTTCCTCTAAGAGTTTGATAGTGTCTGGCCTTACATTTAGGTCTTTAATCCATTTTGAGTTTATTTTTGTGTATGGTGTTAGGAAGTGTTCTAATTTCATTCTTTTACATGTAGCTGTCTAATTTTCCCAGCACCACTTATTGAAGAGGCTGTCTTTTCTCCACTGTATATTCTTGCCTCCTTTATCAAAGATAAGGTGACCATATGTGCGTGGGTTTATCTCTGGGCTTTCTATCCTGTTCCATTGATCTATATTTCTGTTTTTGTGCCAGGACCATATTGTCTTTATTACTGTAGCTTTGTAGTATAGTCTGAAGTCAGGGAGCCTGATTCCTCCATCTCCATTTTTCTTTCTCAAGATTGCTTTGGCTATTCGGGGTCTTTTGTGTTTCCATATAAATTGTGAAATTTTTGTTCTAGTTCTGTGAAAAAATGCCATTGGTAGTTTGATAGGGATTGCATTGAATCTATAGATTGCTGTGGGTAATATAGTCATTTTCACAATATTGATTCCTCCAATCCAAGAACATGGTATATCTCTCCATCTATTTGTATCATCTATAATTTCTTTCATCAGTGTCTTGTAGTTTTCTGCATACAGGTCTTTTGTCTCCCTAGGTAAGTTTATTCCTAGGTATTTTATTCTTTTTGTTGCAATGGTAAATGGGAGTGTTTCCTTAATTTCTCTTTCAGATTTTTCATCATTAGTGTATAGGAATGCCAGAGATTTCTGTGCATTAATTTTGTATCCTGCCACTTTACCAAATTCATTGATTAGCTCTTATAGTTTTCCGGTAGCATCTTTAGGATTGTCTATGTATCGTATCATGTCATCTGCAAACAGTGACTGCTTTACTTCTTCTTTTCTGATTTGGATTCCTTTTATTTCTTTTTCTTCTCTGATTGCTGTGGCTAAAACTTCCAAAACTATGTTGAATAAGAGTGGTGGGAGTGGGCAACCTTGTCTTGTTCCTGATCTTAGTGGAAATGCTTTCAGTTTTTCACCATTGAGGATGATGTTGGCTGTGGGTTTGTCATATATGGCCTTTATTATGTTGAGGAAAGTTCCCTCTATGCCTACTTTCTGGAGGGTTTTTATCATAAATGGGTGTTGAATTTTATCGAAAGCTTTCTCTGCATCTATTGAGATGATCATATGGTTTTTTTCCTTCAATGTGTTGGAAGAGACTTTTGCAATGTCTCTACCTGTTGTCTGAACAACCTCTTAAGGGGTTAAAAGAAAAGTAGTTCCATGATTTGGTTTCCATAAAGTCAAACGCCTGTAGTAATTGTTGGGTTCTTTTTTTTTATTCTCATTGAATTAGCTGATGGGCTGTTGGAGCTGTTAAACTGACTCATGGTTCTTGTGATTCTGTGCCCATGATTCAAAATCAAAAAGACATAAAAGAAAAGCGATTTTGAGAAAAGGTCTTTCTTAGTTCAGTGAAATTAACCATCTCTGAGTTTCTGAGAATGGATGAGAAGTAGAGTGGAGGTGGGCTACCCACTGCACAACTCTAGGGGGCACCAGACACATTGTATTCTGCTCTAGGGGTGCCAGTCATGTACAACACATGGAAATAATGCCCACTGGAGTTAGTTGTGCCACTACCTAAGCTTCAAAAAGCCTGGCTCCTGGGCAGGATCGCATCCATATATTGTGAAGCTTAGGGCTTATCCAATTGAGGCTGGCCCTCTTATAAGGGATGAAAATTTATAAATAAAAAATAAGGTACAGGTATATATTCACCAAAAGATGTACTATAACATTCATAGTATATATTCCTGAGAGCTCCAAACTAGTATCTACTCACATGGATCAAGTGTAGTATAGTCTCAAACTAGAATACTATACAGCAATAAAAAAGAACAAGCTACTGATATATGCAACAATAAAGATGAACCTTACAGACACACCTTTGAGTAAAAGAAGCCACAGGCGAAAGAGGACGAGTTGGATAATTTCCTCTGGAAACATGGGAAAACCAAATCTGTGCTGTTAGAAACCAGGCTAGTGGTTATCTTTGGGGCACAGTGACAGGAGGGGAGCAATTGCAGGATTTCTGGGGTGGTGGTCATTTCTGATTTTTTAATCTGATGCTGATAACCTGGATATATTCATTTTAAAAAATGCTTTGAGCTGTACCCTTATGACATGTGTACTTTTCTTCAGTATTTTTCAATTTTATTTTTTAAAGGTACAGGGCCTTGTTAGGGACCTGTGTGTCAATTCAACACAGCCCTGGGACAATTAGTAAGACGAGGACAGCATCTCCTTCAGTGCCCACTGCCTACAGCAGTCCCAGGAACAGACTCTGCTGGGAGCCCACGGGCTGGCCTTTGGACAAAGGCTTTGGTGAACCCCACCTCTGTCTTAGGCTCCCTGTTCCCTAAGGCCTCTAGCTGAAGCATCTCCCTTAGGCCTGCCCCTCCCAGAAAGTTCCCTTCATTCTGAGTTTTCTGAGCCCTGTTTCTTAATCCCATCTCCCACCTGCTGAGTCCAATGTTTCTCTGTCCCATGGCCTATCCCCTGAGGCCTCTGCTTTCTGTTCTCAGGCATCTCTGAAGACAAGGCCAAAAGTAACAGGTAGAGCCAATGGTGGGAATTGAGAACTCCTGGCTGGCTGAGGAGGGCGTTTTGAGTGCAAACACCAAGACCAACAATAGCTAACACTAATAGCTAACTATATGTCACACATTGTTCTAAGTGTTTTATAAGGATTAACTCAATTAATGCTCACAATAACCCTTTGAGGCAGTTGTTATTACTATCACCATTTTCCAAATGAGGAAACTGAGACTTGGAGAGATAAAATAGTTTGCCCAAGGTAACACAGCTATTGCATACACTGAATGAATTAATATATCTGTGTGAATCTATGTTTGCATCTGCATATTTGCATATCAATCTCTCTATATGTGCCTGCATGTGTGTACATGTGTGTGTCAGCCCAGTTAGTAAATGTGGCAGGGCTGACATTTGAATAATCATAGCCAATATTTACTGAGTGTTTATAATGTGCCTAGCACTATGCTAAGCACTTTGCACACAACATCTCATTCAATCCTACCCATTAAGCAGATGGAGTAGTTTACTGGTTAAGAACACTCTCTGGAACCAGGCTGCCTGCATTAGAATCCCAGCTCTTCTGCTTACTAGCTGTGTGACACTGAACAAGTCACCTACCCTCTCTGAAACTCATTTTTCTCATCTGTAAAGTGACGGTAGCCAGAGTACCTACTTCATAGGGTTGCTGCAAGGATTAAATGAGAAAATACAGAGAAAGCATTTAAAACAGTTCCTGGCACACAGTAAGCACCATATGAACATTACAGATTAGTAAACTGAAGCTCTGAAACGTTGAATTTGACTTAACAATAATAGAAGCATAATAGCTTCCATTTACGAAGTGCTCAGTATGTGCTGAGTAGGCCCGTTTCATACATTGTAATATAGATAGATATGCATATACACATAAAAATATACAAAAGCATATGCTTGTATATATGTGTGTATATGCATACATTTTACAATAACAAAATTAAAAGGTTAAGAAACTTAAAAGGAAATGGTAACTATGTGTGTTAGGTCGGAACATGTTTGTCCCTGTCTTTGAGTGTGATCTACGTGCAAGGAGATGTGAATGTGTGTGGCTGTCCGTTTCTGTAGTGTAGGTGTCTGTATGTCCCTGTGAAACTCTGCGTTTTTAGGGATCATTCTGGTCCTTTTCTCACATGTTCTTCTCCAGTACAACCAGCAGAGGGGGCTCAGGAATTTTTTTCTCATCTTGAAGAAGTCAAGAGTATACACAATATTAAAAACACAGATTCCTTTGAAAACTGCCAGTTCTTGAGGGGGATAGCTATGGTCTAGGACAGGCTTTTCATAATCTGAAGACATAAAGCAGGCAGCCACTCAGCCCTCGCATCTTTCTGCTACCAGGGCCATTTCTGTCTGAGAGCAGGCACCCAGCCCCCAAAGAATGCTAAACCACTGAGCTGCCCAGCATCACTTCCATCTGTCTGTGACACACTGCATGGCCCACTCACTGCCTTCCGGCTACCCAAAGCCCTCCACAGCTCCCTCACAACCCACCAAGAACCCCAAGTTCTCCTTCCTTCGGCTGGCTGTTCAGATGTAATTCGACTGACACTGACTGCACCCACAAGGCCAGGCTTTGTCTCATTTAAACCTCCCAACATGCCTAGGAGGCAGGAACCATTATGTTACCATCCTCATTTAGCAAAAGAGAAATCAAGGCTCAGAGAGGAGGATGCTTTGCCTCAAGTCACACCGTCAATAGGGGGCAGAATAAGAAATCAAACCCAGGTTCCTGTGAGTCCAAAGTCTACTCTCCCTTCCACTACACCATGGGCTATGCCAATCGGTGGGGCTGCCATTGGAACCCACATGGTAACAGGCTCCTTATCGTGACTAACTCCTACACCCGAAATTCTCAAACATGAATGTGCATCACAATGACCTGAGGGTATTATTTAAGAAAATACAAACAAAACCCACAAAAGTCACAGGGCATCTGTTTCTGTAGCAGGCCCAGGAACTTGTCTGTGTAATAAAGAACCCATGTCACTTCTCACACAGGTGGTCCCCTGGCCAGACTGAAGGAAAACCAGGCCTCTTACAAGGCCCACTCAGCCCCCCTCAAGCACCATGAGTTCTTGAGCAGCCAATTCAACAAAGCTTCAGAACTGTTCCAAAACCATGGTGACCACTGATGGAGTACCTACCGCATGCCGGGTACATTACATTTAGGTCTATGATCTATTTTGAGTTCATTTTAGTGAAAGTTATAAGGTCTGTGTCTAGGTTCTTTTTTTTTAATGGATATCCAGTTATTCCAGCACCATTTGTTGAAAAGACTACCCTTTCTCCATTGAATTGCCTTTGCTCCTTTGTCAAAGAATAGTCGACTATATTCAGGTGGATCTATTTCTGAGCTCTCTCTTCTGTTCCATTGATCTATTTGTCTATTCTTTCATCAGTACTACACTGTCGTGGTTACTGTAGCTTTATAGTAAGTGTTAAGAGTCATAATAGGAGCTTGAGTCCTCCAACTTTGTTCTTCTTCAGTATTTTGTTGGCTATTTTAGGCCTTTTGCCTTTTTATGTAAGCTCTGGAATGACTTTGTCGATATCTGCAAATAACTTGCTGGTATTTTTTTTTTTTTTTTTGCGGTACGCGGGCCTCTCACTGTTGTGGCCTCTCCCGTTGCAGAGCACAGGCTCCGGACGCGCAGGCTCAGCGGCCATGGCTCACGGGCCCAGCCGCTCCGCGGCATGTGGGATCCTCCCAGACCGGGGCACGAACCCGCGTCCCCTGCATCGGCAGGCCGACTCCCAACCACTGCGCCACCAGGGAAGCCCAACTTGCTGGTATTTTGATTGGGATTGCACTGAATCTACAGATCAAGTTGAGAAGAACTGACATCTTAATAACACGGAGTCTTTCAATCCATGAATGCCAAATATCCTTCCAATTATTTAGATCCTTTTTTATTTCTTTCATCAGAGTTTTGCAGTTTTCCACATACAGATCTTGCAAATATTTTGTTAGATTTATATTTAAGTATTTGAATTTTTGTGCTATTGTAAATGGTATTGAATTTGAATTTTGAATTCTAATTGTTCATTGTTGGTATACAGGAAAGCAATGACTTGTATATATTAACCTTGCATCCTGTTTCTACTTTTTAGTTTCAAGAGGTTTTTTTTGGTCATGATCACTCATCTGCAAGGACCCAGGCACTTTATATACACTATTTACCATTTAATCCTCAGGACAACTCTGCAGTCGGGTCTTATTAACATCCCCATTTGGCAGAGGAGGTTAGCTACCTAATTCAACTGTGCAAGGTCACGAAGCTTGGAAGTGGAGGAACTGAGACATAACCCAGGTCTGCCTGTATCCACAGCTTGTGATTCCTGTGCCCCACCATGGTGAGCTGCAGTAAGTAATTTGCTGGAGCAAAAGGTAGCAGCAGCAAGCCCCATAGTGGGTAGGGCTTGCCCCGATCTCTGCCCCGATCTACTGTGTATCATTGGGCAAGTCACCAAATCCCAAAGAGTTAAGTCATCCACATCACAGATCTGTGGATCATTGGTCCAGGCTTTTGTTTAAATTAAACTTTTTATTTTAGAATAGGATCTGAACAGACATATCTCCAATGAACATATAGAAGTGGGCAATAACCACATGAAAAGATGCTCAACATCATTAGTCATTAAAGAAATGCAAATCAAATCACAAAGAGATGCCACTTCACACACACCAGAGTGGCTACAATAAAAAGGTGGACAACACAGCTTTGATTAAAATGCAGAGAAATTGAAATCCTCATACATTGCTGGTAAAATTAGCAAATGGTGCCACCACTTTGGAAAACACTGGCAGTTCCTCAAAAATTTTAATATAGAGTTACCACGTAACTCAGCAATTCCACTGCAAAGTATATACTCAAAAAAATTAAAAACATATGTCCACACAAAGGCTTGTACAAAAATGTTCATGGCAGCATTATTTATGATAGCTTAAAACTGGAAACAATCCAAATGTCTCTCAAATGATAAGTGAATAAACAAAATGTGGTCTATCCATACAGTGGAATATTACTTGGCAATAAAAAGAGTGAAGTACTCATACATGCTTCAGCATGCATGAACCTTGGAAACATCACGTTAAGTAAAAGAAATCATCCACATAAGACCATGTATTGTATAACTTCATTTATATGAAAATAACCAGAATTGGAAAATCCATAAGGATAGAAAGTATATTAGTGGTTGCTTCAGGCTGGGGACAATGGGGAAGTAAGGAGTGACTGCTAACAGGTTTGAATTTCTTTTTTTGGGTGATAGAACTCTTCTGGAATAAGATAGTGGTATGGTGGCACAACATCGTGAACACACTAAAAACCACTGAATTGTACCCTTTAAATTGGTGACTTTTATGGTATGTGAATTATATATCAAAAAATAATCTGATTCTCAAAAAAATAAAAATAGAACTACCATATGATATAGCAATCCCACTTCTGGCTATATATCCAAAAGAACTGAAATCAGGGTTTCAAAGAGCTATTTGCAGCATTACTCACAATAGCCAACAAGTAGAAGCAACCCAAATGTCCACCGAGAGATGAACAGATAAACAAAATGTGGTGTATGCATACAATGGAATATCGTTCAGCCTTAAAAGAAAAGGAAATCTGTCACATGCTACAACATGGATGAACCTTGAGGATATTATGTAAAGTGAAATAAGCCAGTCACAAAAGGACAAATACTATATAATTCCAGTTATATGAGGTACCTATAACTGTCAAATTCATAGACACAGAAATAGAATGTTAGTTACCAAGGGCTAGGGGGAGGAGGCAAATAGAATTGTTGTTTAATGGGTATAGTATTTCAGTCCTGCAAGATGAAAAATTTCTGGAGATCTGTTTCACAACAATATAAATATACTGAACATTACTGAACAATGGTTAAGACTAAATTTTATATGTGTTTTTTACAACAAAAAAAGTCTGAAAAAAATGAAGCCTATAAGTGCTGAAAAAACATTCAAGTAGTATGAACAATTACTAACCCTTCATATTTTCATTTCAATTTCCAAAGGAAAATCAAGACTCTCATATACTAGAATTATCATCCCAGTTGAGGTTTTCATTTCAAACTTGCAGAACTGCCCACATTTACCTCTGATGCGGCATTCACAGTAAGGATAAGATTTTCTATTGAAAATCTTCCATGAAACAATATTCTTTGACTATTTTAGCACAATTCAAGTAGACATAGAAATGGAAGGAAAAAATTGAGTACTCTTAAAATTTATTCTACAAAATACTGGAAACAATTAAACCTAAAATGTATACAAGGAAGAAACGTTATCTTAAAAAACAATGCTGGGACTTCGCTGGTGGTCCAGTGGTAAAGAATCTGCCTTCCAATGCAGGGGATGTGGGTTCGATCCCTGGTCAGGGAACTAAGATCCCACATGCTGCAGGGCACCTAAGCCCACGTGCCACAACTACTGAGCTCGCATGCCTCAACTAGAGAGGCGGTATGCTGCAAACTACAAAGCCCATGTACTCTGGAGCCTGTGCACCACAACTACAGAGCCCATGCGCCCTAAAGGCTGCACACCACAACTAGAAAGAGAAAACCCACACGCCACAACTAGAGAAGAGAAAACCCGCACACAACTAGAGAGAAGCCTGTGCGCCGCAACAAAGATCCCGCATGCCACAACTAAAGACCCAATGCAGCCAAAAATAAATAAAATATATAAAAATAAAATCTTTAAAAAGAAGAAACAATACTTCACTACACAAATATGAGACAAAATAAAATAGACTTTAAGACACCAATTGTTATGAGAGATGCCGGATATTATATGATGATAAAAGGGTCAATCCATCAACAAATAACAGTAATGCACTAAACAAGAGCACCTAAATACTTGAAGCAAAAACTAACAGAATTGAAGGGGAAAATGGACATTTCAAAAATATTTGGAGACTTTAATATCGCACTTTCAATAATGGATACAATAGCCAAAAGGAAGATAAGCAAGAAAATTGAAAACTTAAGAACACTATAAACTAACTAGACCTATAGACCTATATAGAACATTCCACAAAGCAGAAGTAAAATACACACTCTTCTGAAGTGCACACGGAACATTTACCAGTATACACCATATATTAGGACACGAAACTAGTCTCATTCATTTTTTTAAAAAATGAAATCCTACAAAAAGGTTCTCTGAACTTCCGGGAAGATGGCGGAAGAGTAACACGCAGAGATCACCTTCCTCCCCACAGATACACCAGAAATACATCTACACGTGGAACAACTCCTACAGAACACCTACTGAATGCTGGCAGAAGACCTCAGACCCCCCAAAAGGCAAGAAACCCCCCACGTACCTGGATAGGGCAAAAGAAAAAAAGAAAAAACAGAGACAAAAGAATAGGGAAGGCACCTGCACCAGTGGGAGGGAGCTGTGAAGGAGGAAAGGTTTAAACACACTAGGAAGCCCCTTCGCGGGCGGAGACTGCGGGTGGCGGAGGGGGGAGCTTCGGAGCCGCGGAGGACAGCACAGCAACAGGGGTGCGGAAGGCAAAACGGGGAGATACCCGCACAGAGGATCACGGCCGACCGGCACTCACCAGCCCGAGAGGCTTGTCTGCTCACCCGCCGGGGCGGGCGGGGCTGCGAGCTGAGGCTCGGGCTTCGGTTGGAGCGCAGGGAGAGGACGGCGGTTGGTGGCGTGAACACAGCCTGCAGGGGGTTGGTGCGCCACGGCTGGCCGGGAAAGAGTCCGGAGAAAAGTCTGGACCTGCCGAAGAGGCAAGAGACTTTTTCTTACCTCTTTGTTTCCTGGTGCGCGAGGAGAGGCGATTAGGAGCGCTGCTTAAAGGAGCTCCAGAGACGGGCGCGAGCCGCGGCTAAAAGCGCGGACCCCAGAGACGGGCATGAGACGCTAAGGCTGCTGCTGCCGCCACCCAGAAGCCTGTGTGCGAGCACAGGTCACTGTCCACACGCCGCTTCCGCGGAGCCTGTGCAGCCCGCCACTGCCAGGGTCCCGCTATCCAGGGACAACTCCCCCGAGAGAACGCACGGCGCGCCTCAGGCTGGTGCAACGTCACGCCGGCCTCTGCCGCCGCAGGCTCGCCCTGCACTCCGTGCCCCTCCCTCCCCCGGCCTGAGTGCGCCAGAGCCCCCGAAGCAGCAGCGGCTCCTTTAACCCCGTCCTGTCTGAGCGAAGAACAGACGCCCTCCAGCGACCTACACGCAGAGGCGGGGCCAAATCCAAAGCTGAGCCCCGGGAGCTGTGAGAACAAAGAAGAGAAAGGGAAATCTCTCCCAGCAGCCGCAGAGGCAGCGGATTAAAGCTCCACAATCAACTTGATGTACCTGCATCTGTGGAATACATGAATAGACAACCAATTATCCCAAATTGAGGAGGTGAGCTTCGAGAGCAAGATCTATGATTTTTTTCCCTTTTCCTCTTTTTGTGAATGTGTATGTGTATGCTTCTCTGTGAGATTTTGTCTGTATAGCTTTGCTTCCACCATTTGTCCTAGGGTTCTATCCGTCCATTTTTTTGTTTTTCTCTTAATAATTATTTTTTATGTTAATAACTTTATTATATTTTATCTTACTTTATTTTATTTTACTTTATCTTCACTCTTTCTTTTTTTCCTTCCTTCCCTCCTTCCTTCCTCCCTCCCTCCCTCCCTCCTTTCTTTCTTCCTTCCTTCCTTCCTTCCTTCCTTCCATTCTACTTCTACTAATTCTTTCCTTCTACATTTTCTCCCTTTTATTCTGAGCCGTATGGATGAAAGGCTCTTGGTACTGCATCCAGGAGTCAGTGCTGTGCCTCTGACGTGGGAGAGCCAACTTCAGGACACTGGTCCACAAGAGACCTCCCAGCTCCACATAATATCAAATGGCGAAAATTTCCCAGAGATCTCCATCTCAACACCAGCACCCAGCTTCACTCAACGACCAGCAAGCTACAGTGCTAGACATCCTATGCCAAACAACTAACAAGACAGGAACACAACCCCACCCATTAGCAGAGAGGCTGCCCAAAATCATAATAGGTCCACAGACACCCCAAAACACACCACCAGACGTGGACCTGCCCACCAGAAAGACAAGATCCAGCCTCATCCACCAGAACACAGGCACTAGTCCCCTCCACCAGGAAGCCTACACAACCCACTGAACCAACCTTAGTCACTGAGGATGGACACCAAAAACAACGGGAACTACGAACCTGCAGCCTGCAAAAAGGAGACCCCAAACACAGTAAGATAAGCAAAATGAGAAGACAGAAAAACACACAGCAGATGAAGGAGCAAGATAAAAACCCACCAGACCTAACAAATGAAGAGGAAATAGGCAGTCTACCGGAAAAAGAATTCAGAATAATGAGAGTAAAGATGATCCAAAATCTGGGAAATAGAATAGACAAAATGCAAGAAACATTTAACAAGGACTTAGAAGAACTAAAGATGAAACAAACAATGAACAACACAATAAATGAAATGAAAAATACTCTAGATGGGATCAATAGCAGAATAACTGAGGCAGAAGAACGGATAAGTGACCTGGAACATAAAATAGTGGAAATAACTACTGCAGAGCAGGATAAAGAAAAAAGAATGAAAAGAACTGAGGACAGTCTCAGAGACCTCTTGGACAACATTAAACGCACCAACATTCGAATTATAGGGGTTCCAGAAGAAGAAGAGAAAAAGAAAGGGACTGAGAAAATATTTGAAGAGATTATAGTTGAAAACTTCCCTAATATGGGAAAGGAAATAGTTAATCAAGTCCAGGAAGCACAGAGAGTCCCATACAGGATAAATCCAAGGAGAAATATGCCAAGACACATATTAATCAAACCGTCAAAAATTAAATACAAAGAAAGCATATTAAAAACAGCAAGGGAAAAACAACAAATAACACATAAGGGAATCCCCATAAGGTTTACAGCTGATCTCTCAGCAGAAACTCTGCAAGCCAGAAGGGACTGGCAGGACATACTGAAAGTGATAAAGGAGAAAAACCTGCAACCAAGATTACTCTACCCAGCAAGGATCTCATTCAGATTTGATGGAGAAATTAAAACCTTTACAGACAAGCAAAAGCTGAGAGAGTTCAGCACCACCAAACCAGCTCTACAACAACTGCTAAAGGAACTTCTCTAGGCAAGAAACACAAGAGAAGGATAAGACCTATAATAACGAACCCAAAACAATTAAGAAAATGGGAATAGGAACATACATATCGATAATTACCTTAAACATGACTGGATTAAATGCACCAACCAAAAGACACAGATTGGCTGAATGGATACAAAAACAAGACCCATATATTTGCTGTCTACAAGAGACCCACTTCAGACCTAGAGACACATACAGACTGAAAGTAGGGGATGAAAAAAGATATTTCATGCAAATGGAAACCAAAAGAAAGCTGGAGTAGCAATTCTCATATCAGACAAAATAGACTTTAAAATAAAGACTATTAGAAGAGACAAAGTAGGACACTACATAATGATCAAGGGATCGATCCAAGAAGAAGATATAACAATTGTAAATATTTATGCACCCAACATAGGAGCACCTCAATACATAAGGCAAATACTAACAGCCATAAAAGGGGAAATCGACAGTAACACATTCATAGTAGGGGACTTTAACACCCAACTTTCACCAATGGACAGATCATCCAAAATGAAAATAAATAAGGAAACACAAGCTTTAAATGATACATTAAACAAGATGGACTTAACTGATATTTATAGGACATTCCATCCAAAAACAACAGAACACACATTTTTCTCTAGTGCTCATGGAACATTCTCCAGGATAGATCATATCTTGGGTCACAAATCAAGCCTTGGTAAATTTAAGAAAATTGAAATTGTATCAAGTATCTTTTCCAACCACACTATGAGACTAGATATCGATTACAGGAAAAGATCTGTAAAAAAATACAAACACATGGAGGCTAAACAATACACTATTTAATAACGAAGTGATCACTGAAGAAATCAAAGAGGAAATAAAAAAATACCTAGAAACAAATGACAATGGAGACACGACGACCCAAAATCTATGGGATGCAGCAAAAGCAGTTCTAAGAGGGAAGTTTATAGCAATACAATCCTACCTTAAGAAACAGGAAACATCTCGAATAAACAACCTAACCTTGCACCTAAAGCAATTAGAGAAAGAAGAACAAAAAAACCCCAAAGTTAGCAGAAGGAAAGAAATCATAAAAATCAGATCAGAAATAAATGAAAAAGAAATGAAGGAAACGATAACAAAGATCAATAAAACTAAAAGCTGGTTCTTTGAGAAGACAAACAAAATTGATAAACTATTAGCCAGCTTCATCAAGAAAAAAAGGGAGAAGACTCGAGTCAATAGAATTAGAAATGAAAAAGGAGAAGTAACAACTGACACTGCAGAAATACAAAAGATCATGAGAGATTACTACAAGCAACTCTATGCCAATAACATGGACAACCTGGAAGAAATGGACAAATTCTTAGAAAGGCACAACCTGCCAAGACTGAATCAGGAAGAAATAGAAAATACGAAGAGACCAATCACAAGCACTGAAATTGAAACTGTGATTAAAAATCTTCCAACAAACAAAAGCCCAGGACCAGATGGCTTCACAGGCGAACTCTATCAAACATTTAGAGAAGAGCTAACACCTATCCTTCTCAAACTCTTCCAAAATATAGCAGAGGGAGGAAC
This sequence comes from Delphinus delphis, assembly GCF_949987515.2. NCBI lineage: Eukaryota > Metazoa > Chordata > Mammalia > Artiodactyla > Delphinidae > Delphinus > Delphinus delphis. The sequence continues at coordinate 9,775,778 of NC_082704.1, forward strand.
ACTCCCAAACTCATTCTACGAGGCCACCATCACCCTGATACCAAAACCAGACAAGGATGTCACAAAGAAAGAAAACTACAGGCCAATATCACTGATGAACATAGATGCAAAAATCCTCAACAAAATACTAGCAAACAGAATCCAACAGCACATTAAAGGGATCATACACCATTAGCAAGTGGGGTTTATTCCAGGAATGCAAGGATTCTTCAATATACGCTAGTCAATCAACGTGATACACCATATTAACAAATTGAAGGAGAAAAACCATATGATCATCTCAATAGATGCAGAAAAAGCTTTCGACAAAATTCAACACCCATTTATGATAAAAACCCTCCAGAAAGTAGGCATAGAGGGAACTTTCCTCAACATAATAAAGGCCATATATGACAAACCCACAGCCAACATCATCCTCACTGGTGAAAAACTGAAAGCATTTCCACTAAGATCAGGAACAAGACAAGGTTGCCCATCTCACCACTCTTATTCAACATAGTTTTGGAAGTTTTAGCCACAGCAATCAGAGAAGAAAAGAAAATAAAAGGAATCCAAATCGGAAAAGAAGAAGTAAAGCAGTCACTGTTCACAGATGACATGATCCTATACATAGAGAATCCTAAAGATGCTACCAGAAAACTACTAGAGCTTATCAACGAATCTGGTAAAGTATCAGGATACAAAATTAATGCACAGAAATCTCTTGCATTCCTATACACTAATGATAAAAAATCTGAAAGTGAAATCAAGAAAACACTCCCATTTACCACTGCAACAAAAAGAATAAAATACCTAGGAATAAACCTACCTCAGGAGACAAAAGACCTGTATGCAGAAAATTATAAGACACTGATGAAAGAAATTAAAGATGATACAAATAGATGGAGAGATATACCATGTTCTTGGATTAGAAGAATCAACATTGTGAAAATGACTCTACTACCCAAAGCAATCTATAGATTCAATGCAATCCCTATCAAACTACCACTGGCATTTTTCACAGAACTAGAACAAAAAATTTCACAGTTTGTATGGAAACACAAAATACCCTGTATAGCCAAAGCAATCCTGAGAATGAAAAACGGAGCTGGAGGAATCAGGCTCCCTGACTTCAGACTACATTACAAAGCTACAGTAATCAAGACAATATGGTACTGGCACAAAAACAGAAAGATAGATCAATGGAACAGGATAGAAAGCCCAGAGATAAACCCACGCACATGTGGTCACCTTATCTTTGATAAAGTAGGCAGGAATGTACAGTGGAGAAAAGACAGCCTCTTCAATTAGTGGTGCTGGGAAAACTGGACAGGTACATGTAAAAGTATGAGATTAGATCACTCCCTAACACCATACACAAAAATAAGCTCAAAATGGATTAAAGACCTAAATGTAAGGCCAGAAACTATCAAACTCTTAGAGGAAAACACAGGCAGAACACTGTATGACATAAATCACAGCAAGATCCTTTTTGCTGTCCCACCTCCTAGAGAAATGGAAATAAAAACAAAAATAAACAAATGGGACCTAATGAAACTTCAAAGCTTTTGCACAGCAAAGGAAACCATAAACAAGACCAAAAGACAACCCTCAGAATGGGAGAATATATTTGCAAATGAAGCAACTGACAAAGGATTAATTTCCAAAATTTATAAGCAGCTTATGCAGCTTAATAACTAAAAAACAAACAACCCAATCCAAAAATGGGCAGAAGACCTGAATAGACATTTCTCCAAAGAAGATATATAGACTGCCAACAAACACATGAAAGAATGCTCAACATCATTAATCATTAGAGCAATGCAAATCAAAACTACAATGACATATCATCTCACACCAGTCAGAATGGCCATCATCAAAAAATCTAGAAACAATAAATGCTGGAGAGGGTGTGGAGAAAAGGGAACCCTCTTGCATTGTTGGTGGGAATGTAAATTTATACAGCCACTGTAGAGAACAGTATGGAGGTTCCTTAAAGAACTACAAATAGAACTACCATATGACCCAGCAATCCCACTACTGGGCATATACCCTGAGAAAACCATAATTCAAAAAGAGTCATGTACCAAAATATTCATTGCAGCTCTATTTACGATAGCCTGGAGATGGAGACAACCTAAGTACCCATCATCGGATGAATGGATAAAGAAGATGTGGCACATGTATACAATGGAATATTACTCAGCCATAAAAAGAAACGAAATTGAGCTATTTGTAATGAGGTGGATAGACCTAGAGTCTATTATACAGAGGAAGTAAGTCAGAAAGAGAAAGACAAATACCATATGCTAACACATATGTATGGAATTTAAGAAAAAAAATGTCATGAAGAACCTAGAGTTAAGAGAGGAATAAAGACACAGACGTACTGGAGAACGGACTTGAGGATATGGGGAGGGGGAAGGGTGAGCTATGACAAAGCGAGAGAGAGACATGGACATAAATACACTACCAAATGTAAGGTAGATAGCTAGTGGGAAGCAGCCGCATAGCACAGGGAGATCAGCTCGGTGCTTTGTGACAGCCTGGAGGGGTGGGATAGGGAGGGTGGGAGGGAGGGAGACGCAAGAGGGATGAGATATGGAAACATATGTATATGTATAACTGATTCATTTTGTTGTAAAGCAGAAACTAACACACCATTGTAAAGCAATTGTACTCCAACAGAGATGTTAAAAAAAAAAATGTTCTCTGACCAAACTAGAATGAAATTAGAAATCAATAACAGATGGAAAGTTGGAAAGGCACAAACATGTGCAAGTTAAACAACACAATTCTAAATAATCAATGGGTCAAGGAAGAAATTCAAGGGAAATTAGAAAATACGAGATGAATGAAAATGAAAAATATCAATACAACATACGAAAACTTATGGGATGCAACAAAAGCTGGGAGATTATACCTGTAAATATCTACAATACACACAAAAAAAGAAAGATCTCAAATGACTAAGCTAACCTGCTACCTTAAGAAACTAGAAAAAGAAGAGTACACTAAACCTAAAATGTAAGAAGGAAGAAAATAAAGAGTGAAGATAAACAAAATTTAAAAATGGAAAAACACTATGTAGAGAAAAATCAACGAAACCAAAAGGTGTTTCTTTAAAAAGATTAACAAAATTGACAAACCTTTAGCTAGACTGATCAAGAAAATAAGGGAAAAGACTCAAATTACAAAAATCAGGAATGAAAGTGAGTTTGTTGCTACTGCTCTTACAGAGATAAAAATAGTAAGAAAATGCTATGAACAATTGTATGCTGACAATTAGATAACCTACATGAAATGGACAAATTCCTAGAAACATACAAACTATCAAAACTGACTCAAGAAGAAATAGAAAACTAGAATATACTCCAAAACAAGCAAAGAGATTCAGTCCATAATCAAAAACTTCCAATAAGGAAAAACCTAGACTAGATGAATTCACTGGTAAAGTCCATTAAACATTTAAAGAATAATTAACACCAATCCTTCTTAAACTCCTTCAAAAAGTAGAAGAGTAGGAAACACTTACTAATATGAAAACAATGTTACCCTAGTACCAGTGCCAAACAAAGAGATCACAAGAAAACTACAGACCAATATCCCTTATAAATCAACACAAAGTCCTCAACAAAATACTAGAAAATCAAATCCAGCAGCATATAAAAAAGATTATGCACCAAGTGGTGTTTGTCCCAGGAATGCAATGTTGGGTCAACATATGAAAATCAATCAATATAATACATCATATTAATAAAGGGAAAAAAACACAAGATAATCTCAATAGATACAGAAAAAAACCTCTTGATAAAAATCTAAAACGCTTTGGGACTTCCCTGGTGGTCCAGTGGTTAAGAATTCACCTTCCAATGCAGGGGACGTGGGTTCTAGCCCTGGTCGGGGAACTAAGATCCCATATGCTGTGTGCCACAAGGAAAAGATTCCAAGTGCTGCAACTAAAGACCCAACGCTACCAAATAAATAAAAAAGTTTTTTAAAAAAAATCTAAAACCCTTTCATGATAAAAAGAACTCTCAACAAACTAGGAATAGAAGAGAACTTCCTCAAACTGATAAAGGGCATCTATGAAAAACCCAGAGCTAACATCATACTTAAGGGTGAAAGGCTGAATGCTTCCCCCCCTAAGATCACGAACAAGACATGAATATCTGCTCTTGCCACATTTGTACTGAAAGTTAAGGGCATTTAGACAAGAAAAGGAAGAAATAAAACTATCTCTACTCACAGATGACCAGGGAAGCCCCCTGGTCTACTGATTTTTGACCGTGGTGACAAGTCAATTCAATGGGGAAAGAATAGCCTTTTCAACAAAAGGTGCTGGGACAATTGGATATCCACATGCAGAAAAATGAATTTGGACCCCTTACTCATATCATATATAAAAATTAACCCCAAATTGTTTAAAGATCTAAATTTAAGAATTAGATCTATAAAACTCTTAGAAGGAAACATAGGTATAAATCTTCATGATGGGTTTCCCTGGTGGCGCAGTGGTTGAGAGTCCACTTGCTGATGCAGGGGACACGAGTTCGTGCCCTGGTCCGGGAAGATCCCACATGCCGTGGGGCAGCTGGGCCCGTGAGCCATGGCCGCTGAGCCTGTGCGTCCGGAGCCTGTGCTCCACAACGGGAGAGGCCATAACAGTGAGAGGCCCGCGTACCACACACAAAAAAATAATCTTCATGACTTTGGTTTAGGCAACAGTTTTTTTTAATATGTCAGCCAAAGCACAAGCAACAAAAGAAAAAATAGATAAAGTGGACTTTATCAAAACTAAAAACTTTTGTAGGTCAAAGGACAGTATGAAGGGGACTTCCCTAGTGGTCCAGTGGTAAAGAATCCACCTTCCAATTCAGGGGACGTAGGTTTGATCCCTGGGAACTAGCATCCCACATGCCACTGGCAACTAAGCCCATGCGTCACAACTACTGAGCTTGCGCACCTAAACTAGAGAGAGAAAACCCGCACGCCACAACTAGAGAGAAGCCTGTGCGCCACAACAAAAGATCCCACGTGTCTCAATGAAGATCCCATGTGCTGCAACTAAGACCTGACGCAGCCAAAAATAAATAAATAATAAAAAAGGACAGTATGAAGAGAGTAAAAAGACAACCCACAGAATGGGGTAAAATATTTGCATATCATGTATCTTATTTTTTTAAACTTGTATATAGACTATATAAACAACACAAGTCAATAATAAAAAGATTAAAAAACCAATTTAAAATGGACAAAGGATTTGGATAGACATTTCTCTAAAGAAGATATACAAATAGCCAATAAATGTATGAAAAGATGCTCAACCTTGTTAGTCATTAGGGAAATGCCAACAAAGACCACAATAGAATCCCATTTCATATCTGCCACGATGGCTATAATTAAAGAAAAAGAAGACAGAAAGTAACAAGTGTTGGCAAGGATGTGGAGAAATTGGAACCCTCATACATTGCTAGTGGAATGTAATATGGTACAGCTGCTTTGGAAGAAAATTTGACAGTTCCTCAAAAAGTTAAACATAAAGTTACCATATAGCCTAACAATTCTACTCCTACGTATATACCCTATAGAATTGAAAACATATGTTCACAGAAAAACTTGTATGCAAATGATCATAGCAGCATAATTCATAATAGCCAAAAGTAGAAACAACTAAATATCTATCAACTTACAAATGAATAAACAAAATGTGACCTATCCATAGACCGGAATTCCACTTCGCCACAGTAGTAATGAAGTAGTGATACGTTACCACATGCATGACAATTGAAAACATCATGCTAAGCGAAAGAAGCCAAATACATAAGGCACATATCGTGCAATTCCACTTACATGAAATGTCCAGAAGAACAAATCCACAGGGACAGAAAGTAGATTAGGAAAGAGAGGCAGAATGAGGTAAAAAATAATTTACTTGCTCAAGGTCACAGGGCTACTAAAGCAGCAAAGTCAGGATTTGAAATCACATCTTTCTGACTCAGTGACTCCTAACAATTCTACTGTCTTCATACATTCATCATTCACTCAACAAACATTGATTATGCACCGAATACATGCTAAGCACCAAGAATAAAATCATAACTAAGTCACAACAAACCATACCTTCCAGGAACTCACAGTAGAGAATGGAAGACAGATGTGAAAACAACAAAGAAGTGGCCACTCAAGACTGAAATAAGGGCAATTGTAGAAGTACCTAAGAGAAGGATGAGTTGTATTAGCTCAGGTCTTCTGAAAAGCTGAGGCCAAGACAGGATTCAAGGAGCAAGGATTTTATTAGAGCAAATGCCTGTGTGAGAGAAATTAGGAAGGGAGCCAGAAAAACACTGGGAGAGTCATCGGACCATGATGGCAAGTCTGACATGAATGAAGTAAAGGCGGAGAAAATGTTGGGTGGTAGCACCCTAGACTGCCATTGCAGCCTAAAGGAAGTTTGACAAAGCTGCTGATAGAAACTCCACAAACCAAAGTCAAAATCAAAAAAGAGCCATGTCTCCCAGGAACAAGTCTGCCTTAGCAACCCTTTGGTCTTCAATCATTGACTGGGAGCACCCCATGAGACACAGCCCTTGATGCAAACCTGGAGATGGATTTCACAGAAGTGCAGCAGCTGGGATCCTTGGTCAATTATGCTCCCTGTAGTTGGAGCTCTTCAAGGGTTAAGTGTCAGGGAAGGCTTGCTAGTGATTTTTGACCTGGCTTATAAGATTATAATCTACTCACGGATAGGGACAGTATAAGGAAGAAAATCAAGCACCATGGAGAAAAGGAAACTGGGTGAGCACCTGTGGTACTTGCAAAGCTTTACACTAGCTATGGGTCTTGGTCCTTGGAGCTTTCAACAGAGCTTTTCTTGTCCTAGCTGTGTCCCCAGTGTCTTACACTTATAATCTAGTTCTTATTAAATATGTTACAAAATACAATATAATTAGATTATCATTGAATGTTGCATTGCTCAATGTAATTCAGCTCGTCATTTAACACATGGAAAATTTTGTGCATTAATATTCAGTCATTCCAGACAGAGTACTTCTGAAAGATTTGTGAGTTCATTTACATGTTTATCTGCTCTTTTCTCCTTGAGAGTAGGACTGTTCTTCCGCCTGATGATTAGAATGAATTGGATATTTTGAACTCATCCATCAGGTTTGGAAATGATCTCTTAATTGACGAAGGTGTTTAACAGTTAATTGAATATTTCTACTGTGAACTTCCATTTTTTTTAAGTACAGAAATAGCACAGCAGGGCTGTGGACAAGTAAAGAATGTCACACAAATATCTTTCTGTGTCTGTCCTGTTCTCTGCAATATCCCTGCTTCCTTGCAAACTGCTATGCACACAGTAGGGCACTCAATGAATATTTCATGATTTCATTTTCTATGAATTTTTGACAATTTAAATATATGGGAGTAAGTATATCTTTGTTACGTATAGCTATTGAGAAATTTAAGCTTATTTATAATACACTTTGAAAATCTGAATGTTACCAATTCATGTAGGTAGAATATTTGGTATCCAGGTCCTATTCAAATGCCTCATCAGACATTTATATTACATCTTCCTTCCCCTGCCCCTCTTCTTCCTAAACCCTCACCTTACAGCTGCCTAAAAGTTATAATAATGTATGGAATCCAGCCTTAAAGTCTAAAACACAGTTACTTTCTTTAACCAAGAATAGAGAAAACAATCTTATTGTGGAACACTTTCAACCATGAAAAATGATTTCCTGTATCTTTACTTAGAAAGTTATGACCTTCACTCATCTTTAATACGCCCAGACTTGGTGCCAACCAAGAGGCATTCATATTTCTTCCAATTTGTGCTAACCAAGAGGCACTGTATTTCTTCCAATTTTCAAATAAGTGTTTTAATGAAACTATTTGTTGGGAGTTGCTAATATGCATACTATCTTAGTATCCATAACCAATTATAATTGAACCATCACCTGAAAAAATTTGCTATTTGAAGCATACAATAAACTTGCCATTTGCTTTCTTTGGCAGTACCATTCTGACAGTCTCTTTGAACCTTCCATTAATCTGGTTGGACTTTTCATCTTATATCCAGAAATTATTTACCTGGGGAAGTGTCAATACACCAGGAAACAGATACTTGTTAGTCTGGGTCCTCCAAGAAGGAGAAGATACAAAGATGGAGTTATTGGAGAAAACACCTGTGAGGGAAAATATACCATGTGTTATGGCTCAAGAGCTGTCAGGCAGTAATACAGGTCTGACTCTGTGGAGGTGAGAGGGAAGGAAGGAAGGTTGGTTATGAAAAGTCGTACACTGCAGTGCAGTTCTAAGAAAATGTCAGCAAGACCAACAGGGAGTCACCCTTTAGAGGAGTTCTGTGTCTCCCAGGAGTGGGTCTCCTTTAGTATCTTTGACGGACTCAGTCATTGGCTAGGAGTAGCCTATGAAAATATTGGTCTTGTGCAAATGCAGTGGAGGATTTAGAGCTCAGTAACTGAGATCATTCAATCAGGCTCCTTGAAGTTGGAGACCTGAGAGGTGCCTTTCATGGACAACACAGAAAGAAAACAGAGGTTTGCATCTCAAACTTCACACTCCTTTCTAAAAGCATACAAATTGAAAGTAAAGTCTCATTTAGGGCAGAGGTGACTTGCCTCAGGCCAGAAACTCACTGATTCATTCAAATCATACTTTAGGGATGCAATTAAGGACATGACCTTTGGCTCACACAGAGCTGGGCTCAAACCCTACCTCCCCCACTTAATGGTTATGTGAATTTGGGCAAGTCACTTTAAAACTGAGTCTCGGGACTTCCCTGGTGGTCCAGTGGTTGAGACTCCTTGCTCCCAATGCAGGGGGTCTGGGTTCGATCTCTGGTCGGGGAACTAGATCCTACATGCATGTCGCAACTAAAGATCCCGTGTGCTGCAACTACACGTGCCGCAACTAAGACCCGGAGCACCCAAATAAATAAATACTAAAAAAAACAACAACTGAGTCTCAGCTTCTTCATTGGCTAAGTGAAGATAATGATAACCATGCTTGCCAAATAAGGACTATTGGGAGGATTAAATGAGATAACCTCCCAGGTCCCATGGGGGAGGGGATGCCTTGGCCCCTGGTTTCTTAGCACAATCTGTTACTCCTTCCCCTTCCTCAATCCCTTGACGCAAAGTCTAACAAGAAGAGTCTCAATTCGTCATCCCTTTGCCCAACCTCAGGGTTGTGGGCACCTACTAGTTATTTATTTATTTATTTATTTATTTATGGATTTCATATGTTTATTTTTTTAACATCTTTATTGGAGTATAATAGCTTTACATTGTTGTGTTAGTTTCTGCTGTATAACAAAGTGAATCAGCTATACATATACTTACATCCCCTTATCCCCTCCCTCTTGTATCTCCCTCCCACCCTCCCTATCCCACCCCTCTAGGTGGTCACAAAGCACCGAGCTGATCTCCCTGTGCTATGCAGCTGCTTCCCACTACTACTATTTATTCTTAATCTGCCCTGCCTTCAAGGACTAGCAACCCCCAACCCGTAGTCTGAGAAGCACTCCTCCCTTTAATCTAAACATGTGGTTTCCATAAAAATCACCACAGTCTTACGTGACACCACATGGTTGTAGACTCGAGCCAACCTGGATCAATCAGAGTCCTTCCTGAAAATGTTTAAAGCCAAATATGAGGAGCAAATCAATCAAAACCATAAGATATGGGACTTCTCTGGTGGTACAGTGGTTAAGAATCTGCCTGCCAATACAGGGGACACAGGTTCGAGCCCTGGTCCGGGAAGATCCCACGTGCCGCAGAGTAACTAAGCCCGTGCACCACAACTACTGAGCCTCCATGCCGCAACTACTGAAGCCCACGCACCTAGAGCCCACAACAAGAGAAGCAACTGCAATTAGAAGCCTTCTCACCACAACGAAGAGTAGCCCCCGCTCGCCGCAACTAGAGAAAGCCCGTGCGGAACAACAAAGACCCAATGCAGCCAAAAATAAATTAATTAATTAAAAAAAAAACATAAGATATAACAGTCCAGCATCCTCTCAACAGTCACGGTTTCTGTCAGGAGGAGGAAGGCAGTGTGCCGTGAGAGAGAATGGGTCTGACACATACACTGCTATATAGATAAATGACAGAGGGTCACATTTGTACTCAATTTTCTGGACCTAGTTGTTCCTGTGGTTGGGTTGTTCAAACTGTTCTATGGATTCTGATATCCCTTTTTACCTAAAGGACTTTGAACTGGTTTGTTCTCACAACAAAGGTCCTAACAAAAATAACCAGGGTCCTATTTTTGGCTCTTTTCACTGGTCCATATTCTTTCCCAAGTAAGAAGTGAACTCTCTAATGAGTCTTCCTTACAGAGCCAATTAACTTCCCTCAAAAGAAACAAGTGTGGACTTCGTTCTTCTATCATGGCTTTTTCCTTCCCCCAAATCTTATGGAGTCAGTTAATGAAGAGCATGGAGTTTGGAGTCTGACAGACTTGGGTTTGAATCCCAGTTCTTCTATTTATTGGCTATTTGATTCTAGGCAAGTTAAATAATCAGAGCTCCAGTTACCTCACCTCTAAAATGGAAATTCATACTTACCTCAAAGTGTTGTGAATATTCCTTGAGTTAGTGCACAGAAGGCACTTTACATAGTGCCTGCAACAAAGCAATCCACAGTGGACAAGGGAAAAGAAGTGGCTGTCCTTCCGTGTGTATGGGAAGAAATAAAACACCAGCTGGTCACCTTTAAACAAGGTGGGCAGCTTCAGAGTTTGCATCTATCCATCTGGCAGGAAGCCTCCGATGGGAAGGCTGCTGTCCACTAGCCTCTCAACATATGCAGCATACCTTCAACATACCCAAAAAGTAATCTAGCTACAACTGGACTACCAGAGAGAAAGACTTACTTTTGTGCACCAATCACCAGCCAGCTTACTACTCCCCAACCTGGGATTCCTGAGGCCAACAATAGTGAACAATCTAGACTCTTACTGATAAAAATGAGCATAAAACAAAAAGCTAACAGACACAGTTGATGAGGAAAAGTTCTTTCAGAAAAATGCCAGCCAATAACTGAAGAAGAAATGATAGAAATAGAAAATCACCATCTACCTGAGTATAATGAAATAACTAATTCAAGTCAAAATCATCAATGGATTTATAAACCATTGGGTAAAAAGCTGCTGGGAAACTGGATATTCCCATGATGCCAAAGTATCATTCCACTGATTATGTGTTAATCAGTAGGGAGAAAACATTATGATGGAGCAATTAGTCTGTCACCACGCAAACCCACTGTTCAATCTTGTCATCACTAATAGTGGGACTTATGTGGGCCAGACACCATGTGCTTCCTGATGTGTACAGCATCACCTCTGAATTATTCATGCAAAAAGTATTTAACCAGACTCAGATCAAGCCTCTTGATCTAATACGCAGTTTTTATGAAATACAGGGGATTAAAAAAACAAGTTAAATAACACCATGAGAAAAACTCAGAAAGTGGGGCATTCCACAGGACAGATGACCTGGTGTCTGAAACAAGTCAATGTCAGTGGTCTTTTATGTTCTGCCCACCAAATTCCCCCCACATATCCTATAAGCAACTCTCCAGACACCAGCTGGGTATCCAACAATTGAACTCAATTCTGACACTGTCTACCCAGAGATAGCATCAGATTCCACAGGTTAAGGGTTCAGTCCTACAAGACTGCTTCCCCCACCACAGGTGATACCTGTATTTCTCATCTCTGGGCTATAAATCAGAGGTTCCTACAACTCGCACCTTGGGTTCAATTAATTTGCTAGAATGGCTCTCAAGATTCAGAGAGACATTCTTCTATCTAGATCACCAGTTTATTATAAAAGGATATACTCAGGAACAGCCAGATGGAGGCAATGCATAGGGCACGGTATGAGGAAAGGATGCAGAGTTTCTATGCCCTCTCCAGGTGTGCCACTCTCCCCAAATCTCCACGAGTTCACCAACTGGGAGGAAGCTCTCCAAACTCTTCATGGAGGCTTCATTACATAGGCATAGCTGATTAAATCATTGGCCATTAGCGATTGATCCAACCTTCAGCCCCTCTCCCCTCTAATCATTTGGTTGGTTCCACTGACAACTAGCCCCCATCCTTAGGTGCTTTCCAAAAGTCATATTATTAACGTAACAAAAGACACCTTTATATTCTCATCACTTAGGAAATCCCAAGGGTTTTAGGAGCTTTGTGCCAGAAAGGAGACAAAGACCAAATACGTATTTCTTATTATAAATCACAGTATCACACATGAGGGAAAAAAGGTGGAGAGAGAGCAGGACTGTTCTAGAGTAGGAGAGGCTTAAGAGCAACATGCACCAAATGACGCTTGATTGGAATCTGGTTTGAATAAATCAGCTATAAAGACATTTTTGGTACAATCAGGGAAATTTAAATGCAGATTGGATGTTAAAGGATACTAGAGAATTATTGTAAATTTTGTAAGATGTAATGATGGTACTGTGGTTATGTAGAAAAAAATGTCCTTTTTGTTAGTGATGAGTGTAAAAATTATGTAGGGGTGAAATACAATGTCTATAATTTATTTTAAAATATTTCAAAAATAGATTAAGTGAATATAGCAAAATTATTATAATCATTAAATCTAGATGATGGCTTATGGGTGTTCATTAAACTATTCTACTTCTCTATGTAACAGAAATTTTTCAAAATAAAAATGTTTTAAGATTTTTTTCATACATACAAAAGCTGAAGCAATTCATTACCAGCAGAACTGCAATACAGGAAATGTTAACAGAAGTCTTTTAGGCAGAAAGAAAATGTTACCAGATGGAAATCTGGATATACACAAAGGAATAAAGGATACCTGAACTGAAAAATACATGAGTAAATATAGAATTTTTAACTTATTTTTTAAATCACTTTAAAAGATAACTGAGTCTTTTCTACTTGGACCCAGGCTAGAGATTAAACACGGCCTCTGGCAGATTGGAAAATTAAAAAGTGTCAACAATTATAAATGGGTGATTACCAATAAAAATAATTATTCTCACTTCTCTTAGAAATTTGGAGGTTCTGGAAAGTCTGGTCCTTACATTTTCTCACAGCAACAGTTGTCTTAAGTTGAATGATGGCTGGCCTTGAACTCCTTTTATAAAGGGGAAAGCTGAAGAATAATGAGACTGGTATTCACCTTCTTGCACAAAGAGAATGATAACTTTATAGTTAAGGAAAAATCAGATGAAGGAAGATAGGTTTTAGAAGTACAAGAAAAGAAAGACCAGAGCTGTTTTGCCTACAAGTTCATGGCTCATCTGCTAGGACGCCAGGCTTGAGAAGCAACATGGCTTCTGATGGTGCAAGCCCTTCAGGGAAAATGAAAGTTTTTTGCTTCTTTCTGGGATCTGTTTGCCTGCACTGAGTGTTTAGTATGGTTTATTGGGAATCGCAAGACTTAGCACTTTAATTTTTTTTTTTTTTTTTTTGCAATACGCGGGCCTCTCACTGTTGTGGCCTCTCCCGCTGTGGAGCACAGGCTCCGGACGCGCAGGCTCAGCGGCCATGGCTCACGGGCCCAGCCGCTCCGTGGCATGTGGGATCCTCCCGGACCGGGGCACGAACCCACGTCCCCTGCACCAGCAGGCGGACTCTCAACCACTGCGCCACCAGGGAAGCCCTTTAATTTTTTTTTTAAATACATTTCTCCTAGGTTGGGATAGGAGGTACAGGTTTACTAGATTAAGGTTTGCTGTTTTTGTGAAGGTGGATGTTAGCACTTTCAGAAGAGGGTGAGTCATTTTCCAAAAAAGCCATTTTGGAAGACTTTACAGAGATAAAGAAAGCATGTAAAACAAATAATTACTTTTTTCCTCATCTTTCTCAAATTTGGAAATTTTTTCCTTTGTGAGATGGCCATAAAAATTGTGAAACTCTGTAATGCCAAAGTTAAGGGAAAAAATGAAATTTTTATCGCCTTAGAGGGTAAATGGTCAGAAAACCTACTTTCTGGTCCCATTCTATACACAAGTGAGTGATACAGAGAAAGCATCACAGGGATGGCTGGCATCTCCAGAGTCTTGTGCTTTGTCCTTCACTGCACTGCTTGCAATCTTATCATGAAAGTGCAGAGAGTCACATAGTTGAAAGTGTTTCCCACACTCAGTGGTCTGTACTTGCATATGTAGAGTGGAGAAAAAGAGAATTTTTCACACTTAATCAAATTACATTTTTAAATGAAGGGAAAATACCCACAGCTAACATCATACTTAATGGTGAAGGACTGAATACTTTCCCCCTAAGATCAGAAACAAGACAAGGTGGTCTGCTTTCATCAGTCTATTCAACATTGTACTAGAATTCTAGATGAGGCAATTAGGCAAGAAAAAGACACAAAAGGCATCAAAGTTGGAAAAGAAGAGGCAAAACTATTCTATTAGCAGATGACACAATGTTATATAGAAAAAGCCATGAAGAATCTACAAAAAAACTACTAGAACTAACAAATGAGTTTAGAAATCTCACAAAATACAGATCAATATACAAATATCAATTGAATTTCTACACACTTGCAATGAACAGTCCAAAAATGAAATTAACAATTCTACTTACAATAACATCAAAAAGAATAAAATAGTTAGAAATACATTTAGCAAAAGAAGTTTAACACCTACACACTGAAAACTATAAAATATCATTATGAAAAAAGGAGACCTAAAAATGGGGAGTGGCCAAGATGGCAGAGTAGGAAGACCCTGAGCTCACCTCCTCCCATGGGCACACCAAAATTACAACTATTTATGGAGCAACCGTTGATGAGAAAGACCTGCAGACTAACAAAAAAGATCTTCTACAGCTAAAGATATAAAGGAACCACAACCAGACAGGTAGAAGGGGCAGAGATGCAGTAGAGTTAAGATCCACATCCCTGGGTGGGTGAGCCTCAAATGGGACAATAATTCCAACTTCAGAGGTTCTCCCCAAGGAGCAAGGGGTTTGAACCCCACACCAGACTCCCCAGCCCAGGGGTCCTGAACCAGGAATAAGAGCCCCCAGATCATTTGGCTTTGAAGGCCAGCAGGGCTTACTTTTCGGACAGCCAGAGGGCTGTGGGAAATAGACTCCACTCACAAAAGCTGCACACAAAATCTCACATGCTCCACGACCCAGCGCAGAAGCAGTAATTTCAAAGAAGCCTGGGTTAGACCCACCTGCTGAGATTGGAGAGGCTCCAGGAAAGACAGAAGGTAACTGGAGCTCACTTTTGGGATACAGATGCAGGCAGCAGTCATTTGGGGGAGGTTGTTCTACCACAAGGACAATGGTGCTGGCAAGTGCCCTTTTGGAATCCTCCCTCTAGCTTATTAGTGCCAGGAACCAACCCGCCCATCAGCCAGTCTGCACCAGTACTGGGACACTTCAGGCCAAGCAGCTAGCCAGGCAGGGACACAGCCCCAAGCACCAGTAGGCTGGCTGCCTAGGACAACCTGAGGCCCACGCCACCCCAGTACTGGCCCCATCAACCAGAGGGCCAGGACCCAGACCCACCCCCCAGCAAGTCAACATCAGAACCACCTGGCCACAGCCCCACCAACCAGAGGCCAACATCAGCTTCGAGAAACACTGCACCCCTTAGCTGGCTGCCCCAGGATCTGGCCCCACTCAGTGGGCCAACACTAGGTCCAGGAACCCCAGCCCAGCAACCACCCACCCCAGGACTGGGCTCCACCAATCAGTGGACCAGCACTAGCTCTGGGCACTGCTGGGGCTCTGCAGCCAGCAGCATCGTGACACAGCCCGATCCACCAGCAGCTGACAGCCTCCATCCACGCAAGGCAGGGCCTTGCAACCATCTGGACCACGTACCAGCCATAACTATCAGACTGCCCACAGTACAAAACCTGCTACAACAGAAAGGCCCAAGCAGCTCATATACAGGACAACCCTAGAGCATATAGCTCTGGTGACCAGAGGGGAGTGTGCTACTGGGACACATAGTACATAACTACAAAACACCACATACCCAAGGTTGAAAAACAAAATGAACCTACCAAATACATAGAAATAAAAACAGCAAATTAGGCAAAATGAGGCAACAGAGGGAAATGTTCCAAACAAAGCAGTAAGATAAAACCTCAGAAGAAGAACTAAGTGAAGTGGAAATAAGAAATCTACCTGATAAGGAGTTCAAGGTAATGATTATAAAGATGTGCAAAGTACTTGAGAGAAGAGTGGATGAACAGAATTAGAAGTTTTTAATGAACAGTTAGAAAATATAGAGAAGAACCAAAAAGAGCTGAAGAATATAATAACCAATAATAATAAATACACTAGAAGTAATCAACAAGATGATACAGAGGAACAGATCAGCTAACTGGAAAACAGAGAAGTAAAATCACTCCAGCTGAACAGCAAAAACAAAAAAAATTTAAGAAAATTAGGACAATTTAGGAGACTGTTGGGACAACATTAAGTATACTAATGCCCCCAGAAAGGGGGCGGGGAGAGAACATACTTGAAGACATAATAGCTGAAAATTTCCCTAACCTGGGAAAGGAAAACAGACATCCAGGTCCAGGAAGCACAGTAACAACCCAAAGAGGACCACACCAAGACACGCTGTAATTAAAATAGCAAAAATTAAAAATAAAGACAGAATGTTAAAAGCAGCAAGGGAAAAGGAGCAAGTTATGTAAAAGGTAACTCCCATAAGGCTATCAGCTGACTTTTTAGCAGAAACTCTGCAATCCAGAAGGGAGAGGCATGATATATTTAAAGTGATGAAAGGGAAAAATCAACAATCAAGAATACTTTGGGACCAAACAGAATCCAACAGCACATTAAAAGGATCATTCACCATGATCAAGCGGGGTTTATCCCAGGAATGCAAGGATTCTTCAATATATGCAAATCAATCAATGTGATAAACCATATTAACAAATTGAAGGAGAAAAACCATATGATCATCTCAATAGATGCAGAGAAAGCTTTCGACAAAATTCAACACCCATTTATGATAAAAACCCTCCAGAAAGTAGGCATAGAGGGAACTTTCCTCAACACAATAAAGGCCATATATGACAAACCCACAGCCAACATCATCCTCAATGGTGAAAAACTGAAAGCATTTTCACTAAGATCAGGAACAAGACAAGGTTGCCCACTCTCACCACTCTTATTCAACATAGTTTTGGAAGTTTTAGCCACAGCAATCAGAGAAGAAAAAGGAATAATAGGAATCCAAATCGGAAAAGAAGAAGTAATGCTGTCACTTTTCACAGATGACATGATACGATACATAGAGAATCCTAAAGATGCTACCAGAAAACTACTAGGGCTAATCAATGAATTTGGTAAAGTAGCAGGATACAAAATTAATGCACAGAAATCTCTTGCATTCCTATACACTAATGATGAAGGATCTGAAAGTGAAATTAAGAAAACACTCCCATGTACCACTGCAACAAAAAGAATAAAATATCTAGGAATAAACCTACCTAAGGAGACAAAAGACCTGTATGCAGAAAATTATAAGACACTGATGAAAGAAATTATAGATGATACAAATAGATGGAGAGATATACCATGTTCTTGGATTGGAAGAATCAACATTGTGAAAAAGACTATACTACCCAAAGCAATCTACAGATTCAATGCAATCCCTATCAAACCACCACTGGCATTTTTCACAGAACTAGAACAAAAAATTTCACAATTTATATGGAAACACAAAAGACCTCGAATAGCCAAAGCAATCTTGAGAAAGAAAAACGGAGGTGGAGGAATCAGGCTCCCTGACTTCAGACTATACTACAAAGCTACAGTAATCAAGACAGTATGGTACTGGCACAAAAACAGAAATATAGATCAATGGAACAGGATAGAAATCCCAGAGATAAACCCACGCGCATATGGTCACCTTATTTTTGATAAAGGAGGCAAGAATATACAGTGGAGAAAAGATAGCCTCTTCAGTAAGTGGTGTTGGGAAAACTGGACAGCTACATGTAAAAGAATGAAATTAGAACACTCCCTAACACCATACGCAAAAATAAACTCAAAATGGATTAAAGACCTAAATGTAAGGCCAGACGCTATCAAACTCTTAGAGAAAAACATAGGAAGAACACTCTGTGTCATAAATCACAGCAAGATCCTTTTTGACCCACCTCCTAGAGAAAGGGAAATAAAACAAAATTAAACAAATGGGACCTAATGAAACTTCAAAGCTTTTGCACAGCAAAGGAAACCATAAACAAGATGAAAGGACAACCCTCAGAATGGGAGAAAATATTTGCAAATGAAACAGCTGACAAAGGATTAATGTCCAAACTATACAAGCAGCTCATGCAGCTCAATATCAAAAAAACAAACAACCCAATCCAAAAATGGGCAGAAGACCTAAATAGACATTTCTCCAAAGAAGATATACAGATTGCCAACAAACACATGAAAGACTGCTCAACATCACTAATCATTAGAGAAATGCAAATCAAAACTACAGTGTGGTATCACCTCACACCAGTCAGAATGGCCATCATCAAAAAATCTACAAACAATAAATGCTGGAGAGGGTGTGGAGAAAAGGGAACCCTCTTGCACTGTTGGTGGGAATGTAAATTGATATAGCCACTACGGAGAACAGTATAGAGGTTCCTTAAAAAACTAAAAATAGAACTACCATATGACCCAGCAACCCCACTACTGGGCATATACCCTGAGAAAACCATAATTCAAAAAGAGTCATGTACCATAATGTTCATTGCAGCTCTATTTACAATAGCCAGGACACGGAAGCAACCTAAGTGTCCATCAACAGATGAATGGATAAAGAAGATGGTGCACATATATACAATGGAATATTACTCAGCCATAAAAAGAAACGAAATTGAGTTATTTGTAGTGAGGTGGATGGACCTAGAGTCTGTCATACAGAGTGAAGTAAGTCCGAAAGAGAAAAACAAATACCGTATGCTAACACATATATATGGAATCTAAAAAAAAAAAAAAAAAAGGTCATGAACCAAGGGGCAAGACGGGAATAAAGACACAGACCTATTAGAGAATGGACTTGAGGATACAGGAAGGGGGAAGGGTAAGCTGGCACAAAGTGAGAGAGTGGCATGGACATATATACACTACCAAATGTAAAATAGATAGCTAGTGGGAAGCAGCCGCATAGCACAGGGAGATCAGCTCGGTGCTTTGTGACCACCTATAGGCGTGCGACAGGGAGGGTGGGAGTGAGGGCGACGCAAGAGGGAAGAGATATGGGGACATGTGTATATGTATAACTGATTCACCTTGTTATAAAGCAGAAACTAACACCCCATTGTAAAGCAATTATACTCCAATAAAGATGTTTAAAAAAAAAAGAATACTCTGGGAAGGCTTTCATTCAGATTTGAAAGACAAATCAAAAGTTTTACAGATAAGAGGGAATTCTCTGGTGTTCCAGTGGTTAAGACTCTGTGCTTTCATTGTCAAGGGCCCAGGTTCAATCCCTGGTCAGGGGACTAAGATCCCGCAAGCCACGAGGCACTGCCGAAAAAAATAAAAATTAAAAAAAAAGTTTTACAAACAAGCAAAAGCTAAAAGAGTTCAGCACCACCAAACCAGCTTTGCAAGTAATGTTAAAGGGACTTCTCTACACAGAAAAGAAAAGGACACAGCTGGAAATATGAAAGTCACAAAAGGAAAAATCTCAATGGTAAAAGCAAATATACAGTGAAAGTAGTAGATCAACCATTTATAAAGCAGTATAAGGTCAAAAGACAAAAGTAGTAAAATCATCTATGCCCACAATAAGTAGTTAAGGGATATACGAAAGAAAAAGATGTAAAATATGATGTCAGAAACAGTAAACATGGGGACTTCCCTGGTGGTCCGGTGGTTAAGAATCCACCTTCCAGTGCAGGGAATGTGGGTTCAGTCCCTGGGGAACTGAGATTCCACCTGCCATGGGGCAACAAAGCCCACAGGCCACAACTACTGAGAATTCACACTCTGGAGCTTGCGCACCACAACTAGAGAGAAGCCCACACACCGCAACTAAAGAAGCCTGTGTGCCACAGTGAAGAGCCCACATGTTGCACCGAAAGATCCCACATGCCACAACTAAGACCTGATGCAGCCAAATAAATAAATAAAAACAGTAAACATGGGGAGGGGAGTAAAAATGCAGGGTTGTTAAAATGCTTTCAAACTTAAGAGATCAGTAGCTTAAAATAATCATTATATAAATATGTGTACATATATATGTGTGTGTGTGTCATGGAAACCACAAATCAAAAATCTATAATAGATACACACACACAAAAAGAAAGGACTCCAAACATAACCCTAAAGATAGTCATCAAATCACAAGGGACGAGAACAAAAGAAGAAGAAAGGAACAAAAAAGAACTAAAAAAAAAGATTAACAAAATGACAACAAATACATACGTATCAATAATTACTTTAGAGAGAGTGGCATGGACATATATACACTACCAAATGTAAAATAGATAGCTAGTGGGAAGAAGCCACATAGCACAGGGAGATCAGCTCCGTGCTTTGTGACTACCTAGAGGGGTGGGATAGGGAGAGTGGGAGGGAGACGCAAGAGGGAGGAGATATGGGGATATATGTATAGCTGATTCACTTTGTTATAAAGCAGAAACTAACACACCATTGCAAAGCAATTATACTCCACTAAAGATGTTAAAAAAAGATATATGAACAACTTTATGCTAATAAATTTGGAAACTTCCATGAAATGGACCAATTCCTAGAAAAACACACCTTATCAAAACTGACACACACACAAAAATAGATAATTGAAATAATCCTATACTATTAATAATTACTTTGCCACACACACACACACAAAAAAACCTCCAGGCCCATATACGTTCACCAGTAAATTTTTCCAAAGATTAAAGAAAGAAATAACACCAAATTTACATAAACTGTTCCAAAGATTAGAAGAATAGGGAATACTTTCCAACTCATTTTATGAATCCAAGACACTAATGAGTACATTATAAGAAAGGAAACATTTAATTTAAATATTCTAAACAAGTATTAGCCACCTAATCCAGTGATACATAAAAATAATAATTTGTCACAACCAAGTAGATTTTATTCTAGGAATAGAATTTCAAATTTCTATCAATATAATTCACTACATTCACAAAGTAGAGGGTAAAATATCATTATCTCAATAGATGCAAAAAATTTTTGATAAAATTCAACATACATTTTTGATGAGAAGAAACTCCTAACTAGTAATAGAGAGGCCTTTTGAGAATATGATAGAGAGGATTTATAAAAACCTATAACAAATATCATATTTAATGGTGAAATACTGAAAGCTTTCTCTCTGACATTGGAAAAGAGATAGATAGCCCTTATCAACACTTTCATTTAACATTAACATGAAGTCAATCCTAGCAAGTATAATAAGGCAAGAAAAATAAAATATATCAGGATTAGAAAGAAAAATTGTCATTATAGATTGTATTATCAACCAAATGCAAATTAATATGTAGGTAAAATCAGGAATTTCCTCTAAAATCAGGAATAAGACAAGGATGCCCACTCTCACTACTTTAATTCAACATAGTATTGGAAGTCCTAGCCACAGCAATCAGACAAGAAAAAGAAATAAAAGAGTACAAACTGGAAAGGAAGAAGTAAAAGTTTCACTATTTGCAGATGACATGATACTATACATAGAAAATCCTAAATATGCCACTAAAAAACTACTAGAACACATCAATGAATTCAGTAAAGTTGCAGGATACAAAATTAATACACAGAAATCTGTTGTATTTCTATATACTAACAACAAACTATCAGAAAGAGAAATTAAGAAAACAATCTCATTTACAATCACATCAAAAAGAATAAAACACTTAGGAATAAATCTAGTGAAGGAGTGACAAGACCTGTAATAGGAAAACTATAAGACACTGATGAAAGAAATTGAAAATGATAGAAACAGATGGAAAGATATACCATGCTCATGGATAGGAAGAATTAATATTGTTAAATGACCACACTACCTGAGGCAATTACAGGTTCAGTGCAATACCTATCAAAATATCAATGGCTTTTTTTTTTTTTTTTTTGCGGTACGCAGGCCTCTCACTGTTGTGGCCTCTCCTGTTACGGAGCACAGGCCCCAGACGCACAGGCTCAGTGGCCATGGCTCACGGGCCCAGCCGCTCCACGGCATGTGGGATCCTCCCGGACTGGGGCATGAACCCGTGTCCCCTGCATCGGCAGGTGGACTCTCAACCACTGCTCCACCAGGGAAGCCCACCAATGGCATTTTTCACAGAAGTAGAATGAATAATTCTAAAGTTTGGATAAAAACACAAAAGACCCCAAATAGCCAAAATAATCTTGATAAAGAACAAAGCTGGAGGTATCATGCTCCCTGGTTTCAAACTATACTCCAAAGCTATAGAAATCCAAACAGTATGGTACTGACACAAAAAAAGACATATAGATCAATGGAACAGAATAGAGCCCAGAAATGAACCAAACTTATATGGGCAGTATGACAAAAGAGGCAAGAATATACAATGGAGAAAAGTCACGCTGTTCAATAAATGGTGTTGGGAAAACTGGACAGGTACATGCAAAAGAATCAAACTGGACTACTTTCTCACTCCATGCACAAAAATAGATTCAAAATGGATTAAAGACTTAAATATAAGACATGAAACCATAAACCTCCTAGAAGAAAACATAGGCATTATGCTCTTTGACATCAGTCTTAGTAATATTTTTTTGGATATATCTCCTCAGGCATGGGAAACAAAAGCAAAAATAAACAAATGCAACTACATCAAACTAAAAAGCTTTTACACAGCAAAGGAAATTATCAACAAACAGAAAGGCTTTTAGTGTTACTGAGTGGGAGAAGCTATTTGCAAACAGTATATTCCATAAGGGCTCAATACCCGAAACATACAAAGAACTCATAAAACTGAACATCAAAAAAACAAACAACCCAATTAAAAAATGGGCAGAGGATCTGAATAGACATACAGAATAAGACATACAGATGGCCAACAGGCACATGAATAGATGCTCAACATCACTAATCATCAGGGAATTGCAAATCAAAACCACAATGAGATATCACCTCACACCTGTAGAATGGCTATTATCAAAAAGACAGAAAATAAGTATTGGTGAGGATGTGGAGAAAAGGGAACCCTTGTGCACTGTTGGTGGGAATGTAAATTGGTGCAGCCACTATGGAAAACAGTATGGAGATTCCTCAAAAAATTAAAAATAAAACTACCATACAACCCAGCAATTCCCCTCCTGGGTATTTTATCCAAAGAAAATGGAAATACTAATTAGAAAAGATATATGCACCCCTATGTTCACTGCATCATTATTTACAATAGCAAAAATATGTAAGCAACCTAAGTGCCCACTGATAGATGAATGAATAAAGGTGAAGTGGTATATATATTGTATATATAATGGAATATTACTCAGCCATAAAAAATAATGAAATTTTGCCATTTGAGACAACATGGATGGACCTAGAGGATATTATGCTAAGAAATAAGTCATATAGAGAAAGGCAAATACTGTATGATTTCAGTTATATGTGGAATCTAAAAAACAAAACGAACAAACACAACAAAACAGAAACAGAGTAATAGATACAGAGAACAAACAGGTGGTTACAAGAAGGGAGGGGGCTGGGGGGAAGAAAGAAATAGGTGAGTGAGATTAAGAGGTGCAAACTTCCAACTGCAAAATATTGGGCTGGCCAGAAAGTTCGTTCAGGTTTTTCCATAAGATGGTATGGAAAAACTCGAACAAACTTTATGTCTAACCCAATAAATGCATCACAGGTATGAAACGTACCGTGTGGGGAATATAGTCAATAATTATGTAATACCTTTGCATGGTGACAGATGGTAGATAGACTTATCTTTGTGATCATTTTGAAATCTATAGAAATATCAAATCACTATGTTGTGTACCAGGAACTAACATAGTATCGTATGTCAATTATACTTCAAAAACAAACAAACTCATAGAAGAAGTGATCAAATTTGTGGTTACTAGAAGTGGGCGGGTGAGAGAAAGGGGAATTGGAGGAAGGCAGTCAGAAGGTACAAACTTCCACTTATGAGATAAATAAATACTAGGGATATAGTGTACAACATGATAAATATAATGAATGCTTCTGTATGTTATATATAAAAGTTGTTAAAGAGTAATACCTAAGAGTTCTCATCACAAGGTAAAAATATATTTTTTTCTATTTCTTTAATTTTGTATCTATATGAGTTGATGGATGTTCACTAAACCTATTGTTGTAATAATTTCATGATGTATGTCAGTCAAATCATTATGGTGTGTACCTCAAACTTTTACAGTGCTGATGTCAATCATATTTCAATAAAACTGGAAGAAAAAAATAAATAAAACTTTCAAAAATAAAATAAAAAATAAAGGAGACCTAAGTAAATAAAAAGACATTCCATGTTCACAGATTGCAAGATTTAGTATTATTAAGACGTCGATACTCCCCCACATTGATCTACAGATTCAACACAATCCCCATCAAAATCCCACCTGCTTCCTTGCAGAAACTCTAAAGCTGATCCTAAAATTCATATGGAAATACAAGGAACTCAGAATAACAACAATCTTGAAAAAGAACAAAGTTAGAGGATTCATACTTCCCAATTTCAGAAAGCTAGAGTAGTTAACACTGTGTGGTACTGACACAGTATAGGTATATGGATCAATGGAGTAGAATTGACAGTCCAGAAATAAACCCTTACATCTAGTCAATTGATTTTTGACAAGGGTGGCAAGACAATACAATGTAAAAAGAATAGCCTTTCAACATATGTTGCTGTGACAGCTAGGCATCCACATGCAAAGGAATGAAGTTGAATCTCTACCTAACAACATATACAAAAATTAAGTCAAAACGGATCAAAGATCTCAGTGTAAAAGCTAAAACTATAACATTCTTAGAAGAAAATATACATGTAAATCTTCATCACCTTGGATTAGGCAATGATTCCTTAGAATGGACATCAATATTATAAGTGAGAAAAGAAAAAATAGATAAATTGAACCTTATCAAAATTAAACTATATTGTGTTTCAAAGGACATGATCAATACAATGAAAAGAAAACCCACAGAATGGGTAAAAATATTTTCAAGTCATGTATCTGACAAGGGACTATTAAAGAACTTTTACAACTCAATAATAAAACAACAAAGAATCCAATTTTTTACATGGACAAAGAATCTGAAAAAACATTTCTCCATAGAAGATACACGAATGAACAATAGGCACATGAAAAGATACTCAACACCATTAGCCATCAGGGAAATGGAAATCAAAGTCCCAATGAGATACCACTTCACACCCCCTAGAATAGCTCTAATCAAAAAGACGACAATTACAAGTGTTGTAGATGATGTGGAGAAATGGAAACACTCATACACTGGTGGTGGGAATGTAAAATGGTGCAGCAACTTTGGAAAAGAGTCTGGTAGTTCGTGAAAGGGTTAAACATACAGGTACCATATGACCCAGGATTCTATTCCTAGATATATACCCAAGAGAACTGAAATATATGTTCACACAAAAACTTGTACACAAATATTCATAGCAGCATTATTCATCATAGCAAAAAACTTAATGGTACTGTGGTTATACAGAAGAAAAGTCCTTTTCGTTAGAAACGCATATAGAAATTTTGTACAGGTAAAATATCATTTGATATCTGTAATTTATTTTTAATATTTCAAAAACAGGTAAAGCAAATACGGCAAAATTCTTACCCAAATGTCCACCAACAGGTCAAAATTTACTCAGTGATATACTCTTAACTATATTGATATGAAATCTGAGTATTTCAAAATAGGAGAATATAAAATAAAAATGATAAGCAATTAAACCCGTAAACTTTAAAGCACTGTGCGTCTTGCAGGATCTTAGTTCCCTGACCAGGGATTGAACCACCCAGGCCCAGTCCTAACCACTGGACCACCAGGGAATTCCCATAAACACAAATCACGTGGTCAGGAAGTTTAATGCCTCTATTAATAAATATTTCTTGAAATAGAAGAGTTATAAGAGGAAAGTGCCGTACTAATCCAGAGCTAATTTTCCAGATTAATCTAACACCAGTGAAAGGCAACACGGGATAAATTAAAAGTATAATAAGTTTCTCATCTTGTCAGGTTGATATGGAAAGGAGAGACAAAATTACTGTTGAATTTTTTAAATTGATGGAGAAATACAGGTTCAGATACGTTTGTTAATCATTTAAAGGAAAACAACAGAATATAAATTTAAAGTAGAACTTTTTAATCACCCTAAAGAATAAAAACACTAAACAATATGAAATTTGTTTGTTCCAGCAAAATTGAGGGAATAAAATTAAGGAAACAATAAAACAGAAAAGGGCTTCCCTGGTCGCGCAGTGGTTGAGAGTCTGCCTGCCGATGCAGGGAACACGGGCTCGTGCCCCGGTCCAGGAAGATCTCACATGCCGCGGAGTGGCTGGGCCCGTGAGCCATGGCCGCTGAGCCTGCGCGTCCGGAGCCTGGGCTCCGCAGTGGGAGAGGCCACAACAGTGAGAGGCCCGCGTACCGCAAAAGAAAAAAAAAAAAAAATACAGAAAATATTTTTTAAAAGTTAGAAGGAATAGGAGCAAATAAGCTATTACAATAAATGCAAATAGGCTGACTTTCCTTAGTAAAAAACAAAAACTCTCAGACAAAGTAAAATAACTCCTTAAATCTAGCTATTAACTGTTCTAGCTATTAACTGTTCACCAAATAATTTGATATAAAAAGGTTAGTCATAAAAATATGGGCAATGATATACCAGGCAAATTCAAATAAAATGAAAAAAGGAAGGCCATATTAATCTCAAAGTTGACTATAAAGCCAAAAGCATTAAATTAGACACAAAGTGATATTTCATAATAATTAAGGGTATAATTACAAAGAAGATAACATTATCATTAACCTTTACGGAACTACATAGCAGCACAATTTATTCTTTGAAAAAAAACCTTAGAAATACCTAGATAATTCATAAACCTATAATTGTACAGGAAATTTTAACACACCTCTCTCAGAATTTTATAAGATCAAGTAAATATGTAAGAAATAAGGGTTTAAATAATGATAACCTTGTTTTTTAATCAATATAGAAAGAATTTTATATCCTGAATACAACATGTTTTCTTAAATGTTCTGAGAACACCTCTGAAAACTGGCCTCAAAGAAAAGCTAAAAACTTCTAAAATCTTACATGCTACATTGCCGATCACAATTTTAAAATAACACAAGAAATTAATCATCAAAAATTAGGTGTGAATTTTTAACCATCCAGAGGAAATCAAAATTGTATTAAAGACAATTTGAAGGTTACAGAAAATGATCAAAACCTATAAGATGCAATGAAAATCATACTCAAGGGAATTCCCTGGCGGTCCAGTGGTTAGGGCTCCATGCTTCCACTGCAGGGGGCACAAGTTCAATCCCTGGTTGGAGAACTAAGATCCCACGTGCTGTGTGGTGTGGCCAATAAATAAATAAATAAATAAAATTTTTAAAACTCATACTCAAGAGGAAACCCCATAGCCTTAAAGTATTTTATTATTAAAGAAGAAAGACTGAAAATACATAAGCAACACATTCAACTAAAACTGAACTAGGAAAACAAAGTGGGAAGCCAAAAGAAAGTATGATGAAGAAATAAATTTAAATGAAACAGAAATTAATATATTAATTAGATATTAAGTAGATATGATTAGTACAACCAATGTCTTCCTAAAAAAAGCGACTATATAAAAAACTTGCAAAACTGACCAAGAAGCAAATAAAACTAAACCATACAATATAAGTAATGATAAAGTAGATGCAGAAGAGACTTTTCAAGTTATAAGAAAATAGTATGCACAACTTTATGCCATTGAAAATTAGATAAAATGAACCATTTTCTGGGAAACTATAAATTTGAAAACTTGACTCAAAAAGCAACAAACACTATAAATAAAACAATAGTCACAGAAGAATTCAAAAAGTTTATCAAAGATCTATCACCAAAAATTTTTCTTTAAAGTTTGCAACCTCTCAAATGTTCGGGAAATGGGTAATTATTGTGTTATTTAAATTATTCCAGACTATAGGAAAAAACAACTTATGAAGAAATGAAAACAGCTTTTCCTTGAGGCCAATCAGTTTTCAGAGGTGTTCTCAGAAAAATTTGGAAGACTTTTGTAACACTTGTACCAAAACCTGATGAAAGTAATTCAAATTCAATCTCACTTATGAATTTGGAAGCAGATATCATAATTATTAGCAAATCAAAGCCAGCGTTGCAAAAGTTCATTACATTAACTGGTTAGATGAGATTTTTAAAAAATAATAAAAAGGTCATCCCAATAGATGTCAAAAAGGCATTTGATAAACTTCAACAGCCATTCCTGATTGTAAAACCTGGGAAACCTAAGAATAGAAACATCTTGATCAATAAAAAAGCCAATATCAGAAGCCAATGTAATATCATGATAGAGGTCAGTGCTCTATAAACATTAAAATCAAAACCAAGACAAATATGTCACTGCCTCTGTATTATTCTCAACCTTTTGTCTGATGCAATAAGACAATAAAAAGAAATGAATAATAAATGTTAAAAAGAGAGAACAGATGATACAACAGTGTCCAAGAAAATAAATTAGAATTAATAAAGGGTTCAGTGAGGTGGCCCGTTACAAACTATGCCTAAAACCAACCCATCACTTTCCTTTATACAAGCAATAACCTGTTAGCAAATGTAATGAAAAAAACCTCATTCACCATAACAATAAAAATTACTCTCACTCTCAATAACAATAAAAGTTACAAAGTACCCAGGAATAAACCAGGGATAACAAGAAAAGTGTTAAGACTCATGCTAAGAAAATTCCAATGAAGGACATGAAAAAATACCTAAATCCTGCGTGGGAGACTCAATTTTGTAAAGATGTTAGTCTCCAGAGAACATGTATAAACAATGTAATTCCACTCAGAATTCTATTTTTTTCCAAATTATAGACAAAATAAATTATAGATTTATCACAGATTTAAATAAGAATAATAGCTATAATTTATTGTGGACTTACTATGTGCCAAGCATTGGGCTAGCTTGTTTACAATCATTAACCTTAATTTTTTTAATCCTTGGAATGACTCTATTTTTATGCCTATTTTACAGATGGGGAAATCAAGGTACTGAGACGAAAAGTGACTTGCCCAACGTTACACAGCTAGAAATTAGTTGAGCAATAACTCAAACACAGACTTTCCTACTTCAATGCCCATGCTAGTTTTAAAATTTATTTTTGAGAAATAAAAATTGTATATATTTAAGGTATACAACATGACATTTTGATATATGTATACAGTGTGAAATGATTACCACAATCAAACTAATCAACACATCAAACATCTCTACAGTTACCAAGGTGTGTGTGTGTGTCCACGAGCACACCTGTGCATGTGCAGGAGAACACTTGAGATCTACCACTAGTTACTATGTGCCTTGCCTGTTTAAGTGTGTAAAAAATTAAAACCATCAAAGTATCAGATATTACTCAGCCATAAAAAGAAGCGAAATTGAGTGTAGTGAGGTGGATGGCGACCACCTGGAGTCTGTCATGCAGAGTGAAGTGGGTCAGGGAGAGAAGGACAAATACTGTATGCTAACACATATATATGGAATCTAAAATATATATATATATATATATATATATATATATATATATATATATATGGTTCTGAAGAACCTAGAGGCAGGACAGGAATAAAGATGCAGACGTAGAGAATGGACTTGAGGACACGAGAAGGGGAAGGGTAAGCTGGGACAAAGTGAGAGAGTGGCATGGACACATATACACTACCAAATGTAAAATAGATAGCTAGTGGGAAGCAGCCGCATAGCACAGGGAGATCAGCTCGGTGCTTTGTGACCACCTAGAAGGGTGGGATAGGGAGGATAGGAGGGAGATACAAGAGGGAGGGGATATGAGAATATATATATATATATGTATAGCTGATTCACTTTGTTATACAGCAGAAACTAACACACCATTGCAAAGCAATTATACTACAATAAAGATGTTAAAAAAAAGTATCAGAAAAAATATATAGAAGGGAATTCCCTGGCGGTCCAGTGGTTAGGACTTGGTGCTCTCACTGCTGGGGCCCCGGGTTCGATCCGTGGTTGGGGAACTAAGATCCCACAAGCCATGCGGCACGGCCAAAACATATATATTGATACGTATATAGATATACGTATATATATACACATATATATATATGTGAGGAGTTTTGTATTTTGTTTTTAATCATGGGGTAGAAGGCCTTTCTTTGCTTGACATCAGGGCCAGGAAATAACAAGGAAAAAGGAAATTACAAGGAAAAACCTAACATCTCTGCTTACATAAAAATCGAAAACTTTTGTATAGGAACTTTTGTATAGGAATTAAAAAGATACCAGAAACAAAGGTGAAAAAAAAAAAAAACGACAAACAGGAGGAAATAGTTGCGATATTTATGACAAATACTTACTATGCATACAATGCAGAAAATGCATATCAATGCATATCGATTTTTAAATAATAATCAAAAAAAGAAAAATACACAGGGAGTTCACAGAAGAAATCTACAAAATATCAAGAAATAAAAAGATACTCAATTATTTAAAAAATAAATTTGTTTATTATATTTGGCTGCCTTGGGTCTTTGTTGCTGCGTGCAGGCTTTCTCTAGCTGCAGCGAGCAGGGACTACTCTTCCTTGCAGTGCTCAGGCTTCTCATTGTGGCGGCTTCTCGGGTTGTGGTTGTGGAGCACGGGCTCTAGGCGCACAGGCTTCAGTAGTTGTGGCACACGGGCTTAGTTGCTCTGCGGTACGTGGGATCTTCCCAGACCAGGGCTCAAACCCGTGTCCCCTGCATTGGCAGGCAGATTCTTAACCACTGCGCCACCAGGGAAGTCCCAATACTCAATTTTATCAAAATCAATGCAATTCAATTTTATGGAATCCTTAATAAAAGATAGGGTAGATTTATTTGTACTCACATAAAAAATGTTCACAAGACGCTATTGAGTAAAAAAATAAAATTACAGACTACTATGCAAAGTTTGATCCCAATCTATAATACATGGTAAATGTGCATGCTGTGCTTAGAAGGAGTTTGATAGTGGGAACTTAGCGGAGTAGGATTATACGGCAGGAGAAGGTAGACAGTTTCATTTACTGTTGCATGTGATTTTGCAGGGGATTTTTGGGGGTTTTTTTTTGCAATGTGAACGTACTTTGATAATTCATCTGTATTGATTTTTATAACAATATTGATCAAAAGTAGTGCACACTGGAAAAACTACAGAATCACATGGAGCAGATTATATATTATATACATTAAGCATTTTATATATATATATATAAAAAACAAGCAAGAAAACGTGAAAAATACAAGGTAAAAATAATAATGCTTATGTTTGTATTGAGGGTAGGGGATCTTAGAAGAAACACTCTTAGCCGTGAATAGTTACATCTGGGGTTTGGGGTTGCAGAGGCCTTTAATTTTTATTTAACATGGTCCATTTCAGTATCGTTTGACACTAAGTGGCGGAAAACTGCACCTGTTAGTCATGTGTAAATCAGCGAGATATTCACTGGCCTGGGAATGAGAAGAACTAGGTTCTGATACCAACCCTGCCCTCTTGAGCTTCCAGTTTCTAAAATTTAAATTCTCTCCAGTTTCTAAAATTCTCCCAGTTCTAACAAGCTATCATTTTATGATGCTACATAATTCGAATTTCATTCATTACAAAATAACATTATCAGCATTTGAAAAATGCCTGAAAATGATAACACTTCATGAGGAAAAAATTAAATACTTGAAGAGTTCACCATTTCTATCCTCAGTTCTTGTTGCATGCCCATTTAGATTGCTTCTCCAGATAATAATCTATATTCTGACAGTTGGAAACAGCCAGCAAATAGGCACCGGGGTTTTGCAGAATAGCAATGACCTCTGGTGTTGTCATGATCTACAAATAGCACAGGTCAAATGAGAAGGCTGCTTTTTGTTATTTTGTTTGCTTGTTTTGTACTTTCGGAAATACACAGAAATTAGATATTCAGCTCCTACTCTGACATTGTTCTCTGTTTTTAGTCCCCCACATGCCCCACCTCCACCCCTATTCCAACCCCCTGACGCATAGGTTCCTTGTTAGCAGCATTCACTTTCAGAGAGATCGTATCGTTACTGAAAGAACACCAAAATACAATTCTACTCGCAGTTAATCCTTGTCTTCTGCAGTCCTCCACAGTACAATCGCCTATTTCATTCATTGCTCCCCCATCTACAACCTGCACATATTTGCAGTCAATCGGAGAAATAATTACTTTTGTATTGGGAACACCACAAGCCAACTCTTATTTCCACTGGACACAAATATCAATTAAGCATAAAATTCAGTTTAAGATTCAAGTGCTGCAGAACCTCCCACCAAAAAAGGAAAAAAGATTCAGTCTTATTCTTTAACAAGATTTCAGGCTTCATTTTGTTAAAAGGGGGAAAAATGCAGGGATCTCTTCAAACAGTATAAATTGTCCAATTATTTTTTGTCCAATTTTTTTAACTGTCCAATTTTTCATTTTTGGAGCCATGTTCTTGGTGGGAAATTAGGTATAAGTCTGCCAAAATATATCTAAGAAATATAGAAAATGATGTTCTACATTTTGCAGTTGCTCAACAGATGTTCTGCTTAAATCAGATTAAAATTACCATTCGAAGACTATCCCTTGGATAATAATGGCAGAAACATATTCAAGGTAAATGACGGTTGGTAAGAATTAAATCTGCAAAAATAACAAACTTTGTTCTTGTGAGTGGTTTTACTGGGGTATGCAATCATTTGAAATGCATATGTTAACAGAAATCAAATATTGCAAAATAAAGTGAGCATCAGATTTCATTAC
This sequence comes from Delphinus delphis, assembly GCF_949987515.2. Classification (NCBI taxonomy): domain Eukaryota; kingdom Metazoa; phylum Chordata; class Mammalia; order Artiodactyla; family Delphinidae; genus Delphinus; species Delphinus delphis. The sequence continues at coordinate 9,808,787 of NC_082704.1, forward strand.
ATAAATAATCAAATAATTTCTCCTATATTATTATTTCAACCACTTAAAATTTAACAACATCCACTATTCTGGCAAATACAAGAGAATCCTCCTAAACTAATACTGCGTGAGGATATTTTGTCTTGGGAAATGGTCCTCCCTCTACTGTTCCAAGTTGTGTTATTCCCTTAATGACCTATTTTTCATTTGAAGTTATGTGCGTGTGTGTGTGTGGGTGTGTGTGTGTGCACACATGTATACAATACATCCACACAGAGACAAATGCCCACATACCCGATACAAACAAGAAGGCTGGTCCTTGACCAGCCTGTCTTCCTTCTCTTATTAATATAACTTCTAACCGCACACCAGAGCCTATAATCTTGAACTTTGAAAAACAAAATACATTCATCAATGTTTGAAAAGTAACCCCCAAGAAATGCATTCCTAAATCCTTTAAAATAAACAAATTAGAAGTCCAAGAATAGAAATTCAAGGAGATTTAAATTTGAATTAGCTTAACTACTTTTGACAAGTTTACACATGAAAGACACCCAGATTGTATGTACTACTTGCTGCTTTAAGAAGTTTCATTCTGTCTGTCTATATAAAAAGTTTCAACCAAAGTTAAATCAATCTCCTCTACTGATTTTCAACATTAGACAAATACCCAGCCTTTTTTTTTTTTTGAACCCTGCTTTCAGCCTGACTTTTTCCCCAATTGAAATTCAGGCCCTCAATGGTTGGTTTTTCTTGGTTCAAAATGTTGATAAAAAAGGGTTTTCTCCACTCCCTCAATTTGATGTGACAGGCTTCTGACATGAATAATGGAAGCATTTCTTTCACAGGCAAATCAACTTAATTTAGCAAGCCTTTATACTCTCAGTGGGCAAGCCACAATCCCCGAGATTCCATGAGAGCCTTTAAGTTAGACGAAATCTTTAGAATTTGCAGAAAATGTATAAAGTAAACAACACTTATTTTGTCACAATACTTGAATAACTTTTATGCAGGAGTTACAGATGAATATATTACTTCCTAATCAGATCTTGATTTACAAGCAATTTACAAGCTCAAGTGAAACTAGCCCTCAGTAAGAAAAATAAGAGAAGCCTTTACACAAATAAATTTTAAAGCCTGAAGATTGAAAACAAAACACAACAAAAAGCTGAGAAAACAAAAAACAAACACCCTCTCCTCCCGAAAAAAAAGACAAATAAAAATCAAGGTACATATGTACCTTGTAAGGCTGAGTGGAGTTTATACCAGCATTAGAAAAGAAGTATTTTGAACAATCCTTTTAAGCCGAATCTTGGAGAACTGAAAGGGAAGCACTTCCTAGCCATCAGATTAAAAGGAATAGATCCTACAGTCACTTCCACTTCCAAATTAGGACACAGTTATTCCCCTGAGAACATTTCAGAACAGAAAGAAGACATGTTAATAATGCATTAGTGAAAGAGGGATGGGACTCATAAGAATAAATCTAAGACATATGCCTTCTGAGTTGGCCATTGAGGAATGATTAAAAAATGAAGGCAATCAGGCTTGGAGTGCAACATATTTTGCATTGAAACAGTCTTTAACAGAATATGGCAGTTGGCATTTGCCCGCTGGCCTTTGGTATCATTTATATAAGGGGAAGATGGGAAGAAAGGAAAGAACACAGGACTGGCAATCTGGAGACCTGCTCCCAGCTCAGCCAGAAAATTTCCTGTGACCTTAGACAAGTCGTTTCTCCTCACTGGGTCTCTGATTCCTCTTTGGTTCAATGAGAAGGTAGAACTAGGTGACCTCTAAGTTTCCTTCCCGGGACTTCCTTGGTGGCACAGTGGTTAAGAATCTGCCTACCAATGCAGGGGACGTGGGTTCGATCCCTGGTCCAGGAAGATCCCACATGCTGCGGAGCAACTAAGCCTGTGTGTCACAACTACGGAGCCCGTGTGCCACAACTACTGAAGCCCAGGCACCTAGAGCCCATGCTCCGCAACAAGAGAAGCCATCGCAATGAGAAGCCTGTGCACCGCAACGAAGAGTAGCCCCTGCTTGTCGCAGCTAGAGAAAAGCCCACGCGCAGCAATGAAGACCCAACACAGCCAAAACTAAATAAATAAAATAAGGTTCCTTCCAAATCTAAAATGCTCTATTTCCATAGCCTGGTGACAAAAGTCTAGATAAGTGGTGATGAAAGTACTGAAATATTACATCTATTTTAGAGGACGCTTACAACTCTGGGCTTGGGGCTTGACCAGGTTTAGCAGATCCACCTTGAGTTTCCTCTGGCAGTTTTCCATCATTTACTGTTTCCAAATATATTTTTTAAAACATGTGCTTGCATCTACAAAGAAAAACCCTAGCAACTGGGTTTCTTGGAACAAAAACAGTTCTCTTTACTCTAAACTCTTTTTCTTATTATCAACATCTGAGAGTATTTATAAAATGGTAAATCATGCTTGAGAAGAAAATTTCACCTACATGCACACTTTGTCCTGTCCTCAATGTATTATAATTTTCAGCATACAAATAAAAATGTAATTCTGTCCCAATAATATATTCTTTCAATAAGGAGATCTGTTTTACTGTGGTTTAAAATTTTTATGACGCTATGTTCAAGGAAAAATAACTGGGTTCCTTAATTGTCAGACTTTTCACATTATATTTCAATCTCAATTTACATGTTAAGGCTGTGGGATTCACAAATTAGGAAGTAACTAACTGTTCCAGTAAAAAAAAAAAATGATGCTCTAAATTTCAAATAGTAATAATACATCCTTAACTACAGTGAACTATTTTCACATAAATATTGTTTCAGAGAATAAAAAACTTAAAAAAAATACACACTACACATCTTTAAAGCCTCTCCTGTTCCCTCTCTCAATTAGCTAATCAGCCAACTGGGGGTTCCAACAATTACAAACGTCAGGGAAGGGAAAAAGGAAAGAAAAACGGGAACCTAGTCAAGGTAGAAGAAAATTCTTTATTTTAAACGGTGTCCACCATTAACCTCTGAAGAATTTTACTCCACCTTGATGGATTTGTTATTCCCAGTCTCGACCCCTCCCACCTTCTTTCCCTATTATAATTGTTAGGTCAGTTAATTGGCTGATTAAGGATACCCTGGAATTTTTATTAACTGGCAATTAGATTCAGACCTGAGGCATATAGGATCCTTTCTGATTGGGAGTGTCCCTTGAGTTACAAAGATTAATAAAGTCAAATGGGTTTTAAAGTTTGGTTTGGTTGATTTAGCCTTCTTGTATGTATATTTTAGCATCGTCCATAGTTGCTTTCAAACCAAACTGCATTCATTCACGAGGAGCAATCATTTAGTCTCCAGAAAAGTACATCTGGGAATTTTGTCTAATCACGAACCCTAGAGGTGTTTCCATGTGCTATAATAACAATTCTTATATTTTATTCACAACACTTATTTTCTTTATCTAAGTCCATTCTAACAGAAAACCCAAGTTCTCTGTTCAAAAAGCCCACAGGAGTATGATATAGGACATCCCTAATCCCCTTGGCCTAGTTAAATACTCTCAGAGTCTCTTTCCATAACTTCTCTAAGACAAGGTGGCACTTTATGAAGATCCATTATGCTAGGTGTCCAGTATAGGCAAGGCAAATGCTCCCTTACAAACCAAAAATGGTTTGTGTTATTAAGAAAATGGTGTACCTGTATTAAAATTACAGCCCAGTGAGGCAGAATTTGGCATATCAATATCATGGACAAGTGGCTGCAGAATGTGTATGTGGTATTGGGAGGGTAGTCCCAGAAAAATGCTGAAAGCAGTAGAAAGTAATAACTAAACCCAAGAGCTTTGGATCACATATGGCCCAAGTCAAAATTCTGGCTCTACCAGCTACTTAAAAGTGTGACCTTGGGTTAGTAACTGAGCATTGGTTTTTTCATCTGTAAGATGAGGATAATAACAGAAACCATCTCATAGGTTTACTGGGAGGATTACAAGATAATGCATGGAAAAACTATCTCAGTGCATGGCACGAAGTAAGCGTTCAATAAACAACATCTGGTCTTTCTTCATTCGGTTTACTGGCTGGTTAAGTGAACCAACAGGCTTAAGGGAATGTTTGCTATTCTGTAGATACAGTCAGAGAACTTGGGAAAACCTATAGAACAGAGATCACAGAGCACATAATCACAGTGTGTGAAGGATGGAAAGAGTTTGCTCATGATGGACCCAGGATTGGAGAAATGTAACATTCCTGGGATCTAGGTTTAAGTCAGGCCCAGAGAGCTGGGGAGGCCATGGGACCTGTCCAACTGCTAAGGCCTGCCAGTTATTCACAAAACCTGATGCACCTTTGGAGTGAGGCACGTGCAGAATTACCAGCCAACTCAGTATCCCTTGCGCAAAGAGGTTAAAAGCATGGACTGTGGAACCAGACTTTTTAGGTTTTAATCTCTGCCATTACTAGCTGTTTGACCTTAGACAATGAAGCTAACCTCTCTGTGCCTCAATTTCTTCCTCTGTAAAATAGGGGACAGTACTAAGTCCCAAATTATAATCCATGTTATAAAATTAAATGAGTTAATATTTATAAAACTTTTAGAACAGTAGCTGGCAAAATTTTATGAGTTTTGGTTAAATTGAATAAATAAAACCTATAATGTACTAACAGTATTCACTTTGCCTTCATGTCACTGGCATCCTGCCCTGCAAATGGAAAGTGTTTAGGAGACATGATGGTGCATTTGATCCTTGTACCAGCTTTGCAAGATGGCAGTGAGATGACCAGAGGCCAGAAAGGAAAGATGGTGATGGAGCCAGGAGTTCAAAAGCCAGTACAGGTTTCCCCCGCTATCAGAAAGTAGAGCATCCCTATGAAACCCTGTGTGAGCCGAAATGGCATAAAACAAAGAAGCAGTTGCCTTAGGACACATCTTGCTAGGGGATGCACAAAATAAATGGAGACAAAACACAGATGCTCACAGACACAGTTCAAAACTATGAAGGCTTGATGCTGAGATGTTGAGTGTAGCTCCCCGGGAAGAAGCTTGGCCATGACACTCTCACTGCTTGGGGTGCACTGTACGCTGCCTCTATAAATGCTTGCTGCAAAACAAACGCTAAATGCTATTTTCGCTTTTCGCCTTCTTTTGTAAAAGTGAAAATCCTCTTCAGATTTCTTTGGGTTAGCAAAAACAGGTACTAATGTAAGTCGAAAAAGCGAAGTGGCATAAAGCGAACTTTCGAAAAGCAGGGGATACCCATACTCATTTTTCTCGTTTACTGGTTTAATACCCCACTGACACATGGTGACATACAGTATCCACCACCTTTATTAGTCCTTTAACCTGAGAGAAAAAGGACAGGGAGCAGGTCTAGCACTGGACAAAACTGGCAAGGCAGTGAAGTCTATCTTTGAACCTTAATTCTCTCAGAGCTCCTCCCCATCTTAGAAGTTGCTTTCTCCTTTCCCTCCAACATGCAAGTGTTAAATCCAGTTCTTTAAAGAAAACTCCAAATGGAAACACAGAATGTTAAGAGTTGGAAGGTCTATGCCCGAGTTTTATGCCCTCATTTTATAGATGAGGTCATTGGTGCCCATAGAAAGGAAGTGGCTTTAGTTAAATGATCAAATTCATATTTTTTTCCAATCTCTTCAGATTCAGTATCAAGTTGCATTAGAGAAGAACAATGGACCACTCTCATCCCAACGTTTGCCGTTTGGATTCTTTGTAGACTGGCATGACTTCCAAGAGTTCAAGCCAAATGCCACTTCGTGAGTTCTGATGTGCTGTTCACATGAGGCATTCCAATGCAAATCGAGTGTCTTGGTCATAACATCTTGGTCTTGTTCTTCTCCCAGATTTGCATCACTAATGTATGCAAGTGCCGCATAGTCCAGGGCATCTGGGGGGTAAAACTACATAGGAAATGTTGCCCTTTCACAGTTCTGTTTTCTCAATGGAAATTTAGTTACTATGGCAAGTTTCTCTAAAGTAGCATTTTACTCCAATTGTGAACCTGAAGGACTGTTAATCACATGACCAACGAATAAGTGATGTGGATTGCATGTAGTAGTACAGAAGCAAAGAAGAGGCAGAATTTAGAGATTTAAAAAAGAGCTTATAGGGCTTCCCTGGTGGCGCAGTGGTTGAGAATCTGCCTGCCAATGCGGGGGACACGGGTATGAGCCCTGGTCTGGGAGGATCCCACATGCCGCGGAGCAACTGGGCCTGTGAGCCACAACTACTGAGCCTGCGCATCCGGAGCCTGTGCTCTGCAACAAGAGAGGCTATGACAGTGAGAGGCCCGCGCAAAAAGAAAAAAAAAAAAAAGAGCTTATATGTGGTAACTATAGTTGGTAACACCATATTGCATAATTGAGATGTGGTAAGAAAATAAACTTAAATGTTCACACACACACACAAAGGTAAATATGTCAGGTGATGGATGTGTTCATTAACTCAGTGGGGAAGGGGAATCCTTTCACAGTGCATACGTATATCAAATCATCAGGTTGTACACTTTAAATATTTTACAATTTTGTCAATTATACTTCAATAAAGCTGGCGGGGGGCGGGGGCGTAAGAAAGGTATTGCAGAATCTAATCCTCCCCTCATTTTATCTATGAGGAAACTAAAGTCCAGAGAAGGCAAATCACAGAGCTAGTTAGGGCCAGAACAAAGTTGAGAACCCAGTCTCTTGAATCCTGGTCCAGGTTCCTTCCCCTACACGATTCTGTGCAAAAGTTTCAGTTTATGTGGAACTCCTTCAGCAATAGATATGTGACTTGAAGTGGATATGAATCATGTTATCATAGGGCACATTATTAGGACTTAGTCTAACAAAGGCACAGTCCCCTCTGTGTTAAACATGTTGCCTTCTTTTTGTGGGCAGAAAAATATAAGTTCAGTTAAAATCTTTCCAGGAGTTCTGAGTTTGGGAGATGAATGTTGCTAGGGAATACTAATAATAGGTCAAAATAGCACTCAAACCCTGTCTGTGTCAGAAAAGAAACACCCTAGAAATATTTACTCAGCACTCTACCTTTTATCATTTGAAAATGCTTGATTGTACTCAGTTAAGGGGAGGGCTTTTTTTAGATAACCACACTGCATTTAGAGAAATCCAATCATATAGGATTTTTTTTTTTTTTTTTTTTTTTTTGCGGTACCTGGACCTCTCACTGTTGTGGCCTCTCCCGTTGCGGAGCACAGGCTCCGGACGCGCAGGCCCAGCGGCCATGGCTCACGGGCCCAGCCGCTCCGCGGCATGTGGGATCTTCCCAGACCGGGGCACAAACCCGCGTCCCCTGCATCGGCAGGCGCACTCTCAACCACTGCGCCACCAGGGAAGCCCCCCATATAGGATTTTAATAGTACATTTCTTCCTCTAATTTTTTTAGTCATCTGCTGATCTTTATTTGCCAATGGAAACCATACATCAACATTGCAGTTTGGAAGAAAATGAATAACATTTCTTGCTATGTTATAGGTCAACAGTTAATGCAGCGGAAGTTTCATTTCTCTCCCATTAAAATTGCTTATTTGCCTCATCTCGATGTATATCAAATGGTAATAAGATACGAAATATATAAGGTTGTGACCCAGGCCAGTAGGTTTTGCTGTTTCTAGGGTTTTCTTGTTAATTGGTTGCATTGTATGTCAGATCTGATTCTTCCACACCATTGTTAAGGCTGATGATTCTTCAGAACACCGCTGAAAAGAGAACTAGAAGGAGTTTCACCAAAACAGGAACTAGCTCACATCTATAAAGGACGGTGACTCAAACGCCTATCAGTGTCATTTCATAGAAACACACTCCACCTGGTATGCAAGAGCCACAGCCAGCTTCTCTAGGAACCTCCAATTAAAGAGCTGAGACCTATGTAAAAAACAAAAACAAGGAACTAGGAGCAAAATTTCCTAAGGACAGAGCAATGGTTTTTACTTTTATGGTTTGGAAAACAAAGTGCATTCCATCCTGTGAAACTCCTTGAGTGTGAAAAAGAGTGTTTTACCAGGAAAAAAAAGAAAGAAAGAATTTCAATTTGAAATTCTGCACTGAATTCAGAGATTTCAGGTTAGAACACATTTCTGGAAATAGAAAACTAATATGAAGAAATTACTCTTGCCAACGTCAAGTAATGACCTGCTCCATAGAGCTATGTATATTTTACTTCGCCTAATAAATGTCCTCTTCAGCTGTTAGTTGTAAGATTATTTTTTTGTAAATGAAATGATATGCTAATCTCTCCAGTGGAGCTCACTTTTTGAACTAATGGAATATTGTTTTACAATGTGAATACTCCCTCTCTAATTTACCTATTGTTAGTGGTTGGATTTATGTTCATTAAATTGCTTAACAGAGAGCTAGCTTGCATATCCTTATCTCTGGGCACTTGAAGGATAGGACTTGGGAGAAGAAGAAAAGCAGGGTAGGAGCAAGGTAAGGACGCTGGCCAGGAAATCAAAAGACCTTGGTTGAATCCAGCTCCACCACTTACTAGCCGAAAGTCTGTGGCCAAGTCAGCATATCTTTCTGGGCCTCAATTTCCTTACCTGTAATAATGTCACATAAAGAAACTATGAGAATTGAATATAATCATCCATGCGAAAACACCTGGTAAACTATAAAATGCTAGACAAAGTTGATAATTAACAATAACAATTAAATGCCCTCTACTCCCCCTTCCAAAGCCAACAATGGAAATGAAAATCAGTAGCTCCATAACAGGAAATCCCACAGCAAAAAACATCATTTTTTTATTGAAGTATAGTTGATTTTACAATGCTGTGTTAGTTTCAGGTATACAGCAAAGTGATTCTGTTATTTATATTTTTTCAGATTATTTTCCATTATAAATTATTATGAGATACTGAATATAGTTCCCTGTGCTATACAGTAGGCCCTTGTTGCTTATCTATGTTATGTATAGTAGTTTGTATCTGTTAATCCCAAACTCCTCTAATTTATCCCTCCCCCACCTTTCCCATTTGGTAACCGTAAGTTTGTTTTCTATGTCTGTGAGTCTGTTTCTATTTTGTAAATAAGTTTATTGGTATTATTTTTTCGATTCCACATATAAGTGATATCATATGGTATTTGTCTTTCTCTGTCTGACTTACTTCACTTAGTATGATAATCTCTAGGTCCATCGAAGAACATAATTTTAATCAAATAGCCTATGTTTGGAGCCCTGGCTTGAAAAGGAAACGAATCCTGTCAGGTAACATCAGAAAAGCCACACTGGGTTGCAGCTAACTTAGCCTGTGTGGAGTCTCTGGCATGGGCACCAAGGGGCACGTTGTGGGAATGAAAAAAAGCTTCACTCCAGACTGACTCCATTCAGAAAATGAGTGCAGAAAATCCCCAGGTGATCAGTGAACTTCAACGTTGTTAGGATCTATCTCAAATTTGATCCTGCAGAATATGTTGGGAGTAACTCATTAGATTAACTGACTTAAAAATACTGATCTTTTAAGGCCCAGTTTAGTTCCCTCTTCCATAACCAGCCCCTAAATCTCTTCAGTTGGAATTAATTTCTCCCTAGTCTGTGCCCCAAATACAAGTGGTATCCATCCAGTAATGGCACTCATTCAAATTTCATTTATCTTAGAATTTGTGTGTGTATTTGTGTATGTATATACTTGTGTACTGCCTTACTCACAGAGCATAATCTAAGCTCCTGAAGTCAGGAACCGTGTCTTGGTCATCACTGTACATCCTTCACAGCATCTAGCACATTGCCTTACACATAATAGTTGCTCAACAAGCACTGCTGACTGTTAAAGGGAATAAGAATTGTGCATTTACTGTTAAGGGGAGTATTTCCTTTTTTTCTGTGTCCTGTCTACTTCAAGCTTTAAGGTCGTCCCCTCATTTAATCCTGTGATTTAGGGAACAAGTCCATAGAGTAACAGCTGACTGTACGCATATTTTTGGAAAAATAGAAAAATCAGTACATAGCATAAGAATCATAATCACTGTTCTTGAAGCAAAGTGGCCAATGATCTCAGATCTGATAGCAGGCATTCCCATTCTGGATGGAACTGAATATAGCCGTATTGTTCAATCCCTCAGGGGAGATCAGTGTACTTGAGTTATCACAAGCCTCTATCCCAACTGGAGCCTAAGTCCATCTAGGACGGTATTGTCCAATACAGGAGCCACTAGCCACATGTGCCTGTTTGAGCCCGTGAAATGTGTGCAGACTGAATTGAGGTACAGTGGAAATATAAAACACACACCAGATTTCAAAGACTTAGTACAAGATTTTTACAATAATATAAAATATCTCATTAGTAATCTTTATATTGATTGCATGTTAAAATGAAAATATTTTGGATATATTGGGTTAAATAAAATATATTATTAAAGGTAATTCACTTTTTTTAAATGTGACTATTAGAAAATTGAGAATTACATATGTGGCTTGCATTATATTTCCACTGGACAGCACTAAAATGGACCCCCCCAGAAAAGAATCTATCCTTAAAACGACCTAAATGCTAATAACTAGCATTTCCACCATCTCCTCCTGAAGCCAACAGGACCCCAAAAACCAAAGGACTATGACACAAAGCATTAATACAAGACTACATTTTCATCTCCAAAATATCTGAGTCTGTATCCAAACTAGGAGTAGGAGTTCCAGATAAACGCCTTCCAAGAAGAGAATTATAAAAATTTTCAAGAGTTACAGGTAGGGGCTTCCCTGGTGGCGCAGTGGTTGGGAGTCCACCTACCGATGCAGGGGACAGGGGTTCGTGCCCCGGTCCAGGAGGATCCCATATGCCGCGGAGCGGCTGGGCCCGTGAGCCATGGCCACCGAGCCTGTGCGTCTGGAGCCTGTGCTCCGCAATGGGAGAGGCCACAACAGTGAGAGGCCTGCGTACCGCAAAAAAAAAAAAAAAAAAAAAAAAAAAAAGAGTTACAGGTAAATAAGAAAAGGCATTCTTGAAGTTCCTGAACAATGAAACCTCAGTAGTTACCAGCTTGTGCTGACATGATGCCACAACAAACCGAAAAGGTAAAATAAAATCCAAATGCTTTGCATGAGGTAGCACAGTGCTTGCATCCTAACAGTTGACTGTTGACTTCAATGAATATGGAAGAGGTTGTCTAATTGGATTTGATCTCTTTTTAAACTGAAGTCAATGAACCAAGGTATGTCCATACACAACCCTAAAGGTCTCCACTGAGTCTATTAACATGATTTCAGGGTGGATACTGTGCTCTCTTGGCCCTTTATATAGCAACTACTGGATAGTTGCTAGAGCACTAGCTGCTTCAGGGAAGAATTAGGTATAAACTTCATCTTCATTGTGATAAATACCTTCTTATCCGCATGTTTCACCTAAAGCAGGAGAGTCCCTGTGGCATGGGCCCTGGGGACAGCATAATAACAGAGCCTCCAACTACTGCACAAACCTGTGGTAGCTGAATTTTTATAAATATATTTATTTATTTATTTTTGGCTGCGTTGGGTCTTTGTTGCTGTGCGTGGGCTTTTCTCTAGTTGCAATGAGCGGGGGCTGCTCTTTGTTGTGGTGCGCGGGCTTCTCATTGCGGTGGCTTCTCTTGTTGCAGAGCACGGGCTTTAGAGTGCAGGCTCAGTAGTTGTGGTGCACGGGCTTAGTTGCTCTGCGGCACGTGGGATCGTCCCGGAGCAGGGCTCAAACCTGTGTCCCCTGCATTGGCAGGCAGATTCTTAACCACTGCGCCACCAGGGAAGTCCCTGTGAGAGTTCAATTTTATCATCCACAAATATTTGGGCTCCATACATAAGGCACAGATAGCACCTGCAGTTGGAATATTAAAAACAGACTTCAAGTCCTACCTGGCTCTTTGGTGGGGCTAATGGCGGACTCTGCGAGGGCTCACACCAAGGAGTACTTCCCAGAACTTCTGCTGCCAGTGTCCTTGTCCCCACGAGAAAACGTCTTCTTTACTTTGGACTGAACAGAATGTGAGGAAGTACTATACCACCAGACCTGAATGGAAACACTGGACCATCACACTTGATCATACTCATCATCATTGTTCATCTAGTCATATCTCATTCCAGTACAGAAAGGGGATACTAATGAAGCTCCAATGGGGAGTTTAACGGTGCTGTTGATCCACATCAGAGAGAAAAGTTCTTCAAGGTTGTTGGTCCCTGTCTCTCCCGTGGCCTGCCCTCACCTCATCTGTCACCCCTCCAAGTCAAGCCCTTTGTGGCCTAATCTGACAGAACAGCAGCGTCTTGGGAATCTTCCGAACAAATCCTCTGAGTGAAGAGTACTTGGGATATGTGTACATAAACGTTCGGTCGGAGCGCAGGGAGAGGACTGGGGTTGGCAGCGTGAACACAGCCTGCAGGGGGTTAGTGCGCCACGACTGGCTGGGAGGGCGTCCGGGGAAAGGTCTAGACCTGCCGAAGAGGCAAGAGACTTTTTCTTACCTCTTTGTTTCCTGGTGCGCGAGGAGAGGGGATTAAGAACGCTGCTTAAAGGAGCTCCAGAGACGGGCATGAGACGCCAAGGCTGCTGCTGCCGCCACCCACAAGCCTGTGTGCGAGCACAGGTCACTCTCCACACCCCCTTCCGGGTAGCCTGTGCAGCCCGCCACTGCCAGGGTCCCGGTATCCAGGGACAACTTCCCCGAGAGAACGCACGGCGCGCCTCAGGCTGGTGCAACGTCATGCTGGCCTCTGCCGCCGCAGGCCCGCCCCGCACTCCGTGCCCCTCCCCCCCCCCGGCTTGACTGCGCCAGAGCCCCCGAATCAACGGCTCCTTTAACCCCGTCCTGTCTGAGCAAAAAACGGACGCCCTCCAGCGACGTACACACAGAGGCGGGGCCAAATCCAAAGCTGAGCCCCTGGGAGCTGTGAGAACAAAGAAGAGAAAGGGAAATCTCTCCCAGCAGCCTCAGAGGCAGCGGATTAAAGCTCCACAATCAACTTGATGTACCTGCATCTGTGGAATACCTGAATAGACAACGTATCATCCCAAATTGAGGAGGTGGACGTTGAGTGCAAGATTTATGATTTTTTTCCCCTTTTCCTCTTTTTGTGAGTGTGTATGTGTATGCTTCTGTATGAGATTTTGTCTGTATAGCTTTGCTTCCATCATTGGTCCCAGGGTTCTATCCGTCCATTTTTTTCTCTTAATAATTATTTTTTTATTTTAATAACTTTATTATATTTTATATTACTTTATCTTCTTTCTTTTTTCCTTCCTTCCCTCCTTCCTTCCTCCCTCCCTCCCTCCCTCCTTTCTTTCTTTCTTTCTACTTCTACTAATTCTTTCTTTCTACTTTTTCTCCCTTTTATTCTGAGCCGTGTGGATGAAAGGCTCTTGGTGCTGTAGCCAGGAGTTAGTGCTGTGCCTGTGAGGTGGGAGAGCCAACTTCAGGACACTGGTCCACAAGAGACCCCCCCAGTTCCACATAATATCAAATGGCGAAAATCTCCCAGAGATCTCCATCTCAACACCAGCACCCAGCTTCACTCAACGACTAGCAAGCTACAGTGCTGGACATCCTATGCCAAACAACTAGCAAGACAGGAACACAACCCCACCCATTAGCAGAGAGGCTTCCTGAAATCATAATAAGGCCATGGACACCCCAAAACACACCACCAGACGTGGGCCTGCCCACCAGAAAGACAAGATCCAGCCTCATCCACCAGAAAACAGGCACTAGTCCCCTCCACCAGGAAGCCTACACAACCCACTGAACCAGCCTTAGCCACTGGGGACAGACACCAAAAACAACGGGAACTACGAACCTGCAGCCTGCAAAAAGGAGACCCTAAACACAGTAAGATAAGCAAAATGAGAAGACAGAAAAACACACAGCAGATGAAGGAGCAAGATAAAAACCCACCAGACCTAACAAATGAAGAGGAAATAGGCAGTCTACCTGAAAAAGAATTCAGAATAATGAGAGTAAAGATGATCCAAAATCTTGGAAATAGAATAGAGAAAATGCAAGAAACATTTAACAAGGACCTAGAGAACTAAAGATGAAACAAGCAATGATGAACAACACAATAAATGAAATTAAAAATACTCTAGATGGGATCAATAGCAGAATAACGGAGGCAGAAGAACGGATAAGTGACCTGGAAGATAAAATAGTGGAAATAACTACTGCAGAGCAGAATAAAGAAAAAAGAATGAAAAGAACTGAGGACAGTCTCAGAGACCTCTGGGACAACATTAAACGTATCAACATTCGAATTATAGGGGTTCCAGAAGAAGAAGAGAAAAAGAAAGGGACTGAGAAAATATTTGAAGAGATTATAGTTGAAAACTTGCCTAATATGGGAAAGGAAATAGTTAGTCAAGTCCAGGAAGCACAGAGAGTCCCATACAGGATAAATCCAAGGAGAAATACGCCAAGACACATATTAATCAAACTGTCAAAAATTAAATACAAAGAAAACATATTAAAAGCAGCAAGGGAAAAACAACAAATAACACACAAGGGAATTCCCATAAGGTTAACAGCTGATATCTCAGCAGAAATTCTGCAAGCCAGAAGGGACTGGCAGGACATATTTAAAGTGAAGGAGAAAAACCTGCAACCAAGATTACTCTACCCAGCAAGGATCTCATTCAGATTTGATGGAGAAATTAAAACCTTTACAGGCAAGCAAAAGCTGAGAGAGTTCAGCACCACCAAACCAGCTCTAAAACAACTGCTAAAGGAACTTCTCTAGGCAAGAAACACAGGAGAAGGAAAAGACCTATAATAACGAACCCAAAACAATTAAGAAACTGGGAATAGGAACACACATATCGATAATTACCTTAAATGTAAATGGACTAAATGCTCCCACCAAAAGACACAGATTGGCTGAATGGATACAAAAACAAGACCCATATATATGCTGTCTACAAGAGACCCACTTCAGATCTAGAGACACATACAGACTGAAAGTAAGGGGATGGAAAAAGATATTCCATGCAAATGGAAACCAAAAGAAAGCTGGAGTAGCAATTCTCATATCAGACAAAATAGACTTTAAAATAAAGACTATTAGAAGAGACAAAGTAGGACACTACATAATGATCAAGGGATCGATCCAAGAAGAAGATATAACAATTGTAAATATTTATGCACCCAACATAGGAGCACCTCAATACATAAGGCAAATACTAACAGCCATAAAAGGGGAAATCGACAGTAACACGTTCGTAGTAGGGGACTTTAACACCCCACTTTCACCAATGGACAGATCACCCAAAATGAAAATAAATAAGGAAACACAAGCTTTAAATGATACATTAAACAAGATGGACTTAATTGATATTTATAGGAGACTCCATCCAAAAACAACAGAATACACATTTTTCTCAAGTGCTCATGGAACATTCTCCAGGATAGATCATATCTTGGGTCACAAATCAAGCCTTGGTAAATATAAGAAAATTGAAATTGTATCAAGTATCTTTTCCGACCACAATGCTATGAGACTAGATATCGATTACAGGAAAAGATCTGTAAAAAATAGAAACCCATGGAGGCTAAACAATACACTACTTAATAACGAAGTGATCACTGACGAAATCAAAGCGGAAATTAAAAAACACCTAGTAACAAATGAGAATGGAGACACGATGACCCAAAATCTATGGGATGCAGCAAAAGCAGTTCTAAGAGGGAAGTTTATAGCAATACAATCCTACCTTAAGAAACAGGAAACATCTCGAATAAACAACCTAACATTGCACCTAAAGCAATTAGAGAAAGAGGAACAAAAAAAACCCAAAGTTAGCAGAAGGAAAGAAATCATAAAAATCAGATCAGAAATAAATGAAAAAGAAATGAAGGAAACAATAGCAAAGATCAATAAAACTAAAAGCTGGTTCTTTGAGAAGATAAACAAAATTGATAAACCATTAGCCAGACTCATCAAGAAAAATAGGGGGAAGACTTGAGTCAATAGAATTAGAAATGAAAAAGGAGAAGTAACAACTCACACTGCAGAAATACAAAAGATCATGAGAGATTACTACAAGCAACTCTATGCCAATAACATGGACAACCTAGAAGAAATGGACAAATTCTTAGAAAGGTACAACCTGCCAAGACTGAATCAGGAAGAAATAGAAAATACGAACAGACTAATCACAAGCACTGAAATTGAAACTGTGATTAAAAATCTTCCAACAAACAAAAGCCCAGGACCAGATGGCTTCACAGGCGAATTCTATCAAACATTTAGAGAAGAGCTAACACCTATCCTTCTCAAACTCTTCCAAAATACAGCAGAGGGAGGAACACTCCCAAACTCATTCTACGAGGCCACCATCACCCTGATACCAAAACCAGACAAGGATGTCACAAAGAAAGAAAACTACAGGCCAATATCACTGATGAACATAGATGCAAAAATCCTCAACAAAATACTAGCAAACAGAATCCAACAGCACATTAAAGGGATCATACACCATGAGCAAGTGGGGTTTATTCCAGGAATGCAAGGATTCTTCAATATACGCTAGTCAATCAACGTGATACACCATATTAACAAATTGAAGGAGAAAAACCATATGATCATCTCAATAGTTGCAGAGAAAGCTTTCGACAAAATTCAACACTGATTTATGATAAAAACCCTCCAGAAAGTAGGCATAGAGGGAACTTTCCTCAACATAATAAAAGCCATATATGACAAACCCACAGCCAACATCGTCCTCACTGGTGAAAAACTGAAAGCATTTCCACTAAGATCAGGAACAAGACAAGGTTGCCCATCTCACCACTCTTATTCAACATAGTTTTGGAAGTTTTAGCCACAGCAATCAGAGAAGAAAAGGAAATAAAAGGAATCCAAATCGGAAAAGAAGAAGTAAAGCTGTCACTGCAGATGACATGATAGTATACATAGCAATCCTAAAGATGCTACCAGAAAACTACTAGAGCTAATCAATGAATTTGGTAAAGTAGCAGGATACAAAATTAATGCACAGAAATCTCTTGCATTCCTATACACTAATGGTGAAGGATCTGAAAGTGAAATCAGGGAAACACTCTCATGTACCATTGCAACAAAAAGAATAAAATATCTAGGAATAAACCTACCTAAGGAGACAAAAGACCTGTATGCAGAAAATTATAAGACACTGAAGAAAGAAATTAAAGATGATACAAATAGATGGAGAGATATACCATGTTCTTGGATTGGAAGAATCAACGTTGTGAAAATGACTCTACTATCCAAAGCAATCTATAGATTCAATGCAATCCCTATCAAACTACCACTGGCATTTTTCACAGAACTAGAACAAAAAATTTCACAATTTGTATGGAAACACAAAAGACCCCGAATAGCCAAAGCAATCTTGAGAACAAAAAACGGAGGTGGAGGAATCAGGCTCCCTGACTTCAGACTATACTACAAAGCTACAGTAATCAAGACAGTATGGTACTGGCACAAAAACAGAAAGATAGATCAATGGAACAGGATAGAAAGCCCAAAGATAAACCCATGCACATATGGTCACTTTATCTTTGACAAAGGAGGCAGGAATGTACAGTGGAGAAAGGACAGCCTCTTCAATAAGTGGTGCTGGGAAAACTGTACAGGTACATGTAAAAGTATGAGATTAGATCACTCCCTAACACCATACACAAAAATAAGCTCAAAATGGATTAAAGACCTAAATGTAAGGCCAGAAAGTATCAAACTCTTAGAGGAAAACATACGCAGGACACTCTATGACATAAATCACAGCAAGGTCCTTTTTGACCCACCTCTTAGAGAAATGGAAATAAAAACAAAAGTAAACAAATGGGACCTAATGAAACTTCAAAGCTTTTGCACAGCAAAGAAAACCATAAACAAGACCAAAAGACAACCCTCAGGATGGGCGAAAATATTTGCAAATGAAGCAACTGACAAAGGATTAATCTCCAAAATTTAAAAGCAGCTCATGCAGCTTAATAACAAAAATGCAAACAACCCAATCCAAAAATGGGCAGAAGACCTAAATAGACATTTCTCCAAAGAAGATATACAGATGGCCAAGAAGCAGATGAAAGGATGCTCAACATCACTAATCATTAGAGAAATGCAAATCAAAACTACAATGAGATATCATCTCACACCAGTCAGAATGGCCATCATCAAAAAATCTAGAAACAATAAATGCTGGAGAAGGTGTGGAGAAAAGGGAACCCTCTTGCACTGTTGGTGGGAATGTACATTGATACAGCTACTGTGGAGAACAGTATGGAGGTTCCTTAAAAAACTAAAAATAGAACTCCCATATGACCCAGCAATCCTACTACTGGGCATATACCCTGAGAAAACCATAATTCAAAAAGAGTCATGTACCAAAACGTTCATTGCAGCTCTATTTACAATAGCCAGGAGATGGAAACAACCTAAGTGTCCATCATCGGATGAATGGATAAAGAAGATGTGGCACATATATACAATGGAATATTACTCAGCCATAAAAAGAAACGAAATTGAGCTATTTGTAATGAGGTGGATAGACCTAGAGTCTGTCATACAGAGTGAAGTAAGTCAGAAAGAGAGAGACAAATACCGTATGCTAACACATATATTTGGAATTTAAGGGAAAAATATGTCATGAAGAACCTTGCAGTAGAACAGGAATAAAGACACAGACCTACTAGAGAATGGACTTGAGGATATGGGGAGGGGGAAGGGTAAGCTGTGACAAAGCGAGAGAGAGGCATGGACATATATACACTACCAAACGTAAGGTAGATAGCTAGTTGGAAGCAGCCGCATAGCACAGGGAGATCAGCTCGGTGCTTTGTGACCGCCTGAAGGGGTGGCATAGGGAGGGTGGGAGGGAGGGAGACGCAAGAGGGAAGAGATATGGGAACATATGTATATGTATAACTGATTCATTTTGTTGTAAAGCACAAGCTAGCACAGCATTGTAAAGCAATTATACTGCAATAAAGGTGTTAAAAGAAAACAGACTTCAAGAAATAGGAAGAACTCACTAACTAGATGGGGGGATCCTTTCACAGTGTACACGTACATCAAATCCTCATGTACATTTTAAATATCTTACAATTGTATTTCTCAATCATACCTCAATAAAAACGAGAGAAATGGCAAGAACGGATTTTCAAGCAAGGGGAATGTAACTACTGACAGAATAGCCCTGTAATTTGCACATAATTCCACTTAAAACATGAAAAGCCAACAGCGGTAGCAACAGGTGTATTCAGTTAATTCAGTGAAATCTAAAGAGAAAAACATTCAACCCAGGCATTTGGCACTGTGAAAATGTCGACTATATGTAGTTGACTGATGTATCCATTTGCAATAGCTTGTGTGGCACATCCTGTAGGCACAGACTTAGCCTGTGACTATTGCCTTAAAAGAGGCAAAAATCCGATCAGATATAGTAAAGTGGAGATGGTCACAGTGATCCAGCAACCCCTGTTCTAACTTTACCCATATTAGGACACTCTTACACCGGGTTGTTTTGAATGAGACCCAAATCTATTTACATATTTTCCTAGTCTTCTTTATCACCTCCTTGTGTACCATTGAGCAGTTTTTGAGGAGACAAGCCACTAATACAACGTTGTCAAGGCCCTTCTCGTTTTCTAGTTCAAATCCTTGTTCATGCTGTTTGCTAAGTACTTGTTCCCTGTGACAGCTTTCAGCCAAACAGAACACACTGAATGCTGCATTCCAAACCACTCTGTCCTGCTGGGCTCCAAGTGAAACAAGCTCTTCAAACTCCATCATGTGAACTTTTCACAAGGAACAATCTCCCTCAGACAATTCCATTCAGAGATACTATCCGTGAAACTGGGACTCGGGGAAGGGGTGACATCACAGGCTTCCCCCTCTGGCCAGGGTCATGACCACCAAAGTTGTACTTAAGAGGCTCCCACGTGGTTTGGCACATGGTTTTCTTAATGATCTAACATTTCTCCCAGCTTTCCCATAATCTTCCAATTTAAGATCTTCACACTTAGACACAAAATTGGGTACTAGTGTCCAGAAAGCCTGGGATTTCAAGATGTAAAGAACGAGAAACTTGCATCCAAGGTCTCTATTAGGGATAGGAGCGGGAATGTAAGACACACTATATAATATGTGCTGTATGTTGGTTTGGGGCAGTGCATTAGGAATCATAGAAACGCAAAGTATTATATGCAACCAAGAGGCTGGAGAAACAAAAAAAAAGGGAAGAAAGGAAGAAAAAAGACAAGAAAAAGGTGAGAAAAGTTAATTTAAACGTCCAAAGCCCAGGTTGGGAGATGAGAGCTTTGACAAAGGCAGGAGGCTTATTGCACTGAGGCGGTTAGCCAGCTTGTCAGAAGTTAGGCGGGAGGGCAAGTACACTGAATCTGGGGTTGAAAGACCTGCTTGGCAGCTCCTGAGGAAGGCTTTGGACTCTCCTTAGAAGATCTTTAAGATGAGGAGAGCAGCTCATGGATCCAGGATGGCTTGTATGCCAGGTCTCGCCAGAGTTGGGCCATGTGGAGTCATGGCCTTCCAGGTCCCCCTTTAGTCCAGTGAGTCTATGAACTCATCTCTCTGTTTAACAACCTCCTGATCAACTTATTATATTTGAGAAAGGCAAGTGCCCAAATAAGGAGGCATTTGACTGTAATATACGCCTTAAGTATTCAAAAAAAATTTTTTTTAACTTCTTGACCTCCTAAGGAAGACGGAACCAAAAGAGAGAAAGGTAAGCTGCTCTGTGCATATACATTCCCATCTTACAAGTGGCCATGCCACTACCACCAAGTGAGTCTCCTGGTTTGGAATTGTTTCAGGATGGCAGTCCTGATTTCAAGGGGCTCACAGAACTCAGCTGGTCAGACACTAGATAATCTAAATGAGAATATCACAGAAAGAAGGTTATCACTACCGCTGCTTATTGAATTAAATCACAGATCAGAAAGTGCCAGAGCTTGTGCAGACCTTAAAGATCATCTAATACAACTAACTCCTTTATTTCCTATATCAAGCAGAAAAAGGGCTGACTTGTTCAAGGTCAGTTATTGGGAAAGTCAAGGCTTAAGCCAGGATCCTGTATGCTTTTGCCACTGAAGCCTGAGACAGTACAATTATATCTACAAATGAGAAAGAACATTAATAACATTTTATATGCTACACTTCTTTGGGGAAGCACATTTAATACCTGATAGAATAAAACCGCCCCTTCGAAGTTTTGTTTTGAGCTTTTCTTCCCACAATATAATTTTATGACAATAATTCTTTCATTTAAAAAAAAAGTATAGTGTAATGTTGAATATTCCTTTTCGACCTACACACGCAGTAATAGAGATTCTTACACACCTCCTAGGAAAGAGACCCTCTTGGGATGAAACTTGGTGGTTTACAATCTAGTGGGGCAAAGACACAAGCTGACAAACACAATGGTAAGTCCGAAGTGGGAACTCTGGGGAGGGCCATTTAATCCCAACTTGGAAGGGCAAGGAAGGTATCCAAAAAATAAAGGTAAAGTCTGAGGTGAGCTTTGAAGGCTGAGTTGGAGTGAAGTAGACAAAAAGGAGTTTAGGGCAGGGCATCAGAGCCCAAGGAAGCAATAAGGTAAAAGGGCCCAGAGGCCAGCGATGATCGAAAGTTCAGGAAACTTTAAGTGGCCCAGTTTTGCTGGTAGCTGGAGTGCGGTGGTGGTGGGAAGGGGTGACATGTTCCCTGAATGCACAACTCTAACAGCTTCCCCCAAACACACACAACAGAGTAAAGAGAGGCTTCATAACAGGACAAGTTTCCTAGCTCCACTTGATCATCAGCATGTTAATTAAACAGCCATACACAGTATGACTAAGGGAGGTCCAGGGAAGTGAACAACGGACTGGAACCTGGTAGGGGCAGCAGTCTTACCAATAAGTCACTGTGGCCCTCCCTAGTGAGGTCAGTTGCCCCATTTGTAAACTGAATAGTTAACCCTGCCCTAGATGATCTTTAAGGTCCCTCTTGGTTCTAAATTTGGGAAGGATCCCACCAAGCACATGCTACTGGAAGAGGTCAGTAAACCTCCTCAAAGCCCCAGGCTGATTAACAACCAATCCTCCCCTGACCTCTACTCCATCATCATTTCACAGAAGGCAAAGTGATCTAAGTGCAATGTTTCCTGACTCTCAGTTCGTAATTTTGATTAGGAAGCAATGGTCTAATGGATAAAATACTCAGCTAGTGGTGAGGAAGTCAGAGCCTTCTCTCGGCCTCCTATGAAAGGACCAAAATAAGTAACTTAATATTGTTTTTCCTCAGTCTTCTCAACTGTGTTCCTAGAAGAAAAATGTATGAAATATGCAAAGTCATGATAAAGATAATATGTACAAATGGGGAGATTCACTTTAAGCCTGCACAGAAAGTTCACCAGCAACGATCAATTTAAAATGAGCCCCTTAGTGCTCGCTTTGGCAGCACATATACTAAAATGAGCCCCTTGAATCAATCATGAATCTCACAATGGGGTCACTGGAGTTTCAGACTTCACTGTGCACCATGATCACCGAGGCCTCCTCCAGATAGGAGGTCACTTCTAGGACCCTTCCACTGAGATTGTAATTCACCTGGAAGGCGCTTCTGAGGCTGCCAGCTTCATAAGCAACTCAGGGGATTCTCAAGGGAGGTGGTCATGGGATTGGCCACACTTTGCAAAATGCTGAACCTAATAGTTAGGAAAACGCACACAGGGGAGAATCATCTAGAAATTAGAGCATGGGCTTCAGGTGCCTTTCCTGGGCAGTAGGTAAACAGAGAAAGGGAGAATAGCTATAACTGGGTCTGGATGAGGGCTTACTCATCCACTCATTAAATAAATATTTATTGTGTGCCCGTGGATCAGGCACTGCTAGGCTCTGGGGATTACAGAAAGAAACAAGACAAATGAGGTCCCTGCCCTCATACTGACATGCCCTCTTACAACTCTCTATACCTACCTGTTAAAATTGCTGCGGTGGCTCAGCCAGTCTTGCAGCCCGAATGCCCCAGTGATTCCCTGGAGGAGGGCTCTCAAAGACAAGCAGCAGAAGAATGATAAGAGGCATGGCTACTTTGTTACTTCAAGACTAGCCCCCAAGAGATTCTGCAGCTGGAACTGAAGGCTTTCTCAGCCTAGAAGCAGTGCAGAACACACACTGAAGGTGCTTCCTACCTGGTATGGTTTGAAGTGTGGGAGGGTATAAGTGAGCAAAGGCTTCCCAGAGAAAGCCCCGTCAAGTTAAATATCGCCACAATCCTGGTTAACCAAATGGCAACATCCCCAGTAAAGAGCGTCCAACAGGGATACCCTGGTTATACCCTGCTCCAGTGTGTCAGCGCTGGACAACCAGGCATCCTGCCAGACCAATTTTCCTACAGCACAGATTGGGTGGTGTCACCCCCCTGCCCCAGGACAGAATCTAAAGTACTGAGCCGGGCATTTGAGACCCCCTCTACTTTGGCCCCTGCCTCCCCCTACCCAGCACCTGTGACCCCCTGAACCCAGTTTACTGTTTTCCTCCTTCTCAAACTTTGTTAGATATCCTTCCCCTGCTAGTATCCCCTGTGCCCTCCCTTCCTATTTTTCTGGGCACCAGTTCAAATGCCACCTCCTCCAGAAGCTGTGACCCTCTTGGTAAGGAAGGCCTCTGGCCTCTGAATTCCTCTGCATAGCCTTTCGGTGCTTTGCATACTATCAGAAGTGCTTTCTGGACTACATTAATTTATCTTCCAAGCCAGGATGTGCTCTGTGAGCATAAGGATTGTTTTTGTTTTTTTAACATCCCTTCTTGGGGCCTAGCATGGTGCCTCAGTATGTACTTGTGGAGTGCCTCAATAGCAAGTTTTTATTCTATTAGGGAATTCACTTTGTTGTATTATTTCAATGCACTTATTCAATTACAAATCTATTGCAAAGGTCACACCAATAAAAACAGAAACAACTCTTTGATGTGAACCTAAGGGCAAGGTATTACTCATCTATTTATACTATTGCTATTTTATGCACTGGTTTAGGGAGAGCCTGGGGAGATTTGCACGTTCTAACTTCCCCCCATCCCTTCCATAACCTCACTTCCACCTCCTCCACCCCCCACCCCACCCAGTCTACCCCTTTCATCACCTCTACTCCACCTCACCCCTATTCAGAAGCACTTTTGCCTTTTAGGTGTCCCTAGGACTTGCACTTCCACACCCTTTCCGTCCTTACCCGGCTTCTCATATTCTTTCAGGCCAGAGGAGGTAGATCTTTCACTACTCCAGCTTCAAGGTGCATCCCTCAGGCAATTTTAGGAACTACAAGTCTGCCCTAACATCCAGAGGGATGATCCTGAGAACTCATGAGCTAAACACACTTATAATTAATACAAGATCTGGGATATTTAGGCAAGTTTCAACTATATAACAATAGTTTCCAACTCAAACCCAGAGATTCTACTGATTAAGTTGATCTATTTTTCTGCTTTTTCTAAAATGTAGTGGATTTTAATGTTTTACTGATTTTTATTTATTGAGAAGGGAGAACATTAATGCTTTAGGTGCCAAGCATTGTGCTAGGTACTTGAAATATGGACTTCATCTTACCCTCACAACGACCTCAGGAGACACAGAGTTCCATTTTACAGATGGAAAACTGAGGTCAATAGACATTAAGTGATTTGCCCAAAATCATGCAGTGAATCTGTGGGGCTAGGATTCTACTGTTGATCCTTTTAATATCAAAGCTCATGCTCTTTTAATTATATCATGCTATACCCTTGAGTAAAACCCAGAAATTCATTCTACTTCGGCTTCCACTTCAAAACAGAAATCACCAAAAAGATTTAACTTCAGAAAAAGGAACTTTTTATATCCCTAAGAAAAAGGACCACCACCAGGAATGCCATCTTTGATCTCAGGCTCTCAATTGTTGGCTTAATATTCCTAAAAAGAGCATTAAATTGACTCAATAGCAAGTATTACCTGCCCAACCATCATAGCACTTTACCCCATCACATAATCACCAAAATGACTATTTTAAAAAAGAAAACTCACAGGCTAATATGTACACCTTGCAGTTTCTTTCTAGAAATTAGATGCATGGTACAGTGGAGCAAAAATGGAAAACTCCAGATTTCACAAAAATATCAAGTTTTTCATTTTGATAACATGTAATTGAACTGGCAAACAAAACAAAACAAAAACGGTTAAAGCAAACAACCAACCAAACAATAAAGGATAAAAGTATCCTATAACCAAGCAAACACCTGTTAGTCCTTCCCCTTTAAGACTTTTAAATAAGGTCACATTTATTCAGTCAACAAACATTTATTAAGCACCAGCAACTGAGCCAGATGCTAAGAAATATAACTGTGAACAAGATAAACCAAGCTCCCGCTTGACCGGATACTTCTGCATTAAACGGTCTTGCTAACTACTACATTATACTTGTTCTCTGCTAGTATTATATTTTTGGGAAAGTCAGAATCATAACGATGCCTGTCCTGGTATACTTTTAAAGTTTCTTTGTGGCAAACTGATAGAACTCTTTGTTTAACTTAGAGAAGGAAGAGACAGTCTCAAGAACCCTTTTGACGAGCAAGTTGATGGCCGAGCAATATGGTGGCTGGCGACCCACGAGGTGGTTTAGATCAGTTTAGATCATTCGGTTGCGCTTGTGGGTTGGGGAGTCTGTGTCGCCATCACCACACTGGGCCGAGGTGCGCTTGCGGGTCCCCCCACTGTCCAGGTGGAGGGCCACTTCTTCGGAGTCGATGGGGTTCGAGTTGTCCTCGAGGAAGCTACTTCTTCGGTGGCCGTCGCCGGCCACACCGCTGCCTTGAGGCGGGGAGCCGGGCGCTCCAGATTGCACGCTGATGCTGGCCATGGCACCGCTGAGGCCGTGCAGGGCGATGGCCTCGTGGAACGGCTGCAGGTCAACGTCCACCGACGAGCCGGATTCGGTGGCCGCGGCCTGGCTGGGGGCCCCGGCGGGTGGCTTCGGGGGCGCCCTCGGGGTGCGCGGCGGCAGAGTCGCGGGGGGCACCTTGCCACACAGGAAGCTAATCAGATCTTCTCGAAGGATGGTGCTCCGGCCCTTTTTCACCCATTCCAGCACATCTTTGACGCGACGATGGTTGCCAACCTGGACGCCCAGGTCAAAACTTCGTTGGTGGGCATCCCCGCTCTCTTTGTAGAGGCTGGTCACAGCCATGGCCGCACTCTGGAAGGGGTCCCACAAGGAGAGTCCTGGCTGTTGGCACCCCGTATCCTTGTAGAGCTGGGCCACAGCGGTAGCTGAGTTCTGGAAGAGGTGCCACAGCTTCTGCTTCTCGCTCTTGAGCCCCGCCGCCTCAGGG
The DNA here is from genome assembly GCF_949987515.2 of Delphinus delphis. Taxonomy (NCBI): domain Eukaryota; kingdom Metazoa; phylum Chordata; class Mammalia; order Artiodactyla; family Delphinidae; genus Delphinus; species Delphinus delphis. Next base: position 9,835,043 of record NC_082704.1, read on the forward strand.
GTCGCCTCCTCCTGCATATCGGGGTGCAACTCCTCTTCCTGCTCTGCCTCGGCCAGGCACTGGCGCTCCCACTTAGAGAACCAGTGCTCCTCGCCCTCGGCCTCGCCCTCCTTCGGCTGCTCCTCCATCCTCCTTCTTCTGGCCGCTCCTCTCCGCTACAGCCGCCTCCTCCTCCGCCTACTCTTGCTCCTCCACCTCCACCTCACCTCCTGCTCCGAGCTCCCCTCCTCCTTCTGCAGCCGCCGCCGGCGCCTCAGCAGCCTCAGCCACCGCCACCTCCTCCGCGTGCGCCGGCGGGCGGGAGAGCGGGCGGCGGGGCTCGGAGGCCAACTGTTCCGGCGCGCGCCGCCCGCGGCCCTGGTGCACGCCCCGCCCCGCCCCGCCCCGCCCCGCCCCGCCCGGCCCGGCCCGGCCCCCGGCTACGGCGCGGAGATAACTCCGCAGCCGCGGGCGCCGCCTCACTGCCCCCTTCCGGCCCTGCGGTCCGCTCCTACGGCCCCCCAACGGCGCCGCGGCCTCCCCGCAGCTGCCGCGGCCGCTCGGTCGCCGCCGCCGCGGCCCCGCAGCTCGGTCCCAACCCCCGCTCCGCCGCGGCTGCCGCTCTGGGAACTCGGAGGGGGGCCGGCTGGAGCGCTGCCTCAACGCGGCGCCTGCCTACCGCTTGGCCCCCTTTTCACACATTTTTGAGACTTGTCGGCTTCATCCAATGAGCTGATCAAATTTTACATCCTATGTTGCCAGAGAGGATTATGGGGCAACTTCATGGTGTCGATCACATCCAGGGCGCCGATCCGGGAAGGCCGGGGGTTAGAGTGGAAAGAGCACGGCCCTCGTGAATAGGCAGGCAGTCTGAATCCCAGCAATGCCCCCCACACAGTAGGTGCCCAGGAAAAGTGTTTTCCGTGGATCGTAGCAGTAATTTTGTAAAGGAAAAAAAAATCACATCAGTCATTTCCCCCCCGGCCCCCCCTCCCCCGCTTTTCGGGCCTCAGTTTCCCCAAGTGCCCAACAAGGTTGTTGGATTAGGTCTCCGGAAAGCACTTCCAGTCGTGATCTAGAACTTTACTGCTGTCCCTGTAAAGCGCCTCTTCCAGGCTAGTTGCATACTTATCAAATTCTAAGAGTTACGGTCAGAAATGGCATTGATTTTTTTCCCCTCATATTCTTTCAAGGTTTTTTGTCATAAAAAAGAAATGGGTTGGGGGGTTTTATTTGTGGTTTACTTTCAATTACTGAAAATTCCAGGATGAAGAAGTAAGAGGAAAGAAAACAGGAAAATGAAATCCCAAACGCGGGATTTTCTGCTCCAGTGTAAAATTCAGTGCCTTTTAGGAAAGAAAAAAAAAAGTTTACCTAATTTACAACACTCCAAAAATTCTAGCTACTTAAAACACCATAAGAATACCAAAATTGAGCTAAAACTGTATGTGATACTGAAGTCTTTTCCTTGGGTTCAGTTACAACCCCTTGTAATGATGCAGTCCTTTTTTCATTGCAGACAATTCCAGATCAAACTGTGTTAAGAAAAATCACTAAGCTAAGAATAACAGCAAAAATAGGAGGAACCAAAGTAATTTTTTTTAATTTTAGAAAAAAAGTTTTGCAATTTTTGTTGTAGAATATTTGCTAAGTCTCCAGAAAGCCTTCCAAAGATAAAGGAAGCTAAATCTTCTAGCAAAATATGCTTAATAATTCCCAAATATGAAAATTAGTATATAAAAATGATATAAACATTAAGCTTCATCTTTCTTGAAAGATATACATGTTTCTAAGTTAAATATAAAAGAGAAGAAGAAGAAGAAGAAGAAGAAGAAGGAGAAGAAGAAGAAGAAGGAGAAGAAGAAGAAGAAGAAGAAGGGATTGTGCCCTTTCTCTGCAAACCGGGCTTTTTCACGATTCATTAAACCCTTTTTCCATACGTGTAATTGGACTCTTCTCATTTACATAAACGAGGGATGAGGCAAAAGACCTAAGATCAGCCCAAAAAGGAGGAATACGTTTCTCATTCTCCTATGTTAAAAAAAAATTGTAGAAGAAAACTCCCAAGAAGGCAGAGCCTTCTCCCCCCACTGCCCTACACACACCCACATATACCAGCCCTGAAACAGTTCATGGTCAAGGAGATAGCAGGTTTGCTAGAGCTTTAAGATTGCCCTGTACATGGTGCCTCACAGTTATTATAAGAGGCACATGCTTTTATTTTATCTTCTCTAAGTAAAAAACTTGGACCGAAATGACCGACAGTAGGACACCATATCTTATTTTCTCCCCTCATTTGTGATTGGGTTAAAAACCAAGAAGAAAGACTGCACTGTCTGAAAGAGAACAACCCTCTGCTTGGGCTTGAGTTGCCTGGCTGGTATCCTCCATTCATTTGGTTTCAGCACCTGATTAATTAGTTAATTAGTACTTAGAGCTGACTAGCCCCGGTCGGCAATTTTCCTGCCCTGCATGGTGAAATGTTGAATCCAGCATTGAAATTTCTGTGTCGCACACCCTAATTATTATCACCCCACTACTTTTTAAACCATTGCACCAAAGTATTATAATAGACAGAGCCAGACAACTGTGTGGGAATATGTTCTTTCTGAGAAATAATGGTAGACTTAATCAATATTTTTCACTGTTGCCCTTAACACATTTAAATAAAACAACTGAACGGGAAAAATTCTAATTCAATTAGCCTCCAACTCCTTCCATAGAGAAAATGATTTTATACGAGAGAGAATTCAGAAAAATCACACCAAAATTTTTTAATGTTTTATCAGTGCCTCTGATTGCAAAGAGTGTGTTTACAAGATAACCTATCTGAGGTTTTTCTCCTATAAACGTCTAAAATGTGAGGAATTTAAAAAAAGAATAGAAAATGGAAACCAAACCAAACCAAAAAAAAGATCATCTTAACTAGCTGTAAGGAAATGATGCTATCTGTGTGTGTTTCGATGGAAGTACTTTTGATGTTTAAAATACTGACACAGTTTAGGAATGAGTTTTCTATAGGAAAAAAATATTCCTTGGCCACTGCCCCATTCTTCCATGAATCTGATGTCATAGCTAAGGTTAAATATCAAGTAGGGAAAATTAGTTTTAGGAAATAAGTTAGGACACAAACCTAGGAGTCTAATTTTTGGCAGTTCTCAATGTACCATTACTAAAAAGGGACCCAGTGTGTCAATGATTTTCAATATTACTGGTAGCTATTTTCACCTGAAGCAATCCTTACATATCAGTATTTGGTTGCCTGTAATTGTAAGAGCTGAATGGCACACAAAACTGGATACACAACCACACAGATCAGTACATGGGTCGGGCTGAAAGCAAAAGTAAACACCAACCTTAAGAAATGAAAGAAGTTAAAAGATAAGTGTTAAGGACCTTATTCTTTTTGGAGAATAAAACAAGATTTAGTAGCTTTCCACTTAATTTAAATGAAAAGAATCACTACCTTACATATTGCAGTGATAATGTAATGGGGAAAGAAAACAAAAAAGTCTTTGTACAAATGACACCTCCTATAGTTGTTGTGAAGAAACTTTTCCCCTTGGTATCTGCTAACAAATTCTAATTAATGCTGCACATTCCTTTACTGAAATCATTTAATGCGTAACAAGGGGGGTAAAAAGAAATGCTGAATACTCGTGATTGCCCTGTTAGAATTATGGGAGTGAAAGCCTGGGGCCCCAAACTTACTGTCTATTAAAGCCAAGCTTTGAAAAAGAAATGCAACCTACAAAAGCTGTCAATCTCCCTTGCCCCTAAAGCCTGGGTTCACATGGATTCAAGTGACAGCCCTCCTCCCCCATGCACAATACATCAATCTGTCTCTCCCACAAGCACCCACAGCCCATTGTGCTGGCCGCAGGTGCCTATTATGGCACCCATGGCTGCCTCCCACAGCTCCGCCCCTGAGAAACAGGAACTGCAGACAATGGAGCCCTGTGGGAAGACAGAGGTGGGTGTTGGGAGGGATAACAGACAGATGGTAAAGGGTGTAGGGTAGTAAGGTAGTTTCAAAACAAATGCCAAACATTCAAAATTATTGCTTTCGTGTGTCTCCCCTTCTGAATTGCCTTTGCTTCAATCACCATCTGCCATAATTGTAAAAACACTTACCTGTTATAATGAATATTTGTCCCCTTTTTGGGTAGCTGTGGAGGGGACAACCTTCAATATTCTACTCCTCCTGTTTAGCTCTCTAGGTTTCTCAAGGTCACAGACTGGGGAGTTTCAGTTAAGCGACACCACAAGACAATATAGGGGAGAGAAATAATATTTATAATTTTTTGCAAGGTTTGTCATTTCCCTCTGAGATTAGTTTTGGGCTCCTTAAAGGGCAAGGGTTATAAAAACCTGTTACTTTGGGTAATATATTTGTGAAATCAAAGTACTATAAGACTTCTTACAAATGTCAAATCAGGCACGTGGAAATTCTTAGGCCATTTCTTTTCTGGCAAGGAGTCACATAAAAGGAGACGAGATGGATTTATAACTTTCTTTTCTTTTAGATGTTGGGGGTAGGAGTTTATTAATTAATTTATTTATTTTTGCTGTGTTGGATCTTCATTTCTGTGCGTAGGGCTTTCTCTAGTTGTAGCAAGCGGGGGCCACTCTTCATCACGGTGCGCGGGCCTCTCACTATCGCGGCCTCTCTTGTTGCGGAGCACAGGCTCCAGACGCGCAGGCTCAGTAGTTGTGGCTCACGGGCCCAGTTGCTCCGCGGCATGTGGGACCCTCCCAGACCAGGGCTCGAACCCGTGTCCCCTGCATTAGCAGGCAGATTCTCAACCACTGCGCCACCAGGGAAGCCCCAAGGTGGATTTAATAATAAAAGTACTGGGGCTTCCCTGGTGGCAAAGTTAAGAATCCGCCTGCCGATGCAGGGGACACGGGGTGGAGCCCTGGTGCAGGAAGATCCCACATGTCGCGGAGCAGCTATGCCTGTGCGCCACAACTACTGAGCCTGCACGCCTCGAGGCCGCGAGCCACAACAAGAGAAGCCACCGCAATGAGAAGCCCGCGCACCACAACTAAGAGTAGCCCCCGCTCACCACAACTAGAGAAAAGCCCGCGGGCAGCAACAAAGACACAAAGCAGACAAAAATAAAAATAAATTAAATAAATTTATTTTTTTAAAAATGTACTGCACTTTTCTGATGCAGCCTCTTTTCCTATTTCCAAGCATGTTAACAATAAATAAATAAAATTTTTAAAAAAATTACTGAATACCATCACATCGAGCGCCACTATCAGAAAAAGCACATTTTAAAGATTTTATTTCATAAAATGTCACTTGTCTATGGTGTTTTTAACCTTCTGAGTTATGGACTAATTAAGAAGCAATAAATGGAAGAATTAAAATATATTCCCCCAGCACATATGTTCGTTCAAGTAATTTGATTTAGTTGCTTTTGCCCTTAATTTATCATCCCAATATACCACCTTATTCCTGTTTACAAGATGATTTGTCATAAATCAAAACCAAGCTAACAATAATTTCATCACTACTACTACTACCTGTCTCAAACAAAAAGCAACCAAGAAAAGTCTGGCACAATTGTAAGTCATGGTCAAGAGGACTGGTGACTTGTTGGGATGAGGGTACTGCCAAAATAATGCCAGGGACTAAAACCAGCCAGTTTTCCTGAAGCCAACAAGAGGGTCTTAGTTTGCTGTCAAAAACTACAAACTAGGCTTTAACTAGGGACTGTCAGGGATCCAAGTGAGCTCCTGGCCAGGGAGAGCTTAATTAGCAGAGTTGGTTTGGGTTTTTAAATTACACAAGAAAAACAACCAATACGGTATGAAAGCATACAGTGGTCTAATGTAGCACAAAATTCACTATTCCATTGTGTGTGTGTGTGTAGTGATTTTGCACATTTCATTAACAATTTAAACTTAGATTTTAAACATTATTTTTATGCCCATTACTAGGACATGTTTCTTTTGTTTTCTTCTTATACATCCTTTTAGAGATTTTAATGTATTTATCTCCAAATACAAATATGCATGCTCCCTTTTTTATATAAACAGCAACATACTACATATACTTTTTTTTTAACCTGAGATATCTTGGGATCAGTCCATATCAGAACATTAAGAGCTACTAGGGCATACTTCTTAAATGTGAATAGTTTTGAGTCATATTTGGTATTTGTAAAAGTTAAGACTCTAGTTCAACAATGGAAAAGTATGCCATTTCAATATGAACAAAGCCATTTGGAGGCTACTCTTATTTTTCCTAACAATGATTGAACTAGGCATTCCATTTCAAATGCTCAGAAATTAGTACAGCTCACTCCAATTATCCATCTAAATGGGAGCCAGAGAAAATGTGGAGGAGACAGCCACAGGTAACCATAGATACAACCTTTGTTTGAGATGCTTACACGGAAAAACTTTTAAGATATTTATTGGTAGGGTTTGTGAATTGTTTCTATAGCATCCAAAATGCTCAGAGTTCAAAAGAAATTGTTAAGGTTTCCCACTAGACCCACAGTCCATTAGTCATACTTCTAGTATCTCACAAAAAATGACCTTGCTTAATTGATCTAACTGATTAAAAGATGCCAGGTTTTAGCTGTAAAATTAGTTGACAACACAGTCCCTTTACCTGTGCTCCAACACCAACTTCTTTTACTTCTAGATATCTTCCATGAGGCTCTTGAGTCTATCCATTTAAAAATTAACAGTTTGTTTGTTAAATCCAAGATTTTATTGTCAGACAAACCTCAATTCTAATCCTGTTTCTGGAGCTTGAAAGTGGTGTGATTTAACTTTTCTGATACTAAGTGTTCTCTAAAATAGGGATAATAACAGTACCTACCTCACAGGTTTGTTGTAAAGATTAAATGAGACCATGCATTCACTCTTAAAACAATGCCTAGAAACAACCCAATCCAAAAATGGGCAGAAGACCTAAATAGACATTTCTCCAAAGAAGATATACAGATTGCCAACAAACACATGAAAGGATTCTCAACATCACTAATCATTAGAGAAATGCAAATCAAAACTGCAATGAGGTATCACCTCACACCGGTCAGAATGGCCATCATCAAAAAATCTAGAAACAATAAATGCTGGAGAGGGTGTGGAGAAAAAGGAACCCTCTGGCACTGTTGGTGGGAATGTAAATTGATACAGCCACTATGGAGAACAGTATGGAGGTTCCTTAAAAAACTGAAAATAGAACTACCATACGACCCAGCAATCCCACTACTGGGCATATATCCTGAGAAAACCATAATTCAAAAAGAGTCATGTACCACAATGTTCATTGCAGCTCTGTTTACAGTAGCCAGGACATGGAAGCAACCTAAGTGTCCATCAACAGATGAATGGATAAAGAAGATGTGGCACATATATATGATGGAATATTACTCAGCCATAAAAAGAAATGAAATTGAGTTATTTGTAGTGAGGTGGATGGACCTAGAGTCTGTCATACAGAGTGAAGTAAGTCAGAAAGAGAAAAACAAATACCGTATGCTAAGACATATATATGGAAACTAAAAAAAAAAAGGTTCTGAAGAACCTAGGGGCAGGACAGGAAGAAAGACGCAGATGTAGAGAATGGACTTGAGGACTTGAGGACACGAGGAGGGGGAAGGGTAAGCTGGGACAAAGTGAGAGAGTGGCATGGACATATATACACTACCAAATGTCAAATAGATAGCTAGTGGGAAGCAGCCGCATAGCACAGGGAGATCAGCTCGGTGCTTTGTGAGCACCTAGAGGCATGGGATAGGGAGAGTGGGAGGGAGACGCAAGAGGGAAGAGATATGGGAACATATGTATATGTATAACTGATTCACTTTGTTATAAAGCAGAAACTAACACACCATTGTAAAGCAATTATACACCAATAAAGATGTTAAAAAATAATAAAAAATAAAAATATAGTAATAAAACTGTCCATAAATGGGAGACTGGTTAAATAAACATAGTATACCCCTACAAGGGGATATCGTGCTGTTGTGAAAAAGAATGAAGTAGATCTGTATGTGAAATTTGGAACAATCTCCCAAAAATATTAATATGTGGAAGAAAAGAAGTAGTAAGGAACAAGATAACGTAAAGGGTATACTACTAGTTGTGTGTGTGTGTGTGTGTGTGTGTGTGTGTGTGTGTGTGTGCATAATCTGAATGGAAACATCCAGAATAATGTTTGACCAAATATCTGGGCACCATGGTCCAGCCAAGTTGACACACATAAAATTAACCATCACAGTGGGCATGTATGCGCAGAGAAGCATATTTAAGGTCAGTGATTACTTAATAATTTAGAAATCAGACGAATATACACTGGATAATATCCACGGTATTTGAAAATGTACCAAATTTACCATCACTTTTGAAAACTAAACTCTAATACCTTTTCCTAATCTGTCTTCTATTCCCTTAGAAAAATTAAAGCACCAATAAACTATCTTTTATCTGTTCCCTCAAAGTAACTTAAATCCCAAATTATACATAAAGCTTTTTTCCTGTTCTGCTCCATCCAGCTAGAGGGGCCTCACTAAAGTGCATGCCTGCAGTCTGGGACCTCGTTCCCTGGAACTGGTATAGATTCTTCAACATCTTCCAAATTCTATTGCTTTAACCCCCAATTTTTCCATCTTTCCAAAGTTCCAACGAGCTAGCAAACCACAGAGAATGTAGTAGCACAAGTTCCACATCCACAAAACTTTGACCAAATGCCATGGTCAAATATACTTGCTGATATTCCTTACAATTAGGCATCATTTCTCAACAACAGCAGAATTTCCACTTATAGTCTAGGTCCAGAGGGTTGTTAACAAATGGAGATGACAGAACGTTACCTCAGTAAAGTGCAAGTATAGCGAGAAAACAGAAGAATTACAAACAAACAAAAAGAAACGAAAAAAACAAGGACAGTTTTTGAAAGAAATGGAGCTGAACAACTCAATATCCACAGGAGAAAATTTGGGGACTTTGCAGTAGGCAAAGATTTCTTAGTACTTAAAAGAAAAAAATTGATTAATTAGACTTCATCAAAATTTACAACTTCTGCTATTGAAAAGTTATTATTAAGAAAATAAAGGGACTTCCCCTGGTGGTCCAGTGGCTAAGACTCCACACTCCCAATGCAGGGGGCCTGGGTTCAATCCCTGGTCAGGGAACTAGATCCCACATGCCGCAACTAAATATCCCGCATTCCGCAACTAAAAGGTCCCACATGCCGCAACAAAGACCCCCAGCAGCCAAATAAATAAATAAATATTTAAAAAATAAATTAATTAATTTAAAAAAAAAAAGAAAAAGGCAAGCCACCGACAGGGAGAAAAATTATTTGCAATACATCTGACATGTATTCAGAATATATAAATATCTCCTATCATTCAATAAGAAGACAAACAACTCATTTAAGAAATTGGCAAAATGTGTTTACTATGGTGTTGATAAGTTGTATTCCTTGAATCTGTTTATGAAGTGTGTTAAAACATAAGGGTTATATTTTTATGGCCAACTCAAAAATAAATTTAAAGCTAGAAAATTTTTTAAAAATTGGCAAAATGTTTGAACTGACATTTGACAAAAGAAAGTATATGAATGGCTAATAAGCACATGAAAAGATACTGAAGATCATTAGTCATAAAGAAAATGTGAATTAGAACCACAATGATATATCACTATATACCTACTCAAATGGCTAATGTTACAAAGATTGACATCATATGTCGGCAAAGATACGGAGCATAGGATCTCTCATAGAAATTACTGGTGGGAATCCAAAGTGGTTCCAACCACTCTGGAAAACAGTATGGCAGGACATTATATATACTATACATTATAAAATTAAACAGGCGCTAACATATAACCCAGCAATTCCACTTCTTGGTATCAATACCCAAAAGAACTGAAAATATATGTCCAGAAAAGACATATACTCCAAAGTTCTAGCAGCATTATTCATAATAGTCCCAAACTGGAAACAATTCAAATGTGTATCAACTGATAAACAGATAACAAACTATGCAGTTAAAAGGAGCAAACCACTGATAGACCCAACAACATGGATAAATCTCCAAAATATTGTGGTAAGTGAAAGAAGTCAAACACAAAAGAGTACAGTGGCAGAAAGCAAAGCAGTGGATGCTTGAGGTCAGGGGTCTTGGAAGAGCATAAAAGGGCACAAGGAAATCTTTTAGGGTCACAGAACTGTCTTGTAACTTGATTATGGTGGTGGTTATATGACTTTATACAATTACTAAAATTCATCCAACTATACACTTAAAATGGGTGAATCTTATTGTATCTAAATTGCAGCTCAATAAAGTTGGAAATTCTCTAAAACGGAAAGATTGTATGGTTTCCTCTTCACCAAAGGGCCAACCAGTCCATGCTAGTTGTCCAGAGTCCACTTCGGAGAAATCTGCCAAGTGGGCAATCATATCAGAAAGCTACCACATTTGGGGTACTGGGAATCCATAACCCATGCAGACTACTTCCTTCTTAGAGGATGGCATGTGGAACTTTCCTTTCTTCTAAACTTTAGCCACCTGAGACAGTGCCACTTCCAGTCTCTAGGTCTTTTTTGAGGCTTCCTTCCTCCCATCAGAGTCTGAGCTATATATATTTAAGCTCCTAATTTCCCTTTCCATTTTTCCTTCCACCTCTGTGTTCCCCACATCTCAGTCACAAACCCTTTATAAGCTCTACCCAGGAATACAGCTCCCATTTTCACTTGTTAGCATGATCCTCTACATTTATAACATTTATACATCTCCCCCCAACCTCATGCTTTTTAATTCCTTTGCCCTCTCCTATTCCTATCACAGTTCAAATCTTCCTCTCTACCACCTCTTTGAGGAGGTGGGAGGAGAGAGACAAAATCTCTTGAAGGATAGCGTGTGTGGCCTAAACCCCCCACAAGTTGTTCTCCCAGGTAACCTAATGGGCTTAAACATTAAACAGTCCTATGAGGCCACCATTACCCTGAAACTAAAGCCAGACAAAGATACCACACAGGGCCTCCCTGGTGGCACAGTGGTTAAGAACCTGCCTGCCAATGCAAGGGACACAGATTCAAGCCCTGACCCGGGAAGATCCCACATACCGTGGAGCAACTAAGCCCACGCGCCACAACTACTGAGCCTGCGCTCAAGAGCCCGCAAGCCACAACTACTGAAGCCTGCACGCCTAGAGCCTGTTCTCCACAACAAGAGAAGCCACTGCAATGAGAAGCCCATGCACCACAACAAAGGGTAGCCCCCGCTCACCGCAACTAGAGAAAGCCTGTGCGCAGCAACAAAGACCCAACATAGCCAAAAATAAAAATAAAGAAAGAAAGAAATAAGATACCACACAAAAAGAAATTTACAGGCCAATATAACTGATGAACATAGATGCAAAAGATAGCCAAAGCAATCTAGAGAAAGAAAAACGGAGCTGGGGGAATCACACTCTGTGACTTCAGACTATACTACAAAGCTACAGTAATCAAAACAGTGTCATACTGGCACAAAAACAGACACATAGATCAATGGAACAGGATAGAGAGCCCAGAAATAAACCCACACACTTATGGTCAATTAATCTACGACAAAGAAGGAAAGAATATACAATGGAGAAAAGACAGTCTCTTCAATAAGTGATGCTGGGAAAATTGGACAGCTACATGTAAAAGAATGAAATTAGAACACTCCCTAACACCATATACAAAAATAAACTCAAAATGGATTAAAGATCTAAATGTAAGACCGGATACTATAAAACCTCTAATGGAAAACATAGGCAGAACACTCTTTGACATAAATCACAGCAATATTTTTTTGGATCCATCTCCTAGAGTAATGGAAACAAAAGCAAAAATAAATAAATGGGACCTAATTAAACTTAAAAGCTATTGCACAACAAAGGAAACTATAAACAAAATGAAAAGACAACCTACGAAGTGGGAGAAAATATTTGCAAATGATACAACTGACAGTGGCTTCATTTCCAAAACATACAAACAGCTTATACAGCTCAATATCAAAAAAAAAAAAGAATGACAAAAATGGGCAGAAGACTTAAATAGACATTTCTCCAAAGAAGACATACAGATGGCCAACAGGCACATGAAAAGATGCTCAACATCGCTAATTATTAGAGAAATGCAAATCAAAACTACAGTGAGGTATCACCTCACACCCATCATCGGAATGGCCATCATCAAATAGTCTACAAATAATAAATGCTGGAGAGGGTGTGGAGGAAAAGGAACCCTCCTACACTGTTGGTGGGCATATAAATTGGTGCAACCACTATGGAGAACAGTATGGAGGTTCCTTAAAAAAACTGAAAATAGAGTTACCATATGATCCAGCAATCCCGCTTCTGGGCATATACCTGGAAAAGATGAAAACTCTAATTTGCAAAGATACATGCACCCCAATGTTCATAGCAGCACTATTTACAATAGCCAAGAGAGGGAAGCAATACAAGTGCCCATCAACAGATGATTGGCTTAATAAGATGTGGTGTATATAGACATAGATATAGATATTTAGATATATAGATATATTCAATGAAATATTACTCAGCCATAAAAAAGAATGAAATATTGCCATCTTCAATATTTGCAACGTGGATGGACCTAGAGATTATCATATTTAGTGAAGTAAGTCAGACAGAGAAAGACAAATACTATATGATATCACTTATATGTGAAATTGAAAAAATAATATAAATGAATTTATTTACAAAACAGAAACAGACCCACAGAGTTAGAGAACGAACTTATGGTTACCAAAGGGGATAGCGGGGGTGGGATAAATTGGGAATCTGGGATTAACAGATACACACTACTATACATAAAATAAACAATAAGGACCTACTGTATAGCACAGGGAACTATACTCAATATCTTGTAATAACCTATAATGGAAAAGAATCTGAAAAAAATGTATGTATATAAGTATGTATAACTCAATCACTTTGCTGTACACCTGGATCATTGTAAATCAACTATACTTCAATTGAAAAGAAAAACATTAAACAATCCAGCCCCAAGAATGTAATTGCAACTTGGAGGAGGAAAATGTCATTGGAGGCTTAGAGAAGTCCAACAAGCTTCTTCACATAGTGACCTCTCCAATCCTGGTGTCCACTTGGGACCAATTAGATGGGACATTCATCCTCACAAGGCTTTACATATGTATCTTTGATGATGCCCCTGGAGGCTTCTGAAGTGCATCGGGAGTTTACTTCAATGAAGTTCACACTAAATGAAGAGAACCCCATTCAATTTTCTGTCTCAAATTACACTCAGCTGTGCTGTTCAACTGAGCACACTAGACAAGGTCAGAAGATGTGCACCCGAAAATAATATGAGGACTGCTTATCAGATTGGCACTGCCAAAGGGTGGGCTTTATTGAGTGACCTTTCATTCATTCCTCACATATTTACTGAGCGCCTATCTAGGTTCTGGAAAGACCCCTGAAAGTGATCATGGGCTGTTGCATCAGCCAGACCTGGGTTCAAACATCTGCTCTCCATGGACCAGCTCTGTGTACTTGGGCAACTTCACCTTGGTCTCTTTATCAGGAAAGGGGGGATGGAAATCCTACCAACTTCATGGGATGCTGGTGGGGATGAAATGTGAGGATGAGAGTGGCTCTCTAACACGGCTGAGCACAGTGTCTGGCACCTAGTAAACGCTCCATAGATATCAGCCATTGTTAGCCAAGAGTCCCGCCCTGCAGCACTGCTTGTGACCATAGGATGTTATAGGCAGAGGGAGCCCAGGATCCCTGCAGAGTCACACTTGGCCACTTTCTAACTGGCCAGCAATCCTGGGGCACAGGTAAGAGAAGCTTGAGGGGAAAGGATGCTCAGAGCCCAATCTCCAGGACCTCTCATCTGCTCCGGGAAGAACTAGGTATCAGCCAAGGATCCTGTGGGCAAGCAGAACACCGAACGGGCCAGGGTTGAGGCACCTGGGCACCAGAAAGCCTGGTTTTTGAACGTAAGTAACAGGGCTGCCGTGAGGATTAACTAAATTAATTTATGTAAAGCACTTAGCACAAGGCCTAGCCACTGGGACATGTTCAGTGAATATCAGCTACTGTTAGAAGAGCCATGGTTCTCATCCCTTAAGGAGCCAGCTAGTATACAAGCCTGCACACTAATGGGTCTCTGACTGGACTTGTAAGGAGTGGCTTACAATTTTGGGATTTGTAGAGCACTAACCAGGCCCCACTGCCTCAAAATCCTTTCCCTGACCCCCAGTGTCACAATGCCACACCATCATAGAATGGGTGGCAAACATGTAGCACTTCTTTTGAGGACTCCTCGTCCTGCATGCAGGACAGACATCACAGATGAGGCACACTGTCCCACCAGCCCAGACAGGACCTCAGATAAGGATTCTTTACACGGTACACTGGGCAGAAATTGCCAAAAGACCTGAGGCGGCCTGGGAGTTCTACTACTTGCCTCTCTGACTTAAAGGTTGTCTCTCATTTCCTTTTTACAAAAATTTATTTTCAGATTTGGTTTTACAATTAATCGTCTGTTTATAATATATTTTATTGAAATTTTTATTGAGAAATTGTAGATTTACATGCAGATGTAAGAGATTATTCAGAGAGATCTTATGTACCTGATACCCAGGCTCCCCCAAGGGTAACATCTTGGTAACTACAGTACAACCAACAGGTTGATATTAGCACGATCTGCTGATCTTATTCACATTTCCCCACTTTCACTTGTACTCATTTGTGTGTGTTGTGTGTGTGTGCGTGCACGCACACGAATGTGAGTGTATTTAGTTCTATATAATTTTACCACATATGTAGTTTCATGTATCTACCACCACAGTCAAGATACTGAGCTGTTCCTTCACCACAAGGATCCTTCCTATAGCCTTTTAATAATCACATGCACCCCCTTCCCAGAGCCTAATCCCTGATAACCACTAATCTCTTTGCCATTTCTATAATTTTATCATTATAAGAATGTTACATAAATGAAATCATAGAGTATGTAACCTTTTGAGATTGGTTCTTTTCACTCAGCATCGTTCCCTGGCAAGTCATACAGGTTGTTGCATGTACCAGTAGTTCATTCATTTTTATTGCTGGGTCGTATTCCATTAAGGGTATCTGAGCTGTTTCCAAGTTTTTTGCTGTTACAAATATAGGTGCTATGGACATTCATGTACAAGTTTTTACATGAACACAAGTCTTCATTTTCTGGAACCAATGGCCAGGAGTGAAATTGCTAGGTCATATGGTAGTTGCATGTTTATTTTTTAAAGAAACCGCCAAACTATTTTCCAGAATGGCTGTACCATTCCACATTTCCACCACATCCCCACCAGCAATGCATGAGTGATCCAGTTTCTCCATATCCTTGCCAGAATTTGATGTTTTCACTATTTTTTATTTTAGTCATTCTGAGAGGTGTGTAGTGATATCCCATTTTGGTTTTAATTTGCATTTTCCTGATAATGATGTTGACCTAATCACGTTGGACATCTTTTATGGGCTTATTTGCCACCTGTATATCCTCCTCGGTAAAATGATTATTCATGTCTTATGTCCAATTTCTGATTGAATTATTTGCTTTTACAGTTGAGTTTTGTGAGTTTCCAGTCCTTTGCCAGATATATGGTTTGAAGATATTTTCTCCCAGACTGTAGACTGTCTTTTCATCCTCTTTGTTTGGGCTTTTGCAGAACAAACGTTCTAATTTTAATGAGGTCCAATTTATGGACTTTTTCTTTTCTGGATGATGCTTTTGGCCCCTAGGATGTCAGATAAGGCAAAGTGATTCTGTCCTCTGTCCTGTATGTAGGACAGCTACCTAAGAGGTTTTGTGGGTTGAGGTCAGCGCCTAGTCGTTACATACCAAGCCTTTGCCAAACACTACTTCATTTAATCTTTCCAACCACCCTATGAGATAGATGCCACTACTGTCTGCATTTTACAGATGAGGAAGCTGAGACACAGAGAGACTTGGGGATTTGCCCAAAGTCCCACAGCTAGGAAGTGGAAAAGCTGGCACAAAATCCTGGTCTGTTTCTGCTTCCGAAACACCTGATCTTGCGGTCATCTCAAGTTTCCAGCAGGCTACATAAAATTCAACTTCTGGCGTACAGTATGTTTATTTTTTAAATTTTATTTATTTATTTTTGGCTGTGTTGGGTCTTCGTTTCTGTGCGAGGGCTTTCTCTAGTTGTGGCGAGCGGGGGCCGCTCTTCATCGCGGTGTGCAGGCCTCTCACTATCGCGGCCTCTCTTGTTGCGGAGCACAGGCTCCAGACGCGCAGGCTCAGTAGTTGTGGCTCACGGGCCTAGTTGCTCCGCAACATGTGGGATCTTCCCGGACCAGGGCTCGAACCCATGTCCCCTGCATCGGCAGGCAGATTCTCAACCACTGCGCCACCAGGGAAGCCCCTACAGTGTGTTTATAAATCTGACTTCAGACATGAGAGTACAATTAGAAACTTTCTTGTTACCAAGTCAAAAAACAGTAAGGACAACAACTGATGCAAAGGCTGAAGCATTCCCAGCCCCCCCCAGTCTTTGCTGTGCTTTCCTCCTAGTCCTTCGTCACAGTCCCAGCACGACTGAATACCCAGTGTGTGGCCCCGTGCCCTCGGGCCAGCATAAGTCTGGTGGTTTTGGTGGTAGTGGACTTCTGGAGCCACTGGTAAGCCCATGGACACCAGTCTCTAAGAAGCCCTCTAATCTGGCCCCAAGCTTTATTGAGGTTGTCATTCCTGGGTTCAAATTCCTGCTGCCTCCATGCAGGTAGAGGAGTCCAGGCCCACCAATGGCTCTATGACCTATGGTGCCCCCCCAATCAGTCCCTCCCCTGTGTGCCTCAAAAAGGCCCCTCACCAGCTCAGCTGATCACAGAGAAAGCTGCCTGCCCACATGTGTCTCCTCCCACTTTCTTTACTTCTGATCTGTGGGTTAAGAAGCTAATTTTAAAGTCAGGCTCCTGGGCAAAGGGTCTTCACATTTTTCTGTTTTTGATGCATATACTTTGAATATTTCCAAAGACCTAGTCTACTTCTATGACATTTAATCTTACATCTTTCTCTCCTTCAAAAGCTTCTCTGACACCATGGCCCAAATCTTCTTTTAAAATATTTTCTTGGGGATTTCCTTGGTGGTTCAGTGGTTAAAACTCTGAGCTTCCAATGCAGGGGATGCAGGTTCGATCTCTGGTCAGGGAACTAAGATCCCACATGGCGTGCAGTGCAGCCCAAAATTTTTTTTTAATTTTTTAATTAAAAAAATTTTTTTTAATCTTTTCTTGAAACCTATTGGTTTCATTCATTCATTTATTCAACATTTTCTTCTTGAGACCCTACTTTTTTTTTTTTTTGCAGTACGCGGGCCTCTCACTGTTGCGGCCTCTCCCGCTGCGGAGCACAGGCTCCGGACGCGCAGGCTCAGCGGCCATGGCTCACGGGCCCAGCCGCTCCGCGGCATGTGGGATCTTCCCAGACCGGGGCACGAACCTGTGTCCCCTGCATCGGCAGGTGGACTCTCAACCACTGCGCCACCAGGGAAGCCCGAGACCCTACTTTTTGCTAAGTACCATGCTAGGCCCTGGGGATAAAACATAGAACAAGACAGAAACAGACCCTGATGTCTTAATGTTTGCATTCTATGTGGGAGAAATTAATATTAAAGAAATTCTTACAGAAATCATTATCAGTTCCAGTCTGTACCCCTGGAATTTCCTCCTACTTTCATACTCAAACTTTATGCTTTAGTGAAACTGAATTAATCACCGTTTTATAAACACGCATTGGGCTTTCCCTCCTCACAGCCTTTTTACATGCTCTTCAGTGTGGCGATAATTTGCAACCCCATTTCTAGTAATTCCCACCTACCACAATGTCTGTGCTGTCCTCAAGACCCAAGTGACATCTCACCTGTTTAGATGATGGTTTCTCCACTATCCCTGCTATATGGGTCTGCCCCCCTCTATTTGGAAAGTACTGGGCACCACTCATGAAACTACCTACATGCACACTGCTTTATCTTCTAGCTATTTCCATATCCATATTGCCTCACATGAAAGACAGTAGAAGCCCTGAGGGCAGGGTTTACTTCTGACATGTCTTCATGCCCTTTGCACATGTCATGGTGCCTTGAACACAGCAGGCATGAAGTGTTTGCTCAATGGGGAATGGCTTACCTAGAGCTGTTTGTTTAATTTAACAAACACTTGGGTAGCAGTTACTATGCACCAGGCATTGCTCACTTGGGTGGTATTTACCAAGTGTCAGACACTGCTGCAACATCTTGACAGACATCAACGCCCTGGATTCTGACAAAAACCCTAGGCGGTAGGTACTATTAGGAGCCACATTTGACAGATAAGCAAAGTGAGACTCAGGAAGGCTCAACGTCTTGCCCAAGCCTAGGGTACCCCACCTGGTATATATCAGAGCCGGGATTCAGCCTGGCCTTCTAACAAGGCCTGGAATGGTTTGCCCGATGTGGAACCTGTAGCTGCAGAACAGCAAATATGGAATTTATTTATTTATTTTTTGGCCATACCACGCAGCATGTGGAATCTTAGTTCCCCGACCAGGGATCGAACCCGTGCCACCTGCACTGGAAGCACAGAGTCTTAACCACTGGACCACCAGGGAAGTCCCGCAAATATGGACTTTAGATCCAGTTCTTTTTGGCAGTCCATGGTGCCACTTCCACACTTGTTTTCTTCATAGGAACTAGGCTTCAAAGGGATGCTGGGGCAAACTAAATTAAAGAAAGTGCTGAATTAAACTGAGTTCTTCTGAAGCCTTTCTGAAGGGCAGAACTCCCCAGCCCTCTATGTCAGTGTCCAACCTTTATTCTCATTATTGCCCTCCCACCCCCAGGAGTCTTTTCAGACATTTTTTTCCAATTGCCCCCTCATGACATTTTAATATTGCAGATACACTGCATATCTGTTTATGGACTGATGTATATCTGTGCCTTATACATTAAAGTGAAAAATTTTTTCATCATCCAAGAACCAATATTCTCCTCTCTTTGGGGACAATGTCGCCTTGTTGTCAATGCATGCTCAATATCGACGAGCATTGAATGTGTGTCTAAGAGGAGAGGATAAGTGAGAATTCTCACCCCTATTTGACCCTGTGGAGCCAAAATTTTCAGGATCACTTCAGTGAAGTAATACACATTTGCGACACTGCTTAGAGCTAAAAACAACTATGATAACGTCCCCAAACAACAATCTGGTGATGGATGTTGGGGAGAATGGATGATTCAATCCCAGTCTCAGGAGCTTAAAAAATACGAATGCCCTGGGTCCCACTCCTGGAGATGCAGATTATACTGGTCTGGGCACTGGGATTTTTAAAAGCTCCTCAGGTATTCCAGTGTACAGGCCAAGTTAAGAACGACTAACTTCCAAGATTTTAATGTGAATAAAAATAACTTTAAAATATTTTTCTAGCTTTATTGAGATATAATTGACATATAACATTGTATAAGTTTAAGGTGTACAATGGGATGGTTTGGTATACGCATATTTTGTGAAATGATTACCACAATAAGGTTAGTTAAGACATCCATCACCTCACAGAATTACCTTTTTTTTTCCTTGTCTTTCTCTGTCTGGCTTATTTCACTTAGCATAATGTCCTCAAGGTACATCTAACTTGTCACAAGTGGCAGGATTTCCTTCTTTTTTAATGGCTGAAACACACACACACACACACACACACACACACACACACACACATACACACTGGAAACAATCTGTCAATGGACAATTGACACAAAGACCACAAAGGAACATCTAGAGAAATATGAGAAAATCAAGATTGTATGTTGTTGTGGAAGACAAGGGAAGAAAATTTTGAGGAGGACATGACCAGTAATGTTGAATGCCGCTGAAAAGACAGGTAATTGAAGGCTTGGAAGTTTCCATTAGCTTTAGAAACGAAGAGATCACTGGTGAGAGTGGTTTCTTGATGGTGGTTGGTGGTGTGGGCACAGACAAGACTGTGGTTGATGGAGGACCGGGTGTTAATGACAAAGTGTGGGCAATTTTCTATAAATATTTATTTATTTATTTATTTAATTTGTCAGCGCCAGGTCTTAGTTGCGGCATGAGGACCCTCAGTTGCGGTATGCGGGATCTAGTTCCCCCACCAGGGATGGAACCTGGGCCTCCTGCATGGGGAGCACAGACTCTTACCCACTGGACCACCAGGGAAGTCCCAAAGTGTGGGAAACGTTTTAAAAGAAGTTTGGCAGTAAAGGTCAAGAGAGATGGGGCAGTGGTCTGGCAAAGAAACATGTGACCAAAGCAGGATATTTTTAAAAGATGGGTGCATGTTTAAATGCTGATCAGAAGAAGCTGATAGAGAGGAAGCGATTTTAGACAGAAGAAGAAAGAGAGGACAATCTGTTGGGCAAGATGCCAGAAAAAGCAGGAGAGAAAGATAGACCATAACAGGAAGATGACAATTCATCCTAACGTGGGAGAAGGATGCAGCCAAGAATATAAATGTGGTGGTGGAGATTTGAAGAGAGTTCTGTCTGATGGCTTCTACTTTCCCTGACAAGAGAGATACGAGTCATCGTCTGAGAGTGGAGATGGAGGTGAGTAGTACAGTCAGAGGTTTGAGGAAAGTGTAAAACATTTGAAATAGTTATTGTTCAGAGTGGGCAATGAGTGAATTTCTAGGCTAGGTTTAAAGGACCACTTGAGGTGAGTAATTATGAATTTACAGTGCAATGAATTTACTTTGCTGTGTGACCTTTTCTGGTAGTGCTCAGCCAACCCGGGAAAAGTATAAAAAAAAAAAAAGTAGGTGATTTATTTGAATCCATCCAGGTTTGGAAATTTCCTAGATAGTAGGGTAGGGGGAGTGAGCTTCTCCCCACCTTTCTTCATCAGGCACAAAATTTAAGGAGGTACTCATTCCCGGGGTCATGCAAATGTAGGACTGGCAGCTGACACTGAGCGTCTCCTTACATTTTGGGAGAAAATGAGGTGGGGAAAAAGAGGTGGGGGCTTACTCACCTCACTGTAGGCCCAGCCCTGCGCAAATAAGTTTGGTATATTGGCAATAGGGTCCTGAGGAATACTGACGAGACAATAATTACAGTGATGAACCGTATTATGTTAGGGTGGATATCCACTAAGATGGATAGAGAGGAAACAAAATGGGAGACAGTAGAGGGACAAGGCCATGGGGGAAAACTAACTGAGTAAATGGAAAAACTACAGAGTTGTAGCCAGGGAGGAATGTCTGAAGTTGTGATCTTAGAGGTAGAGCAAATTTGGGGTCCCAAGACATTCCAATGTGAGATGGGAGACGTGGGTGGCTGAGGTGGAGGTCAGGGAGCTTCAAGATCAAGGTGTTGAACAGGCTGCTCATGCGGCTGTTGACTTCAGCCAGAATGTCTAAGACCTAGGATAGAGGGGAAGAATGGGCCTACGGCCGAAGTCCCTGGTGAATACAGAGCAGTATCTAGGAGACCAAGAGATGACAGCAACAGGAGTTAAAGAACAGTTAAACTAACTGACTGGTGTAAGTCTCAAAAGGAGCAGGGATTTCGGGGGTTTTGTTTATTTGTTCTTCTTGTTTGTTGTTTTTGTTTACAAGAGAGTGGAGGGGCAGTAGGTCGAGACTGGCTTTGGAGAGTGAAGAAGAAACTGGCCTTGCTGTACCAAGAAATGTGGGGACATGCCCTACAGCCAGCTCAAGAAGCAGCTGGGGTTATGGTCTCTTCACTGAAGAACCAGGTCTCACTTAAGGCTGTCATGAAGTGAACTTGTTACACAGGCAATGTGAATTCCAGAGGGCTGGAAGGGGTGGATTGAAGCACGGCAGAAGTAGGTGACTCACAGTAAGTCACAATGAGTCCCATGGAGGATGGTGGGCACCCAGAACTCTTAAGAATTCTATTTTGGCCTGCACGTGACATCCTGAAGCTACCACATGGGACTCAAATTTTATTTTTGTTTTTTCCTTTCTCATGGTCCTCAGGGATAAACTAGCAATCAGTGGTGACAGGGGAAACCTGACTGTGACTTCCATTACCTTCATACCTTTCTTTCAGCCCAGTTGATAACAATAACAATAAAGATAGTAATAATAATTGTAAATTTAGAAAATACTTACTGAATGCCTGCTATTTGCCAGGCACTGTTTTAGGTGCCAGGAACATGACAGACGAAGTTCCTGAACTCACAGAACTTACATTCTATTAGATAGGCCATGAGCAAAGGACAAAAAAGAAGTAAGTATATAAGGCTGGGGAGCTATAAGTGTTAGGAAAAGAAGTTAGGTGGAGTAAGTGCAGAAGGCAGTGATGATGACGTGTGTGAGGAGATGTAGTAGTGAAGGTAGTCAAAGGAGGCTCTTCTGAGCAGAGACCTGAATGACAATAAGGAGCCATCCACGTGAAGATGGAGGGAAAGAGCATTTCAGATCAAGGGAATAGCAAATGCCAAGGCCCCATGACGGGAAGGAGCCTGGGATGTCTGAAGGTCATCATAGCTGATAACTCCAAGACCCTGAAGCATGTCCTTTTAACTACCTGCTGCTAAGGATGAGATTGAAGGGTCTCTACGGTCTAATTGTGTAAGGACCTGAATCTGCCAGAACTGGTCCAACAGGTGGAGGCTCATGGAAGCAGCAGGCTACCCCCCGGGGGTAACTGAGGAATCCTTGCCACACGCTGGAGTGGGAATGGACTTGCTTGCTAAGTCCAAGGCCATGTTGGTCCCGGATCTATTGCATGATCACAAGTGCTGCTGCCCCTTTCATATCTGAAAACACCTCATCAGAAACTGGGGGTTTGCCTACGACCCTTGGCTTAAGGCTATTATATGAGGTAAGAGCTGGCAGAGGCACCAGCAATGCGGTTGGCAGAAAAGTGGCATGAGATAGAGGACTGAAGTTTTTCACAAGAAGATCATATCATGGGACTCGAGCCAGGTGAGGCCAAAGAGCACTCTGGTAAGGCATAAAACATCACAAAAATGTGTTCTTGTCATCTAAACTCTATCGATAGGGGAGCAGATTCTTTATAATCTGGCTCCTGCCACATCTTCAAACCCAAGCTCTAGCCAGTCCCATCTCCTTCAGTGTCCAGCAAGCTTATCAAGGCACTTGGGGTGGTAGTTGGTTGGGAGAACCAGCTGGTTCTGAGAAGGAAATGTACTGTAGTCGAGAACTTCATAACCACCACAGCTATCTTCCTCCACCAACTGAATACAGACACTGCAAAGTTACAATAGAAACCAGAAGTAAGAAGAGCTCAGACCCCCACCACGACTCAGCCAGGGCGCCTACCACTCACACATCCTGCCTTCCTCCTCAGCAGGCTTTGACTTTGAACCAGCAAACAGGTATTCTCTTATGGGGCAGCCACCTTGTTATGCTCAAGGCATACACCAGCCATGCTTGCTTCCTGGTCTTTGCTCACACTGATCTCCCTCCTTGGAATAACCTCCTCTTGCTGTTTACCTTGTTAAATTCTGCCCATCTTTGAGAGTCCAGCTCCAGCCCCAGCTCCTTCAGGAAGACTTCCCAGAATGCTCCTCCATCATCAATCTTGTTCTCCCTCTGACCTCCTGCAGCAGTTAGAATCTGCTCCCAAACAATTCAGCATCTGCAGTTAGTCCCTTGTCATGTATCTCTCCTTAAATGTTTGGATTGGTTAGGCTTATCTCCTTGACTTCTGTATCTTTTGCTGTGATGTCTAGCAAAATACCGTGTACATAGTAAATCCTCAACAAATTCTTATTGATGGAAACACATGTTTGAAGGCTAATCATAGGGGAGATTGGTGATGCTGAAGACGGACTTCATCCCCCTCACAATTTTGCCCCTGGCTGCCCTTTAACAAAAGGGCAATGCCACAGACGAAGCTCTCTGGTTACAATCAGATGGCATGCTATATAAGAGACTAGAGATTAAACTGATCTGGTATTGTATAAAGTTTGTAGTCTTAGTAATATCTGATCAATCTCAGAAAACATTTATAATAACCTGCCTACAGCTAAACATGATATGCAATTTTGCTATTAGATGGATAATTTATTTTTATTTTTTTGACTGCGCTACGTGGCATGAGGGATCTTAGTTCCCCGACCAGTGGAAGCGCGGAGTCTTAACCACTGGACCACCAGGGATGTCCCTGGATAGTTTATTTTTATCCTAAAGATCTGGAAACATTTTATGTCCTTACGCCATGTACCCTTTCACTTTTACACTTTATGAGTGTCTGCTATATGCCAGGCTCATCTCTGGGCCCTAGGTACAAGAAGGTGAAAGAAACCCAGCTTCTGCCCTCAAGGATCTCAGCAGATCAGAAGCCAGGCATGTAAACAATCATTTAAATACAATGAAATAAGTGCTCTGATAGAGGCCTGGACAGAATTTCACAGAGGGGGTGACAAATGAAAACATATTAAAAGTCCTGTAAGCTCTTGGCCCATAGTGAACTTTAAAATACGATAGCCTCTGTGTGTGTGTGTGTGTGTGTGTGTGTGTGTGTGTGTGTGTCTATGTCTGTGTCTGTCTGTCTGTCTATATCTATCTAGTAGAGCACATTTTAGTGATAAAAAAAATCTAGGCAGTTTAAACTATTTAAAATAAGTTTTTCTCAACCTAAATGTCCATCGACAGATGAACAGATAAAGAAGATGTGGTATATATTTACAATGAAACACTACTCAGCCATAAAAAAGAATGAAATAATGCCATTTGCAGCAACATGGGTGGACTTGGAGGGCATTATGTTAAGTGAAATAAGTCAGGCAGAGAAATACAAATACCATATAATATCACTTATATGTGGAATATAAATATGATACAAATGAACTTATTTACGAAACAGAAACAGATTCACAGACATAGCAAACAAACTTATGATTACCAAAGGAGAAAAGGCAGGGAGGGATAAATTAGGAGTTTGGAATTAGCAGATATACACCTCTATATATAAAATACATAAACAACAAGGTCCTACTGTATAGCACAGGAAGCTATATTCAGTATCCTGTAATAAACCATAATGAAAAAGAATATATATATGTATACCTGCATCACTTTGCTGTACATCAGAAATAACACAACATTGTAAATCAACTATACTTCAATTTTTTAAAAAAGCAGCTTTTCTGACTATCCCATCCCATCTTTGGTGAAGTAAATAATAGTTTATTTATTGTCATGAAGCAATTGTAGTGCCCTAGTTGTCAGTCTGATAACTAGTACACTTCAAAGAATAAACTGCAATTGAATTTGCATCCCCAGGAACTGTTTGTTTTCCTGGAAAGAAAGTACTAGAACTTTCTAGTAGGAGTCCACACCTATCTTGGTTCTGCATATGCCCAACTCCTTAAAATGACCCAGAACTTCGTGCTGACATGCTTGGAGGGAAAAAAATCCTAATAGTTCCTCAATCACAGGCTCCAGGCACCCATGAGAGATTGTGCTCAGGAAGTTTTCCCCATTCAAAATCCCCAGTTGGTCCTCTTCAGAGCTTGTCCTCAAGGCCACTCTAATTCTAGACTGGCCGTTATTTTTATTCTTCTATCAAGGTTCTCCTTTAACATCTTACTCAAGCAGGGGTTACCATTCTTACTTTTTTAAACTTGGAAACATTGAACAGAAAGCTGTTGAACATGCATACAAAGTTCTGGATTTGGGCCAGCCCTGAAGAGAGCTAGTGGTCCAGCCACGTTCGCTTCAGTGATCCCAGCTTCCCTCTCTCATTTTTCCTTCCTACTTTCTATAACCCTCTCCTTCACCACTGTGTCCAAGGCCTCAACCCCGGTGGGTACTATTTTGATTGCATTATCTAATTCAGGAGTGTTTGCACTCTGAAAGGAGGTGGGGGTAGAGGACACCGGAAGAAAATCATCTCCGATGGGGTGCCTGAAAACTCAGGGACACCCCTGCTGTGATCTGATCTGAGGGGCTACTCCAAAGTATTTTCCCACCTCAGATCCCCACAAAGCCCATCCCCAGCCGATCACCCCCCTCAGAAGGCTGAGCCTATTTTGCAAACTACAAATTTTGATCCAAGGTTCAAAGGAGGAGTTCTTTTGCCAGTTCCAGGCATAAACGACAATCTGGGAGACAGTGTTTGGACATAGATATTTGGAACTATGTGAACATTTACATGTTTCATGGTGATGATGGGTCAAATTTATCTTCAGACTTTAAAATGATCTGAAAAACATCAGGAATAGAGGCAACTTAGTAGTACGATTCTATTGCCCAAACGTGAGGTTCCAAAGGGGAGCAGAGAAAACCATTGGCTTTCCTATTCATAAGGTTCTAGCGAGTGGCTCCTTAAAGCCTCATTTCGTCAAGGGTTGTCTTTTGAAAAGCAACAAATAGTTATTGTTATCATTATATAATTTTAATTGTTCAGTATATGCCAGAATTGTTTTATTACAATGCTATGAGGTGAGTACTATTATTATTCCCCTTTTACACATGAGGAAACCAAGACTCAGAGATGTTACCCTGCCCAAGTCAGAGCCTCATTTCAATGCCAGGGTTTGTTTGGCTCCAACCAGGCTCATAGGCATTCCATCAACCTGGGTCCTCTCTGACTCTAGAGTTGGTGAATTTGCCCTCAGGAAGGTTCCTCCTCTGTCTTGTCTCCCCCTGGCCTGGCAACCCCATCAACAGGCCTCTTACTCTCTTAGCACCTCTTCTACCCATCTGGCTGACAATCCCACACCCTTCAGCTCAGAGGTCTTCCTTGTACTCGCCCCAACCCTGGGTTCGCCTGGCTCATTGACAGGCCAACTCTCTGCTGTCCCCTCCTGGCCCAACATAGGACCTGTCCCAGTAGCAGCTGCACTGAAACGCACCTCGTCCCTTATTTGCAGCCCCAATCCCAGCTTGCCCAGCTGACCCACACTAACCAGCAGGTCGAGAAATAAGAATGATTCATCTGACTACCTTACATTTGACCTTGTCAAAGATTTCCTAGACTCTGACACTGACGCCTGGTTCAGAAGTTACACATGTCTACAACCCATTTCAAGATCACCTGTTCTCTGCATTAATTGATAATTAAGTGTTAAGGTGACAAAGTGACTGGGTAAAGTATTTTGTTCCCATCGCACATTGGAAGCACTGAAAAATTCAAATTACTTTGTCGTTAATCTTGAGACTCACTGGAAAACTGAATAGAATATCAAGGAAATTTGTCTTGTGTTTAGATGCCATGCTGAAAGCACTTTTTGACCAGCACACCTAGAAAACACACGGAGAATTGCTCTCACTCAGTCTCTTGTCCTAGGTACAACAGACGATGCTAGGACGACCACTGGATTGCAGGAATACTGACTAGGATGCACTAGGTCCTGCCTAGGAAGCGCTCTAAGGATTTCTTTCCTTTGTATTCAAAATGAAGTCCTCAGTGCAGTCAGTCTTCTTGACAAGGTCAGGGTGTACAACAAGATCTAAGACAGCCAACTTGGCTGAAAGAGATTTCTATTTAAAAGGAACTCTAAAGAGCACTGGACCAGGAGTCAGGGGATCTGGGTTCTAATTCTAGCTTTGCAACTAATTAGAAGTAAAGTTTTCCAAGCGAGAGGAGAAGAGTTAGGAGGATGACAGTGGTCTGCCTAACTATGGAAGTTACAGGGACACCGATTTCTAGTTCAATGTGAAAAAAGGAACACTTGAACAAATCAGAATTGTTCGACAAAGGAAAGGAATCATTCAGGAAGCGGCAAGGTCCCTGTTACTAGAAGAGTTAATGCTATAGCTGAGTCACTTAGCACAGTGCCTGGCACTCAGTAGAGAGCCAGGAAAAGTTTGTGGTAGGAAGGAAAGAAGAGCGGGAGGGAGGGAGTAAGAGAGGAATGAATCTGTTTCACTTCTTTCTCAATAGGACGTGGTGGGCTATAACTAAGAAAAGCAAGCACACATAAATACTAAGTTTTAAAACTTTTACCACAAAGAAGCCATGATTCTAATGCTGGTACTGTGAAAAGAAGAGTAACAGATGTTAGGGGACAATTGTATTAGATGAGACTGTTTTAGTAGGATATGAACTAATAATGCTCGGCAACATTTATTGAGCACTTACCATATGCCAGGTGCCGTACTAAGACCTATTTATATCCTCCTGTCAAGCCCATGAGGCAGGTTCTCTTAGTTCAGAAGAGGTAAGCAACCTGCTCAAGGCTTGTTAACTAGAAAGAGGCAGGATTGGGAAATGAGCCCCTATGTGTACAGAGCGTAGGGTGTGTGTGTGTGTGTGTGTGTGTGTGTGTGTGTGTATCTGACTGTAATGTAGCCTCTAATGTCACCTTTCCACGTTAACATATGGTAATGAATTGTTGTTATCATTATTTATAGTGAAATGATTTACAAATAGGTAGCACATGCATATGGTGCACCGTATGCAAAAATTTAAAAAACATAGAGACAGTGAAAAGTAAGTCTAAAATAAATAATCTCCTCCACACTCCTATCCCCCAGCAACCCACCCAGGAGACAACCAATGTTAACAGTTGCTTTTCAAATTTAAAAAATTGTTTATTTTCACAAAACTGTGGTTTGCCACTGCATCATTTCATAGCCCATGTAACCCTAAGCCATGTTATTATGGATTTCTACTCTAATTTTTAAATTTTTCTGTGTGAAACATCCTTCAAAATTGATCCCACAGTAAGCTGGGACGAAGCGAGAGAGTGGCATGGACATATACACACTACCAAATGTAAAACAGACAGCTAGTGGGAAGCAGCCGCATAGCACAGGGAGATCAGCTGGGTGCTTTGTGACCACCTAGGGGGTTGGGATAGGGAGGGTGGGAGGGAGGGAGACGCAAGAGGGAGGGGATATGGGGATATATGTATACATATAGCCGATTCACTTTGTTATAGAGCAGAAAGTAACACAACATTGTAAAGCAACTATACTCCAATAAAGATGTTAAATTTAAAAAAATTGATCCCATAAAAAAATTGATCCCACAGAAAACATGATAAAAACAGCTCATAGTGCATTGCAAATGCTGATGCTTTTCAGACATTAATTGTTCGATTTCGCTAATCAAGCTTAGTGACATGGTATATTCTAATTCTCTTACATTTTCTATTTCAATGACGTAACTTCTTTTTACAGTAAGATGGAACATCTGTCTGATGAAAAATGGGCCATTATTATTCATCTTAAGCCATGAAGCATCGTTTAACAGCTCTGAACTAATGGTCATTACATCAAATAGGTTTTACTTTAGTCATTATTTCTAATACATGTGAAATTAATACACAGTGTTTGTCATTACTGAGCACTAGAATATAATTCTAGAAGAAGCAATTAATGTCTATCAGAAGTTTCTTGAGATATGATTATCAAATACTCGCCTAATGAATCATTTGCATATCTGAAATATCACCTAAACATCAAGCACCCCTGTGACAGGACAAATTACATTTAACAATGAAAATGAGAACAAGAGAGAGATTTCAGATATTAAGTCATACACACTGTCCACTTCCCTGCCAGCTCAGAATTTTTTCTGAGGAGAATTCTTTTTCAAAAGAACTGTTAAACAGCTTCAGGGGAAGGTACTTCTGGGGCTTTTCTAGGAATTCAAACTTTCATTTCTCTTATTTACATTGTTTTTTTAAAAAGGAAAGTAGTTTACAAGACCTGAACCTCTCAATAAAAAAAAATCATGGTTAATTGTGAAATTCAATCTCTATATAGAAAAATGCCATCCATTTCCAAATGTTGCTTGTAAACTCTCTCAGCAAAGGGGCAAAGAAGAATACACCGTATTTCCCCTGCAGCGCTGTATTGCACGTTCACCTTTAGGAGCATATGCTGCTCTTTTGAAATATGCAGACTCCCCTCTCATTGTACAGGGCCTCTGTGAAAAGACTTGAGGGCTCTACAGAATTAACATATGAATAGGCGAACATACCTCCCAAGAAGCCTCTACACAAGGTGGGGGGGCACAAAAGGAGGAGATCCTTTTATTCATTTTGTAGTTAATGAAGAGTAAGAGGACCCTTTCTGACCAATTTTCTTGGGGACTCAGAATTTAAACTTAAAATGGTGAGTGTAGAAAATACCCATTTAACATTGGATGCTCTATTCTTTCCGCCTTCATAACCAACCCATCATGCTGAAAAAGGCAAATGTGTCATGTCTGAAAAGAGTAATCGCTGCTATCAGTATTAATAATTGAAAGCTGATAAAGTTAATCATCACCATTCTTGCCAACTGGCTGCTCAATTGTCATCACTTTAGCAAAAACGCTCCACCTGTAAGAGGCGGACCTTCAGGATTAGGTTAGGGTCAGTGTTCTAGATGTGGGGATGAGGCCAGGGGCCTGTTAAGACACTGTTTCTGGGGAAGCGAACCTAGGAAATAAGACTGAAACCAGGAGCTCATTTCAAAGGAATAAGGCTAGATTGGGCAGGACTACTGTTAGCAAAGGTCTAAGCGGAGCTCAGGATGCACCTGCTAAGGACATTAGGGTCCCTGATGCTGGGGTCGGCTCTAATATAGGGCTCCATATATCTTTCATACCCAGAAACAAGAGTTAGGTGTCAATTCCTCTGCGTGCCACCTCCCCTGACCTCCATGTCTCGGTTAGGTGCCCTCCTCTATCCTCCCACAAACACCCTGCACTTCTTGCAATATTACATAGAAATGCTTCCCTGTCTACCTCCCCCATTATGTTGTGTAAGCTCCGTGAAGGTCACAACCATGGCCATGCTGTGTTTTGCTGTGTCCAGAGTCTCTAGTACCATGCCAAGTACATAACTGATGCTCAGTAAGTATTTGCTGAATAATGAAAAGTTCAGTTCTAGATGGAAACTAAGTCCATGCCATGGTTAGAGACCTGGGCTCAGGAAACCTGGCAAGTTGTTTCATGGGATGGATGTGTTGATGAGTCCCTGTCTATGGAGCAGTCAATCTGTTGGCTACATTACCACCATTTTGGTTCAGGGGTGATGCTTTCTGCTGGAGCATCACCAGGGTGTCTCCAATTAGAGAGGTTTCACCAAATTCTCAAAACAAATTTTAAGCATAATCCTTTCTTTTTTTTAAAAGAACATATGCTTTACAGAACCTTTAGGAGGTTCTGTAAAGCATATGTTTTGTAAAGCACTGGTAGCCAGGGTGTGATTGGAATTAGAAGGAAGGAAATTAGATAGGAAGCAGGGAGGGTGCAGAACCAGATGAGAGTAGAGGAGACTAGGGTGAGAAACAACCTGGGTGCTGAGTGTGGTGGGATGTGGTGGGAATGGAGAGATTCTATGAAACCAAACCAGTAGAGACAGGAGGCCGAAAATTCGATTTAAGATGAGGGTCAGTAAACTATGTCCTGCAGCCCAAATCTAATCCTCGGCCTATTTTTGTACACCCTGGGATTGAAGAATGGTCTTTATGTGATTAAATGGCCTCTCACTGTTGTGGCCTCTCCCGTTGTGGAGCACAGGCTCCGGACGCGCAGGCTCAGAGGCCACGGCTCACGGGCCCAGCCACTCCGCGGCACATGGTATCCTCCCAGACCGGGGCACGAACCCGTGTCCCCCGCATCGGCAGGCGGACTCTCAACCATTGCACCACGAGGGAAGCCCCTGCCTTTCTTTCTTGATGAGAAACTTAAAGATATTTAAATATTTTCATGATTTTTCTGGTAGAAAAGGAAAGACTAAAGAGCAAAGGTGTAGTAAAGAGTAACGTCGCTGACAAGGTGAGAATCGAGCCCAGAGAACAGAGGAGGGCTGCCTTCAGGAGGACCCAGGAGGGATGAGAAGGGACAGTGCAGGCTTGGGTGGCTGGTGGACTTGAAGTGGGAGAACGCGAGTTCCTGTTGGATGGATGAGGTTTTACCCTGATGGAAGCATTGTTTCCTCTACTGAGTATAAGGAGTGAGGCAGGAATGGATTGGAGAGCAGCAACAGAGGTGGTATGTGGCCCACAACGCCTAAAATATTTGCTACCTGATCCTTTACAGAAACTTTGCCAATCGCTGATTTAAGTGAATACAATCAAGAAAGCAAAAGCAGGAATTCCCTGGAGGTCCAGTGGTTGGGACTCCGGGCTTCCACTGTGGTGGGAGTCAGGGGGAGGTGGCAGGTTCGATCCCTGGACAGGGAACTAAGATCCCACAAGCCACGTAGTGCAGCCAAAAAAAAAAAAGAGAGAGAGAGAGAGAGAGCAAAAGCAAAGCCATCCCCAAGCACAGATATGCTTATATGCACAAATGCACCTACGCGCACATGCTGCGCGCGCGCACACACACACACACACACACACACACACACGGTAATTTTCTTTATAACTTGACAATACCAAAGGCATTTTGATGCCCCATGAAATTTGTGAAAATGGAAATTAATCACTTGTATTCTCTGGCAATTAAACTAACCATGAATATAATGTTTTGCAAGGTACTATTTCCATATATTTTTTGAAGACTGATTTTTCTCTCTTCAACCTCTCACAGATGGGTATCTTATCCAGCTTCTGCTGTAATCATTCTGCTTGCCCTTGGACCTTTACCTAATTATGAGAATTTTGAATCTCCGGAGAAGAGACTACATAATGTGAATATATTTGAAAGATAATAACTTTGATTTGATCTCATTCAGTAATGTTCTTTGAAATGCAGTCATAGAACGTTTCAGAGCTGGAAGATATTTTAGAGATCATATGGTCCCCAACCCCTTGTTTTACCGAGAGGAAGATGGAGACTAAGTAATTTATCTGAGGTTTAAAATATATCAGGGTCACATAGAGACCCAGAAATCCTGGTTCCAAGCTCTCTCACACTGCTACTTACACACGGGATCCCTTCCCTAAACTCCTACAGGGCAGGACTGTGTCAGTTTCCTCTCTCTCACCAGTGCAGAGCCCCCTGCCTGGCACACAGTTAGTATGTGTTGAATAAATGAATGAATGATAATCACACTAACATTTACTTCGCGCTTACCATGTGCCAGGCACTATGCCAAACACTTCTACATGCATTATCTCACTTGACTCTCATAACAACCCTAGGAGTAGGTTATTTTACTATCTCTGTTTTACAAATGAGGAAAGTAAGGCACAGAGAGGTGAAGTGACTTGCCCAAAGTCACACAGCTAAGAAATGATGGAATTAGGCTTGGAAATTAGGTCTTTCTAACTTCAAAGCCAGTGTTTTTAATCACCGCCCAAATGTGCGGTGAGGACCAATGAAAACATCAATTCTGAAATTATGCTGAAATGCTAAGCCCATGCACTTACACATCAAAATACAATTTCCTAGGCTGCTTTTACTCAGCAAATGAAGCCCAGTGAACAGGTCCCTTGGCTTGTTTTTTCTGGCTCTGCCTTGACTCCCCACACAATCGGCTAATCTCTCAAGTTCCCTAGTTCCCCAAACCCATTACTAGTCCTGCTTCTTATGACACCCCAGGGTGTCTCCAATTATCTCAGAGGGGTTTCACAAAATTCTCAAAACAGATTTTAAACGTAATACTTTTTTTTAAGAACATATGCTTTACAAAACCTTAAGGAGGCTAGACGGGATTTTCTTCAAACAAAACGAAACAAATGAAAATGTGGCCGTAGTTTTTAATATTCCGAGTTTGCGCTGAATGTTAAGGGATGCAGCTCCATCTGCTGGACATCAAACACACTAATAGTAATAGTGGTTAAATATTGATGACAGGGCATATTTATAGTAGGTAGCACTTGTCACGGTCTGTTCTAAACAGCTGTTTTTCCAAATAACAAAACATACATGGCTATTGTCAAAAATTTATAAAACGGAAAATTTACTATGGATAATATAAGCATAATCTTGCTTCTCTGGGATACCTACCGCATTAACAGTTTTTCCTTCTGTTTCTATTCATCTGCATCACTTTTTACACAGGTGAGAATGTATATATACAGTGATATATGATCTTTATATTCCGAAACATTATAAGTGTTTCCTATGTCATTTGGGTACAATATTTAATAGCTTACACAATATTCTGTTAAAGTTATACAATAATTTATTTCTCCACATGCCCATTGTTGGACATTTAGGTTGACTGACAATTTGGTTATTATAAATTTTGCATAAATTTTGTCCAGACTTCTGCTCTTTGCATAAATTTTCTCCAGACTTCTGCTTACTTCCTGGGGAGTGATTGTTATTAACAGTGGAACTATGGGTCAAAGGGTAGGGCTATATTTTACCTCCTGAAACATATTGCCAAATTGCTTTCCAAAAAGACTGCATCAGTTTCCCCTCCCATTATCAGCGGATGAATGCCCTTCTTAGGGCACCCCATCTAACACAGAGTATTGTCTTTTTTCATCTTTGCTAATTAATAGGTGAAAATTGGTCTCTTGTTGTACCATTAGCATTTTTTATTACTAGTGCAGGTGAACATTTATTCATATGTTTATTAGCCATTCACATGTTCTCTTTTGTGACTTGTTCGTTAATGTCACTTTCCCATTGAGAGCCTTTGTATTTTCTTATTATTTTGTATGTGCTCTTTAGATATTAAAGACATTATTTTTTCCTCTCATATCTATGGCAAATATTTCTCCAAGCATGTTCTTTTATTATACTTGACATGGCTTTTCATTTTATATTGTCAAACATTTTAAGTTTCTTTTATGATTTTTCTCCAACTGTTTTTAAGCTTAGCACATCCTTCTCTATAAAGAAGTGTGATATTCACATTTTTATGGTTTCAATTTTTGATCCACTTTTTATAGTTTCCTTTTTTTATTCACCTGCAAGTAATTTTGATGTGAAATATGAACTATGAGGATATATTTTTAAATATCACCATTTATTGACTTGCTCTTCCCTACTTTACTGAATTGTTAAATTATCACCAGCGGACTTCCCTGGTGGTGCAGTGGTTAAGAATCTGCCTGCCAATGCAGGGGACACAGGTTCAAGCCCTGGTCCGGGAAGGTCCCACGTGCAGCGGAGCAGCTAAGCGCGTGCACCACAACTACTGAGCCTGCGCTCTAGAGCCCATGAGCCACAACTACTGAGCCCGCGTGCCACAACTACTGAAGCCCATGTGCCCTAGAGCCTGTACTCCGCAACAAGAGAAGCCACCGCAAAGAGAAGGCCGCACACTGCAACGAGGAGTACGAGCACAGCAACAAGGGCCCAATGCAGCCAAATAAGTAAAATAAAATAATAATTATCACCAGCATATGTTTCACACAGCATTATCCTTAGGCTCTACAGGGAGTTGCAAAGGTTCAAATTTGGCAGTAAACTTTGGAACGGTTTACTTCTGGCTGACAAAAAGATTCTGGAATGTTGAGAGATTGTAGGGAACCATTGAAGGCAGCGGTCCCCAACCTTTTCGGCACCAGGGACCAGTTTTGCAGAAGACAATTTTTCCACAGACTGGGGGTGGGGGGGGGATGGTTCAGGAAGTAATGCTAGTGACGGGGAGCGATGGGGAGCGGCAGATGAAACTTCACTCGCTCACCCGCCGCTCACCTCCTGCTGTGCGGCCCGGTTGCTAACAGGACACGGACTGGTAGCAGCCCACAGCCCGGGGGTTGGGGACCCCTGATTTAAGAGTTTTGAGTAGATAATTAACATGATCGTATCTGTGTGATTAAAACAAGTTGACTATCATAAACTAGAGAGTGAGAAAAGAGCAGAGGAAGGGAGAGTTTGGAGACAGCCATGCCACACATTTGACAGTTCTTTAAATGATTTGTGTTCTTACCTGAGTCTTACAGGGATCCTCCTCCTTGCCTTTTTCTAATATCACCTTTTTAATAACTTTGGTATATACCAGGCACTGAGTTAAGCCCTTTTTATACATTATCTCATTAACTGTCATCAAACCCCAGTTAGGTAGGTATCATCACCCCCTTTTCACAGATGAAGAAACTGAGGTCTAGAGATGCCATATAAGTTGCTCCAAGTCCCCCAGCTAGTGAATTGGAGGAGGCAGGACTCAAACCTAAGGATTTGGGGAAATGTAAATGAATATAAAACACCTAAAACAGTGCCTGGCTTGATAAATGGCAGCTTCTCATCCTCGCACCCATCATCAGGTTTTATGAACTTGAAATTCCATATTTAAAAATATGCTGGCATCACATTAACAAAATATTCCAGCAATTATAGGAGGCTTATTCAAGCTTAGCTGGGAACTATTTTGTGCCTCTGACATTTGCGTAAAATGAGCCCCAGCATGGTAGGGAGCCTGGCTTTCTACTCCATCTTCTAGTGTTAGGTGTTTATGTGACCTTGGGCAAGTCACTTGACCACAAAATTTCCTTGTCTGCATGACAACAAGAGAAAGTAATCATTCCCCTCACTGGGTTTTCTGTATAAAATAAAAGCAAATCTGAAATGGCTGGAAAATTTCAAAATTCTGCATTATTTTATAGATTTCCCAGTTAACCTATCAAAATTCTTAGGCCATGGAAACGCCTATGAAAACAAACTGCAACAAACCGTGAACGTAGTCTCTTTGTTTCGATTTGTTGTGTTCATATTTTTCATTACGTCAACTTTCAAACACACACAAAAATAGACAGAACGGTATAATAAACCTCCATGACTGGCTTCAATGATTATCATCTCTGACGTGCCTATTTCATAGAGCCTCCCCATATCTTATTTTTCTGTGTATTTTAAAGCAAAACCTAAGACATTATATGAACATGGTTCTTTTATGATGACAAAAATACTGAGGGAATTTTATTTAGTTTTCTCAAATCTTGAGGAGAAAGTTAATTTTAAAATCTGGCAAAATCCAAGCTGGTGGGACGAAGTGAGAGAGTGGCATGGACATATATACACTACCAAATGTAAAATAGATAGCTAGTGGGAAGCAGCCACATAGCACAGGGAGATCAGCTGGGTGCTTTGTGACCACCTAGAGGGGTGGGATAGGGAGGGTGGGAGGGAGGGAGACGCAAGAAGGAAGAGATATGGGAACATATGTAGATGTATAACTGATTCACTTTGTTATAAAGCAGAAACTAACACACCATTGTAAAGCAATTATACTCCAATAAAGATGTTAAAATAAATAAATAAAAATAAAGCCTCCCAGAAAATGAATCTCCAATCTAAATAATACATTAATTTGGCAGTCCAGGCCAAGGGCTAGTGAATTCCAATTGTCTGCAGAAGACAAGCAAGTGGGGGGTCCAGCTAGTCTATGCAGAGGGCAGCATTTTCATTTCTATAATAACAGTATTCATAACAGCAAATGTAGAGCTGGTTTAGTACATTAAACCAGTTTGGCTTGCGGGGAATTCTGACCAGAGATTCAACTATTCTTGACAAAGTGAGTGAAGGCAAGAAGACTAATTAAAATTATCCTCTACGAGTTGAAATTTTTTTAAAAAGAAAGAAAAATGAGCTGCACTGCCCACTTGCTAAAAAAGGAAGGAACCAATTTCTCCCTAAACCTGAGTACTTGCAATTTTTCTGATGTGCCTAGTTTACAAAGTTCATTGACATCCACGATCCACAGCATAATGACATAGGTAGGGTAGGCATTTCTGTACCCATTTGTACAAATGAGAAAGTGAGGCCTCTAGGGGTCACATGAGCTGGAGAGTGATGTAGCTAGGGACTAGAGCCCAGTTCTGTTTCCTGTGTCAGGGCTGGCACCCTACGTAAACAAGTTTACCAGAAAAAATAATAATTTCTTCACCTTCTATTTCCGATCTCCTTGAGACTTAACAAAGTACCTGTATTTTGATTTTATTTTGTATTTATTTATTCATTTAGGCTGCACTGCGCCGCATGTGGGATCTTAGTTCCCCGACCAGGGATCGAACTTGTGCCCCCTGCAATGGAAGCATGGAGTCTTAACCACTGGACCGCCAGGGAGGTCCCTAAAGTACCTATACTTTGTAGCAGCTCAATAAATATTTCTTGCCTGTCTGACTACTTGCCAAATAATGGGGGTGGGGAATAATTATAGGTAGAAAGAAAAAGGAGAAATTAGAGAATTGACTAAAGGAAGAGGAAATAGCATTAAATAAGTTTAGTCAATAAAGCATAATCTAGGAAAAAATGGAAATACGGAGAAAAACATGTTAAACTGCATAAGGGTTCGTGAAATATATGTCAGCAAAAAAAAATTGAAGGCCATATACCAAAAAGCTGACAGTGGTGGTAATAACAACTGTAACTACTACCACTTAAATGTCCTAGGCTCCGTGGTAAGCCTACTAACCCTCTGAGGTAAGGAAGTAATATTATTATCCCCATTTAATGGGTGAAGAAAGTGCAGCTCAGAGAGGTTAAGCAACTTGCCCAAGGCTATAGAGCTAATAAGGATAGAGCTAGGATTCCAACCTAGACAGTCTGACTCAATTTTCATTTTTTTATACTTTCTATACTTTGCAAATTTCCTACAATGAGCACATATTACCTTTATTTTTTAATCCTGTAGCATTCATCGTGTATAGAAATAATTTTGTCATTACATCATTAACTATAGTTAATTACTATTTCTATTCATGATTTGTATGTCACCTCAATTAGACTGTTAAGAGCCTGTGTCTCAGGGAGTGTCATGTTTTAATGCATATAATAGCTGCTCGATGAATACTTCTTAAATGAATGGACAATGGAGAGAAAAATGTGGGAGTGTGAGGCAAAACAACCGTCACAGATAAAAGGATTTAGGGAGGTGATGAAAGAGACAGATGAGGAACAGAAAAAGAGGCACAGAAACATAATGATCACGAACAGGAGATATATGTGGGACATAGGTAGAAAGACAAACATATAACAATAAAGCAGGGTAAATAAGAAAGGAAGATTGCTATGAAGAACCCTGTTTTGGTGAACTTGTAAACTAAAATTGGAGCTAAAATGCATTAACAAAGAGAAGCCAGTCACAGGCGAGAAAGGAAATTTTTAAGATATGGTACTTTAAAAAAATTAAATAGAAAAATTGTTTCGAAGTACCCTATGAGAGGGAGAAGTGCTAAAATTGCTTTTCTGGCAAAGCCCGTCCCTTCATCCAACAATTATCCTAAGACACTTGAGATCTCATCTCCATAAATTCAATAGGCAATTGGGGCCACTTTCTCTTTTGAGGCCAGATGCAG
Source organism: Delphinus delphis (assembly GCF_949987515.2). Classification (NCBI taxonomy): domain Eukaryota; kingdom Metazoa; phylum Chordata; class Mammalia; order Artiodactyla; family Delphinidae; genus Delphinus; species Delphinus delphis. The sequence continues at coordinate 9,874,110 of NC_082704.1, forward strand.
AAACAGAAATTACAGTCATTTCCTATATTGCAGAAATTAGCTGGCCAGTTGAAAGCCACCTGCACGCATAATTCACATCATCAGAGGTTGGCATCTAGAAGGCTCACGGCCTTATCCTCTCTGCCACATACTTCACCCACGTAGAGGCCATGCTCAAATAACCAAAGGTGATGTTTAAGTTTGCAGTTGGCTCATGTTATGAGGTGGTGATCTCTTTGTGGTTCCTGTCTCTTGTGAATTAAAAAATAATAATTTTTTCTCATAGTAATACATACACATAGTTAAACATAAAGCAATACTGAGGCATGGCTAACAGCAAACAACAGCAGTTTTCTGCTCCACCATTCCCATCATCCTCAGAAGAGGCAACACTTTTCTGTGGCTTTAGCTGTTTCTTCTGGTTTACCCATTATATAACTTAAATAATATGCCTCAACAGCTATTTATTTAACAATTTTAGACGTTATCTATTGCCTTTCTTTTACAATAGTGAAGAACTTAGCTTTCTTATACTTCCCCCCACTCAACCTCATATCCTTAATGTCCCCCAATCCCTCTAACACAATTCTTAGTTAAATCAGTAGCCAAGTTTACATGATTATGACTATATAATTTGTTCACTGCTGAGCAAAGTAGTATATTATCGTTAGTTAGTGTTTAGTTAGCCTTAGCACATTATTGTTAGTCCTCTGATTTTTTTCTCAAGTTAACAACTGCTTCAGTATTTCATTTGAGATTTCTATATTTCCAATGCTATTTTTATCCAGGTGTTCTAACACTTCTGTAACATACCTATCAATACCCATTCCAAACACTCCAACCTGTCTAAAATCTGCTGGTTCCTTATTCCCCCTGAAGATGCCCTCTCACAGCTCCCTGTTCCCCTGCTACAAACTAGGCCAGTTATCTCATGGCCTGCAACATGACTGTCATCCTGGGACTCCTCCTCACAGTTCCCTGGAGTTGGATTCTTTGTTTCCTTGATCTTATATTGCGTATTCCTCTTTCTTGATTTACTCCCTCATTTTAGTAGAGTACAACTTCCAAGAGCTTCCAGAGAAAGAGTTGCTAGGAGGAATTTTTTGAGACCTTGCATACTCTAATATTTAACATGAGCTTGATTGGACTGCTATATGATTTTAAGATGAAAATCATTTTCCATTACAAAATTTGACATTTATGTTCAATTGATTTTCAAAAAGGGTGCCAGGACCCTTCAATGGGAAGGCATCTTTTCAACAAATAGTGCTGGGACGACTGGATATGCAAAGCAGAATAATGAAGTAGGACCCTTAACTCATACCATACACATAAACTCAAAATGGATCAAAGACCTAAATGCAAGGGATAAAACTATAAAACTATTAGAAGAAAACATAAGTATAAATCTTCACAACCTTGGATCAGGCAATGGTTTCATTTGCCCACATGACCAAAGAACAAATACATAAATGGGACTTCATCAAAATTAAGAACTTTTGTGCTTTTAAGGACACTATCAAGAAAGTGAAAGACAACCCACAGAATGGGAAGCTATTTGCAAATACACCTCATACAGAACCTGTACCTGGAATACATAAAGAATGTTTATAATTCAATAAGAAGAAGATAAATTACCCAATTTAAAAATGGGTAGATGATTTGAATAGACATTTCTCTGAAGAAGATATACAAATGGCCAATAAGCAGATGAAGAGAAGCTCAACATCATTAATTATCATGGAAACTAAGATCAAAACCATGAGACACTACTTCACACCCACTAGGATGGCAATAATCAAAAAAAGAAGAAGAAGAAAAATAACAAGTGTTAGCAAAGATGTAAAGAAATTAGAACTCTCTTACACTGCTGATGGGAAAGTAAAATGGTGCAGCCGCTATGGAAAACATTTTGGCATTTTTTCGATAAGTTAAAGATACAATTATCATGTGACCCAGCAATTCCACTCCTAGGTACATACCCAAGAGAATTAAAAACACATGTCAACACAAAAACATGTACATGAATGTTCATAACAGCATTATTCGTAATAGCCAAAGAGTGGAGCAACCCAAATGTCCACTAACTGATGAAAGGATAAATAAAGTAAGGCATAGCCATACAATGGGATATTATTCAGCCATAAAAAGGAATGAAGCACTAATACATGCTACAATGTGGATTAACCTCAAAAACATTATGCTGAATGAAAGAAGCCAGACAAAAGAGGCCACATATTGTATGATGACATTTACAGGAAATGTTCAGAACAGGGAAACCAGGAGAGAAAAGAAAGCAGATGAGTATTTTCCAGGGGGGACGGGGAAAATGGGAGTAACTGCTAATGGGTATAGAGTTTCTTTTGGGGGTGATGAAAATGTTCTGGAATTAGATGGTGGTGATGGTTGCACAACTCTGTGAATATATGAAAAACCACTGAACTGTATAACTTTAAATGGGTGAACTTTATGGTATGTGAACTAGAGTTCATTAAAACTGTCCTTAAAATGTAATATGATATAATATAGGAACATATGGTTAAATGTGATGAATCAACCGTACTTCTCCCATCCTCTCCCTCCCCCAAATCCCATGAACATGGCATTGAGAAGATAAAGAAGATATTAGGTATCTGCCCCTCAAAGAGAGATCTGGAAATCACTGGGACAGTTTGAGCTATCACCAAAGGCAGAGGAAAGGCTAACTGAACAAATGTAAAGGGATTGAATTCAAAAACTTTTTAAAAGTGACATTGCTTCTGTAACAAAAAATACACGTACATTCGCACACAGATGAATGAAACAGAAGAGGGAACAGCCAAAAAGGAGGTTTAACAAACATTGTGAGAACAAATTGCGGCTGGAGAAAAGGTGTTTGATCTGGGAGAGTAAAGGGGGCTACAGCTATAGCGTCTGCAGAGGGGGACAAAGCAAAAAGTAAACTCACCCTTTAGGATCTGAGAGGCTCAGAACATGAAGGCACAGGGTACAGTGGAAAACAGGGATGAAGCACGGGGCTCAAGCTAAGAAAAGACACTTAAATGTCAGAATATAAATAGTGGGACCCTCACGCCCTTTTCCCCAACTTCACAGCCTGGCCACTATCCTTGACAAACCTCCACATCCAAGAGACCTGAAATTGATTTTCTGGTGACAAACAAGGAAAGCTACCGACTCGAACAACAGCCCAAGAGAAGGCTGGTATAAGTCCCAGGCTTTACAATGGAGGAAGGAGGGTGGGTGGACTAATTCGGACCTTCAGTCTCCTGCTCCCAGAATGTCAGCACCCAGGTATTTCTTCCACCCCGCCTTCTACTCCTAGGCAAGATATTAGAAGTCTTCTCTGGAAAAAAAGGAATGGGTCCAGAGAAAAGATCCCGAGATACTAACATTTGATGTTTACATAGGCTCACAGTCATCAGGCATTTGAGGAAAATTCACAATGCTAAAGAAAGCATACAAACAACAGAATCAAAGGGATTCTGAGGACACGGACAATGCAGGAAACAGAAGAAAACTTTAAAACATTATAAGTGGTATGCTCATAGAGTTAAGAGAAGGTATCATACTCATGCCACAAGTATAGGATCCTTATGACTGGCTTCTTTTACTTAGCATAATATTTTCAAGGTTCAGCCACATCATTCCCTTTTATGACTAATATTCTTCAGTTGATGGACATTGGGTTGTTTCCACTTTTTGGCTATTATAAATAACACTGTTATGAACATTTGTGCACCCTATATTACTTTTATGATCTGAAACATAAGTTTTTAAAAGGATGAATTATAGAGAAAAAATTACATTAGAAACATCACTTCCACTTCTACTCATGGCAAATAATGTGAAATATTACCATGGTTCTAAAAACCAGAGCTATATAAAGATGCACTCTGATTTGTGTCACTCCCCTCAATCCTTACTAACCCATTCCCATTCCTCCATTCTTTCCACTCTGTTCCCACATACCCCTGCAGGTAACCAGTCTCCTTAGTTTCTCGTTTATCCTTCCTGTTTTTCTTTTTCATAAATGAGCACAAACATATATTGTCTTACATCCTCTTCTTTCTTATATAAGGGTAGCATATTATAGATACTCTTTTGAACTTACTTTTCATTTAACAGTACATCTTTTTTTAACTGAAGGACAGTTGATTTACAATGTTTCAGGCGTACAGCAAAGTGATTCAGTTATGCATATACATATATACATCTATTATTTTTCAGATTATTTTCCATTATAGGTTATTACAAGATATTACTATATTAGAATATAGTTCCCTGTGCTATACAGTACGTCCTTGTTGTTTATCTATTTTATATACAGTACTGTGTATCTGTTAATCCCAAGTTCCCAATTTATCCCTCCCCGCTCTTTCGCCTTTGGTAACCATAAGTTTGTTTTCTATGTCTATGAGTCTATTTCTGTCTTGTAAATAAATTCATTCCTATCATTTTTTTTAGATTCCACATATAAGTGATATCATGTGATATTTGTCTTTGTCTGACTCACTTCACTTAGTGTGATCATCTCTAGGTCCATCCATGTTGCTGCAAATGGCAATATTTCATTCTTTTTATGGCTGAGTAATATTCCATTATATATATTAATGTGTATTATATTATATATTATATATGTATAATATATACATATATGTAATGGAATATTATAATATATACATATCCATGTCCTAGCTATTGTAAACAGTACCACTATGAATACTGGGGTGCATGTACCTTTTCGAATTATGGTTTTCTCCAGATATATGCCCAGGAGTGGAATTGCTGTATCATATAGTATCTCTATTTTTAGTTTTTAAAGGAACCTGCATACTGTTCTCCATAGTGGTTGCACTAATTTATATGCCCACTAACAGTGTAGGAGGGTTCCTTTTCCTCCACACCCTCTCCGTTTATTATTTTTAGACTTTTTGATGACGGCCATTCTGATGGGTGTGAGGTGATACCTCATTGTAGTTTGATTTGTATTTCTCTAATAGTTAGCAATGTTGAGCATCTTTTCACGTGCCTGTTGGCCATCTGTATGTCTTCTTTGGAAAAATGTCTATTTAGGTCTTCTGCCCATTTTTTGATTGGGTTCTTTGTTTTTTTGATATTGAACTGTATAAGCTGTTTGTATATCTGGAAATTAATCCTTTGTTGGTTGCACCATTTGCAAATGTTTTCTCCCATTCCATAGGTTGTCTTTTCGTTTTGTTTATGGTTTCCTTTGCTGTGCAAAAGCTTTTAAGTTTAATTAGGTCCTATTTGTTTATTTTTGTTTTGATTTCCATTACTCCAGGTTAACAGTACATCTTCAAAATCAACCCATATCAGTGCATACAGAACTTCATTGCTTTTTACAGCAGCATAGTATTCCATTGTGTGGATATAACATAGTGTATCCAACCACTCTCCTTTGAATGAACATCCTTTCATATGTTTATGAAACATATCTCTGTCACTTCTTTAGTAAAATATCTGTTCATGTCTTTTGCTCATCTTATAACTGAAATTTTTTTACTCCTGAGTTTTAAAAGTCCTCTGCATATTCTAGTTGTAAGACCTTTGCTAATATGTGCTTCGCAAATATTTTCTTGCAATCTGTAACTTCTCTTTTTTCTTCATAACAGGGTCTTTTGCAGTGCAAAAGGTTTTAGTTTTGATGAAGTCCAAATTATTAATGTTTTATTTTATAGATTACTCTTTTGGTGTTATGTCTAAGACTCTTCACGTAGCCCTATTTTCCAAAGATACTCTCCTATGTTTTCCGTAAAAATGTTTCTAGTTTTATGTTTACACTTAAATCTATAATCCATTTTGAATTAATTTTTTATATGGTGTGAGCTTTAGGTGGAGGTTCATTTTTTTTATTCACTATGGTTGTCTAATTGTTCAAGAACCAATTGTTGAAATGAATATCCTTCCTTCATTGAATTGCTTTAGATCCTTTGTCAAAAATCAATTACACTAGGTAATGATTTCTTTGATATGGCACCAAAAGTGCAAGCAACAAAGAAAAATAGATAAATTTGGGAGTTCCCTGGTGGCCTAGTGGTTAGGATTCCTGGCTTTCACTGCCAAGGCCTGGGCTCAATCCCTGGTCAGGGAACTAAGATCCCATAAGCCGTGCAGTGTGGCAAAAAAAAAGAGAGAAAAGACATGGAAAGAAAGGAATGGAAGAAAATATTTGAAAATCATACATCTGATGAGGAACTTATATCCAAAATATATAAAGAACCCTTACAACTCAATAATAAAAAGACAACCTGATTGAAAAATGAGCAAAAGATTTGAGCAGACATTTCTCCAAGGAAGATATACAAATGGCTAATAAACACATGAAAAGATGCTCCATATCATTAGTTACTAGGAAAATGGAAGTCAAGACTCCAGTGAGATAACAGTTAATATCCACTAGAATGCTTATAATCAAAAAGATAAACAATAATAAGTGTTGGTGAGGATGTGGAGAAATTGAAACACTCATACATTGCTGGTAGGAAGGTAAAATGGTGCAGCCGCTTCAGAAAACAACTGGCAGTTCCCCAAAAAGTTAGAGTTACCATATGACCCAGAAATTCCACTCCTAAATAAATACCCAAGAGAATTCAAAACATATATCCACACAAAAACTTTTACACAAATATTCCTAGCAGCATTATTCATAATAGCTAAAAGTGGAAACAACACAAATGTCCATCAACTGATAAAGAGGTAAACAAAATGGAATACTATGCAATATTATTCAGCCATAAAAAGGAATGAAGTACTGATACATGCTACAACATGGGTGAACCTTGAAAGCATTGTGCTAAGTGAAAGAAGCTAGACACAAAAGACCACATGTGATAAGATTCCATTTAAATGAAATGTCCAGAATAAGCAAATCCATAGCGATAGAATGTAGATTAATCATTACCAGAGTCTGGCGAAAGGGGGAATAAGGATATGGAGAATGACTGCTTATGAGTTCAAGATTTCTTTTTAGGGTGATGAAAATGGTCTAGAATTAGATAATGGTGATGGTTGCACAACTGTACAAATATACTAAAAACCACTGAAGTTTACACTAAAATTTTTAAAACTAAACTTAAAAAATCTACTGGGGGTATTCACATTAGACTATTTCTGGGATTTTGTATTCTGTTCCATTGACTTGTGTCTATTTGTCAACTAATACCACATTGTCTTGCGTATTGTACCTATATAGTAAGTCTTAAAAATAGGAGTAGTGATTCCTCCCACTTTACTCTTTTTTAGCCATTCTAATTCCTTCTCCTTTTCTTACAGTTTTTAGAATAAGCTTGATTATATCTATAAAAATATTGTTGGGATTTTGGTAGGAACTGCATTATACCTATGGATCAATTTGAGAAGAATTGATATTTTTACTATATTGAATCATCCAATCCATGAGCACATTATGTCTCTCCATTTATTTAGTTCTTTGATTTCTTTCACTTGTGTTCTGAAATTTTCAGCATACAGCATATAGAGCCTGTAATTATTTTATTAGATATATCTAAGTATTCCAATTTTTTGGAGTGATTGTAAATGATATGTATTTTTAATTTTTGTTTCCATGTGTTCTTTGCTAGCATAAAGCAATACAATTGACTTTGTGTTGATTGGTATACTGTGAGCTTGCTGAACTCACTTATTAATTCTATGAACTTTTTAAAGATTCCTTTCTACATAATCATGTAGTCTGAAAACAGAGACAGATTTATTTCTTCCTTTCCAATATGTATGCCTTTTATTTCCTTTTCTTGCCTTATGGAGTTGGCTAGGACTCCCATTACTGTGATGAATAGAGTATGATAAGCAGACATCTTTGCCTTGTTCTGATCTTAGGGGGAAAGTACTCAATTTTTTGCTGTTAAGTATCATGATAGCTGCAGGATTTTTATAGATGCTCTTTATCAAGTTGAGAAAATTCCTCTCTATATCTAATTTCCTTGGAGTTTTTTTTTTTAATCATAAATGGGTGTTGAGTTTTGTCAAAAGCATTTTCTGCATCAATTGATAAAATCATGCAATTTTTCTCCTTTAACCTGTTGATGATATGCTTGCTTTAACTTTCTAATATTGACTCGGCCTTGTACTCCTGGAATAAACCCCCACTTAATCATGATGTATAATCCTTTTTTATACAAGAATTGCAAGGATTTTTGTCCTGAACTTTTGCATCTAAGATCATGAGATATACTGGTCTGTGGTCTTCCCTTTTTTGTACTTCTTTTGTCTGGTTTTGTTATTAGGGTAATATTGGCTTTGTATAATGAGTTGGCAAGTGTACTGTCCTCTTCCATTTTCTGGAAAAGATTGTAGAGAATTGATGCTAATTTTTCTCAAATGTTTGATAGAATTCTCCAGTTAAATGACTGGGGTCAGGATATTTCCTTATGAATGCTTTTAAATTCTGGATTGAATTTCTTTAATAGTTATGAGACTATTCATATTATCTATATTGTATTGCATGAGTTTGTGTTTTTCAAGGAATTGGTCCAGTTTATCTGTGCTTTTGAATTTATGTCAGTAGAGTTGTTCATAGTATTGCCTTACTATTCTTTAATGGCTGAAGGATCTGTAGTAATATCCCATTTCATTCCTGCTATTGGTAATTTATATCGCCTCTCTTTTTATCTTTTTCAGTCTTTCTAGAGGTTTATCAATTTTATTGATAAATTCAAAGAATTGATTTTTTTTAGTTTTTTTTTTGTTTCATTGATTTTCTCTATTTTTATCCTATTTTCAATTTCATTTATTTCTACTCTTTATTATTTTCTTTCCTCTACTTGCTTTGGGTGATCTTACTCTTCTTTCTCTAGTGTTTTTTAATGTGGCCACTTACATTATTGATTTGAGGTCCTTCCTCTTTCCAATTTTAAGTATTTAATGCTATAAATTTCTCTCTCACCAACAATTCTGTATAGATCTGTTAATCTTTTTGTTGTTCATTTTGTTATATCGTGGTTTTTTATGAGATTCCTACCTTAATGGCGCCCTCTTCTGTCAGCTTAGCAAAGTCCAGATATTTAATAAGTTTGTGTTTCTGTTTTTGTGATGGGGAGCTTTTCCTGTGTTCTCTGATTTTATGGTTCTCTTTTGTCATGTTGGCCCTAAATCTTGTTTTTATTCTTCTGCCCTTCACTACTCAATTGACAAAGGGTTCTTCTATGTTGCTTTTTACTCTTATTTTTTCCCCCTAGAAGCTATGTGTTCCAAAGATTGGCCCTTCAAATCACACGTAAGTCTCTTCCCTGTAGTTTATGCTCTGTTCCACTTAGACACTTTATTAAAAATTTAGGGTGAACTTCGTCTTTCTGGTGGTGGTTTTTACATAACTTTAGGCCTTTTAGCTCTCATACTTCTTCTGCTTTCCCCTCAGGTTTTCTCACTCAGCCTTGCTCTCCACAAAGCCTTGTAGGAGGGCAGGTGGAAGGACGAGGGAACATGAAACATAACAGGCTGTAATTTGGTGTTATTTCTTCTTTTACTTAGTTATTTTGAAGTTTAGCTATTCTTTCTCTTTAAATTATGGTGAGGGCATGGTTAGTGTAGTTTTATTTTTCTCTTATTGTTCTGTTGCTTTAGAAGAAAATGTTGGGAGTTTGGGACCTAGGTGGCTGCCATTGTTGTCAGCTACCCAGAAGTTCTCTATCATACAAAATTCTAATAATAGATAGATGTTATTTATGCAAGTGACTGCAAGTGTTTCTTTGTATAAAGATGTTTTAATTTATGTAAAACTTGACAGCGTACTAGGGATGATGTGGAAAATCATGTATAATTTTCCCAGGTCTAAACTAATGTTTCTCTCTTTTATCCTGTTTTCAATCTCAATGTTCTGTTTGGAACACAAACCCCTCTTTTTCTCCCAACCACCAGCACTAAATATGAAACACCAAGATTCTAATATGTAAATTATTTCAGTTTTCATCTCCAGAATACCATGAATTTGGAAAGATAAAATATCCAAGAGTTTGTTCAAAGATTCATCTATTTAGATCCCAACCCCTCATCTTCCATGATCGCCTTTGGGGAGACCTTACGTGCTAGTGGTGTGACGGATAAAAATAGATTTCCTTATGATATTCACTTTTAGATGTGGCCCTTTTAAGACAGTATGCTTTCAAAATAAATGTTCACTAATAAAATTTCTAATTAAGGCTTAGTGGCCAAGTTCTCTCATGTACCTTTTCCAGAAAGTATGACATTAGAATCAATATAGCAGAGTAGTTAAGGTGTGTGATTCTCAGAGCCAGAACGCCTGGATGAATATCTAAGTTTTGCCATTTTCTAGATGTGTGACCAAATTACTGAACACCTTGGTACCTCTGTTTTCTAGTTTCTCATCTAGAAAATAGAGGTAATAATAGTACCAAGCTCATAACGTAGTTGGGGGGATTAACTGAGTTAATACATGTAAAACACTTAGAACCGTGCATCACGTAGTAAGTTCATGTAAGTGTTTGCGATATTCATTATGTAAGTTAGTTTTAACAGTATCTTTAATGGCTATATTAATTATCTACCATTGCATAACAAATTGCCACAATTTCACAGCTTAAAACAACACCCATTTATTATCTCACCATTTCTATAGGTCAGGAGTATCGGCACTGCTTAACCAGGTCCTCTGCTTCAGAGTTTCACCCAAGGCTATAACGAAGGTTTCGAGCTGGGCCTGGTTCTCTTCTGATGGTTGGCTGGAGAAGGATTTGCTCCCAAGCTCACATGGCTGTTAGCGAGATTCATTTCCTTGTGGTCTATGGGACCGAGGGCCTCAGTTTAGCTGGCTATTGGCCAGAGGCCACCCTAACTTCCTTGCTACGTGGGCCTCCTCAACATGGCAACTTGCTTTATCAAAGCCAGCAAAGAGAACAGTCAGCTCGAAAGACAACTTACAATCTCTTGTAAGCTAATCACAGAAGTGATATCTCATCATCTGTGTCATATCCTAGTAGTTACAAGTAAGTCACTTATGCCAGCCCACACTACCTGGACACAGGGATCACTGGAGGCCATCTGAGAGTCTGTCGACCGCAAGCTCTTAAAAAGAAAATGCAATATAGAAGAGATGTTTCAGAACACTGATTCTGTAATCAGCTTACCCAGATTTAAGTGCTGACTGACCTTGGGCAGGTTACTTCATCCCTGTGAGTCTCAGTTTCTTCATCTTTAGCATGAAGTAGTAATAGTACTTGGGAGATACTTTGGGAAGGATGAAATGTGAATATCTATATCTATATATCTTTCTTCCTTTGAACTCAGTGAGTGCTTAATAAATATTAGTTAATATTATTCCAAAGCTAACAGATATTCAGTTTAACCAGCTAGTGTATTCTACACATCACCACTAAACAGTTGATCAGACATGGCTTGAGAAAAATGAACATAAACAAAAGACCATCACAAAATTGTAACTCTCCCCTGTTAATTATGATAATTTTGAAAAGTGTCACTTCTGTATAGACACTCAACTAGGTTATGGTGTTTTTATGGTGCTTCTATACTCAGAAACAGATTAATAATGACAATCAGAACTCAACTCCACACACCATATATCTCTATATATGACTGGAGCTATACTTCAACTCCAATCCAGCCAAGGTATCTGCTACACATGTATAAATTAAGACTTTTAATTGCATTATCAGTATGTTTTCTTGATTTAACTAAATACAATTCAATATGCCATTATTGAGATCCTTCTACGGACTATTCCCTTTGCTGGTCACTTGGGGACACAGAGCCTGACTTCAAGGAGCTCAGAGTCTCTATGGAGAGAAAAATAAACACAGGGTAATAATACAGAGTGATGCACACTGTGGCAGAAGTTGGCATAGGGTAACATGGAAACAGAGAAGAGGAGGATTAACCCAAATTAGGTGAGTCAGGAAAGGCTTCCTGGACAAGGTGATACCCGACCTGAGGCTTAAAGTGTGGGTAAGAAAGGATATTCTCAACATGGGATGCAAGAAGTGAAATAGAAATGTTCTTTGCTTTCAGTCCCACAGTCCAGTGTGGGAGACAAACTCAAAAAAAGCTAATGAGAACAACGCATGTGATGAAATGCTGTGGGAGCACTAGGAAAGCAGGTTCTGAGTGAGGTGGGGGGCTTCACGGAAAGATTCACAGAGAAGGAGATCGCTGAGCCAGACTTTAAGGATGGGAAATTGTATTGGTATGTGTTTGGTCTTCTTCAGGTTTCCTCCATTGCTACTTCCAGCATCAGATGGAATTGTCGGTGTTGGGACCATTTTATTTTTTGTTCATCACCATTCTTCATCCACATGCGACCAAAGAAACACCTAACTGGAAATAAGAACATTAGAACTATCTACCTACATTACACCTTAAGCATAATCTTTTAACTATATGTCAGCATATTAACTGAATAATGGTAGTATTACTATGAATAATCATAATAGCCTAACATTTATATAACACGTTCCAGTTTAGAAACCACGTTTTTTTTGTTTGTTTTTTTTTTTGAGGTACACGGGCCTCTCACTGTCGTGGCCTCTTCCGTTGCACAGCACAGGCTCCGGATGCACAGGCTCAGAGGCCATGGCTCACGGGCCCAGCCGCTCCGCGGCATGTGGGATCTTCCCGGATCGGGGCACGAACCTGTGTCCCCTGCATCAGCAGGCGGACTCTCAACCACTGCTCCACCAGGCAAGCCCAGAAACCACATTTTATAGTCATTACATTTACAAACTAGTTATATTTCAGACATATACAGAAAAATACAGAAAATGATAAAATAGTCCACCTATAGTCACACCACCCAATTAACTGGATGTTACCATTTTGCCTTATTTCCTTTGGCTGTCTCTTTCTCTCTCTAAGAAGTAATGTATTAGAAATACAGCAAAAATTCCTACACCCCATCACTTCTCTACTCATATCTCTCCTTGAGAAATCACTGTTCTGCAGTTGTCATGCATCATCTTTTGTACTTTTCATACATACAAATATAAACACTATATTGTCTCGTGTATTAATTTTTTTTAAATTGCATAGTGCATATTTACCCTTTTGTACCTCATTTTTCCATGCAACATTGTTTTTAAAAGTTAATCATGTTTGGGACTTCCCTCGGGGTGCAGTGGTTAAGAATCATCCTGCCAATGCAAGGGACATGGGCTTGAGCCCTGGCCTGGGAAGATCCCACATGCCGTGGAGCAACTAAGCCCATGCGCCACAACCACTGAGCCTGAGCTCTAGAGACCACAAGCCACAGCTACCGAGCCCATGTGCCACAAGTATTGAAGCCTGCGCACCTAGAGCCCGTGCTCCACAACAAGAGAAGCCACGACAATGAGAAGCCCGCGCACCACAACGAAGAGTAGCCTCGGCTCACCTCAACTAGAGAAAGCCCGTGCACAGCAACAAAGACCCAACACAGCCAAAAATAAAAAATAAAATATATAAATTTATTTTTTTAAAAAAAGAGAGACGTACCACAATGTTCATTGCAGCACTATGTACAATAGCCAGGACATGGAAGCAACCTAAGTGTCTATCGACAGATGGATGGATAAAGAAGATGTGGCACATATATACAATGGAATATTACTCAGCCATAAAAAGAAACGAAATTGAGTTATCTGTAGTGAGGTGGATGGACCTAGAGTCTGTCATACAGAGTGAAGTAAGTCAGAAAGAGAAAAACAAATACCGTACGCTAACACATATACACGGAATTTAAAAAAATGGTTCTGAAGAACCTAGGGGCAGGACAGGAATAAAGATGCAGACGTAGAGAATGGACTTGAGGACACGGGGAGGGGGAAGGGTAAGTTGGGACGAAGTGAGAGAGTAGCATGAACATATATACACTACCAAATGTAAAATAGATAGCTAGTGGGAAGCAGCTGCATAGCACAGGGAGATCATCTCGGGGCTTTGTGACCACCTAGAGAGGTGGGATAGGGAGGGTGGGAGGGAGACGGAAGAGGGAGGGGATATGGGGATATATGTATATGTATAGCTGATTCACTTTGTTATACAGCAGAAACTAACACAACATTGTAAAGCAATTATACTCCAATAAAGATGTTAAAAAAATTTATTCATGTTTATTGACGTTGCCCTGGTAGTTGTTCTAGTTCATTCATTTTAACAACTATATAGCATTCCACTATGTGAATAAATCATAGCTTATTTACACATTCCACAAGTGAGGGACAATTAGGTTGTTTCTACTTTTTTTTTTTTTTTTTTTGCGCGGTACGCAGGCCTCTCACTGTTGTGGCCTCTCCCATTGCGGAGCACAGGCTCCGGACGCGCAGGCTCAGCGGCCATGGCTCACGGGCCTAGCCGCTCCGCAGCATGTGGGATCTTCCCGGACCGGGGCACAAACCTGCGTCCCCTGCATCGGCAGGCAGACTCTCAACCACTGCGCCACCAGGGAAGCCCTTTAATTTTACTTTATATTTTGCTATTACAAAGAGTACTGAAGAAAATGCTCTCGTACATGTGTCTTTGTACCCCTGCCTGAGAGTTTCACTAGAGGGGTACTTAGGAATTGTACCTGTCTGATACAATTTTAATATCCAGGATTGCTGGGTCATAGGATATATGCATTTTCAAGTTTACCAGATTTTGCCAAATTGCTCTCCAAAGCACTTGCTCTGTTCTAAGTACTTTACATGTATTAACTCATTGTATCATTACAACAACCATAGGAAGCAAATGTTGTTATACTCCTTTTTCTACAGATGAGGAAATTGAAGCTAAGAGAAGTTAAGTAACTTGTTCAAGGTCACACAGATAGCAAGATGTAGAGTTCGTATTTGAATACAAGCAGTCTAGTTCCAATGCCCACATTTTGAACCACTACACTGTTCTCTCTCCTATTCCAACCCAGTATTGTGTTAATTTGCATTTTTCCCATTACTAGTGAGGTTGAACATCTTCTATACCTTTTTATTTTCAGGAAAACTAAGTACTATGGAAGGAGTGAGTAGGAAAAAAGAAAGCCATGGTCCACCCACAAAGGCAATGAGCTTTCACAGAAGCCAGGCCAGGCCCATGGCCTCCATGACAACATGAGGTTTAGGAGACTACTGCAACTGAAGGACTGATTTGGAAAAGGAACATCTTCTTAAAATTAGTTTTATTTTTATTACAGAAATACACACACACACATTGTTTAAAGAGACAACTAAATCTACAAGACTTGTTAAGAAAAGCAACAATCCTTTCCCCTAGGCATCTGTGGTGCCAGAAAGTAAAGAAGTGTAAAAGAACGACAGGGACATCACAAAAGAACAAAGAAGCCAGTGGGCTCCCAAAGGTGAAATGTGGAATAATTTGTTCATCAAAATAAATAATGATAGTAATACATCACAATGCATTAAATATCCTACTGTATAGCACAGAGAACTGTATTCAATATCCTAAGATAAATCATAATGGAAAATAATATTTTAAAAAAGTATGTATATATATATATATATGTATAACTGAATCACTTTGCTGTATAGCAGTAATTAACACAACGTGTAAATCAACTATACTTCAATTTAAAAAATGCATTAAATAAGACCCCATGAGTCCATACTGACATTAATTAACTAATTATCTAGTTAATTATTAGTTAAGAGCTTTTCTTGCTTAGCATAAAATGAAAACTAATAAATCTAGAAGGAATGATGGAGTTAGAAAATCATCGGATGAATGGATAAAGAAGATGTGGCACATATATACAATGGAATATTACTCAGCCATAAAAAGAAACGAAATTGAGCTATTTGTAATGAGGTGGATGGACCTAGAGTCTGTCATACGGAGTGAAGTAAGTCAGAAAGAGAAAGACAAATACCGTATGCTAACACATATGTATGGAATTTAAGAAAAAAAATGTCATGAAGAACCTAGGGGTAAGACAGGAATAAAGACACAGACCTACTAGAGAATGGACTTGAGGATATGGGGAGGGGGAAGGGTAAGCTGTGACAAAGTGAGAGAGTGGCATGGACATATATACACTACCAAACGTAAAATAGATAGCTAGTGGGAAGCAGCCGCATAACACAGGGAGATCAGCTCGGTGCTTTGTGACCACCTAGAGGGGTGGGACAGGGAGGGTGGGAGGGAGGGAGACACAAGAGGGAAGAGATATGGGAACATATGTATATGTATAACTGATTCACTTTGTTATACAGCAGAAACTAACACACCATTGTAAAGCAATTATACTCCAATAAAGATGTTAAAAAAAAAAAGCATAGCATTTATTTTCCTGCTCCAAGTCAAACAAACAAAAATTATGGTAGATATCAACTTTAAACTTAAAGGAACCTTTTAAAATCTTAAGTACTTCAAGCTTAAATGGAGTAATCAGTAAATACATGTTGATAGAAAAAAGACAAAGGACTGACGGCTAAAAAGGGACCTTGGAGACTGTCTTGTCCACCCTCTTCATTTTACCTATGGGAAAGCCAAGGCACAGAGCGGAGACATCATTTGACCATGGTGGCAGAACTGAAGTTAAAAATCCAGGTCCCCAGATTTCTCAAACTAGTCCTCATTCAACTGCCATCCCAACGCCTTCCTGCTGACAACTTTTAAAAGTGTAATTTGCAAAAACAGTATCACCGTATCCGTACGAATCAAGGTAGAATGTACTTACATACATACAAACATAGCTACTGACAAAAATGTTATAAGAACATTAAAAGAAAGCTTGGAAAGCAGAGAGGAAACATAAACCACCACAATGCCCGCTGTCCTAATACGGCATATTGGTAATGGTTTACAAGTGGCATAATTTCAACTACTGCAAGCCCCTCACTGACACATTCACTATTCTTATATTCCCTTTTTCCTAAAGTGGTTCATTCTGTCTGTCTTCACTACTAGTTTAAGTCTGCACTGCCAGACATTTTGAACATAACTAGACTGTAACTCATTATATTTTTAAATGGGTCACTTGAAATCCATGCCTTCACATCTTAAGAAAGCATCAAAGCTGGGTGAAGACAGGTAAGAACGTATACTATTAAACACTGTTATAAAGGACCACAGGTCACATCCTAACCCTGTAAGGCTGTGATGTTGATCTACTTTCTCCCTATTGTAGCTGAAGGTTAGGACACTGTTATAATTGCTAAGGATAGATTTTGTTGTAATGCTTTAAGGATTCAGGAGAGCAATTTAAGGCTTTTGAGATATGAGTCATTCATATAGGGATGAAATTTTTTTTTAATAAAACGCATTCATTTTGAAAATAGTAAGATAGTTCTCACTTGAAAGCAAACTCAAATCAAACACTGAACTCACGGAGCGGTACATTTGAACAGTTGGAGTTGTCAAGCATAGCATTTTTACATAAGCACTGTGAGATGTAGTAAACCAAGTGAACCTCTATTGGGAAAAAAAAGTGACTTGTTTTAGAAGTGAACCGCATTTAGAAGGAAAATAAACTTTAGACAAAAGCCTTTACACCTTTGTCTCCATGGAGCTGGACAGGACCTCGAGAGACCACCTAGTGAAGCCACCTGCCCTTCATAGCAATTGTTTCCCTTTTGGTCCCCTCACCTAGGCTCCCAAAACTAATCCCCTCTAAGACAGTTGTTTAGTTGTTTGGCTCCAGTCTATAATGAAAGAATTTCAGGCACCTGACATGTGATGGGAAAGAGCTTTTTGGACAAGAAAGCCTTCCGGGTGCCCTTAAACCACACTGTTCTAGTCCTCCCGGTTTTCTTTGTTATTATCCATCAATGTATTTCTGGCCTGATCTTCAACTCTTGCTAAACATCATCAGAATTTGGAAAGGCACTTTGAGATGTTTGACATGATTTAGAGGCTACCGGAAATCATTTACAGGCCACTCTAAACTATTTCAAAATAGCTATTTCAATAAGGCTTGTGTAAAGCTTCAAGGTTCTCTCAAATTGCACTACACTGTGCTTAGGAAACTAGGCAGGCAGCAATCAACTTGCAGTGTTTTTCACTGCCTTACAATCAGCTTTGGTTGTTTGTTTATTGATTTGCGTATCGGGTAACTGGCCTTTGTTCAACATTAAATTAAAAACATGTTATAAAGCAATTACACCTATTTCACTCACTAGCACTACATCTGACCTGTGGATCCACCTAATAAAAAAAAAAAAAAGTTGAGCCAGAAAAAAGTCTAAGTAACCAGGTTCTCAAAAGCTGTTTTGAATGAATGGATAATATTAGAGCTTAATTAAATAATGTGTTAACCAAATTCCCTCTCCCCTTATTTTCTAGCCGATTTCTCTTAAGCATAGTTGGCAGGAAAAGGGAAAGATATTTTAAGGAAAAAAATATTCGATTAAACCTCAAAGTTAGCAGAGCTCAATGATGGGCAGCACAGTGGAGGGAGAGCAAAGCTCTCTAGGTCACGCAGCAGAAGTTTGCAGCGTCAGCCCTGGTTCTGCCCTGCCTTAATCAAAAATCATTTCCAATCTCTGGGTCTCAGTTTCCTCTTCCAAACCCCTTTGAACTTCAGAAGTCTTTGTGCTGAGTAATGTTAAAAGGAAAGCTATTCATTTTCAAACTTCTAGAACATCACTTGTATTAAAAATACATAAAAATAATTTTTTAAAAACCAGTATGGATATGCATGTTAAATGTTAATTTGACTATGTCAGGTGGTATGTTTCTGAGCAATACTTTTTGTGTTTCCAATTTTTAAAATAGTGAACATAGATTCTTTATTTTTTAAATAAATTTATTTATTTTTGGCTGCATTGGGTTTTTGTTGCTGCCCACGGGCTTTCTCTAGTTGCGGCGAGCGGGGGCTGCTCTTCGTTGCGGTGCGCGGGCTTCTCATTGCGGTGGCTTCTCTTGTCGCAGAGCACGGGCTCTAGGCATACCGGCTTCAGCAGTTGTGGCTCACGGCCTCTAGAGTGCAGGCTCAGTAGCTGTGGCGCACGGGCTTAGTTGCTCCGTGGCATGTAGGATCTTCCCGGACCAGGCCTTGAACCCGTGCCCCCTGTGTTGGCAGGTGGATTCTTAACCACTGCGCCACCAAGGAAGTCTGAGATTCTTTATCTTTTAAAGTTTCAGCCTAATCATAATGAATCACAAACTCAGTATTACTTTAGAATACAGTATTAAGTTTGCTTCTCATGAGAGTTCAGCAGGCTTTATCTAGGTAATGCCCAGAGCGTCCCTATGAGGTAGGTGAATGGTGTCTCATTTCTGTAAATCAGCATTTTTCAACTGGAGTTTTGCAGGGAACTTAAGTCCTGATATCCTAAGACATCCACTCTATGTAGTGAATTAACCTTTCTCCTATGCATCTAGAGTGGTACTAGTCACTTCTTCTTGGGAGAATTTGAGAAAATAATCACTCCACTATTTTCTGTGTTTAGTGGTTCAGCTGAGGAACCCCAGTTGAAAAAGGATACACAGAAGGCAAACAAACCCACATACCTGATCATTTGATTAGTAGTTTCTTAAATTGCACTTTGAGTCATAGGTTAGCAAAATGTTTCAAATGAATTTAAACATTTATGTTTAAATGAATTTAAACATGAATTTAAACATTCCAGGAATGTACACAGAATGTTTTAAAAGATTTTAAACATTAAAACATTTTCCCTGGGTACTCTTAATTGTTGAAATTTCCAGTTATTTAAATGACAAACCCTTTCATCAGCACAATGTATTGATAGTGATTAGTCACACTTTTAATGCACAAGGCACCAGTAAGTACTCTCTAGTGAGCAGGATAATTTTTTCAAATAAAAAGGTAAGGGAATTCCCTGACAATCTAGTGGTTAGGACTCCGCACTTCCACTGCAGGGGACACGGGTTCTATCCCTGGTCAGGGAACTAAGATCCGAAAGCTGCGTGACGTGGCCAATAAATAAATAAGTAAATAAAAGGTAAGATTAAACAAGATCAGAGTTCAAAGAGGGTGGCTTACCAAGTCAATGAGCTCCTAAGTAGATGATTGTGGATCACGTGGTTTCTTCCCAGTCCCATCCAGATCCTCATTTGCTGTGCAAGTCTGAATTCTGGATGATGATGATGGTGCAAATAAAAATAATCGCAGCTAAGAACTTCACGTGTATTTACTCCACACAACAACTCTACCATTTTACAGACAAAGAAGCCAAGACCGAGACTTAGACATTTTAGTTAACTTCTTGAAGGTTTCAATCTAATAACTGGTGGAGCTTTGGTCATTTTTGTCTTTCTAAGTTGTCAAATACATGGGAATACATTTGTTTATAATTTTATTTTTTTTGGCTGTGCAGCACAGGGATCAAATGAAGGCCCTTGGCAGTGAATGCACTGAGTCCTAACCACCGGAAAGCCAGGGAATTCCCATTTGTTTATAATATTTATTTATTGTCCTTTCAGTATCTGTGGAATTTGTAGTGTTATAACTTTTCTCATTCGTGTCATTTGTGTCTTCTCTCCTTTTTTCCTGGTAAGTCTGGCTAAAGGTTTATCGATTTTATTGATCTTAAAGAACCAGTAGAATTTGGTTTCATTGACTTTTCCTCTATTGTTCTGGTTTTGATTGTTGTCATTTCACATTTCATTTATGTCTGCTCCAATCTTTATTATTTCGTTTCCTCTCCTTATGTTGTGTTTAATTTGTTCTTTTTCTAGTTTCGTTTTTTTTTTTTTTTTTTTTTTTGCGGTACGCGGGCCTCTCACTGTTGTGGCCTCTCCCATTGTGGAGCACAGGCTCCGGACGCGCAGGCTCAGCAGCCATGGCTCACAGGCCCAGCCGCTCCACGGCATGTGGGATCTTCCCGGACCGGGGCACAAACCTGTGTCCCCTGCATCCGCAGGCGGACTCTCAACCACTGCGCCACCAGGGCAGCCCCCCATGGATTATTTAGAAACATATTACTTACTTCCCAAATACACAGGGCTTTTCAAGATATTTAGTTGTTATTGATGTTTAATTCCATGATTGTCATCAAAGAGTATGGTTTAAATCCTTTTAAATTTATTGGGACTTCTTTTATGGCACAGTATATGTTCTATGTAGGTAAATGTTCCATGGACACTTGAAATAAATATATACTCTGCTGTGGTTGGGTACAGTCTTCTACAAATGCCAATTAGGTCAAGTTGGTTCATAGTGTTGTTTAATTCTTCTACAAGCTTCCAGATTTTCCATCTGATTGCTCTGTCAGTAATTGAGAGAGAAGTATTGAAATTTCCCACCATAATTTTATTTCTCCTTGCCATTCCTTTGGTTTTTCCTCATACATTTTGGAGCTCTGTTTTTTGGCACATAAATGTTTAGATTATTATTTCCTCTTGATGAATCGACTCTTTTATTTTTATGAAACAACTCCATTTACCTGTGGTAATATTCTTTACTCTGAAATCTACTTTGATATTAATATAACCATTCCAGCTTTCATTTGACTAGTGTTATCATGGCATATCTTATTCCATTGTTTTAGTTTTAACCTATTTATGTCTTTATATTTAAAGTAGGTTTCTTGTAGGCAGAATGTAGCTGGGCCTTGCTTTTTTTTAATCCAACATGACAATCTCTGCCTTTAATCGAAGCATTTAGATCATTTCCATTTAATGTGACCACTGATATGGTTAAGTTTAATTACATCATCTTTTATTAGATTTCTTTATTTTCCCATTTGTATTCTTTTCTCTTTTTCATCTTTTTCTGGCTTATTTTAGATTAACTGAGTATTTTTATGATTATAGTTTATCTCCGCTGTTAGCTTATTACCTATAACTCTTTGTTCTACTGTTTCAGTGATTGTCTTAGGATTTATTGGATACATCTTCAACTTATCACAGTCTACCTGCAATTGATATTATACAACTTCACATATATTATAAGAATCATGGAATAGCATACTTTCATTTCTCCTCTCCTGGCCTTCGTGCTGTTATTCCCATATATCATACTTCTACATATATTATAAGTCCACAGAAACGCTGCCTGTCTACACCTGGGTTCCCTTTGTGCACTGTGGCCTGGAAACTTTCTCAAGGTAGTAAGCTGGGATACTGTAGTGTTCACCTTGTTTCTCATCTCTCAGAATCACTGTTCTTTGTTTTCTGATGTCTTGCATCTTGAGACTACTGTTTCCATTTTTTTTTCATTGCTTCATGTGGGAGTGTAAATCTGGCCCAGATTGCTCCATCTTGATCAGAAGCTGAAGTCCAGAAGGAGCTTTGTGAGTCTAGCTGGAGAACCTGCTTTGTCTCAGAACAAGAGTGCAATTGGGGAGTTACTTGAAGATTGACAGATATCAAAAAAAATTGTCTCAGCTACAGACAGATGAGTAAACAGGTGTATGAAAAAACTTGAGGGCAATGGCTTAGAGCTGAACATGAAGCAGGTCCCCAAATGACAGGCAGTGTCTGAGAGATACTGGCAAGGATACAGGCCAAAGACTGTGGGAGAGAGATAGGTCAATAATAGTTAATGCAAGTGAATGATGACTCCTCAGACCATAATCTCATTGTCATGGATGGACAATGGTTAGCCAACATTCTTGCAGATGTAAACCAGGATTCAGAAAGAGGGTCGGTTGACTAACTTGCAGCCTTCAAGCACAGTTTGGCGAACTGCTGATGATATAATAAAAATAAATTCCTATAGCTTTTTTGTTAAAAACATTTATTCCTATAGCTTTAAAGTAATCAGGATGTTTATGATTATTTTGTCCTCATAACAAATCTGAGAAGAGATAGGTACCATTTCCTTCTGATAAAGGAAATTTGTATATTGGCACCCACAAAATGAAGGCAGACCCAGGGGCCCATACGCAAATCTAAACCTATGCCACCCCACACTTACAGGAAACAGCTCACTGTCTAGGAAACCTAACATACACCAGTCACTATCCTCCAAGTCAACTTCATTTTTTTAAAAAATTTATTTATTTCTTATTTACTTATTTATGGCTGTGTTGGGTCTTCGTTGCTGCGCGTGGTCTTTTCTCTAGCTGTGGCGAGCAGGGGCTACTCTTCTTTGTGGTGCTCGGGCTTCTCATTGTGGTGGCTTCTCTTGTTGCGGAGCACGGGCTCTAGGCACGTGGGCTTCAGTAGTTGTGGCACGTGGGCTCAGTAGTTGTGGCACACGGGCTTAGTTGCTCCGCGGCATGTAGGATTTTCCCGGACCAGGGCTCGAACCCGTGTCCCCTGCATTGGCAGGCGGATTCTTAACCACTGCACCACCAGGGAAGTCCCCCTAGTCAAATTTAGCTAGCTTATCTTACTCAAGAAAACACACTGCTAGCCTTACCAGGAAATCCTTGACTCCTAGCCAATCATGCCCTGTTTCTGCATTGCCTCTCCTAATGCTCTATAAAACTTGCTCTTGCCAAAACCCCTCAGGAAAAGTGCTCCACTGCTTGTGAGGCACCGTACACTCCCAATCCATGGATTGTTTTCCCTCAAATAAAGGACTTTGCACTCATTACTAAATTGTATCATTTTTGTCATTTGATACCCCATTTGACGGATTAACAAATTAAAGTCACAAAATGCTGAAATGACCTACCCACGTTAATAGTTAAGCAGAAACTTGATGTGAGGGCCATCTGACTCCACAGCCAAGACTGTAATGACCATCTGTACCACTGCCAAAGCTTTTCTTAAATTTGATTTTTTAATATTTTAAATTTATTTGTATATTTTTTATTTTGAAAAATTTTATATCTATTTTGGGTTTTTTAAAAAATATTTTCTTTCTTTATTTATTTTTGGCCATGCCATGCGGCTTGTGGGATCTTAGTTCCCCAACCAGGGATCGAACCTGGGCCCACAGCAGTGAAAGCACCTAGTCTTAACCACTGGACTGCCAGGGAATTCCCTATTTTTTTGTTTTACATAAAGATACTTTATAGTTGTGGGTCCTGGATGTATATAGGGCAGCATGAAGTAATTTTGTTTACAGGGGTAGATGAACAATTATTTATTCTAGTTCTGTGAAAAATGCCATTGGTATTTTGATAGGGATTGCATTGAATCTGTAGATTACCCCGGGTAGTATGGTCATTTTAATGATATTAATTCTTCCAATCCATGAACACAGTACATCTTTCCATCTGTTTGTGTCATCAACTTCTTCAGTCAATGCCTTACAGTTTTCCAAGTATAGGTCTTTTACCTCCTTAGTTAGATTTACTCCTAGGTATTTTATTTGTTTCGATGCAATTATAAATGGGATGGTTTTCTTAATGATAGTTCATTGTTAGTATATAGAAACACAACAGATTTCTGCATACTAATTTTGTATCGTGCAACTTTGCCTGATTTATTGATGAGTTTGGGTAGTTTCTTGGTGGTATCTTTAGGATCTTCTATGTATAGTATCCTGTGGTCTCTGGCTGCAGGGCCATGGGGCTGAAGGAGTTGGTGCTGTCCTGCTGGAGGGCAGGACAGGGTATCAAAGGCTGGCTGCAGGGCCCTGTGGGGGGGTGGTTTCAGGGCTAGTGCCAGTGAATTAGTGGCCAGGGCCAGGTTCTGGGCGCCCTGGTGGAGGGGGCCTGGTTCTGGGGTGGCTGGAGGTTTGGGGGTCTTAAGGCAGTCAGCCTGCTGGTGGGTAAGGCTGTGTCTCCACCTGGCCAGCTGCTTGTCCTGAGTTGTCTGAGTACTGGTGCTGACAGGCTGGTAGGTCTCAGTGCTAATAAGCTAGAAGGATTCCAAAATGGTGTTTGCCAGCACCAGTGTCCTTGTGGTAGACCGAGCTCCCCAAACTGGCTGCTGCCAGTGTCTGTGTCCCCAGGGTGAGCTGCAGTTGCCTCCTGCCTCTCTGGGAGGCTCTCCAAGATCAGCAGGCGGGTCTGACCCAGGCTCATTTCACATTACTGCTTCTGCCCTGGGTCCTGGAACAGGTGATTTTGTGTGTGCCCTTTAAGGGAGGAGCTTCTATTTCCCCCAGCCCTCTGGCCCTCCTGAAACTAAGTCCCCTGGCCTTCAAAGCCAAATGTTCTGGAGGCTTGTCTTCCTGGCACAGCACCCCCAGGCTGGGCAGCCTGATGTAGCTCTTGGACACCTTGCTCCTTTGGGAGAACCTCTGCAGTTGTAATTATTCTCCCCTTTGTGGGTTGCCCGCTTGGCCGGGGGTGGGGGGCGGGTATTGGTCTTAACTGTACCACATCTCCTCCCCTCCTACCCAACTCATTGTGGGTCCTTCTTTATATATTTCATTGTACAATATCTTTTCTGCTAGTCTGCAGGTCTTCCTCATCGATAGTTGCTCTGTAAGTAGTTGTAATTTTGGTGTGGCCATGGGAGTTCAGGGTCTTCCTACTCTGCCATCTTGGCCACTCCCTCGTTAGACTTCTTACATTGTGGCTGAGTGATCCCCAAAATGCATCTTTCCTTCAGCCTTCACTAACAGTTTCTACTAGGCCATTTCAGCTTGTGCATGCTGACACATGTTTTAGACTTTTGTTATGTCAGCAGTCTGCTTTCACATACTGTGATTTATAAGAAGTATATATTTGGTTATCCAGATGGCCTAAATATATCTCATATAAATTTGGTCTTTGTCCATGGCTCCTGGCTCACAGGTCCCAAAACCCTTGGAATTTTCCTGCACGACAAGAGCAGTGGGAGCACCTTTTGTCATAATATTTGCTCGCTTGTCCTCTGTTCCTGAAATAGCTTTAGAGCTGTGAAGGTGAAATGGATGTCTTGTTATTCACAACAAGCCCCTTTCTACCACAACTGGGTTTATGTTGATGAGGTGACTTTTGGAAAGCAACTCAGGATGGGGGTTGGTTGTCAGGGGAACCAACCATGTGATTAGAGGGTTAGAACTTTCAGTCACTCCCCGCTACCTCCACCCCTCCCCCAGATCTAAGGAGAGGAGGGGGGCTTGAGATTGAGTTCGATCACCAGCAGCCAATGATTTAATCAACTGTGCCTGTGCAATGAAGCCTCCATGATAAAACCCCAAAAGGACAAGGTTCTGAGACCTTCCAGGTTGGTGAGCACATGGAGATTTGGGGAGACTGGCATGCTTGGAGAAAGCACGGAAGCTCAGTGCCCTTTCCAAACACCTTGCCTTATGCATCTTTTCCACCTGGCTCTTCCTGTTATATCCTTTTATAATAAAGAGATGATCTAGTAAGTAAAACGTTTCTGTGAGTTCTGTGAGCCACTCTAGCAAAGTAATAGAACCCAAGGAGGGGATCATGGGAACCTATGATATATAGAAAGTAGATCAGAAGTACAGGTAACAATCTGGACTTGGTATTGGCATCTGAGGAGGGAGGGCAGACTTGTAGGACTGAACCTTTAATCTCTGGAATCTGACACCATCTCCAGGTAGATAGTGTCACAATTGAACTGAACTGTAGGACACCCAGTTTGTGTCCTACAGCCTGGTGGTGTGGGAACCCTCCCCTGCTCACCGCCACCCCCCAACACACACACACACACACACACACACACACACACACACACATGAACTGGGTCCAGACCTTTACATACCAGTTGCTATTTTGATTAACATAACAAACCACCCTGAAACTTAGGAGCTCTAAATAATCCTCATTCTATTTTCTATCATGATTCTATGGGTTTATTGAGCTCAGTGGTGAAGTTCTGTTGGCCTGAATTTCTCATGCAGTTGCAGTCACACGATGGCTGGGGTTGGAGTCATCTGGAGGTTTGACTAGGACCCTGATATAACTGGACTGCTCTGTCTTTCCATATGGTCTCATGGCCTCTCCCCTCCACATGACCTCTCCACATGGTCTCTGCAGAAAGGTAGCTAGACTTTGTACATGTTGGCTCAGGGGTCACAAAAGGGATCATTGTAAGAGAAAGGAAGCAGAAACTGCCAGTAAGTCCTAAAGGCTGGATCTGGCCCCTATCTAACACCACTCACAAAAATTAACTGGAAATGGGTTAAAGACTTAAATGTAAGACCTGAAACCATAAAACCCCCAGAAGAAAACACAGGGACAAGGCTTTTTGACATTGGTCTTTGTAATTATTTTATTGATGTAACACCAAAAACACAAGCAACAAAAGCAAAACTCACCATGTGGGACTATATCAAACTAAAAGCCACTGCCCAGCAAAAGAAACAATCAACAAAATGAAAAGGCAACCTACAGAGTTGGAGAAAATATTTGCAAACCATCTACCTGATAAGGCGTTAATATCCAAAAATATATAAGGAACTCATAAAACTCAACAGCAATAAAACAAATAATCAGATTTAAAAATAGGGAAATAATCTGAATAGACATTTTTCCAAAGAAGGTATACAAATGGCCAACAGGTACATGAAAAGGTGCTCAATATCACTAATCATCAGGGAAATGCAAACCAAAACCACAATGAGATGTCATCTCAAACCTGTCAGAATGGCTACTATAAAAAAGACAAGTCATAACAAATGCTGGCAAGGATGTGGAGAAAAGGGAACCCTTGTACACTATTGGTGAAATGTAAATTAGTACAACCACTTTGGAAAACAGTGTGGCGGTTCCTCAAAAAATTAAAACTAGAAATACCATATGATCCAGCAATCACGCTGGGTATATATCTGAAGGAAATGAAATGACTATCTCAAAGAGGTATCTGTACCCCCATATTCACTGCAGCATTATTTACAACAGCTAACACACAGAAACAACTTAAATGTCCGTTGACAGATGAATGGATAAAGAAACTGTAGTGTGTGTATATGTGTGTGTGTGTGTGCATAGACACACACAGTGGAATATTATTCAGCAATAAAAAGAAGGAAACCCTGCCATTTGTGACAACATGATGGACCTTGAGGGTGTTACGCTAAGTGAAGTAAGTCAGACAGAGAAACACAGGTACTGTATGATCTCACTTATATGTGGAATCTGAAAAGAGGGTAGATTGACAGTTTCCAGAGGCGCAGGGAGGAAGAATGGGCGAAGGTGGTCAGAGGGCACAAACTTCCAGTTATAAGATGAATAATTTCTGGGGATCTAATGTATGGCATGGTGACTAGAGCTAACAATACCGCATTGTATACTTGAAAGTTGCTAAGAGATTAAATCTTAAAAGTTCTCACCACACACACAAAAAAATGTAACTATGTGAGATGATGGCTGTGTTAACTAATCTTATTTTGTGGTAATCATTTCACAATATATGCATATATTAAATCATCACGTTGTACACCTTAAACTTACACAATGTTATACGTCAATTACACACCAATAAAGTTGGAAAAAATAAATGTTGAATATTGAATAAAAAAAAAAGACTGGATCTGGAACTGACACAGTATCCCTTCCACAGCATTCTACTGGTTAGCACCAGCCAGAGGCCAATGTGGCAGGGATTGCACAAGGGTACAAATACCAGATAGTGTGGTTCCTTGAGGGCCACCGTCAGAATCGAGTTACCATAGAGAGCCAAAAAATAACACCACTTACTTCATGATTATTAAAATCCTAATCTTGGGTTTTGTTTTTTATGCCTATATATTGCAATCCAGTGGGCAAACCTGAGTTAGACTACCACATTCACTCAACCAGCAACTAAATTTTCCAAAGAATAAATATAACCATAATTCACAGCTGCTGAGTTAACAGGTTCTATCCCCATTCTAGGCCAAAGAAAGTTCTAAAATAAATTCCTGAAAATTCATTCTCACACATTTTTCAGGACTCCATGTGAGAGTCCACATGTGCTTCAAAAATCAATTTTGAAGTTGTCTGAGGGAATTCCCTGGCAGTCCAGGGGTTGGGACTCCATGCTTTCACTGCAGGGGGCCTGGGTTCGATCCCTGGTCGGGGAACTAAGATCCCAAAGCCAAGTGGCGTGGCCAAAAATAAAATAAAAGAAAAATTATAAAAGAAAAATAAAGTTGCTTGATGATCAAAGTGGAATTGACAATGAACCATGGTGGAATGATAAGAAAGATATTTTGGAATAAACTTCTGGAAGTTCATCCAAATGTTAAACCTATCTGATAAAAGATAAGAAGCAAAAGACCCAATGTGAATCAACTTGGTTAAAATTAAAACACAATTTCACCATATTATATGATGCAATCATTGAGGGCTGGTCAGAAGAGACAAGGACTGGCAGGTGGGGTTGGGCAGATTTCACAGGTCAAGTCAGGCAAGACGTGAGGTACTGAGAGGTTAGCTAACTAGGCAGGGGTGAACTCATTATGTTCCGCCTATGGTGATTTTTTTTCTGTTCTCTCAATGTACTAACTTCTGAGTTGACTCAGAACTCTTTCTGCTATGATCTGAATGTTTGTGTCCCCCCAAAATCCACATGTTGAAATCCTACTGCCCAATATGATGGTATCTGGAAGTGAGACCTTTGGGAGATAATTAGGTCATGAGGGTGGAGCTCTCATGGATGGGATTTGTGACCTTATAAGAAGAGACCCCAGGGAGCCTTAGTACCTTCCATCATGTGAGAATACAAGAAGTCTGTGACCTGGAAGAGGGCCCTTACAGAATCATGCTGGCACTCTAATTTTGGACTTCCAGCATCCAGAATTTTAAGGAATAAATTTTTTTTTCTTTATAAGCCACCCAGTCTGTGGTATTAAGTTATAGCAGCCCAAATGGACAAAGACACTTTCCCCAGTGATTTCCTTTGTCTGGAATGCTAACCCCTTGCCCCATCCAGTGACTCAGCTTAATGCCACTGAATTTGAAAACAAATTTGACAAACTCCTAGCAATCACAATGACATACCATTTTGCACTCACTAATTTGGCCAAAATTGAAAGTTCTGTAAAATTCAAATGATAGCAAGAATGTGAACCAATGGAAACCTTACACACTCTGGTAGGACTATAAGTTGATACAACCACTTTGGGGAAGAATATTAGATTATCATGTAAAAGTTGAACATTTGCATTCCCTGTGATGCAGCCACTCTCTTCCAGGTATATTCCCTAAAGAAACTCTTATACACATGCACCAAGAGGCAGGTACATGGACATTTATAGCAGCATTTGATATAATAGTGGAAAGCTAAAAACAAGTGAAGTGTCCAGTAACAGGAGAAGGGATGACAACATTCTGGTATATTCATATAATAGAGTCCTATACATCAGGGAAAAAAAAGAACTGTAAGTACCCATATCAACATGAATGGAAGTCACAAGCAATTTTGAGTGAATAAGTCACAGAAGAAATGTAAAATATCTTTCCATTTTTATATACTTAAAAATTAAGCAAAACTGGACTTCCCTGGTGGCACAATGGTTAAGACTCCACGCTCCCAATGCAGGGGCCCAGGTTCGATCTCTGGTCAGGGAACTAGATCCCACATGCATGCTGTAACTTAGAGTTCACATGCCACAACTAAGGAGCCTGCTGGCCGCAACTAAGGAGCACACATGCTGCAACTAAGGAGCACGCCTGTCACAACTAAGACCTAGCACAACCAAATAAGTTTTTTTAAAAAATTAAGCAAAACTAAGGACACTTACTTCTGGGATAAAACATTAATGAAAATCAAAGGAATAAAAAAAGTCAGGATCTAAGGGCAGCGAGGCAGGAGTATAGGGACACACTGGGAAACTCAATGGCACTGATGGTGTTCTTAAGTTAATGGGTTCATGAGTATTCATGTTATTATTTTGCTTCATGATTTATATATATGTATACATATATATATATGTGTGTATGTATATATATATAACCTAGATTCCTTTGTATGTAATTTCCTAATGAAACTTTTTATATTTCCTGTTTATATTCCCAGGTTATTTTCAAAACATCCTGGCTCTCCCACGAACTGGCTTTGGGAACTTGGGCACGCTACTTAGCCATTCTGAGCCTCAGCAGGCTCATCTGTAAGATGAAGATAATGCAATGATAATGCCTACCAAGCTGGCCACCAGGAGGATCGCTGTAGGAATTCCTTGCCTGGTACCTGGTAGTGCTAATAAGTACCAGCTCCTCTGAGGAACACTGCATTCAGAGGAGCAAATTCTCCAGCCTGAACCAGTTGTAAAGATTTAGGGAAAGGAGTCAGTCTTCCTTGATTTGGAACTCATATTTTCTCCAGGTGTCCTTCCCACTTCTCCCTCACCCCTGGAGGGAAGAATATCTCTGATCATTAACGCTCTTTTCAAATGAAACTTTAATCTCCAAAGCACTTGTGTTCCTTGCCCACAGGATGGCAGAACAGGCAAAGAACAGTGAAAGGGATACTGATCTGTCAAGATCTCCTCTGGAGGATGCGCAAGACAGAAAGTAATGAATTACCAGTTCATTAATGTCAGTCACCGAATAAAGTGAGACCCGACAGGTAGTTGAGATCAAAACGGCTTCTTGCCTTTATGTGGCAGTAACTAGAGCACATGAACAGGCATATGAGATTTCAAAACCAACAAGACATAATTTCTAGTCCTACGGATGCTTCCTCCTCCGAGTTCTCACCTGAGGTCTCATGCATATTTACGTAGGTGTTTGTGAAGGCTTTTGAGGGCACACATGTGGACATGTGTCGTGAGTGTGTGCAGGTGAGAACACAAATGCATTCGCACTGGCAGAGAAGTCTTGCGGGTAAACATAGGGGCATAAAGAGGGAAAGCTGATAACAGCCTTCTCACCAGAAACGTTCAGGTCTGCAATGACGCGGTGTGCTGCTAAATGCTGGGAGGAGGGGACTTCCCTGGTGGTCCAGTGGGTAAGACTCCTTGCTCCCAAAGCAGGGGGCCCGGGCTTGACCCCTACTCGGGGAACTAGATCCCACATGCATGCCGCAACTAGGAGTCCGCATGCTGCAGCTAAGAGCCCGCATGCAGCAGCGAAGATCCCATGTGCCACAACTAAGACCCGGAACAGCCTAAATAAATAAATATTTTTAAAAATGCTGGGAGGGGGAAATTTGAAATTCCAGTCAACGCTGGCCTCAGCCTCATCACACCTTAGCAGCAGGTCCTGTGCCACAGAGGTGTGGCTAGGGGCTGCTGTCCTGAGACCAAGCATGTTGGGCCTGCTTTTGACCCACTGATCTTAATTAATGGCTCGGGAACCCCCTGTGGTATTACCCTATTGTTCACACACACACGCCACACCAATTCATATTAGCTAGAACTCTTGTGGTTGCAAATGACATAAGCCCAATTCCAATTGGCAAAACAAAAGAGGGACTACAGTTGATGCTTGAACAACGTGGGGTTAGGAGCAGCGATTCTCGATTCTCCCTGCAGTTGAAAACTTTACCGTTGACCCTCCATATCCACAGCTCCACATCCTGGGATTTATTGGAAAAAAAATCCACACGTAAGTAGACCCACGCAGTTCAAGCCTATGTTGTTCAAGGGTCAAGTGTATATGGATGCATATAATCAAGCCACCAAAAAGGCAGGGATGCAGATGGCCTAGGGAACAACTGGAATTGTGACCCTCCTTGGAAAACACTCTCCATCTTTCGTCTTTATGTTTCTCTTTATGTCAGTTTTATTCTTTCCAGTTAGCTTAGTCCTATCAACAGGGGCCATGGTACAGGCAACTTTGAATTCATATCCAGTGGTGGTAAAGGAACTTCTTAGCCCAAATTGTTTGAAAAAACTTGGTGAAGACCTCTGGTTCGCCTGTCCTGAGTCACATAGCCAACTATAAACCAACCACTATGGCCAGAGATAGAAAATGATTACTGGTCTAGCCTGAGCCACATGCCCACCCTTGTGGCCAATGGGGAGCGATTCTATGATTGCTACCCCTTTTCAGGACCAGGCTGAGGTGGGGAGAAGTGGTTTTCCAAAATAATGGATTTCCCGTTCCAAGCAGATAAAACAACTCATCATGCTCGTGAGAAAAAAGAATGGGTGCAAAGTTCTACGTACATCCATAAGATGGACTCTATTGATTATTTTCTTCACATCTTCTACCTCCTTAATAATTCGGTGTCCATTTGATTTGTCTTGTGCTGAGAGTAGTGTATTAAAGTCTCCTTTATTCCTATGCCTCTATCTATGTTTCCTTGTATCTCCTCTACTTTTTGTTCCATAGGTAGATGCTAGATTTGATTGGCAGCCATTCACTTTCCTTTCTTGGGCTCTTCTGCTGCCCTTTCTGGCCCCCATCCTCAAATTTCCTCCAGTCCCTGCTTTCTGCTTTTAATGTCACAGGTATTATCTGCTTGTCTGCTTTGCTCACTCTCTAAAGGTGGACACTACATCCAATAGTAATGGTAAGCGAATAGTAATAGCTAACATTTCTTGATCACTTAAGTGCTAGGTACTGTGCTAAGAGCATTATCTAATGTAATCCTCACTGTAACCCGAGTTCAGAAACTTCTATTATTATTCCCCTTTTACAGATGATGAACCTAAGGCACAGAAACATTAATTTGCCCAAGGGTCACCACGTTGGTAAATGGTAGAGCCAGGATTTTAACCCAGTCTGGCTCCAGACTATGCTCTGTAATGTCTGTAAATGCACAGAAAAGGAAGTCAAAGGACACACACCAGAACTCAGGCCATTACCTGAGGAGAGCAGAATGGGATGGAGGAGGGGAAGCGGTCAATGGGGTTGGTCATGCTTTGCCCTGTAAATGTTTACATTTGACTGTCTTACAAGGAACTCATTCAGGTATTAGTGGTGTGATTATTTTTTTATTGTGGTAAAATATACATACCCTAAAATTTACCATTTTAACCCTTTTCGAGTATATAAGGCAGTGGCATTAAATGCATTCATCAACAGAACCATCCATCTCCAGAACTTTTCCATCATCCCAAACTGAAACTCGGTACTTATTAAACAATAACTTCACATCCTCCCTTCTGCCCAGGCCCTTTCTATTTCTATGCATTTGACTATTCTAGGTACCTCATGTAAGTGTAACCATACATTACTTGGCCTTTTGTGACTGGCTTATTTCTTAGCGTAACTGTCTTCGAGGTTCATTCATGTTGTAGCATGTCTCAGAATTTAATCCCTTTTTAAGGGTGGATAATATTCCATTGTATGTATATACTACATTTTGTTTATCTGTTCATCTGTTGATGGGCATGTGGGTTGTGTCCACCTTTGAGCTCTTGTGAATAATGCTGCTATGAACATGAGTATACATGTAGTTGTGCAATTTTTTAAAACCCTGAAAATCAATACTTACAGAATGATCCCATTTATATTTAGTATGTGGGTGTATGCATCATGCACTTGGTACGTATGTAAATGAGTAGAGAAAAGTCTGAGAGATGCCCATAAAACGTTTGTGTCATTGCCTCTAGAATGGGAAAAGAATGGGGTCGTGAAGGAAAAGACTCTGTAACTTTTTATTCTGTATATTTCTATATTTTTTTATTTTTTATAATAAAAATAGATTAAAGTATTCCTTAGGCAATTTTAAAATGCAATTAAAGATGCAGGCATCTTGGCAGGCTATAGGTAAGGAATATTTAGAGCAATTTTCAAGGGGTCAGAAGAACTGAAGGGATAAAGGAAAGCTGAAATACCTTTGTGTGATTTGAAATTTTTATAAGGCACATATATGATTTTTTTAATTAGAAAAAATCGGATGGGAAAAATAAATCGAAGGCACGCGGTGGAACTGCAGTGGTAATTGAGGCCCAGAGGAGGGCAGTAGAAAGCCATGAGGCGGAAACCCCGGAAAAGTTCCTCCCTCTCACCTGGAAAAGGGCCAAGGATTCAAACTTGCCTGAGTGGGAGCTAGGACAAGTTCAGGTACTACCAATTCCAATGGGAATGGTGCTGGCCAGACTCTTGGAGCAAGACAATCAGATAAAAGGGGAGAAATCAGAAAAGTGGCGACGGTTCAGCTCTAGAGAGGTAAGGGCAGAGAAAGCAGGAAGAGGCGTTCTTCACAGAGGATCATCAAACAGGAGCGCAGGAGCAGAGACCTGGGCAGAAGACCTAGAGACATTTCTAGGAGTCTTGGGTACACAGCCCTGTTTAGAAGCACCGGCTGAGTCTTTGGACCCTGCCTTCTGGGTTTTAAAGTAGACAAGGATAAGGATGGCCCTGCAGGCTGAAGACTCAGAGTTGGGATTAGGGGGAGGCAAGTATAGGGTCAGATCCTGTCTTTATTTAAAATATTTGCTATTTTAGGGCTTCCCTGGTGGCGCAGTGGTTAAGAATCCGTCTGCCAATGCAGGGGACACAGGTTCGAGCCCTGGTCCAGGAAGATCCCACATGCTGCAGAGCAACTAAGACCATGTGCCACAACTACTGAGCCTGCGCTCTAGAGCCCACGAGCCACAACTACTAAGCCCACACACCACATCTACTGAAGCCCGCAAGCTCTAGAGCCCGTGCTCTGCAACAAGAGAAGCCACTGCAATGAGAAGCCCGTGCACTGCAGTGAAGCGTAGCCCCTGCTTGCTGCAACTAGAGAAAGCCCACCCACAGCAACGAAGACCCAACACAGCCAAAAATAATAAATAAATTTAAAAATTATATTTGCTATTTTGTACATCATGGACATTTTGTGCATTCATTTTGATTTTTAAAATATTACATGAAAATATTATTTATCTTGATTACTGAGTGTTTGGGCACCCGTTAAATTTTGTGCCAGAGGCAAGTGCCTCTCTGAGCCTCAGCATAGTTCTGGCACAAAGAAACACAATAACAACAAATCTGAAGCAACAAATGGGATTTTAAAGTACATCTATTATGCACAATTTTGATCAAAATTGTACCCCAGAATTTTTGAGTAAAATGAATTTCTAACATGCTAGGCATGTGAGCTTACAAATAAAAGAAAATCATATAAATCTATGTTAAAGCAAAAAAAGTACAGTATAGCTTTTGTATCCATTGTGAATATGAAGTTAATGATAAATTAATTTCGAAGCTATTTCTGAAATTATCAGCTCTAACATATTGTTTATCATTTATCCATCACTAGGGAAAAAACTGATTTTAAAAAGCGTTGACAGGGGACTTCCCTGGTGGTGCAGTGGTTAAGAATCTGCCTGCCGGTGCAGGGAACACGGGTTCGAGCCCTGGTCCAGGAAGATCCCACATGCTACAGAGTAACTAAACCCACGCCACAGCTACTGAGCCTGTGCTCTAGAGCCCATGAGCCACAACTATTGAGCCCGCGTGCCACAACTACTGAAGCCCACGCGCCTAGAGCACATGCTCTGCAACAAGAGAAGCCACCGCAATGAGAAGCCCTCGCACTGCAACGAAGAGCAGCCCCCGCTCGCCGGAACTAGAGGAAGCCCGTGCGCAGCAACAAAGACCCAACATAGCCAAAAATTAATTAATTATTTTTTTTTAAAAAGGGTTGACCGATATTCTTGTACTTTATAAGCATCAAATTAAGATTATTTGATTCAAAAAGCAATAAAGGGCTTCCCTGGTGGCGCAGTGGTTGAGAGTCCACCTGCCGATGCAGGGGACGCGGGTTCGTGCCCCGGTCCGGGAAGATACCACATGCCGCAGAGCGGCTGGGCCCGTGAGCCATGGCCGCTGAGCCTGCGCGTCCGGAGCCTGTGCTCCGCAACGGGAGAGGCCACAACAGTGAGAGGCCCGCGTACCACAAAAAAAAAAAAAAAAAAGCAATAAAGTAACTTTAAAAAACAATTTTTTTCCTAGCTTTATTGAGATACAATTGACATATAACATTGTGTAAAAATGGCATTTTCTGATCTTTATACAGTTAAAAGGTATTTGAAGTGCAGGATTATTTAGAGGTAACTATTTCAGGGTAAAAGTGAATTTTATTTTCCAAAGAATATTTAGTTTTGTTCTATTCCAATGGTCCCAAAAGGATGATTTCGAAGGCTGCTACCCTTACAGGCTTATCCTTTCATCTTTTTTCTATTCATTTTAAAGATAAGGAAACAGACTTAAAGAAAGGCCCTTAGCACACAACCCTTTTATAAGGGTTACCCCGCTTACCCACTCCAGCTTTGTTTCCAGCTAGCCCCTCCCCAGAGTCTTCATTTTGGCCACATGGAAATGAAGTTCCCTCAACCACGCTTCACACGTATTGAAGCCTGTGCAATGCAGTGTTCTTTCCCTTCCTACTTGGGTTCAAGGAACTCCTACCCACATTTAAAAACAAATGAATTAAAAACCCCACCTCAGCTCAAGGGTCATCTCCAGGAGTCCCCACTTTGAATAGATACTCCTTTTGTGTGCTCTTGTGGCACTGTACCCTGCGACATCACAGCCTGCGAGACATTACACAGCTTAGTGATTGGTTATTTACGTGTCTCTCTCTCCCATTAGATTTCAAACTCCTTGAAGGCAGGGACTGTGTCTATTTGAATGCTCGTGCTTAACGCAAAGCACATAGGGTAAAGGGAAAGTCACACAGACACCAACACATTTTCGTTGAAGGAATTAATCATCCTTGCTACCTCTCTCCCCTTCATGCCCCATGGTCTACCCTTCATCAAGTCCTACCCACCATCAAAATATTCCTCAAATTTGTCAATTTTTCTCCATCTTTATCACTACTACCCTGCTTCAAGCCACCATCCTCTATCACCTGGACCTATGTAACAACCTTCTAATTGTCTCACCTACTTTCTTCTACTCATGCCCCGCCAATCTATTCCCCATACAACAGCCAGGGTGGTTTTTCTAAAATGCAGATCTTACCAGGTTATTCTCTAGCCAGAAAGTCTTCAGTGGTACCCCGTTATTCGTAGAATAAAGTCCAACTTTATGCACTTAGTTTGACCTACAAGGCCCAAACTTCTTTAGTCTCAACTCTTACCTTTTTTGCTATCTCTAACTTGCTGCTCTCCCTTTCACCACAGGGCGTTTGCACATGTGTCTCCTCCACCTAGGACATTCTTATCTTTCTTCTTCTCATAATTCACTGCTATTCATCTTTCAGAACTCAGCCCCAGTATTGCTTCCTCAGGAAAACTTCCTCTGACCCTCCTGATGAAATCAAACCTGTTATTCGTGGCTCTCCTAGCACCTTTATAATATCTATCACTGCTTATTTTCGTTTAATGTCTTTCCCCCACCCCATTAGTCTCTCCCACTGAAACCCCAGTGGCACATAAGAAGCCCTCAATAAATATTTCAGAATGACTTACTGGTGATGCAACACAAAACTGAAAGAGCCAGTCCATTTGGGGAAATGCACTGTGTTTTCGCCATTGCCACAGAACCCTGTAACCACGCAGGCCTCTCCAGGGAAATTTCCTGCAAATAGGCTGCCCTTGTTCATATGTGATGCTGAAACTAGGGCAGGCAGAGGACAGGCTGAACAAAGGGAGACTGGAGCATCTACTAAGCAAAGGTTTCGTCGTTCCCTTGCTTTAGGGGCCTAGGCTTCAGAGCTCTGAGATGAGTCAGCTGCTTGCACAGTATGTACTGGTCCATTCATTATAGAGCCACTTAATATGACTGTTAGGGAAAATTCTTCAAAAAATTGAATGCTGTTATGTAGCATCCCTGATTAACATTTACTTCCCAAGTAGTATTCATCATGATGATTAATTTTTTAACTTAATAAACACATCATCTGCCATAGAAACAGCTTTATCATTAAAGGGAAACGTTTTTCTCTTAAGCCAGAAAAAGGGCAAAATGCCCAATCACATCACATCAGATAGTTTCTTCAGTCTTTCCATTCTCCACAGCATCTATTCCAAAACCTTCCCCACTGTCCTCAAACCTCTAACCCTCAACAAAGGATGACTTCCCCTCTTCATTCACTAGGAAGACTGAAGCATTCAGATAGAAATTCTTCAAATCCCTCCCCCTAAGCCTTTTATTCCCATCCCCATGCCCATCCTGCATGGCTCTGTATCCAATTCCGACTTTTTGATCTGCACTTGTACCCACTGGGAGGGTAACTATGGCATTCTTTATTGCTCCCAAAGAGCCTGGCTCTATCATTTATCCTCACTCTTTTCTGTGGCTTCAATATCTTCCCCCATACTAGTTCTTTCCCATCAGCTTTTAATTGAGAAGTTCTTTTCCTTCTCACAAAATGTCCTCCCCAGGTCCACCATCCCCCTCTAGAAAGCACCCTATTTTTCCCCTTTGCAGTCATACTTGAAAGAATTGTCTACACTAGCTGACTCCACTTCCTCAGCTTCAGTTACTCGTCAACCCATTGAAATCTGGCCTCCGTCTCTGCCTTTCCACTGAAACAGTGCTCTTGCCTAAATCACTAGTGACCTTTCTGTTATTAAATCCATTTTAACTTCTTTTCAGTCCTTATCTGTCTCAGATATTTAGCAGTATTTGTCACTGCCACTACTCCCAGTGCCTTGAAAAACTCTCTTACCATGGTTTCTAGGACCTCACACTTTCCTGGTTTTCCTCCCTACCTCTCTGGCACTTCTGGATTTTCTTTGCTAGATCAGGCTCCTTTACTAAATTTCTAAATGTTGGGATTCCTCTGGGTTTGGTCCTGGGCACATTGCCCGCTCTACCTTCTCTCCTTGGGTTGATCTCATCCATTCCTATGGGTTTCAGTTAGCTTCTAGATTGGGTTTCTGACTTAGATACAGGAATTGAATTCAGGCAATTTGTAAACTTGAATGGATAAAAAACATTTTTGTTTTCACCAATCTCTAATGAAAATTTAGTATTTCTCCCAATTATGAATGTAAGCAACAAACCACAGTAGTATATAACCTGTGCCTGTGACTTTGTCAGTATTAGAAATCATATCTATTTTCATATATTACAGTTGTTGCAGATACCGCAAAATATTGTTTATGCTTATCATTTCAGTGTACAGTAGTTATTAGATCCACTGCCAGATCTCTTTATTTAGTGAATCAGTAATTACATATATTACTACATCACAATTTTTGTATTTGATAACTCTATTTCAGTATAATCCATTTCCTTTGTAACCCTATACATTTCATTTTGTACGTTTAAAAATATCATTCTGAGATGGGCTCCACAGGCTTCCCCAGACTGCCAATGGCACAAAAAGCATAAAGAAGCCCTGTTCTAGATGCTGATGACTTCCAGCCTAAATCATCTTCTGAACTCTAACTGGTTTCTGGATATGTGTACTTGAATATCTCATGAGAACCTTAAGTTCAACATGACCCAGACTGATCTCATCAACTTCTACTACTCCCATTCTCCTCAAAGCTGCAGCTTCTCCTGTGTCCTCTGTCTCAATGAACAGGGCCAAGAGCTACTCAGTTGTCCAAGCCAGACTTCTGATCTGTCCTCGACTCTTCCCTTTCCTTCACTCTAACAATCAATCAAGAACCAAATCATGTCTATTCAACTGCTTTATTATTTCTAAAAATTCACCCATTTATCTCATCCTCAATACCTCAATTTCGGTAAACATCTTTTCTCTTTCTCCGTAAGTGGTCTCCCCACAAACAGACAGAGCTCCCCTCTAATCCATTCTCTCCAATCATTGTTAAAATGATCTTTCTCTCCCCAAACACTTTGCTTAGTCTTAATACAGCCCACTTCACACTATCTTGTAATTACTTGAATTCTCTACTTGAATATAAATTCCAGGAGCGCAAGAATTTTTATCTTGCTTATTTTAGGATCTGCAGCATTAAGCATGCTGTCTGGCATATAGGAATACTCTATGTTTGTTGAATAAATGAATGATTGGACTGAGCTTCAGCCTGATGGTTAATAGCAGCTCAATAAAAAGGTTGAGGGACTACTCAAAATCTTAATTTTACTAAGAAAAAAATCCTAAAAACTTATACCCCAAGACGATTTAACCTCTATAACACAGAAGACTACGACAAGGCTGCAAGGTGCCTCCTTAACATTTAATAAGGAAAAATAGTTCTTCAATAGCTAGAGCTATCCCAGTTTCTCTACCTTCTCTAAGTACTTCCCTCTGTGCTTAATAATGTCTCAGTCTTCTTGATTCAAATCTGATAGAATATTTGATGTAAAGGAGAAATAAATGATTAAAAGTCATTTGATAATATTTGTACACAGAAGCTCATGCCTCCCCATGGTGAGATTATGCTGTCAGAATATGACACAGAATGATAATGTCATAAACCCCTAGAACAAGCTGA
Source organism: Delphinus delphis (assembly GCF_949987515.2). NCBI lineage: Eukaryota > Metazoa > Chordata > Mammalia > Artiodactyla > Delphinidae > Delphinus > Delphinus delphis. Next base: position 9,914,998 of record NC_082704.1, read on the forward strand.
ACCATATCAAATCCAAGTAGTTTCCTTGGTAGAAGAAGCATTTGAACAAGGCCCTGGACATGAATCTTTTTATTTATGTCCTACTTTTACCCATTTTGACAAATACTTGTTTAAATACAAACCAAAGTGATGAACCGTCTACTACAGGTTATGTGCTTAACCTTAAAACTTAGAAATTATGATCTATTATATTATGCATTCAAGCATTTAATTAGGCAAGCTAGCTGTGTTTAAGAAATCTGCTGTTTCTTGGATGTTACTATTAGTAGGTCTTCAAGAATTTCTAGGACAACACCTAAGAGCTTTACTTCTGTGTAAAAATTCCAAGCAACATAGAAGCATAAAGAGTACAGACATGTTGCCCCCTTTCACTCCCCTTCCCCACCCAATCCACCACCCCCCACCACACCCCCCACCAGCCAAACGAGAAAATGCTATGTGAATGAATGTGGCATGGTACCTAAGACACAGTAGGTTTCAAGAAGGGCTTTTTCTTTTTTTTTTTTTTCTTTCTTTTTTTTTTTTTGCGGTATGCGGGCCTCTCACTGTTGTGGCCTCTCCCGTTGTGGACCACAGGCTCTGGACGCGCAGGCTCAGCGGCCATGGCTCACGGGCCCAGCCGCTCCACGGCATGTGGGATCTTCCCGGACCGGGGCACGAACCCGCGTCCCCTGCATCGGCAGGCGGACTCTCAACCACTGCACCACCAGGGAAGCCCGAGAAGGGCTTTTTCTTGTCCTATCCCTTTTCCCACCGTACACATTCACATATACATTAACACTCAAGTGCATTCACACATGCAAGACATACACACACACTCAAAAACCTAGGTAATGGGTCAAGCAAGCCATGATGCAGGGGTAACCCAAGTAATTATACTCATTAGCCGGAGATACCTCCCAGATTTGGCTTCTAGACTGTGGCTGGGGACCTGATAGAGGGAAGAAAATAACAGTGGGACACTTATCATGCTTAAAAAAATAATTGATGAAGAGATTTGACTTTGACCTACAGTGACAAACAGCATCAAAGTGGAAGGAAACTTGGTTACCTGACACATTTTCTGGTGATACAATCTCTTTGACAGGAGCCAAGCACCGTGAATCAATGGAGACCAAACTGGACAATTTTAGGAGACATCTACTCATTATCATAATTGGTGTTATGATCATAGCTTTTGTTTATACCTGTTTTTGCTTTCTCCATTATTACTGTATGAGCGATGATGCCCCCAAAGCAGGAACGTAAGTTTTACACCTTTGAATTAAGAATGCAAGGGGTGTGTGTGTGTGTGTGTGTGTGTGTGTGTGTGTGTATACATGTAGGAGTTTTCGTTGTTGTTATGGTTAGTTAATGTTAACTTTAGACTTCAAAAGAGCTACCAACATCTTGTGGGTGGATACCTTCACTTAAATGATATCAGCTCAAATTATTTCAAGTACATTACCAACTTTAGCCAAAGCTGTCCCTTATTCAGGGTTCAGCTGAGCCCCAGGCTGCTAATTTCATTATAAATTGAGTCTAGGAAAAGAGGGAATGACTATCTGAATAAGACAGAACGAAAAAGGGGAGAGAGAAGGCACTGGGTCTCTGCATTCCAAAGACAATAAAACATTTTGGATAATCTACTGTTTTAAGATATAATAACATGAAAAATGATTAACTGTGTTCAGTGATCTCAGTCCCTGGCTTTCATATAGGAGGATCAGGCTGGCCCTGATATACTAGTTCCCTAAAAATTTCCCAGTCCAAGGACTGATGACTGAACTATACCAGTGCTCCATTCCTTTGGTTTTAGAGGAATATTGTGAATATAAATATGCATGGAGAGAAAATCTGATGGTGTAAATGATAGGAAAACAATGAATTTGGTCTAAAGAGTGTTTTTTTTATACGTGAGAAGTTGTGACATTTGTGCCTCAGTTGCATATCAACTTGTGACTTTTTTATAAAAAGTTTAATTTCTGGAATAAATAAAATTATCTCTCTCCCTCTCAACAGTAGACTTGAAACAATTTTGTGTCATTCCATACGCAGACTATATGGTTATGAACTGTGGTTGAAACAGTAAAATTAAGAAAAAGGAAAAGCATTCAACATATGTTCATATCTGTAACCTGAGTCATGGCTTTCACCACACTCCAATTCTTACTGTGTTCAATTTTCCTGCTAGAGCCAAAAAAAGACCAGAAGTCTAAAATGACACAATAGCCTGTGTTTTCTGGTGATAGCAATAGTACTCTTTTGATTTAAATTGTCATACTCCAAATTTTCTATATTTTCAGGGTCAAGAAAGAAGGTGTAATGGCTAAGTCATCCAGGTCATCCAAAATATTATTCGGTGACTCCAAGACAGTTAGTCTGTGCAGTCCAGAAAAACAATCCATGCTGTCCGGTATAGACAAGCTATCTGGGCTCTCAAGTCCAGGAAAGGCATCTGCACCATCCAGCACAGAAAAGTTAATCAGACCTTTGAGTCAAGAGAAGTCATCCCACCAGGAAAAGTCACATAGAAACACAGTCTAGAAAAGGCACGTAAGCAGGCTCATGCCCATTAGCTAGTCAATCAAGTCAGTTCATCCTATCCCAATAAGGCCAACAGGCCACCTTGGCTAGCCAGTCTACAATATCTGGTCAGGCCAACCAAGACTCCTTGTTCACCCTATCCACAAAATCAAAGCTTGCCCAAGCCATCCAGTTTACAGAAACTCACCAAACGCCACAGACATCCTATTCTAAAGAGGTCAGTTAGTGCAGGTAGGGCAGACATATTATCTAGGCCTCAACCAGTCAAGTCTTGTCTATGCTACAAGGAAAAATGCCTTGTTTGCAGAGCTGCTTCTGAGTTTTTCGTCAATAATATTTCAGAGGCAAAGAAGAAGAATACTCAAAACCCACCTTTTCCATGTGAACTGAAGCCTTTTTCCAAGTCCTTTCATAAGATAGATTCCAGACACTATGCACTCTGTGGCAATGCGAATGACAGTGATATGATGACAGACTACAGTGATGGTGACAGTGACAAGGAGATAACCATTATCTGCAACATAAAATGCAAGGAAGTCATCTATAAAACCACCCATGAAATAATTAAGGGCTCAATAAAAATTAAAACCACCCATGAAGAAGCAAACTTACACCAACTGTTTTATGCTCACCATCCTTTAAGACCCTGATAGAGGGAAAATCCTCTTGGGATCACTACTGAGGTTAGACCTATCCATCTTAGAGGCAATTTACTTGAAAAATAGTAATTAAATGCATGACATAACAAATGATTTTATTGTAATTATTATTGCATTTTAGAGGCATAAAGCTCTTTTGAGGTATCTTATTTAGATCTGGCCGCTTGGATGGGAACCATAAACACACACACATAAATATAGAAAGGAATTGCAAGATGGGTACCCTGGACTCCTTTTTCCCTTGGATTAGCCCTCAATTGAAGTCTCAACCCAATTAACCTTATTTTTTTCATGTTTACATACAGTCCTCACAGTTTAAGACTGTCTTTCTGTAGTGCCCAGTGCTTGGTGGAAATGGCTCTGTGTGCTTGCTTCTGGCTGCATTGGGGAAACTCCTGACGGTCATTTCTAATACCACTGCCTCCTGTGACTGCTACCAAAGTAAGGGTCCAGCCTCCAGCACCCACACCTGGAGTGCCATGATGTTAGTCTAAGTGTTCTAGTCTTCATAACTCTCAACAAGGCTTTTCATTCTTTTTGTTATCCTTCAAAATGATTAAAAAAAAAAAGAGTTTGCCCTGTTGTGCATTCTCAAAATGTCCCAGTTGGAGGTCTGATACCTACCCATTTTCTTCACATGGTACCTTCCCACTCTGAATTGGCATGGGTGGGAGGCCAGGGAACAACCTTGGAGTTATATTCTCTAACTTCCCCACTGATGAGAGGTTATCCTTTCCTTCTCCCAAGGGCATGGTTAAGAAAAGCAGACAAAGTCCTGGAGTCCCGGCCTATATTCTAGTACAGTGAGGTTACTCCCCTGTAACATATAGCAGGATAAGTTAAATGCCATAGCTGGCATATCTTGAGTGTGTCCTATTTGCCAGCCATTGTACTGGTCTCTTTATGTCTTGTGAGTCTGAAGGCCACCCTCCCCTCAATTTTGCTGATTTACTAAAAGAACTCACAAGACTCAAAAGCAGGTTATACCCATGGCTAAGGATTATTAGAGCAAAAATATACAGCCCAAGAGCAACAGGAAAAAGACCTCTATCAGGAGGAAGCTAGAGAGGTTGGACACACGCTTTTGAGTACTTACCCATCTGGGGCCACCTAGGACATGCTACCTCTCTAGCAACAAACTAGAGGGACATGTGCAAAATGTCTCTGCCCAGGGAAGCCTCCGCATCTGAGGCTTTTATTGAGAGCTGGTCCCATAGGTATATCATGCTACATGACCAGCCATGGCAAGTGAAACTCAGGATCCCAACAATGAAACCAGATGCACATCGTCAATGTTGATGCTCGTGCAAAGCAATCAGGTGTACAAAACATGATCATCAACCATTAACATAAGAACATTCCCACAGGGTTGGCCAATGGTCAAATCATGGTTCCCGGTCCCCTTGACATACAAGGACCAAACAACCAGACCTGCTCTGTTAACACTTTCCTCATATTTCACATATTTTATTTAATCCCCAACAGCCCCCTATTATATGGGGAATTATATGAGTTAACCGAGACTCTGTAACGTTTAGTAAGATCACATTTATTAATTGGTTGAATCAAGATATGAATCTATGATTGGCTTATGTTCAAATTCTCATTATGCTGTACTGCCTTCTCACTACCAGTTTCTAGGGTGCCTGTTTATTCACAGATCACCCAATCCATTGGTGTGACCAAAGTCCCCACTTGACCTTCAATCAATCTGGGCCATTTTCCTAACCTACCAGGAGCATATAAAGATGTCTTATGTTCATTCAGATCTGACTTCCCCATATCCTCTGCCTCTATTGGTGGTCCCCCGGTGGGATCTGTACCCATAAGGTCATCATAAAATTCACAGATGGCACAAAGTAGCTGCTTAGGTATAAAGGTTTTAAGACATGGTATATGCATTTAAAAAGCATTGTGAGAGCTACAGACTTGATTTCCTACTGGTATTACCCTTTTTGAAAGGATAAACTTTAAAGGGTTAGAATTGTTCTGGGTTAGGCTGGTCTTTTTAAATTCACAAATAGAAGCAAAAGTTCTGATCAGATTTTTACAGTTTGGTATGAAAAACAGTTCAAACAAAAAAGTAGAACAAGTATAATGAACGCCCATATAAGCATTGCTCAGATTCAACAGTTATCACTACATGGCTAATTCTGTTTCACTCCTATCCATTTCCCTCCCATCTATATCTCTAAAAGACAATACATTTTAAAAATACATAAACACAATACTATTATCTCATGTAAAAATTAATAACTCCTTAATATAAATTATCCAGTCAGTATTCAAATTTCCCCATTCGTCTCATTTTTTCTATGGTTGTTTGTTCAGACGATGTTGATCAGTGTTTGACAGCATCTAAGTATTTTTAAATCAAAATTACAATTTCATTGACTAATCTGGCTTCATATTGTAAGATGATTTTGGAGTTAATCTGAGCTATCAGTAGCCTGGAAAATAGCAAAAGTTGAAATTGTACGGTTTTCAGCTTAAATTCAACCCATGCCTTGGGAGGCAAAGCCAAATAATCTAAGCTCTCTTCTCTTTCCCATTTTTAAGCTAGAGACTTGTAATACTTTAAAGGCTGTGAATATTAATAGCTAATAAAAATGACTGCCAGTGACAACCAATGATAATGACATCTTAAGAACAAGTTATCAGCATGAGTATGTATGTTCCTTTTTAAACCACACTTAATTATAGAGTAGGAGTCTACAGAATATTTGAAGCTCATTCAATGTGCAACATTCTAGGTGCATTAGTGGGGCTTTCACACATAAAACCAGTATAAAATACGTAATAAAAATAAGTACCATGAGTCAGAGAAGAATGTTAGCCAAAAAAAAAAAAATTAACCAGTGAAAGTTTGTGCAAGCTAATAATTAAAATAATTAAGTCCTATCACTCCAAAGGACAGTCTTTGGCACTTTTTGGAAATGTCCTGATTTAAGTAAGAGGGCTCCGAATTTCTATTTCCTAGCCTTCTTGCAGCATTGTATTATCTCTCATGGTACCTTTCTCCTTCCTTCTGTCTTGCTCTCTGTTTATTTCCCAGCTCAGCAAGAGTCAGGGCCATATCTCAGTCAGTCTGTGGCTTCCTTACATTTCCCTTCTACAGGGGGCGCTGTGAAGCCAGTTTCAAGCATGGCCCTTCCCTCTCAGACTATCTCCACTCTCTTTCCCTTCAATCCACATTCCTGACGCTCACCTCCAAAACTCATCCCTTCTTGCTGGCTATGGAACTGAAATTAATTATATTTTGTTCCTTATTCAGTACAGCTCTTTCTAAAAACCCATCACTTAAAAAAAAAGTGCTAATTAGAGAAAGAACAAAAAAACCCCTAAGTTAGCAGAAGGAAAGAAATCATAAAGATCAGATCAGAAATAAATGAAAAAGAAATGAAGGAAACTATAGCAAAGATCAATAAAACTAAAAGCTGGTTCTTTGAGAAGATAAACAAAATTGATAAACCATTAGCCAGACTCATCAAGAAAAAAAGGGAGAGACTCAAATCAATAGAATTAGAAATGAAAAAGGAGAAGTAACAACTGACACTGCAGAAATACAAAGGATCGTGAGAGATTACTACAAGCAACCCTATGCCAATAAAATGGACAACCTGGAAGAGATGGACAAATGCTTAGAAATGCACAACCTGCCGAGACTGAAGCAGGAAGAAATAGAAAATATGAACAGACCAATCACAAGCACTGAAATTGAAACTGTGATTAAAAATCTTCCAAAAAACAAAGCCCAGGACCAGATGGCTTCACAGGCAAATTCTATCAAACATTTAGAGAAGAGCTAACACCTATCCTTCTCAAACTCTTCCAAAATATAGCAGAGGGAGGAACACTCCCAAACTCATTCTACGAGGCCACCATCACCCTGATACCAAAACCAGACAAAGATGTCACAAAGAAAGAAAACTACAGGCCAATATCACTGATGAACATAGATGCAAAAATCCTCAACAAAATACTAGCAAACAGAATCCAACAGCACATTAAAGGGATCATACACCATGATCAAGTGGGGTTTATTCCAGGAATGCAAGGATTCTTCAATATACGCAAATCAATCAACATGATACACCATATTAACAAATTGAAGGATAAAAACCATATTATCATCTCAACAGATGTAGAAAAAGCTTTTGACAAAATTCAACACCCATTTATGATAAGAACCTTGCAGAAAGCAGGCACAGAGGGAACTCTCCTCAACATAATAAAGGCCATATATGACAAACCCACAGCCAACGTCATCCTCAATGGTGAAAAACTGAAAGCATTTCCACTAAGATCAGGAACAAAACAAGGTTGCCCACTTGTCTTGGGCAACATAGTTTTGGAATTTTTAGCCACATAGTTTTATTCAACATAGTTTTGAATTTTATTCAACATAGTTTTGGAATTTTTAGCCACAGCAATCAGAGAAGAAAAAGAAATAAAAGGAATCCAAATCGGAAAAGAAGAAGTAAAGCTGTCACTGTTTGCAGATGACATGATACTATACATAGAGAATCCTAAATATGCTACCAGAAAACTACTAGAGCTAATCAATGAATTTGGTAAAGTAGCAGGATACAAAATGAATGCAAAAAAATCTCTGGCATTCCTATACACGAATGATGAAAAATCTGAAAGTGAAATTAAGAAAACACTCGCATTTACCACTGCAACAAAAAGAATAAAATATCCAGGAATAAACCTACCTAAGGAGACAAAAGACCTGTATGCAGAAAATTATAAGACACTGATGAAAGAAATTAAAGATGATACAAATAGATGGAGAGATATACCATGTTCTTGGATTGGAAGAATCAACATTGTGAAAATGACTATACTATCCAAAGCAATCTACAGATTCAGTGCAATCCCTATCAAACTACCACTGGCATTTTTCACAGAACTAGAACAAAAAATTTCACAATTTGTATGGAAACACAAAAGACCCCGAATAGCCAAAGCAATCTTGAGAACGAAAAAAGGAGCTGGAGGAATCAGGCTCCCTGACTTCAGACTATATTACAAAGCTACAGCAATCAAGACAGTATGGTACTGGCACAAAAACGGAAAGATAGATCAATGGAACAGGATAGAAAGCCCAGAGATAAACCCACGCACATATGGTCACCTTATTTATTTATTTATTTATTTTTGCGGTACGCGGGCCTCTCACTGTTGTGGCCTCTCCCGTTGCGGAGCACAGGCTCCGGACGCGCAGGCTCAGCGGCCATGGCTCACGGGCCCAGCCACTCCACGGCATGTGGGATCTTCTCGGACCGGGGCAAGAACCCGTGTCCCTGCATCGGCAGGCGGACTCTCTACCACTGCGCCACCAGGGAAGCCTGGTCACCTTATTTTTGATAAAGGAGGCAAGAATATACAAAGGAGAAAAGACAGCCTCTTCAATAAGTGGTGCTGGGAAAACTGCACAGCTACATGTAAAAGAATGACATTAGAACACTCTCTAACACCATACACAAAAATAAACTCAAAATGGATTAAAGACCTAAATGTAAGGCCAGACACTATCAAACTCTTAGAGGAGTTTTTGACCCACCTCCTAGAGAAATGGAAATAAAAACAAAAATAAACAACTGAGACCTAATGAAACTTCAACGCTTTTTCACAGCACAGGAAACCATAAACAAGACCAAAAGACAACCCTCAGAATGGGAGAAAATATTTGCAAATGAAGCAACTGACAAAGGATTAATTGCCAAAATTTACAAGCAGCTCATGCATCTCAATAACAAAAAAACAAACAACCCAATCCAAAAATGGGCAGAATACCTAAATAGACACTTATCCAAAGAAGATATACAGATTGCCAACAAACACATGAAAGAATGCTCAACATCATTAATCATTAGAGAAATGCAAATCAAAACTACAGTGAGATATCATCTCACACCGGTCAGAATGGCCATCATCAAAAAGTCTAGAAACAATAAATGCTGGAGAGGGTGTGGAGAAAAGGGAACCCTCCTGCACTGTTGGTGGGAATGTAAATTGATACAGCCTCTATGAAGAACAGTATGGAGGTTCCTAAAAAACTAAAAACAGAACTACCATATGACCCAGCAATCCCACTACTGGGCATATACCCTGAGAAAACCATAATTCAAAAAGAGTCATGTACCACAGTGTTCATTGCAGCTCTATTTACAATAACCAGGACATGGAAGTAACCTAAGTGTCCATCAACAGATGAATGGATAAAGAAGATGTGGCACATATATACAATGGAATATTAACTCAGCCATAAAAAGAAACGAAACTGAGTTATTTGTAGTGAGGTGGATGGACCTAGAGCCTGTCATACAGAGTGAAGTAAGTCAGAAAGAGAAAAACAAATACCGTATGCTAACATATATATATGGAATCTAAGAAAAAACAAAGAAAAGGTCATGAAGAACCTAGGAGTAAGACGGGAATAAAGACACAGACCTACTAGAGAATGGACTTGAGGATATGGGGAGGGGGAAGGGTAAGCTGTGACAAAGTGAGAGAGTGGCATGGACATATATACACTACCAAACGTAAAATAGATAGCTAGTGGGAAGCAGCCGCATAGCACAGGGAGATCAGCTCGGTGCTTTGTGACCACCTAGAGGGGTGGGATTGGGAAGGTGGGAGTGAGGGAGACGCAAGAGCGAAGAGATATGGGAACATATGTATATGTATAACTGATTCACTTTGTTATAAAGCAGAAACTAACACACCATTGTAAAGCAATTATACTCCAATAAAGATGTTAAAAAAACATAGTGCTAAAAGGTCAGATTTCAAACATTTCTCACATATAATACTTTCTACGTGAAATTATATAAGCATGGAAATTAACTCAACATTGTAAATCAACTATACTTCAATAAAACTTAAAAAATTTACAAGTGAAAAAAATTTATAAAAAGAAATTATATAAGCATGGAGCTGAAAGGATGCTTAGAGATCCTCTCTTCTAGCTCCTGTGGGGAGGGGCAGCTGTGAAGAGCTGAAGGAATGCTCATTCAGCAAGAAGACCACTTTTTTTTTTTTTTTTTTTTGTGGTACGCGGGCCTCTCACTGTTGTGGCCTCTCCCGTTGCGGAGCACAGGCTCCAGACGCGCAGGCTCAGCGGCCATGGCTCACGGGCCCAGCAGCTCCACGGCGTGTGGGATCTTCCCGGACCGGGGCATGAACCCGTGTCCCCTGCATTGGCAGGCGGACTCCCAACCACTGTGCCACCAAGGAAGCCCCAAGAAGACCTCTTTTCACCAGGGTTGAGGAGACATGTGTCGGGATCACAGATTTTTAAGTGGCCACAGAGAAGTGATATACCAGATGTGGGATGTTTATGATGGTGTCAAGCAAGGACTTACTTAAAGTCTTCAGCTTTATCGGTTCTCAAAATCCTGCTGACCCTGCCACTGTGCAATCCCTAAGAATTAGAAGCAGCAAAGGAAGGGAATTAGAAGTAGGAAAAAAGCTTTGTGGGAGCTTCAGTCAAATATCTCCTTAACGGTAACCTATATACAACCCACAATTATTCCTCGGCTGTTGCAACCTTAGAAAACAAGGGCTAATCATGATTAATTAGTTTTGCAATTATTTATATAATGCATAGAAAGGGCCTCTTTGAAATCAGCAAGGGCTAATTATAGCTTACATCTAAGAACTTTCAGGTAGTGCTGCTTGAGAATAATTCTACTTAGAATTATTCCCTTATGTGTCTGAATCAAAATAACATTGAAAAGACTGCTAAAGGAGATGAAGAAATAAATTGCCGTAAATCTGTCGTATATAAGTATTTTACTTTAAAAAATAAACTATAGGAACTATACAGTCATTTTTCTCTAAATAGTAGAAATTTGCTGATAATAACAAATTCATATATATCCTCTTTCATCAAACTCTTCCCTTAGTCACCAATTTTCCTAGCAAAGTGGACTATTTTTTAATGTCATATTAAAATTATCAAAAGGCTGGGAATGTAAGTTGGTGCAGCCACTGTGGAAAACAGTATGGAGAGTCCTCAGAAAACTAAAAATAGAATTACCATATGATCCAGCAATCCCACTCCTGGTCATATATCCAGACAAAACTATAATTCAAAAAGATACATGCACCCTTATGTTCGTAGCACCACTATTCACAATAGCCAAGACATGGAAACAACCTAAATGTCCATCGACAGATGAATGGATAAAGAAGATGTGGTACATATATACAATGGAATATTACTCAGCCGTAAAAAGGAATGAAATAATGTCATTTGCAGCAACATGGATGGGCCTAGAGACTGTCATACTGAGCGAAGTAAGTCAGACAGAGAAAGACAAATACCGTATGATATCACTTATATGTGGAATCTAAAATATGACACAAATGAACTTATCTACAAAACAGAAACAAACTCACAGTCATTGAGAACAGACTTGTGGTTGCCAAGGGGGAGGGAGGTGGGTGAGGGACGGAGTGGGAGTTTGGGGTTAGCAGATGGAAGCTATTCCATCTTGTTGGATAAACAACAAGGTCCTACTGCATAGCACAGGGAATTATATTCAGTACCTGTGATAAACCATAATGGAAAAGAATATACATATATATATATATATATATGTATAACTGAATCACTTTGCTGTACAGCTGTAATTAACACAACATAGCAAATCAACTATAATTCAATTTTTAAAATTGATTTAAAAATTTTAACAAACATATGGTTACCAAATGTGAAAGGAAGAGGGGGGATAAATTAGGAATTTGTGATTAACAGATACAAACTACTACATATACATAAAATAGATAAGCAACAAGGATTTACTGTATAGCACACGGAATTATACCCAATATCTCGTAATAACCTATAATGGAAAAGAATTTGAAAAAATATATATACGACTGAATTTGCTGTACACCTGAAACTAACACAATATTGTAAATCAACTATACTTCAGTTTTTAAAAAATAGAATGTTACTAAGCTACTTACCTTTAATTTCTACATGTTTATATAAATAAATATAAAGGTATTCACAGCAAAGTGAAATAAAATTCTAAGGTACTACAGGACTAATGGCAGATATTCTAAGTTATTAAGAATAAAGGCAGTCAACTCGATATTTGTTCAAAAAAGGAATATATCACTGTTGTGTAAACAAGTCTCTTTTATAAACCTTAGTTTCACTGAAAGAACAGTGATGACAAAGTGAAATTGTCAAAAATAAAGCTTTCTATGCTGATCTCTTGAGGTTACTTACAGGAAAAAATAAGAACATATTACAAAGTCACTTAAAAAATTAAAGCAGTGTGGGGTAAGGTATTTCAGGATCCGTATGCCAATTGCTAGACTCATGGATTGTCAGGAAACCAGTCTGGACTACCATACACTCATTCAAGCCACTTTTTTTCATTACTATTAAATGCACTAAACCATGTAAGTCTAAAATAGAGATTTATCGTGCTCTAGAGCTTTAAACCACTTTTATGTTGTAGCCAGTCTCCCAAAGAACACCTCCCCTATTCATTAACTAGGTACTGGATGCTGGACTGGAGGGAAAAAATATTTTTTCGTGACCATAACATCCCATGGGTCCTATATATACATATATATGCCAGATTTTGTGGTTTATTTTCTTTCTCTAAAGCTCACATTCTGTGGTACACTTCTGTTCTACCACAGGTAATATGGATCAGGTTTTATTCAGGCATACAAGGCCTCAGAAGGTCTTCCACACAAACATCCACATTGAAACACCTTTGTAAGAAGTACTCAGATAAGAGGAAAAAACAAATCCAGGAGATGCTGCGAGGGATATGAGGTTTACAAGTGACGGAATACCTTGGCATTATGTGTTGAATTGTGCCCCTCCCCCGAATTCCTATGCTGAAGTCCTAACCCCCAGTACTTCAGAAAGTGACTATTTGGAAACAGGGTCACTGCAGATGTAATTAGTAAAGATGAGGACATATCATACTAGGGTGGGCTCCTAATTCAATATTACTGGTGTTGTTATAAAAAGGGGAAAGTTGGACCCAGACAAGCAAACAGAGAGAATGCCACATGAAGATGAGAGTTATGCTGCCACAAGTCAAGGAACTACCAGAACTGAGGAGAGAGGCCTGGAAAAGATCCTTCCCTGGTGCCTTCAGAGGAGGGCATGGCCCTACTGACAACTCCATCTCAGATGTCTAGCCTCTAGAACTGTGAGCTAATAAATCTCTGTTGTTTCAGCCACCCAGTTTTTGGTACTTTGTTATGGCAGCCGTAGGAAACTAATACACTTGGTGAAGTTTGCTATTGCCTTAAAAATGGCTAAGACCAAATAATGGAAAAATAAGAGAGGAGTACTAGGGAGGAAGTGTCCTTTCACACCCCATCCTTTGCACCGCCTCCTCCCCACAGGAAAAGGAGTGACTAATCTGATTGTACAGAGTTAAACTGCATTAGGTCACACATCACTAGTAGGTAAGGTCACTATCTTGAAAGGTGATTCGTGTTTGCTATGCTCTCTGTACAACCTGTGACTTGATATGTGATGCAGCTCTGGGGTCCTCATCCATTTTGCTGGTTGGGTAAGTGGACTGGAGTCTGATTTAAAACTCTAGTCATCTCTCTCTCTTTCCCTCTCTTCTGTCTTCTCTCTCTCTCTCTCTCTTCCTTCTGTCTCTGCACATGAATATGCAGGTTGGTGTCAAGATGACAATTCCACTGGAAAGTCAGAGGCCCCCTTCTTTTTTTTTTTTTTTTTTGCAGTACGCGGGCTTCTCACTGTTGTGGCGTCTCCCATTGCGGAGCACAGGCTCTGGACGCGCAGGCTCAGCGGCCATGGCTCACGGGCCCAGCCGCTCCGCGGCATGTGGGATCTTCCCGGACCGGGGCACGAACCTGTGTCCCCTGCATAGGTAGGCAGATTCTCAACCACTGCGCCACCAGGGAATCCCCAGAGGCCCCCTTCTTAAGTCACAAGTTTAAGCTGCATCCACAATCTACCTCTTAACAGCACTCTGTGTTGGGTTATTCGGTCTTGGCCAGCCATTAATGAATAAATCAGTCATTTGTAATCAGTACTTTGTTTCTGATTTGGTTGTTGAAGAGGAATGAGTGGTCCCCAAAGCCCTAAACAAATCCTACCCAAGAAAGTAGAGATGACAGTCAAAAGAAAGAGGAGACACCAATTCAACTTCTTTTGAAGAGACTCTTCCAGGAAAGTCATTTTTTGAAATTGTGGCATTTGTCATATACTCATGGTGCTCCAAACACTCTACTGAGTGATGTGCATAAAATTAACATGAGTCAGACTCTGCCCCTAAACAGCTTCTATCCTGTGGAAGAGAAAATCCACCCACTCCCCAAAAAAATCTGTCCTAAAATCAGTCTGGAAGGAAAAAACAAGTCTTCAAAAATAGAGCCAATAAGAGTAAAACATGCAATATTCTAAACATGGACTACTGCTATGGCCACACTGAATCTCTGCTAGTTAGAGATATTTTAGTTTAGGATTTTTACCCACCCTCTAAGGGTAACAGCTACTGACTTACTAGAAAACATTTCACTGTACCAGCTCAAGGGGTAAGTGTAAGAGAGGACTTGCGGATAGGTTGCTAGATTTAGCATATAAAACACAGGATATCCATTTACGTTTGAATTTCTCATAAACAATGAGTAATTTGGGGGGCATGCATATGTCAAAGAATATTCATAGTTTATCTGAAATTCAAATTTAATGGGGCCTCCTGTATTTTATCTGGCAACTGCGCTCAGGGAGGACAAAAAGAATATATGTGAACAGATTAGATAGTCAATTTGCCCACCGAGACCGAACTTCTTCAGGTTTCATCTGGCATGTTCATAGCTCTGGGAGGGACAGTCCTTCACACAATCAGGGTCCACTGTCTTAACCCTGACTGAACCAAAAGTAGACAACTGACATCCTAGAAGCACATAAATTAGTTGGCTGTTAGATTTGGTCTCTTGAGAATTTTCAATAAGAGACACAGAGACTCTGGTGAGAGGACTATGTGGATGCTTGAATTAAGTAACAGAGTCAGGCTGAGAAGGCAGTTAGGTAGAAAGTAGAGATGATAGTCAAAAGAAAGAGGGGACCTCCCTGGCGGTCCAGTGGTTACAACTCCACACTTCCACTGCAGTGGGCATGGGTTTGATCCCTGGTCGGGAAACTAAGATCCCACATGCCAAAAACAAACAAAACAAACAAAAAAAGAAAGAGGAGATAGAAGCATAGAAGAGAGATACTACGTGGTGAGAGAAAGAGCAAGCAACCTCAGTTTCTGCTAGCCAATTCCAGTTTCAAACATTCTGTGGCCTGGCTGTACTTCATAGACCAGATACCTATAATACTGTCTGTCATATTCTTTTTCTTCCTTTTTTTTTTTTTTTTTTTTTTTTGTGGTATGCGGGCCTCTCACTGTTGTGGCCTCTCCCGTTGTGGAGCACAGGCTCCGGACGCGCAGGCTCAGCGGCCATGGCTCACGGACCTAGCCACTCTGCGGCATGTGGGATCTTCCCAGACCGGGGCACGAACCCGCGTCCCCTGCATCGGCAGGCGGACTCTCAACCACTTGCGCCACCAGGGAAGCCCTGTCTGTCATATTCTTATAATAAATTTCCCCTTCTTAAGCTAGCTTGAATGAGTTTCTACTCGCTGACATCACTGATCCTTGAGTAAGGAACGGTATGACCTCTCAGGATAGAACAAGAATGACAAATGGCTTTCATCTCAGGTGACTAGTCTGATCTATTTACATAGCTGTGTACAGGGCTGGACTGCAAAAGGTTATGGGATTACTCCAAATTCACTGACAAAGATGCCAAGATAGACTAGCACTGTCTGCTGTGAAGTGGGAGCAGGAAGTGGCAAAAGACATATCATATATTTGCCATCCCAGCAGTCGAGGAAGAAATTGAAATAAGCGTAGGTCTTCTTCTAAAAGATGCCAAAGATCATTGTGGAACTACATTATGGAAATATGAGGTACACAAAATATACAAAATTTCATTACCTATCATCACAGCAGTTTGCTGAACTTTTGCCTTTTCCTATCTCTTCTTCATACTTATGTGATCCTTAATTTCTTTCTATGGAAGGTCACCAATAGAAATAAATATGAATCAACTATTTTCCTGGAAGGCTGCATTTGGACTATGTTAGTATTTAAACAGTTCATGGAAAAATATGTCAAGGCTATAAATAAATTCTCGGTACAGTTGAGATCATGAATATTGTTTATGATCTGGGCCAAGAACAAAAGCCGATTAGGAAAATTAGCATATATTGCCGAGGCAGCTGTGATTTAAACCACAGAAGATACTGACTTTTCCCACTAAATAATATTAACAACTTATATTAACATGGCACTTTTACAGACTGTCAAAAAGTGAAGTAGTCTCACATCCCTTTATTAAATACAAAATAGCCGATCGCAGGAACTCTGCACATATTACAAATATGTACACCATCCAGGAAGCACAAAGCCTAAAGTGTAGTGAATCAGGGCAACTATCAAGAGTCCTGTGCTTTAGGGAACACCAGATTTCTGGTAGACCGATAAATAACTGAGGGAGGCAACCCAAAGGAGATAAAGAAGGTAATGACCTTGTAAGTACTTGAAAAAACTGTTCCCTGACAAACTGTAAACAATTGGTCCATAAACTCCACTCTACCCTTTTGTGACTTTTCTATTCCTTTAACCGAATTTCATTTGGACAGCAGTGTCGGGATGGGGAGGGGAGTGGGTCTGCTGGAGACCCACAGTGATTAGACCTGGCTAAAACTTCCTGCGGAAGCCTAAGGGTCACTGGAAACTTGCCTGCCCTGTGGTAACATAAAACAGTCTTTAATGATGGGAGATTGCCCAGCAGTCACGGAATGACACAGAAATAGCCTGATTATTAGAGCTGAGCAGGAGTTGAGACATTACCAGTCATAGTCTTAGTACTGGTCTTCAGGAGAGGAGCTAATTAACTTTTTGTGAAGAATGACAAGACCATTGTTTCTTTGAAGTCCATATTATACCTGGTTGCCTGGGTGATTCTGGACAATCTATATGCACAGATACTCACAGAGAAGGAAGCAGCTTTCCTGCGAGTGCTAATGAAATGTAGCGTAAGTACTTAATTTATGTGATGGGTTTAGTCTTTTTGTCACGGTTGGGTGTTCTCTGTTACCCAGGATTGATTAGGAAGATTCTCATAAGCACAGGTATGGTAGTATGTCGTAGGGAAGGTGGAGTAAGGAGGAGGTGTGCAATACTGAAGGGCAGGCCAATTGGAGCAGAAAGGAAACTTGGCCTTCCCCACAATTGTAAAGCAGAAGGTATGAGGCAGAGAAGTTGGCAGTCGCAAGGTGTGATTTGAAAGGCAGAAGGTGAGTGAACCCTCCCTACACACCCATATCCTTTACACTTAAATGCCACCACCATAGACTCATTACTTCGGCTCAGCGTTCCTCATTCCCTGCGGTTCTTTTTAAACACTTAAACATTTTTTAAAGTCCTCAAATTCTTAAATTGAAGAGGCTGATCAGATCTCATTCCTCTGTCATAAGGGAGGACTGCAGAAGAGCACTGGGCTCTCGACACAGAGGCTAGGAAAAGGCAGTGCTAAAAGGAGGCAGGGGAGTTTGAGAAGGTCTAGTAAACACCTGTTGGGATGTCTGCCTTGCTCACCTCAATTGATTTCCTGTTTTGTTGGGAGCTCCCTTTTGAGAAGAGTCTCCTGGTTTGCTGATGGTTTCTGGTGGAGACTGAATGCCTAGTCAAGTGAGGATAAAGACACAGGCTGCCCATCACAGTGTTATCTCATCTGCCTGGCCATAAAGTCTGGGGTGCCCAGAAGTATTCCATCATCGTGTGGAAGGTGTCTATGTGGGATGCAGTCTGAGCAGGATCTGAAGGCATAAGTTAGTTTCCTAAGCAGGTGGTCCAGACTCCCTTGGCACCTCCTCCCGCCATATTGCTGCCCCTCCTCAATCCATACCTGTGGCCTCATGGTAAGTTACCTATGACCAAATGATTTAAGGTCAAAAAGAAATACATGAGCCTGGTTTACACAAAACTGCATAGATAAGCTGGCACCATCTTAAAGTGGATGACTGCATCACTACAATCCCACCATGGGGTGCCCTGAAGAGACACTAGGGAAGGCAAATCTTCCCAGTGGACAGAACTTTGAGCAACACATCTGGTTGTCTATTGTGCCCAGGAGAGATGGCCTGAGGTACGGATCTACTCTGACTCACAGGCAGTGACCAATGGGTTGGCCAGGGACTTAGAACAAGTTCCTAACAGCAATCTAAATATTGCCACTTGGAAACCTGAAATTTTATCTACTTAAAAATAGCATATAGGGTTTCCCTGGTGGCGCAGTGGTTGGGAGTCTGCCTGCCGGTGCAGGGGACACGGGTTCGAGCACTGGTCTGGGAGGATCCCACATGCCGCGGAGCAACTGGGCCCGTGAGCCACAACTGCTGAGCCTGCGTGTCTGGAGCCTGTGCTCCGCAACAAGAGAGGCCGCGATAGTGAGAGGCTCGCGCATCGCGATGAGGAGTGGCCCCTACTTGCTGCAACTAGAGAAAGCCCTCACACAGAAATGAAGACCCAACACAGTCAAAAATAAATAATAAGTAAAATTTTAAAAAATAGCATATAAAACTAAGAAGTAATTTAATAAACCATCCAATCCCCTCATTTTCCCATGGGGAAAATAAGGTCCAGAGAATATACGTGATTGGTCCAAAGGGAACCCTAAATAACAGCGAGAATTGACATTTCCTGGATCTCAGTTTAGGTCTCTCTCCATAACAGCACATCCATAATCACTCATTCCTTTGTCAACATTCCTTTAGCTTCAACAATGTGTTAACGCTCTTCCCTGGAAAATAGGCATAAAGATCAATAAGGCATGGTCCCTGCCCTCAAGAAGCTCTTGTGTTTGTTCTGTGTTTTGTGCATATTGGTGCATTATACTTATATCCTGTGACAAGAAATAAGTGAAACCAAAATGGCAAATACTTTTTCAAGTAGGGCAGACTGAATACTTGCCGAAGAGTGCCAAATGGAATTACAAATGCTAGAAAGTGAGCCAGTAAGAACTATATGACTTAAAACAGACACCAACAGAGATATTAATTAATGCAAGGTTGGATTTGATTGTTAAGGGGAGTTTGCATCACTATCACTGCTGGGAAGAGAGCCATTTTTAATGGATTTTGATGGCATCCTGCCTGAGTCTTAGTACCTAAAAGTTGGCCTGGGTGAGATAAAAGTTGAATTAGTTGATCAGGAAGACTGAAGGATGGTACAATCTGCCATTATTTTAAACAGTAGAAAGCGACTGAAATAGGGTGGTTGAGTACCCAAAGGGTTTGTTAATTTTCAGATCTGAGCTTCAAATTCTATTCTTTGATTCCTTAGGAAGCTCCATTCCCTTCCCAATTGACCTTTCTCACAAAAACTAAAAAAGATAGAGACGGTTCACTCCTGTGCATCCTCTTCATCTAAGACTGTTCGACTCACTCTCTCCCCTCTCAGCCTTCGTCCCTGTCTTAGAAGAGGAAGGGTCCCTCCTCCCCTCTCGACCTGAGCCTCCTGTTCTCCAGTCCATCCCCTCTTACCTCATTTCACACCCAGCTTCCTCAATCATTATTTCTTTCTGAAATCTTCAGTTTCTCCTTTCTACAGAATCTTTCCTTCTCTGCTTTTTTTTTTTTTTTTTTTTTTTTTTTTTGCGGTATGCGGGCCTCTCACTGTTGTGGCCTCTCCCGTTGCGGAGCACGGGCTCCGGACATGCAGGCTCAGCAGCCATGGCTCACGGGCCCAGCCGCTCTGCGGCATGTGGGATCTTCCCGGATCCGGGCACGAACCCGCATCCCCTGCATCGGCAGGCGGACTCTCAACCACTGCGCCACCAAGGAAGCCCCCTCTCTGCTTTTAAACATGTATAGGTCTCCTTTAGTTTGGGGAGAAAAAAAAAAAGACGCTTAATCCTGACGGCCCTCTAGCAACGGCCCTCCTAGCAATTGTACAATCCTTTTTCCTTCTTCCACCATCAAGCTTTGCAAATGAATGGATTACATCTATAAACTCCTGCAATCTGGCTTCCAGCCCAACCACCATTGAAACTGCATTCTTAAAGCTCATGCAGGATTTCTGAAGCATTAAATGAAATAGTTCTCCTCAGTTCTGATTTCCCTTGACCAGGGTAAACTTTTTTTTTTTTCTGCATTGGGTCTTTGTTGCTGTGCGCGGGCTTTCTCTAGTTGTGCTGAGCAGGGGCTATACTCTTCCTTGCAGTGCGCAGGCTTCTCATTGCGGTGGCTTCTCTTGCTGTGGAGCACGGGCTCTAGGCGCGCGGGCTTCAGTAGCTGTGGTGCGTGGGCTTCAGTAGTTGTGGCACGTGGGCTCAGTAGCTATGGCTCATAGACTCTAGAGCGCAGGCTCAGTAGTTGTGGCACACGGGCTTAGTTGCTCCGGGGCATGTGGGATCTTCCCGGACCAAGGCTCGAACCCGTGTTCCCTGCATTGGCAGGCGGATTCTTAACCACTGCGCCACCAGGGCAGCCCCAGGGGTAAACTTTTGAGGTTTAGAGCATCTTATATCAAGGTCTTAAACCACATTTTCCATGCATACTATACCTTTTTATTAGAGCATTCTATTGTTACTTCAACATAGTTAAAACTGAACTCCCAATTTTCTCCATTCATGTTCCTTCTGAATGATTTTCCTATGTACGACTGATGGTGAGCCCTATGAGAGCTGGGATCACATCTCTCATGCACATTACTATAGCTCCAGCACACTGCCTGGATGTAATCAACATTCAATAAACTTTTGTTGAAATGAATAAATGAATAAACCTTTTCTTCCATGCTCTGAGCCTTAATTCCTTAGAGTCATTTTGGATTCACCTCTCTCCTTTGTTCCATAAATTAAATCAGTGATGAAATCTTGCCAATTATGACTTCAAAATGTGGTGGTTAAGGGTATGGATTTGGAGTCAGGTGGACCTGTTTGACTCTTTGCTCTGCTATTATCAAGCTGTGACATTGGGCAAGTTCCCTAACCTCTCAGTTTCTTCATCTGTAAAATGAGGATAGTAATGGTATCTTATGCGGTTAATGAGAATAAATGAGGTAATGTGTATAAAGTGCTTAGCACAGTGTCTGGCACATTGCAAGCGTTCAATAAATGATAGCTATAAAATTGTCTTTCACTGCTCCCCACTGTGAACTCAGGCTCCCCTAGGAAGGTCTATTTACTACTTCATATCTTTGCTGTTTCTCTTGGCTGGAATGCTCTCCTTCCTTTCTGCGCATTCAAAATGCTATTTACTCTTTTTGTTAAGTTTTTTTAAGTAATACATATTCATGGTTTAAAAGTTAACTAGATTAATAAGACTTTTTAAAGCAAAAGAGCAGACCTCTACTCCATCTCTCCCAACTTCTGATCTGTACTAGTAAAGCAACCACTTTCAATAATCTTAGCTGTTTCCTCTAATATTTACTTCCGCATTTCTAAATAATGTACTTATACTGATGTTCTTGATCTTTCCATTTTTAGATAGTACTTACTGCCTTCTTATCATGGAAGCTAAAGATTTAGACCTCTTACAACACCATCCTTTCCAACTTGCTTTCCCTTCATTCTACAAAAGAGTTTTTTAATTTGGTAAAACAGTAAGGCAGTGTTCATTATTATGGCTATGCAAATGTCTTTCAGTTTGGAGCCAAACTATTTTATCACGACTCATTTACCTTCTTGAGCAACTTTCAATTTTTCCTGGAGTTAAAAACTGCCTTGGTTTTTGTTAGTTTGTTTGCTTTCTTTTATATGTATCGATTACTAATTCTTCACTAATTTTCTCATACCTGTAAAACATTTCTGAATACCACTCTGCATATCATCAAACACATCAGGTAATCTATTAGCTACTTTAAAAAATTCTTTTCTCTAGATACATCCCTCCTGTATCCCTCCATCTTCCTACTCTCCTCTGGCCTGGCTGATCTTTAGGTGTGCCACATAGCTGTCTACCGCAAACTTTCTTTCATTATCATCTGGGGAATTCCCTTCACTTCTCTTTTATGTTTACCCCTGTTTCTCGATGTCTTCCTCTTTCTTGGTTTACTCTTTCATATGATGGAATGAATATTCCAGGGTTTCCTAGAAGGGAGGTAAAAACTTTAGATCATTTACTACTCCTGCACGTGAACCCATTGCTCCTGTAGGCAGGTCCACTAACCATTTACTGGAATATTTTTGCCTCCACATCTTTGCCATTCTCCTCCTTAGAATGCTCTCCTACTTCCAGTCTGTGTCTCCAAACGCTATTTGTATTTTCAAACTGATTCTTATTTTTACAAAAATAATGCACGTACATAGTTTAAAAGTTAATTATAAGGAAAAAGACAAGGTTGCACACTCTCACCACTCTTATTCAACATAGTTTTGGAAGTTTTAGCCACAGCAATCAGAGAAGAAAAGGAAATAAAAAGAATCCAAATCAGAGAAGAAAAAGTAAAGCTGTCACTGTTTGCAGGTGACATGATACTATACACAGAGAATCCTAAAGATGCTACCAGAAAACTACTAGAGCTAATCAATGAATTTGGTAAAGTAGCAGGATACAAAATTAATGCACAGAAATCACTTGCATTCCTATACACTAATGATGAAAAATCTGAAAGAGAAATTAAGGAAACACTCCCATTTACCACTGCAACAAAAAGACTAAAATACCTAGGAATAAACCTACCTAAGGAGACAAAAGACCTGTGTGCAGAAAATTATAAGACACTGATGAAAGAAATTAAAGATGATACAAACAGATGGAGAGATATACCATGTTCTTGGATTGGAAGAATCAACATTGTGAAAATGACTATACTACCCAAAGCAATCTACAGATTCAATGCAAAATGCAATCCCTATCAAACTACCACTGGCATTTTTCACAGAACTAGAACAAAAAATTTCACAATTTGTATGGAAACACAAAAGACCCCGAATAGCCAAAGCAATCTTGAGAAAGAAAAACAGAGCTGGAGGAATCAGGCTCCCGGTCTTCAGACTGTACTACAAAGCTACAGTAATCAAGACAGTATGGTACTGGCACAAAAACAGAAATATAGATCAATGGAACAGGACAGAAAGCCCAGAGATAAACCCACGCACATATGGTCACCTTATTTTTGATAAAGGAGGCAAGAATATACAATGGAGAAAAGACAGCCTCTTCAATAAGTGGTGCTGGGAAAACTGAACAGCTACGTGTAAAAGAATGAAATTAGAACACTCCCTAACACCATACACAAAAAAAATTCAAAATGGATTAAAGACCTAAATGTAAGGCCAGACACTATCAAACTCTTAGAGGAAAACATAGGCAGAACACTCTATGACATAAATCACAGCAAGATCCTTTTTGACCCACCTCCTAGAGAAATGGAAATAAAAACAAAACTAAACAAATGGGACCTAATGAAACTTCAAAGCTTTTGCTTTTCCTTTGCCCAGCAAAGGAAACCATAAACAAGACGAAAAGACAAGATGAAAAAAAAATGTGAGAAAATATTTGCAAACGAAGCAACTGACAAAGGATTAATCTCCAAAATTTACAAGCAGCTCATGCAGCTCAATAACAAAAAAACAAACAACCCAATCCAAAAATGGGCAGAAGACCTAAATAGACATTTCTCCAAAGAAGACATACAGATTGCCAACAAACATATGAAAGAATGCTCAACATCACTAATCATTAGAGAAATGCAAATCAAAACTACAATGAGGTATCACCTCACACCAGTCAGAATGGCCATCATCAAAAAATCTACAAACAATAAATGCTGGAGAGGGTGTGGAGAAAAGGGAACCCTCTTGCACTGTTGGTGAGAATGTAAATTGATACAGCCACTATGAAGAACAATATGGAGGTTCCTTAAAAAAACAAAAATAGGGCTTCCCTGGTGGCGCAGTGGTTGAGAGTCTGCCTGCCAATGCAGGGGACACGGGTTCGTGCCTCAGTCTGGGAAGATTCCCATGTGCTGCGGAGCGGCTGGGCCTGTGAACCATGGCCACTGAGCCTGTGCGTCTGGAGCCTGTGCTCCACAACGGGAGAGGCCACAACAGTGAGAGGCCCACGTACCGCAAAAAAAAAACCAAAAAAAAAAAAAAAATAGAACTGCCACATGACCCACAATCCCACTCCTGGGCATATACCCTCAGAAAACCATAATTCAAAAAGAGTCATGTACCACAATGTTCATTGCAGCTCTATTTACAATAGCCAGGACATGGAAGCAACCTTAGTGTCCATCGACAGATGAATGGATAAGGAAGATGTGGTGTAGTGAGGTGGATGGACCTAGAGTCTGTCATACAGAGTGAAGTAAGTCAGAAAGAAAAAAACAAATACTGTATGCTAACATATATATATGGAAACTTAAAAAAAAAAATGGTTCTGAAGAACCTAGGGGCAGGACAGGAATAAAGACGAAGACGTAGACAATGGACCTGAGGACACGGGGTGGGGGAAGGGTAAGCTAGGACAAAGCGAGAAAGTGTCATGGACATATATACACTACCAAATGTAAAATAGATAGCTAGTGGGAAGCAGTCGCATAGCACAGGGAGATCAGCTCGGTGCTTTGTGACCATCTAGAGGGGTGGGATAGGGAGGGTGGGAGGAAGACGCAAGAGGGAGGGGATATGGGGATATATGTATACACACAGCTGATTCACTTTGTTATACAGCAGAAACTAACACACCATTGTAAAGCAATTATACTCCAATAAAGATGTTAAAAAAAAAAAGCAGTTGGTATGAAAAAGGAAAAAAAAAGTTAATTATAAGACTTGTAAAGAGGGACTTCCCTGGTGGCGCAGTGGTTAAGAATCCGCCTGGCAATGCAGGGGATACGGGTTCGATCCCTGGTCTGGGAAGATCCCACATGCCGCAGAGCAACTAAGCCCATGCACCACAACTACTGAGCCTGTGCTCTAGAGCCTACATGCCACAAGTACTGAGCCCTCATGCTACAGCTACTGAAGCCCATGCGCCTAGAGCCCGTGCTCCGCAACAAGAGAAGCCACCACAATGAGAAGCCTGCACCCCGCAATGAAGAGTAGCCCCTGCTCACCACAACTAGAGAAAGCCTGCACGCAGCAACGAAGACCTAACACAGCCAAAAATAAATAAATAAAAATTTTAAAAAAAGACTTGTAAAGAGATAAAATAGAAGTCCGTTATCCCCTTCTTCTCCATTCTCAATTCGTACTCCTAGAGGCAAGCACTATTCATTATTTTAGCTGTTTCTTCTGGTATTTACCACATTATTTCTAAATAAAATAACTACAGTGAGATATTTTGACTTAATGACTTCCTATTTGGGAAGATAAAGATTTAGTCTTCTTATGCCACATCCTCTCCAACCTGTTCTCTATATTCCCGATATAGTTTAGCAGGATGTAGAATTCTGAATCAGAAATCATCTTCTCTGAATCTTGGAGGCCAAAATATATCCGAGTGAGTTCACCGTAGTTCGTAGTGATTGCCTTTTCCCTTCCCCTGAAATAAAATACCCCATCCTTTGAACAATCAGTTCTAGGACCGTGCATGCCTTTGATATGATTACTAGAATACACCTACTTCCCCTTTTTGAAAAGCAAAATGATATTAGATCATCCACAATCCCCTTGGACTTCTGTTCTCCATGATTACTAACCTCATTTGTCAGTACAGTACCCTCGGTGTAATTAATATGGGCTATTTGGAGCACTATAACAGGGAGCCCTGATCTCATCTGACAAAGTGACATTTAAGTTGAGATCTGAAAGATGAATAGCAAAGGCTGTGAAAGCATTCCCGCAGAGATGGCTGCAAGTGCAAAATCTGTCAGGGGAAAAAGAACGTTGGGAACTCAAGGGATAAAAGGTGGCCAGTGGAGTGTAGCTTGGTGAGTAAGGGGGAGAGAAGGCTCACTGGAGGCTAGAGAGGAAGGCAGCGGTCAGAGAATTCAGAACCTTGTAGTTGAGGTTAAGGCAAGAGTTGGGACTTATCCTAAAAGCAATGAGCAGCTACTGAAAAGTCATAAGCAGGGGAGTGATTTGATCTGATTTGTCTTCCAAAGACCTCTGTGGTTGCAGGGTGGGGAATGAATTGGAGAGGGCCAATAGTTAGGAAGATATGGGTAAAATTGGTTTTACATCAACATTAAGGCCAGCTTTGTAAGGGAGAAAGAAATTTCAAATGGGCAAAAGGTAGTCTTACGAGGTATTTTGGGGGTTTTTGTTTTATTTATTTATTTATTTATGGCTGTGTTGGGTCTTCCGTTGCGGCAAGCAGGGGCTACTCTTCGTTGCGGTGCGCGGGCTTCTCATTGTGGTGGCTTCTACTGCTGCAGAGCACAGACTCTAGGCGTGGGCTTCAGTAGTTGTGGCATGTGGGCTCAGTAGTTGTGGCTCACGGATTCTAGAGCATAGGCTCAGTAGTTGTGGCACACGGGCTTAGTTGCTCCGCGGCACGTGGGATCATCCCGGACCAGACCAGGGCTTGAACCCGTGTCCCCTGTATTGGCAGGCAGATTCTTAACCTCTGCGCCTGGTGGAGACCTTTGAATTTCTTCAACTTGCTGATGGCCGTGATAGAGATGCTGATATAACAGCTTCAAATTTTTTTTTCTTTCTTTTCTTAGTATTAGACGAGGAAGTGACTCTTCCTTCTCATCATTCCCCTCCTGCTAGATCCCTGAATTGCTGATCAACCAATTGATCCCAGAAGCAATTTGCTCCCCTCCTTCCCAAGCATGAACTGATGAATCCGGTGCCCTAGTGGGTGTTCTGCCTATTTCCCATGGTGAGATTTCTGAGGGGTTGAGGTAGAAGGTGGGAAAGAGCAAGGGGGGTGATAGAGAAGAAGGGCTTCCAAGGGGCTTGCACGGAAATAGGGCAGCAGGACTGAAATGGTCAAGGAACATTTTCCCTTCCCTTTCCGAGACAGTACAAATTATATCTAGTCAAGATGGTAATAGGGACAGAAGACTGCTTCCTCTGAACTCCTGCCTGCAGGAGCCTGGGGCTTCTACTGCAGTCAGCTGATGCACCACAAGAGTTGGTGTTATATACCAAGAGGTCTGACAGTTTAGACAGGAGGAAGTTAGTTTTTGCAGTTCTGTTTATGGAACTGGCCAAATGAAAATGCTGGGTGATGGTCCACTTTTCATAGCCAGTGACAACAGCTTTCTACAACACCTGGGTTTCTTTTGGAAGCTGTGAAGAGGCACTGAAAAGAACAAAAATAATTTCTTCTTATCTAAAAAAAACACCTCACAAAGGAAAGAAATTCTAAAGGATGGGTGTGTGAGAGTAACTCTAATTCAGGTTGAATTTGGATATGGAAATAAATTACCTTGCACAAATTTCATGTTTTGCTGAGCATATTTATGTGGAATTGCAGTTTTATAGTCAAGCAAATTAATCTGGACCCAAGAGTATAGGTGTTGTGATGAAATAAATTAGGAGGACAGAGAGATGGTGAAATTACAATAACAAATGAAAATATGACCAACAATACTGCTATATCTTGGGAGATCCTAAAAGCCTTGCTTTTAAGCTGGGCAACGTGGCAACGGCATGTGAGAAAATACACAATGATGTGTGAGAGAATACTGAAAAACAATTTCCAGTTCTCTAATTTTTTTTAAGTTGATCTGTTTGAATCTATAAGCTAAGTACATTTTTTCCATTCATTTAACAAAATTGAATATGGAAAGATATTACTTATTATTTATTAGTAAGCACTTGCATCCCCAAATGTCTAAACTCATTTTCTATTACCAATTTTATTGATAAGGATGTATTTTATTGATAAGGATTCTAGACTTATACCTAGAACAAATGGCAATACGCTCTTCCACCCCCAAATTCCAGTCAGTGTCTAGAATAGTGCCTGCCACATAGTAGGTGTTCAACAATTAGTGAATTAAATTACGTTAGTCGTTCTGCTCAATAAAAGGAAAGCCAGAAAATATACTTTTTCTATTTGAAAATAAATCTTTGAAAGAGTAGAGAGCAAAACCTTAGATCCATTTTGCCAATAAAATAAAATATCCTAATATCTGACTAACAGACATCTAACATAAATCTTAAAAATCACTAGATACAGCCTTAAGTGTGAGTAAACACAAGGAACCATCATAGGGAAAGAACTGGAAACGCACGGTTTTACTTCTTGGCAATTAGGACAGTTTGGGAACATACCTTAAGTCTCCTGCGTTTGCACTTCGGTGAGGATGGGTACTCGTGGCTCACACTATCAAGTGCAAACTTCTAGGGTGTTTCTGAAGATCCTTTTGGGTTTGAGCTCCTCCGGGCCGTGCCCGCCCACACATGCTGGGCGTCTGCCAAGACGGTGTGTTCTTTTTCTTAGATTGTCCGGCACTTCCTCACCGACCTCTCCCTCCACCCTGGATTTTGCCCACTGCGCTCCTTCTAAAGCCTTCTCATATTGTAGGGTCCAGTTTAACCTCCAGCGCTTTCGAGAACGCTTCCCAGACCCCCTTTTCAGATTTACTAGCGCTCTCAGCACTTGGCACCTCTAGTCTAGCAGCCATACTTCTAACCTGTTGTTTTGGCACGTGGTTAGCCCTGACCAGAGCGCGACACCTCCCCCCACTCTGGGGAGGTCTTTTAAGAAGTCGCCGTGTCCAGCCCTTAACACAGCCTGGTGCAAAGAAAATGCCCAGGAAAGGTCTGTTGAAATGAATCTAAACCCCAGAGGGGAAAAGGAGAAGCGCTTGCGCCCAGCAGTAAAGGCCCTTCACGACCCAAGGGTAGGCCCGCGGTGTAGCTGGCCCCTGTCCCCAGCGGCACACTGGCAGGAGAAGGTGACACGGTAGTGGCTCGTGGAGATGCCCCTGAACTTCCTTTACTTATTTCTTCTTTACTTTTTCAGAGGAATCTGAACGTTCTGCTCCAACAGCCTCGGGGCACGCCGTAAAGGGCGGTGCAAACCGGGCGACGTGGGTTGGGACGGCCAGTCTCGTGGCAATTCTAGCCTCGGCTTTCATATGTAATGTTTAAAGTTTCGCAAATTCCAGTTCTAAACTAGGAGCCGAGGGTGGAGAGCGTTTCCCGGTGCACAATTTTTCGCGTCCTAGGGAAGGCTCCGGGCATTCGGGGCTTTGCCTCACGTATCCTTTTCACATTTCCCACCGCAGGGAATCTACCGAGCGCTCCTGGCCTCCACTTCCAGCCCGAGCTGAGAACCGCGGTTCGGCCCAGCGGTCTCAGCCGCTTCCTCCTTCAACCCTCTGGGCAAATCCCGTGCGGGCGTGTGGGGGAGCTCCCAGCCCGCAGTACTAGGAGGAATAGGGGCGCGGCGGGACTACAACTCCCAGGCTGCTCTGGGAGAAGCGAGGGGGTGGGGACGAGAGGGAGGAGTTTGGGGAAGGGGGGTTGTCAGGGAAATCCCGCCCCGCTGCACAGCAGCAACGACACAAAGCCTGACTTTACAACCTAATAGAGAAAGTGGAAGTGAGACGGTTTAGGTGGGGAGACAGGACGAGAGAAAGAACCAGAGGAGGGAAAGCCGCGTAGGTGGGAGCGGAGCGAAGCAAGGGTAGTGGGGAGACCCGCGCCTTTCCGGATGAGGAGGGGGCGGCTTTCATAACTAATCCCCCCGCCCGCGCCCCGCCCCGCTCCGCCCCGCCCGCGCTGGGGTCTCTACAGCGCCCTGCCGGTCCCGGCTCCTCGCGCAGACCCCGGCTCCGCCCCGCCGGGAAGCGGGGAGCCCGGCTGTCTGGCGGGTTTGGGGCGGGCCGGCAGGCTGCACCGTGGCTCCCCAGCCCGGGTGCGAGACGAAAGCGCCGGGCGGGCGACGCGGCTGCCGCGGACTGAGGAGGGGCTGCGAGCGAAGCGGCGCGGCGGACGAGTTAGGGCCGGGGCAGGGCAGGCTGTGGCTCCCGCCCAAGCCAGGGGAGTAGTTTCGGGCTGAGGCGAGGTGAGGCGCGGGGCGCCTCGGGAGGGTCCCCGGTGGCCGCGAGCGGGGCGGAAGCACGCGGGCTGGCCGCAGGGAGGGCGGGCTGTGGCTCCGCGCCGGGGAAGAGTGCAGACGGCGGGGTGCCGAACCTGGCGCTGGTGGAGAGATCGGGGCGGCCCCCCTCCCTGCAGGAGGAGCCTAGCGCTCCTCCGCCATCCCTTCCCTGCGCGCTCGGCTCGCTTTCTCCGCGGGCTGCTGCGGGAGCGGCGGGGCGGCGGAGCTGGGGGAACGGCGGGGCCGCCGTCCCCGGGACGGGCGGGGCGGGGGCGGGCGGTGAGTGAGGCGGGCGGGGGCCGCGGGTGCGAGGGCGCCTGGGGGCGGGGGGAGTGAGGAGAGCCGCTGAGGGCGGGCGGGTGGCGGGGCAGCCAGCCTCGCCGTCCGTTTCGCGCCGCCGGCCCACGCCGCAGTGTGTGTTGTGGACGGCACCTTCTCAGACAGCCCAGTAGAGCCCAGCTCGGCGCCCGGCAGCCTTCGACGCGATGTTCCGCCGGAGCTTTAACCGTTTTGTAAGTACACTCCCTGCGGCTCCACGCGTGCCGGTTTGCTTGCTCGCCGGCCCCTTCGTCCGGTCCCTCAGAACAATTTTCTGAGGGGATGACTCCATCTCTGGGAGACACCACCACCACCCGTTTTTACATTTTAACTGAAACACGCTGCACAGGCGGCCAGGGTGGGAAGGCAGGTAGGGCTCTCGGAGCAGCCCCCCACCCCGCCCCCGACCCCGGACAATTTGTCCGGAGCTTCCCGGGGCTGTTACAGACCCTACCTCGGACGGGGGGCCACCCTCGGGCTGGATGGGGAGGGACCCGTGGAGGGACCGACCCAGGGGCCCCTCGGTTTGCCAATTAGTCGAAGATGGCGTTTTATTATCTGGGAGGTTGCTTTCTTTTGTTTCCTTTGCCACGAGCACATGGAGGTAAACCTAGACCTGTCACCGTGGCCCAAAAAGGACCTGGGGGCTGAAGGGTGAGAGGCTGGGGCCGGCCTCAGCCTTGCCCGGGGCTCGGCCGGCTGCTGACCCGAGGCCGGGCAAACTTTGGAGACCCAGCCTAAGCCTCTCACCTTGAGGGTATAATAAAAGCGAGGGTGATCGTCAGGGTGGGTCGAGTGGAGGTGGAGACGCGAGGAGGCTGCGCCGCCGCTGCCGAGCGCCGGGTCTGAAGCCTCGCCGAGCCCCGAACACCCCAGACACTGACCCAGGGGAGAAGGAAGGGAGCTGCGGCTGGACTCCTCCGTCCACGTTGACCCCCTCCCACAACCCCAGAAAAGGGAATTTCATTGCCGAGGGAGTTTGGCACCGGGACAAGCGATTTCTGGCTACTGACTTTTTTGAGTAATCTGTTTACTCCTGGAGGGTACCTTAAGAATGGAGTAAAACCGGGACCATTTACTTCTATGCTGCTATTTGTAGCAACTTCCTTAATTGCAAGATGAGGTGGCGGGAATAGGATTTTATTTCTGCCAATGATGTGAAAGAAAGGGTTCGTATGTAAATTTTCATTTTTCTGTCCTTAGGAAAAATGGTTGAGCGCTGTGAGCGCCCACCGCCCCCTTCCAATGTCTGTTTGAGAACTTGTCGGTTTGGCTCTTTTCCTGCGATTATTCCAAATCGAAGCGTTGCTAGCATTTTTCATGCGTCGGATGAATTTACTCTCATGTTTTTCTGCGCTTGAAACTTTCCCAAATGTACCCTGGCTAAATGAAATAATTGTACATCCCATTTTAGAATGTTATTATCACAATAGTGCTATGTTAATGTTTTTCTAAATGTTTACCTCACCCAGAAGCCGTGTCTTATGAAATTGGAGCAGGTTTACCTGTGGCACAGAGCAGTAGAGGTTGTGCATATCAGGATTTTGAAATCCGTAGGAATTGGATTGTACTGGATGCTTTGCTAAAGCAAGTGACTGAAATTGGTTTCTCACATTTAGCCTGAGAAGGTAAAAGAGCATTGTACTTCATAGTTCTATTTCACATAGATTCTTGTGATCCTGGAGTGTTGTTTGGGGGTGACAAAAAGGGAAAGGTGACAAAGAGGACTAATTGTAATATTTGGGAAAAGAATAATCTTTTCAATGGCTCTCTTATACTGGAAAACAACTGGCCTCTGGTTCATAATAAATTCATTAGCTCAAAATTGAGATCATTTGAAACCAAACAACCCAAGTATCAGTCTAAAAGCCCCCTTTGCTTTTCTTTTGCTTAGCGTGATCTGCGTTTTATGAGTCTAGTAATGAAGCAGTGCTGGCCCAGGAAGCTAGGGCATGCAGCAGAATTTGCAGCAGTTGTTGAGGTGCCAGCCTGCAGGTTTGAGGCTAGTACTTTGCATCCCCGTCCAAGATCTCTGCAGAGAATCACTTACGCTCACACTGAAAAGAGCTTTGACCTCATTGTTTCGGCTGGAATGCCCAGCTGCTCACATTTTCCTGCGCAGCCAGGACTATGGTTAAGTCTCCAGCATTTGTACCAGTGCAGTAAATTGAAAGCTTCTCAGGAGTTGTATCTGATCCCTAGGCCTAGGCCAAGGAATTAATCTGCAAACCTTTGGACTGAATGTGAAACATGCTATCAAATACTCATTGCTAAAGAATGACTTCAAAAAAAATTTTTGGTGGTGGGGGGCGGCAAATTGTAGCTCCCCTAATCAGTGAGCCAAGCACTGTCCTCATCTTTAGCCTGGTAGAGATTAAGGGGCACTCCCATTTACATCACTAGAAGGATACAGTTAAAGATTTAGGTTGGCCTTGGCCTTGCACAGCAATGTACATGTAGTCTAAGTTGTGTGCTTTTATATTTCAGAGATGGGGCTGTGAATTCCTTTCAGAATTGTGTGTTTGTGTGTGTACCTGTATGTATGTGAAATTGACTTTGAATGTGATGTAAATTACAGTGGTGTTGCTTATAGTTCTTGGTCACTGAAAACTAGATATTAAGTGTTAGGACAGGGCTTTACATTTTAAGCCTGACATGGGAAGTAGTATCAACTTCTATGGCTCAGTAGTGTTTGCTGAATCGTCTAAAAAATGCCAATTATTTCCCCAGGTTCTGCAGTTTCAAGCTAAACGAAGTAGTGATTCATTGTATTTTTTAAAGACATGGCCTTGACGTCTTTGC
The DNA here is from genome assembly GCF_949987515.2 of Delphinus delphis. Lineage (NCBI taxonomy): Eukaryota > Metazoa > Chordata > Mammalia > Artiodactyla > Delphinidae > Delphinus > Delphinus delphis. The sequence goes on from NC_082704.1 coordinate 9,948,346, forward strand.
CATTAAAAATTGTCTTCTTTCCTTTCTGATGAATTAGGACTTTCCTTTTGACAGTTTTGAGGTAGAAAGAAATTGGTGGATTTGGTGTAGGATTTTCGGATTAAGGTATGTAGGGGGTGTCTTAAAAGATTTAAGAATTGGATGTCTACAAGTACAATAAAAGCACCGCCTGTTCCCAGTCAACATCTCCATTCTCCATAAATACAATAAATAAATAATAGTTGTTTTGTCTATACAATTTATTTCCTTTAAAAGCATGTGTTTTTTTTCTTTTTTTTTTTTTGCAGTACGTGGGCCTCTCACTGTTGTGGCCTCTCCCGTTGCGGAGCACAGGCTCCGGACGCGCAGGCTCAGCGGCCATGGCTCACGGGACCAGCCGCTCCGCGGCATGTGGGATCTTCCCAGACCGGGGCACGAACCCCTGTCCCCTGCATCGGCAGGCGGACTCTCAACCACTGCGCCACCAGGGAAGCCCGTGTTTTTTTTTTTTAGAAGGTTTTTTTTTTTTTTTTTTTGGCTGCGTTGGGTTTTCATTGCTGCGCGAGGGCTTTCTCTAGTTGCGGCGAGCAGGGGCTATCTTCGTTGTGATGCGCGGGCTTCTCATTGCGGTGGCTTCTCTTGTTGCGGAGCACGGGCTCTAGGCGCACCGGCTTCAGTAGTTGTGGCTTGCGGGCTCTAGAGCACAGACTCAGTAGTTGTGGCGAACGGACTGGGCTTAGTTGCTCCACGGCATGTGGGATCTTCCTGGACCAGGGCTCAAACCCGTGTCCCCTGCATTGGCAGGCGGATTCTTGACCACTGCGCCACCAGGGAAGTCCCTAAAAGCATGTTTAATTGGAAGTCTGGGCTAGTTGAGACTTAAGGGTCAGGGACTTTTATGTTATTTTGTCTTTTACCCTTCATAACATTCCTAGTGATTACAATAGCATTTTCACATGGGTTTAAAGGTTTAATGAGAGTCTAAACAATGAGAATTCCCCCCATTTAACTTAGTAAATTATTTCATGCTAATGATTCAAAATAAAACATTCCTTGATAAAGTAGATCAGGGGGCTTGGCCAAGTGGATGCGGTCTAATTAGCTTGTCAGAGACTGATATTAAACGGATATGAATTTCTGGATCATTGACATACAGAAGCTTAAGTTTTGAGTTGAAATACTGGAAAAAAATTATATCTCAGATTCTAGAAGCTCTTAAACTGCTTTGGTTCCATAAATCATGCAGCATATAGTAATGATATCACATAGAAAATTTTATATCTGTCAAAAGAGGCCCAGGACTGGAAAGAAATTAGACTGCATAAGGTATAATGAAAATTCAAAATAAGACCAAAAATATTCAAAATAGGTAGCCAGTTTACTACTTTGAGTCTGATCTCGGGTGGCCTCGGCCTACAGCGGCTTGAAGCAGGATTTAGGTTCCCCTGCCAGAGATTGAAGTGAGGTCACGGCAGTGAGAGCGCTGAATCCTAGCCACTAGACCACCAGGGCTAGTGGCCAGTGACAAGGACCTGGCCCGTCGGCTTTGTAGAAATGAATTCCCAAAAAGAGACGGAAAGTAGTAAAACAAGTGTTTACTAGGAGGAAAGAGGGCTCAGAGAGAGTTGTGCCCTCGTGGTAGTTTGAATCACTTATATGGGGTGTTTCTTCCAGGTTTCCCTTGGCCAATCATCCTCCTTTGCCTGATTCTTTTTTTTTTTAATGAATTTAATTTATTTATTTATTTAGCCACACCGCACGGCATGTGGGATCTTAGTTCCCCAACCAGGGATCAAACCTGTGCCTCCTGCAGTGGAAGCGTGAGTCTAAACCACTTGACCGCCAGGGAAGTCCCATGACTTTGCCTGGTTCTGAGTCCGTATTTGGTTTATCTCAGGGTCCGCCGATGTGTGTGCATGCATCTCTTAGCCAAGATGGATCCCAGCACAGAGGCCTATGGGTGGGTTGACATCACCTAGTGTGCGGTGGCGCCCCCTCCCTTTTGACCTCCAAGGAGCCTTTCTGTGTAGTCAGGAAGGTCTTCTTAATCCGGAGAATGAGGAATATGTAGTCTCTTTATCTTTTCTCTGGGCAGGGCTCAGCTCCTCTCTGTTCTCGGTATTCTCTTTGTCTGGGAGTATCTGTCCACAGGGGACAAACTCCAGCTGCTCAGTCTGGGGCCCATCTCTCTCCTGCCTCAAGTCCAAGGCAAGGCCAGTCTAGTGAAGCAATATATGAAGGCAATTAATAAAATTCAGGTAATTTTTTTTTTTAGGAGCAAGGTTTTTTGTTTTCTCCTTGAATTATCATTATCAGGGTAATTAGACTTTTTTTCTCTGTTTCACCTTACTGAAATCCTTGGCCTGACTTTGCTGAGCATGGAAAATATTGATGAGTTTATTTTATTGTGTTTAGAAATTTATCTAAATGTATGTATTGCAATATTTTTGCATTTACACAAGCATTACAAATAGCCTATGTGCATCTTGGCTCCTACCAGGTAGTTCATACGTGGCTGGGTTTAACAGGTGAATTTGTCCCTACTAAAAGCAACCTTTTATTATCATATTATATTGTAATTTCCTTTTAACTTATGTGGTACCTTACATTAGTCTTCCTCCGCTGGGAGAGAACCAACCCCTAATGCCCTAGGGAATCCATTGTTTGTAATACTCATCTCCTCTGCGTGCATCTTGAGATGAGGAATTATAGTTGAGAAAGACTGCCCTAGACTGTGAAAGCTGCTGGGGGCAAGGACAGTTGGCACAGTGCCTGGTGCATAGTAGGTGTTTGATAAATATTTGAATGAACAATTTTTATATGTTTCACATAAATAATAGCTTCCAGTTATAGACAGTGATATTTATAGTAAATTCTTCCTTATGAAGAACGATAAAAGAATGAGGAGTTCGGGCTTCCCCGGTGGCGCAGAGGTTGAGGGTCCGCCTGCCGATGCGGGGGACACGGGTTCGTGCCCCGGTCCGGGAAGATCCCACATGCCGCGGAGCGGCTGGGCCCATGAGCCATGGCCACTGAGCCCGCACATCCGGAGCCTGTGCTCCGCAACGGGAGAGGCCACAACAGGGAGAGGCCTGCGTACCGCAAAAAAAAAAAAAAAAAGAAAAGAATGATGAGTTCTAGTTAATTGGGTGTGATATTTGTGATTTATAATAACAAATATATGTATATTTTGTCTTTGTTTCTGGCCCAGAGCTCCTAAAACCCTCTGAATTTCCAACACTGAGAGCAATAAAGGTGTCTTTTATTATGTTAATTAGGTGAATTGGAAAAGCACCTCAAGTTGGGGGCTGGTTACCAGAGGAACCAACCCTTTGATTAGAGGGTTGGAACTTTCAGTCCCACTCCCCTGATTTCTGGGGAAGGGAGAGGGCCTGGCGATTGAGTTTAATCACCAGTGGCCAATGGGTTAGTCAATCATGCCTATGTAATGAAGCCTCCACAAAACCCCAAAAAGACAGGGTTTGGAGAGCTTCCAGGTTGGTGAACTCGTGGAGATTTTGGGGACAGTGGCGCGCCTGGAGAGGGCATGGAAACTCTGCGCCCTTTTCCCATTCCTTGCCCTATGCATCTTCTCTGTTTGGCAGTTCCTTTTATAATGAACCGTTAATCTAGTAAGTAAAATGTTTTTCTGAGTTTTGTGAGCCTCTCTAGCAAAATAATCAAACCAAAGGAGGAAGTTTTGGGAACCTGATCTATAGCCAGTCGGTCAGAAGTACAGGTAACAACCTGGCCTTGAGGCTGGTGTCTGAAACCCCAGGCGGGGGTTGTTGGAACCCCCAGTTTGTAGTCAGTTGGTCAGAAATACAGGTGATCACCTGGCCTTGCTACTGGTATCTGAAGTGGCGGGGAGGGGATGGTTATGGGGGTAGTCTTGTAGGATTGAGTGCTTAACCTGGGGTAGCTGATGCTGCCTCTGGGTAGATAGTGTCAGAATTGAGGTGAATTATGGGACACCCAGCTGGTGTCTGAGAATTGCTTGTTGGTGTAGGGACCACCCCCGACATAGGAACTATGATCAGAACCTAAACATTGGGGTCTACTATATACTGATTACCAATTTTTAAAGTATTAGAATAAGTCTATCTAACGACAAAACTATACTGACCATCTCTTAGATGATTACACCATCTTATGATCTTGGAGAGCATTATTTCATTCAACAAATATTCACTGAGCATCTGTATGTACTGGGCACTGTGGTGGGCCCTGGGACACATTGGTGAGCCAGACAAACTCCCTGTCTTCCTGAGATTAATGTCATTACATACACGGCTCAGAGGACATGGTGACTGCTCCACGCAACTTGAGTTTTTGTGAATTAGTTACTGTTGTGTACTTACTTGTCATTTGCCTTTCTACCAGAAATAAAGTGAGCAATCTCAGATGTTTTCTGGTTGTCTGGATTTCAGATGAAAAGGAATTTGTTGCATTTGACACCTTCAATATGACCTATACATGGCAAACTGCTTTTTTGCAAATAGATGTTAGTCCTATCCTGTGTAAAGTGGGAAACCTATTTAGAAATGAATCACTATTACTTGAAATAAATATTAAATAACCTGAACACAAGTTTTTTCCTTTTTTTTCCTGATCTGGCTTTTACTGATTAAGCAACATAAAACTCTGAATCTTCTAAATACCTTCTATAAGGGTTTACCGTTTGCTCCTTCTGTTTATGATTATTGTTCGTAATTCAAACCTTTAGTGGGTAATATTGAGTGCGTACAAATCAGGTAGCTTCCAGTGCTCTTAGTGAGCTTTTAGCAGAGGTGAGATTTGAGCAGGTAAAGCTGGCCATTTTCATATTGATGGAACTGTCCAAATGAGCAGCTGGGCAGTGGGTTCTGGGAGGTAAAGGATGGCCAGTGGGCCCTGGGAGAACCATAACTAACATCCCTGTGTCTGGATGATGTGCAGAGAACTAGCCCATGAGTGAATTCAAATACTGGTTTGTTGAGTGATGGAAAAAAATCATTAAAGCTGACTGCTTGTCTAACCTGGTTGATCAGTTCTCCCAAAGAGGTGAAAGCGTGGGACACAAAATAAAAACACTTTTTTTTTCCCCTCAAGGTGGTGGGGTTTCCTCTACATCTAGTGCTTTATATGGAATAATCTTTTGCATCTGGAATTCTTGAGATTGGGAGGAATTTTCAGGTTGGGAGGAGTGAGGTTCGAGGCTTCCACAAGTGAAGTAGGTGCTGTTTTCAAGTTTATTTCCATTCACTTAACACTTACCTTCCTGGCCTGGGATAAAGGTAGATCAGTGGTGATTGTTAAACAAACATTAGCACGACTGCAGCATATGTTAACACTACCGCAGTTTAATGATGAATGAGTAATCAGCACTGCAGATATGGGCGAAGGGTGCCCTGTGCCAGCACACTGGCAGACAACCCCTCCTCAATTACTGCCGTGTATGGAGGGATTGCTGGTTCGGCTGACTTCTTGATTATCTGAGGTTTATAGATAATGTTGGACCGTGGATATCCAGATTTGGGAGGTTAATATGTATTTGTGAAATACAGATTGTCATCAGTTTTTTGCCCCATATTTATTTAATAGAATATGGGAGGATTGGTGAAGACTACCCTGTTCAAGCAGATGCCGTGTATTTTTTTAGACTCCTCCATTATATGCTGTCTTAAAGCATTACGGTGGCTGTATTTTCCTAGTCTCTTTTTCATGTCGGTATTGAAAAAATCAGCAGGTTTTTTTTGGGGGGTGGCTGCATCGGGTGTTAGTTGCAATACGCGGTTGGGCAGGGGAGCTTTGTTGCGGCATGCGTTATCTTTTGTTGCACCGCGGGCTCTTCCTTGTGGTGCGCAGACTTCTCTCTAGTTGTGGTGTGTGGGTTTTTTCTCTCTAGTTGTGGCGCGTGGGTTCCAGAGGGCATAGGCTCTGTAGTTTGCGGCATGAGGACTCTCTTGTTGAGACGCGCAAGCTCAGTAGTTGTGGCTCGCGGGCTTAGTTGCCCCTCGGCATGTGGGATCTTAGTTCCCTGATGACCAGCGATCGAACCTGTGTCCCCTGCATTGGAAGGCAGATTCTTTACCACTGGACCACCAGGAAGGTCCCCCCAGAGGAGTTTTCTTGATAACGATTATGCCTTTAGCACAAACCCAATTCCCCAGATAACAACTGTGTCTGTGTCAAGGGTACCAACCTTGTAAGCAGACCTTTTTAAGAATAGCAGTCACAGACTTACCTGGTGGCATAGTGATTAAGAATCCACCTGCCAGTGCGGGGGACGTGGGTTTGAGCCCTGGTCTGGGGAGATCCCACATGCTGCGGAGCTACTAATCCCGAGTGCCACAACTACTGAGCCTGTGCTCTCGAGCCCGTGTGCCACAACTACTGAACTCCGTACACAGCATTGAAGACCCAACACAGCCATAAATAAATAAATAAATTTATTTATTTATTTTTTAAAAAAGAATAGCAGTCAGTCTCAGACCTGCTCTGTTAACTTTTTCCTACATGTTGTTAGGAAATCCTGGTATTTTTCAGTGAATGGAAGTGACTTGTCCTCGGTCATTAAGCTAATCAAGCAGCAGAACTGAGTCTGAGACTCCCAGCAATCACCACCTTTTTTTCATTGCTGCACATACCATGCTTCTGGATTATGGGTCATTCCTTTTCATATTGTTGAATGCATTCACTATTTGTCACTTGCAGCAGAAGAGCAGCCTGCCGGTGGTAAATTGATGCACCCAGTGGGGGAGCCAGGAAGTATTGATGTTTCTGCCAGTTTAGCGTCAACACTTGCTGGTTTCCTCTCTGGAGCATCACAGAGTTCGTGGATTTTCATTTTTTCTGACTTTGGTACTTTCATCACCGCCCCCACTCCTCCTTGTTCCATCCAATTACCTATAGTCCCAACACTCACTTGCATCATTAATTCATTCCATTCTATACATGGCTAGGTGTTAGCTCATAGGCAGCTGATTTTAAAAGTCCTTTTGGGTAACATAATTCCAAAGAGCGGGCATACTGAAGAGTATTTAGTTAAGGATGATTATATAGGAAAAGTTGCCAAAAGGAAAACAAAATTCTTGGGCTAATGAATGAATTTTATGGAAATATTTATAAATACTGTTTAACTTCAGGATTGTTCTTTGAGTTCTATGGTCATGGAAAACCCCAGAGATATCTCTCTGGTTATTCTTAAGTTTCAGCCTTTTTTTGAAAACTGTTATCAAAAAGGAAAATTAATAATTCTTTTATGTTTTTGGACAAAGAGTAAATCAGGAAACCATACTGGAAGATGCAGTAATCCTGCAGATCAACGGGGAGCAGAAGCCAGGAGGGAACTGTCACAAATAAGTAACAGCTGGGTAGAGCAGATTATGTAAGTTACACCTGTTGTGTAAGCAGTTGGGGCTGTTCTTTAAGCTTCACAATTAATGTCGTTTGCAGTAATATGGATTAAGGGATCTATAATATAGTGCACAATTTACTTTGGCTTCTTTTCTGAAAACATCCATATGAATCAAAAGCTTCTTTTGAACACTCCTGCCCTGCTTGGTTGCTATAGAGGTATGTAAGGCACAGCCTTGCTCTCCAGTAGCTTGCAGTCTATTAGAGATAGAAGACCACACACAGGGCCAACCTCCTCACAAGGCAGTAGGTCATCACTGCTCTCTTCTTGAAGGCACACACAGTAAGTGCCGCAGGCATTCAGAGGAGGGCACCAAATCTCTGGAAGCAGTGGGTGGAGGAGGAGGGATTTGTAGAGGAGGTAGCATGTGAACGAGGTGGTAGGGAACCCAAGGAATTGAAGTTTATGGGATTCTAGGGATCGGCAACCTCATTACAGGAGGAGGCATTTACCTGAGCAATCAAGCCGAGTTATTGCTTATGGCACTTAGAGCAGGGGAACCGGTCAATTTAGAGGACTTAGGTTCCAACTCTAAATGTAGCAGAGAGACAGAAACCTTAATCTTCAATGGTTTATGTTTGCCGTGGTGAAATTTAGACTTTTAGAAAGGGAGCAATGAAAGCAGACGTAAGGTGGCTTTCGTTTCCACAGTAATTGCTATAGGAATCTCCCAGTAGACACTCGTTTCTGAAATCCATAATTCCAGTGGTGGTGGCCCTCAATCTTCTGATTTCGATACAGGAACTGGGATGGAATAAACATTTGGGGTAATATTTCATGACCCTGTTTCATGTAATATCATATGACTGTTTATTTAGTTGTCCTGCTTACATAATAAGTACACACTTTCAGAAACTTTTACTACATGGGGACAATGCGGTAGTTTATTATCTTGAGTACTGGTGGTCATTGTAAAAAGCCGGGGATCAGGCCTTTGTCCAGGAGCACATTCTTTATAGTAACACTACTGTTTCCCTGTCACTAAACAACATGCCTCTTAAAAGACATTCAGACTTGACCTTCATTGTGCCTTACCAGAACATGAATTGCGTCTTATTCCCACATAACCAATTCATCACCACAAGCTGTTGATGCCACTTTGCTTTATCATCATGACTGCCACTCTAGTGCAAGTCATCAGCATCCCTTCTCTTTCATATTTGTTCCTCCTCCAGTCTTCTGTCTTTGAATAAATGACACCATCCTCTACCCAGTAGCTCAAGCTACAAACCTAGCAGTCATCCTTAATAGCCCCTTTCCCTTTATCTCCTACATCTAATCTCAGCAAATCCAATAGGTTCTGTTTCTGAAAGAGCTCTCAAATCCATCCACTTCTCTGCTTTCCCTACCACCATCCAAGTCCAAGCTACCACTGTCACTTATCCGGACCATTGCAATAGATAATCTCATCTACTCCCGCATGCTCCAGTCCATCCTCCACACAGCATCAGAGGGATCTTTTACAGATTCATATCTGAAAGCCTTCAGTGACTTTCCACTACACTCTGGATAAAGACCTGACCAGTATCAGCTTGCACTCTTCCTCACTTTTTTTCTTTCACTTTTTAAAATTGAGATATAATTCACATGACAAAAAATTTGCCATTTTAAAGTTTACAGGTAAGTGGTTTTTAGTATATTCATTATGTTGTGCAACCATCACCACAGTCTAATTCCAGGATATTTGCATCACCCCCAAAAGAAACCCTGTACCTATTAGCTGTTAGTCCCAATCCCTCTCCTCAGCCCCGGCAACCACCAATCTGCAGATCTGTGGATTTGCCTATTCTGGGCCTTTCATGTAAATCGACTCTATATGCAATATGTGCTCTTTTGTGATTGACTTATTTTCATTTAGCATGTTTTCAGGGTTTATCCGTGTCATAGCATGTGTTAGTACTTCATTCCTTTTTATGACTCAGTAAAAGTCTATAGGTCTTTATGCCATTTATGCCAGTACTGTGCTGTTTTGATTACCATAGTTTTGTAATAAGTTGAAGTCAGAAAGTATGAGGCCTCCAACTTTGTTCTTTTTCAAGATTGTTTTGGCTATCCAGGATCTCCTGAGATTTTTTGTGGATTTTAGGATGGATTTTTCTGTTACTACAAAAAGTCTTCCTCACTTTTTACCTTACATTTGCCAAAGGACCTTTGTATATACCATTTCCCTTGTCTGGTAAACTTCTCTATTTTAGTCAGTTGCCTGAACTCTTACTCATCTCTCAGGGATCGGCTTAATTATCACTTCCCCAAGGAAGCTGTCCCGTATCCTTCCCTCAGACAATGGCAGGTTCCCAGGTTCTCATAGCACTATGAACCTTTCTTTTATATTCTTTATCACAGTTGACTTTACGTTGGCATATTATATTTTTTTGCTACTTACATAGTATCAAGCTTTCCCCTATGTAGTAAATTCCATGAAGGTAAGAACCATTTTTGCTTATTGCTTATCGCTAATGCTTCAGTGCCTGACATGTAGTATATGCTCAATAAATATTTGCTGACTGAATGAAATTTGATTCCTATCTGTATTTTTAATCTTATTTCCCATTTATAATCATAGAGTTTGGGAGCTTGACTGAGAGGTCAAATTGTTCAGTCTTTAGGCATCACTGTTGTGTTCAGTTAAAAAAAAAAGATCTCTACTCATATTTTAGAAATGAAGTCATTTCCTCTAGCATGCTGTGTTTTGAATACATACAATATAATATCTCTTTTTCATTATTTTTAAGTATTTAATGGTCTCTGATGTACTTAATGAATAACTTTATATTTATGAGCATCACTGTTGTACACACATTTACAACATTGACTTTCTTGAAGTTTGCTATTATACTTTAAAAGTACTCACTTCGGGAATTCCCTGGTGGTCCAATGGTTAGGACTTGACGCTTTCACTGCCAGGGCCCAGGTTCAATCCCTGGTCAGGGAACTAAGATCCCACAAGCCCTGCGCTGAGGCCAAAATAATAATAATAATACATACATACAATAAAAGTACTTCACTATAAATAAGAAATGACGTATTTACTGATTAAAGTGCTTGTTTCATTTTGTAAGTCTTGATAACTTTTTAGTATAGCTATTTTACAAATACTTGTTTTTTAAATTTAAAAAATGGTTATATAGAGGAGTAAGTACTTTCAATGTTACTGTTTTTGTGAGTTTATTGCAGTTTTGCTGGGTACCAGATAGTCAGAAATGATAGTGGTAAGGGTCTCATTTAAGCCCTTAATACATGAAGATGGAAATAATCTTTTTATTTTACATGGATCAAAATTCAAAATGAGTTTTCTTTTTTATCTTTTTTTTTTTTCATTTTACCTTCAGTGTAAGCATTTGTGTTCTGTTAGGCTGTGTACAAAAATAACTATTCCATTCAGTGCCTTGAATTACTGATCTATGACTCCATTGATACTCTGCAGGTTTATGGAATTGTTTTAGTTGTAAATTGTCTTTGCCTTCTTACCATTATAATAACAGCTAAAACCAGAGTAGTAAATTCCTGACACTGTTTTAAGTGCTTTATAAGCATTAATTCATTATACACATTTGCTTATTGTATTAGTCAGGGTTCTCCAAAGAAACAACCAACAGGGTCTTTGTGTGAAGTAAATACCTATATATTTATTATTTTAATATTATTTACATGTAGGGACTTCCCTGGTGGTGCAGTGGTTAAGAATCCGCCTGCCAATGCAGGGGACACAGGTTCGAGCCCTGGTCTGGGAAGATCCCACATGCCGGGAGCAACTATGCCCATGTGCCACAACTACTAATGGTTAATATTATTTATTTATTTTTAATTAATTTATTTAATTAATTTATTTTTGGCTGTATTGGGTCTTTGTTGCTGCACGCGGGCTTTCTCTAGTTGTGGCGAGCTTGGGCTACTCTTCGTAGCGGTGCACAGGCTTCTCATTGTGGTGGCTTCTCTTGTTGCGGAGCAGGGCTCTAGGCACGCAGGCTTCAGTAGTTGTGGCACATGGGCTCAGTAGTTGTGTCTCGCGGGCTCTAGAGCTCAGGCTCAGTAGTTGTGGCGCACAGGCTTAGTTGCTCCACGGCATGTGGGATCTTCCCAGACCAGGGCTTGAACCCGTGTTCTCAACCGCTGCACCACCAGGGAAGCCCAGTTAATATTATTTACATGTAAATATTTAAATAAATTTCTTCATATATATATATGTATACACATATTTACACACACACACATACATACACATATAAAGAAACTTGCAAGGAATTGGCTTACAAGGTTTGCAAGGAATTGGCTCACATGATTATGGAGGCTGAGAAGTCCCAAGACCTGGAGTCAGCAAGCTGGAGACCAGGAGACCAATGGTGAAGTTCCAGTCTGAGTGGGACGGCCAGAGAACCTGGAGAGCTGATGGTATAAGTTCCAGTCCAAAGGCTAGTGTTACGCTTGATACCCAGGAGGAGCCAGTGCTTCAGTTCAAGTCCTGAGGCCAGTTAAACCAGTGTCCCAGCTTAAAGGCCATTAGGCAGGAGGAGTTGCCTCTTACTCCAAGGAAGGTCAGCCTTTCTTCCTTCCTTCCTTTCTTTCTTTCTTTCTTCCTTCCTTTTTTGGCTGTGTTGGGTCCTTGTTGCTGCATGCAGGCTTTCTCTAGTTGCGTCGAGCAGGGGCTACTCTTTGTTGTTGTGCGCAGGCTTCTCATTGCAGTGGCTTCTCGTTGCAGAGCACGGGTTCTAGGCACATGGGCTCTATAGTGCAGGCTCAGTATTTGTGGCGCACGGGCTTAGTTGCTTCGCGGCATGTGGGATCTTTCCGGACCAGGGATCGAACCTGTGTCCCCTGCACTGGCAGGCGGATTCTTAACCACCGCGCCACCAGGGAAGTCTCGGTCTTTTTGTTTTATTTAGGACTTCAACTGGTTGAATGAGGTCCACTCACATTATTGAGGGCAATTTGCTTTACTCTGTTTACCAATTCAGATGTTAATCTCATCCAGGAATACCCTCACAGACAAACCCAGAATGTCTGACCAAATATCTGGTCAGTATGTGGCACAGTCAAGATGACACATAAAATTAACCATCACACTTATGTCCTAGAATCATGTGAAGATGAATGAACAAATATAAACTGTGTATAGACCAGGAATGGAAGATTTTACCATAAGTAACTGTAGTCTGCTAACCTTACCATCTGTAAAATGAAGGGTTTCGACTGCTACATGGTCTGTAAGGCTCATTGAAGTCCTAGAAGTGGTAAAAGATCTTAGAGACCTTTTAATTGTCCAGCCTCTTCATTTTACAGCTGAAGAAATGTACAGAAAGAGGGCAAATGGCTTGTCCAAGATTATTCAGTGAATGGGAGTTCAGAAATAGGAATTCCAGGCTCAGCTCTGTAACGTATGTCCTCAGTTTCCTCTTTGAACTGCAAGGGCTCCTGGGTCATCAATATTTAAGTTCTCTCCCAGCTTTATAATTTCGTATAAATGTTTAGGCTTCATAGTCTAGCAGTGGAATTTTTTGACTATTTTCTTTTCTTTTTTTAATTAATTTTTATTGGAGTATAGTTGATTTTTGACTTTTTTTTTTTTTTTTGGCGGCACACGGGCCTCTCACTGTTGCCTCTCCTGCCGCGGAGCACAGGCTCCGGACGCGCAGGCTCAGTCAGCGGCCATGGCTCACAGGCCCAGCCGCTCTGCGGCTTGACTATTTTCTATTGGGTTGTTTATCTCTGTTACTCTTTGGGTCTTCATCTGTCTCTTTTTTTTTTTTTGTAAGGAGGGAGGGAGGTCTCCATCTCTTGGTTGCTCATTTGACTATACTCTACCCCGAATTCCATTTCTCCTTTAACAGTAATGAGTGTGAACTAAATTGTCTGTACTTCGGATGGAAATAATGACAGACTTTAATGGGCTTTTAAAAGTGGTTGTAGTTTTCGTTTTACACTGACCTGAGTGATTGGGGGATCAAATGTAGACGCATGCCTCTGTTAGTACTGTGTTCTAGAAATGAACTTAACTCTGATTAACCTCTTAGCTAACAGCTCTAATGGAGGAGAGCGTTTTTGGTGGTACTGAAATACGATGGGCAGGCTTCCTGGGGAGCAGCAGCACTGTCTGTGCCAGTGGCCACCTGACGTTAGTTCCCAAAGACACTCTTACTCATCTCTACTCCTGAACACCGTTAGCTGCACAATGGTAGATAGAGAGGCAGCACTTGGGTTGGCTGAGTCACAGCTGCTAGGACACAGTAGGGGCAATAAGAAGAAAATTCATATGTACATATTTGAGAACCAGTTTGATGAAAAGTGTCGGTAGAATATATATCCGTGTTTTGAAATGTGAAGCAGTGTAATTAAAATATTGTGCAAATTTAGACGTACTAATCAAACATACTAATGAAGGCAGTTTAATCAAAGTGAAATCAAACCAAAAGACATACTAATGGATTTATAGAATCCATGTTTGGAATTAATATTTTACATAGTCATGAAATTCATGTTGTATCAACAAATGTCTCTTTTGTTCCTAATATATACCTAGCGTTGTGGAAGTTTTTTGAGGTATGGGACTGGAAACTTCTCTGTTATGGTGCCTCCACTAACCAGCACTGTAGCCTTAGGAAAATCACTTCGTTTTTAAATACATTGTTTTACAAATGTAATATTCAGTGCATATAGAAGGACACGTGTTAAATATATGCATAATAAAATGACCACTCACGTACCTGCACCCCAACTTCAGAATTAAACCATTACCAATATAATTCTACCTGTGTGCTCCTTTCTTATCTCATCCCCGTCTCCCCACAACCCTGTAACTATTAACCTTATTTCTGTGAATCATTCTGTTGCTTTAAAAAATAGTTTTAACACATATATATGCAAATTTAGATAATATATTAGTTTTCTTGAGCTTATAGAAATAGTATACTGGGTTTTTATTCTTATTCAATATTAAATTGCTAAGATTCTTCATAAGGTGTTTTTTTGTTTTTTTTTTTGCGGTTCGCGGGCCTCTCACTGTTGTGGCCTCTCCCGCTGTGGAGCACAGGCTCCGGACGCGCAGGCTCAGCGGCCCAGCCGCTCAGTGGCATGTGGGATCCTCCCGGACCGGGGCACGAACCCGTGTCCCCTGCATCGGCAGGCAGACTCTCAACCACTGCGCCACCAGGGAAGCCCACTTCATAAGGTTTTATGTAGCTATAGTTGATTCATTGTCACTGCTGAATAATATTTTACTTTGGGAATATACTAGAATTTACCCATTCTTCTGTCAATGGACCTATAGGTTATTTGCAGGGTTTTTTTTTTTTCTGTATGACCAGAAAATGTGTCTTTTAGTGTATATTTATATGTATAAAAATTCTTCTGTCAATGGACCTATAGGTTATTTGCAGGGTTTTTTTTTTTTCTGTATGACCAGAAAATGTGTCTTTTAGTGTATATTTATAAAAGGGGTTCCCCCCCAGTGCGTGTAGGATACACATATACATATACAAACACACACTCAGGCATATGTATAGGAAAACAAATACACATAACAACTCTTGAAATGTGCAACTTTACAAGAAGAGATTAAATTGTTTTCCAAAGTGGTTCTACCAATATGCACTCCCACTAGCAATGTATGAGTTCTCGTTGCTTCATATACTTGCCCTTGATATTGACTTACATTTTGTTGCTTCTCTGATTACTAATGAGGTTAAACATCTTTGCATACGTTTATGGGCCATTTATGTTTCCCCTCTGAAATACTTGTTCATGTCTTTTAACTGTTTTCTGTTGGTTTATCTTTCTCATACTGATTTATAATTATGAGTCCTTTTCATATTCAGGAGATTAATCCTTTGTTGGTTATATTTTTGCAAATAACTTAATTTGTGGCTTCGCATATATTTATATATGTCTTTTGATAAAGAAGTTCTTAGCTTTAATGTAGTCAAATTTTTTGGTTTCTTTATGGTTACTGCTTTATGTGTCTCTTTTTAATTTATTAATTTATTATTTGCCTGCGTTGGGTTTTTGTTGCTGTGTGTAGGCTTTCTGTAGTTGTGGCAAGCAGGGGCTACTCTTTGTTGTGGTGTGCAGGCTTCTCATTGCGGTGGCTTCTCTTACTGTGGAGCACGGGCTCTAGGCATGTGGGCTTCAGTAGTTGTAGCACGTGGGCTCAGTAGTTGTGGCTCGCAGGCTCTAGAGCGCAGGTTCAGTAGCTGTGGCGCACGGGCTCAGTTGCTCTTTGGCATGTGGGATCTTCCCAGACCAGGGCTCGAACCTGTGTCCCCTGCATTGGCAGGCAGATTCCCAACCACTAGCGCCACCAGGGAAGTCCGCTTTATGTGTCTTGATTAAGCAATCCTTCCCTATGCCAAAGTTGGAAAAGTAGTCTCATTATTTTTTCTAAAAGTTTTAAAATTTGGCAAATTATTTTTTGAGCCTCATTTTCCAGAACTTTAAAATGCAGTTGAACTGGGTGTTCTGTAACAACCTTTTATTCTTTGATGCTGTGACCTGAAGAAGACAGGATATGTGTGTATATTTTCAGAGACTGCAGTGTTCTTTTAGTAATCTCTCCTACTGTGAGGTTTTATACTCTCTCCTACTTTACTTCTCTTTCTCTCATTTCCCCAGCCTCTTCCTTCCTGTTTTCTTCAGAAAATAACCAGTTGAATCCTGCAACATCCTAGTTTCTCTGTTGAAGCAGCACTTTTTAATTGAAATTTATTGAGATAATGCAGTTGTAAGAAATAATAGAGATCCTGTGTACCCTTTACCCAGTTTATGGTAACATCTTGCAAAATTGTAGTGTAACGTCACAACCAGGGTACTGACATTGATAACATCCACTGATCTTATTCAGATTTCTCCAGGTATACTTGTACTCATTTGTGTATGTGTGTGTGTGTATTTATTTCTATGCAGTTTTGTCCCATGTGTATGTTCGTATATCCACCACCACAGGTAAGATACCGAAGGAAACAGCATTTTTTATAAACAGCATTTTTAAAAGTCTGAATTACTGAATACCTCCAGAGTGTTCTGGAGTACCCAGTTTGGCTGGTGCCCACACAGTTCTAGAGGGCCACCTCAGGTTACATAATCCAGAAGCAAATTGATGAACTGAAACCTTGACCTTAGAGATGAAAGAATCTTTGATCTTTGGGTTTGAGGTCCTGGGAGGCCAGTTGGCATGCCCCAAAACATAATCATCATTTATTTTGAATTGTATATGCCCATATGAACCTGCATTTGAGACATCCTTGTAAAAGTTGCCCTTGGTCCATCATACCAATAGGAGTCATTCAAATTCCACCAGGTTGTAAGCAACTAAAAACTCGTAGTGGAAAGGAGGAATGGTAATCCTTCTAGGAAAGCAATTAAAAGCTTGCTGAAATATGCATTGGTTTATATCCCCATAAGTAGAAGCTTACATTATTGTCAGGCTGGTAGTCAAGAACATTTGAAGACTACATTTATGGGAGAGCTACGTATGCTTTAACTCATGTCTACTTCAAAATATTTAAAAATAAACACTCAGCACCTTTTGACCTTTTATGACTGGCCAGGCACTATGCTAAGCAAAGAGGATAGTGTAGTAAATAAAAACAGAAGTGGTTCGTGTCCTTATGGAACTTATAATCTAATTTACAGTTTAAAAATAAGGCAACAGGGACTTCCCTGGTGGCACAGTGGTTAAGAATCCACCTGCCAATTCAGGGGACGTGGGTTCGATCCCTGGTCTGGGATGATCCTACATGCTGCAGAGAAACTAAGCCCGTGCGCCACAACTACTGAGCCTGCGCTCTAGAGCCCACGAGCCACAACTACTGAAGCCCACGCGCCTAGAGCCCATGAAGCCTCCGCTCGCTGCAACTAGAGAAAGCCCACGCACCGCAATGAAGACCCAAAGCAGCCCAAAAAATAAATAAATAAAATTTTAAAAAGAAAATAAGGCAACAAATACTATAATTACTCCCTTTCATAAGTTTTGAATGAAATGAATTAGAAACAGAGATAGCAGAAATAAGGTCTGTTTTTGATAGGGTAGCCAGCCAGCTCTGTCAGAGGAGATGGTATATAAGCAGATAACTGAAGGAAGGAGGGGCGACTTCTGCAGAGGGGTTTGGGAGTAGATACTGGAACCAGCTTGTTCAAAGGCGCTGAGTTGGGCAAGAGCCAGGCACGTTGGGAAACTGAAAAGGAGGCTAGTGGGGCTGAAGGGCACACTCAGTGGAGGAGGGGGAAGATGGCAATGAATGGAGTATAGGAACTTCTGGGGCGCTGTCTTAGGAGCAATTTGGATCTTGTAATCTGAACTTCTTGAAGCCATGAAGGTGGTTTGAAGATGTGGACGTGTTAATAATGAAGTTGTCTATTTAATCAATTCACAAATATTAGGTACCGTGCCCTGTGTCAGGCACTTCTACTTGCTAGGGATGCACTGGTGAGCAAAACAGACTAATGTCTCTGCCCCCATGGACCTTACATTTTAATGGGGGAGGGTATTGTTAGGGTAAAGGATAAGCTGAGAGCTCCAAAATACAATGGCCAGAAAAAGGTAGATCTTTGTCTTTCTGGCCTGTAATAGCCCGGGGCAAGGAGGCAGCTTCTATTCCATAAGATCATCTAGGGTCCCAGGCTAGCGGGGCAGTTCTGCCTTCCTCAGCATTTGGTTTTCAAGTTCCAGCCAGCTAGAGGGAAAGAGGGGTCCAGGGCAAGCTTCTTTAGGAAAATGACCAGGAAGTTTCACACATCACTATTACACATATACCTTTGGCGAAATCTTAGTCACGTGGTCCTCCCTAGTCATAAGGGAGATAGAAAAATGCAGTTTCTAGCTGGAAAGCCAGGTGCTCAGGAAGAAAGGAAGAACAGATTTGGGGGGACAACCAGTAGACAGGGAGACAGACAATAAACAAGATAAATAATTGTAATATCTTGTATGCTAGTGATGAGTGGTAAAGGGAAAAGAAAGCAGGGAAGGAAGATAGGAAGTATCAGGTGGTAGCGGTTGCAGTTTTTCAATAGAGCAATAAAGGAAGGCCTCATTGGCAAGGTGCCATTTCAATAAAGCTCTGAATGAAGTCTGTGAGCAAGAAATACCATTCTGAGTTGTTCTGAGGTTACCATAACCCAGGGTAGGCTTTTACATGCCTGAATCTTAGACCTTATCTGAAAGTGTTCAGGTTAGTGGAAAAGGCACCATTATACTACAGTTTCATTTAGAGCAAGCAATACAAGAAAGCCTTAAACAATGAATTGGTGAATTACCATGCTAGGGCCTGGACTCTGAGGCATCTGTCTGAGAGATTTTTTCTTGGCTCTTTGATAGATGGTAAACTTAGCTCCCTAAGAAAGGAGGGACTAAGATCCCTCTGCAACACTCAGTTCAGAGAGTGTTGCACATACTTGTTTTATAGGGTTTGGGGGGTGGCAGGGTAATTTTTTTTCTAAGTGTAGGAATTATTGATGATTTGAGTCTGCTGTAGAACTCTGGTTAATTTCAGTCAGCCATGGCCAGTGCAGTTTTAAGGATGTGGTGACATAAAAAGAATGGAAGTATTTTCATGTCCACGCTTGGTCATCCAAAATCTTGCTTAGTTGCCCTTCCAGTTAGAGAAAGCAGTAGTTTCCAACACTTCATTATTTTCTTTAATTATATTCGAGTGCTGCTTTAAGTTATATGTCAATGTAAAATACATAATAAGCACCTTTTCCTACTTCTGCATCACTTTTTTTGTTTTTAATGACAACCTGTTTGGTTAATGAGACAAAAGAGAAGGATTTTCTGCCTGTTTTTACTCTAATGCCCTTCCCACCTACAACACCCCTAGATGTGGGTAGATAGATTGTCTCGGGTTTATTTCTATGTTAGTAATCATTATCTTTCATTAGAGAACTTACAGTTTAGGAAAGGAGATAAGATACACAGATACATAACGAAAATACAAGGCAGGAAGTGATAAATGCCATGAGAAAGGTAAAAATAAAATGCTCTTGTAGTTCACAGACTACAGAATGAGTAACCCTGTCAGTCTTTGCTTCCACAATCTTGAAGGGAGACAGTAAGGTTAACTTTGAGCTTAATATATAATGCTGTCAAAAGGAATTTTCTCTTCTTGGAAAAGGGAAGCATTTGATCTGTTATCCTACTGTTTTAAGTATTTTTGTGAGTCCAGTCCTTTTCTAGACACAGATAAAATACATTTTTTGCCTGTCATGCTACACCACAGAGAAAAGCTCAAGTCAGACTGGAAAAGCACTGCTAATCACTTCATAGCATTTTATAGTCTTGGAAGTTACCCTTGAATCTTTTCTCCTCTCCCTCCAGCTTACCCAGTCCCTCACCAAATTCCAAAGATTATGCCTCCTGAATATTTTTGGGATCCAGTCTTGCCAAGCTTAATCCATCTCTGCGAAGCAGCTAGACTGATTTTTTTAAAACATAGCATTAGTTTAAGTCAGTTTAATGCTAAGAATCCCTAGTGGTTCCCTTCACAGAGTAAGATTTCGACTCCTTATTGTGCACACCAGGCTCTGCCTGCCTGTGCAATAACATCTCTGACCTTTGCCCCTCGCCTTGTACACTGCAGTCACACTGGCCTTCCCTCAGGGCTCGCCCTCCTCCCGCACACTGCTCCCACTGTGTGGAATCCTCCCCCAAGGGCCCCATTTCTATTCCTTCAGTACTGAACTCAAGCATCCTTAAGGAAACCTTCCGACCCCCGCTGCAGTCAGACCACCCAATCTCAGTGGGGTCTCATAGCACCTTGTACTTCTCTTACTTCTTTCTGCAACTGTAATTAATAATGAATCTTGGAGCTAGTTATTAGCTGCCTTCCCCCTAGAACAAAATTTAAAAGGGTATGTGTGCTTTTACTTAGTGCTCTGTGGCCAGGGCCAGTGTCTGGTATAGTGCCGAGTACTGGAATAAATTCTTAAGAAGTACTTGTTGCTAAAGAAAAAGGGCAGAAAATTCCCAAATTATTTAAATTTGGTTTTAGATTTTATTGAGGTGCTTACATTTGATCATAGGTTTTTTAAAGTTGTTGGAATGTTTATAAAAGACAAGTATCAGCATCACCTGGGAGCTGTTAGAAATGCAATGCCCAGGCTTCTGATTCAGACCTACTGTATCAGAAACTGTGGGTGGGACCTGACAATCTGGTGTAACACACCCTCCAGGTGACGCTGTTGCAGAATAATGTTTGAGAACCAGGGTTCTATAAAAATACTGACTGAAGGTTGACTCTGACTAAGTAAGATATGAAGTGCAACTTAATCCTACTTTTGCAATTAGGTACATTGTTTCTAATCAACAGTGGGTGGTAATAAACTACTTTTCAGCTGCCACCCTCCCCCACCCCCTATTTTATCAATTGTCTTCAGATATCAACTGAAATGTAAACAAGGTCTGCTTGATCAATCAACCCAAACCTGGACTTTAGAAATTCCACAGTATTTTTCAACCTTTACCCCTCTGAATCTAACTTTTATGTAGTGCCATCCGATTCCAGGAAATGCTTGTAAAACTGATAATACCCATGATTCTAGTGTTGGAGTGCTTTGCTTTTAATTTTTTTTTTTGGCCGCACTGCGTGGCATGTGGGATTTTAGTTCCCCGACCAGGGATCAAACCCATGCCCCCTGCAGTGGAAGCGAGGAGTCTTAACCACTGGACCGCCAGGGAAGTCCCATTAATTTTTTAATGTTTATTATACAGGGTCGAAATGATTTTTGCTAAAGCTCAGGTTGTCATAGTTTCTAGATTTATATCTAATGCATTTTGAAGCATTAGCAGGGTTTAGATGTGCATATTCTTGGCTGTGTTTAGATTTCAGGGCTGTGCTACATCATCAAACTTTTGCTGATGGATTGACTGCATTGTTAAAGGTCACTCATCCCCGATTTTGCCGTTGACTTTAAATTTGCTCCATGTTTGACTCAAGGACAGTGTTGACAAACCATTCCCACCTGGTGACTATTAAGTGATCCATAGGAAGTTAATTGCAGGTTTCTTTCTCATGTAACAGATGCCCAAGGCTCATTGATTCTCTTTGTAATATTTGGTTAGAAGCACAGGATTTGAATGGAGAAGGGAGGTAACCAACAAAAGATTTTTTTCAATGTTTTTAAAAACTTTAAATTTTAGAATAGTTTTAGATTTACAGAAAAGTTGCATACATGGTACAGAGTTTTCACATCCCACGTGCAGTTTCCTATATTATTAACATCTTATGCAGTAATGTACATTTGTCACAATTGATGAACCAATATTGATACATTGTTATTAACTAAAATCCATACTTAATTATTCAGATTTCCTCAGTTTTCCATTAATGTCATTTTCCTGTTATAGGATCCTAGGCAGGATACCACATCATATTTAGTTATATCTCATTAGATTCCTCTTGGCTGTGACAGTTTCTCAGACTTTCTTTGGTTTAGATGACATTGACAGTTTTGAGGAATACTAGTCGCATATTTTGTAGAATGTCCCTCAGTTGGGATTTGTCCATTTTTCTTATGATTAGACTGGCGCTTATTGAGTTTTGAGAGGAAGACTGGCGAGGTGAAATGCCATTTTCATTACACCATATCAAGAGTACATTTAAAAAATTTTTTTTTATTGAATTATAGTCGATTTACAATGTTGTGTTTCAGGTGTAAAGAGTACAAATTATTAACATGACATCGTGGTTGGCATTGACCTTGATCACCTGCCTAAAGTAGTGTTTACCTGATTCCTCCACTTTAAAGCTGCTGTTTTTCCTCTTTTCCATACTGTACTCTTTGGAAACAAGTTACTAAGTGTAGCCCAAGAGTTGTGGGGGTTTTGTTTTTTTGTTTTTTTTGCTACCATGCGGCATGTGGGATCTTAGTTCCCTGACCAAGGATCGAACCCATGCCCCCTGCATTGGGAGTGCAGAGTCTTAACCACTGGACCGCCAGGGAGATCCCAAGAGTTTGTTTTTTAAATATGAGATTCCAGATAACATCTTTCTCGCTGAGTGGGGCCTTCTCCATTATTTTTTGGTGTCTCCTTTTTTAATTTTTACTTTAATCAGGAGACAGGCATATGCAGTTGACATGTTTCAAATGCTTATTTATTTATTTTTAAGAAAAAAACGTTGCCAAGCTTTATTTAGGTTGCAGTGGTTATAGACAACACATCTAACCCTATATCCCACCCCACCGTACTCGGCCCCCTGCACAGGCTCAGCTCCCTTTTCCCTCCAGTCTCACTTCTTGTCCTCCTCCCTCTTGTCCTTCTTGCCCTCCTCCCTCTTGTCCTTCTTGCCATCCTTGGTGGCCTGGGAGGCCAGGGAGCCCATGGCATTTCAAGTGGCCTCATTGTTGGGATCCACACCTGGGAGGTTCTCCAGGACACTCTGAAGGAACTTGGGGTCCTGCATCGCGTCATAATCATCCTCCTCCTTGGCGGGCTCAGGTGTGTCCATGGCTGAACTGGCATCAATGTCAGCTGATTCTGCCTGGCCAAATTCTGCGCCCTGGAGGCACATCTGCATGGCGTAAGCATTCTGTTCTGCCTCAGTCATACTGCTTAGGTCAGGGAGCCCTGTGCGGCCACACTCCTGCTGGCTGATGGTCATCTTCAGCAGGGCATCGTCCGAGTCTTCAGTCCCAGTCGTAGCGCTTCCCACCTCAGCGGCAGAGGCAGCAGCTGCCCACCGCGCCTCCTCCTCCTGCGGCTGCCGCTGCTCTTCCATAGAAACACGCAGGGCCAGGGCCAGCTCACGATCAGCACTGGGATCCACTCCAAATTCAGCCACTGGCACCAAGACCCAGCATGGCACTGCCTTCCCCAGCCAGAATCGGAGAACTGATGAGGGCATCGGCCAAGCTGGGCCCAGGACGCACTGTCACCGGATGAGAACCGCTTCCATCTTTGCCATTCAGTGTGTTTACAAAGGCGGTCAGCTTTTCTGTGCTCACCTCCTCTTCTCCCAAATTGGTAATGTCAGCATTTACTTTCTCCTTCTTGAGGCGTTTAGCCAGTTTCACCAGATTCTTCTCATTGTCCTCCATGGGGCTTCCCACAAAGGCAATGATTCGTATCTTGTGATTCTTGACCTGTTGGTGCTTCAGGGCCAGATGGGCCACGCAGATGCCAGTGCAGAAGGTGATCTTGCCCTTCGGTTGGACAGTGTGGAGCTTAGACAGGATGTGGCCGGTGTCAGGGGTGAGTGTGGTCCGCACTTCACAGTCATTGGCCAGTGTGATGAGGCCCACATTGTTCTCAGGGTTGCTGAGGATCTTGGAGTGACAGACTATGTTGACAGCGTCTTGTTGGGCGTGTAGCCGGGTGGGTAAGAAGTCCCCATTCCGCATATACTCACTGTTGTCCACGCAAACCATAGTGCTTTCCAACACCATCTTGCCGCCTTCCACCCTCTCCGACCTCAAATGCTTATTTAAATTATGAAGTATAGGGGCTTTCCTGGTGGCACAGTGGTTGGGAGTCCGCCTGCCGATGCAGGGGACACGGGTTCGTGCCCTGGTCCGGGAAGATCCCACGTGCTGTGGAGCGGCTGGGCCTGTGAGCCATGGCTGCTGAGCCTGCGCGTCCGGAGCCTGTGCTCCGCAACGGGAGAGGCCACAACAATGAGAGGCCCGCGTACTGCAAAAAAAAAAAAAAAAATTGTGAAGTATATTTCAGCTGATGAAGGGATTTGAAATTAAAGCGAATATTTGTGCTGGGGAACTGAGGGGAACCTAACGTGGTTTTGCAAATGCTCCTGTGTCTAGCTGTTGCCCACATATACTCTCATTCCTTAGCCTCCAAGCCTCTGTTTGCCTGTAGCTGCTCCTAGAATTTAATTGCCTGCTAGCTAAAACCTCTATGAAAACATTTGGGTAGATAGAGTGGCCCAGGATTTTCTTTTGCTTGGCAAGAACTCACTTGCTAAAATGGTTTTTAATATGTTGGTGCCTCTCTACTGTGCTTCTTTTGCCAGAATAGATGCAGCCCAAAAGATTTGCTTGTCTTCCTAACTCCTTTTTTAATAGCTCATAGCAGTGACTGAGCTATTGATCTGAAGGGATAATAACAACCCTGTATGTGCTTTTTGCAAGTTCGGATATTTTAAGAACTGAGAGCTTTGAAAAAGAACATCGCTTTACTTCACAAACTCAAGGCTTCTTCAAACCAAATAATATACAGCATATGTCATAAAGAAGGTTCATTCCTAGAAATCACCAGATTTAAAGGGAGCAAAGGATGAGGGAGAAGGAATTAAAACAAGTGACAGTACTTGCTCAGAGACTGATGACCAGGGTCAGCTCCACGGGAACACTGTCTCCAGCAGCCCCACTTCCTCTTCCTCACCGCATCCCTAATTCATGTTCTTGGCTCCTAAAATACACTTAAAGCACTTCTCAGAAAGATTGAAAGGCACACAGAAAGTAAACAAACTTTTTGGTGAAGTTAACCTTTAGTATATTATTAGTAGTTTTGGATTCTAGGTTGACTCCTCAGTAGGGAAAATAGCAAGCAACATGCCTCATTATAATTGGATATATAAATAAGATAATACATCTATCATAAGGTAAATAGAAAAATTGGGGGATTTTTTAGCTGCGCACATTTATTTATTTATTTATTCTTGGCTATGTTAGGTCTTTGTTGCTGCGCACGGGCTTTCTCTAGTTGCAGCGAGCTGGGGCTGCTCTTCGTTGAGGTGCGTGGGCTTCTCATTGCTGTGGCTTCTCTTGTTGTGGAGCACGGGCTCTAGGCGCACGGGCTCAGTAGTTGTGGCACGCGGGCTCAGCAGTTGTGGCTCGCGGGCTCTAGAGCACATGCTTAGTAGTTGTGGCGCACAGGCTTAGTTGCTCCACAGCATGTGGAATCTTCCCGGACCAGGGCTCAGACCCGTGTCCCCTGCATTGACAGGCAGATCCTTAACCACTGTACCACCAGGGAATTCCCTTAGCTGTGTACATTTATTAATCCAAGTTCTGGCTAATAAGGTCTAAGAGGACTCCCTCAATTTGAGAGATGTGCCCCACCCCCCAAAAAACAGTCAAAGAATATTTAGGTTTATACTCTTAATTTGTTAATATTACTGTCTAATATCTCATATATTTGTATCTGTTCAGCACCTGGAAGAATTCAGTACTTATTTTTAGAATTTGTCTTAAACTTTTTTAGTAAACTTTTCATTTTAGGATAATTTCAGATTTATAGGAACTTTGCAGAGATGGTACAAGGAGTTC
The DNA here is from genome assembly GCF_949987515.2 of Delphinus delphis. Lineage (NCBI taxonomy): Eukaryota > Metazoa > Chordata > Mammalia > Artiodactyla > Delphinidae > Delphinus > Delphinus delphis. The sequence continues at coordinate 9,973,931 of NC_082704.1, forward strand.
ACATATGCCCCTACACAGTTTCCCTTATTATTAGCTTATATTAGTAATGGTACATTTGTCACAATTAATGAACCAATATTGTTATGTTATTCCTAACTGAAGTCCATACTTCATTCACATTTCTTCAGTTTGTCCCTAATGTCCTTTTTTCTGTTCCAGGATCCCATCGAGAATACCATACCATAATTAGTCATCCTGTCTCCTTAGGCTCCTCTTGGATGTGACAGTTTCTCAAACTTTCCTTGGTTTTGATGACGTTGACAGTTTTGAGGAGTACCGGTTAGGGATTTTGTAGCAGATCCCTCAGTTAGGATTTGTTTGATGTTTTTCTCAAGGTAAGATGTGGATTATGGCTTTTTAGGAGGAAGACTGGAGAAGTGAAGGGCTGTCCTCATCACATCTTATCCACCATGCATAGTATCAACGTGACTTTCTACTGATGATGTTAACTTGATCACTTGGCTGGGGTAGCATTTGTCAGCTTTCTTCACTGTGAAGTTAGTCTTTTTTAAAACAGATTTTTACTGATTTTTCTACCTCTATGATTCTGGAGAGGAATATGGTTCATTTCATTTATTTATTCAACAGATGTTACTTTGAGTTAAAGAAAACATGGTTTTAGGTAAATTTTAGGGTTTTATTCCCCCCAAGGCCCACTCTTACTAATTGGAGAAATAAACCATATTTAAGGAATAGCCAATACTTTGTAGGTAACAAAAGTTGGTCAAGGTCAAGTTGTTGGTGTACAGTGTATATTTGTTTAGCTTTTCTGAATATACTGAGTTTTTCAACAAAATTCTGTTTGACCACTGATGAATATTGTTAAATAATTTAAATCACATTCTTCAAGTGTTATGGCATCTCAATTATTCATGATTTATCAGTTATTAGACTTTCTTACCTTCTCTTTTCACTCTTTTATTCAGAAGTAATAGTGGAAATGAGACCCTTTCTATCTTCCCAGCTTTTGTATAAGTACAAAGGATTATATAGATATTAGGGATCAGGCAACCTCCTGCTTATCTACATTCTTTCAAATGCTAGTCACAGTAACAGATGAAGATCAGAAAGCACTAGGAAAGGCTTCCCTGGTGGTGCAGTGTTAATAATCTGCCTGCCAATGCAGGGGACACGGGTTCGAGCCCTGGTCCGGGAAGATCCCACATGCCACAGAGCAGCTAAGCCTGTGTGCCACAACTACTGAGCCTGCGCTCCAGAGCCCGCGAGCCACTACTACTGAGCCCACGTGCCACAACTACTGAAGCCCACGTTCCTAGAGCCCGTGCTCTGCAACAAGAGAAGCCACCGCAATGAGAAGCCCGCGCACTGCAACGAAGAGCAGCCCCCACTCGCTGCAACTAGAGAAAGCCCACGCACAGCAACAAAGACCCAGCGAGCCAAAAAAAATAAATTAAAATAAATAAATTAAAAAAAAGAAAGTACTAGGAAAAGAAGAGTTTTGCTATCAAAGAATGAGTGTGTCATGCAGCAGATGAGCCTCTAGGATGAATTTGATTAATTCTCCACAGCAGCAAAGTCGCATAATCAGATGGTGTTGCTTGAGGCTTTCTCTTGCTTTGGAGTTGGATAATCTAAATTGTGTAGCCTCTAGTGGATTTTCATTCTGTCATGTATCAAGGAACGTCTGTGCAGATGGAAAGAGGTTTTCTGTTGGGCTGTGTGTGAGCTCAGTGGAAAGGGTTAAAAATTAGGAATGAATGCATTTAACTCAATTTTTCTTCCTAATAACAGACATCTCTACCAGATTTGATGACACTGCAAACATGAAAGGAGTAGAGACATCTGGGTGTTATCATAGGCTCTGCCACTACTTGTGTAGTTTTGGGGGTAGGTTTTTTTTTTCTTAATAAATTTATTTATTTATTTGTTTTTATTTTTGGCTGCGTTGGGTCTCCGTTGCTGCACGCGGGCTTTCTCTAGCTGCGGTGAACATGGGCTACTCTTCGTTGCGGTGCGGGGGCTTCTCATTGTGGTGGCTTCTCTTGTTTTGGAGCATGGGCTCTAGGCACACAGGCTTCAGTAGTTGTGGCACACGGGCTCAGTAGTTGTGGTTCGCGGGCTCTTGAGTGCAGGCTCAGTAGTTGTGGTGCACGGGCTTAGTTGCTCCACGGCATGTGGGATCTAACCGGGCCAGGGCTCGAACCCATGTCCCTTGCATTGGCAGGCAGATTCTTAACCACTGCGCCATCAGGGAAGCCCGGGGGTAGTTTTATTATGTGACTTCCCTCGGTGGTCCTCAGATTTTCATCCATATAGTTAAGAGTGGATAGGTCAGAGCACTGCTTATACCCCTCAAGACTATGTAAGTTTGTGGTTCAGAATGGGAAATAAGAGTAGCAATATGGGCTGTCCACCCAATTTCATGGTATGATATGATACAGTACATTAGGAAAAAGATTTCTGGGTAATAGCTATGAGGCATAGAGCTTTTTAAGATATGTATTCTGGATTAGGGAAGTGATGGTAGGTAGAGAAAGTGGAGGTGGGTGAACAGAGATCTTTATACACTGAATTCCATAGTCCTCTTCCTTGGTCCTTCCCATGTGACAGGTTCACTCTTTCTCTTTCATTGCCGATCTTCTCTGCTCAGGGCCTTGCCTCATGCTGTCTGATGTTGGGAGGGCTGTGAGGGCCTGCTGACTTCCATGTCTTCACTGCTCTCCAGTGGACAGAGCTGGGGCGGGTCAGCCCTGAACGAGGCTTTGGGCCCCAGCCTGTCCTGAGCTGGAGATAATTTGGGAACCTCTGACTGCCAGCTCAGCAGATCGGCATGTCTGCTAGTCTCATTCTGACTTTGTGTGCTTACATTTTTTAAGGCTGCTCTTGCTTAGTTCCTTGTAATTAAGACTGGCCTTGTACTTCCATGCCAGAACCCGGGCCCGTCTGTGAAGTCCTTGTCTGGGTATAGTGGTTGGTGCCACAGTTGCTCCAAGGGTAGAAATATGCTTTCTTTTAGCCAGGCCTCTCCGGAACTTGAACTCTGCCTGGACCCATGCCTGTGTTTGGGACTCTGCTACCCATTGTTGATTTTGTTGATGCTCACTGACCAATTGCTTTTTACCAGATTTACCTGTTATAGTATTCTGTCTGCTTTCTCCTTGCTGAGTATCCTGATGTTTGCTCATTGACCACCTATCTGGACCTCTGCCTGTTGCTGCCCACTCTCCTTTGCCAATTATGCTCTCTTGCCTACCTGGATTTCCTCCTAGAGCTCGCTTCTGAGTCCATCTCCAATTCCTTCCCTCCAATATGGAGGTGTCTCTATAGATGACAGGGCCTGATCTACCGTACTGCCTGCCTTCAGAAGCTTAATTGTGACAGTCAGTGTTTTCCATTCTGTTTATAAAAATCTGTCACCTTTTAGCTGCCTTAGTTTGTTATTCCCTGATATTATAAACTCACTCCTTGACTTTTTTATTTGATCATTTTTTGGTCTTTCCTTAGAACAAATCTCATGTATCCCCTTTTCAGCCACTTGTTACTTTCACAGGGAGTGGCCTCAAATCATAAATCTTCACATTGGAAGAGACTTTCAGAGACATCTAGTTCAACTTTCCATGTGATGGGTAACTTACCAACTCCTAAAATAACCCATCAATAACATTTCGACAGCTCTCAACTGGTTTCCTGGGCCCCAAACTATCAATTCATTCATATATTTATTCACTTATTCATTCAGTCAACAGTTACTCAACGTCTACTTTTAGCCAGGCATTCATATGTGTGTGTGTGTGTGTGTGTGTGTCTGTGTGTGTGTGTTTGTCACCATTCCTGTCCTTAGAGAGCTGCTACTCCAGGGGGGATAGAGAAATAAACAATCATGATTGCTAGCTAGAGGCATGCAGTGGGTAGGGGAATGGGTCATTTCTTCTGCATGACTGAAGGTTGGTTCATGGAGGGGCTCTTTCTGCCGCTTCAATTAACACCAACTTTCTGGTCCACCACCAGCTTTTCAGCTACTCAATAAAGAGAGAGGAGAGTCTCCTTTCTGCCTCTGTCTATTGTTGACTTGCCCTTGGAATCATCTTTGTAAATCCAAGTCTTCGTTTGTTACTCCCCTGCTAATAGGCTCCCCATTGTCTACCCCGCAAACAGACATCTAGCTCTTTGACACAACTTATGAAGCCCTCAGCCTTCTGGTTCATGCTTGCCTCTCCAGTCCCATACACACCATTTTTCATCAGGCTCTCAGTGCCCCCAAATTTCGTGCAGTTTCCTGGCTACATCGTGCTTACTCACACTTCCCTTGCATATGTTGTTCCTGCTACCTGGAATGACTGCCGGTCTCATATCCACGGTGAACTCCCGGGGCACTGTGAAAGCCTGATGGAAAATGGTACACAGGGAGGAATAAATCACAACTCTGACCTTACTTTTCTATTAAGGTGTACTTTGACCTGTTGGCTGCTGTTGCCCCTTATACACCCCCATGCCTGCCACCCGAAGATTGTAAACTACTCTACACCAGGCAGTTATCTCTGTGTCTTCAGCCTTAACACAGAGACTGGCCCAGAATGGGCAGTCAATAGATATGTGTTGGATGAATGGATGAGTAAAGAAATGAAGACAAGTCTTCTATAGCCTATTTTTCACTTTAGGTCTCCCTTGGAGCACCGAGAATGCTACTTAAAAGACTCCTACCGTTGTTTTGACTGTAGCTCCCTGCCAACCTAGGACCACGCTCACTGGCTTATCCATGGCTAGACACCTGCCTGCAACTATCACTGAACAGCCTGCCTGCCATACAGGGAGAAAGGCCCTTTGGGGGTTCGGGGAAGGTTGGACAACTCTTCACCTTCTCCCACCTGGCAGCCTCTGCTGCCAAGATAAGCTTCTCGCATGTCTCTTCAAAACTCTAATCAAGAGAAAGAAATTGCACAGAATGAAAATGCTTCTTTCCTGCTCTGGTAAATCAGAACAGTTGTAAAGTGAGGAGAATTAGTACTTGAACAAGTTCCTGTCTTATTAAGCAATACTTTGAATGAGTCATCTACAAACTCAAGCAGTTGGTGAGAACAGTTAGTGGCCATTTATCATTTTAAGTTGATCTGTTTCAAATAAATAGCAAATGGGATATTTTGGTCCTAAATTATACACTTATCCCCTTCTTACAAGAGCCCTTTTTTTTTTTACATAGTTATATCAGTGAGCAGTGAAAGACACACAACACTGTCATGAACTTTGTCCTCCTTGTCTTCCTGTTCTTTAATCATGGATCTTGAACTTTCAGTCAAAACTCAGCAGTTTTAGTTCTATTAGATGTAGATCTCTACCTAAAATAGTTGGCCATTTCTGAGATAGTATGCTTTTCTTTAGGTTTATTGAGATACACTTTACATAAAATTCACACTTTTTATGTATGTACAAGTCTATGAATTTTGACAAACTTAATATAGCTTGTGGCCACCACTGAAGTCAAGATAATAGAATTTTCTGCCACCCAGAGTATTCCCTCGTGCTCCTTTGTAGTCAGTGTCCTCCCTATGTTGCCAACCCCTGGCAACCACTGCTCTGATTTCTGTCTCTATAGTTTTCTCATTTCCAGAACCTCGTATAAGTGAAATCAAAATATGTAGCCTTTGGGACTGCCCTGGTAGGGTGCTGTTCTTCATCTTTATTTGATCTTTAGGCTATCAAAAGAGAGTGAGGGGAAAGGCAACAAATATAGTGAGTGTCTACGTACCAGGCAATGTGTATGTTTATTTAATTTAATCTTAATTGAAAATTGAGATCCAACAAGTCATTTGTACCACTGAAGTCTTTGGAGCTAGTAAATGGCACGGTCAGAACTTAACTGCAGGTTTGTTTGGTAAAAACCCGTGATCAGCCCATTACTTTTTTTTTTTTAACATCTTTATTGGGGTATAATTGCTTTACAATGGTGTGTTAGTTTCTGCTTTATAACAAAGTGAATCAGTCATACATAAACATATGTTCCCATATGTCTTCCCTCTTGCGTCTCCCTCCCTCCCACCCTCCCTATCCCACCCCTCCAGGCTGTCACAAAGCACCGAGACAATATCCCTGTGCCATGCGGCTGCTTCCCACTAGCTATCTACCTTACTACGTTTGTTAGTGTGTATATGTCCATGACTCTCTCTCGCCCTGTCACAGCTCACCCTTCCCCCTCCCCATAACCTCAAGTCCGTTCTCCAGTAGGTCTGTGTCTTTATTCCTGCCTTACCCCTAGGTTCTTCATGATATTTTTTTTTCTTAAATTCCATATATATGTGTTAGCATACGGTATTTGTCTCTCTCTTTCTGACTTACTTCACTCTGTATGACAGACTCTAGGTCTATCCACCTCATTACAAATAGCTCAATTTCGTTTCTTTTTATGGCTGAGTAATATTCCATTGTATATATGTGCCACATCTTCTTTATCCATTCATCCGATGACGGGCACTTAGGTTGTTTCCATCTCCGGGCTATTGTAAATAGAGCTGCAATGAATATTTTGGTACATGACTCTTTTTGAATTTTGGTTTTCTCAGGGTATATGCCCAGTAGTGGGATTGCTGGGTCATATGGTAGTTCTATTTGTAGTTTTTTAAGGAACCTCCATACTGTTCTCCATAGTGGCTGAACCAATTCACATTCCCACCAGCAGTGCAAGAGTGTTCCCTTTTCTCCACACCCTCTCCAGCATTTATTGTTTCTAGATTTTTTGATGATGGCCATTCTGACTGGTGTGAGATGATATCTCATTGTAGTTTTGATTTGCATTTCTCTAATGATGAATGATGTTGAGCATTCTTTCATGTGTTTGTTGGCAGTCTGTATATCTTCTTTGGAGAAATGTCTATTTAGGTCTTCTGCCCATTTTTGGATTGGGTTGTTTGTTTTTTTGTTATTGAGCTGCATGAGCTGCTTGTAAATTTTGGAGATTAATCCTTTGTCAGTTGCTTCATTTGCAAATATTTTCTCCCATTCTGAGGGTTGTCTTTTGGTCTTGTTTATGGTTTCCTTTGCTGTGCAAAAGCTTTGAAGTTTCATTAGGTCCCATTTGTTTCTTTTTGTTTTTATTTCCATTACTCTAGAAGGTGGGTCAGAAAGGATCTTGCTGTGATTTATGTCATGGAGTGTTCTGCCTATGTTTTCCTCTAAGAGTTTGATAGTTTCTGGCCTTACATTTAGGTCTTTAATCCATTTTGAGCTTATTTTTGTGTATGGTGTTAGGGAGTGATCTAATCTCATACTTTTAAAAGTACCTGTCCAGTTTTCCCAGCACCACTTATTGATCTCCACTGTACATTCCTGCCACCTTTATCAAAGATAAGGTGTCCATATGTGCGTGGGTTTATCTCTGGGCTTTCTATCCTGTTCCATTGATCTATCTTTCTGTTTTTGTGCCAGTACCATACCGTCTTGATAGCTGTAGCTTTGTAGTATAGTCTGAAGTCAGGGAGCCTGATTCCTCCAGTTCCTTTTTTCGTTCTCAAGATTGCTTTGGCTATTCGGGGTCTTTTGTGTTTCCATACAAATTGCAAAATTTTTTGTTCTAGTTCTGTGAAAAATGCCAGTGGTAGTTTGATAGGGATTGCATTGAATCTATAGATTGCTTTGGGTAGTAGAGTCATTTTCACAATGTTGATTCTTCCAATCCAAGAACATGGTATATCTCTCCGTCTGTTTGTATCATCTTTAATTTCTTTCATCAGTGTCTTATAATTTTCTGCATACAGGTCTTTTGTCTCCTTAGGTAGGTTTATTCCTAGATATTTCATTCTTTTTGTTGCAATGGTAAGTGGGAGTGTTTTCTTGATTTCACTTTCAGATTTTTCATCATTAGTATATAGGAATGCCAGAGATTTCTGTGCATTAATTTTGTATCCTGCCACTTTACCAAATTCATTGATTAGCTCTAACTACAGGCCAATATCACTGATGAACATAGATGCAAAAATCCTCAACAAAATACTAGCAAACAGAATCCAACAGCACATTAAAAGGATCATACACCATGATCAAGTGGCGTTTATTCTAGGAATGCAAGGATTCTTCAATATACGCAAATCTATCAGTGTGATAAACCATATTAACAAATTGAAGGAGAAAAACCATATGATCATCTCAATAGATGCAGAGAAAGCTTTTGACAAAATTCAACACCCATTTATGATAAAAACCCTGCAGAAAGTAGGCATAGAGGGAACTTTCCTCAACATAATAAAGGCCATATATGACAAGCCCACAGCAAACATCATCCTCAATGGTGAAAAACTGAAAGCATTTCCACTAAGATCAGGAACAAGACAAGGTTGCCCACTCTCACCACTCTTATTCAACATAGTTTTGGAAGTTTTAGCCACAGCAATCAGAGAAGAAAAGGAAATAAAAGGAATCCAAATCGGAAAAGAAGAAGTAAAGCTGTCACTGTTTGCAGATGACATGATCCTATACATAGAGAATCCTAAAGATGCTACCAGCCCATTACATTTTAATGCCCCTCTCTGGAAATGAGTGTCTGAATGTGGCAGGGGAGGGGCGGGGCAGGGAACCGGGTTGGGTATGGGGGGTGGGGGGCAGGACTGCAGGGAGGGTGGAGGAAAGATTGACTGAGATTAGGAAAGGGAGAAACGTTCTACCACCTTTCATTGCCATCTAAAAACCTGAGCTTTTTAGATATCTTGGTTTTCATCTTATCTCTGCCATTTACTTGATTTATAGCACATTTGTCTCTCTGAGACTCATTTTTTAATTTTGTTTTTAATTTGAAATGTAGACAGACTGTTAACTTTGGTTGTTGTGAGGAATAAAGATAATACATGTAAAGTGCCGTGCACATAGAATGTGTTCAATATAATGGTGTCCATTACTGTCATCATTATTAATTTCCTACCATTAAACATACTTTATAACTGGAAATAATTAATTTGGGTTTGGAAAATGATTTCTTTAGTTGTTTGTTTAATTCTTTTGCCAAAATAGCCTAGAGCAAGTTCCTTTTTATAAGAATGGACTTAGTTTCCTCTATTTTTTACCCACCTCCTAAGTCAAAACAATACCAGTTTACTAAATCAGTTTGAAATTTGATTTAAAACCTCCTGCTGAATGCTTTGGGCTCTGGAAATGATAGTGTGCATGTGTGTCTGTGTGTGTGATCTGGAAGTGGTTGTCTCAGCCCAGAGGACTGGAGATGCCACTTTCATTTTACAGGAGCAACCAACCATTGATAGCCAGCTTCAGTCCCTTTGCTCATGCAGATCTGATAGTTTCTGAGTCACTGAAACTCTCTTCTCTGATACAAACCACTTCAGGCTGTTTGGAGGTAATGATTCCTTTTTTTGGTAAGGTTATTTTGGTTATCACAAGTAGGGCCCAACAACTTCGGTGTTTCATCAGTCAAGTCAGGAGGTAGCAATGAGGAAAAAGGCTGACTCTGAGAACGGACATCAGGCCACCATCAGGTGACCTTTCTACTGTCCAGGACCTAAGGAGGGTTTCTGGCTCCAGCTGAAGCAATGCATAGCCTTTTGGGAATTGATTTTCATTATTATTTGATTTCCTAGCAGTACACTTCCAACTAAAAATGCCGTTTGACAGATGAAAGGAAAGGAAAATCAATTGTATTTTGAGAATGTTTGGATAATATCACACCATCCCTTGGTGTTGCTGCAAATCAGAATTGGTGGTCACTAGTCTTTTTTTTTTAACAACTTTATTGAGGTGGGATTGTTATACAGAATACTGCCCATATTTAATGCATACAATTTGATGGATTTAAACATATCCATACACCCTTGAAACCATCACCACAATCAGGATAATATACATATCCATCACCTCCAAGAAAGTCTCCTGCCCTTATGTTTATTTGTGTGTGTGTGTGTGCTAAGAACTCTTGAGATCTACCCTCTTAAGAAATTTTTAAGTGAACAAATACAGTATTTTACATACTACTGTTTTCAAAGCCCCTTGATAACATCTAGTATAATTGACACCTTAAGTAGGGTAGGTCTTATTTCTACTTTATGATGAAAAAATAGACCTATGGGATGTGTTTTCCCAAAGATCACCTTTGGATATTGTGCCAGTATCCAGAACCCAATTTTGGTTTTTGTCCAGTGTTCTTTGCATAAGACCTCTGGGTCTTAAGCCTGATCTGGCTCATTGACCTGGTAAACCTTCAAAAACCAAATGTTTAATGACCACCTTTGTCCCCACAGTTAGGATCAACAAATGTGCTTGATGTCAGCTTCAAAGAGAGTTCATGAAACAAGTAGTTGGTGGAAGATAGTTTTGAGAGGAACTTCTACCCTTCACACGTGTAACTTTCCCTTTCTAGATTGCCTAGACGGAGACTTCCAGTGTCCAAGCAGGAATGTTCAAAGGTTGGTCATTAAACTTTTGGTGTGGTCTTAATTAAAATGTTGGGCAGTGAGGTGAGGCCTAGCCTGGTAGATTTGGTGTGGCCTCTTGAGTAGTTACTTTGTGTTAAACACTTTCCTAATCATTACAGGGGCATAGAGATGAAAGCAAAACAAACAAAAAATAGGATTCTACTCTTTAGGACCTCACAAGCCAGCAGACAAGATGGAAGCATACACAGAGGTGCTTCCATTTCTGCTTACTCCAGTCCATCCTTCATTCTGCCAGCAGAGCAGTCTTTTGAAAACACATGCCCTTTCCCTGCTTAAAACTTTCTGGTGGTTCCCTGTTTCTCAGAGGACCAAGTCGAAGCTTCTTATCAGGACATAAAAGACCTTCTCTGATTTTGCCCAGCTTCTCCCTCTGTACCCACCCCTCTGGCCAGCATCCCAAATCTCAATACCCTGGTGACCTGGATTGGGCTATGTATGAGGCGGGCGCTCCTTTGTGCCCAGGCCCAGTTCTGTCCTATGCATTCTCTCTCATGTCTAGTTTCTCCAGAGGTGCCACTTGAAGGGATGCATGTTTCTTCATTTGTAGTAGGGGGATGATGGGACTTCCCTGGTGGTCCAGTGGTTAAGACTCTGTGCTTCCAATGCAGGGGGCGCAGATTCGATCCCTGGTCAGGGAACTAATATCCCACATGCTGCAGTCAAAAATAAAAAGGACAGTGTAATAGGGGGATGAATATTGGCACCTACATCATGGGCTTACTGTGAGGATTCAACCAAGTAACGCATGGTGAGGGCTTAGGCTGTGCCTGGCATAGAATATTTGTTCAATAAGTGGTAGCTAGGTTTTATTATTATGCAGTAGAAGAAGCAAGGGTGTGAGGGTAAAATCAATATTTCTAGGTGCTCAGAGCACGTCATGATTTTTCATGCCTCTGGGTGTTAACTCATGGTGGGCCCTCTGTCTAGAATGCTGTGTTAGTCTGGGTCCTCTGAGAAGGAGAAATTTAGGATTAAACGGCAAGGATTTTATAACCAACCACCTATGTGAGAGAGAAGGGGGTGGGGGAGGGGGAGATGGGAAGGGTGGGAGTGCCCATGATGCAAGTCCATGATGCACGCCTGACCCCTAGTGAAGAGGAGAGAGAGTAGCTTAGGTGGAAGCTCTCTAGACTGCTATGCAGCTGAAGAAAGTTTCAGAAAAGCCTTTGGGGAGTCCAAAAGTCAGTGATCAGTACAGTCCTCTCCCTGATGTACCGTCATTGGTCAGGTGCAACCCATTGGAAACGAGCCTTCAGCACAAACACTAGGATGAATTTCTGAGGCAGCAGCTCAATTGTGCTCCCTGTCCTTGGAGACCTTTCCTCTTCCATTGAACTCCTCCTGCTTGTACTTAAAGGGCCAGCTTTAAATGTTTCCTCTTCTGGGAAACTTTTCCTTGAAGGAAATTCTCAGCATGTCAGATGATGGTCCCACTGCCTACAATGATCATCCCCAAATCTCTGCTTAGTTAATTTCTTTCTTTTTTGTTTTTTTTTGCGGTACGTGGGCCTCTTACTGTTGTGGCCTCTCCCGTTGCGGAGCACAGGCTCTGGACGCGCAGGCCCAGCGGCCATGGCTCACGGGCCCAGCCGCTCTGCGGCATGTGGCATCTTCCCGGACCAGGGCACGAACCCGTGTCCCCTGCATCGGCAGGCGGACTCTCAGCCACTGCACCACCAGGGAAGCCCTACCTAGTCAATTTCTAATGCACTTACTTGAACCCCTAGCATCTGAAAAACTACTGGGTGCTCAGGAAATACCTGTTGAATGAATGAATGAGTTAGTAGGACTTGGACAAGCAGATCTAAGGGAGAAGATAGTTGAGGCAGAGTGAACTGCTTGAGCAAAGTCAAGTAAGTATGTCTTGCCCCAAAACTGTCATTTTAGGGAAAGTATATTATGATGCAAAACAGCGGGTATATTATGATGCAGAACAGTGGGGGCAGAAGTTTTTTCCTGGCAGTTGAAAATGATTCATATTTGAGAACTTTGTTAAAAACAATGTTTTGAGTATTTCCTGAGAGACTTCTTTCCTGAGAGGAAACAGAGTTGATGGAAATGGAATTTTACTGCTGCCAGGAAAAGTATGATAAAGATCAAATCTCTTACAACTACTACCAGAATAGAAATTTCCATAGAGCAAAGAGATTTAAAGGCCCACCTAATGGCTCATATGTATTTAGTGTTCAGTGCAGCTGAACTATAATTCTGTAATGGAATTTGACCAGTTTTGACAATCCAGTCTGTAACGTATGAATTAGTGAAGACTCATCTTGACATTTGCTGACGCTGCCAGATGTTGGCCATATTTTTGATGGAAAGAAACAGGGAGCTGGCCAGGATCCCAAGTCTCAGTATCACTACCAACCGCCTACCACTGCCACATGTTGCCAGAGGAGATAGATGTGATGAGGATAAGGTCCCACAAAATCACTCATGATCAGCAACTGGAGATTTAACTCCTAATCCCTATGTAATGTTTTACCCTGGTGACCTGGGTTGGACTATGTATGAGCCAGGCCCAGGCCCAGTTCTGTCCTATGCATTCTCCCTCATGTCTTGTTTCTCCAGAGGTGCCACTTGAAGGGGCCCAAGTTTATCTGTAATAGGAGGATGAATATTTGTATCTACGTCATGGGCTTGCTGTGAGGATTCAACCAAGTACTGCATGCTGAGGGCTTAGACTGTGCCTGGCATAGAGTATTTTTTCAATAAATAGTAACTAGGTTTTATTATTAATATGAAGTAGAAAAAGCAAGAGTGTGAGGGTAAAATCTTAATATTTCTAGGTGCATATTATAAAAGTTGGTTGTTCGTGCCTTCGGTGAGTGCCTGCTCTGTGATAAAGCTGCATGGGACTCTAGGCACATGGGGTGCTGTGGCCCATTCTGTAATTAATCTCACACACACAGTTGCTGATATCTAATTCTCCTCTCAAGTGAGGACAGTTCATTTTGACTCGTACATAAGTAAAATCACCTACTCCTCCACTGCTTTCTTCTCTTTCTCATTGGCCCATCTCTCTCACCTTCAAATTTCTATTATATTTCTTCCTAGGTTACATGGAAGAACCTAGGAAGAAATGAACATGGGTGCATGATATAGTCCCCTCCTTTGATTTTTGTTGATCAGGTTGGGAAACTCTTTGACCCAACAGCCCTTGCTTTACAGATCCTTTCTTCCATTTTAGTGGAATAGTTCACTTGGGATATTATGCATTTATTTCTGTCTTTCACTACTGAGTCATTGATTTCACCAAAGAGCTTCTCCTTTGTGTATGTTTATACACATCTCTCTTTACCATATTCCTCCTTTCTGTTACATCAAGAATTACTCCCGTCTCACTTCTTTATCCTATTTGAAAGCCGAAAACAAGAATTGAATTATGACTGATAGGGAATAGAATATTATGATTGATGGATGTGTACCAAAGTAAAGGAAAGCAGTAAGTTTAAAAAGGAAAAGTAGTATTTGAAGTCCCAAAGGATCTCATACTCAGTATGTCCAAATCTGAACTTACTCTCTGTGTCTTCTTTAAGCCTCTGACAGTTAACTCTCAAGATGTTTCTCAAATGGGTTTATTTCCTCCTTACTCCCATTGTCCTTGCCCTGGGCCTCACCCTCTTCATCTTACATCTAGACAACATAACTTCTTTCCTTATCTTCTTGCTGGTTCCCTCTCTTCCCTAGTCTAACTACACAGTGTCACAAAAGGGTGTACTTTTTTTTTCTTTTTTAGCTTTTTGTATTGTAAAATGAGACAAGGATTCAAAACACCAAGCAATCAAATGAGTAGCTTAATACAGTATTACAGGGCAAACATACTTAAAATCTCCATCCAGATCAAGAGCTGGAACATTGTCAGCGATGCCGAAAGTCCCTCTAGGTGCCCTATCCCAATCATAAACCTTCCCTCCTTCCAAAATAACTATGATCCTGACTTTCATTTTTTTACTTTTTAAAAAAATGTTTATTTATTTATTTGGCTGTGTTGGGTCGTAGTTACAGCACGTTGGCTTCCTTCTAGTTGTGGCTTGTGGGCTCCAGAGCACACAGGCTCAGTAGTTGAGGCATGTGGGCTCTGTAGTTGTGGCACACGGGCTCAGTAGTTGCTGTGCGTGCTTAGTTGCCCTGTGGCATGTGGGATCTTAGTTCTCCAACCAGGGATCGAACCTGTGTCTCCTGCATTGGAAGGCGGATTCTTAACCACTGGACCACCAGGGAAGTCCCTATCCTGACTTTTAAAGTAATTATCTTCTTACATTTTTTAATCAAGAGGGTGCTTTTTAAAAATATCAGTCTTGCCATATCAAGTTAGCTCTAAATTCCCTCACAGGTTTTCTCAGGCCTACCTTTATAGCCTCCTTTCTATGACTACTTCTCTTCTCCCCAGTACCCTGGTTTCTGGCCATACTGGATTATTCACAGGCTCAGATGCCTCTAGGTGTTTGCCAGATACCTCCAGGCACTTGCTCCTGCTTTTCCCTCTTTCTGGAGTTCCATCCATTCCCATTCTCTGATGAAGTCCTAGACCCTGCTCAAATGTGTATTCTTCATTGAAGCTGTCCTAGATCTCTCTTCCCTGACAGCCTGGGTCAGAATGAATCTCTCGCATCCCTGTGCTCTGTGCCCATTAGAGCTTTCTTTCTTGGGGTTGGTGGTGGGGGGCGGGTTGCGGGATCTTAGTTCGTTGACCAGGGATCAAACCCGTGCCCTGGGCAGTGAAAGCGCTAAGTCCTAACCACTGGACCGCCAGGGAATTCCCTAGAGCATTTTATACATGCTTCCATTACTAGTATTTGTCATAGTCTCTGTTACCTAACAGATTGCTTAATGCATAGTAGGTGCCCAATAAATGTTTGTTGAAAGTATGAATCTGTGCAATCATTCTTTAAAGCTTTTTCAGGGTGTCACGTTTTCTTCAGAATTGACACAAATCATATATTTGATCATATGATCAAGGTTGATGTGGACTCTTTCAGATGCTGTTGTTCTGAACGTTACTACGGTTGAAATAAGTTGTTTCGCTGTATAAAGCTAGCACTGCTGTATTTTAATTCCTTGAGTTGTCTTAAAATGCTCAAGTTGTGTCACCCAAACAGGGACCGAAGTATGCTTTATAATAACTTAAGATTCAGATCAGTTTCTACCTATTTATTTATTTATTAAAATAAATCAATACGAGTGATTTATTTTAATTCAGGTTCTCTCTTTCAATTACATTTTATGTAACCAGGATAGATTGACTGAGAAAAATCTGATTGACAGTTATCAGGATTTTTTTTAATTGAAAAGTATTATATGTGGTTAAAACTTATTTTTAAACTATAGAAGATATAAAAAAGTTTACATCCCCGCTTCATTTGCAGCCCTATTCCCCAGAGGTAACCACTGTTAAAGTTCTTGTCTGGGTGTTCAAATTGTTTTTATGTCTGTTGACTCATATACACACTTGTGCATACACACATGCTCATATGTTTATGCTCATGAATATATATCTTTTTTATGTACACAGTTGGAATCATACAATATATAATATTCTTTAATTTGCTTTTTTACTTGATGTGTGTTAGAGATAATTTCATATTGGTACATCTTGAGCTACTCATATATTTTAACATTTGCACAATAGTCCATTGTTTGGATATTTCACGGTTAAACAGTCCCCTCCTGATGGATATTTGGATAATCCCTTTTTGTTTTGTTTACTGTTTTAAACAATGCTGTTAACAAACATCCTTCTATAGTTTTATTTACTCTTGTTTGTAGAATCACACAAGCTATTTTTAAAATAAAAATCAGAGTAATGATATTATTATTGAAAGTTTTTCTATTTTGATAGTTCATAGTTTAAAAATAAAGCCAGTGTAAAAAAAACTTTTGAAACAATAAGAATGAAAACCATCATCACACATTTGAACACACATATCTAAAAGTGTGTGTAAATATTATTTTGAACAATAATAGCTACCATTTAATGATCAACGACACTATCTTATTTAATCCTCACAGCACTATGGGGTAGGTACTGTTGTTCCCAATATATAGATGAAGTAACTGATTAGAGAAAGGTTAAATATCTGAGGTCCCACAGGTAGTAAGCATGAGAATGGGGACTCTAAAACAGTGTGTACTCAACAATAAAAAGACAAATAGCCCAATTGAAAAATGGTCGAAGGATTGTTTTTTTCCTAATTGAAGTATAGTTGATTTAAAATGTTGTGTTAGTTTCTGGTGTACAGCAAAGTGATTCAGTCAGATATATATATATTATACATACATATTCCTTTTTAAGATTCTTTTTCCATTATAGGTTATTACAAGATATTGAACATAGTTCGCTGTGCTATACAGTAAGACCTTGTTGTTTATCTATTTTACATAAAGTAGTATGTATCTGTTAATCCCAGGCTCCTAATTTATCCCCCCAACCCTTTCCCCTTTGGTAATCATAAATTTTTCTTTGTGAGTTGGTTTCTCTTTTGTGAATAAGTTCATTTGTATCATTTTTTTTAGATTACACATATAAGTAATACATGATATTTGTCTTTCTCTGTCTCATTTAGTTAGTATGATAATCTCTAGGTCCATCCATGTTGCTGCAAATGGCATTTCATTCTTTTTTATGGCTGAGTAGTATTCCATTGTGTGTATATACCACATCTTCTTTATCCGTTCACCTGTCGATGGACATTTAGGTTGCTTCCATGTCTTGGCTATTGTAAATAGTGCTGCAGTGAACATTGGAGTTGCATGTATCTTTTTGAATTATGGTTTTCTCCAGATATATGCCCAGGAGTGGGGTTGCTGGATCATATGGTAGCTCTATTTTTAGTTTTTTGAGGAACCTCCATACTGTTCTCCATAGTGGCTGTACCAATTTACATTCCCACCAACAGTGTAGGAGGGTTCCCTTTTCTCCACACCCTCTCCAGCATTTATTATTGGTAGACTTTTTGATGATGGCCGTTCTGACCAGTGTGAGGTGATACCTTGTTGTAGTTTGATTTGCACTTCTCTAATAATTAGCGATGGTGAACATCTTTGCAGCATTTGGGGCAAAAGATCTTAATAGGCATTTCTCCAAAGAAGATAATGCAACTGGCCAATAACCACATGAAAAGGTGCTCAATGTCATTAGTTGTTTGGGAAATGCAAATCAAAACTACAATGAGATACTACTTCAGGCCCATTAGTATGACCACTTAAAAAGAAAAAAGGAAAATAACTAGTGTTGGTGCGGATGTGGACAAATTGGGACCCTCATGCATTCTTTGTTGTTTGTCTGTTTTCAGCTGAAAGTTCCATTTTATTTTCCATTTTGATACTAATCCCTTTCAATTTAGCTTCCTCTCATCGATGTACAATAGAAGTGGAACCTTAAAAATAATTACCACCTATTACTAGAATGTTTTATAACTTTTTACTGCATCATTCTTATTTAAAACATAAACTTACTTCCTCTTTTTAAAAATATTTTAATTTTATTGGCGTATAGTTGATTTACAATGTTGTGTTAGTTTCAAGTGTACAGCAAAGCCTCATACATTTTTAGTGGGAATGTAAAATGGTGCAACCATTGTGGAAAACAGTTTGCCTTTTTCTCAAAAAGTTAATCATGGAATTACCATATGACCCAGGACCTCTACTCCTAGTTATATGCCCGAGAGAAATGAAAACATATTTCTTCAGAAAAACTTGTACACAAATGTCCATAGCAGCATTATTCATAATAGCCAAAAGGTGAAAATAACCCAGATGTCCACCAACTGATGAATGCATAATTAAACAAAAGGTGGTATAGCCATACAATGGAATATTATACATCCACAAAAAGGAACAAAGTATTGATAAATCCTACAACATGGATGAACCTCAAAAACATTTCACTAAATGAAAGAAGTCAGACACAATATCACACAGTGTATGATTCCATTTGTAGAAAAGGCTCAGAATATGCAGAAAGTAAGTTAGTGATTACCAAGGGCTGGGGAGGAGAGGAAATGGGGAGATGGAGGGTGACTGCTAACAGTTTCAGAATTTCAATTTAGGGGATGAAAATGTTCTGAAACTGAATCATGGCGATAGTTGCCCAACTCCATGAACATATTATAAACTATTGACATGTACACCTTAAATATGTGGATTGATATATATTGTGCAGCACTATAAAATCAGAGAGCCCTTAAAATATTGTTGTTCCTTAAAGGTCTGTCCTTGACTCTCTTTTTGTGAGGTGGTCTCATCCATTGTCATGCCCTCTATGTTGAATTTAGGCAGATGAAGAGCAAATCTCTTCTCCAGACCAGTCCTCTCCCCTGACCTATATTTGGGCCTGCCTACTGAAGAGGGCCACTTGCCTTTCCTACAGACACCTCAGAAGTACTAGTGTGTCCCAAACAGCTCATTCCAGTCACAAATCTGATTCTTCTGTATGCCCTGTCCGAGTGGATGCTGTTCCCACTTACTGTCATCCATGAACTTAACCTCCCAGTCCTATTAGTGTTCTCCTCTAACAATTCCATCTACTCTTTTCCATTCTCATGGCAGAAGCTATCTATGGCCCAGGCCCTCAAAAGTTCCTGCCTAGGTGAATGTGGTCACATGTACCCCAGGGTGCTTGGTGCCTGTGCAACCTTGCCTCTCCTTCAGGCCATCCTTCTCCTTAAACGTTTTCCTTCAGCAATAGGGGAGCTCCTTGGAGATCACTCAGTCACTCCTTGCCATCTCCTGCCTTTGCACTTGCTGGCTCCTCTGCTAGATCTTCCCTCTTGTTTCTTAGTCTGTCTAATGCCTCATTTTTGTCAGACTTGCTTCAGGCATTAAATCTAAGAAGTCTTGGTTAACCCCTAACTGGGTTTGAGTTAGACACCCTCCTTGCCCCCTCTTGCCTATAGCTCTTCTGATGTTACATTCACCACACTAGGTTATAATGATCTATTTGAGTGCCTGTCTTCTCTACCAGATTGTGAATTTTTAGAGACTACAGCCATGGGGGAAATCTTTATGTACTTTCTCCATGTCTGTGTGTGAGCAGGGTGAGGGGAGTCCCTCCTGTAGTAATGAAGCCTCCTTCTCAGGCAGCCCTTTGTTCACAATTCTATCTAAAATTGCAATCTCTCCAAACACTTCTTATCTTCCTCCCTTGATACTGCTGTCCGTAGCGTTTATGACTATCTATCATATTGTATATTTTACTTACCTTGTTTATTGTCTGTCTGTCTTCTCCCACTAGAATATAAGCTCCACTAAGGAAGGAATTTTTGTCTGTCGGTTAACTTGTATTCTCACTTCCTAAACCAGTACTAGGTACGTGGTAGGCACCCAGAGAATGTTTGTTGAATGATTGAAAGAATGTTTGCCTCAGTCAGCTGCCTCAGAGAGTATGTTATGAGTGTACTGTCTGGAGCCAGAATGCCTGACTTCGGATCCTACCCATGACTTTTTATCTGTGTGACCAAGGGCAGCTTACATAAGTCTCTGTGCCTGAGTCTCCTTTTCTGTAAAATGAGGCTAAAAGTTGTTTACTGCACGGAGTTATCATGTAGATTAAAAAAGTAGGTCTGTATAATGTATTACAAGAGTGCCTGGTAATTAGTAAATGTTCAGTAAGGATTAGTTATTATTATTTCTCTCTTGGGAAGTTGGCCTTAGAGATACCTAGTATAGCTACGTGTTTATTTCTGCATTTCCAGAGCCTAGTCTGTTATTGCTTGAAAGTATCAAATAATTCCTTGTGAAGTAAATGTTTGAATGGAATTAAAACAGATTTTTCAACACTATTATTTTGTCTTCATATTAGTGTTTTGGATTTTTAAATAATTATTATAGCAGCTCGTTTAAATTAGATATGTGAATATCTAAAGGAAAACCGTAAACATTTTAGACAGAAATGGGAACTTTTGAACTTTGACCTTTATTAGAGCAGTAAGCCCATTCAGACTTCAGTTTTTGAGGAATATTGTTACTGTTATCAAATTCCAGGCTAGGCTTGGGCTAGTAGATCTGTCTCAGTTGAGACCCTTTTTACCTCCTTGCTTCGTTTTCATCAGCTTCAGAGCCCTCCATCTTTTGCAGCCAGGAAGGAAATTGGTCCAGGCTTGTAAAGACTGACATCTAGTTAGGGTAGGCATCTTAGTCAGTTTCCCGAAATCTGATGCAGAAAGGCAGAAAACTACTCATTTTCGTATCTTGGAAAGTGAAACTGTATGTGTACTAAGCTCCATCTGGCAAAAGTAGTATTTAATATTTGTTCCTTACTCTTTTCAGAAAATGGAGGCGTGGGTGGTGGTGATGGAAATTAACACTTACTGAGTGCCAACTATGGGTCAGGCACTCTCTATATGTTATTTTGTTTAATCCTCATAGGAATATAGTATGGCTCCAATTTACATATAGGGATACTGAGGCATATAGTGGTTAAGTAATTTGCCAAATATGACATACCTTGCTAGTAAGTGGCAGGGCCAGCGTTTTGATCCGAGGTCTTCTTGACGCCCACTGTCTGTATCAGTCACACACTTGGATAAGAGATCATACCATTATTGTTCATCTCAAATGTTGATAATTTGTTCTTTTGGCAAGTTTTGGCTACTTTTCAAAAGTTGGCATACAGTTAAAACAACCTTGAATTTCTTAAAGTTAAGAAACTTGTAGCTTCATTTGTAAGAAGTTAAGTCCTAAAAGTATACTGGAAAGTATATTCAAAGAGCAAATTAAAATTAATAGCTGTAAAACTATAATATTTATCTTACATATACACTGTGACTCATTTTATGTAATATAAACTAGAAAATTATTTTAGATATGTAAAGAATCCTTAACACGATTACATATGCTTCAGTTATTCTAAAATACTTTTTTTCTAATATTTTTTCTTAGAAAACACTTAGGGGAATTTTTTTTTCTTAAGGCTTCAGAATTTTTGGAAATGTTGCATTTTCCGCTAATAAAATTTTTCGAATTTCTCCTCTAACTCCGAAGCATATGACTCAGGCTGCTGTGTGGCCCTGATGAGTGCTATTTTATATGCTTCTCAGGAATGATGCTAACAAATGTGTTTTCCTAAGTGGTAGACTTCATAGATAAAATCATTTTGAAGTTAAAGTCCACAAGTAACATAGAATTTTTCTCCCTGGACAATTCTCTGTGCAGCACACAGTGTAATTACAGCAGACCCAACTCTGCTACCAACAACACTGTAATGTCAGTCCTATGTCCTGTTTGTCTTCTCCTCTGGAGGGTTTCTGTTCTTATCAAAACAAATCAGAGTGCTGTGTATATTGCTGGTCCTCAAGAATTATTATTTTCTGTGGTAACTGTTTAATTCAGACACAGATGCTACAGAAGTTACTCCCCAAGGTACCATGTGCCTAAGGCATTTTAAAAACTTGAGTATTTTTCAGTGTGATACTGCTACTCTGGAAGAACTATATACATAGTGGTTTACTTTTACAATGGAGTTAGAGCTAACATTTCTAATATATTAAGAGATTTATGGCCGATGTGCATTTGTATTCTGGCTCTGCTACTTAACTGGAAGACTGAGTGATTTAGTTATCCTCTCTGTCCTTCAAGTTCCTCGTCTCTAAAGTGGGGATGATAAAACCTACCTCATAACTTTGCTGTGAGGATTATTATCCGGGATTACATAATCTTGATTTATACATTTATTTAAGATAGTGTAGTATTGGGGTTAAGGATGCAGGCTTGAAAGTCAGCCTGTCAACATGCAAATCTTGGCTCTGTTCCTTTCTAGCCACCTGACCTAGAATAAGTCATATAATCTCTTTGTGGTTCAGTTTCCTCATCTATAAAATGGGAAAACTAGTAGCTACTTACTTCATTGGGCTGTTATCAGGAGTAAATGAGTTAATCCATATGAAATGCTTTGAAAGATACCAGGCACATGGTAAATCTTGAATGGATATTAACCATTATAATTATTCTCATCTCCATTTGTCAGCATGCAGTATCAATGTTCATTTACTGTGCTCACTAAACTGAGACCTCTTTGGGAGACTGGGCACAGTCTTTTTCCTCTTTATATCTTCTGAGCCTGACATAGTAGGTACTAAATTTAAAATATTTGTGGAATGAATGAATTAGTGAGTGAAAGAATACCTTCATGCTTCTCAGATCTACCCTTTCCCCCCTCTCCACTTCCTTTGGAACTATTCTCTTTCTCCCTCCCATGAATCACATGGTTTTTGCAGCTGAACTCACCACGTTTTCTAGAATAAAAGTTTGGAAATACTTGGTCTAAAAACAGAACAATCTTGTTAGATCCAGGCTGTACTACTTATCATAGTCTCATATTCTGCCTCATTAGATGATGCCTCCCCCACTACTTAACTGTGAAGCAAGGGATTACATCTTTTTTCCTCTCTGCTCGCCAGCACCCAAAATAGAGTCTGGGGTATAGCAGGTGCTCGATAAATGATGTATGAATTGAACAAAGAGCCTACGTGGTTCCAAGAGATGAGTTCACTCACTTCATACCTTTATCCCAGATGGAAAGAAAGAGCTGTCCTTTCACACCAGTGACGGTTTCAAGGTTATTAGGAGCTGTGGGATCTGCATCTGATATATTTTGAAGTAACACATTTCGAACCTCAAATTAGGCACACTATATATGAAAGAGAAGAGCTTGAAACAAGACATTTGAACGACTTCTGTTTCGTAAAATTGGATACTGATGCTTTTCTTCAGTGGTGGTTCTTTTCTCCTATCACTTTAAACCTATAAATCTGTTATATTTCTTTTTCTTTCCTGGTCTGTCCCAAGTCCTCAAACAGTAAATTAGATTAGAAATAACTCATTAGAGCTTTGCAGTTATTGGACAAGGAAAGCTGGCATCAGTGGTGCAATTTTACTCTCGCTGCGTCACTCCACCTGGAGCAGCGTGGAAATACCTTCTCTAATTATAGTCATTAAAAGTCTAATGGGGCTTCCCTGGTGGCACAGTGGTTGAGAGTCTGCCTACCCATGCAGGGGACACGGGTTCTTGCCCCAGTCTGGGAGGATCCCACATGCCGTGGCTGGCCGCTGAGCCTGTGCGTCCAGAGCCTGTGCTCCGCTAACGGGAGAGGCCACAACAGTGAGAGGCCCGCATACTGCAAAAAAAAAAAAAAAAGTCTAATGAACTCTTCTGTTTTAAAAAAAACCTTTTACGTGTTCTTCTGTTAAGCAGTTTCTTTTCAGTTGTGCCATATATGCTGTTGATAATTGCCATTTATATATACTTCTGGCTTTATACAATTGGTTTCATTTTTCATGTTATTAGACACATAGGTATTATATGTAAAGTTGTGTAGGTAAAAAGAGGTCATTCTTTATTCAGTCTCTTAAAGATATTCTTCTTTTTACTGTTCTTCCTGTGAGGATTTACTGTGTCTTCCTTCTGGTAACACAGTAAGGCTACAATATTTGCCTGGTTATAGGAATATTTAGCTCTTTCATGTTTGAATTTCTTGTAGCATATGGGTAAATCCAATCCTGGTAGGAAACTCCTTTTTTTTTTTTTTTTTTTTTTTTTGCAGTACGCGGGCCTCTCACCATTGGGGCCTCTCCCGCCGCAGAGCATAGGCTCCGGACGTGCAGGCCCAGCGGCCATGGCTCATGGGCCCAGCCGCTCCGCGGCATGTGGGATCCTCCCGGTCCGGGGCACGAACCCGCGTCCCCCGCATCGGCAGGCAGACTCTCAACCACTGCGCCACCAGGGAAGCCCGAAAACTCCTTTTTAAAACACATAAAAGCGAATCTTTTGTATTGTAAAAAATAATATACATACACTTAAAAAAATAAACCATTTTGTCTTAACAGGCTTCACACATTATAATTGCTTCTTTTACAAGTGTAATTATCTTAAAGTTTCAGTTCCTAAAATCAAAGTTTAAAAGTGCTCATATCAATGACTGCTAGTGGGTACCACATTTCTTTTTGGGGTGATGAAAATGTTCTAAAACTAGATTGTGGTGGTGTTTGCACAACACCGTGAACATAATAAAAATTATCATATTGTTAAATGAGTGAAATCTATAGTATGTGGATTGTATAGAAATAAAGCTGTTATTTTAAAAAAAGAAAGGTACTCATATCACTATTAAGAAGCTCTGCCACTTACTAGCTGGCTGTGTGGCCTTGAGTAAGTTGTTCTTTCTGTGCCTCGGCTTCCTCATCTGTACATGGTGGGAATAATAGTACCTTCCTAATGGGCTGGTTGTGAGCACAAAATGAGTGCATACATGTAAAGGTCTTAAAATTGTGCTTTGGACCACAAGACCTCAATGTTATTTCTTTCCTATTGTATGTAGAGCTCAGAAGAAAAGTCTGGGGCTAGAGATAAAAGGAGATAACTCCTTTTTGAAGTCGTCATATAGATGGTAATTAAAGCCATATGTATGGATTAGGTTATCCAAGGAGAGCATGCGAGTGGTGAAGGACAGAGAGCTGGGGGCTGAATCTAGAGAGATACCAGCATCTAGTAATATAATATGGGGCCAGGACAAGCAAATTTGGCAAAGGAAACTCAAAAAGAGTATCCAGAGAGGTAAGAGGAGGTATGATGTCATGGAAGCAGAGGAGCAAACAGTCTTCAAGGGGGAGAAGACGGTTACTAGTGTTAGTACTAGTGAGAGGTTAAGTAAGAAACTGTCCATTTGATGTGGCAGGTTAGAGCTGTGGGAGTAGGGCAGGAACCAGCTTACAGAGAGAGGGTGGGAAGAGTAAAGAGGGAGGTGAAGAAGTAGACATAGTGAGTGTATTCTTTTGAGAGGAGGCTACTCATTTTTCAGCTGCTGATTATTGAGCTCTTACTATGTGCCAGTCCCTGCTCTAGATTAGTGGTATACCAGGGAACAAAACCAAACAAACAAAAAACACCCAAATCCCTGCCCTAAAAGAGCTTTGCTTTATACAGGGCCTATCTAGAGAAGGAGAGAGATAAGGCTGGAAGAGGATCCATTGTCAAGAAAAGTGTGTTTAAAAAATAAGGACTTAAACTAAAGATTAAAGCTAAGAAGCCATGGGGAGATGGAGAGTGGTGAGAGTGGAGATGAAGCAGTTCATAATATAAGGGAGATGGAAAATATTGGTGCAGAAAGATGGGAAGATAGAGCTCAGGAACATAGGCGGAGGCTCTTTATCAGTCTGAAACAGGAGAAGAAATCCACTCTTCTGAAACTGGAGGGCGAGACCCGATGCTCACACACAACAGGGCCAGCAGAGGACCCTGATTTTCTAAGGGATGTAGGAGCAAGGTCGCCCACATAGAGAAACGAGTGTGGTAGGGAACTTGAGGAGAGTCATGAGGCTTTGAAATAGAAACTTAGGGTAAGTGGAGAGTGCAACAAACGAGGACAAGTGGGAGGTTTGTGGAGTGGCACTGAGGAATTTGTAATGGCGTGAACTTCACATTAGTGTGATTTTAGCAAAACATTCTTAGCTTTGTTCAAGCAGGAATGAAGACAGCCATTTCTGAGACTGGTCCTGGAATTAGGGCTTTGTAGGTCAATTGTGGCAGGAAGCCTGGTTGGGAAGAAATTGAGGGAGCTGGTGAGAGAATAGTTTCCACGAGTGAACACTTTATAGGAAAAGTGAAGGTAAGGCATTTGAGAAACTGAGAGTAGGATCAAGAGACTAGAGGTTTTAAAGAGCTATTGTAGTAGGAGTGAAAGAGCTGAAAGCCTAAGAGAGAGAGTGCTTTTGTTCTTTGAGCTGTCAGAGATGAAGCAGTAGTTGGTAAATCCTAGTCTGTCACTGTAGAGTAGTTGGCTAAAGTAGAGCAAAGGTGAAGATCCTTAGAGCAAAAGAGTTCTGGGACTTGACAATCTAGGTTTCTGGATCAGTTGTCCATGTGGATGATGGTATTTCCAATTGCAATGGCAAGAGGTAACATAGGGAACAGAACTGAAAGCTGAAGTTCAAAGTCTTCTGTTGATGTCAGTAAGTGACCAGAGAGCTGTTTGGTAGAGATGATGAAGGCTAGTAAAGGTCACTTGAGATAACAATGTCCAAGAACTATGAAACCGGAGTATGGAGTTGGTTGTCCACATAGACATTAAAAGTTCACAGGATGATGGCAGGGGATGGGATGGAAAGGCCTCCAGTGACCCAAATAAATAAGGGGAAATGTCCAGGAGACATGATGTCCATGATGAGGAGGGGTAAAAGCGTCTGTCTCCAGATCATATGAGCCTAAAAGGAGGAAGGGCTTTTCGTGAAGTTGGATTAATGGAGTGCACAAGCGATGTGGGGGCAAGAGGAGACTGACCCCTAACTGTCTGGGGAAGAGTCTTCAGAAGAGAGCTGAGTCTTAGGGAAAGCAGGTGTTTGTAGGGAAGGCTTTCTGATGTTAAGGATGTAGAGAGTTTGGTTAACAAGGATGGCAGAATGTACAGGGCACAGTTTAATCACTGAGTTAGGAGTGAGGGAGGGAAGGGGAACAGTGGCATCATGAATGTGGGGTGGAAGAAAGAAGCACAGGGCAGTATGAGAATAAGGATGAGGGTGGGAAGTTGGATGAGAGTCATGGGTTGAAGTAATTAGATTTTGGGTCCCACCACCCCCCCCCCTTTTCTTTTTGTAAAAATCTGCCAGAAATGCCATGTGAATAGTTCAGTGTGTCACAGGTATACCTGGAAATGGCTCCCACCAATTCTTTCCCTCTGCAGATGCTATCTGGGTCTGAGCCTGACTAGAGTTCTAGGTTATGTGCTTCCTACCCCAAACCCCAAAGTTTATTTTAACTAATGAGAGTCTACTTCCTGCAAAATAGAAACTGTAACAATGAACGTGCTGTATTAGAAGTGTAGCCAAAATCCTTAGTTATAATATACTTACTTGATTTTTTCTATTTTGTGTTTTTTTAGCTATATTAAGATATAATTACCATACAACATTGTGTAAGTTTAAGGTGTACAGCATAATGATTTGACATATGTATACATTGAGAAATAATTGTCACATTAAAGTTAGTTAACACATCCATCACCTCACATAGTTACTGTTTTAAAATTTTTAAATGTTTATTCCCAGGAGTGAATAAAGGAATTTCTTCCTAGTATTTTATGGTCACCATCAGAGCCCAAATCCTGCTTTCACTATAGTAACTGGGTGGCTGGCTGTTTATTCATCTAAATAAATATATCTACTTATTTATTTATAACGAAAAGAAACAAGATGGCAAAAGTAAACCGTAGGAATGACATGGTGGATTGCATTATGCTGCAGACAACTGCTCAACCCAACCTTACTTAAACATTTACAAAGCCAGTTTTGATTAGCTGTTTAATCCTGATTATCAGATAGACTCCAATCCACTAAACCAAGTCCAGAGGTGATTATTACTGAGATTTATAGCCATTGACACCACAAAATCTTACAATTTACCTGTTTGGAATTTGGGTGTGTGTGTGGATTATTTAAGAAGTAAATCAAGTGTTCACTATGTTGGAAACAAATAGACATTAGTAAAATCGAAACCCTTAACAAATCTTACTCCAGTTTTTTATATACCAGTTAACAGCTAGAGGTTATCTGTGTTCTTGCAAGAGTCACTATTTCTTAGGGTCAAGAAATGTAAATATAAATGTATAAGCAAACATTAAATATAAATGTATAATCAAACTTTCTTTTGGAGGATCACATTAAAATCAGAAGATTTACAATGAGGTTTACATGATGGATATTCTCACACAACAGTCTGAGCAATCTCTAGAGTGGTCTACAACTTTGCTTTTGCCGAGGGAGTTTCTTTCTTAAGCTTTAATTATTCCCAAAGCAAATCCATTCAAACATATCAAAAACGAATGGGACAGTATTTGGCAAGCATAAGCATGTTTTAACAGTGATTCCAAAGGTTTTTTAAAGAGTTTAGTTGTAATAATGATGAAAACTTAGAAAAGCGGAGAATTAATCAGTGTTCTCTTGCTAAGAACAGTTAGTTGGAAAAGATTGCCTTGGGCCTTAAATAGAGGGAATTATGGATAGAGGCAGTAGTTCCTGAAAGGTGGCTACAATATTGAAATGTCTTTTAGAGTATTTTATCTGTCAACTTGATTGAGCACTCCCTTGTTTAGAAACTCTAACTGATATGGTTTGCACTTAGTCTTAGACCCATCAAGGGTCTGACTATATTCAGACCCCCTCTACAGCTCCCTTCCCCCTACATTCATACACTCACACTTTTCCCTCAGAAATCCCCGACCTGTCCTGATATTACAAAGAAATTACTTTAAACATTTAACATTAAGAAACACATTCATGAAAAAGCAGAAACATTTATGGCGATTTTTCTAAACCTCTTAAAGGCAGAAGCTCTAGAGGGGTTCCTAATTGCATTCTGTCCCACATTGCCCCCGGTCACTAAAATCAAACAAGGGGCCACTGCTGCTGGGACACCAGCTGGAAGCCACATTTTATGAATGGGAAAACGGAGACGTGGAGAGGGGAAACTGACCCTCAGAGTTGGCTTTCTGGGAGAATAAGCCACTGAGTTTAGCACAGGAATGATGCTTATCGCTGGGCCTGGCTCATTGGAGGCTCTTTAAATATTTGTTTCAATAAAAAGAAGGGATGGTCCTTGGGTTTAGAGGATTTGACAAATACCGAAGCCCCAATGCACATACTATTTAATTTGATTTGGAAACAACGGTAGAAGGTAGAGGCCAGCTGTTTCCAGATCTAAACCTATGACCCTCTCTTTGTCCAGAGCCACTCGCTGCTCTGACCATCTTCTTGTCCCCTTTAGTCAGGGTGCTGCCTGCCTGTGTGCACACTTACCCCTCCCTCTGGACGCCCAGCCTCCCCGACATTGCAGGGCCGAGCCTGTGCCTTCTCATAGTTCTGTACATGTAATTTCACATGCTGGTTATTTCTGCCTCCGACCTAGTGCCTAACCCAGAGCCCTCCACTTGCTGATACTCCCCAGATTCCAACCCTCAAGCTGAGTCAGTCCGGTTTAATCAAATGAGTGTGCCATAACCTTTGAGAAGCCATTTGAAGTTGGCTTTAGATCCTTTTTTGCAAGTATTTCGAATGAACTATATTGAAGTCCTGAGTGAAGTCACAAAGAACTGTTCTGTCATAATGTGCTAAGTAAATAGTATCTGGTCAATGTGGCATAGTTCATTTAAGGAAATACTCATGATCATTTGGATTTTGCAAGTGTGCCTCCTTTCTCTTTTTCAGTTTTACGAAGGTTGTATCTTTCTGTTTTTATTCTAGTTAAGAAAATGTGTTGATTTCATTTGTGCCACTGCGTTTCAAGTGTAATAACCCTACAGATGTATTTCAATTATTTGTATTAGGATTATAGTTTTTTACACAGATATTTTTTTTAATCTGTGTTGGAAGCAACTAGTTAGTGGCAGCAAAGGAATTTGCTATTTCACTGTGCTATATGAAAGCAACTAACAGTTTTTGAGTATTTACTGTATGAAGGCACTGCCTCACAACTGCCTTGTAAGTCATCATCAGCGTCATCCTTATTTATACAGATAGGGAAACTGAGACTTAATGTAGTTAAGGAAATTGGCCAAGGTCACTTAGGTGTAGTAAGTGGCAGAACCAGGATTTGAACCCAGACATCTGGCTCCAGAACCAACGCACTCAGCCAGTATTCTCCTCTTCCTCACCATCTCTTGTATGACCACTTTGAAACAACCTGGTAATTGCCAGGGTCTCTGAAAGAAGGCCATTAGAATGGCAAATGTCAGAGTGCCTCTGATTTTTGAGCATCAAAAATATACCCATTAGAAGATATTTATAATACAGTTAAACTTTGAGACACTAGCCTTGATCAAACTTTATTCTCATCTCAGGTCATCACTTAATGATCCCTGGCAATCTCAAATGGCTGTAAATGATACTCTGATTTTGGAGCCATGCTGGTTTAATCAGATGAGTGTGCCATAGCTGTTTGTCCATAATCCTTCCATCACTCCATCCATCCATCCATCCATCCTTCCATCTATCCAGCTATAGAATTCTTCATCTGCTTATAACGTACACTGAGGTGTTGCTTATCTTTATTGAGGAAGCAAGTCCCAAATGTACACTAAGTGAATGAGACACGGAGCTCCAAGAATCACTGGCTAATCGCCTTGAGGGGAAAGTCAATTTGTAAAGGTTTGTCAGTTTTATGTATCTACAGCCCTTCATATGTTACAGGGTCTCAGATTAGGTTGCTGAATGTGGCATAGTTGAACCTTCAGTTTACTTTTTAGGGAGATTGATGCAGATAATTCCAGTCCAGGAGAGCAGCAGTTGGGGATAAACTGGGATACTTAGAGAGAAAATGAGGAGGGATACCAGCTTGCTGAGAGCAGAGCCTTCTTGCGGGGGAGACTAGTAATAGAAAATGCAGTTAGAATGTGTAGACAAGGTCAGGCTGCGTTAGAGAAGCCCTGAAACCAAGCACAGTGTATAACTGAAAATAAAATTCTCTTTTGTCATTGTATCCAAATTCTAGCTGTGGAGCATGGCATATGTGACATACACAGTAGGTTTTTTTAATGATTTGGATCATATTCTGGATTAGAAGAGGCCAAAATTACCCAGGGCTTGGACATGTGTTAATCTGGAGCTCTTCCTAGACTGACTAACTCTACCTGGCCCTAGTCAGCCTCTGCATTTCAGCAACTGCTATTCTTCCTTCCTCCTTCTGTTTACTTAGCAGTGTGCTGCAAATGTGTTTCTGTGCTTCCTTCACTTATGTCCTACTTCTTTCTGTCAATCCATGAGATTGTATCTCAGGAACTGAGGTGCAGCCCTAGCTCAGAGGTCAGTGAGAGGTGGAGTACAGGAAAAAGGAGCTAAGTGATTGAGCTTTACTCCAGTCTGCCCCTGCTTGCCAACTGATGGTCTCCCACAATGGCAAAAGGTGAAAGAGTGAAAGAAGGCGGGGAGAGTTGTTGGGTGGCAGGGTGGCAAGGGCAAGATTGGTAACCTTGGAGGGCAGGTAGAGGGTATGGAGCTTAAAACCTGCTCATGCACCCTGGACAAGGCAAGATATGTGGGGGCCTGGTGAGCCATGGGCTCCTCTTCTTTGAGTTATAACCTGAGATTTCCCAGTCCCAGGAACATAGTTAGCTAGGGGAACTAGGAGGAAAGAAGGATATTCCCTAGGGAAATCAGCACTTTTAAAAAAAAAAAATCGTCTTACTAGGTTTCATTATTTGTCAGCTCCATTGCAAAATGGTCTGTGTATAAAATATTTTTAAACCTCATTAAAAAATTTTTTGCCTTTTCTACTATCAGGGAAGCTAAAAATTTTGGTAAGCGGCAGTTTTTGTGATTGAAATATGCCACTTGTTATGTATTTGAGTTGTTTTTCTACAGAAGCTTTACTGTAGTCTCAGCGTAGGAATAACAAAAACTGAAGGGAGAAAATTCTCTTGCATGTTTTTTGAATATTGATGAAAGGAGAGATTTTCCTTACAGCTGTGCTGCTCTTGAACGTTGAGTTTAATTCTTCTAATTTGGAGTTGCATTTGAACAAATCACTTTCTTCCCCAGCCCATTGTACCGGCAGCCATTTCAACCTACAGCCCTCCTTCCCTAACACACCCCACCCTTTGGGAGGGTCTCTCGGAGCAGGAGGTGTTGCTGTGACCAACTTGATCTTAGTAGGGATTAGACTTAAGTCATGAACTGGCATTTCAAATTTATAAACATTTAGTGGTGTGGGTGAAAACTACCAGGGAAGAAAAAATGAGTCTCATTTTCCACTTGGAGTGGGGTATCTCAATTTTGTGTTGATTTCCCCATAGTGCTCTTTAAGACTGGAAGCTATGATCCAAGAAATAGTGATGCTGATTACATGCTATTGTTTTACTCATTTGTTAGTAAACACTTCGTGCAAGTGTCGTTACTGTTATATCAAATGTGTGTACAAATAAATAGTATCTGTTAATCATTGAGATGTTATTTTTAAAATGCCATTTATTTTCACTTCCAGAAAGCACAGGGGTAATGTTATATTGTTTAAATGTCCTTTGACAGCTTTAGCAGAGCCTGTTTTTTTTGGCCGCACTGTACGGCTTGCGGGATCTTAGTTCCCCGACCAGGGATTGAACCCGGGCCCACAGCAGTGACAGCACTAAGTTCTAACCACTGGACAGCCAGGGAATTCCCTAGCAGAGTCTTTTTTGTGTGGAACTTTCTACAGGTCGGTGATATTCCTCTGCTCTGCTTGCAGAGGAATCAGCGCTGTACAAAATGCGTTGCCCCACTTTATGATTATTAAATGAGATAGACTTGAGAAGAGAACAGCGCGTGCCTGGCTGATTTGAGTTGTGTTTGCCGTGTTCCTAGCCTCTTTCCATAGTGCACACTAGCTGGGTGATGGGCCTTCCTGAAAACCTTTTCAACTTGTCCTTGTATGCTATAGCAGGTTATATTCATGGAAGTCAAAGTAATATAAATCCCACCTGATTTCTTCACAGAAACAATATTACATTGAGGATTATATTTCTGGACTGATGCCTGAGGTTTTTTTATTTAATAGAAATGACCATAACCACCATTTTTACTCAACTATTTAATCAACGGGAAATGATTAATCTGAATACTGCTCAAGATAAAATGGTCTGAAGTGTATATAAATCAATTAACAAGGCTTCACAATAACCAGTCGCATTAAATTATGTTTAATGAGTTAGTGTCAGTAGACTATACAAGGTTCTTATTGTCATAATAACTGCCTTGTTTTTGCTGCAACTAATCAGAAGTTTAAAAAATTCACTTTATGCAAAGTCAGGGAACTCATAAAGGATTTCTTTGGTTAAATGTTGACAGGAATGTTTGAGGAGAATTTTCGGGAGACTTGGAGTTAATGGCTTTTCAAAAAGTTGAATTGAGATTTCTTGTTTTGCTTTGCTCATTGTAAATTCCCTGTAGCAGACACAGATTTCGGGTAACGGGTTATTGGTCTCTCTTGATTTGAGTTGCCATCGGGAAGCCTTTAGTGAGGAAGTGACAGTTGAGAGATCTGAAGGGTGGTTACCAGAAGGTAAAGAGAAGAGGGAAGAGTATTCCAGTGGAGGGAAGCAATGGAGTAGAAGCCCAGGGGCAGGAAGGCACCTGGAGCTCACCTGGGATGGAAAAAGGACCAATGGGCTGTAACAGAGTAAGCAAGGAGGAGAGTCTTCAGGAGAGGTTGGAGAAGTGGGAGGAGAAGACCTGACTGTGCAAGACCTTGCAGGTCAGAGGAAGGATTTTAGTTTTCAGTTTTAATGTCAGGGGGAAACTTATTAAAGCAGGGACTAGGGGAGCAATATCGTCAGGCTTGTGCTGTATGTGGTTGTTGTGTGGTCATGGCTGGGTCAGCTCTCAATACTACACAGCCCTCATTCTTGGCACTTAGCTGATTTGTGTAAGTACTTGATTAATATCTTGTCTCCCTCACTACACTGCACGCTCCATGAAGGCAAGGACTGTTTCTATTTATTCATCACTCTATCTCCAGTGTCTTGCACATAGTAGGGACTTAATAAATATCATACTAAGCCTTGTGACCTGCTACAAAGCAAGCGTGTTAACTTTTGTTTTTGAGGTGGAGTTTGCGTAACAGAATTAACCATGTTAAAGTGAATGATTCAGTGGCATTTAGTGCATCACATGGTGTGAAACCATCAACTCTGTCGTGGTCCATAACATTTTCATCACTCCAAAAGGAAGCTCCATACCTGTTAAGTAGCTACTCCCCATCTCTACCCTCTCCCCAGCTCCTGGCAACCACCAATCTCCTTTTTATTTTAATAGATTTACCTATTCTGAATATTTCATATAAATGAAATCCTACAATATGTGACCTTTTGTGTCTAGCTTCTCATTTAACGTAATGTTTTGAGGTTCACCTATGTTGTAGCATATATCAGTACTTCATTCCTTTTTATGGCTGAGTAATATTCTGCAGTATTCCATTTTGTTTACCCATTTATCAGTTGTTGGACATTTGGGTTGTTCCCTCATTTTGGCTATGTAAATAATGCTGCTATGAACATTAATGCACAAGTTTTTGTTTCAACACAGGTTTCCAGTTCTTTTGGGTGTATAAGTAGGAATAAAATTGCTGGCTCATATAGTAATTATTTGCTTAGTTTTCTAGTAAACCACCAAAATGTTTTCCGCCAAGGCTGAGCTATTTTGCATTCCTACCAGTACGAGAATTTCATTTTCTTTCCATCCTCATCAATACTTTTTATTTTCCATATCTGTTTTAAAGCCTAGCCATCTGAGAAGGAGTTCATCTTTAAAATGCATGAATGAACCACCCCTTATTTGCAGTGAACATCTCGTTCTTTGATACCTCATCACATTGATGCTCAACATTAGGAAAAATTGTAGTGAAGCTCAAAGGCACACTGGACTGAATTGGATTCTAAATCCACAAAATCTGTGTCCAACATCATTCTGGTACATTGCCTTCTAAGAAAGGCTTGCAAGTATTAGGAGAATCCCACCTTTTCCTCTTGCCATCATTCTTTAGGATCGAAGATGAGGTCTAAAGGACTAATCTGACATTTAAAGAAATTTCTTCCTTCTAGAATATATGTGTTGCTTAAAAGTTCTTCTTTGGAGGTATCTTTTGAGAGTTGTATTGAGAATGATGAGGAAGCCACATGCAGTCTTATGGCAGAATGTTCTCATCACAACTAATTTTCTTTCAGTTTGACACATTTGTACTTTTCTCCTTTGCCTTTTCGTTTTCCTTTTTTCTTCTTTAAAGTTTAGCACCTCCTCCCAGGGAGTAGATGTACCTGCTTGCTTTTGGCCTTGGGCAGAGACTATAGCAAATGGCTCAGAACCAAACAGGGATGTAAGCAGAATATCTTGGAATACTCAGATTATTCCCACCCATCCATAGTCATCAGTCCACCATAGTTGGCCCTCATTAATAATGCTTAAAAATGTAAGTGCACTTTAATTTCCAGCCTTTGAGCGCCATCTCCATTCTTTCAGTTTCTGCCATTTTTCTACCCTTAACTAATGCTGTGATTATTTTCTGATTGTCAACATTTAGAAAGTTTTATATCATATCTGAGTTCACAAAGTAGAGTAAAAATGGACTCAGAAACACATTAACACATTTGCATACGTACATGCCTTTAATAATAACATGAAGTAGAGTGAAATGCATTGCAATCAGGAGAATTGAGTCTTTGCAAACATTTAATTATCCAGTACTGGTCATGACTAATCAGCTTGTGTTCCACTGACTCAGTTGCTTAATGCTACAACTGCTATGCTGTTTCATGATTTAGCTGAAAGCATTTTTCCTGTTCAGAGCTTGCCAGGTAATTTTAATGTTGGCTGTAAATTCTTATAATTGTTCTAGATACCCCCTATGTGTGTTTTGGAAATATCCCATTGCTATTTTCAATCATATACTTGAATAGAATCTCACACTCTTGTTTGTCCTATTTGGTGAAAAACAAAACAAAAAAATTGTTTGGTTTTGGGGTGGTATGACCTTAGTGTGAGTAGTGTTTGTTTTTGAGAAGTGATACATTTTGAATGTGTCTGCTTTAATAAAAATTCTTTCAAGTGGTTTTAAATCACTGCATGTGTTTCATTTTATATCAAAACCCTTTTGTACAACTAAAATTTGTAATTCTAAGTGGTTCATTATTTTTTTTAATTACACTTGTGGCAGTTAATCCTAACCTGTTTTAACTTGAAGTTGTTTGTACCTTGGGTGCCGGGACATAAATTTCATTCTATTTTAATAGAGGAATAAACTGTTTCCCTTGGGTGACAGGCACATTTGAGAAGGCATTCATTTTTTCCACATCTAAACGTTACCATTAAATAAATTGACACTGTGGTGCTTTAAATGGGCATCCTTAAAGCCCCAAAGAGCCAATGTACCTTCTGGTGTACCAAAATTAGCACCCTGAAGCCTTTCCCTGGTCTTTGTAATTTTTCATAATGTTTCTTTTATTTCTCCCTTCTTGTCTACTTTGAAGCCTATAAATAAATTTCATCCTGAATATATTATCTTCTCATGTGTATTGATTTATAAATTATTCTTTATCCTCAAACAGGTAATCTCTCCCTGACCCTTGAACAGTTGTTTGGTTTTTTGGGGTTTTTTTGTTGTTTGTTTGGTTTGGTTTGTTTGTTTTGGGTTTTGGGGGGGAGGGTTCTTTTTTTGTTTGTTTTTTGTTTTTTGGTCCAGGCTGAAACAGGTGGCGAATGATACAGCAACGCAAACCACATTTCAAATTTTACTGCTAGAAGAAGATCTGGCCCCCAATTCCCCTGCAGCCTCTCAGATCAGATAATTTAGTCAAGCTCTCCTCAAGTTACCTATGAAGAAACCAATTCTGGGACTTCCCCCAACACACACACACACACACACACACACACACACAGAGACACACACACACACACACACACAGAGAGACACACACACACACACAGAGACACACACACAGACACAGAGACACAGACACACACACACACACAGAGACACACACACACAGAGACACACACACACACACAGAGACACACACACAGAGAGACACACACACACACACAGAGACACACACACAGACACAGAGACACAGACACACACACACACAGAGACACACACACACACACACACACACACACACACACACACACACACACACACACACACACACACACACACACACACACACCCGATCTGTAGTAGAAGGCAATTAGAACAAAGATCTCCTAGTTTCTTGCTTCTCAT
Organism: Delphinus delphis; assembly: GCF_949987515.2. Classification (NCBI taxonomy): domain Eukaryota; kingdom Metazoa; phylum Chordata; class Mammalia; order Artiodactyla; family Delphinidae; genus Delphinus; species Delphinus delphis. Next base: position 10,011,044 of record NC_082704.1, read on the forward strand.
AATTAAGCCTTAGAAGCAAAAGCACACACCTGGGATCATGGCCAAACACTTAATTTTCCTTATCTATTTTTGGCATACAGGGAGAGAAATTGTCACAAGTTTAACAATTATCTCACCTTATACCCTTAAATGCTTTGCCACTATAGCTGATTGTGGTGAGGTAAGAAGTATATCAGAGTAGCATTGCCCAACCATGTTTTACAGAATCTGATGTCACTGGATCTTCCTTGGGTTGAAAAAGAGTTCTATGGGAGATGCTGACTTACACAAAGATAAAGAGGTTTCTTTACTACAAGACTTCTTAGAGCATTTGTTATATGAATATTTGTTGTGAACAGCCAGCAGGAGGGGTAAGGAACAGCCTTCCCCACTTCTCTAAGGAACCTCATTGTTAACTTGTTCCATGTAGTGCAGTGTTTGAAACAGTGAATGGAGTATTCTGATATTCTTTTTAGTCCATCTTTTTACATGGGATCTTAGTTCCCCCACCGGGGATGGAGCCCATGCCCCCTGCAGTGGAAGTGCAGAGTCTTAACCACTGGACCACCAATGAAGCCCTTGTTAGTCCATCTTTGTGTGGCATTCCTAGTTGGCAGTACTCAAAGGCCAAATATTAAAATTTTGCGAACCAAATCAATTTTATTTACATACAAGCCATTATTTAATATCTATTTCATGTGCTCTTCTTTCTGTGCTCAGTGTTCTGAAGGTTATACATTATACTTCAAACATATCGCTAATTTTTAATGTTTCTTTAAAGCATGTTTTAGGGATAATTACAAACAGATTACCTGTTAAGTTTATAGCAGCACCCAGTGTTTATAGTGTACACCAGCTTCCAATCCAAAGCCTTGGGGGGAAAGAAGTGTGATTTAGAAACAATGTAAATAATTCCAGTACAGTTCCCAAATGACCATGTGCTCTGCCACAAAGGGAGAAATGAATCCCTAATTTTACTCACATGGTGTCAGATCATCAGTTCCAAAGGACTAATGGCATATGTTATGGACAACAGCCTTCAGGGGACTCTTTGAGTGGCCCTCACTTGCTTCCAGACACACCACCCGTCAGCCTTCCTGGCCAACCCTGGTCCTCTTCGTGAACGGTGTTTTCAACACCAAGTGCTCTCTGTCAATGGACCATACTCAACCTGCCCCCTTGGATAAGAGGAGCATCAGAATGGGTATGCCTCTTCTGTAGAGCCAGAAACTTTCTTGCTTTAAATAAAATATGTACACTTGAATTATGTGAGGCCATTGCCTGGTTCTGTGCTAGCCTAGTTCCTGGAGTTTTAATATTCATGTAGTTGGCTACTGTCAGCAAGCCACCTGAATGAATAGTCTTTCAAGTCCTTTAAAGTGATCTCTGGGTGTTTTGTTAATCCTACTATAAGCAGTCTTTTAAGTTACTTGACTTTTTTTTTTTTTTTTAACTGTTAAGGAAATTGCGGTTCCCCGGGTCTCACATTGAAGAAAATATAGGTATCAATAGTATTTCCCAGGGTCATGTCTTTATTGCTTCTCCTGTTCCCTCCAAGCCTTGCCCTAAAAGCCTTCACCTATAGGGAGGATGCCTTTTTCAAGGCCAGACTTTTCTTTAGCACATAGTAATTTGAGCCAAGAAGTTGGCCACGTTGTGGTTGAATGGAAGGGTAGAAATGTTTCACTGAAGAAGTGGCTACCTTTTGTGAGGCCCCTCCCCCTTGTTTTCTTTGCTTATTCAACTCAGCCATGTTTCACAATGGAAACTTGTTTTTTACCTACCTCTTTTGTTGGGGATATTTTTTAAAAAACAGGTATAGCCTGGATGTGCTATTTAAACTAATCATAACTCGGACATTTTTTTCTAGCTAGTTTGCTTTCTGTGTGATGTTTAACAATTCCGGGGGGAAAAAATTGGATTCATTGGCTTCAGTGGACATGCTCCAGCATATATTTGAACTGCTAGACCTTTCTAGGAAACTTACTGTCACTTTTGTAATAACGGTGCTATCACTAAAATGGGAGATAAAACTCTGTTCAGGACATCAGACACCTCTTTTACAATATATTTTTTGTTCTAGCCAGAGTTTATCTCTTCTTATACTGTAATAAAAATTCTCTGATGACCTATAAAGATTTTTGGCTGAGAATTCGTCTCTTATATTGAAAAAGACATTTTTCACCCTAATAGCCAGTGGTTCTTTCCCTTGCCATTGTTAGGTATTACTGTTTGCTGGTGAGATAAAATTTTCACTTACCTATGAGATCTCTAAAAAGTAGGAAAATCTTCCAGCCCTAAGGGATTTTGCCACAAAAACCATCTGCTTAGGTCTTATATATATCTCGGTACACATTTTTGAAGCTTCAATGTATGTTATGACCGATACTCTCTTACGGGGCAGGGGAGAGGGGGTTAGTGTATCACAGTGAACATCTAGATTATACCTCTTCCTGTTAATACTGTTTACCTGCTTAGAAGTAAAAGTTCAATTGAACTTTCCATAAAAGTTTGATTTTTAGCCTCACATCTTACATTGGTCCATTTATTATAGGCATGGGTCAGAAAAGAATTTACAAGATGAGGAGGAAATGCTGTGTGGTGTAAGATACTAATGTTTTAAAATGATGATACTTCAAAATCAAAAGTTACAGAGGCAAATCAGGTCTTTGGAGAAGAATAACAAAAAAGATGTCAAATGGCTTAATAATAGAGGCCAGGCCACCAGAGTGCTACTTCAAAGTCTTAAAGGAGCAGACCAAGTCTTCTAGCACTTCCCTTGGACGTACACAAACTTGCCAGCCCCAACTGGCTGTCTTCCCAAGTTCTGGGAAACTTTACAAGAATCACAGGGGTTGGTACAAGTAGCGTGAGAATCTGCAGCGTTTTCTCTGTGATTTCGCTGCCATTGTGTGAGCAAATTTTCGTGTGTCAGTATGGAGAGGGTCCCATCTTTCCCTCCTGCCTCTGAGGTTTGTGATCTGTATTTTATTCTGTTCTTTTTTTCAGCCAGGTTGGGCTTTGAGGTCCTGGGGCCTTCTTTATACTTGCTTTCTATTTGTATGTGTATTTTTATCCATTTCCTGAGGGCTGTGGTGAATGCGTGGCTGGCATGTCAGTCAGCCTCACTGTTGCTCCTATCCTTAGTAGTTATGTATCTCCCTATTTAGATTTTTAAAGTCTGGTAAGTGTTGGGAATGCAAGGTGGTGTGTAGATATGGGTAGTGAAAGTGAAAAGTAACTTCTGAGGCCTTGTAGACGTGTTCAGTTCATCTCCAGTTAAGTTTGCCTTAGGAGAGAGACTTTTACCAAGTAAAGTGGAGTTCCTGAGCCCCAGTCTGAATTTTGAGAGTCTGAGATTACTTTCTATAAATGGAAGAATCTCTGAATCATTTAAAAAAATGATTCCTGTTAGACTCTTGAATCACTAAATGCTTACAGCATTTTTGATCTGTCTACCCTCTATTAGCCATCCTGTGAGAAAGCTGCATTTCTTCTTTAGAGCCACATTTCTGTAGCCCTGAGGTCCTTGGGGGTGATGGCATGGTGGGGAGGGGGGTCACAGTGGGAACACTTAGAATTGATTGTTCCTGGTGAAATTAAACTGCTCAGCGGATCACATTTAGATAATGAGAGCCTCAATCTGAGCTTCCAAACATGGCATCGTTCTTATCCAAGTCCTCATGGTCACTGCTTTTTCCTCAGCATTGTGCTTGCTGATTTAGGTGTTTTTTGTGGTGCTTAATATCCATTTCCTATAGGAGTTTCTATTCAATTAAATGTGCTGCCATCGGGTAATGCCTGCCTAGAGACTATCTTCGTGTCTAGGGATGTACTTTGGATATTCAGTTGTGTTTTGATCAGGTGTTTGAGAGTTTCGGTTAATATAACCGTAATTAAGCTTTAAAGGCAAGAAGACAAAATGCCCTGGCTCGGTCTTGCTTCACTACCTCTAGTAAAGGAGAGACAGCTTAATCACTAAAGAAGATGCAGGAAAAGCAAAGTCAGAAAAGTACAGTTTTTAAGGCTCGTTTTAGAGTTATGACTGTAAATTACACATGAAGATTATTCTTCTTGGCTTGTTATAATGGGATAGGCTTAGAAACCTCAGCAATTTGACCACTGAATACATTATGGCAATTTTAACCAGGAAGCTTAATACACCGGAAATGTTGCCTGGCACTGTAGTGCTCTCCTCTCTGCACCCCGCCTTCCAACCTTAGTACAGAAATGCTGAAATTTTGATGAAATGCTCTTTCTTTCAATTTTGAGTTCTTTTGGCCTTTTAAAGACTGATTATAATGTTCAAAAATACTAGTGCTTCAGAGGAGAAAATAGCTTTGGGGCTGGGATGTGGAGAACAGTTTTAAATCATTGCCAAGTGTTCAGATTATTAATAAGGATTTTTTGTTCATTTTTGAGCAAATATAGTCCCTCAGTATCTGCAGGGGATTGATTTCAGGACGCTCTGCAGATGTTTGAGTCCTATAAAATGGCATAGCATTTGCATATAACCTATGCACATCCTCCATATACTTCTCTAAATTACTTATAATACCTAGTATACATCTATTAGGTATACATCTAGAGATGTATACCTAATATACATCTCTAAATTACTTATAATACCTAGTATAATGTAAATGCTATGTAAGTAGTTTTTAGGTGCACGACAAATTCAAGTTTTGCTTTTTGGAATTTCTGGATCTCCCCCCACCCCCAAAATATTTTTGATCTGAAGTTGCTTGAATCCACAGATGTGGAAGAGCTCTCCACCGATAAGGGAGAGCTGTCCTCTTACTTCCTTAGTAACTCACAAAGAGCAGTCTGATGATTAATAAAAGTAATGTAGTGATCATTGGAGATGACATTGATGATTATTTGCTGATAACCCGAGTAGCTTTGCATGTTTTCAGGGCCTGTAATTTTCATTATCATTGATCTGAATAATCGATGGGTATTAGCCACATGCAAAATGAATATTGAAGGAGAATCTCATTTTGTGAGCAGCTTAAAATGGTCAGAGGGGTTGCTATTTGATGGTTATTTGTATATTTTTATCCTTTGAAAAGCCAATTATTTAAACTATTTTAATTAAAAAGTGTAGGATTGTGGCTGGTGTACTAAAAACTTGTAGGATGTTAGTTAAGGTCAATCATTAATTCAAAGAGAGAGGTTCTGTAGCAGTCATTCTCAGCCCTGGCTACAAATCAGAATTGTCACCTGGGGAGCTTTGAGAAAAATTAAATTAAATATTAAATAAAAGACCCAGCCATTGGTATTATGTTTAAAGACAACGTGTGACCAGACTTAAGAACCACTGATCTATGACTAAGTGATAAATTTAAGTCTGCCAACACCTGGAATGGATGGAGAGGTGAGCTCTGTTTCAGAACCTGTGCCAGCTTTCATAATGACAGTCTTGTATTAAGGTCTTAATCTTCCCTCAGTTCTTTTTGAGTCACTGGTCTAGAGGCAATCAAGAAATGAATTATAATTCCAGCAGCTTTCTTTGTTTATGACTAGCGAAAGCATAGGATTTTAAGATGGTACTAGTTGACCATTCTGTTTAATTCTTATGATGCATAGAAGCTTTTACTTTCTATTAAAATGTTTTTATGTGTCATACATTTTCCTTATAATACTGTAAAATCCTTATTGTCCTGACTACCGTACCACTTATGAAATGTGATGCTGGGCAAGCTGCAAAAACTCTCTGTGCTTCCACTTTGGCTGCTGTTTATTTTTTTCTTTGCTGTTATCTGGGGCATGGGTATAATAAGAGTATCTACCTCATAGGGTAGCTGTAAGGATGTCTTGAGATACTGTGTATTAACCACTTAGAACACAAAATCAGTTCTCAGTAAATGTTAGCTGACATTATCGATGATTTTATTTCCCATTGGACCTAGCAAACTATCCATAAATGGTTCCTAAATAACTTAATGAGTTATCAAATCTATGCTGTGACTCTTGTGTAAATAAACTACTTCTTAGAAAGTTTCTCGAAAAATATATTGCCTCAGATTAGCAGATGCAAACTATTATATACAGAATGGATAAACAACAAGGTCCTACTGTATAGTACAGGCAACTATATTCAATATCCTCTGATAAGCCATAATGGAAAAGAATATGAGAAAGAATGTATATATGTGCATAACTGAATCACTTTGCTGTACAGCAGAAATTAACACAACATTGTAAATCAACTATACTTCAGTAAAGTAAATTAAGAAAAAAAAGATGGTACTAGTTGAATAACAGTACCATTTTACTCTGGTTTTTATTGAGAGACTATGTTTTGGTATAAATTACTTTTTAAAAAAACAATATTCAGTTTATAGTATGGAGGTATAATTCAAGAGTACAAAAGGGTGATTTTTATCATGAAGAAGACAATTAAATTGATTTCTCTGTTAATTCATTTTGCTATAAATACACTTTTATTTTTCCACCCTTTTAATTGTAGTGTATGCTGTATCATTAAAATAGAATTGTTGCTAGCACATTTCAGTTTTAATAAATGCTGTTCCTAAGAACATTTGCATGGGAAGCACTTCAACACAGGATGGACTCCTAATGAATTAAAATTCATTATGAGGTGGCAGGAATCATACACTCCCACTCCAGACTACACTGTGCCATCCAAGTGGGAATTTTGTTTTTTTTAATAATTCGAACTTGGAGTTCCTCTCCCTTGGCTAAGGCACCTACATTATTCAAAATCACAGGAACTAAAACCACTGTTCTAACACTCTGCATTGGCAGCAAGTGTAAAATTACAGTGAATTTACACATGTGTTCAGCTTTGCCATTTTTATGTGAACCAAACAACGTTATATGGTTGCAGCAAATTCTACCAGAAATTGCGGGCTCATCAGATTTTTAGACCAAAACAGGCATTGAAAAGTCATCTATTTCACCCCACCCCACCCCCAGTCCTCAGGCAGCTCCAAACCCAAACCCACCTGAGCTGAGGAGACTTTGCCCTTTTTTGAAAAATCCTCAGGAGTGGACATTTTACAAGTTCTCTTGGGTTCCTATTTCCACATCTAACAATGATCACTGCTGAGATCTCCCATCCCCCTCTCCCCGCTCCCCAAACCTGCACAGCAATTTCAATCCATTTTCTCCAGTTTAATGGAGATAGAGGTCACTTAAGCCTTACTTGAAAGACATCAGAGGTAATATGTGGGGGAAAGTCTTAGTAAAACTGTAAATGCTATGCAAATGCACAGAATTCATAAAAATATCATGTGCCTGAAAAATTGCTTTATGCTTGTTCCTTCCTTTTGTTCTTTGGAATGTTGTTATCTGCCACAGAAGAAAGTTGAAGACAATTCAGAATTGGGGAAGTGCTAGTTCAGTTGGGTTTTAAGTGGCCACTGTTAACTGAGGAGAACTATATTGGCAGTGCAGGAAACATCCTGCTTCGCTGATCTTCTACCTCTTTTCCTCTTCCCTGTTTTCATTTGTTGAATGATCTGAGAACTGGCATGAAAGGTAGCTCTTCCTTATTTACTCCACAGCCACTTCTTGCTTGTGTGGAAAACTAAACAACCATGTGAATATTAAATTAAAGGATTTAAATTGTAGTGTGTATATGGACTTGACAATTTCTGTACTTCAGATTGGTACATAATAGGTTCAGGTCTGTTGTAGAGAGACTACATTGGTACCGTAACTTGCAACAGAAAACTAGGGTAGGGGAAGCAAAATAAAGTATACTTTTAAGCAGGTGTATTCACTTTCAGTTTACTTTTTGCAAAAAGGATATTATGGAAAATTTAGTGCTCTTATTAGTGAGCTGCGTCAGACCATGTATATTACAGTTGCAAACAAAGTCAGTCCCTGAATCAAAATGTATATAGTTACCATTCTGGTAAAGGTATTGTTTACTGGTTTCCAGGAACTGTTTGAAAATTTACCTGTTAATCACTGACCCTTAGCACACGAAGGACCTGGTACAATCAGCTGTTCTAATGCTCTGTCTTGGGGCAGGCAGGTAAATAGCTAAGTTGTCCAGCATTGATAACTTACTTTTTCCAGGTTGCCATAGATTGAATGCTCCCTTAGTGCATGCCAGGGTGGATTTCCAGAAGTTATCCTTTATATATAGGCTAAATCTCTCCTACTTCAATTTATCTCAGTTAATTTTCTATTGATTCCCTATGGATTTTGGAGGCAATACCCCACTAAATAATTATTTAATAAGCTTAAAATGAAAATGGTGAGGCAAGAGGTCTTATCTGTATTTTAGGGTAATTCTTGTTCTTTTAATCTGAAAAATTATTTTCCCTATATCTATGTGAGGTACAAAAATTCAGACTGGAATACATCCAAGCATAGACATTTGGAGAACTTTGCAACCTCTAAGTAGTCTTGCTTAAAATGATTATTTTGGGAGTAGAGAGTTATGTCTTTGACCTTTAAATAGATAATTGAAGGGAAATCTTTGTGGCTACATACTTTAAAACATTTTAGGTTGGAAATTATAGTTATCTTTTTTTAAAAAAATAATGGAAATATGTAAGTGGATATTGGTTTTTATCATACTTTTTACTTAAAAAAATGGTTGTCTCAAACATAAAATAGTACCATCAAAAGAGACTATCCCAGATTTATATAAGAAGGTATATTATCCTGATTTAAAATAAGGAAAGTGAAGCCTCAGTGAAATAAAAGGGTGAGGTAAAAATGGAGCTCAACCTTGCGACTTCTAGATTCAATGAACCTCTTTTTTAAAAATATAAAAGGGGCATTAGAGCTGTATTGTGTGAAATGGGACCTTTTTTTTTTTTTTTTTTTTTTTTTGCGGTACGCAGGCCTCTCACTGCTGTGGCCTCTCCCGTTGCGGAGCACAGGCTCCGGACGCGCAGGCTCAGCGGCCATGGCTCACGGGCCCAGCCGCTGTACGGCATGCGGGATCCTCCCGAACCGGGGCACGAACCCGTGTCCCCTGCATCGGCAGCTGGACTCTCAACCACTGCGCCACCAGGGAAGCCCTGAAATGGGACTTTTTGACAGTAGGCTCTGAGAGATCACAAAAGAATGTCTTTCCTTGTAAAGCCAAACAATTACAACTTTTCTTTGTAGAAATAGTTGATCATTCCATTAAGAGAGGCAGCCATTCTATTCAATATATTCCTGTGTATTTATAAGCAATTATTTTGTGTTTAGAGCATTCTGCTGTCTAGTAAGGAAATTGACAAAGGTTGTCCTCAATAGTTGTTGTATAATAAAATAAATATTCCCAATCTGACCTTTCCTAAGTTAGTATGTTGCTGTGATAGTGATGGTTGAGACTGTGTGGATGAAAGAAAAATGATTGGCAGTAAAAATACTGTTTCTCTAGGATACTTACTTCAATTTAAACATTTAGAATTGCAATGTTGGCCTCAGAGCAGTTGGCTCAAACAAAACTTTTACTAATAATCTTCACTAAGTCAGCAACTAAGAGCTTAGTGGAGTTTGAATTTCCTAACAAGGTTTTCTCCTCTCCCCCTACTACTCTCTCTCTCTAGACAATAGCCAAACATGTTAAGACAAGAATTCTGAGCTTGGTAGAAGCATGGAGAAATGTGATGAAAAACTGACTTTTCCTCTTTCTCTTGGTCAGTGTGCTGGAGAAGAGAAACGAGTTGGTACACGCACAGTATTTGTTGGCAATCATCCAGTTTCAGAAACAGAAGCATACATTGCACAAAAATTTTGTGATAATAGAATAGTCTCATCTAAGGTAAGTTTTTTTTAACTCAATAGATGTTCATATAGTGAGCCAGATAAAACTTATTTTTATATTTGCTGGAAGCTGGTACATTTATATATGTATACCTGGATGTGCACTTATACCAATCATAGACGAACTGTGGTAATTATTCCACCAAAAGGCAGTTTTTTTAAAAGCATCACTTTGTCTTGTTACAGCTGAAAGATCATTTACTTGCCCTCCACTATGATTCACATTGCCTGTTGATTATATGTATGACTTTAAGTCTTGAAGTGTGCTAAACGTGGAATTATTTACTTGCCCAGAGCTTTCTGAATTGCCCTTAAGTGGACGGACTGGGTTGTAAATAATTTACATTCTTCTGGAGGGTGTTATCTTAGAATGACATTTGTGTCTCTTTCTATTCCATTGCAGAGCTTCTCAAGTACACTCCTGGGTCCTAATGGGTACATTCTGTTCTGTACACTGCTTAAACAGTTAAGGGTTCAGTCACTGTAGCTGTATTACCATTTGAATAATCATCTTACTTTAGCACTGTGTAATACTAAAAGGAGTGGCCTGAAAGTCTGAAGACCTGTTTAAATCCTGGCCTGATCATTTACTAGCTGTGCGACTTTGGCCAAATTAATCTCTCAGTCTGAATGTCCTCATTAGTGAAATAGAGCTTATGTGATAGCGTTCTTTGCAGATCCTAGTATCCAGTAGTCATCATTCTACAAGTGTTAGTTTGCTTATCTTTACCTTTGACTGACTAGGTTAGGTGCTAGGTGCTAGATTGCTGGTCCACTGCTGTCTCTTATAGTATGGCACAGATCTTGATAATTTTCCTCACTTCCTAATGTAAGGTAGATCTCACATGTTGCTGACGGTTGGTTCACTGAATGTTGGCAAACACTGAGGACCTGAAACACAAAATTATGCCCTTCCTTTGCAAACTTAACATTTTGGTTTTCAAATGTACATGTGATTTCTCTTTGGGTAGTGATATAATACAGACACGGGGAGGGGGAAGGGTAAACTGGGACGAAGTGAGAGAGTGGCATGGGCATATATACACTACCAAATGTAAAATAGATAGCTAGTGGGAAGCAGCCTCATAGCACAGGGAGATCAGCTCGGTGCTTTGTGACCACCTAGAGGGGTGGGTTAGGGAGGGTGGAAGGGAGACACAAGAGGGAGGGGATATGGGGATATATGTATAGCTGATTCACTTTGTTATACAGCAGAAACTAACACACCATTGTAAAAAATTATACTCCAATAAAGATGTTAACAAAATACAGACAGATTATGCTTAGCTGGGAGAGTAACATGTAAAATGCGGACAGAATGAATGAAAACTATATTGCCTAATGAGCAGATCTATTGGGCTATAGAACACTCTGAGTGTATTTGGATAAAATGTCTGTTTCCTGTTAATCTTTAACCTTATGGCAGAAATTTATCCTCAGCTAGAAGTTTCCATACCTGTGCCCAAGATAGTGAATAGTTCTTTCACTGAAAATTGTGACTCACCCTATAGTATTCAAGAAAACAATCAATAGTAGTCCTTTGGCTCAGAATTATAGACTTATAGAACTGAAACATCATAGGAGATCCTCTTGTTCAACTCGCTGATTTTACAGATGGAGAAAGCCAACCCACAGAAATTAAGTTAGTGACATGGTCACGAAGCAGAGTTAGTGATAAAGCCAGGGTCAAAACTGCTTTATAAGGTCTAGTGGCTCTGAATAAAGAGCTGTTTTCACATCGTTTTGCAATTTGGGCTCCTCCCACAGTTTTCTCTCTCCTTTTGTATCAAGTGAAATATAAAATACTTTCTAGGGGATTATTGTTTCCTATAGTGTTTTATGGGGAAGATGATAAAGTGACACACCGATAGTAAAGTGACTTTTCACTGAACCTAGTGATAATTGATTTGTTTTAATATACCATGAATTTTTACATATTAAAAGAACGTAGAAGACTCAGTTAATTCTCAACTCTTTTTGTTTAATAGAATATTTAATGGAATAGAATATTTTTCATATTTTGTTTAACTTCAGTTTTGCCAATACGCAAAACAATGCAATAGGATATTTTTTTAAATAGTTGGGAATTCATGGGCAAATATAAATTATTTCTAAACAGATCTGCATATACAGTATATATGTATGTGTTTTAGAAACCAGAATAAAGAAGTGAACATTTCTACATTGATTGACTAACACATCTCTTTTTTCTCTGTAAATATTTTATATTTACAGTTTGTCTAGTTAACTGCTCATTAACTGATCTATTTTTCATAACAGATCTAGAGCAGAAAAAGAGGAATTGACAGTATACTAACTTCACAAAAAGAATGAAATTTTAGTACAATGAATAGTTACAAGAAAACAGCGTATAGTGTAGTGGTAAAGAGCTTCACCCTTACAGACAGAAGACCTGGGTTTGAAGTTAAAGTGAGTCATATAACCTTCCTGTGTCCCAATTTTCTTATCTGTAAAATGTGGGTATTAACTACTTAGCTCATAGGATTGTGATTAGACTGAAGTAAAGTAATCCACAGAAAGCATTTAAGCACTGTGCTTGGCGTGATGTAGTAACAACTCAGTAGATGGTAGCTGCTATTGTTATTTATGTTTCTGTGATTATTATTATTATTACTGCAGTCCTGAGCAGTACTATTGATTTCCTCAGTCTCCTGTGTTCAAATGAGTGGAGTGATCTCTCTTGAAAAGAGGCCTTCAGTCTGGAGAGAAAAAGAGTTTCATAATTTGACTTTCTCTTCCTCACATTGCCTTTTGGCTGATTGTATTTGCACCAGAATCTTTTAATTGAGGAAATGTGTAATTTATAGAATATGTTAGCTGCCTTCCAACTATGTAGCAAGTGTTGATTTCCTTTCTAAACCATTCAGTAATAAAAATAACTTTCTCTTAATTGGGTGCTTTTTGTTTGTTTGTCTACAAATGACATCAGTAATGTAATGTCATTGGGAATAAGTCCTGTTAATACAAGAAACACTGAAGATAAACACTTTGATAAAAATTTGTTTTAATTTACTTATAAAATGAGTGTCCTTTTCTTCTTTTGGAAACACAAACACTTTCTTTAGAAAAACTTGCTCTCTTTGGCCTTCCTACTTTAGAACACTCTGCAGGGACTTTGGGAATCATCAGAATTTTATGGCTGGTACAAAACTTGGAAATCCCCTTCTGTAGCAAAAGGAGCTAGATCTTTAAGATCTTTAGCTTCCATCACATTTCTCTGTTCTACATTTTTTTTTCCTTTAAAAATCCTGAGCCTCATCTTGAAGGCCCCTTCAGTGAGATAAGAATCAGGGAGCTCCACCTGACTCTTTGAAGCTATGCCCAAGGTTAAACTTACTCCTATGTGAAAGAATGTCTTAAAGTTTCAAGCCTAAAATTACACTAGCATTTTCCCTCATTTTAAAAGTCAGAACCTTCAGTAGAATTTATTAGACATGGCTTTGCATCTTATCGAACTCCCTGAAGGTGACTTTTTAGCTAAAATCCTAATGCAGTACTGTCTTGGTAACTCCTTTTGCTGTTCTAAATTTATGGTAGAAAGAGTGATACTTTAAAAATGAGAAAGTTCTGCTTGACATTGGTAATGAAAATGGAAGTAGACTGCTGTGATGCTCAAAATTGAATTTAATGCCTACATCAAGGAGAGTTGATAATAAAGTGGATACAGTCATTTAGCAAAGTGAACAGTTATTCAAGCTACAGCTCTGCTTATTTACAACCGGGTGCTTATTTACAACTAATCTTCAAGTTTAGTGATTTTGTTCCATCACATCCAAATCCCAGTAGTTAGAAAAGTCAGTGCTCCTTCTGCTAGCCCCTTCGCAACTGGTTGTTAACTTTGTTCTTTTCAATAGTTACTACTTCGTTTTTTAGCTGCTCCCCTGTTTTCTCGTGATACACAGAAATATTAGAACAAGTTATTTGGAGCTTTAGCTTCCACATCAGCATTTTTAAGGCTAAATTGGAAAATGTTTGGACTTTGGGTACAAACAAGTAATGTTCTAAGGCCTCCTTTGGTTTAAATTTTTCAATTTAATAGACTTTCAAAACTGAGGTTCATTTCCTACTCCCTCCTTTAAATTAGGAAAGTTATTTATCAAAGTTATATGGTTTTGATTTTAAATTAAATTAGGTGATAGATGTGCGAGGGGGTGACCCACAGTTTTTTCACATCAGAGGCCACATTTGTGTACCAATTATTTAATTCACTATAGAGAAGATGAAAAATGCATTGCATATACTTGGAAAGCTGGCATTTTTCTGGAGAAACTTTTAAAACATGTTCTGAATGTCACGGTTGCTTTTTAAGTTTATGGTTGCACATTAAGATAGTATAGAAATCCACTTACTGACTTCTCTGAGCAAGAACTGACTTATGACCCAAAAAAATCTCCATTTTCATCATTGTGTATGAAACAAATGCTGTAAACATATTATTCCTGTGAGTTAACATTGTTTTTGGTTTGTAGCAACTGACTAAGTCTGAGAGTCCACTTTTTAGGTAAACAAGGCAATTTGAATAACTTGGTATTAATGTGGCTTTAATTCAATTTCAGTTTTAATTAGAAAACTCTTTTCTTAGTCTACATCTAGACTAAAGTTCATTCTTTATCTCACAAACAGTGGGAAATAAATGAAGCTTTTAGGCAGGGAGAGGTCATGTGAACAGAACCACATTTTGAAAAGGTCATTCTCATTGCTTTGTGGAAAATGGAATGGAAGGGAACAAAAGTGGAGGCAAGGAGTCCATTTAGGAGGCCAGTGCAGTAATCCAGGTAAGAGATGATGGCTTGGACAGCGGTGGTAGCAAATACGGAAAGATGTCCCAGAGATATATAGGAAGCAAAAATGGCAGGACTGGTAAGGAATTTCTTGTAACCGGTGGTTAAAGGTGTCTTCCAAGTATCTGAATAACATGGCTAAGTGGATGTTCTTTTCATTCACTGAAATAGGACATCCTGAAAGAGAACTAGATTTGAGGGACAGAGAGAGCATCATGGATTCAATCTCCTTTTACATGGCTCTGTGCCTTCTTGCACTGGGTTCTTTACCACATAAACTCCCTCTAATCTTTCAAGGCTCAGTTCAGAAGTCACCTGCTCTTTGAAGCCTTCTCAAGCTTCTCTTGGGTAGGAAAAAAATCACAACTTCTACTGTATCCCCATAGCATTTTGCTCATGCTAGTTTTATGACATTTACCACATTAAATTGAGTGAATACATGATTGTCTTTTTGGCTATAACATAAATTCCTTCTGGGTAGAAAAGCCATATCTTGATCTTTAATGTACCTGCTAAAATCTTTGTTATCTGGGCCACTGCCTGGCACACAGTAGGTGCTTGCTGAATTGAACTGAAATGCACTGCACACCAAGTGGGGTGACTCTTGTGAGCATAATCTAGTTCTAGTTTTACTAGAAAACTGCATTGAAATAATGTATGCTATATTGCATTTGTATTATAATAAAGAGATGAGAAGTTGAATTTGCTTTTTAGTTAGAGCAGTGGAGGAAATAGCCAAAACACAGGTTTTAATCAAAATTTCTTTTATGCCTTCTACATGCTGAACACTGTTGTAGGCACAGAAGGGAAGTGATCTTATGATGTGTATGATATGCTCCCTGACCTCTTAGCAGTTCATGACCTGATATAGGAAAGAAGAGGGCGTGTTGCAGTAGTTTCCTATAAAGAGAATAACCAGAGTTCCTCAAGGAAGCAGTTCATTTAGTGAAACACAGGTAAACAAACAGTGGGGGCCTGGAAGCAGCAACAAAACATGTTCCCTTTCAATGTGTTAACACCCCACGGAGGATTCTAACAGTCCCTAATGTTTGTTTGTTTAATTAAAAACCCTTTACTTAAGGAACAGAAGGTCAACAAGCTAGAAGCTCAGCTGTTAGCCTGTTGTTGGAGTTTAGTTTGTTGTTTTAGAAAGTTAACCTTCAGTTATCGGGACAGTTAAGTGCTGATCTGAACTACGGCAGCTTCAGAGTGACTGGATCTGTGGTTTTGATCCCTTTTATTTTTGGTCACAAGCTGCCTTGGGAACCTGAAAACTGTGGACTCTCTTCTCCCAAGTGATACACATCCACACACGATTATGCACTTCATTTTGAATGGGCTTCCCTGAGGCACTTCTGTGAACGCTGGGGGAAGAACCTTCTAGGTTAGCGGAACCTTGAGCCCATACACCTTTTAAAGAGAGGTTAGTAGTAAATCCCCATCTGTCGTATCATGCTCTACAACTTTGGCTTTTTCAGTCACCCCACCTAATATAATGGACATTTTCTCACATATGGAGACCATTCAAGTATAAATTTAGATCTTTAGATTAAGAAACATTTCTTGGGCTTCCCTGGTGGCGCAGTGGTTGAGAGTCCACCTGCCGATGCAGGGGACACGGGTTCGTGCCCCGGTCCGGGAGGATCCCACATGCTGCGGAGCGGCTGGGCCCGTGAGCCGTGGCCGCTGAGCCTGCGTGTCCGGAGCCTGTGCTCCGCAACGGGAGAGGCCGCAGCAGTGAGAGGCCCGCGTACCGCAAAAAAAAAAAAAAAAAAAAAAAAAAAAAAAAAAGAAACATTTCTTTCTTTCTGGTTTCTGGTCTTCTTTATTAAGACATCTAGAAAATCCAACTTCTGGTGATTTTAAAATTACCTAGTCCTTGAGCTTAAGGTATCAGTGAGAAAGAAGGTCTTTGTGATTTGACAGTTGGCCCAAGAGTTTTCTCCACCTGCCCGTGTACAATTTAGCGTTGAAACCTTTACCTATTACCAGTTAACAAAGCGCAGGGTGGTGCGTTGTTGATTAAAATGAAAGCCCTCTATGACCCAAGGTTATGTGTACACCTCAGCTGTCACAGAGGTGGGAAGCGGTGATAGGGACAGAATTATACTTGTGATGATGATCAAGATTCCAGAGGTTAGCTCAGCCAAAGGAATTAATTAAATTAGTACATTCACTCATCCAACTAATTTATTGTCTACTTTATGTCAGGCATTGTGCTAGGTGTTGGAGAAAAAGTAATAAAAAGACAGATGAGGTCTGCCCTTACAGATCTCATTGCCTATTGAGGGAGGAACTTTAATTAAATTATGCACACATATAATTATTCACTGAAACGAGTGTTATCAGGGAAGTATAGGATGATATGAGAGCAGATAACGGGGAACATAATTTAGATCGGGTCGGGGAAAGCAAAGCTGTGGGACTAGATGGCCCAGTTGGAATGCTCCAAGTGAAAACTTCACTCCTGAAAAGAATGTTTATATACTCTACCTCTAAGTACACGCTTATTCATATGTTTGAGGTTTGGGTTTTAACATGCTTTCAAAGTGTTGTGATAATTTGGAATCATGAGTCATTATTATTAATATTTTTCAAGTTTCCTTTCTAATAATCTTTTTTTTCTTCTCCCCTTACAGTATACACTTTGGAATTTCCTCCCAAAGAATCTGTTTGAACAGTTTAGAAGAATTGCAAATTTTTATTTTCTCATCATTTTCCTTGTACAGGTAAGAGCTCCATTAGAAACTTAATTTCCTTAACCAAGTTTCAATCCATTTCTAACCTTAAAATGCCCTGTAATTAAAAAGTTGTTTCAGGGCTTATTATAATAAGACTTGTTGAAGTACTAATATTATATTTTAAGATATATGTGATTTTACATATTTCTAAAGTAGCTCTTTTACTAGAAAACTCTAGTAAAGCATCTAGACTAGTCTGCATCTCATACCACATGCTCTCTTGCCGCTGGCTTCCTTTATTTTCTTACAGGTGCCACATGCCCTCCTACCATAGAGACTTTCTATACACCCTTCACTGCACCTGGAAGGCCCTCCCTTCCATCTAGTTGACTTCTATTTACTCTTCAAATCTCAGTGTCTCACTTGTTTTAATATCTGGTTTTCACTGTAAGCTGCCAGTTCTGTGAGGGCAGGGACTTTTCTCCATCTTGTTTAAAATAAAGCAGCATCTCTACATCCTGGCTGGTCATAGCACAGAGGCTGACAGAATGGTGCTCAACAAATAGATGGTAAATGAATGGATGTATTTCAGTCAAGGGGTTAGTTCAAGCTGGGATGAAAACTAAGCCTAAATTTAGAACTATTTTCTTAAACTTACAGCTATGTGGATTGCTTTTGTTTTAATGAAAGTTAACATTCACCCTGCTACCGGAATGTGTTTTGTCTGCATTTCTGTCTGAAATGTTTGTAGCATGTAAGTGCTGCATATGAGTTAATGACTTATTTTCATTTTACTTTCAATTTAATTTCTTTACCTAGGTCACAGTAGACACACCAACTAGCCCAGTTACCAGTGGACTTCCACTTTTCTTTGTTATAACTGTTACAGCCATCAAACAGGTAAATTTCTAGTTTACAATTGTACTTGCATTTCAGTCCTGTCTGATTTGAATTTCATTGTCAAAGGTTCTTTTTCACATTTATATTGGGTGGGTATCCTTGATGAATTTAGTTTATATTTGGTTTTTATTGAAAACACATGAAAATTATTGTAAGGTGCATCTTTAATTTCTTTGCTCCTTTCTTCCTATTTGTGTGTGTGTGTGTGTGGCGGGGGAATATAACCCTAAAAGGAGAGCAAGTAGAAGGTGCAGCTCAGTGGGGAGGTGAGAGGTGAATTTTTAATGTGCATTACATTTTTCATTGTGCTATATCTGTCTGAAAAATTCCCATTCTTGTGGACTTTTTAAATTGCTGCCTATAGCAAAGAACTCAAGAGCATACTTGAGTTTCTTACTTTAATTTTGTTGTCTTTCCTGATGCTGCTGAAGGGGGTCATGGGTAGAAGAGACTTTTATTCTTGTTTCTTGTCAAAGTTCATACCTGCCACAGTTTATGTTAGTGCCTTTGAAAAATTCCAGATGAAATAGAAAATGGAAACAGGAAGCTGGAGGTGAAGGGGTGGGTTAGCAATGTTTATCATGTAATCGGAGAGTCCATAGGACCTGACAGATGACAAGGATACTTTTAGACAGTACTTACCAAAAGTACTTCAAAAAGTATCCCCCAAAACTTCCAAACTGTTTGCTTAACAATATTGGGAACATGGTTATCTTTCCTCTTGGGTTTATCTGGTCTTCTATCTTGCTTACCAGGAACTGCAAGAATATTTTATTAAGTGTTTGGTTGCTATATAAAGACTTTTGGAATGTTATTTCCTTAGGCTATTAGGATTATTTTCTTTAACATCATAGAATTGCTGGTTCCAAGAATAGCCTGTATGGTTTTCAAAAGCTCTTACTGATTCAGTTTACTCCCAGTACTAGTTCATGTTGGGGCCTTTCTTTCCTCACTGACATCACAGAAAGTACCATATGAAGTGATAGCCTAGCATTGCCATAAAGAAGGACAGAAGAGGAATGAACATATAGCAGCTGAGAAAAAAAGGGGAAGGCGATCAAGAGATTTTTCACACAGTTAGATTTGAAAAGGTACACTCATTATTATAAAGAAAGAAAGCAAAGTGATGTAAAAAAAGAAGGAGATCATGCTAAAACAAATGAACGCCCTCCATCCGTAGTTCATTTGGCTTAAATTTACTCTAGACCAAAGGAAGCCCAAAGGAAAATGAACTCTGATTACTTCTAACTCTAAAAAATGAACAACAATTTGTATTTTTTTTGGTCACCAAGTCAGTGGAGAAGTTTAACCGTCGTTCTCTAAAACAACAGTTTTAGATAGATACTGTTCCAAAATAATCCTCCTTGCCTTTTCTATTCTCTGTCCCTGAGGAGGAATTATATTTCCTCAGAGATGATCACTCCAGCGGTCTACTATACAAGAACATATTTAAGTGATTCGCTCTATAAGAAAATAAAACTTTTTTCAAATTAAAGAGTAGAAAAAATTAACATTAACTTGAATAAGAGCAGAATTAGAAAAATAAATCATATCCTTCACAATTGAAGAATGCCTGTGTTTTTATTAATACTTACCTATATAATTCAGGAACCTTTTAACGCAATAAAGCTATAAGGGATATTTTGAAAGCATATCTTAGTTTTTGCTGCAAAAATTTACAGTGTTGTCTCTGTAGCATTCTGAGTTGAAATTAATACTGTAAGTATAAATACCTGCTGGTGACTCATAGAGGGGGTTATAGAAATTTATTAACAATTTTACTTCATTATGTGAGCTTGATTATGTCCTTACTTTTATCCTTCTAGGGATATGAGGATTGGCTGAGGCACAGAGCTGACAATGAAGTCAACAAGAGCACTGTTTACATTATTGAAAATGCAAAGCGAGTGAGAAAAGAGAGTGAAAAAATCAAGGTATTAAGTTTTGTAGTTCATTCTTTTTTAAAATTACAGTAAGAACACATCATTTTAAAATGTACAATTCAATGGCATTTCGTACATTCACAGTTCTGTGCAACCATCAATACTGTCTAGTTCCAGAACATTTTCACCACCCGGAAAGGGAAACCCCCATAGCCATTAAGTAGTCATGCTGCATTCCTCCCTCACCCAGGCCCTGGCAACCACTAATCTCCTTTCTGTCTCTGTGGGTTTACATATTCTAGATATTTCATATAAATGGAATCATACACTATGTGGCCTTTATGTCTGGCTTCTGTCACTTATTGTTATGTTCTTGAGGTTCATTCATGTTGTATCCGTACTTCATTCCTTTTGATGATTGAATAATACTCCATCATATAGCTATACCATATTTTGTCTATCCATTCATCAGTTGATGGACATTTTAGGTTTTTTCTACCTTTTGGCTATTAGGAATATTGGTAGTATGAATATTCATGTACAAGTTTTTGTTTGAACACCTGTTTTCCATTATTTTGGGTATATACGTAGGAGTAGAATTGCTAGGTCATGCGGTGACTCTATGGTTAACGTTTCCATGAACCACCAAACTGTTTTCCACAGCAGCTATATACCATTTTATATTCCACCAGCAACGTATGATAGTTCTAAGGTATTGTTATTTTTTAATATCTCAGGCAATTTAATTTTTTATCCAAATTAATCATTGTTTCATATTACCCAATAAGAGTCCTGTCGATAAAATTTTAGGCTTGTCCACATCAAATAATATTTTTTGTTCCCAACAGGTTTTATTTTAATTAATAGTAAGGTTTACTTTTTAGAGCAGTTTTAAGTTCACAGCAAAATTGAACAGAAATTATGGAGTTGACATACACCCCTTTCTCCACACAGGTGCAACCTTCCTCATAATCATTATCCCTCACCAGAGTGGCATATTTGTTATAATCAGTGAACCTCCAGTGGCACATCATTATAACCCAAAGTCCATAGTTTAGATTAGGGTTCACTCTTGGTGTTACATATTCAGTGAGTCTGAACAAACGTATAATGACCTATACACTATAGTATCATACAGAATCATTTCACTGCCCTAACCATCCTTTGTGCTCTGCCTATTCATCCCTCCCTCCAACCCGGGTCACCCTTCTTCTTTCTACTGTGTCCATAGTTTTGCCTTTTTTCATAGTGTCATGTAGTGAAAATCATACAGTATGTAGCTTTTTCAAATTGGCTTCTTTCACTTAGTAATAATGCATTTAAGTTTCCTCCGTCTTTTCATGGCTTGATAGCTCATTTCTTTTTTTTTGTCCAAATTATTATTTTTATTTTTTTAACATCTTTATTGGAGTATAATTGCTTTACAATGGTGTGTTACTTTCTGCTTTATAACAAAGTGAATCAGTTATACATATACATATGTTCCCATATCTCTTCCCTTTTGCGTCTCCCTCTCTCCCACCCTGCCTCCCTATCCTACCCCTCTAGGTGGTCACAAAGCACCGAGTTGATCTCCCTGTGCTATGCGGCTGCTTCCCACTAGCTGATAGCTCATTTCTTTTTGCACTAAATAATATTTCATTGTCTAGATGTACCAGTTTGTTTATCCATTCACTTACTGAAGGACATCTTGGGTACTTCCATGTTTTGGCAATTACAAATAAAACTGCTGTAAACATCCATGTGCAGGTTTTTGTGTGGACGTAAGATTTCAGTACATTTTGGTAAATGCCAAGTAGTGTGATTACTGGATCATATGGTAAGAGTATGTTTAGTTCATAAGAAGCTTCCAGGCTGTCTCCAACATAGCTACCCACTTTGCATTCCCATAAACAGTGAATGGGAGTTCTGTTACTCCATATCCTGGCCAGCATTCATTGTCAGTGTTCTGGATTTTGGCCGTTCTAATGGGTGTATAGTGGTATCTCATTTTTGTCTTAATTTGCAATTCCCTAATGACATATGGTGTTGAACATATTTTCATATGCTTACTTGCCATTTGAATATCTTCTTTAATGAGGTATCTATTAGGTCTTTGGCCCATTTTTTTATCAGATTGTTCATTTTCATATTGTTGAGTTTTAATAGTTTTTTTGGTTTTTTTAGTATATTTTGGATAACAATCCTTTATCAGATGGGTCTTTTCCAAATATTTTATCCTAGTCTTAAGGTATTATTTATCTATTTTTATTTTATTGTGTTATTGGGATAAAAAACACATAATACTAAATTTACCATCTTAACCATTTTTTTAAAATATTTATTTATTTATGGCTGCATTGGGTCTTTGTTGCTGCGCGTGGGCTTCTCATTGTGGTGGCTTCTCTTGCTGTGGAGCACGGGCTCTAGGCGCACGGGCTTCAGTAGTTGTGGCTCACTGGCTTAAGTAGTTGTGGCTCACTGGCTTAAGTAGTTGTGGCTCGTGGGCTCTAGAGCCGCAGGCTCAGTAGTTGTGGCTCATGGGCTTAGGTGCTCCGCGGCATGTGGGATCTTCCTGGACCAGGGCTCGAACCGTGTCCCCTGCACTGGCAGGTGGATTCTTAACCACTGCTCTGGCAGAGAAGCCCTTAACCATTTTTGAGTATACAGTTCAGTAGTGTTAAGTATATTCACATTGTTGTACAGCAAACCTCTAACCCTTGGTACACACTTTTCTATTTTCTGTTTCTATTACCTGAATTACTTTAGAGAGATACTTCCTGTGAGAGGGAACTATAGTATCTGTCCTTTTGTGACTGATTTATTTCGCTTAGCATAATGTCTTCAAGGTTCATTTATGTTGTGGCATATGACAGGATTTCCCCTTGTTTAAGGCTATGTAAATACTCCATTGTATGTATATACCACACTTTCTTTATCAGTTAATCTGTTGATGGACGTTTGGCTTCCTTCTACCTCTTGGCCATGTGAATAATGCTGCAGTGAACACAGATATACAAATAACTTTTCAAGATCTTGCTTTGAATTACGTTAGATACATACCCAGAAGTAGAATTTCTGGATCGTATGGTAATTATATTTTTAATTTGTGCAGGAACCTCCATACTGTTTTCCATAATGGATGCACCATTTTATGTTAGCGTCTAGATTACACAAGGGTTTCAACTTCTCCCTGTCCTCTTGAGCACTTGTATTTTTCTGTTCTTTTGGTAATGGGCATCCTGATGGGTATGAAATGATATCTTGTTTTGGTTTGGATTTTCACTTCCCTAATGATTAGTGATGTTGAGCATCTTTTCATGTGCTTATTGGCTATTTATATATCTTCTTTGGAGAAATGTCTGTTCAAGTCCTTTGCCCATTTTTTAATCAGGGTATTTGTTTGTTGTTGAGTTGTAGAAGTTCCTTATATATTCTGGATATTAACCCCTCATCAGATATATGATTGGCAAATATTTTCTCCTATTCTGTAGGTTGCCTTTTCACTGTTGATTGTTTACTTTGGTCATGTATTCTCATTTTCTAATTTTGATCTTTGTCCTGTGCTTTTGGTGTCATGTCCAAGAAGTCATTGCCAAGTCCAATGTCCTGAAGCTTTTTCTCCATGTTCTTCTGGGAGTCTAATGGGTTCAGGTCTCACATTTAGGTCTTTCATTCATTTCAAGTTAATTTTTGTATGTGATGTAAGAATCCAACTCTATTAATACTTTTGCATATAGATACCCATTTTTTCTAAAACCATTTGTTGAAGAGACTGTCCTTTCCCTATTGAATGGTCTTGCCA
This sequence comes from Delphinus delphis, assembly GCF_949987515.2. NCBI lineage: Eukaryota > Metazoa > Chordata > Mammalia > Artiodactyla > Delphinidae > Delphinus > Delphinus delphis. The sequence goes on from NC_082704.1 coordinate 10,034,817, forward strand.
CCCTTGCTGAAAATCATTTGGCCCTATATGCAAGAGTTTATTTCTCGGTTCTCTATTCATTGGCTTATGTATCTGTCTTTATGCCAGTCTTAATTTCTGTTGCTTTGTAGTATGTTTTGAAATCTGAGAATGTGAGACCTCCAAGTTTGTTCTTCCTTTTCAAGATTGTTTTGGCTACTCAGGGTTCCTTGAGATTTCATATGAATTTTAGGATTTTTATTTTCTATTTCTGAAACAAATGCCATTACACTTTGATAGGAAGTCCATTGAGTCGTAGATCACTTTGGATAGTATAGACTTTTTTTTTTTAATTTTTTAAATTTTTGGCTACGTTGGGTCTTTGTTGCTGTGCACCAGCTTTCTCTTTTTACGGCAAGTGGTGGCTACTCTTTGTTATGGTACGCAGGCTTCTCATTACGGAGGCTTCTCTTGTTGCGGAGCACGGGCTCTAGGCACGGGGGCTTCAGGAGTTGTGGTGTGCGGCTCACTAGTTGTGGCACGCGGGCTCTAGAGCGCAGGCTCAATAGCAGTGGCGCACGGGCTCAGTTGCTCCACGGCATGTGGGATCTTCCTGGACCAGGGCTCGAACCCGTGTCCCCTGCATTGGCAGGCAGATTCTTAACCACTGCACCACCAGGAGAGCCCATGAAAGGGTGTTGAATTACACCAAATGCCTTTTCTGCATTGACTGAGATGATCATGCAACACGTTGTTTATGTGTTGCATTACATTGATTGATCTTCATATATCTATCCTTGGATCCCAATGATAAATCCCATTTGGTCATGGTGTATGATCATTTTAATGTGCTGTTGATTTTGATTTGGTAGTGTTTTCAGATTTTTTGTATCAGTATTCGTTGAGGAAATTGGTCTGTAGTTTTCTTGTACTGTCTTTTTCTGGTGATGGTATCAGGGAAATGCTGGCCTCATAGAATAAGTTTGGGGTTGTTCCCCGCGCTTTGATTCCTTAGAAGAATTGGGAAGGATTGTTATTTCTTCTTTAAATGCTTGGTAGAATTCTCCAGTGAAGTCATCTGATCCTGGGCTTTTCTTCTGTTTTTGATTCCTGCTTCAATCTTCTCATTAGTTTTGGATCTACTCAGATTTTTTATTTCTTCGTGATTCAGTTTTAGTAGGTTGTATGTTTCTAGGTATTTATCTATTGGCATATAATTGTAGTAGCCTCTTATAATCCTTTTTATTTCTCTGCCATCAGTTGTGATGTCTTCTCTTTCATTAGCTGTTTGCATCTCTCTTTTTTTCTTAGTCTAGCTAAGGGTTTGTCAATTTTGTTAATCTTCTAATTTTGTTAGTCTTCCAAAGTTGTTTGTCAATTTTGTATTATTTTTAAAAGAATGTTTCTATGTGAATATGGATTAAATTATAGAACCTAATGGAAATCAAATCCTCCAGAAAAAGGGAACAAGATATATGGAACAGAAAGAGAAGAAGGTAGGTGAAAATACCATTCCAGAATGATTCAGTGCTGTGGTATGAATTCATACAAAATGATACTCTCCTCCCTATACGTTTATCAGGTATTATCACTGCTGAATTATTTATTAAATACCCGGAATTCCAGGCATAAGTTGTCCATATCCCCAGCAATAAGTAAATTGTCTTGCATCTTCTTATAGATGGGAGGAAGGCTACAGAGTGGGAGGGTTACCCAAGTTTGACATAAAATGTCTTTCTTCCACTCTTTTTTCTTTTCTCTGTTCTCTGCATCCCAGAGGGAGGACCTTGTGATGAATTAGAGTGGTTAGGATCTGAAGTTTCCAAACCAGTCGTAGAAACACAGCTTTTTGTTCACATAAGAACCAAAGGCAGCATAAATGATTCATAGCATTAAATCTGTTGCTCCCAGGGCACGAAGTAAAATTGCAAAGCAAGTAAAAGCCTCCCACAACTCTCCTTTTCTCTCCTTTCCTCTTTCTGTTTTTGCTGTCACCCCCCACTGCCTTAGAAGGACCCCCATCTTCCACCTTTCCTCACCAGGCTACTTCTCCTTGAGGCTGACCTCAACCAGGTATAATCTGAATTACATCAGTTGTTGCTGTTGTGTGAAATGCTATTTGATTGAGCCCGTTCTGGAGTATTTGTGTGTGGAAAGAGATGCCTATAAACTAAAAGTGTCCAAGTGTTTGATTGCTTGGCTGGGAAGTGTGGGGACTCTTGTTAAGCAGGAGAGTGACTTATTCTGTATCCTCAGTGCATTGGGAATTTTTTGAAGGGTTTTTCAAAGCTAGGGGGTGACTTGATCTTATTTTTTAAGAAAAGACAACTCTGGAGAGTGAGCACAGTAGAGGCACGAGCAAAAGTAGAATGAGGGAAACTTGTTAGGTGGCTACTAACATGGTATAAGCAAATGATGATAAGAGCTTATATTAGAATGATAGTAGAAGAGGTAATAACAGTAAAAATAGTTGTTAACATTTATATGTTACATAAATATGCCAGGCACTCCCTTTTACATTCTATTAACTCATTTAATCCTTACTTTACAGCAGTCCTATGAAATAGGTACTTTTGTTATCCCCTCTTTACAAATGATGAAACTGAGGCATAGGGTGGTTAAGAAACTTGTCCACAACTAGTAAGTGGGAAAGCTGGGATTTGAATTGAAGCAAGTCTGGGTATGGCATCCATGCTCGTAAGCACAACTTTGTCCCTCCTGTCTCGTGATCAAAATAAATGTATGTATTCAGGATGTTTTTCGGAGGTAATGTGTGGACTTACTGATGTATTCCATGTAAGGAGGGAGAAAAAGAGCAAAATAGAATAAAGATAGCCTCCTTGATTTTGGCCTGAGCAACTAGGTGCATTAAACCTATTAAACAAAATGCTGGTGCTAGGGGCTTCCCTGGTGGCGCAGTGGTTAAGAATCCACCTGCCAATGCAGGGGACATGGGTTCGAGCCCTGGTCTGGGAAGATCCCACATGCCACAGAGCTACTAAGCCCGTGCGCCACAACTATTGAGCCTGAGCTCTAGAGCCCGCATGCCACGACTACTGAAGCCTGTGCACCTAGAGCCTGTGCTCCGCAACAAGAGAAGCCACTGCAATGAGAAGCCTGTGCGCCACAAGAAAAAGCAGCCCGCACTCGACGCAACTAAAGTAAGCCCGTGTGCAGCAACGAAGACCCAACACAGCCCAAAATTAATTAATTAATTTTTTTAAAATGCTGGTGCTATTAAATAAGCTGGAGAAGAATAGGTGTGGGGGAAAAGGTGGGGATGAAGGGAAATCAGGAATTCAGCTTGGGCCATGTTAATTTTTTTTTAATATTTATTTGTTTGTTTGTTTGTCCACGCTGGGTCTTAATTGCGGCACGCGGGATCTTCGTTGTGGCATGCGGGATCTAGTTCCCTGACCAGGGATCGATCCTGGCCCCCCTGCATTGCGAGCACAGAGTCTTAACCACTGGACCACCAGGGAAGTCCCAGGCCATGTTAATTTTGAGATTCCTGTTAGACAGCCAGATGGAATTGTCAAGCCTGGAGCTCAGAGATGTTTTAGGTGGATACAGAAATTTGGATGGAATCACATAAAACATAGAGGAGAGAAACAGGCCTTGAGGAATTCCAATGGAAAAATACAGGTATTTGTAAGGGAAAGAGTATGGGTTTTGGCATTAGAAATATTGGAAGAGTTTCTTCAGGTTTACTGATTATTTCCTTTGTATCCAGTATGCTTATAAGCCCATTGAAGGAAATCCTTACCTCTGATAACATGTTTTTCATTTCTAACTTTTCCAATTGCCTTTTTTTGGGAGTTTCCATATTTATGCCCAAATTCCTCATCTGCACATGTATGTTGTCTACCTTTTCCAGTAAATAGTTTAATATCTTAATCATAGCTGTTTTTCTATCCCTGTTTCATAATTCCAAAATCTGAATATTTCTTTTTTTAAAAATTTATTTTAGTTATTGATTTTTGGCTGCGTTGGGTCTTTGTTGCTGCACGCAGGCTTTCTCTAGTTGCGGTGCGCGGGCTTCTCATTGTGGTGGCTTCTCTTGTGTGGAGCACAGGCTCTAGGCATGCGGGCTTCAGTAGTTGTGGCATGTGGGCTCAACAGTTGTGGCTCATGGGCTCTAGAGTGCAGGCTCAGTAGTTGTGGCACACGGGCATAGTTGCTCTGCGGCATGTGGGATCTTCTCGGACCAGGACTCGAACCCGTGTCCCCTGCATTGGCAGGCAGATTCTTAACCACTGCGCCACCAGGGAAGCCCCAAAATCTGAGTATTTCTGAGGCTGGTCCTATTGACACCTTTATCTTTTGATGATAGGTCATTTTTGTCTTCGTTTTGTGCATCTCATTTTTTTTAAATTGAATTTTGGGCAGTGCATGTAAAAGAATGCTGGAGACCGAGGCAGGTAACCTGTATTTGTGGCCTGTAGTGGGCACACCTATTCTGTCAGCCAGCCCATCAGTGTTGGGGGTTGAGTCAGTCTGGTAAGGAGCTGGCTGGCTTTGGATTTTGCTGTAGCTGTTGATGCTTTCAGTACACCACTGGACTTTAAATGCCTGCAATGCTGGGCTGCCACAGGGTTTTTCTCAGTGTCCCTGTTCCATTCTCTGCTTTCAGCAGGTCCTACATTCCTGAGACACAGTGAATGCCTCTCTCTACGCCCATTCTTCTCCCCCAGTGGTAGATTGCTCTTTCTTGGGGTTCCTGGTGGGAACAGACTGGTTTCTTGGTTCTCCTACTCCATCTCAGTTTTAGGCACCTTTGCCTCAGGGTGGAACTTTCTCAGTACTCTCCTTTTTATCAGTGCTAGGTCCTCAATATGAGGGGGTTTCCTGTCCCATCCCCAGCAGCAGATGGCTTTGCTTCTATCTCCCCACTAGCAGTAGTTACGTTACCCTGAATTGAGACTGTGCCCGGGAGGATTTCTTGCCTTTCTCTTAGGCACAGATGGCTTTTACCTCATATGAGAGAAGGGTCCACAGTTGTAGCATATTTTATGTCTGTTCCTCCACAGCAGTCATTCACAACCTGTATGCCTGTACCAGTGAGGAAGGCTCTTTTAGGCCTCCTGTCCTCATGCTATCTCATGAGCACTCAGTGGATGCCTGTAGAGAACTGATATGTGCTTATGGTCTCCTCTTTTCTCTCAGGCTTGCAGAGGTTTGAAACGGTCACGTTGGCCCCTACCAAGCCTTTTACAGTTGGTTAAAAATCTAGTTATTTTCTTCCTAGGCACTTTTATGGCAGTCGTCTCTTCCTCCTGTGCTTCGTCAATTGTGAAACAGTTTATTTCTCCTCTCTCTCCTCAGAGGGACTTTTCACCCTTGAAATTCAGTTCATTTGGTTGCCCTGCAACCTCAGCTCTCTGATGAACTCCAAAAAAATATGATTCTGTTGATTATCTGGCTTTTCCTAATATTTATGACAAGGGATAGTGATGTTCTCTTGTGGCTTTGTACATGCTAAGTGGAAACAACTCTAGAGTTGATTGTCTAACTGGACCATGTTGTTCCCTTTCTTTAAAAGTCCTTTCCCAGTCTCCCCTTGCCTTCAGGGTGAGGCCTAAACCCCTGACCCTGACCTGTCAGGACTTTTGTGATCTGGCCCCTGTCCATCTTACCAGCCTTAACTTGCACTCCAGGTGCAGGGATCTTTTCATATCTGAGCGAATCATTGTCAATGTTGTAGAAGAAATTCTGTTTGTGGTTTTTATTTATCAGTGCCTGAGAATCATGTTCCGTTCTTCTAAGATGCTTTAGGATTTTGTTTGTTATTTTTCTTCTGTGTATTTAAGCATAGATTGTGGCTTTGTGTAAGCAACAGAAGTGTTTGTGTATGTGAGGAAGGAAAGATCCAAGAAAATAAAATATTATTTACAAATTAGTTCCATTATTGATACTGTTGCTCTTGGCTACTGATTAAGATTGGCAAAGAAAATAAAATTGTTCCTGAATAGACCTTGAAATCCTCATCTTCATCTGCCAGATTGTGTGTAGCAATTGGAAGGCAGGTGTGTCATTTGTTAGTTCAGCATTTCACAACCAGTGTGCCAGAGTTGGTGAGCCAGATATTGTGACTGACTCTCTCCTAAAGTGGGTTGTCTTCTGTCACCAGCAGCCTCCTCCCTTTATCTGGAAGTGCTGTACAAAAGGGTTACTTGTCGTTTTCTGTGTGTGCCACGACATGGAAAATGTTGGAATGCACTGGGCTGGATAATTTCTTACATCCTTCTAAAAAAATTTTATGACTATTCATAAGTTGGAAGTAAAGCAGTTGTAGGATATTAGTAATAATTATAATTAGCAACTACCAGAGGGTGAATATATGCCAGGCACTTTACGAAACACTTTACCCGTATCCTCATTTCATACTCCAGCCAATCCTATGAGGTAGTTGCAATCATCAAAGACACTTAACCTAAGGTCATATAGTTAAGTGGCAGAGCTGGGACATAAAGTCAAGTAGTGAAGATCTGTGTTTTAATCATCATGATTTATTTCCTACATTATTAAGTTATGCGCTAGAAATGGTTCGTGGTTTCTTCTCTCATGTTTTTCCTCTACTTGAGCTTTGGGTACTTGCTCATAGCAGATGAATTGTTGGAAAATGACCTATTTGAAAAAAGTATTTTCAAATGTTATGGGTAACATAAACACCTCTCTAAGCGAGATTTTCTGAGCACTGAAGAGAGAACTATGACCCCAAAATAATAGCTGTTATCACTTGGAAGGCAAATCATTTTGAAATATTTATCTATGATGCAGAGTGGGAATGTGGCTGACCAGTGTTCATGAAGTGCTCAAGTTAAGATGTGTAGATTTTCTTGATTCATTCATGAAATGATAATGGCCATTCTCTTATCAAACACCAATGCCAGAAACAACAGAGAGCAAAAGGGTCCCTGGATGCTGAAATCATTTGTTAGAGATTAAAGTTCAATACTAAGGTAATCTAAAAGCATCCTAAGTCATTGTAACCTTAAAGAGGATTCTGAATGTTGAGTGATATTCTTTCATGACCTTTCACATGGTATAGGATGCTGAGACAGTCTAAGCCCTAGAGGAGGAGAGGTCTTTTGCTACTGTTTTGACTTTAGTTTGAGGTATAATGAATGCTTTGTTTGGAATTAAGAATATTTATATTTATTTTGCTCTCTATGCTAGGTCGGTGATGTAGTAGAAGTACAGGCAGATGAAACCTTTCCCTGTGATCTTATTCTTCTATCATCCTGCACAATTGATGGAACCTGTTATGTTACTACTGCAAGTCTTGATGGGGAATCCAATTGCAAGGTAATGGAGATTAAACCTTGCCTAAACATTTTGAGCTCAGGATAGTTAATCATACAATACTCCATCCCACTGCCCCCTAATCTTTTATCTTATTTTTTTCCTGTTTGTGTAAGTGTTGTATTTGAGGACAGCTTTTATATAACTGTCTTTGAACTTCTAAGCAAATACTCAACTTTGGGGGAAAGGGTGGTGTTGGGTGAGGAAATCCACACCCCAAATAAAAGCCACCACATTTTTGATAGCACTGTTTGCATTTCATATTGACACTAACCCATTCAATATTTTATTTAGGCTTTTAAAAATGAAAGTAGTCTTAGGCTGAAACTATATAACTATGAAAATAACTTCACCCTAAGGTACTCTAACCTTACAGTTTGATCTGTTTTTATTTTTAAAGTGATGACTATCTTCTTGAAAAAAATGTTTATTCCTGGCATATAGAAAATCTAACCTGGAATGGTTTGATTACTTTTTAAAAATACCTTAGGGTGTAGTTTGACAAATATTTGCTTTATTTCAACTAGGAAGAATTATAAATGTGTTAGAGTAAATTTGTTCAAACTGGGGGATAAGTTATGTCCTTGGTACTTTCCGGCACTGTCAGTTCTTGGCTATCATCCAGAGCTCCACAGAGCATGAACATGTATCCTCTATATGCTGCCTTTAAGGAAGAATACTAATGTGCTCACCTCTGTGTGTATCCTTGGGGGCTTTCCTCTGCTTGTTTATTCCATCTGGAGTTGAGGACCAGGACTCAGTATGTGGGAAAGGAACTTAAATGCCTGTTAGATAACTAATTTTTTTCTTCAGGGGCATGGTGATGAACTAGTCCCATTTAAACTACTGAAGAACAAAGTTGTATTTGAGGGAATGTCAAGATAAAAATCGAGAAATCTACCTAAAGATTTCCTAATAGGGAAAAAGTTGTTTAGAGGCAGAAAACTTTCAAGTGGTTTCATTTTCCAATTAAGTTGATCTGATAAATCAGCTAAAAGTACATAGGTTTTCCAAGTCAGGAGATAGTTTCAAATGTAGCTGAGGCAGATCCATAATATTCTCCGAAGACTGTGCGCAACAGCTTTCCCTTCAGCATAAGTGGTGCAGTCTTTGAATCTGCGTCAGCCCTTCTTTGATGATTTATAAATGGGTTCATTGGAGCCTGCCTTGAGTTCTGGGTCAATCAAGTAAGTACATAATATACATTAGTAGAATATTCTAACTGTCTGACTAAGGCAAGACACATCATCTCCCTGCTCCTTACGTAAATTGTAGCCACTCAAAGCATTTTCAAGATCATTAATTTTGCTGTTTGTATAATGGAAACTATTGATGAATTTTTTCTTTCTGTTAGCAAAAATGTTAGCATTCTTAAGACCAAAAGGGTTATGTTCAATTCTTATGTGTATGTTAACATCACCATACACTATGGTGAGCAAAATAATAGGTCTCAGTTCTATAAATAGGAGAAAAAAATGCATTAAATTTTTCATGGGGTTTTCAGTTAATTATATGCATGCTGCAAATGGAATTCTCTCTGCTGTCAGTATCAAGAAAAGTTTTTAGTTTTCTCATTATCTTTGAAATCCCCTTGTAGCAGAGTTATCGTTCTAATTATTTGTAATATATTTTAAGAATAATACCATCAAGTTTATTTAGTTGGAAATGTGCATCAATATTTGTATCATTCTGCCAAAGCCTCTTACTAAAAACATACAGTGTTCATGAAATCAAGTGGGTATACGATTACACTTTTTGGGGGGGGGGGCTGTTTTTGCTTTTTCTTCTGCTTACATCTAGACACATTATGCGGTACGTGACACCATTGAACTGTGTACAGCCGAATCCATTGATACCCTCAGAGCAGCAATTGAATGTGAACAGCCTCAACCTGACCTCTACAAGTAAGAATTACCTGGTTTCATTTTACTGCTGTCTGATGGCTTTGCTTCTCTTTGCCGCCAGTATTGCAAAGAAACACCCACCATTTACCAGCCTCCTTGCATTTGTGTTTTTATGAGCTGTTCCTTCCTTCTGGCAGGCAAATGAATCAAATCAGCCTTGTTCACTACCAGCCTAAGATAAATCATTGTGGGCCCAGGCATCTTACTTGTGGTTTTTCTTTTATTATTGTTATTTGTAGACATGGCCGTCCATCACATTTTAAGATTATGTAATCCCGTAAGGCTGATCTATCAAACTCATGCATTAGCCAGAGTTAATTAAAACAAAAATAAACCACTTTATGTGTCATCCAACATTAAAGAGAGAAGGAGATATGGAGCCATGCAATTAGTAGGCACTTCGCCCTTTTTTATGAGGATCATGATGAACTGAGTATTGTATATAGGCTGTTTCTTGTCCAAAGTGAACAGTTAAGTTGAGGGAGCAGTGAAATGGTGTGATTTCCTCTATTTTGCTATAGTTAGGTTTTCTGGAGTCGATTTACTCATTCACAGTCATTGTGGGTTGTCCAAAAATTTGGCATTTGATTTTTAAGACTGGTTACTTTGGTTGATTAGAGCATGGTGTTAATGAGGATAGAATAATATGTTTTATCCCCAAGTGGGCCAATTAATTATATTCTATTCCACCTTTACAGATGGCATCCATCACTCATGCCAGCCATCTGGTTAATGAATGCTGTTGGTCATAATAGGGGACCAAATGGCGGGATGTGGCTTACGACAGTGCCCAGTAGTGGAAAAACAAAGTATTCATCCTACTACATGAATAATACCCTCCCTCCTTCCCATCATTCCTTCTTTCCTTTTTCCCTTCTTCTTCTGTATCTACCTTGATAGTAGGAACTTAGAATCACAAGGCAAAATAGCTGTTCCCTGCCTTTAGGGAACTCACAGTTTGCAAAGGGGATAAAACAGTAAAGCTAGGCTTACAGTACAGTGAGATAATGAAGGTGAGTAAAAGGCCCATAGAATCACAGAAAAGGGAGTGACTGATTTTGCCTGAGTTAGACAGTAATATACATCCTTGCATATTCATAGGGTAACTCCTAAATTTCAGTTACCTTAAATATGAAGGAGATTTTTAGTGAGGGAAGGTTATTCCTAATTTCTCTAGACTAGATTGAGTACCCTTGGTATGTGACTTCAGAATACCTTGTACTTCCACCACCCTAGCGGTCATCACTTACATTGTAATTGCCTGATTGTCTGTTTTAGGGCAAGGAACACATTTTTCTTGCTTATTAGCAAACATAGTAATGGTGCAATTAATACATGATGAATGAATGAGCAGACCTTCATATTTTGTGTGTTTAGTAATAATCAATTTTTCTGAAAAAATTCTAATGTAAGTTATAAAATACTCATAACATTCTTGTTAAGGAGGATTTAGAGCTTTTTACCCTATTTTTCAGAGATGTAGAGTACCATATGCATAGCCATATAGCTGATCACTTGGTCAGATCAAGCTGAGTATTCAGATCAGCTGCAAGACAGTTTGGAAATTTCCAAGATGGTAATCAAGTGTTCCCTAATGCGGGTGGTTCTCAAACGGTGATCCCAGGCCAGCAGTATCAGCATCGCCTGGGAACTTGTTGGAAATACAGATTCACATTCTTACCTGAACCATAAGCTTGGGGATGGGGCCCAGAAATCTGTGGTTTAAGAAGCCCACCAGTAATTCTGATGCACGCTCAAGTGAAAGAACTACTGAACTAATGGTTTTAAAAGTTGCTTTAGCACCAGAAACCTTTCTTCACATGAATGTGAAATAGAAACCAATTATTTATATGGAGTATAGATGAGAGGGGTAATGTGTGCATGCACGGTGCCAAGTAGATGTTGAAAATCAATTTAGAATCTTTGTTTACATTCTTATAATCCATAATATTTTTAAAATTAGTTGAAAATGTTACATACCATATTGGTTCAACTTAACTTTTTTTAAAAAGAAAGACAATAGGCGTTCGTAGTTCATTGTCTTATCTCTACTTGCATTTTTTGTATTTTGATTCATTCCCATATTTGGGGCAAATAGATTTTATCTAGATATAGAAACACGTGTGCTTTTATGTTCTTTTTGCAGGTTTGTTGGCCGAATCAGTATCTATAGTAATAGTCTTGAAGCTGTTGCCAGGTTAGTTTATAATTCCTTTAATCTGTCCTTTTGGGGGAGCAATGTTTCTCTTTTAAGCCCATTAAAATAGTTGAATACTTTCCTCTATAGAAAGGGATGTAAAGGTGAATAACCCTGGAGTAACTAGCCACTAATGGGTCTTAAGTAGCTGACCTTGTGATTGGTAGCAGCTCAGAGTGTGTGTGTCCTGGGAGGGGGGTGGTGTTGGAAGTGATGCTGAGGGTTTCTAAAATTGTAGAGCTCCAGACACTTTGACCAATAATCCCAGATATGTTCTAAGCACTGTATTTACTGTCCTTGGCTGTGCAGTGCCTGACAATATTGGAAGTATATCTGGAGAACAGTGTGTTACGGGAGAGTAATTTAGGCAGGAGATAAAATGCTGGGAGAATTAGCTGGACTTAAGTAAAATGAAAGGTTTAATCATTTATAATGTAACAATTCACGGAACAAGGGGTGTTTTCTTCCCTCTTCTATCATCCAGTTAATTATCTCAACTTTTCCACTTGGCCTTTATAGCCAATACTCAAAAGGAGGTTAAAGAAACACCGAGTGCCCAATGATCCCCCGAAAGGCGTGTTTACTCTCTATAAATATGGCAGTGTGTCTTTCCCACCTTGACATTTGCTTTCCCAGCCTTTTACTGTCACCTTTTCTTTCTGTTTCTTGATGTCTGCTGTTCTGTCCCGTTCTTGTCTTGCTGTCTGTGACTCATAATCCTTTTATCTCTATGCATCTCTTTACCTCTGTGTGTTGCTGGCTATTCCTGTACTGTGTGTGCTTCCATCTGTGCTGTACCCTCAAGTAACTTCAGAGGGAAATATCTTTCAGCTGATCCTGTGTTAGTAAGCATATGATATAAGTAAACAGATACATTCTGAACCTTTTGGAGATAGATGTAAGTTAGGGCAAAATATGTCACCAAAGTTGATGGTGCTATTTGTTGGGCTGTTTGGATAAGTTGTGTTCATTTTTTGTTTAGGTCTTTGGGACCTGAAAATCTCTTGTTGAAAGGAGCTACACTAAAAAATACCAAGAAGATATATGGTGAACGTTTTTTAAGATATACTTACTAGAAATATGTCTTTTTTTTTTTGAAATATGTCTTTTAAAGCCTGTGCCTAAATAGTGCGGTTAAAAATTGAACATGGCATTTAATTCCATTTAATCTAAGCCTATTTTTAGGTGTTGGGAATTTATAAGATGGTAAACTAACTTGAAAACTATGACAAACTATGTAGAATTAAAATTATACTATAAATGATATATCAACTGGTGAATAGAAGAGAGTTTAGAATTCCTACTTTTATAGAGTGAAAGAATTGGTAGATCCAACTGGGTGGGGAGTTGGGTTGGCAATCTCATTGGAAACCTAATTTTCATCATATTGTTATTCCTTAGGAGTTGCTGTTTACACTGGAATGGAAACCAAAATGGCATTGAACTACCAAGGGAAATCTCAGAAACGTTCTGCTGTTGAAAAGTTAGTGTACAACACAATTTCTTTAGTTGTTATTGAACTGAAATTGTTACTTCTCAGTAATTCTAAATAACAACCATAAGCAAAAACAACATAACTTGTAATAGTGCTACCAGTTTGAGTACTTTTTGTGTTCCAGAAACTGCTCAGTGATTTGTATGTCTGATTTGGTTTAATCCTCTGAGCAACTCAGAGTAATTCCTGTTAGCCTGTCCACTTTATAGATAGAGAAATAGTCGTAGAGATGATAAGTGATTTACCTAAGCTCACTTAGCTATTCAAGGGCAGGGTTTAGTTGAAATTTATTCTCTTTTGCTGCTGGATAATGGTTTGGGGTCCTCTTGTTGCTATATGTAAGGAGGTTGTGCAACACAGATAATAGTCTCCTGGCAGATATTGAAGTGGTACATGACACACACCTTCAAGCCAGTCGCCACTGGCACAGACCTCACTCTCCTGTTGGCATGGATATCCAGTATATCAGTGATACCCTCTCCATAGCTGTACTTTCAGACTAAAAGAATCCACACTAAGCTTGCAGGTTTCACATTTGCTCCTCTACCCTCTATTCCAAACCTTTAGGATTCAGGGAAATGGAAACAATCTACTCCTTCTATAAGGATGGAGTAGGTAGTGTGTGTGTGTGTGTGTGTGTGTGTGTGTGTGTGCGCGCGCGTGTGCGTTCTGTCACTTTATAGGGTCCTTACTAAAGGTGTGTTGAGCCATTGCACTTTGGGTTGGGGCTAGGGCTGGCTTTTCCATTTTCCCACTCAAGAATAACGCGTTAGCGTGATAACAGGTTCATCCATACAGGTCTGTGCTATGGTTACACGTCGTACACAGGAGAAGCTTTAGAAAACTGAACAGTTTAGTCTATACCTGGTTGATATCTTAAGTAATTAAATGGTTTTTAAATCCATAACATCTTATTTTTCAGATCCATTAATGCCTTCCTGATTGTGTATTTATTTATCTTACTGACCAAAGCTGCAGTATGCACTACTCTAAAGTATGTTTGGCAAAGTACCCCATATAACGATGAACCTTGGTATAACCAAAAGACCCAGAAAGAGCGGGAGACTTTGAAGGTAATTTGTTTTATGCTGAAAAATTTAACCCTAGCACATTGTAACAGAGACACCCTTTATTGAAATGCTGCTCAGATAATGATACCTTTGGTATTTGGGTTTTCTCTTGGTTGTATGGTAGCCCCAAGCATTAACTGTTTAAGAAATGTTAGAACTTTTTGTTTTAACCCTAGGCATCTATCCTTGTTTTTAATTCTTTGGTTAAGAGTTTTAAGCAATTCGGCAAGAAGGTCTGACATGTTATTATATTATGAACTTGTGATATATCATGATAGGAACATAATGGGTGCCTACATTCATATTGAGGGGTGGGAGGAGCAGAGAACTTAAGGAAGTGGAAAGTGTTAAGTCAAGGTACATTCGCTGAAGAATAGTGACAAAATTCAGTGTGTTGTAAATGTTGTTTTCATGTACTGTGAAAATGTTTACCAATGACACAGTGTCGTTGGGAAGAGCAGTGCTTTCAGCGTTGAAATTAAAAGATAGAAAGTTTATATTACACTTGCTTGATGGAACTGTGCATATAATCAGCATGAACTATTTCTTTTGTTTAGGTTTTGAAAATGTTTACCGACTTCCTGTCATTTATGGTTCTGTTCAACTTTATCATTCCTGTCTCCATGTATGTCACAGTAGAAATGCAAAAATTCTTGGGCTCCTTCTTCATTTCATGGGATAAGGACTTTTATGATGAAGAAATCAATGAAGGAGCCCTGGTTAACACATCAGACCTTAATGAAGAACTTGGTCAGGTTAGAACTTATTTTTACTTAAAATAAGTTAACATAGTGAACTTATTTCTTGTAGTCTGGATTACCAATGTATGTGACCATTTCACATTTGGAAATGTGATTCAACGAAAATTCCTTTATGCAGGCATGTAACGAAGGCAAGCGATGTTTTCATAACTATAACGTCAATTATTTTGCTGGCATTTTGAAATCAGTGTTTTGAAAGAACACCAATTTATGTATTAAATTTGAACGTTATGGAAATTCTCTTTAAAACTCACCTGGTGGTGTTGCTAGATTATGGGCTATTGCTTTGGAACAGGAAACATGTAGTCTTCATCACCATCTGTAATCATTTAGGGATAGACTATGGGACAGTGGAAATAAAGCTATTTTATAAATGCATTTTGTTCTATAAACAAAATTGACCAGAGTTGTCCTATGGACATTTTCTTTGTACATTTCTGATCAGATGGAATATAGACCTAGAAAGCAGAGTTGTTTATTCCAGTGTAAGAATTTAAATGAAGGGAAAATGTGAGGGCGTGCACTCCTCTAAATGCTTTTTGCTTCATATACCAAGGTAGTCCAGGCTTTGACCTCGCTGCTAACCCAGGTTGTTTTCAAATGCAGTGCAGTCTAGCTGTAATTCTTCAAGTGATGACTTCTTTGGTGCTTTTCTTATCAGTATTGAGAAAAGTTTTTCCCTTTGTCTGAATTTACTGTGTGTCACGTAATGATCTTCACAAGCTGAGGGGATTTTTTGGCTTGCATTTAATTCTCTTGATATTTAGAATGTCAAGACTGTGGAAATATCATTTCTGTGACTGGGAGATGCAAATTCAGTTAATGGAACTGTATGGCTGGAATAGGGCCTCACACTCGTTTTGAATGGTGGCGATTTGCGCCTGTGCCTGAAAACTCTCCTGAATTCAGTCCCCCTCCACCCCCACTCTGTATTTCTGTTCTTTACACAGCCTTTGACTAAACCAGAGTACCCTCTTGACAACTACAGTCACAAGGGTGAAAGGACTCTCCAGATATCATTATGTTGAAACCTGACTCTAGGACTACAGGATCCCAGACTGTGGCATCTGCATTCCACAGAGATACTGAGTCACTAAGGATAGAATAAGCAATGAATGAACGAATGCTTTTCCCTTAGATATTGTTCCCAGAAGTTTCTTTTGTAGGTCACTTCAGCTGCCACAGCTGACCTTAGCCTTTTTAAACCAGAAGTTTTCATCCAGGGAAAGCTGAGTAGAACTACTGTAGTCCCAACAAAAGGTATCAATCTGCAGCTTTTTTGCATGGGAAAAAAAAAATGAGTTATAAGCCACCTCTGGTGAACTTATCCCTGACAGCTGATTTAGTTGACTAAATCCAGTGCCTGGCTATATGGATTAAGCTACCCAAGGGTGAACATGGCTAGTCCCAGGCTACTGCAAATAGAACAGCCATCATTCCACATGTGGCACCTAATTCTCACCAGAGACAAGCAGGATATCCAGGCCAGATCTCCACCTCAGCAGATTCCATCTTACCTATGGGAACGTAGTCTTGTTCCTATCATCTAGACTTATTCACACTGCAGAACGTAAAGTAGAGCTTTGGGTAATGATGTAGTCAGTTTAATCAGTGAAAAGAAACTACAGTTTTCATTTCAGCCACCACTTCTTTCCCCCGCCAAAACCTGCTTTTCTGGATGTGACTGTCATTTAGTCACTTATAAGGTAATAACCAGACCACCACTTCAGTTTGTACAGTGCAAAAACAATTTGCCATCATGATCAGCTTACATGTGTAGAAACTACCTAAATGAAAATGCAAAGAAGTCTTGAAATGGTTTCTTAGGACATTTAGCATTTCATGGACCAGTATACACGAAATTAAGTGTAACCAGTTTCCTCCTTGATGAGTCATAATTTAAAATCTGTAGGGCTTTTATGTTACTTAAAAGCAGTGTCAGTTAGTTTCGATCAATACCATTGCAAACACTTGCTTAACCTCTTCCAAAGTGACCCACATTGGTATTAAAAAAAAATAGGAAGATATGTTTAGGACAGTGTCGGTCTTTGACTTGAGAAACAAAAAGAAGTAGACTGCTCAGTTCAATTGTAAAAGAATGGGGTCTTTTATGATCAGACATCAGTCCTTTAGACAGCCAAATGGTTTCAACTTTGAAAAAATGGTGGGGATAGCCTCCTCCTTCATATCCCCTCCCAGTCTCGCAGCTATGCCCAGTGGTGTGTCAGAGTATATCCTGTGATTCCAGTAATTCAATCCAGTGGTTATATATTAAACTTCTGTGTTATCTAAGATATGTTCTTGGCACTGGGGTTACTATTATGAAGTAAGCGAGAAACCCTTGAGTTGTTCAACATCTAGTTGGGGAAACACACATATCGTAGCCTAACTATAGCAATGTGACGATAATCAGAAAAATCAGGGAATGTGAAATGATGGAAAGAGTCTAGTACTGTGTGATTTTGGTCAAGTCAACAGCAGTGACAATCTACATCTGTATAACACTTACAAACTTATTTAGTGATCTTTACAGCCTTGTGCAGCAGGTTTGATTATTTAAGGCTAATATTTAATGTACAGAGAGATGAGATTTTTCCAAGGTCACAAATTTAGTAGGTGGTGGAGCCACAACTCCAGTCCAAGTTCTTCACTAGGTTAAACAATGTGAAATTTTTTGACCAATTTTGACCTGTAAACTAGGTGATTTCATATGTGTTCAACCTTTATTTTAGGGCTCTTTCTATTCTGAACAGCTGTCTCACTTTAGGCTTTCTATCCATAAATTGATGGCTTTGAGCTTGCTGATAGAGAAGGGCCTTTCCTGCAACTGGCTCAAACCTACCACTAAAGAGGAAGAGGCTGTTGAGAGTCAGAGGCAAGCAGTAGCCTCTGACTTGTCGGCCCGCACTCTCCTTTAAATATGAGAATACTTTTTAATAATAGCCAATCCTCTCCTCCCCTTGTTCTGAGTATAGGGCATATATTAGATCAGTGGTTCTCAAAGCATGATCTCAGGACCAGCATCACCTGGGAACTTATTAGAAGTGCACATTATCTAACCCCACCCCAGAGCTACTGAATGAGAAACTCTGGGGATAAAGCCCAGCGATCTGAGTTTTAACAAGCACCCTCCTAGTGAGTGTGATGCAGACTACAGTTTGATAATTACTCTATCAGGGTATAGTTGGTTGGCCTATACCTGTGAGATTAATTGTACACAGATCCATAGTGCACAAAATGTTATATATAGGCAAACACTTTATTTAAATACACTTTACTTTTATTTATTTATTTATTTATTTTTGGCTGCGTTGGGTCTTCGTTGCTGCGCGCAGGCTTTCTCTAGTTGTGGTGAGCAGGGGCTACTCTTCGTTGCGGTGCATGGGCTTCTCGTTGTGGTGGCTTCTCTTGTTTCGGGGCACGGGCTCTAGGCGCACAGGCTTCAGTAGTTGTGGCGCGTGGGCTCAATAGTTGTGGCTCTCAGGCTCTAGGTGCGCAGGTTCAGTGGTTGAGACGCACGGGCTTAGTTGCTCCGCGGCATGTGGGATCTTCCCGGACCAGGGATCGAACCCGTATTCCTTGCGTCGGCAGGCGGATTCTCAACCACTGTGCCACCAGGGAGTCCCTGCACTTTATTTTTTAAAGCTATTACCTTTGTCATCTATAAAAGATTTCGAAATGGGTTAATGCTCATCCAAGTGCAGGAGCCACAACAACACAGGACAACCTTCCGGGGGAAATGAAGGTTAATAATTTTGATCAGAATAAAAAACCGAAAGAATTTCATTTTAACTGGAAAAATCTAAATGATACAGGAATAATACCACTTGGATTAATTTAAAGAGAGAATTCAAACTTGGCTGGCTAACAGGAAAAACAAGAGAAGACTGGAATGCTATATTTGTGCCAGTGCTGCTACCGTGAAATGCTTTGAAAAATAATTAGAAAGCAACTACTGCTGCAGTTCATCTCTTTCTCCCTTACATAATAAAAACCTTAATCTTGTACTTATGCTTATTCCTGTCAGCCCATAATTTTAACTATTTAAGTATAAATTTCCAAAAAGGAGGATAAAATTGTGGGTCTCCAAAAGCCAGATGTTATAAATAGAAGAGATAAAAACTGAGATAAAATGAAAATGCTCAAAATGGCTTATTTTACATGGGAAATTTATTTCATAGCCTATTTTTTCCATTATTTATGAAAGTATGCTTATACTTTAGCCTATCATTATAAACTCTGCTCCTTCTTTTAATTTGGAAATTTTTTGGAGGAGTATCTGAAAATATACATAGTACGTGGAAGAAATTTCATTTATATTTTTAATCATCATTGACTTACTGTGTCTCATTAAGTAACATTATTTCCCCATCTGTCTATATTCTGTAACTCTTATATACATTCTATGCCATAATGCATTTTACTTCAATCCAGTATATTTATAGAAAATTTTACTTTTCAAAGAAAGGTTTTGTTACATCCCAGTTAGTTTAAGTTCCTATTCAATATGTTTTCTCTGTGTGTGTGTGTGTGTGTGTGTGTGTGTGCACGCACGCACGCGTATGTCAGTGTGTCAGAGAGAGAGAGAGAGAGAGAGAGAAATAATGGTCAGTAAATTGTTTCCCACTTGGAAAATTGACTTTTCTTATGTTAACTTCTTTATATCAAAACAGGTCGGTGTTAAATTGAAGGGGTCTTAGTTTGATAAAATAACCACATTTTTCCTGCCTATTAATCTCCTACATTTGAGTAAGTCTACCTTAGACATGTGATACTATTTCAGTATCTTTAAAAATACTTCCTCATTTCTCATTCATCTGATAATATTACTTCTGTAATTACCTGACATTTGACAAGTTTTTAGAAAAGGTGATTTCTACGGATATGAGAATATCCTTATAGTTATGCCTTATAGAAAATTAATCACATTGAAGAAAGAATGCATATGTTTGTGTTCTTGTTTTTAGGTGGATTATGTATTTACTGATAAGACTGGAACACTCACTGAAAATAGCATGGAATTCATTGAATGCTGCATAGATGGGCATAAGTATAAAGGTGTAACTCAGGAGGCTGATGGACTCTCTCAAACTGATGGACCCTTACCGTATTTTGACAAAGCAGATAAGGTGGCATTTTCTGCGTTACCATTTTACCTTGAGAAATCAATTTATATAGGCATGTGTTAGCATAGTAGAAATTAAGGATTTGGGCACGTGACATAGACTTTTGAATAACCATCTGTTTGTTCTTTCAACTTCACCTTTCTTGTTTTATGGACAACTCCGGAATTTGTAAACAAGTAGAATTTATAAGAGAGCATTATGAAAAATGGCATTTGGGTAAAACTTTCGCTTGACTGTGTGATCATAATTTTTGGTGCTTTATCTTTAAAAATATGAGCTGCTCCAAGAATGATGTCAATTGAAATCATTCAAGTCCCAGCAATGTCTAGGCATGAAATGAACCAGAGTCTCCCTGCACCTGAGCTATTGCCAGATTGTGAATTAGAATTGAATGAGCTCTTTTAGGCCATGGAGATGTCACTGCTTTGGTATTAGGTGGCACTACGGTAACCTGAATGAGTTAACATAGCCCCTAGGGTGTGTTAGCTGAGAACCAGGCATGTTGGTAGGGACCAGAAGAATATATAGTTCATTTGAGTATTATGAATTTATAAATTTTTGCTACTCAGTTTGCTGGAGGTTATAACATTCTCTCACATTAATAACTTTTCTCTGTTCATTGACTAGTTACCAAGTGTTCACAGTGAAACTAATATAATCATTTTTCTGTTACTGTTCAATAGAATCGAGAAGAGCTCTTTCTGCGTGCCTTGTGTTTATGTCATACTGTAGAAATTAAAACAAATGATGTTGTTGATGGAGTTACAGAATCAGCTGAATTAACCTATATGTCCTCTTCACCAGATGAAATAGCTTTGGTCAAAGGAGCTAAAAGGTAAGCACGTACGTTATGCTAGATGAATAATTTCGAGAGGTACAGTTCTGCCTATAGTTAACAATATGGTATTTTTCTTCAAAATTTGTTAAGAGAGTAGATCTCATATGTTAAATGTTCTTACCACAAACAACAAAAAAGCAAAGGGGACACAAAGAACCTGAGAAATGTTGGGATATGTCTCTATCTTGATTGTGGTGATGGTATCACAGATGTATTCATGTGTCCAAACTCATCAAATTGCACACATTAGGTATTTGCAGTTCTCTATCAGTTATACCTCAGTAATGCTGTTTTAAAACCCAGAAATAGGGCTCCCCTGGTGGTGCAATGGTTGAGAGTCCGCCTGCCGATGCAGGGGACGCGGGTTAATGCCCCAGTCCGGGAAGATCCCACGTGCCGCGGAGCAGCTGGGCCCGTGAGCCATGGCCACTGAGCCTGCGTGTCCGGAGCCTGTGCTCCACAGCGGGAGAGGCCACAACAGTGAGAGGTCCGCGTACCGCAAAAACAAAAAAAAAAACAAAAAAAACCCAGAAATAAGTTGTATAAAATACATTAACACTTTTGAAGAGTAAAAACAATTAAAGTTCTTGTACTTCTCCTGAGAAAGCGAAATCACAGGAGGACAGGAGTTATTTTGTTCCTTCTCTTACTTGCTTCAATAACCTTATAAGTATCCTTATTCTTTAATAAGGAGCCAAGCTACTTTATCTGAAAGTTTGAAAAAAATTCCCAAATCTAACCAGTTAAGACCAAAAAGAAAATAGCAATGTATAGATGTAACTTGCATTACTATTTATGCATTCCAGCCATTAGTCCAAATATTCATATTATAGTTCGGAAATCCTATAATAATGGCTACTTTTTGTACGACACATGTTCTTGCTGAAGTGCTCCTAGCAATTTTGATATCATTTGGTAACTGAAAGTCCTGTTTTATCCATGAAGCCCAAGCTAATTAAGTGGATTAAAGTCACCCCATGTGTTAGCTACAGAACTGGAATCACAAATTGCCTCTTTCTTGGTTACAATTTGTGACTGGACATTGACTTGCTCTGTGTTAACATCTCAGTGAGTAAAAGGAAGTACAGTTATAGATTGAGATCTTATGAAAGAGAAGAAAACAATAAACAAGTATGAATAATGCCAGTGCAAGAGGAAATTAATTATTCTTTAAAGATACACAAAGGTCTTTTTTATTGTGTTTCGCAGGTATGGGTTCACGTTTGTAGGAATGCGGAATGGTCATATGAGAGTAGAGAACCAAAGAAAAGAAATAGAAGAGTAAGTAGCTCTGTATGTTTGATGATTGTCACTTCCTAACCCCACAGTCCACCTTAGATGGATTTAGGAAGGGCAGCAGAGGGAACTGATTACATCTATAAATGTAGGACTCTGCTCTCCCAGTTCAGAGCTTTATGTAAATGTAGTTGGAGTAGGAGAAGACATTTTTCATAGAATGGCAGAAACTAGCATTTGAGGTGTAAATGATTCCAATTTTGTTCACATATGGGTCCAGTAGCCTGAATGAGCGTCTGCCTGGACTTTTCTGAATTTTAGATGCCATTTCAGGTCTCCAACACATGCTGCAAGAAAAATCAGTGAACAGGCATGAAACCTTCTGCTGTCCAGAGCCCAACCAATCATTCTGGGATTGCAAGCCCTGCCAGACATGGCAGCTTTGGAGTCAGAAGCTTTCTCTTGTTCTAGATGCTTGGGTGTGAGCCTCAGGGCAAGTACTCTGATGCAGCCATAGCTCCACATTTCTTTTTTTTTTTTTTTTCACTACAGAGACCCCAACAAACAAAACCACCTTGGCTTAATAACGGATTTTAATTAGCCCCTGTGATTAATTTGAATTCTTTATATGAACTTGAAATGTAATTGTCTGACCCCTAGCATCTCGTGAGACCCATCTCAGAAACATGTAACACGTGTAGATGTGCTTAGGGAATATGCCCCTTTGGGAAGGAGTGTTCAAGAGCCAGAGGAACCAGAAGGCTCTTTGGCCTGACTGCCAGGAGCCCCAGGTCATTGTCAAAGTCCAGATTCTAGCCGGTTCACAACAATGCCCCCATGTGGCCAAAAACAAATGAGATACTGTGCTACAAGTAGATGTCTTATACATACACATCCCAAAACCAATGACCCGCTCACTCCCATCAAAGAGAAGCTTTGTAGTAAATACTTGTATACAAGTTATTTATTTTCAAGAAATTATTTCCTCACATTTTTTTCTAATAAGTCTTAGAAACTTTCTTCTTCATCCTTTCATCTGGTGAATAGCTTAGCCATTTACACACAAATCTGATCATGTCAATCCACTGTTTATACCCTTCAGTGGATTCCTATTGCCCTTAGGATGAAATCCCAAATCTCTGAAATGGCCCACAATGTTCTCAGGTCCCAGCCCCTGCCTACCTCTCTTGCTACTCCCCTATCAACTAGATCTCAAGCCTTAAATGAACTACTGTAAGTCCCCTCATGGGCCACGTGCTCTCATGTTGCTGTGCCTTTGCACATGCTCTTCTCTGTACTCAGAGTGCCATGATATCCTTTCTTCATCGTGTCACTCCTGCAAAACACAGCTCAGGCACCACCTCTTCCAGGAAGCCTTCCTTCAGATGCCTTCTGTCTGTGCTCCCACATCTCCCCTGTGTGTTCCTTTGTTACAGTATTTGCAAGACTAGGGGGTAGTCATCTCATTACCCTCTGTCTCCCTTATCATTTGGTAAGCGCCTTAAGGGAAGATGTGTGTCTCTTCTCCAGCGTCAATCACTGTGCCTGACACATAGTAGGCACTCCGTAGATGATTAAAATACTTGGCAGGGTGAGACTATTTCTAGACCCTCCCCAGATATAGCTTCGCAGGACAGCTCTTTGTTCCTCATTCCTATGCAGTCAGTCTCTCCTTACTATTTTAAGTTATATAATGAGAAGATATAGATAACCCTTAACCAACACTGGTATCCTCTGACAGCATGTTCTAAGCACAGAGAAATTCCAAAGACACAATGGAAGGCACCCGTTGTGCCCACAACTAGCAACCCTTATCCAAAGAGGAGAGCTCTGTTAACTTAAGATGTTTCTGTTGTGTTTTATCTTGGTCTAGGTATTTCACTTTTCTCTTTTTTTTTTCTATTAAAGGTATGAACTTCTTCACACTTTAAACTTCGATTCTGTCCGCCGTCGTATGAGTGTGGTTGTGAAAACTCAATCAGGTATGCATTTTTAAAACTTGACTTTTTCCATTTGTAGATTTGTATGTTGATCAACTACTTCAAGAGAGAAAAGCATTTAACGTAGTAGTGTATGATTACCGAAAGTCGTGCAAAGCTTTTGTATAAGCCTTAATGTATTTATACAAGCACATGTTCAGTTTGTCAAATTGTCACTGGCAGAACCCCTGGTATGACAATATATGCATTTTCTTGGAAAGTGAACTCTACCCCTCAGTCTTGGATGTCCAGACAGGAACTGAAAGGATGACTTTTTCACAGTTCAGGGTACTAACGAATCACCACCAATGCCTACCTGCAGCAGCCCACTACAACTGGATGGTTTGAGATTACTAGCTGTAGAATCTATGAGTGTAGAGAGTTGCTGGTTATCCCTCTCTGACCTTCCTAATTCCCCACTGCTTTACACTTCCTGGAAACAGGTAAGCTAGAGATGACTAAGGGCCTGACTGCTGGGAAAGGGCATGTGATTTTACTCTAGCAGCCTGGGCTGTTTGTTTAACACAGTAAAGAAGCTTGCCCTTTGCAGGGGAAACAGTACCATCATTTCAGGGTTCCCCCATGTTCTTGGGAGGAGCCATGGTGACTGGGATGCCTTCTGCTCAGATTCAGCAAGACCCATGGGTACCATTCCTGCTTCGTTTGTGGGCTCTCATATTCCTCTGTGTGTGTGTGTGTGTGTGTGTGTGTGTGTGTGTCTGTCTGTCTGTCTGTCTCCAGGTGGTTTTCCAAAATATCCTTGATTTATTTTCTAGTAATTTACTTTTTAGTATTAAATCTGTTGAAAATGTCTTAGTATGAGAAGGGGAAGATTTAGACAGACCCTTCAGGGAATATATCCTACCTTATTCATACTTTGTGGTGTGACTGCAAAGTCACGATGCTGATTTCATTATATGTGAATGTGGAATTTGTTTTATGACTTTTAAACACATTGTGGCTATGTGAGAGAAAATTTTTTTAAAAACACCTAACATTTGGAATACTTGCTGTTCTTACCTGTATACATGCACGTCCACGTTCTACTGCAGATGGTAAGATGTCTGAGGAAGTGGTCTATCAAGGGCCTTGACCTCAGAGTTACCCTTTTTTAACTTTTTGAACTTAGCACTTTGCCTTATAAGGTCAGAGTGTCCTTTTTTTTTTTTTTTTTTTTTTTTTTTGCGGTACGCGGGCCTCTCACTGTTGTGGCCTCTCCCATTGCGGAGCACAGGCTCCGGGCGCGCAGGCTCAGCGGCCATGGCTCACGGGACCAGCCGCTCCGCGGCATGTGGAATCTTCCCGGACCGGGGCACGAACCCGCGTCCCCTGCATCGGCAGGCAGACTCTCAACCACTGTGCCACCAGGGAAGCCCCAGAGTGTCCTTCTTAATGGTACTGTCTACTTTCCTGGGTGCATGGACTGGTATAAAGCTGTACTTGTACTAGCATTCTACAGAGCTATTCTCCAGTTTCCGGTGAAAACCTTCAAGCTACTGTTTTAAAAGCTAATGTGTATAGTCTTTCAAAATGATTTTATCGTGTTTGAGCTTGAGTTTGGTCCTTGACATCTGTAGATGCCACATGTGAACTTTAGACCATGGTTGACAACATCCTCAAAGAGAATTCAGATGCAGCTCCTTGACACAAGCACCGTCTTCTGTGATTCACTTGAAGGAAGTTTCTTTTAACAGAGGTGCATGTTGTAAACTCTGAGATATTAATTATGTCTGTTGGTCCCAAGAGGTGGTGAATGTTGTCCTGACAGAGTGAAGGTCAAGATGGCTGCTTCCATTTGGATGAACATTCCAAGGCAGGCTCAGGATACACAGCTGCTGGGTGGGAGAGGCCACCTTAATAGTTATGTATTATTAAAATCCTAATTCTAAGTAAGTCAAGTACTCTGATTCTTTATTTTAGGAGACATACTTCTCTTTTGTAAAGGAGCCGACTCAGCAGTTTTCCCCAGGGTGCAAAATCATGAAATTGAGTTAACTAAAGTCCATGTGGAACGTAACGCAATGGTGAGCCTACACCCCCTCCCCCCAGTAGATAGAGAAATGCTAGAGATGACTACGTTTATGGATTGCTATTTAAAGGACTATTGAAATGAATTTTAGCTTATTTTTATGGCCTATTTTTATATTTGGGGATTTTGTAATATTATTTTCCTTATTTTAATATAAAACATCCTGGAGCAAGTTTCTGTTCAGAATTTGCACCCTTTGAAGACTTTTCAAGAACCTTTGTTTTATGTTCTGCTTTTTGTTTGTTTTTTTTCTTAACCCCAAGAGCTATTATTTTGTTATTCCGAACCTAATTGAATGTTAACGCAATGCAATCTGTTGTTTCTTTTTTTTCCCCTTTTTTAACTAAAAAGGAAATTAGTCACAATTTCTCTTTTGTGTGGTAAAGCAAGAGTATTTAAAGAGTGTGTTTTGTTTGTTTGTTTTTATTCATTATTTGGATAACTAGAGATCTCCTACCTTGCTTCTAGGATGGGTATCGGACACTTTGTGTAGCCTTCAAAGAAATTGCTCCAGATGATTATGAAAGAATTAACAGACAGCTCGTAGAGGCAAAAATGGCCTTACAAGACAGAGAAGAAAAAATGGAAAAGGTTTTTGATGAGATTGAGACAAACATGAATTTAATTGGAGCCACTGCAGTGGAAGACAAGTAACTAGAAAATGATATTCTTGTTATTTTAATGACCAGTCATTTAGGGTGGTATCTGTCCAGATTGGTAATTCATTCTCAAGTTTTGAAATCCATGATTCAGCTTTGTCTGTACATCAGATTTTGAACTGTTTGTGGGAATAACTTTTAAGTTAAACATTTGTGACTTAGAAGAATGAATCTGTCATCTCTAAGGCGTTTTGAGTACTTACTAAGCCACCCTTATTTATGCAGGTATTTATGAAGTAGTCTTACTGTGCGTAGGAAGCTTTGTGCTAGAGACACCATTTGAGTTGGTGCTTGGTAGAATGGGTACAATTTTGAAAGACAGATGAGCAGAAGGGAAATTCAAGGTTGAGCAAACAACATGAGAGCTCATTCTAACCTGGTTTAACAGACTAGAGCATATTTTTGCATACTTTAAAATAATTTGCCCTAACCATACAGGCTGAGCTCTGCCAGACATGATTATAGGGCTCCAGAATTGATCTGCTTGAAAAAATAAGTTTTAGATTCTATTTTAGGAGTTTTCTAGAAGCTATGAATGCAAATTGTGAGGCTTAACCCAAACATGAAGTTATAAACATATATTCATTGGAAGGTATTCAAGTTCTAATAGAATTCATTTAGTCTAATTTCATTGTTATTCTCTGACCAAAAGGAATGCAAAGTATCACTCTTCTTCTACCCTTGCCTTTCAGAATAATGCTTAAAATCTCCTTCAGAATGGTTGGCTTTCCTAAACTTCCAGCTCCTCAGGGATGGGGATTCGCTAACTTTCTTCAATACCTCATTAGACCGTGTCTGGCCCTTTCTGTTTTGAACCATGTTAAGTATTTGTATAGTGAGATAGAAAACATAAACTTTCCAAACCTCATTGTTTGAAATGTACTTTAATAAGTAAAACTATGCCAGAAAGAGTATGCTCAGAAATGGTAGAGGATATATAAGAAAAACAACTGTTAAAACATGTCAGGACTCCAGAATTGCTATGAATTATAAGGACATTCTCTTTAACAAGCCTTCTTGTAGAATCTGTGTCAGGAATTTTCAAAGATAACAATGTTTCCTTTGTGTTTCCAGGCTACAAGATCAAGCCGCTGAGACCATTGAAGCCCTGCACGCAGCAGGTCTGAAAGTCTGGGTGCTTACTGGGGACAAGATGGAGACAGCCAAATCTACCTGCTATGCCTGCCGCCTTTTTCAAACCAGCACCGAGCTCTTGGAGCTGACCACCAAAACCATCCAAGAAAGCGAACGGAAAGAAGATCGATTACATGAGTTGTTGATTGAATATCGTAAAAAGTTGCTGCATGAATTTCCTAAAAGTACTAGAAGCCTTAAAAAGTAAGAAAGTACATCAATTCGTTATATTTAGACATTGGTACAGATGTAAATCACAGCTGCTTATGCAGAAGGCTCCGTTTTCTGTAATTTATCAGTCTTTGTTTGCAGGTGCTTTATCCTTGTAAGTTAGAACCTTTCCTGAGGACTTGGCTAATGGCCCATTTGAGATTATTTGGCACTTTCCACCTCTTCTTTCATTTAAAAGAAAACCCTGCCCTCCTCATGCTTTAGAAAAGTGGTTCATTTTCTAAATACTTAGGGTCTGGGTACTTATCATTGGTACTCTGTCCTGGTCCATGTTAAGAAAAAATATTCCTTTTCATGGTCTCTTAAATTGAATGTAATAAAATCAGTCTCTAAAACAGTTTCCATGCAGGTCGAAGTCCTGGAGGCATTTTCTGTGTGAATTTTCATGCCCCAGTGCTCCAAAGGAGACCAAATACTTGATAGCATGGCCACTCGACTGCTTTCAACAAGCTGCTTAGGAAGAACCTGTAGAATCTAAGGTTCTCAAGGAAAGCCACTGATCCACAATAATTCAATACCCAGAGTTACATTTTCCTATACTTGACATTGACCAAGGCCTAGCTTTGTCTAAACCCGTTACTGGAATTTACCTTGGCCGTAAGCAAATCAGTTTCCTCTTCTGGAATGCCACAGGATGTGTCTGCAGTAAATCCAAAGACCCGTAGATAATATTATTTCACATTTCTTAAGTGCCCTCTTTGTTCCAGGAACAACATTAAGCACTTTAAATTATTCTCATTTAATCTTCACAGCAACCCAGTAACACAATCTTATTTTCTTCTTGTTAGAAATAGGGAAACTAAGGCTCAGAGAGATGAAGTGATTTATTCGAGATAACACAGTTAATAAGGTGTAGAGCAAGTCTACCCAATTCCAGAGCCCATGCTTTTAACAACTATGCTCCATCTGTGTCCTCATCACTAGTGTTTAAACAGACTTTAAAAATGAATAGCCCACATTCATGAGGCTATGGCCAATTTTAAAACAGCTGTTGTTCTTCTGTTACTTGGACATCAGTGAGAGTAAACAGGTTTTTATTAATTGCCTATGATAAATGTTTCCTTCCTTTAACCAAATGGTACTTATAAAGGCAGTCCAGATTACATGTGTTTTACTTGCATTTATCTTAGTCTGCTCGGGCTACCATAACGAAATACAAGAGACCAGGTGGCTTAAACAATAGAAACTTATTTCTCACATTTCTGGAGACCAGAAGTATGGGATCAGGGTGCCAACATGGCCGAGTTCTGGTGAGGTCCCCCTTCCTGGCTTGCAGAATGCTGCCCTCTTGCTGTGTCCTTACTTGGCAGAGAGAGAGGAAGCTCTGGTGTCTCTTCCTCTTTTTATAAGGATATTAATCCCATCATCCCATCATAAGGGCCCCACTCTCATGACTTCATCTAAACTTATCTCCCAAAGGCCCCATTTCCAAATATCATCACATTGAGGGTTAGGGCTTCAACATGGGACTTCAGGGGGGACACAATTCAGTCCATAGCACCATTTGGGAGCCCTTGGGCACTTTTGTAAAAGCCAGGGCTTATAGAAAACTGAACTCACCATCTCAACATTCCCTCTTCCTGACTCATCTGGAGTTGGGTACACTCTTTCCCCAAGTTACACAAGCATCAGACACAGGATCCCTTTTGCCAGCTTCTGCTCCTTTGTCCCTTCCACTTCAAATCAGCCACCAAGCCTTACCCATGTCCCACTCTCTCCACTGGCACTCCCCATCAGATTCCTAGTAACTCGTGCCTCAGAGCACGTAAGCCCCTCTGCCAGATGAGTGGTCCTTAGGTATAAAGTACTGCCCATGTCACAGCCCTGCTCAGAAACCTTTAGTGGATCTCTGTTACCCACAGAATCAGGTCGTACCAAAGGCCTCAGGTGACCTTTTCAGTTTATTTTCTTAGTGCACCACACATACATTCCCTCTTTTCTTCACCTCTTTCTGTCCTGTCTTTTAAGTTCCATTTCAGATATCATACCTCACAAAGAAACCATTGTTCTTTCCTGGTGTGTATTTATTGTCCCAATCACTGGATATTAACCTTTTTAAAAACATTTTTACTTTATATTGGAGTATAGTTGACTAACAATGTTGTGTTAGTTTCAGGTGTACAACAAAGTGATTCAGTTATACATATACATGTATCCATTCTTTTCACATATTAACCATTTAGTATCATGTTTGGTTGGGTATATTCTCTCATGTGTGCTTCTGTTACCCCAAGGAGATTTTCTATTCTCCAAAGAAAGATTAGTTAATAATCCTTTCCATTCTTCTATATGGCGTAGTTAGAGACCAAATATTACTTGATTGATTATTGAGCTACTGTTTTCTGCTCATTGTCAGCTCTGTGAATAGGGGAGCAAAGGAGAATGCATGATTGATATCTCTAATTAGTGAATAAAACATGCTCATAATATCATGAAGCAGAATATGAAAGGAAGGAAGGAAGAGGCATATTAGGCTCTCACTATTCATAGTCCATAGAACAGCAGCTCCATTATCACCAGAAGCTTGTTAGAAATGCAAAATCTCATATCCCACCCCAAAACTACTGAATCAGAATGTGTACTTTAACAAGATTCCCAGGAATTTTAACAAGATTCCTTTAAACATTAAGCTTTGAGGAGCATAAAATCAGACAAATGAATCTATTGTATAACGATGAGATCCTGCTATGTTTAATACATCTACTGCAGCGGTTCTCAAATGGCACCCAAGATTTCCTGAGCAGAAATTGATTAATCGGTGTTTTTTTTGTTAATTGCAAAAAAAAAATTAAAATGTTAATTGGTAGAATTTTCTCAATTGTAAGTTTTCCCCCATATGTTTTTCTTAAATACTTGGCACCTGTTATATATATATACTTTTTTTAATAAATTTATTTATATTTTATTTTTGGCTGCGTTGGGTCTTTGTTGCTGCTCGCAGGCTTTCTCTAGTTGTGAATGGGGCTACTCTTGGTTGCGGTGTGCGGGCTTCTCATTGCGGTGGCTCCTCTTGTTGCAGAGCAGGGCTCTAGGCGTGCGGGCTCAGTAGTTGCAGCACACGGGCTTAGTTGCTCCACGGCATGTGGAATCTTCCCGGACCAGGGCTTGAACCCGTGTCCCCTGCATTGGCAGGCGGATTCCTAACCACTGAGCCACCAGGGAAGTCCAGCACCTGTTATATTTGTCTTTCCTGGCAACTAATACTACTTCATCCTGGCTATACAGGAGAATCACCTATGGAGTCTTTTAAAACATGCCTATATGTAACCAAGCCCTGCCCAAGATACCCTGATTTAATTTGTCTGTGGGTAAACCTAAGACATGGGCTTTTTTTCAAGCTGCCCAGATGACTCTCATGGGAAGGCTATGGTTGAAAACCACTAGTCTAGTATAAAATGATACTTATTTAAGGAACATATATCATTATTGTATGCTATTCTTTAATGAACACTATGTCTTTTTAGTAGTCCATCATATTTGAGAAGCCAGGTCTATGGATAGGTTTTGTCATTCGGGCAAAGATATTAAGAATATCTTCTGTGATTTGTATACCCCAAAGCCATTTTGTCTTTTCCCTGCATTGTTAAGCAGTTTTCAGATTGACTGATGATTTGTCTTCATATCAGAGTTTGATGGAACTGTAATTTCCAAAATTCACCTTGAGTTTCTTATATGGAGACTGGCTGCTAGAAGTCCATTATTTTTATATTTAGAACTTAGTGCCATCTATATGGGCAGCTTGAGTCTCAAAGATGTGATAGAAAGTCTCTGTTGTGTCATTAATAGGGTCGGTTGCTTCTTTAGAATTTACACGTCCAGGAACCAGATTGATGATAACCCTCCTCTGAGTGGTTTTTTAAAGTTCCTAAATAGCAATGTATAGTAGCTTCAAATATAGCATTGTTTTTCTTTTTCAGAGCATGGACAGAACATCAGGAATATGGATTAATCATTGATGGCTCCACGTTATCTCTCATATTAAATTCTAGTCAAGACTCTGGTTCTAACAATTACAAAAGCATTTTCCTACAAATTTGTATGAAGTGCACTGCAGTGCTCTGCTGTCGGATGGCACCGTTACAGAAAGCCCAGGTAACTGAATGTTAGTTAATGTTCCATTCTGGGTACTTCTGTACGCATATGTGCAAATGTTCACTTTTAATTTTCTTCAAAGAGCCCTGAGTACCTTATTATATTTTCCCTGGATTCTTCCTCTACGTGGTCCAACTCAGAAGTCTTCCCACCGATTTGAATTAAACCTGTGCTTCACCTTTTTGTCTCCTCAAGCTGGCTGTCTAATTCCTCACCTTGCAGACTTCTCTAATGAGTGCTTGGTGCCTGCTGCCTTCATCCCACTGCTCCTGGCTCCACTATTCCATTAGCCCCATGCATTCTTTCTTCTCACCTTACTCTGCTGCATCTCCTGGAGGAGAGCAGTGACCTCCTTGCTGAACCCGTTGTGTTGTCTTTCGTTTTCTCCTCATTTCTCCACTGCAGTTGACACTGCCAGTTATGTCCTCCTTTAAACTCTCCTCCCTTGGTTTCTGTGATGGTCCACGGTCCTTTTTTTTTTCCCTTCTTGGCAACCTAGTGTCTTTCTATTTTGTTTCATCCTGTGTCTTCTCCCTAATTGTCAGTTTTTTGGGGGGGCTATGTCTTCCCTCGGCTCTTCACTTACATCCTATCTCTCTGGATAAGCACATCCATTTCTATGACTTCCATTGATGATATATCTCTCGTCCTGACTTTTCCTTTTTGTTAAGTCTCATATTTCTAGCTGCCTGCTAGACGGCTCTATATGGATTCCCCACTGTAACATTAAATTCTAGTATCCAAGACAGATATTATAATTTTCTCCTTCAGGCCAGTTTGTTTTATCCCTTATCTTTATTATTCCTGTTACCAGTGACATTTTTCTTTGGCTCCCTAAGTCTCCAAACTGCCTTTGATCCTTTTCTTCTCACTCACTCCATATATAGTCACCATGTCCTACTGATCCTACCTTTTGTCATAGCTCTCATTGTGGTGCCACCTTGTTAAACCTTTTATCTCCATCTTAGTGCAAGCAAGACCTTAGGACTTTACACACAGGCTATTTGATTTAATCTTCTCATTAGTCTCCTTGCTTTCACCCTTCCCCATTCCATCTCTTTCCCCATACTCCCAAATTAATCTTGTTAAAACAGTACTTCCCCCATCATATATTCTCTCTCAGAACCTTTCAGTAGTTTCCTAGTCCCTTAGGATGAAGGGCAGATGATTCAATATGGTACTCGGGGCCACCCCTGTCGACCCTTTCAATGTGTCCGTACATATTTTGTGTCCACCACCACTCTCACGTCCAGCGAGAATCATCCACTCCTGTTGGTTGTTCCCCCTTTGTGTCCCTTCCACGTGCCATGCTCACACCAACTTCTAAAGCTTCCCTCATATAATTTCCTCATCTGGAATTCCCTCTGAATTCCTCTTGGCCTAACAAAAGTTTTACTCCTAATAAAACCCAATGCAGGGGCAACCTCGGGTGTCTTGTCTTTTCCAGCTCCTCTTGCTCGCATTGATCTACTTCACCTTGCTTCCTTGTACTCACTGAGTCTCGGGAACCTTAGAATCTCAGGTACACACCTTTTCACTTCTGCGTACACTGTATTCTTTTATATGTGTTGGTCTTGCTTCTTCCCGTCCCTCAGCTGCTTGCTCTAGACCTAGCGGATGGCGCTGTGTCTTTGCCTTCTCCTTCACACACCCTGCCCCCTACCTCGCACATGCATGCACGCATGCACAAGCACACAGCCCATCCTAATTTAGGGCATTGTCTGCCTTCTTCTCACTTTCAATTTCCATCACAATCAGGTGCTCTTCTTTTCGTCAACCATAAGAGCCTTGGTTAGCCCCAGCTGGGGAAGCAGATCCTATCAGAACAGTATACATAGAAATCTGTCCCTTTAGTCAAAGGCAATACCTCTTTCCCTTTTTTTTCCTCCTATATTCATTGTCTGCTGCTCAAATTGCTCACCTGGGTTCTAACTTCTCCACTGCCCAGGACAGTATCTGAATTCCTAACACTGTGCTGCTTCTCTCACCCAGACTATGGAGCCCCCTGTGGTTCAGTCCTTAGTCTGTTTTATTTCCCTCACTATCATCACCTCTTCCAGGATATCACCTACTCATCTGTCATGGCCACATAGGTGATTTTCATTCTTATATATTTATTTGATTGATTGATTGATTTTTGGGGGGCTGCATTGGGTCTTAGTTGCTGCACACGGGATCTTCGTTGAGGCATGCAGGATCTTTCCTTGCGGCGTGCGGGTTTTCTCTCTCTTGTTGAGGCGTGCGAGCTCAGTAATTGTGACGTGCGGGCTTAATTGCCCCGCGGCATATGGGATCTTAGTTCCCTGACCAGGGATCAAACCCACGTCCCCTGCATTGGAAGGCGGATTCTTTACCACTGGACCACCAGGGAAGTCCCCACATAGGTGATTTTCAAGTCACTTCTCCAATCCCAATCTTTGGAGTTCTACTTTACTTCTCCAGTTGCTTACTGAGCACATGTTCTTGGGTGTGTCATTGTCACCTCAGCTCAGCCTTCTCTAGAGCCCAAATTGTCATTTTCCTTGTCTTTTTTTTTTTTTTGGCTGCGTTGGGTCTCCATTGCTGCACGCGGGCTTCTCATTGCGGTGGCTTCTCTTGTTGCGGAGCACAGGCTCTAGGTCCACGGACTCAGTAGTTGTGGCTTGTGGGCTCTGGAGCACAGGCTCAGTAGCTGTGTAGCACGGGCTTAGCTGCTCCACAGCATGTGGGATCTTCCCAGACTAGGGCTCGAACCCTTGTACCCTGCATTGGCAGGCAGATTCTTAACCACTGCGCCACCAGGGAAGTCCCTTTACATCTATTACTGAGCTCACTATACTTCTAGGTCTTTAGATTCAAAACCTTGACGTCCCCCATGCTTTACCCTTCCGTGTGGTCTCAGTCACCAAATTCTGTCCATTTTCTAGTACACTGTCTTTTCCATGTCTTTCTTTCCATTACTTTCCAGGTCCAGGACTTAAACAGCTCATTGAACTCCATGTGGACTAACTTCTCTCTTTGCCTGCAGTCTGGCCTTTTCTTCCCATTTCTCCTGCACCCTGTTGCCACTTTCATAATATTGCTCCCTGTTGATGTGGCCCCATATATACCTATCCATGTCCCCTGTACAAAAACTCATTGGTCTGGTCAAACCAGATCTGTTTTCTAAGCATATACTGTACTTAACTGGCTGTGTGCCTTAGAACATGCTATGCTCTTCCCTTTCCGTGGGATACTGCTCCAACCCCCTTTTCCCCATCCATGCACATCTTACCAGTCTTTTATGATTTAGATCAAACCACCCTTCCTTCTATAAAATCATTTCTGATCATTCTGGCATGTAGTGTCCTCTCCCTTCTCTGACATCACGGGCCTTCTTATGTGGACAACTTAGATGACAGTGTTATATATTCCCTTGCATAGGTATTGTGTGTTGTTATCTTGTATCGTTAATCTGATTATCTGATATTATTGTATCCATTCCCCATTATATGCTTCTTGAGGTATGAAACCAAGCGGTATATCCTTTCTGGATATTTGCACTTTGCTTTTGCACATTGTATTGCATGTAGTTATAGTTGATCAATAAATAGTTTTTGGTAAATTGATTTCTTTTTTGTGAAGCTATCTAGAGATTGAAGAGAAGTTCTTAATCCAGGTGACCTGGGACTCGGTAAAAAAAAACTCCCATGTTTATCTACCTAGATCTTTCATGGTTTTATGGTCCATGACAATATATCCTTTTATCTTTCCACAAGGACAAGCTTTCATCTTTTTAAATCTATGTTTTCATGCAGAAGCTGTCACCCTTGATAATTTTATTGCCTTCCCTGGCTGCATTTTTCTTCCTTGTAGTTTAAATCATTACTGCATACAGTATAACAAGTGCAATTAGTTTAACCAGTATTGTAGCCCATTAAACACAAGTTTACTTTTGTGGATGACTCACTTACAGATTATTTCTGACACTCTTATAAAGTTTTTAAAAAGAACCAAGTTGAGGTGAAGGATTGGGAGAAAGCCGGCATTTCATAGTAACATCATTTTTGTGTCAAATGGATTGGATGTAGGGGTTTTGGGTTATGTTGTTTTATACAACTAAAACCTGACTGAATTTTGTTTAAAGAAAAGACTGCAGGATGGTTTTGCCTCGTATAAATTTTTTTAATCAGTTATCTGAAAATGGATTTTATTTATGTTACCTGGTGAAAGCCATTGTGGGTACAAAATTTTTGCAAGGCATTATTTAACTACTGAATTACATAAGCTTTTTAAAAGCTGCTAGATTCCAAGGGGTTTTGAGGGTTGACACATAAAGCAGTCATTATCTAAAACATACGGTGGGAGGACAGCGGCTTACCCAATACTCTTCCCACAAGTAACTCTGCCAGAAGAACATTTCTTTTATTCAATACTTACCATGAACACAGCATTGAGCTGCACTGTGCCATCGACACATCTTTAAGAGACACTCAGGGAATAATGACAGCCTTTATACACATATCTCGGGCATCTTTATGCAAAGCTCATCACCTTAAGGCGCCCCCTTTTGAAATGCAGCTACCTGTATGAGAGATCATATCATATCATATTGGGCACTGGGTGATTTAGTAAAGTTTCGTCAGCAGCTAGATGGAAATAAGGGTTGGCATGCACCGAGGGGAGGTGGGAGTGTCAGCAGGGAGGAGAGAGGGAGCGGTAACCAAAAACATTGTCCTCTCACTGCCCA
This sequence comes from Delphinus delphis, assembly GCF_949987515.2. Taxonomy (NCBI): domain Eukaryota; kingdom Metazoa; phylum Chordata; class Mammalia; order Artiodactyla; family Delphinidae; genus Delphinus; species Delphinus delphis. Next base: position 10,071,539 of record NC_082704.1, read on the forward strand.
CTTTTGTCCTGGTAGCCCCATGCATGTCTCCCCAAATAGGCTCTCTGGTCTCCACTTTCTCTCATTCAGTACGTGATCTGAAAGGACACAGGAAGCAATGACAAAAGAGGGAAGCGTGCTGACCTCTAATATAGGTATGAGGCATGGTTTTTGACAGTTCATACATTCGCAAAACCAGAAACAAGTGGGCGCCGGTATTACATTTTGAAAAGCTGTGTTCTTCTGCCCCTGAGAATTCAAGACTGGTTGTACTTATATGCACAAGCTACCTTTCTGTTTGAAGGCCTCCATTTACAAGTGTGAATGAGGCAAATACCCACAATGTAGTACAATCTCACATTCTGCTTTGACCTTTTCTATACCTCTTTTGTATTTAATGTTTAGATTGTGAGAATGGTGAAGAATTTAAAAGGCAGCCCAATAACACTGTCGATAGGTGATGGTGCCAATGATGTTAGTATGATCTTGGAATCCCATGTGGGCATAGGTAAGAAACATCTAATGAGATGGCAGCTGTAAGGTATCAGTATTGCTTTTAGGTAGAGTGGTCTTATTATTCTAGAGATTGTTTTGGTTGCTCATCTTGAATCCGAATTTGGGAATGATCATTGTTTATCAAAAGAAGGTCCTCATCGGATCGTGGAATATGTCCATGCCAAAGTCCTACCCATGGTGGGAATGTAGCAACACAAAGTTGGAGGATATTATTATATTAGCCAAGTAAAGTGAATTTCCCAAACCTACTAGCCATGCAGTTGATCATTTAGCTCTCACTTTTGACAGCATGCATGAAATTTTATTGATTTTTCGCCCCTGGCCAGATCGCCTGCTTATGTTGCTGCACTATATCTTTTGAGATCTGTAACTGTTTGGGACTGAGAGACGATAATTGGCTGGCTGATTCTCCACATGGCAATATCTCTGCATGGCGGTTTGGGCTGTAGTGGTGAATTTACATGTCGGCATGCAACAACAGCTTCTCTAAAACCTGCACCCTTTCTTCCCCTGCCAGGCTGCTGGGAGGCAATCCTAACACCCCAGCAAGTGCTTTTTTGGTGGGCGAGAAATAATGGAAATAGTATCTTGGGGATTATTGTACCACAGTTTGGATTCCCAAATTCTTTCCATTTGCAAGTAACCCTACTTAGTGTGGAACTCTAGTTCAACTCATTGGTTATTGACTGTGGAAATGGCCTAAAGCTGCTTGAGCTCATGGAGTACTAGGACTGCTACTCAGCCTTGCAGGACATTTGGTCTTGTCTAAAACGTCCATAGCACATTTGGTCCATGCAGAAGGTCCTTGAAATTTGGTCCTGTCCAAAACCATTTGGCATGGACCAAACATGCTCGTGGACATTTTGGACCGGACCAGATTTCAAAGACCTTTTGGCATGGACCAGCTGTCTTATAGTCCAAATGTCTTGACGTTTTGGACAGGACCAAATTTCAAGGATCTTTGGTGTGAACCAACTGCCTTATGAACATTTTGGACCGGAGCAAGTGTTTGCCAACCACTACTCAGTATCATTCAATATAAGGACTTAACCATCTCATTATAACTCTTCAGTTTTGAGCTCTTAGACCATAATCCCCAGGTCTCTGAGTTGCTTTAGTATGGCATCTAGTCTGGTGCCATGCATGATTAATCACTTACTAAATAAGTACCTTTAAAATAATTTTCAGATTTAACTATTTCCTCAGGATAATTTTTGCCTTATAACGATTAAAATAATGATTCTATTAATTATTTTATGTTTTGTTATAAATAGGTAATTGTCAATTAAACATAATTTTACTTTTTATTGGTAAGTCTCACTGTCACTGTTGAAAGCACTTTTTGCTTAAGAAAGCAAATCTAAACTATTCAACTGAACTATACATGTAAGCAAGTAAAAAATACGAAAGTAACAAGTCAGGTGGTTACTTATTCTATAAAAATACTCACCCTATAGAGATTTTTCTTTTTTTAGGTATCAAAGGCAAAGAAGGTCGCCAAGCAGCCAGAAATAGTGATTATTCTGTCCCAAAGTTTAAACATTTAAAGAAACTGCTGTTGGCTCACGGACACCTATATTATGTGAGAATAGCACACCTTGTACAGTATTTCTTCTATAAGGTATGTGATGAAATACTTGTGATTTAACTTATGACTATTTAACCCAGCATTGGCTCAGCTTGGTTGTAGGTATCTTTTCCTTCTTTTTTCATGTTTCTTTTACTGTCTTAGTACTGAAATTTGTGGTCAGCAAAACAGAGGCAGTCTATTTAACGAATCAGAAACCAGAAATTCCTTTTAATGCAAGAGATTTGAGATGAAAATTTTTAAGTCAACTTTCTTAAAGTATAGTTTAAATACAGTACAATGTACCCATTAAATGTTTACAGTTCAATTTTGACAAATGTATGCATCCATGTGGCTACCACCCGAACCAAATATAGACGATTTCTGTCACCCCAGAAAGTTTACTTGTGCTCCTTTCCAGTCTTCTCCACCCCTGCACCAAACAACGACTAATCTGATTTACATTACTCTGTGATATACAGTAACGTATATGGCGTATAGCACATAAATTTAGATATAATTTATGCAACATACGCATTAGGTTTGCCTGTTTTAGACATGTACCAGAACTTGATCTCCTGTCCTATGTTCTATTCTATATAGTTTTTAAAAGTTTTTTTCACTTTTTGTTTTGAGATAATTTCATACTTTTTAAAAGTTGCAAAATTAGTGAAATCTCATATACTCTTTGCCCAGCTTTGCCAACTGTTAACACCTTAGATAACACACAACATAGTTACCAAGATCAGTAAATTGATGTTAATTGGCACATTATTAACTAGTCTATATACTGTACTGGAATTTTGCTAATGGTCCCACAGATTTTCTTTTTGTGGTCCATTTCAGGCTCATGCTTGCGTTTAAGGATCATGATCTCCTTAGTCTTCTTTAACCTAGAATAGTTCCTGTCTTTTTTGTCCTAATGATCTTAACATGTATGAAGAGTGCTGGCCAGTTAGTTTGTAGAATGTCCCTCAATTTGGGTTTGTCTAATGTTTGCCTATATTAGACTCAGGTTTTGCATTTGGGCACAATTACCACAGAAGCGCTATTGCAACCTGCTGAATGCATCATATCCGGAGGCACATGTTGTCAGTATGTCTCATGATAATGTCAACTTTGATAAGCTGGTTCAGATGGTGTTCTGAGGGTCTCAAGACCCCTCATTTTTGCTCTGTGTAGTTTCACTTGAAAAGAGCATTCTCCTGTTAAAGTAGATATTTTATTCTATGTTGAAATTCATTACTATCATTGTTCATTCTGTTACTCAAATTGTCACAGATTTGGTGCCTGTTTCCTTTCACCATGTCCCCATCATTTTTAAATTTTTATTTTATTGTGATAACCCTTAACATGAGCTCTATGCACTTAACAGATTATTAAGTATATGGTACAGTATTGTTAAGTACAACAGATCTCTAGTACTTACTCGTCTTGCACAACTAAAACTGTATACCCATTGAGTAGCAACTCTCCGTTCCTCCCTCCTCACCCCTTCCCCCTCCCCCGGCCCTAACCTTTTTTGAAGTCTTGTTTATTTTCTGGTACCACATGATGTTCTAGGCTCCTCTTGTATTTTTCTTGCAATTCAATGGCAAGAGGCATTCAGACTTTTCTGCAAGGATCACTTATTCCTTTCCATTATTCGCAAATGGTATTTAGAAATCAAGATCTGGGTGCTAGTCGTGCTCATCGCTACTGAGCTGAAGTTGTTGGGCTGAAATTAAAGGTATCTGTATAAACTCAATACTTGAACTCAGTTTATACAGATACCTTTGATTAAATCCGGCAGCACAAGATTCATTGTAACCTTTCCCTTTTCCATTTAGTAACTCCTTTCTTCAGTGGTGAGAAACCTGGTTCTCATCCTCATAGTGTTTATTTATTTGCTAAGTCCTCAAGTACACTTAAAGTAGTTCCAGAATTGCTACTCATACTCCTGTGAGAAACAAATCTAACTTGAGAAATATATTTGTGAGCACTTGTTTTTGTCTTTAGTCTTAGAGAATGTAGTCAAAACGCTGTTTCCAAAGTTACTTTTTTTTTTCCTTTTCCACCATTTCAGTGTGGTTATGTTATTTATATAGTTAAGGTTTGTGGGGCCTTGGACTCAGTAACTTAACAGCCCCACGTGGGGATGGATGGTTATTCTCTCTTACCTCCCCTTAATAGGAGAGCCTGTGAAGATTTGCCATACAGATCTGCCTAGCAATCTGATCCTATTCCAGAAGCTTGGTTTCCCTCTTTAAGATTTTGGCCTGCAATTCAAGCAACTGCCACCAGATGGAAGGAATGCTCTGTTAAGAAGAACAAAACAAGCATTAAAATAGCTAATATTTACCAGTGGTCAGTAATTTACATATCCTGGTTCCCAATTTAGGAGATTATTTATGTAGATGCCCTCTGTCTTCATTAGGATCTCTATGCCCATTATCATCTTAGTTACTGACTTAGCAATATTCCTTTTTAAGTGCTGCCTTTTGTCCCAAGATGATTTCTGATACCTTTGACCGTCTTTGGCTGCCTTCCTCTTATCTTGCCATTGCATCTTCAACTTGTTGCCCGCCCCTGGAGTACTGCAGTGACAGGTCTTCCTGCTTTCTATTTCTCCATTCGCTCCTCCTTGCATAATTCAGCCAGGTTAATGTTTAGAAAATACCACTTTTCAACTTGTCCTCCAGAAACTCCACTCTCCATTGTCTTAAGAGTTAGTCTGGCTTTTAAGGCACTCCACAGTCTGACCCTGCCCTACCTTATATGTTTAAAATACATATGGCCTTACCTTGGTTCCTGCTATCACCGTATCCTATTCATCTGTAACACCTAGTTCAAAGTCTAACTTCTTTATTCATTCAATCAACAAATATGTTTGAATGTGTTACCATGTGCCAAGCATCGTTTCAGGCGCTTGAGAATTCATAATGGAATAAGACAGGCAAAGTCCCTGTTTTCATGGAACTGTTATTCTAATGGGAGGGTCAGACCTCCCCTTCCCACAAAACACCCCCATAATCCACACCAAGCACTGCCTCTTCCAACCTCAGAACACTTCTTTTATGTACATAAATTATGACTCTAGAAAGGCTACAGACAGTATTTTGCATTCTGCCAGAACTGTTACATACGAATGAGTGTTGCCCTTCCAGGTGCTAACCTTGGGAGCTCCGATACTCTGGTGCTGTAGGACTTATTCAAAATACATGTAGCAGTTTTCTGTAGAAATGTCCTCCAGAGCCTGCAGTATATATTTACCTAAATATCCTCAGCTGCGGCAGTTGTTCATGCTTTAAGGATCCATTGGATTTTTAAAACGGCCTCAAGTCTCCCAGCCTGGTAAATTAGCCAAGTGAGAATGTGTGAGAGAAGGAAAGAGACTGGTTTTTTGACATGGCTCAAAAATGGGCTATTGGGCGTGAGCCATGGCCGCTGAGACTGTGCGTCTGGAGCCTGTGCTCCGCATCAGGAGAGGCCACAACAGTGAGAGGCTCGTGTACCGCAAAAAAAAAAAAAAAAAAAAAAAAAAAAAAGGGCTATTGGGGACTTCCCTGCTGGTGCAGTGGTTAAGAATATCTGCCTACAAGAGGGAAGAGATATGGGAACATATGTATATGTATAACTGATTCACTTTGTTATAAAGCAGAAACTAACACACCATTGTAAAGCAATTATACCCCAATAAAGATGTTAAAAAAAAAAAAAAGAATATCTGCCTAGCAATGCAGGGGACATGGGTTCAAGCCCTGGTCCGGGAAGATCCCACATGTCGTGGAGCAGCTAAGTCCGTGCGCCGCAACTACTGAGCCTGCGCTCCAGAGCCCACAAGCCACAACTACTGAGCCCACGTGCCACAACTACTGAAGCCTGCGCACCCTAGAGCCCGTGATCCACAACAAGAGAAGCCACTGCAATGAGAAGGCCGTGGACCGCAACAAAGAGTAGCCCCCGCTCACCGTATCTAGAGAAAGCCCGTGCGCAGCAATGAAGACCCAACGCAGCCAAAAATAAATAAATTTATTTATTTAAAAAAATATAGAGCTATTGAAGGTGCTGCCCTAAGAGAAATCCAGAGACACCATGAACAAGTGACAGCAGCGCTGAAATACAGTCACAGCCTATATTGAAGGACAGCACTCATTTGAAAATATTAGTTCTGGTGGTTTTGCCTGAAGATGTTAATTTTAGTATTTATCTTCTTACCTAGTGGCTTTTTCTGCCTTATGAATTCTTAGCTTGTATTTTTTTAGTATGTTTGTTTTTAGTGTTCTCCCAGTTAAATCCCTTAGAAGTAAGAAGTTTTGTTTTTTGTATCACCCACAGCGTCATCTTTACATATAGTAGGTGATCAATAATAACAGTTAATTGTTTGATGAGGCAGTAACAAAGGCAGTAAAGCATTAGTTGATACTTGTTCGTGTCAATATACACTATAATTTCCTGACTACTTATTGGCATTAACTGACTTTTAAATATAGACTTACAGCTTTATGTCAGTCTACTTTGTGATGATTTTGCAAACCCACTTGGCATTTAAGGTACAGTACCATTAAGTGTTCATATTATATGAGCTCATTTCTTCCCTACAAGAATAGCAAGAGGGTCTCATAAAGTAAGTGAGGTCCTCTTCTGCCTTGGTAGGGCAAAAGTTGGTATTAATATGTATGTAATTATTTGTTTTGAATTGTTTCCTTACAACTCTGGAGTAGAAGTTTATTGCATTGTGACATTAGAAGGACTTAGGACTGCCTGTAGACTATCTGGAGTAGAGTTTCCTGTTTTACTTTAGAAAGTTGATCAAGTGAAAAGCATTAACCCTTTTCTTCATTTTTTTTTTCCAGAACCTTTGTTTCATTTTGCCACAATTTTTGTACCAGTTCTTCTGTGGATTCTCACAACAGGTTTGTTTCCCTAGGTATTTCTTGTAATGTAGTTTTTTTGTTTGTTTTTTTTTGTTGTTGTTTTTTGTTTAAATTTATTTTATTGAAGTATAGTTGATTTTCAAGGTTGTGTTAGTTTCTGGTGTAGAGCAAGGTGATTCAGCAATACATACATATAATAGTTTTCACAGAAATGTTAGGGTTTTTTTTAAATTATTTTTTATTGTATTTTATTTTAATTTATTTTTTATGTCAATCCCACTGTCCCAATTCATACCACCACCACCACCACCACCCCCCACCACGACTTTCCCCCCTTGGTGTCCATATGTTAGTTCTCTGCATCTGTGTCTCTATTTCTGCCTTGCAAACTGGTCCATCCGTACCATTTCTCTAGATTCCACGTATATGCATTAATATATGATATTTGTTTTTCTCTTTCTGACTTACTTCACTCTGTATGACAGCCTCTAGGTCCATCCACGTCTCTACAAATGACTCATTTCGTTCCTTTTTATGGCTGAGTAATACTCCATTGTATATACGTACCACATCTTCTTTATCCATTTGTCTGTCGATGGGCATTTACATTGCTTCCATGACCTGATTATTGTAAATAGAGCTGCAATGAACATTGGGGTGCATGTGTCTTTTTGAATTATGGTTTTCTCTGGGTATATGCCCAGTACTGGGATTGCTGGGTTGTATGGTAATTCTATTTTTAGTTTTTTAAGGAACCTCCATACTGTTCTCCATAGTGGCTGTATCAATTTACATTCCCACCAACAGTGCAAGAGGGTTCTCTTTTCTCCACACCCTCTCTAGCATTTGTTGTTTGTAGGTTTTCTGATGATGCCCATTCTAACCGGTATGAGGTGGTACCTGATTATAGTTTTGATTTGCATTTCTCTAATAATTAGTGATGTTGAGCAGCTTTTCAGGTGCTTCTTGGCCATCTGTATGTCTTCTTTGGAGAAATGTCTATTTAGGTCTTCTGCCCATTGTTTGGTTGGGTTGTTTGTTTTTTTAATATTGAGCTGCATGAGCTGTTTATGTATTTTGGAGATTAATCCTTTGTCAGTTGATTCGTTTGGAAATATTTTCTCCCATTCTGAGGGTTGTCTTTTCGTCTTGTTTGTAGTTTCCTTTGCTGTGCAAAAGGTTTTAAGTTTCATTAGGTCCCATTTGTTTATTTGTATTATTATTTCCATTACTCTAGGAGGTGGATCAAAAAAGATCTTGCTGTGATTTACGTCAAAGAGTGTTCTTCCTGTGTTTTCCTCTAATAGTTTTACAATGTCCGGTCTTACATTTAGGTCTTGAATCCATTTTGAGTTTATTTTTGTGTAAGGTGTTAGGGAGTGTTCTAGTTTCATTCTTTTACATGTAACTGTCCAGTTTTCCCAGCACCACTTATTGAAGAGACTGTCTTTTCTCCATTGTATATCCTTGCCTCCTTTTTCATAGATTAGTTGACCATAGGTGCATGGGTTTATCTCTGGGCTTTCTATCCTGTTCCATTGATCTCTATTTCTGTTTTTGTGCCAGTGCCATATTGTCTTGATTACTGTAGCTTTTTTTTTATATATAAATTTAATTTAATTTATTTTATTTTTTATTTTATTTTTGGCTGTGTTGGGCCTTCGTTGCTGCGTGCGGGCTTTCTCTGTTGTGGTGAGCGGGGGCTACTCTTTGTTGTGGTGCACAGGCTTCTCATTGTGATGGCTTCTCTTATTGTGGAGCACAGGCTCTAGGCGCACAGGCTTCAGTAGTTGTGGCTCTCAGGCTCTAGAGTGCAGGCTTAGTAGTTGGGGTGGATGGGCTTAGTTGCTCCGCGGCATGTGGGATCTTCCCAGACCAGGCCTCGAACCCATGTTCCCTGCACTGACAGGCAGATTCGTAACCACTGCACCACCAGGGAAGGCCCTGATTACTATAGCTTTGTAGTAGAGTCTGAAGTCAGGGAGTCTGATTCCTCCAGCTCTGTTTTTTTCCGTCAAGACTGCTTTGGCTGTTTGGGGTCTTTTGTGTCTCCATACAAATTTTAAGATTTTTTCTTCCAGTTCTGTAGAAAATGCCACTGGTAATTTGATAGGGATTGCATTGGATCTGTAGATTGCTTTGAGTAGTATAGTCATTTTCACAATGTTGATCCTTCCAATCCAAGAACATGATGTGTCTCTCCATCTGTTTGTGTCGTCTTTGATTTCTTTCAACAGTGTCTTATAGTTTTCTGAGTACAGGTCTTTTACCTCCTTAGGTAGGTTTCCTCCTCAGTATTTTATTCTTTTTGTTGCAATGGTGAATGGGATTGGTTCCTTAATTTCTCTTTGTGATCTTTCATTTTTAGTGTATAGGAATGCAAGAGATTTCTGTGCATCAACTTTGTATCCTGCAACTTTATGAAATTCATTGATTAGCTCTAGTAGTTTTCTGGTAGCATCTTTAGGATTCTCTATGTATAGTATCATGTCATCTGCAAACAGTGACAGTTTTACTTCTTTTCCAATTTGTATTCCTTTTTTTTTCTTTTTCTTCTCTGATTGCCGTGGCTAGGACTTCCAAAACTATGTTGAATAATAGTGGCGAGAGTGGACATCCTTGTCTTGTTCCTGATCTTAGAGGAAATGCTTTCGGTTTTTCACCATTGAGAATGATGTTTGCTGTGTTTGTCATATATGGCCTTTATTATGTTGAGGTAGGTTCCCTCTGTGCCCACTTTGTGGAGAGTTTTTATCATAAATGGGTGTTGAATTTTCTCAAAAGCTTTTTCTGCATCTGTTGAGATGATCATATGGTTTTTATTCTTCAGTTTGTTAATATGGTGTATCACACTGATTGGTTTGCATGTACTGAAGAATCCTTGCATCCCTGGGATAAATCCCACTTGTTCATGATGTATGATCCTTTTAATGTGTTGTTGGATTCTGTTTGCTAGTATTTTGTTGAGGATTTCTGCATCTGTATTCATCAGTGATATTGGTCTGTAATTTTCTTGTTTTGTAGTATTTTTGTCTGGTTTTGGTATCAGGGTGATGGTGGCCTCATAGAATGAGTTTGGGAGTGTTCCCTCCTCTTCAATTTTTTGGAAGAGTTTGAGAAGGATGGGTGTTAGCTCTTCTCTAAATATTTGATAGAATTCGCCTGTGAAGCCATCTGGTCCTGGACTTTTGTTTGTTGGAAGATGTTTAATCACAGTTTCAATTTCATTACTTGTGATTGGTCTGCTCATATTTTCTGTTTCTCACTGCTTCAGTCTTGGAAGGTTATGCCGTTCTAAGAATTTGTCCATTTCTTCCAGGTTGTCCATTTTATTGGCATAGAGCTGCTTGTAGTAGTCTCTCATGATGCTTTGTATTTCTGCAGTGTCTGCTGTAACTTCTCCTTTTTCATTTCTAATTTTATTGACTTGAGTCCTTTCCCTCTTTTTCTTGATGAGTCTGGCTAAAGGTTTATCAATTTTGTTTATCTTCTCAAAGAACCCACTTTCAGTTTTATTGCTCTTTGCTATTGTTTTCTTTGTTTCTATTTCATTTATTTCTGCTGTGATCTTTATGATTTCTTTACTTCTACTAACTTTGGGTTTTGTTTGTTCTTCTTTCTCTAGTCCCTTTAGGTGTAGGGTTAGATTGTTCATTTGAGATTTTTCTTGTTTCTTGAGGTAGGATCTTACTGCTATAAACTTCCCTCTTGGAACTGCTTTTGCTGCATCCCATAAGTTTTGGATCGTCGTGTTTTCATTGTCATTTGTCTCTAGGTATTTTTTGATTCCCTCTTTGATTTCTCCAGTGCTCTCTTGGTTATTTAGTAACGTATTGTTTAGCCTCCATGTGTTTGTGTTTTTTACGTTTTTTTCACTGTAATTGATTTCTAATCTCATAGTGTTGTGGTCAGAAAAGATACTTGATATGATTTCAGTTTCCTTAAATTTACCAAGACTTGATTTGTGACCAAGATGTGATCTGTCCTGGAGAATGTTCCGTGTGCACTTGAGAAGAAAGTGTAATCTGCTGTTTTTGGATGGAATGTCCTATAAATATTAATTAAATCTATCAGGTCTCTTGTGTCATTTAAAGGTTGTGTTTCCTTATTAATTTTCTGTCTGGATGATCTGTCCATTGGTGTAAGTGAGGTGTTAAAGTCCCCCACTATTATTGTGTTACTGTCAGTTTCCTCTTTTATAGCTTAGCAGTCGCCTTTTGTATTGAGGTGCTCCTGCGTTGGGTGCATATATATTTATAATTGTTATATCTTCTTTTTGGATTGATCCCTTGATCATTATGTAGTGTCCTTCCTTGCCTCTTGTAACAGTCTTTATTTTAAAGTCTACTTTAGGGACTTCCTTGGTGGCACAGAGGTTTAGAATCCGCCTGCCAATGCAGGGGACACGGGTTCAAGCCCTGGTCCGGGAAGATCCCACATGCCGCAGAGCAACTAAGTCCGTGCGCTACAACTACTGAGCCTGTGCTCTAGAGCCCGTGAGCCACAACTGCTGAGCCCACTCGCCTAGAGCCCGTGCTCTGCAACAAGAGAAGCCACTGCAATGAGAAGCCCGCACACAGCAACAAAGAGTAGCCCCTGCTCTCTGTAACTAAAGAAAGCCTGTGCACAGCAACAAAGACCCAACACAGCCAAAAATAGTAAATAAATAAATGAATTTTAATTTTAAAAAAGTTAATAAAAAATAAAGTCTATTTTTTCTGATATGAGTATTGCTACTCCAGCTTTCTTTTGATTTCCATTTGCATGGAATACCTTTTTCCATCCCTTCACTTTCAGTCTGTATGTGTCCCTAGGTCTGAACTGGGTCTCTTGTAGACACCATATATATGGGTCTTGTTTTTGTATCCATTCTGCAAGCCTGTGTCTTTTGGTTGGAGCATTTAATCCATTCACATTTAAGGTAATTATCGATATGTATGTTCCTATTACCATTTCCTTAATTGTTATGGGTTTGTTTTTGTAGGTCCTTTTCTTCTCTTGTGTTTCCCACTTAGAGAAGTTCCTTTAGCATTTGTTGTAGAACTGGTTTGGTGGTGCTGAATTCTCCTAGCTTTTGCTTGTCTGTAAAGCTTTTGATTTCTCCATCAAATCTGAATGAGATCCTTGCCAGGTAGAGTAATCTTGGCTGTAGGTTCTTCCCTTTCATCACTTCAAATATATCGTGCCACTCCCTTCTGGCTTGTAGAGTTTCTGCTGAGAAATCAGCTGTTAACCTTATAGGAGTTCCCTTGTATGTTATTTGTCATTTTTCCCTTGTTGCTTTCAATAATTTTTCTTTGTCTTTAATTTTTGTCAGTTTCATTACTGTGTGTCTCGGTGTGTTTCTCCTTGGGTTTATCCTGCTGGGACTCTCTGCACTTCCTGGACTTGGGTGGCGATTTCCTTTCCCATGTTAGGGAAGTTTTCGACTATAATCGCTTCAAATATCTTCTTGGGTCCTTTCTCTCTCTCTTCTCCTTCTGGGACACCTATAATGCGAATGTTGTTGCGTTTAATGTTGTCCCAGAGGTCTCTTAGGCTGTCTTCATGTCTTTTCATTCTTTTCTCTTTATTCTGTTCTGCGGCATTGAATTCTACCATTCTGTCTTCCAGGTCACTTATCCGTTCTTCTGCCTCAGTTATTCTGCTGTTGATTCCTTCTAGTGTATTTTTCTTTTCAATTATTGTATTGTTCATCTCTGTTTCTTTGTTCTTTAATTCTTCTAGGTGTTTGTTCTTTAATTCTTCTAGGTCTTTTTTAAAGATTTCTTGCATCTTCTCAATCTTTGCCTCCATTCTTTTTCCGAGGTCTTGGATTATCTTCACTATCAGTATTCTGAATTCTTTTTCTGTAAGGTTGCCTATCTCCACTTCATTTAGTTGTTTTCCTGGGGTTTTATCTTGTTCCTTTATCTGGTACATAGTCCTCTGCCTTTTCATTTTGTCTGTCTTTCTGTGAATGTGGTTTTAATTCCACAGGCTGCAGAAATGTAGTTCTTCTAGCTTCTGCTGTCTGCCGTCTGGTGGATGAGGCTATCTAAGAGGCTTGTGCAAGCTTCCTGATGGGAGGGACTGGTGGTGGGTAGAGCTGGGTGTTGTTCTGGTGGGCAGAGCTCAGTAAAACTTTAATCTGCTTGTCTGCTGATGGGTGGGGCTGTGTTCCCTCCCTGTTTGGTTGTTTAGCCTGGGGCGACCCAGCACTGGATCCTACCAGGCTCTTTGCTCTTTGGTGGGGCTAATGGCGGACTCTGGGAAGGCTCACACCAAGGAGTGCTTCCCAGAACTTCTGCTGCCAGTGTCCCACGGTGAGCCACAGCTGTGATTCCAGTGCTCTTGCAAGAGGGAGTGAGCACTCGTCCTTCCAGTTCGCCATGTTGAACCAATCTCTGTAATGTAGTTTATATTTGCTATTAATTACCTTTTATGTATTGGATTGTAGAAATTAGAGAGGTATGCCCAACGTAAAAGGATTTTTTTTTTCTTAGTTCAACAGTTGATCTGCTTGGCCTGGTTTTTGACAATAGCAAAATTTTATATCTGTGCTTTAGTAATGGTCTTATTGTTATTTTCTTTTTGAAAGTTATTTGGTACGTCCTGTTGGAATTGAGATCCTTTAAAAAGTATTTTTTATTTTTGTTAGTGTACACAATGTTTTCCAATAATCCTAAAATATTATAGTTTATTATTTCATCAAATAAAATCTCATACCTTTGCATTTTCTCAGGTTGATTCTCTAGAAAAACATTGATGTTTAAGCTAGCAAAGAAGCTGTGATTCCTGGATAATGCCTTGGATTAGTTAAGCAATTCTACACTTTTAGCCCTCTGTAGTTTTCTGAACATTTTTCACGTATAGAATATGCTATATGTTAACTTGATACATAAGTGGGGGATGGGCAGGCATATTTGTAGGTTTGTTTTAACAGCTGAACTGTATTTTGCATTGCTTCTAGTGGAAGTATAGCTATGTAAAGGAGCTATAATGCTCAACGACTCAGAAATTTTGTACTTAATCTATGAGTGATTTTTACCAAGCTGAGCTGCTGGTAACATCATCACAGCTATTAGAGACTGATTTTCTCAATTTCAAGGCATGTTCCATTCCTCATGATAGGAAGTGATTTTTTCCTAATTTCTTGGCAGTATTTTTAAGAGAATGTATTCTTCTCAATGGGAAGCGACTCTATTTATTTGTTTGTTTGTTTGGCTGCACCGGGTCTTAGTTGTGGCATGCAGGATCTTTAGTTGCAGCATGTGAACTCGTAGTTGCGGCATGAATGTGGGATCTAGTTCCCTGACCAGGGATCAAACCCGGGCCCCCTGCATTGGGAGCATGGAGTCTTAGCCACTGGACCACCAGGGAAGTCCCTGCTTTCTTTCTCTTGAACTTGCCTCTTTGCCATTTGGTATGCTGTCTCTTACATCAGTGCCATGTCATCAGCCCCATGATGCCAGTTAAGCCGATCACTTTATGAATTAATCATCTACCAGCTGTAGAAAGTACCATCAGCCTTCTTGTATTCAAAGCTAACAGTATTGGTAACAGAGAGTTTTATAAACTCTGATGAATCTACTTTTCTTGAACATTCAGATTACTGTTGATCAAAATGTTTGTAATTCCTCACTTCCTTGGAAGATGAATGCAAGTTTAAAGGGATATTTTCAAATTTTGTAGCAAAGTGATAAAGGGAAGTTGGCTTTTTAAACCATGTTTACTAAGCACAAGTTGTGTGAAGAAAGAAAGGACTTATTCCCTATAAAACCCTGGGCTGTTGGGGGTTTGGGAGTCTGCTTAGGTTCCCATAGGACTTGATGCTTGCCTTTGTCAGTTGCTCAACGGGTACATTCATTCATCTAACAAATACTTCTTGAGTGCCTACTGTGTGCCAGGCTAAGTGCCGGGGATATAACAGTGATCAAAACTCTTTACCGCATGGAGCTTGTGGGTACAGTGAGTGATAGGGGGAGAGACAGACAGCAATCAGACAAACACATTATGTTGGGTACTGATATATGCTCTGAAGGAGAACAAAAAGCATAATAAATGGATAGAATGTGGCTGGGGAAGAGAGCTGCTGTTTTAGACAAAATGACCTGGAAAGTTCTCTCTGATGAGGTGACATTTGGGCAGAGATCTAGAGGAGATGAGGGAAAGAACTAGGCAGACATCTTAGAAAAAGTGTACCACGTAAAAGGAAGGTCTCTCTGAGGTAGTGATGTATTGTACATATCTTTAGTTTTCACTTTGGCCTTGTGCTGAATGTAGAGACCTTTATTGCAAATATTTGTGGAATACATACAGGTAGTCAGCCTTTTTCACTTCAGGTCTACTTCAGGTGTTCTCTGCAACCCTGGTACTTGGAGAGTGAGCTATGGAGAATGTAGAAATGGGACCAGGATGCAGATTATTTAAGCAAAAAGCAACTCTTTGTTTACCAAAGCCTAGGTTAGTAGTGGACTTTCTTCTGCATGAAAAGATACCCTTATAACAGGTATAACAAGAAACAGTATTATCAACTAAACCTGTTTTGTTTTGTTGTTATAAATTTATTTTATTTTTGGCTGCATTGGGTCTTCATTGCTATGTGCGGGCTTTCTCTAGTTGCCACAAGCGGGGGCTACTCTATTGCGGTGTGCGGGCTTCTCATTGCAGTGGCTTCTCTTGTTGTGGAGCACAGGCTCTAGGCGTGTGGGCTTCAGTAGTTGTGGCTTGCAGGCTCAGTAGTTGTGGCTTGCAGGCTCTAGAGCACAGGCTCAGTAGTTGTGGCGCACGGGCTTAGTTGCTCCACAGCACGTGGGATCTTCCCGGACCAGGGCTCGAACCTGTGTCCCCTGCATTGGCAGACGGATTCTTAACCACTGGGCCACCAGGGAAGTCCAGTTTGTGTCACATTTAAATGCATTTTATTAATCAAAAAACATTTTATATATGTGAAAAATACATGTGAATATGGGATATTATTTATTCAAGTCACAGATGATGGTTGCATGACAACATCTAGCACTGTGCAGAAAATACTGAACTCAATAAGTACTAGCATCAAAACAAGATTCATTATAAAAACCTTAATATTTTTTTCAATAAAGGAATATTTACAATATCAGATCAGTCCTTTACAACTATGTTTTAGCTTCCAGTCTCTAGTCATTCATTCATCCAATATTTATTGAATGCTTTCTGCATGCCAAGTTCTGTTCTAGGAGTTCCAGATTGTCAAAGCCAGTAAAACACTTGTAGTTGATCACATTAGGTTCATTACTCAATGCAACAAGAAAGAGTGTACACCATGAGGAACAGTAGGGCCTCTTAGGAAGCTAGTGTTAGAAAAGTCTTGTAAGATTTGGGCTTGAGTTAGGTGATTTGTGGAAGGGTTTAAGGAGTAGGGCCTTGCTGGGTGCTGTTAGCAGATGGGGGTAATTTTATGACTAAGCATGTTAGTAAATCTTATCCAGGAAGCCAACATGTCGTTGGTCAAGAGGCAATAGTCACCCAAATCAGCCAGAATGTAGATGTTGGTCATTATTGTGATTTGGACAATACTTATATTCTGTCTGTGTTCAAACGTGATTACAGAGTGTTTTTGTCTCGATATATCAAGGTCACACAGTGGCCTTGTTTGATGTTGCTGTTCTGCGAAATTGTTCATGTTCTACAGAGTGCCGGTGCGTAGCTGTGAGTGCTGGGCCAGCTCTTGAATGTCAGGGGCTGCTTTGCTTTTTCTCAAGCTGTAGCTATCAATAAATAAATAAAAATCCCTGCCCACATAGAGCTTAAATTCTAGTGTGAAGAGAGAGACAGTAAACATAATAAATTTATCATGTAAGTTAAAAGGTGATTAGTACTATGGGGACGTGCACAGGATTGGGGGGAATGTGTTCAAGAGAGAGGAAGTGGCAAGGTAAATCAAGGTTGGTCTCACTGAGAAGGTAACAGACAGGTAAGAAGCTGGATCGAGGAGTAGGACTTTATATCCCCACCATTGTAGGAGCTTCTTTACTTTCAGAGATAAAGGAATCGACTGGAGAGTTTGAACAAAACAATGATTTGATTTGACTTATTTTCCAGTAGAGCTACTTGGGCCATTGTGTTGAGACTAGACTGCAGGTCAAGGGGAGAAGAAGCCGGGAGACCAATTAAAGGCTTGCAGAGTGGTCACAGTGGAGGGGCTAAGAAGTGATGTGGTTCTGAATGTATCTGAAAGTGGAGCTAGTAAACGGTGCTTAATAGATTGGATGTGGCTTGTGAAAAAGAGAAGAGTGAAGGATGAATCCAAGATTTCGGTTCTGGTTGATCAAAACGATTTTGTTGCCCTTTCCTGAGATGAGGAAGACTTCAGGAGGAGCAGGTTTGAGGTGAGGGCAGGTCAGGAATTCAGTCTTGGATGTAAGTTTGAAATATGCTAGACACCCAGGAGGAGATATCAAGTGGGCAGTTGGATATATGGGACAGGTTTAGGCTAGATATGGGAATTTTCAGTGAATGGGTTATATTAAAACCACAAGACTAAATGAGATCACCTAGAGAGCGAACATAAATAAAGTTCCAAACACCGAGTGCTGGAACACTCCAACACAGAGGGCTCAGGGAGAAGATGAGCCTGAGAAGGAATGGCGAGTGAGGTAGGAAGAGAATCACTCATTTCAAAAGATTTCTTGAGTACCAGGCACCAGCGTAGATACTGGGGTTGCAAACATTGTGGGGCCACTCACTGAGGTAGGGGACATGGGAGGAAGCAGATTTAAAGGGAAGGTTAATGAGTTTGGTTTTAGACATTTTGAATTGCAGGTTGTCCTGTGGGACAACCAGCAGGAAGTTGGAAATTTTGGTCTGGAGCCTAGGGAATTCAGGACCAGAAAGAGTCATGACCATGTGAATATATTTAGCTTTTATTTTTTTGAATATTTATTTAATCCTTAGTAAATGGCCACATTCAATATCATAAATATACTCTGGAGAAGGTGATAGTGATATTTAAAACCATGTAAAATATTAACCCAAAAAACTGTGACACAGGCTGGCCACTGCTTATATTTAGTTTCCCTAAGGGGTTCCTGTCTTATACTTAATTGGTCTTCATTTGCTGAAAATCTTTTGAAAAGTTCTTAGTTAATATCCATTAGAAATAGAGCTTATCAGCCACATAGCACAGGGAGATCAGCTCGCTGCTTTGCGACTACCTAGAGGGATGGGATAGCGAGGGTGGAGGGAGACACAAGAGGGAGGAGGTATGGGGATATATGTATATGTATAGCTGATTCACTTTGTTATAAAGCAGAAACTAACACACCATTGTAAAGCAATTATACTCCAATAAAGATGTTAAAAAAAAAGAGTTTCTCCTTTACACATACTTATATATAAATTTACTTGGACTAATTAATAAAAAGAAAAGCATATATATTTAAAAAAAGAAATAGAGCTTATAGCTTGTAAACATTCTGAATAAGATCGTATTTTAAAAGGGAGGGTATTTTAATATGCCTGTGTTTTAATATGTTAGTTTCTTTTCTATAGCGGTCAGTTAGAGTGACCTTATTTACAAAACCTCCTTTGCTGTCACAAAAGGTGTGAAAGGAAACTGTCTTGTTTTAGCTTGTGAGTTTTTCTAAACACTTAAATATCCTCTTGCAGAAGATTGTTACATTACCTTTCTCTTCTGTGGTTTGTCATTACAGCCACTGTATGATGCCGCTTACCTTACAATGTACAATATCTGCTTCACATCCTTGCCCATCCTGGCCTACAGTCTACTGGAACAGCACATCAACATTGACACTCTGACCTCAGATCCCCGATTATATATGTAAGTTGAACATATGTAAGTTAACCCCCCGCCCCAGACTTTCAAAATTGTGGATTTCATTTTATCTACAGGTAGGAAGGACACAGAACTGCCCTCCTGGTTTGATTACATGGTTCTGTTCTGCATTTTTAGCTACTTAAACCAAACCATCCAGCTGGAAAATGATGTACTTCCTAGGTATTGATATATGTCCTGTAGTTGAATGGGTATGAATTATTTAGTTCAAAATCAGTAATTCCTAAAACTTTGCCCACATTGTCATAGAGTTCTAGAGTCTTGGATGGAGACACAATAGTTTAACTACCTGCCAACCCCCACCTCCCCCAAGAAGGGCCACACAAAGATCTCTTGTAGTTTAGAATATTGATCCCTCCCTGTAATGGATTGAACTGATGATGTTATGTTAGGCTTTCTCCTGTAAACTGCCCCTGAAATATAGCCTCCGGAGTGCTTTGTTAGCTGCATTCTAAAATGGCATTGTTGAAGAAAACAATTAAGTCATCAAGCCATTGTATTCATTTTGTGTTAGTTGGAAATAGATGCTTTTCTCTATGGGTGGGGGACTTGGCACTAGCCCCAGTTGCTTAACCTTTGATTAAATTAGATTTTTATAAGTGAAGCTTACAGCTAAAGATAAAGATATTAATTTACAGCAGGTTGTAAGCGTTGCTGAATAGTGGGTAGCAAGTGCAATAGAGAGACTTGGGTGTGATTCATTGGTGCGAAGTGAAGGTGCACAAATTTAAAGGATGACTTTAACCAGTATGACTCATGAAACTCACATCTAGGAATTGTTAGACTTAACCAGGTTTATAAAATTAGTTGTCATTTTAAAGGTATTTATTATAAAAAGTTTAAAACATGCAAAGAGTGTAGCAAAAATACTATTTATATAGTGAACTTCCCTGTCCTTACCACTCAGCTTCAACAATTATCAATTCAGGGCCAATCCTGCTTCATTAATAACCTTGTCTTATCTATCAAGGACTTATTTTGAAGCAAATATCAAACTATATAAAATAGTTATTTCAGCATGTATCTTTTACATGTACTGTTATAACAGTACACTATCATACCTAAAAATTTAACAAGTCATATCATCAAATATCCAGTCAGTGCTCAAATTTTTCCAGTTGACTCAATTTCTTTTTATGGCATGCTTGTTTGAAACAGTATATAAGGCCCATATACTTCAGTTGGTTAATATGCTTCTTGAGACTCTCTTAATCTGTAGGTTAACTTGGCAATTTATTTGTTAACGAAACCAGATAATTTATCTTGTAGCATTTCCCCCAATCTAGAGTTTGCTGATTGCCTCCTCATGGCGGTAACATATTCTGCTTTTCCCTGTATTTCTTGCAAAGTGTATTGTTAGATCTAAAGGGGAATCGTAGAAATCTTGCTAGAAATCTTCCAGAGCATCAGCTCTCACACCCTCTTTTTTTTTTAAAAGAATGAGGACCCAGGGCCCAGAAATGACTTGCCTAAGGACACAGTGTGTAACAAGAGGCCAGAGCAAGATCAGATTTCTATCCTCCTGATGACCGGCCCTGTGTTCTTTTCCACAGGCTGGTGGTTTTCAAAGATTGAGTAGCAGTGTTCTGTTTTCAGACAACAACTAAAGTGAAGACCAGTAGTGCAGTTACTCTGGTTGAAGAGGACTTTGGGTGGCAGTGAGCAGAATGCCTCCCGTTCAGTCCCACCAAGAGCTCTAGCTAATCGCCTGCACTCTGATCCCAGCTCTGCCACTGACTCTGTGGCCTTGCTCAGGTTACTTGACTGAGATGGGCCTCAGTTTCCTCTTCAGTAACAATAGATCCAATCACAATGTTTTGGGGGAGGATTAAATGAGTGACTACATGTAAAAACTTACAGTGGTGCCTGGCACATAGTAAGTTTTCAATAGATGGTAGCTATTAATCTTATTATTCTAATACCCTTCTCCACATAACTTCAGGGCTATGCTGAGCAATTTCTTTTTGTTTGTTTGGTTTTGGTTTTTTTTGGTTCGTTTTTTTTTGTGTGTGTGTGTGTGGTACGCAGGCCTCTCACTGTTGTGGCCTCTCCTGTTGTGGAGCACAGGCTCCGGACGCGCAGGCTCAGCGGCCATGGCTCACGGGCCCAGCCGCTCCGCGGCATGTGGGATCTTCCCGGACCGGGGCACAAACCCGTGTCCCCTGCATCGGCAGGTGGACTCTCAACCACTGCGCCACCAGGGAAGCCCTGAGCACTTTCATACATTAAGAATGTTGAAAACTTGAAGCAAGCCGTTGAGTACAAATTATTAAGGGTTTCCATGAAGTTTTAGTTACCGCATGCAGGTGTAGGTCATGAATTTTTAAGCAATGTTGCATAGAGGGCATACTTTCCACATACGATGGAGAAATGAAAGCCATAGCATACCCATATCACCCAGCCCAAAATGCAGCTTCCTGCCTGCCCGCTCTGATGAGACTGTGCTCTCAGCCTGTCACTGTATTGGAGATTGCTCTGTTACTCTGAGCATTCCTTTGTAAATGTGAAGTTCTAGTCTTCATATGTGTCTCTCTCTGCATTTGTACCACTTAATGTTACTTGTGGCCTTGTGTAGCATATTAATATCACCTTCGGGGACTTAGTGACACAGGCGTTTACCAAAAGTTTTGATGTGAAATGTGACATAATTGGATCTTTTCATATTTTTTGAGAGAAATTTGAAAAGTAAACTGTAGTTCTTTTCTAGAGGGTAGAGGCATAGTCTGTTTCTTATACAACTTTAAAAGGCAAAAGAAAGGTCCTGGTACACCTACTGTCTCCCATTGTATGGAGGTGCTCAGGCCTGTGCTGCTGGTCAACCGCTGCCCCCCCAATCTTCACTCCCTCGTGTTGCCCCTCACGTTGGCTATCATATTCTGAGTTAACAACAGGTTCATCATTCACCTGAGCGCAGCTAGAAAACCTCAACTATAACCCAACACACCATGACTCCCCTTCCTTTCTTCCCATGGCATGTAATGTAAATCCAGTGACTGGCTGGAAAGACAGGAACCACTTCCTGCCTCAGCCCAAGTCAGTGACTCTCAAAAGCCTCATTGGCTGGCAGTTGCTGGGCCCTCCTTGCAAGGATCTTTAAGGGAGGTGCCTTCCCTGTGGCTCCCAGTTGCCTTGGGAACACGACTTACTGGCTGTGGGGAGAGCTTGTTTCTGGGAAGCAGCTACCTCTTTCCCCCTGCAGTTTTCCCAAGGCAAACAGCAGCGTATTGCTTTATGCATCCCCCTACATTGCTGATTTCTGTGTGCACCTGGAAATCCTAGTAGGTAAAAGTTGCATAATTGCTATTTTTTCAGGAAACCCTACAGCACTCCATACCAACTGAACAAGGATCAGTTGTATTTACATCACAAAGGTCTTTCTTATTCATTACAGCCCAGTGACATTCTTGGTAGTATTGGCAACAGGTGTGCTATTTGAGTGATTACATACCTTTTGATAAATGTTAAGAGGAATTTGAAATAGAAGCTAAAAGAATTCCATGCACAGACCCATCTTCTTTTTGCCCCATTAGAGTTGTTAGCCTTCTTCAACATTCTGACTTGTACCCAGAAGACTGCTATTTTGGACAGATGTTAAACTTTTGATCTGGCCACCTGCCATTTATCAAAGCATGGCTGTACAGCTTCAAACATGTTATTTGACTCAATTTTTAAAATATAAAGGCTACCCCAAGACCTAAGAAAGGTAAATTCCCAGGCAGAAATCTTGATTAAACAAAATATTTTAACAATCATAGTTGCAAAGCCATGGTAGCTTGGTTGAGAGCATGTGATTTAAAGTCACATCAGTCTAGGATTGTATACGAGCTCTGTCCCTTACTAACTGAGTGCACTGTGGCATACTGCTGTACTAGTGGTTCCCAAACTTTACTGCACATTACAATTACCTGGGGAGTTTTAAAATTATCCTGGTTGCCCAGGTTACACCTCATGCCAGTTAAATCAGAATGAGGGTGGGAGCCAGACATCAATGTTTCTAAAGATCCCCTGGTGAATCTAATGTGCATCCAAGTTTGGAAACCATTATGATACACCTTTGTGAGGCTCATTATCTGTAAATGGTAGTGATAAGAACCTATCTCATGTGGGTTTTGTGTATACAAAAATGGACAATATAAAACTCTTAACCCACTTTTATAAGCGTATAATAAGTACTCAGTAAATGAGATCTAATTATTATTGATGATATTATTATTGTCAGTGGCCAGAATTTTAACTTAGAAGCACTTTGACAGTTTACTGCAACACCTCAGACAGGAGGTGATTGCACAAAGACAAACCTGCAGCTCGGTCTGGGCTTTTATCAAAAGCTTACCAGTCCCTCAGGGATAGCTCCCTTCATTCTAATAGGGTCAAACCCCATGCGCACCTTTGGCGTTTCACTGTATCTTTAAATTAACAGCCTACAGAGATTCATTAACTTGTGTTTCTTCCCATTTCTCAATAGGAAAATTTCTGGAAATGCCATGCTACAGTTGGGCCCCTTCTTATATTGGACATTTCTGGCTGCATTTGAAGGAACAGTGTTCTTCTTTGGGACTTATTTTCTTTTTCAGACTTCATCCTTAGAAGAAAATGCAAAGGTAAAAAAGAAAAACATCATTACATCTTTTAGTATTACAAGCATGGCTTAATTTTTTTCCATAGGCACTGGATCTATCATACACATACTCTAGCTGTAATCATTTTGCAAATTATTTTTCTAAAGGTATGGTATTTAGTTCTCACAGTGTCCTTAGAACAATAGAAGTGTTGAAGTGAGAAATCACTTCCTGCATGCACGGCTAACTAGACAGCTTATGTGCAAACCTCTGGAAGCTTAACTTGGCTGTAATTTTACTAGATGAACAGAGTTCTTGGGATTTCAGACTTTAGACCCATACACTTTGATGTGAGCAAGGCTTTTCCTGTTTTAAAAGAAGTGTCTGTCCCTACTCAGTTCTTACTCATAGTGGCCTTCCATGCTTAGAGTGGAAGGGGGTAGCTGCCGTATGTTTGCAGTATTTGCCCAATAATTAGGGAATTCCCTTCTCTTCCTCCTTCCTTTCCACATGGGAGCATAGTGTTTTCCAGAAAGGCTACACAGATCCTGCCAGTATCTTCCCAGCCAGCGACTACATAGGTCAGCACCTGCATTGGGGTGATTTTGCCCTGGCTGTGCTCTAGGAGAGAATTGCCAATGGGGTGAGGTCTTCCGGCAGCCACACAGTGGAAAATCAAACCCACCACCTTGCTTGCTGCTTTCACTATGTTCTTTGCTATTTCTGGGCTTCCTCTTTTATGGTCATTCATTGGTTATAATCATATGAAGCAAAGCAAAGGTTCAAAAAGACTTTATGAGTACACTGACTATGTCTAGAGCCGAGACAGTCAACATCTGTTACAGAAGTGATAGGCTCAGTGAATTTGAATGATACTTTGAAATTAGGTACTACAATTAGAACCTCTCTAATTTGGACTAACAGAAATCAGTTTAGTATGAATCCATTAAAATTATTAATCACTGAGTAACTGCTGAGGAAATACAGATCTAGTACTTTAGAGTAGACACATGTAGCATTTGCCAGGGAGACGGCCCTACTAAATCTCTCTGTGCATCCTCGGGCCAGTCCCTTCAGTTTTCCAAGTCACCTTTACCCAACAGTAAGAAGAAGAAATTCGATTTTATGATTTCTCAGGTCCCTTCAGCTTTATGACTGATTCTGTAACTCCAACTTTTTATTTTGTATTTATTTGCCACATAAATTGTATAGAGCTGACTGTACCCTCCTGCAATTCTATTGACATGGTTCATTTGCTCAGCAAAGTCTACTGGTGGTGCATGGGGAGCCTCAACCCACCCTGTGTCCAAGTCATCACTCATTTTGAGTTCATGAAGTCCAAATGAATTAGATTTTATTGTATATTGTTTGCTAAAATTACAATAAGTATAAGGACTACTATCAGCAATTAAATATAACACCATGTACGATTTGATCAAATCCTTTTTTTGCTATTAACCTTAATTTTTGTTTTTATTTTTTTAAAACCTTTTACATTTCATTTTCTGTTTTAATGTTATGCATTCAGATCTTGACAGCGTTTGGTAAGCATATGTGCCATTCATTGCCATCGTTTGGGTTTATATACATGGTATCTGCTTTTCTTTGATGTGCACATTCTGACAACTCTAATATTTACAGCCACAAAATTAGACTCTATTTTATTTGTTTTTTATTGAGATATAATTGACATATAACATTATATTAGTTTCAGGTATATAACATAAGGATTCGATATTTCTATGTACTGAATGGTCACCAAAGTAAGTCTAGTTACCCTCTGTCATCATATACTCTATTTTTAAAATGTGAGTTCATTTGTCTGCAAATTAGTCTTTATTTATACATAGAGATCTTTAGATCTATATTATAGGAAAAGCCTATATCAAACTCTTTAGATACAGGAGCCATCCAAATGAGTTGTTTTTATGAACGTTACTGTTAGTGGAATAGGGTTTTTCCTGCCTATATCACACCAGTGTGTTCCCTGTTTTATGCTTCATGGAATCATGAAATAAACCCTACCAACCACGCATGTGGTATACCTCTCCAAGAAAATTTAGGCTCACAGTAAAAGCCAGCATTTTGGCCTGATCTTTTGAGCAGATATTTCCCTAAACAATTTATACAAAAATCTTTGGCAATTACACTCAAGATTAAACTTGGCTGTTTATTTTTTTAAGCAAGCTTGTATATTCATGGTACACGTAATTGTTGAATGTTTTTCAGGTATATGGAAACTGGACTTTTGGAACCATTGTTTTTACAGTCTTAGTATTCACCGTAACTCTGAAGGTTAGATTTTTATTTATTCAAATATATTTAACACCATTTTTATAATACTTTCTGGTCTTATATCTTTTTTGTCTTCTAATCTTTATTTTTACTGCGAGTTGTTACTCAAGTCTGAATGCTTACTAAAGTTATGTGTGATATTAGAGATTTGGACATTTATATACTATTTGTGATCCATTTTTTCCAGTATATTGCCTATCCTCTTTTTTTAATACACCATACTTATATTAGAAATCTGTTCCTTCTTTCCTGCTATTTTTGAGATGTTAAGTGGTATATAAATGGGCTGTGTGTATGTGTGTGTTTCCATGTTAAGTACTTGAATATTTTTTAAGTTATATATCTGTTTAAGAATGCCAGTCCTTAAAGGAATTTGGGTACTTAAGACAGTTGAATATAGGTGTCCATGAGCAAGATATGTGTGCGAAAGAGCTTGGTAGTGATGACGTTTTGTATAATGTATTCATCACTGAAATTTACCCGTATTTGTGATGAAATGCATAAGAATATACAGCAGGTAACATACAACAAAGGCAGTTTTGACAAAATCATTGGCATTAACCTGCAGCCATGTAATAACGCTGCGTGCTGAATACTACCCTTGAGGTTCATGAGTTGGGACTCCCTTATAGTTGAAGGTATAATTAAAATTATTTTGATCATTCCAGTAATAAACACCTCATATGGGGTTCAGGAATGAGTACCTTTAAATGAATTCCAGTATGCCCAGTGGCCAGAATTAGAATTCAGAAGTATAAATGACAAAGGACCTCTAATCATTTCCCCTCTGAATTTTTATACCTGCTTCATTTCTCGTACCGAATACAACTAACATGTTTGCATTATTCATCTACTATTTCAGTAATATTTTAGGACTGCAAAAGAAAATGTTACAATTCATCTCAGTTTAGCCACTTACTATCTGGATGTCCTTGGGCAAGTGACCTCGTTTCTCAGTACTTACATTTCCTCTTCTATAAAATGGAGATAAAAGTACCACCCACCTCCCTTAGGATTTTTTTGGTGAGAAGTCAATTAGTGAATACATATAAAGCAGTTAGAATGGGGTCTGGCACATAGAATGTGCTCAGTACAATAGATGCTAGTTGTTATTTACTATTATGTCTCATAGGATCATAATTTGAAAGGGAATCCTCCCCACCCTTTTTTACCCCTGGCCTTGCACATGGCCCCAGGGCTTCCAAGCACCCTTCATAGCTAAAGTTGGCCTTGCTGCAGCAACTTCCACCTGTCCCTCAAAATCCATCCACTCCCTCTTTTCTGCATGGGTATTACTGTGGCATGTTCCCTAGCAGCCAGAGGCTGGAAATTCAAGACAATGTTATCAGTATCCTGTTTATAAGTGAGCAACTGTTAACAGATTGCTGAGGAGCAGGGTGTCACAGCAAGTAACAAAACAAACACCACCTCCTCTTCAGAAATTAAATGCCCTGGATATTAGGCCATGTGGCCCAGAAATTTTAAGCAAGCAGAGTGGACCATACTTTTTATTTTTAGATTGCATTTGAAAATCCCAGGTGCCACAATCTGAAGAAACAAGCAGCCCTGGAAGAAACATGAGAGGATTAAAATCTAAGGCAACTGAAAATGTTATTAATTTAATGGAGTAGATACGGACTTTGCAATTGAAAAATTGCACACTACATAGACCCACAGTCCATGGCTCCATGATGCCTGACGTGTAGAACTAGTTGCCTTTGCATTTAGTAACCCTCATCTGTTGTGTTTGAGCTCTCACGACTCCTTTGTGTAGTTTGTCTTCTCTTCCTAGCTACTCTCTCCCTCTCCTCCTGCTTTTCAGTATGCCTGCCTCCACCAGCCAGGCCTTCTCCTTTTGCCGTCAGCTCCCTGACAGCCACCACTTAAAGCCGCGGGGCTCCAGTCTCTGGGATGTTACCATTACCTCATTCCTTGCCCTTCCTTCAGTAGTGAGGCATCTGCAGCTGTACTTGCTTGACCACACCTCCATGCCTGTACTCCTAGAGTCTAAATGCCTGAGGGCAGAGCTCTTTGAAAAGTCTGGGTTCTGTTCTTCTAGTGCCATTCTCTTCTGGTTGCCTGGCCCAAGCTAGATCCTCCCACAGGTATCATATTGTGTATAAGTTGTCAAATACCATCAGATACGGCCTGGTACAGTTTGTACTCATCATGAAATCTCTTGTGTTGTATCCTTTCAGCTCGCCTTGGATACTCGTTTCTGGACATGGATAAACCACTTTGTGATTTGGGGTTCTTTAGCGTTTTATGTATTTTTCTCATTCTTCTGGGGAGGAATTATATGGTAAGCTACTGTACGTGTGTAATACGTAAATAACAAAATACATATATAGGTACATTGTATATGCAAACATTAATTATACTTTTAAAGTTTTGATTATATAAGATGGCAAGTCTTCAATATTAATGGACTGGAAGTTACTTCTAGCCAGTAATGCTGCTATTTCAGGTAAGATTTCAAATGCAAGTATATAGACTGCACCAGTTACTCAAAAGACCTCCCTTCTGGTAGCCCCTGTCCAAATCTTCCGACCTGAAGGTGTGTAAACATCTCTCTGTGAAACGAAACTAATTTCTAGCATGACCTCCCATGTGATTTCCAGTAGAAATACTCATCCTATGAAGTTTCTACACAATATAGTGGCCAATAGATACAGTATTATCCATTTGGACCCTGTTCTCTCTTTATGGTATATTACTCTCCTTCTTGTCACTACAGATGTGCTCAAGAGATAGAATATATATCACTTAATACTCAGAGGGTTATATTTGAAATCACCGTCCCATTGTTTTGGGGGAGGTAAAGGTAGACTCTCTAGCTTGGATTTAAAGTTCATTCTGTTCATCTTGGTTCAGTAGATGTTTATTCAGAATCTGTTTTGTGTGAGGCACTCTATGGGATACAGAAATGAATAGCCTGTACCCCTGCCTCAAGGAGACTAGAGTCCAGTGAGGGGCACATAAGCTGTGATTGGGAGAGTTATAAGGAATGAAAATAAGTTAGATTTTCATCTCCTTTCCTTACTCCCAGAGGCCTATATTTTGTTTTTTAATATCACAGTTTTCATTAATTGGTGACTTCCCCTGACAAGGATGCCAGCAGCAGAGACCAGGACTAGAGTAAGCCATAGGGTAAGATTCTAGGAGTACATATTTTCACTGGTTTGAGCAAAATCATACGTACAAAACAGTCCATATTATCACAGAGATGTGGGGATCATGTTTATGTCCCTTGAGACTTAATTAGAAGAAACTCTTACTGTTTTGGAAAGCTTTTTAAAATAAAAGCCTCAAGAAATAAAAATACGGACAACCTAATCACTTATGAAAGTAGCAGCTTCAGAAAGTATAATTACAGCATTTATTTGACACCTATATAAATAATTATTGAAGCAGTGAAGCTGAAGGAAGTCTGTTTTCTTTAATAATATACAAATGAATCAAAGTTGATTAACCAAATGTAATACACAATTGTAAGGTCATAATTCTGTCTAGGAACCTGTGTAATCAGTATCTGAACTAATTATGCAAAATTTCCACAAGAATGAAATGTTTCTAGCAAACTAAAGTTTCCCACTCTTTCCAGACTATTCCTTATTAATTAACATAAATCCTTTAAATGATTTAAGATATTGTCACACCTGTTTCTATTCATTAGCGATGGTTACTAAAAATGAAATGTTAATAAATCTGTTTTATTTTGTTGCCTATAGTGCTATCCTTAAGTAGACCTGTGTGAGTTGAGCTACTACATGAATATAAAATTTATATTATAAAGCAACCAAGAAAATGTGACTAGAAACTGTAATCCTTCAGCTGAATGCTGATTGCAGCTAATCTCCAGACATGCTCAGCCCTGAGGCATTGTGACTCACCCCTCTTTGGGGATGGGCAGTGAGAATGATGATTTCTGATCCCCAAACCCCATCCAGGAATAATAATTTTTGTTTTTTACTGCTCCTCTGCAAAACTCCATAGATGCCATCAAAATCAAAAAGAAAAATGTGGAGCTTTTAATCACAGAGAGGGTACTGTGCAAAAGAATACCCTGTGACGACTAGGTGTCAGTTGTCTGCTGGACCCTTATTGTGCCTCAGTTAACTGCCTAGAAGATTAGTCAGGGTGCCCTTCTGAATTAGAGTGGGAATAGAGCTCTGTAGAAGTCTTTTCTTTATGGTAGGAACCCTAGAAAACTTGTTTAGCCTGGACCTCATAAGTTTCTCCACCTCACTATTGTGCTCACAATCTATTCCACATATATTCCACAGTCTAGTCCTCAGCTGTGTAGAGCCACGAGCTTGATTTTATTGTGTTACATGAGAGTGCACAAACATGAATGTGTAAATGAGAAACCAGTTTATCTTCAGTGAGCACTATTTGTGATCTACTCAATGGCACCAACCACTTATCTACCTAAGGCTCCTCATCCAAGGACAGTCTGATGTATACCCCAACCTTGAGCAGCTGCTTTGCACTTCCTCCCCCTCAGCTTCAGACAACGTTCATCCTAGCCTAGTGAGGCTCTCTGTGGTTCAGCTCCGGCAGGGAAGGGAAACTGGCTGGACTTCTCAGTGGTCGCCTAACAGTTCAGTGGAAGACTGAACCCTGCAGAATGAGGCGTTCTCCTGGATTTCTGGACCCCAAGGCTTAATGTGTGATTAGCAATATTCTTCTGTCAACCTACTTGGCACACACTCGTACTCAATATATATTTGTGGATGAGAATGGTAGATTCCTCCCATTCGAGAGAGAAAATCTCTACAGTCCTTGTTATGTTTACATAGGGGTTTTGTGGGCGGGGGGTGGGGAGTGGTAATAAAAATGTCTTTTAAATTTCCAAATGTAGACCAGAAATCCTTTCTTATATTAAAAAAACAGCCAAGGAAGTAAAATGTTTGTTAGCATAAAAATTAATCATCATTTCTCGTGAATATCTCTGAAGCTCCAGCATTTTCTTTTTTTTTATTATTTTATTTTATTTTATTTATTTTTGGCTGCATTAGGTCTTCGTTGCTGCTGCGCGGGCTTTCTCTAGTTGTGGCGAGCGGGGGCTACTCTTCGTTGCGGCGCGTGGACTTCCCATTGCGGTGGCTTCTCTTGTCACGGAGCACGGGCTCTAGGCGCATGGGCTTCAGTAGTTGTGGCGTGCGGGCTCAGGAGTTGTGGCTCACGGGCTCTAGAGTGCAGGCTCAGTAGTTGTGGTGCACAGGCTTAGTTGCTCTGCAGCATGTGGGATCTTCCCGGACCAGGGCTCAAACCCTTGTCCCCTGCATTGGCAGGCGGATTCTTAACCACTGCACCACCAGGGAAGCCCTCCAGCATTTTCTAATGCAAATAAATGTTCTCCAGTTGGCAGCTTTAAAATTGATCGCTTAGTTGTTTTCAAGTCAAATGCATTTTAGCATCTTTTTTCCCCTTTGATTATCATTCCTTTCCTTTCTAAACATTTAGTAAATGAAATCGGTTTACTACTTCTGGGTCGTCCTAAAGAAAATTATTTTTATTAATGTACGTAACAAGGATTCCTTTTAAATACAAAAGTTTCAGTTACACTACTGTTTCATATAACAGGAACTGATTTGTTTTTCCATTATGTATTTTCTTTCCACTCTAGGCCTTTTCTCAAACAACAGAGAATGTATTTTGTATTTGCTCAAATGCTGTCTTCTGTATCCACATGGTTGGCCATAGTTCTTCTAATATTTATCAGCCTTTTCCCTGAGATTCTCCTGATAGTATTAAAGAATGTAAGAAGAAGAAGTGCCAGGGTAAGAACTAAGTTTATATTACCACCTGATTTTTGGAAGGGGCTTCAATATCTGCCGTGAACTAAAAACTTTATTTAGAGAATTGCATTAGTTACAGCATGTTAAACCCCTCCTTACAGGTTCATCACTTAATTTCCTCTTCTGCATAAAAAGTATAGTAAAAAACTTCGTTATCCAATGCAGGTGGTAAGTAGATTCCTTAATAGTGTTCTATGTGACCTTTAGCAATCCATATGGAGTATCTCATATGCTCCATATGGAATTTTAAACAGAAAAAAATGATTTTTTTTTAATTTAACCTAGAATTTTCACACTGGGAATTTCCACACCAACATTCCAGCTTTAACCTTAGAAATTTCCCCATGGGTTGTTTGCAGATTTTTTTTTTTAGTTGATAATCCCAATTTGCCTCTTTCAAACCTTTCCCCTTCCTTTAATTATAGTGCTGCTTAATCTCTGTGTTGCTTCTAGCCCTGTCTGTCCAGCAGTATATTTGAACCAAAGAGAATTCCTTGGATGTGGTTTCTACATCCTTCCCCTCTTGAACACACTTGTAAAAATTCGAGATTGTTTTATGAGTGTGTTTTTATTTTTGCTGCTTATATGGTAAATTTTTTGCGGGAATGAGAAGTTATTACCCTCTGTCAGCCTAATCGCTTGGCCCTGCATTGTCTGATATCTTTTGAGCCTTTCTGAAAAAGCCTTTAAACTGAAAGGGATAGATTAGCCTTGAAAATAAAACTTCTGGCAAATTTTGACCAACATGTTAATTAAATATGTCATATTCCTACCAACACTAGCTCATTTTGCCAAACAAAACCCTGTTTCGATCGTATTGACACCAATTAGATCTTGTAGCCCCTCCAAGGCAATATTTTCAAGAAGTAGACTAAGCTATATCTACCTGATCTATTTCATTAAATTTGCCAACCATTTTAGCCACAAAACTGGCTTGCCTTGATTTTTTTTTTTTTTCCTATTGATTGATTCCAGTGGCTGGTATCATGCAGAATAGGGAACTAAAATGATTATAGTGGGAAAATCTTCAGTGATTAGATGTATAAGAGAGGAGCTTCAGCCCCACTCAAAAGCAGTAGATTATCAGTGGCATAAGCCACATTGATTCTTGCTATACATGGCCCAATCACTATATAGTTAGGTGGTCAGAACTGGCCTTAACTCCCTGCTTCTGCATGCCTTATGGGTGGAACTGCACACAGTAACGTTAACCTAAGACTGCCTTAATCTCTCTCTAATCCTTCCGGTAGACCCCCCACTAACTCCCTCCAGCCTGGTGTTTAGTCTTAGAATGGAAAAGTGGCATTTACTTGTCTGATTATACCTTTAATACCAGTTGAACAGGGATAAAACAGGTTCCTCCCAGAATGGCTCAAGTGGCAATTTGCATGAAGCCAAACAGAAAATGTCACAGTAAGAAATCTTTTGGTGCCTTGTTGTAATAGAGATTTGTCTAGGAAGGATCTCCTTATTTGGGAGTACACTTTGAGGAGTTCCTCGATGTTTTTCTTATTTGGGGTAATGGAGCTCATGCTAAATAATGGCTCACACCCAGCTTCATGCTGTAAAGATGAGACAAAAATCTCAGAAATCAAAACCTTCAAACATATCATCTTATTCTCATCCTTAAGCCCTTTAAAAAAAAATTAGACACTAGCTGGAGGTGACTTTTTTTTTTTTGGTACGCGAGCCTCTCACTGTTGTGGCTTCTCCCGTTGCGGAGCACAGGCTCCGGACGCGCAGGCTCAGCGGCCATGGCTCACGGGCCCAGCCGCTCCGCGGCATGTGCGATCTTCCCGGACCGGGGCACGAACCCGTGTCCCCTGCATCGGCAGGTGGACTCTCAACCACTGCGCCACCAGGGAAGCCCTGGAGGTGACTTTTATATAAATTAAATGGCTACTAAATATTTTAAATGTTTTTATATAAGTTAAATGGAGAGATGCTACAAGGTAGTCACAGATAAAGACTTAGAACATTTTCTTTCCGCACAAACAGCAGATTCCAAACTTCTGTTGAACGAAAGCATGGAGTTCTGGGACTGCGGCCCTTTTTACTTAGCAGTGTAGAATGTTTCCAGGGTTTAGCATGAGATTTGTTTGCCATGGATTATGTCCATGATAGGAGGAATTCCAGTGTCTGTACTGTAGCTTGGCATGCTGATATGCTAGAACAACCAGGAGAATTTCCATAATCACCTTCATTCGTTCACTCATTCATTCATTTATTCCTATCGTCATTGAACCAGTGAACATGTGTTGAACCACCTACTGATGAACATCTCTCTTTACATCCAGAGTCTGAAAGGCTAGATGGCTTTTCAGACTCTATGGGATTGTGAGACTTGCAGATGAGACAAAACATTGTGGGCACTCAGCAGCACTGCCTTTTTTTTTTTCTTTTTTCTTTTTTCTTTTTTTCCCCTTGTGAGAAAATGCAAGAGCAAAGTAGTGCATATGAATGCATAAAGGCCAACTGAAACATGGCAGCTATGACTACTCTGATAAGTCACATCTGTTTACACAAGGCTCTAGTTGGCCACATCAAAGAGGCAGAGGCCACTTCTAAGATAAAGGAGAAAAGAGTATTTTAATGACCAACAGTCTGGCATCCTGGGTGACTTCCTACTTTGTTCAATATCCCTTGCTAAGACATTGGCCTCATTGTAAAGAAACGCAAAGGACTCTTTTACACCGGGTCAGCCTCATACCTGACTGAATCCCTAATGGGGATTAGCTCGCGTGTGTCCCGAGCTAGAGGTAGAAGATCCCCCTGACTTCATCCAGTAAGCTAGGGATCCTTCGCATGTAGAGCCAGAAATGCCTGTGGTAAGTAGACTGCCAGTGCTATCCTCCTGTGAGTCTAGGCGGCTGCTTTAAGAAGGGGACTCAGCAGTGGATAGAGAAAATGTCTACGGCATTTGAGAAAGAAGCTAAACCATTTACATCCAACAATTATAGAAGCAGCCTTCTGTTGAATTCTATTCAGTTCAGCACACATTGCCCGAGGGTCGACTGTAAGCTAGCTGCTGTACTAGGTGTTAATCATTCAGAGGAGAAGCAGACGTAGCTCCCTCTCACAAGGAGCTCTCACTCTAGTTGAGTTATAGAGGGGACTTATTTGGAACACTTCTGTAAGCAGGTATAAACAGAACAGTAGATTCAATACTATGGCTTGTTGTAACACAGCTGGGCTATTTCAAGGTCCAAGTCACTACCTCCAGAAGCCTCCACCACAGCTGCGTTCTGTCATGATATTAGCATTAGAAAGAATTCTCTCTTCGAAAATAGGTTCCCCCACTCATTTAACTCAGGGGTAAATATTTTCACACCCTTATTTTCAGCAATGTAGTTAATTCTTGAGCTAAAGTCCCATCATTAAGGATCATAGGACTTTTCTTTAGCTTATGAACTGACAAAGCCTCATCGCCATGCTGCTGACAAGCGTATGATGAAACTATCATGGAGCACTGAACAGTGGTACAGCAGATAACACTTTAAAGGAAATTTAAAGTTTAGGATTTTGGTATTTCAAAAAGCTGTGTCCCCTCTTAAGCACATTTCTTGGGCTGTCTCTTAATCAGTCAAATACACCTGGACCTTCTGGCCAACTGGTAAATACCAGTTCCCATTTCCAGCAGAGGAATTTTCCACATATCTTTACGTAAAGTTTTCCCGTGTAAACCACCATGATCTAAAGGAGGCTTGACTTTGCCTAGTAGACATGGAAACACTATAATCTAATGAGAATGGACCCAGCAACATGGCCATACCTTGCATGTGAGGTCTGCACAAACAAGAGGAAACATTCCATTACGCAGGGAGCTCTTTCGGAGTGGAAGACAGGAAAAGGAAGAATGTCAGGTGTCTGAGCAAAATTCCCAGAGAAAGCACTTTGGAGAATACAATTTATCCTTATAATAACAATGGTGACAATGACGATTACTGTTGCAATCCTGACAGTGTCACATAGAACCAAGAGTTCTAAGGGTAACAGTCCTGTCATCTAAATTAGACAAATATAAAGTTGAATCCTAACATCGTGGCTGTTGAGGTGGACCTTTATGCATTGGCCTCTGACAAACTGCTACTTGAGCCAGAGTCAAAGCTCTCTAGATGACTGCAAAGGAATGTGGAAATTTCATACTGTTTTAATTATCTCCCATCCTTCTCACCCTCCCCCAACCAGTTGCTAGCTGTACCAGTTTTTTTATTGCTTTAATCTTTCCATGCTCTCTGCTGCCTTCTGTACTTTCATATTTCTTTTGTTTTCCTTTATAAAGTAACCTATTAACCCCTAAAATGTCTACTTCTTAGAAATACTTTTATCTCTGACCGTTGGGAACAAGGTTTTGAGCACACCAAAATGTGTTTCAGTTACAGTCTTAAATAGATGGGCTTGTATTTTAAACACAGGGTGGGTGATTTGGTATCATGTTAATCTTGTTGCAAGGTTTTTGCCCACAAAATAGAAGACAGAGCAATTTAAAATTTTTTTCTCAGAAACGAAATATTTATTTCTCTAGCTTTATCAATTGGTAATTTGCATGTTACCAACATGTCACCAACTGTATTTAAGGTAAAATGTGAACAGGAAAAAATGTAGTTATGTTAAAATATATATGAATAAATAAAAATATTTGCCTTTAGAAGTATAAATGTTTATTAGACTCTGTTAGATATATGTGTTACTTTAGCTGGTTTCTTTTTGTAAGCGTATTTCCATTAGCTGCTAAGGAGATAATATGGGTAATCTTGATTAGCAGAATCATTAAGCTCATCCACATAGTTGACCACTCATCTTCTGTTTTGCTTGAGCAATACCAAAACCAAGTCTATAAATTAGCCTATAGCTTCAGGCACAGAATAAGAAAAAATAAAACTAGCCTCTTAGGTTTTCTGATTAAACTGTAAGTTATCGATTTTTACTTTTTCTAAGTGTTTTAAAGGAAAAATTCATAGCTCTTCAGCCAACGCTTTTAAAGAGTCTCTATAGGAGAAAAGGGGGAAACTGATCAAATTACGTTAGAATAAAGGAAGTTAAAGATTGGTTCAGAGGTAAACGGCACTGAAGTGTGGTTTCGCCAACAGTTTTTCCATTATGTTAGTTTTGATTAGGTTTTTAACCTGGAACTGCCCAAGGGCAGTCAGTCCCTTCATATTCCATCTATGCAATTGGATAGGGGAGACAGTTACTTCAGTATAGACTGGTGATGGACCCTCAGCCTAGCTCTCTGACCAGTGGATTTTGAACAGTGTAAGCTACTGAGTTAATGATTAGAGATGAGCTTTATTTCAATGAGAAACATATTTTTAAATTACTTTATTCAAAATAGTCAATTTTCCCATTAAGAAAAAAAATTTTAATTGCTATACAGAGAAATAGTAGTTTGCTCATATAATAGACTATTCCTAACTCTAGCTCTACTTTTACTTCAGAAAGTAACGTCTTCAAAACTAACGTCATTTCAACTTCGAATTCTCAAGGTTTCTTTTTAAATGTCTTACATTTCAGAGAATATTTACTTTTTTTTTTCTTTTTGGTTTCTGCATTTCTCTTTTTTCTACTGCAATTTTCCACCTTTTGTGCAATTGTGAACAAGGTAACGAAACGCCTCCCTTCCTCAGGAACATCTACTATCTTCATGCTTTCTCAAACTTCCAGCAATCACAGTTTCTCTTGGAGTGAATAAGGTGATTTCCTTTCTTAATGTACCAACTTGCTTGCATTCTCATTTGCTTGACATCATTTTCTGATTCTTTATGAAAAATTCTCATGACTCATCTTTACATCTTCTATTGATACTTAAGAATATTTTGTCATTTTCCTTTAATCATTTGTTCACCTTCTCAAATTGTCACACTGGAGAGAAAGTGATTTTCAAAAACTTGGACTGTAGGTCTGTAGTCCCATTGGTTCCTGGTGGCAGTAGAAGCCACAGTGTGTTACAGCTAGTCTGTTCACTAAGACAGGAATGTTTTGCACAAATTTCTCTTTGTTCAGTACACTCACAGTACCAGCACAACTCTCAGAGGTGTTCACCAAAAGGATGGTAAGGTTTACTAATCGAACCATACTGACTTCATCAACCGCATAACTTAACCAGTGTCATTTCAAAAACCCAAGTTTGCCACGTACTACTAATGTCTGTATTCTTCTACCATGAAAACAATTCAACTGGAGTTGGAGACTTTCTTAGGTCTTTAAATGTATTCATTTAAATGTTACGCATTTGCCGTAGTGTAATCATTTGTACTTTTGGCCAGAGGAGTAGTCTGTAGGAAATTATTTTTTTCTTCCTACATTTTTATCACCAGGTGGGTTAACCAATCTTCAAATGCTTTAAGTATCTTTACCTCACTATTACAGAGAAATCTGAGCTGTAAAAAGGCATCTGACTCATTATCCACCAGACCTTCAGTCAGACCTCTTCTTTTACGAACATTCTCAGACGAATCTAATATATTGTAACAGGTACCTAGTGTTAAACAAGCGGGCTGGCTTTAAAGAAACAGATTAACAGCATTATAAAGAAAAAATGAAAATATCACTCTCTAAATTTTCTCTGCTGTTGGTGTGGTGAACTTTATACTATTCTTTGCAAAAATATAAAGATGCATTACTTGGAATATGGGGAATACATATTTTAAATTTGCCCAAATAAAATTTTAGGCATTTTCCAGAACTGAAGGGCAATACAGTATATTTAATTTATAAGGGGCATGTTGTCATGGCATCACCTGAAAACGCTTGTTAATACTGATTAGGAAATATAATTTTGATTTTAAGAGATGATTTGGAAAAACTGAAAATAAATATTCCAAAATTGCATCTGTATAATATCAAGTCAGTTTTAGCACTGCATGTTCTTTTGGGAATTATGTGAAAATAATTCAATGTGTTTGTACTTCCATGTGCTGTGTGTGTGTTTCCAGGTATATATTTAATGTCCTTGTAAATGTCTGATCCCCAAGTATATGTTAATGAACCAATCTACTGTAATCACTTTTTGTAGTGTCAAGTTTTATTCAAGCTAAATGTTTCAACTTTCAGAGGTAAAACCTTTCCTAGCCATTCAGGGGGATGCTAGCCTAATCATATAGAATGCTTCATAATTTTTCCAAAAGTGAGTAAATTAATTTTATAACATTGTTTCATTTACCCCCCAAAAAAAAAGATTTGGAAGGAATTGATATGCCATGGGAGGAATCCTTGAACTCAGAATGACTCCTCTACGTGTACTCTGTTTCCCACTGCAGGGGCCTCTGTCACCCTAGACCTTTAAAGGTCTTTTATCCATCCATGGGAATGTAGAATAATTCATGAATGAGGTTTACAAGCTTGTCAGCTTGGAAACAACTCTATATGGCTTAGGGCAGGGCTGTCTTTCATGCCCACATAAAAATTAATGATCATCATGAATGACAGTTGCAGGTCAGTTTGCTGTGATGCTAACAATTGTGAGTCCACCTCATAGGCCCATTTTTTCATCATCTGTCAACTTCCCTACCCTCCAGCAAAGAATAAAAATTGAGCTAATGGATTGAATCCATTGGTTCTTCTATCTCCTACTGTTCATCACAGTCTGCATCTGCAGTGTTATTTTGGAAGCCAATTCATTTTGTCTCAGTCTACATACATCCTTTTACCCATTTGGAGTGACTCACCTGCTTATGTTGTCCCTCAGTAATGAATCTGCTTCCCAGTAGCCTTCAAAGTCTTTGACTATTTTGTTCCAGATAGCCTTGTCCTAAGCTGTGTGATGCATTTTAGCTATGCTGTTTCCAGTGAATTTTGTATCCCCCTGGATTGCTTGCCTTAGCTTGGTCTGTGGTTTGGGAGACTAGGCTGGGTAGCAGACACTGCTACTGCTTTTGGCCTCTCCAGGGCCTTAACTCCTACAATGCATAACACAACTGAGGAAATTTTTTTCAAAAAACGATTGTTTTATTTTTAATGTAGTTATTTCTTCTAGGAATATATTTTCATGTGACATTATTTCTTCTCCAAGGAAAATATTTGGCAATTAGTTTAGCCACCGAGTTTGTCCCTTGGTTGATAAGGGAACTGCCTGACTCCTTTTATAAGTTCTCGATGTGAATGGCAACCTTATTTTGGTTAGGGTCACCCTGACCCTGCTACCTGGAGAAATAATATGAGAAAATGGAACATCAAAAGGAATGGAAGGTATTCTAAAGAACTTCTAGTCCAAGTATGGCAAGGAAGGTGCACCTAAAGGGGGAGAAAATAGTATACCCCTTAAGGCCCTCCACTACTCAGGTTTTAAAAAGTTGGATTTTTGAGTGGAGAATCAAGGGTCAGGTTGACTCCCTTGACGTAGGACTTCCACTTCTCCACATAGCTGATTTATACTCACTGATCAGTTGCCCTATCATGCCCCATCCTGATCATAGCATGTGATAGTGTTTAGAGGACAAAGAAGAATCTACAGATTTCTTAGGGAGATTTCTGTGGTTTCTTTTCTAAAAAGATGATGAATAAGAAAAACAGGAGTCAGTTGACTCATAGATACATGATCTACCAAAAAGGAAATTAACTTCAATATTATAGAGAGGAAACATGTTTCTTTAAGTAAAGGAAAAGTACTTTCATAACAGTCTTTCAAAACAATGTATCTTCAGACTTTGTCATAATTAACAACCAAAAAACAGTTGATGCATTCATTCAACATGTCCTGAGCATCTGCTGTGCGCCAGACACTGGGCTAGGTGCTAGAGATAGAAAGTTAAATAAAATGTCCCTGTTTTCATGTCCCTTCTGTCCCTCACAGACTAGAAGGGATCTTAGTGAGCTAAGCCTCTGCTGTCCTAGTGGTAAAAGTTCTTAAAAGAACCCTGGAGCAATCCAAAAGCAAAAAGCAAGTCTGAATCTATTCAGCTGACAAATGAATAAAGGATTCAAAATTGGTTATTGTGTCACTTTTTCTTTCCCTGCATGTGAATAAAACTTGGCAGCTTTGTTAAAACAATTGTTTTATTCTCATAACAAAATTTACTACTTGATTTATTTTTGAAAATGCTGAACAGGTGGTTTTACATTATTATTAAGATAAAACTTTTAACTCTGTGTATTTTGAATCTTTCAGAATCCGAATCTTGAACTGCCTATGTTATTGTCCTACAAGCATATTGACAGTGGTTACAGCTAAAAGAAAGCATGAAGAAGCAACTACAAAAAGTTATCATCTCAGGATACTTGATATGCAACAAACTAAACCACTATCTTATGTCTAAGGTTCAGAGTAAATGTCCACTAAGATACCAAATGACTCTCTTAAGCATTTACAGTTATTGTAAGTAGCCGTTATGGCCAAAGCTCTAAGTTATGAATTATATGAAGGTTGAAAGCAAGAATATTTAGAATTTCTGGCTTTAGATAGAATAAAATAACTACCAAATGGGTGCTCTTTTAACCCATGAACTCTGAATGGATTTAAATACAATAGTATAAAGTAGAAGTCATGCAATGGGAATGAATAGATTTTGCTAATATTACTTTTTTTGCCTGGCAGAAGAAGTAGGCAATTTAGATCACATTTCTTGTTCCTGCTGAATGATAATGTTAAATTATTTTTTTCAACATGTGAAAGGAATACTTGAAAATATAAGAGGACTAAATCAGTGCATCAGATAGTAGTTAATCCTTTCTGTTCACCCACATGCTAATTTTGTCTTGATAGAATATCCTTGCCAAAAACTAACTTGAAAGGTGGAAAGAATGTTAACCCTGGGTATTTTTGCAAAAATCAAAAGAAATTATTTATTTTTGTTCTTCTGGATTACACTTAATGAGTGTAAGGCTACTAGATTTGAAAAGAAAGCATTTCCAATCAGGAGCTCCTCAAAATAGTTAAGATATAATAGATTTTTCCAATATTAGTTTTACTGGGATCTGAGGCAAGATGGGCAGAACCACAGTTACATAAAAATAAAGGCCATTCTGAACATCAGTCTTTTATCATTTTTTTGTGGAGAGGAAGGAAGAATAGCTTAATTTCAAACTGTTAATGGTTTTTATTTGAAAGAGGTTGCATCTGTGCATATATGCAGCACTTTTTTTTTTTTAACTTGCCGATTTGGGAGGAGGAAGGGTCCCTGGCACAACTCTGAACATGAATGTTGTCTCTCTCAGCAAACTTGGCTAGAGTAATGGTCTAACTCTAAACCACGAGATTCACCTTGGTAAAGTCCTTGACTTACTGGACTAGAGGGAGGTTTTAACCTCCTAAGGAGTTCACCTAAAACATATAAATGTGGTGTGTCTTTATTAAATGTTAAAATTAAACACACGCTTTTTTTGGGTATAAGTGACTACATTTGACTACTAGATTGAAATGGTCTTTTAAAAGGTATTTTCTTACCAGTTTCCATTCTTGGTTGTCTTCCTGGCATGCCTGTACTATTAGTGTTTCTATTGTACCTTGATTTGGAGAAGTAAGTATTAGATTCAATCTATACCAGTGTATTTATAAAGTCCATATGGCACATTTGATTCTTCCATTTATATTTTGTGTTAATGTTTAGGTGTAATTTTTCTTAAATTTTAGAAAGGACATAATTTCAGTTGTCAGAAACCATTCCATCATTACTGACCCTTTTTCATTATTTCATTTGTTCTCATATATCAGTATTATTTTTGAGTATTTTGTTAGGTGGCGTCACACCTTCCTAAGTGTGCTGTGTTCTAGTAGCCTAGTATTTGGGGCAGTCTGCTGAAAACCAAGTCAATATATTCTTTACCTATTCCAAAGAGCTAAAAAATCAGACCCAGGAAAGTTTTCGATGTTTTGTTGTTGTTCTTGTTTTTATAGTTGTTGCTGTATTGTTATTGTTGTTTTACATAAGAATTATAAGGACTGTGAATACAAAGAGCCGACCTTAATTAGAGAGGCTTGTTTAATGCAGACCATGGAGATTTGACATGATGAGAATATCTAGGGTAGTGGAAATATAACTGGTGGCATGTGAAATTCCTTGCATCCTGGAAGAAAGACAAGGGGGATTTAGAGTTGTGTCTAATAAGCTACACATTACACTGCAGCTCA
The DNA here is from genome assembly GCF_949987515.2 of Delphinus delphis. Taxonomy (NCBI): domain Eukaryota; kingdom Metazoa; phylum Chordata; class Mammalia; order Artiodactyla; family Delphinidae; genus Delphinus; species Delphinus delphis. Next base: position 10,113,998 of record NC_082704.1, read on the forward strand.
GATTCATGATGGCAGTGATGTGTAATATCATGGCCTAGATCCTTGAGAGGGACCTGACTTTATTTTTTGAAAGATATTTTATTAGTGAGCAAAACAATTGGTTAGCGTGGGGTTAGCAGATGGAATAACTTGAAGTAAGCCATCCAGTATTCCTATCACTACAATCTAACCACCTTATTTTGTGTCAGAGAAAGGGGTAAAATGTAATAATAGGATCATATACCCATCATTTGAATAATTTCGAACCACGAAACGTCCTTGTAGTTTTCACAGCTGTCCTCCACTGTTTGAGGATGTTACCTACGAAACGGAAAACATAAATTCCATATCTACCACATTTACACCAGCAACAGTATAAAATACAAGCCTAAATTTGCAAAATCCATAATAATTTAGTGATGGAATTTTTTTAATAACATGCAGTATATAAATGTAGATTTTATGCAAGTGTTGACAAAATCATTTTTCAGCTTGCAAAATGGGACTGCAATATTACATTTTTCACTTCAGCAATTTTTTACATCGTTTTTGCTTTCTATAATGAATGTGAATGCCATCTTTTACGAATGCAACTTGCCTTTTTCATTACAGAAATTTTGTTTGATGTAATCAATAAACTTTGATATGATATGATTGATATTTTTAGCCTCTTTTTTGGGAAGGTCTGTCTGACGTAAAAGTAATATGGAAGCAATTTGGTGATGGGCAATACGTTTCTAATTTCCTCTTTGCCTGTACAATTCACAAATGACTGACCATTTCTGCATACGTTCAACTAGCACTTGAGGGCAATACCTAATTTGGGGAGTTTCCGATATTTGTGGGAGTTTTGAATAAGGCTGTATCTGGTTGCTGCATACGTAAAAGTCCAGCCAAATCAGCAAATACGTATTGAAAGTCTGCTGTGTGCTTGGCAGTGCTCACTCATTGGAGGTTGTACGATATATGGTCCCTGTCTGCATCCCATTGAAATCATTTGATTCTTAAGTGCCCAGAGATACAGAGATTTTACAGTAGTGTGTGTTTACGCCAAAGGTGTGTGTGTTTACACCAAAGGTGTGTGCGTACACCTTTCTGTCCCTTGCTCCCCTTCCCCTACACCTCTCTCCCCCTCTCCCCATCCCCCTTCCTTCCCTGTGTCGTTGCTCAGCCTGCATCTAAGGCCTTGTGAAAGTCCTTTTCCTTGAAAAACCCTGCCCTCCTTGACTTCTAAGAAACTAAAGTCTCCACTGTAGCTGGTTTCATTACGTTTTTACACTTCAGTCTCTATATTTTTGTAGTCTTTTAATCCTGTTAGTCTTTGACCTACATTTAGAGCATTTCCTCTTTTTTTGTTGTTGTAAAGTGAGAAATGTGCTATATTTGGAGGTAAGACCTGAGTTAAGTTTCAGCTTTGCCACTTGGAGCCATTCCCCTCTCAGTCCTCTTCTCGCCTATAAAATGGTGTCTTGGGGGTGAAGGGTGATCAAATGAGGTAAAATATCATAATTGCTTTGTAAAATGTCATTTGCTAGTCAGCTGAATGCATTGCTATTTTTCTGTTAAGGGGTTTTGTTGTTGCTTTGACATTTTCAATGAATAGTTGTCATTTACCAAATTTTCATAGATATGTCTTAGATTCTTTCTACCTTCTTGGAATTAGTCTGTTCAGGTTTCCTTCCCTTCCCCCATCCAGCCTATTAAGACGCTGCCTCACTGTGGAGTCTGCCCAGGATTGGCCAATAAAGTAAGTATTGTGAGGGGCTGAGTGGTTTGGCCCCTTCAACAAGAAGCACATGCAAAGGTTAGGGGCTGAGGTTATCACTATGGTTATTCAGTGAATGTGTCCGCAGCTGAAGTGCTGGATGCATACTAATGAAGCTTGAAAGCCTGAGTTCTGGGAATAGTTGTCAGGAAAATGGGGGGCTTAATTATTTCACAACATTTTTTAATTAATTTGACACGTATTTCCCAGCAACTGACGGGTAAGGAAATGTGGCCTCAGTTCCTAGTATGTGGACCTATTGTGGACCAAGCAAGTCCTCATCTCATGGGCTTAGGAGCAAGTGCTATGAGCAGGCCTCTGGCTGAAAGAACAGTGCACCTCTTGGTGGAGCAGAATGCCTGCTAGCCAAAGGTCTTTGGCCCTGGCTCTTTGGGTGGAGAGGGGCAATGGATGTTCATAGCTAAAATGCCTGCTGCTTCTTTGATCTCTTCATCAATTTGTTAGGATATATTTCCTACCAGTAAAGCCACTAAAATCCCAACTCCTCATATAAGCTAACACTTAGATAGCATTTACTATGTGCCAGGCACTGTTCCAATAACTTTACATATATTCGCTCCTTTAATAATCCCGACAACCCTATGAAATAGGTATTAACGTTTCTCCATCTGACAGATAAGGAAACTGAGTCACCAGCCAAGGTCACACAGTCTGGTAGAACCAGAATTTAAACCCAGTTCTTCTGACTAGGGTCCAGGCACTTAACCAGGACACTGCATTTCCATCATTATATCACCTTTGATGGCCTGAATAAATAATCAACATTAATGCAAAATGTTAATGTCAGCTATGAGACAGCATCAGACAGATCCAAACTGAGGGATATTCTACACTTTAACTGGCTTGTAATCTTCAAAATTATTAACATGATTAAAGATGAAGACCCAGAAACTCCCAGATCAAGGAAATCAAGATGACATAACAAGTGCAGCGTATGGTCCTCAGTTGGATCCTGGACCAGAAATTGGACATTAGTGGAGTAATTGATGAAGTTTGACTGTGGTATATAGGTTATATCAATGTTAATTTCCTGATTTTTGAAATTGTGCTGTGATGATATTTGGGGGGATCTGAGTGGAGAGTATATGGGAATTCTTTGTACTGTTTTTGCAACTTAAGTCTGAAATTATTTCAAAATTATAATTTGAAAAGTAAAGCTAAAACATAATGAAGCATACAAATATTAATGGGAGAGGGCATTAAATTGAGCTGACTATAGAAGACTAAAATATAATTTATTAACAAATATCTGCATAGCACTTTACAGAATGCTTTTGCATACCTCATTTAATCTTCACAACAGCTCTATGTAGAGATCATTAAATTCCAGATTCTTTTTTTTTTTGCGGTACGCGGGCCTCTCACTGCTGTGGCCTCTCCCGTTGCAGAGCACAGGCTCAGGACGCGCAGGCTCAGCGGCCATGGCTCACGGGCCGAGCCGCTCCACGGCATGCGGGATCCTCCCGGACCAGGGCGTGAACCCGTGTCCCCTGCATCGGCAGGCGGACTCTCAACCACTGCGCCACCAGGGAAGCCCTCCAGATTCTTAAAGATAAAGAAACTGGGGCTCAGGACTTCCCTGGCAGTCCAGTGGTTAAGACTCTGCGCTTTCACTGCAGGGGGCATGGGTTCCATCCCTGGTCAGAGAACTAAGATCCCACATGCCACGCAGCCAAAAAAACTAAACGAACAAAAAAAGAGAAAAAGAAACTGGGGCTTAGATAAGTTAATTATCTTCTCCTGGTCCCTCAGGACTGAACCTAGGTCTGATCCACATGTTTCCCCCTACACTGCACTGCGGTTTGTCTAGGATTCCTAAAGCGTGTCCTGCTGGAGTCTACAATCATTTAAAAGAAAATCTTTCTGCAGTCATTTTTCCTGTAGGTTCATCTGGATACATCGGTCTACCCCAGGTCAAACCATGAATGAGACTCATGCCAATGCCCTTAAGGTTGAGGTGGGTTCCCTCAGAATGCCCGAGGCCCAGGTTTTCCCTTCCATCTAATTTGATGTTGAACTAGGTTTCCCTCATGTTTTTCAGGTGGTTCCCGAGGCAAGTTTTATCCTCCTAAACCAGCTTCCCCCCATCTGAGTGAGAACACAAATAAGCTCCTTCAATTGAATAACGAGGCGTCAGGCTAGCCACCTGGTGTCTAAAATATGTACATCGCTTAAAGTAAGAATGTGGGAATGTTGCCGGCAATCTCCATCTCAAATTATTCTACCCCCCTCCTAGCAAAAGTATGCTGAGATGATTGTTGTTTAGTATTTCCCAAACTGGGTTGTATGAAGCATTAAGAGTCCTGGGAAATGTTATTAGAAAGTCCTTGAAAAAGGGGGTTCCCTGGTTAACTAACTTTGGGAAGTTCTGTGTATGATTGCCCTAAGTTACAATGCATACTAGAACACTAAACTCTATGAGAGATCTAATATTAAACCCATTTGACTTCTTTTAACCCACTATGTTCCAAACACTGGACCAAGGAAACCTTTTTGCATAGATCACCTAATAACAAATCGTCGGACACCAGTTTTCCATGGAACACTCTTCCCCACTCAGGTAATGGAGTTCATTTTCGTGATCTGAGAAAGATGTAAATGAAGACAGTTTTCAAGGCAAAAGCCTCAAACTCCAAAGTAGAAAACAGAGACCATTCCATGTATTTTAAGTGGAGGGAACTTAAAACGGGGAATTGATTACACATGTGATGGCAGAGGGGCACAACCAACTGGGGCTCTTTGTAAAGCAGCCCAGAGATTAGAAAGAGTAGGAGGCCAGAACCACTCAGGCTGAGGGGACAAAAAGAAGGTGGCGATCCTGGATGCTGTGGCCTGGTCACTTGGCAGAAATAGGAATCATGGTGGACCTACCTGGAGCGGCTGGAACAACAGCAGACTCAGCCACTGTTAAAGATGCAACCTGAGGTACAGACACCCTGGCTTCTCCCGCCTGCCCCCAAGCCTCCAGCCAGTGCCTGTCACTGGCTGGACCCAGGTGGAAGCCAGCCATCTTGGGAAACAGCTTGAAGGGAGTCACTCCCCATCATCACAGAATAGAGCAGAGCTGGGAAGTGCGAGCAATGCATCTAATCTGAACTCACTTCTGTAATATATTTAGTGTGATACATACAGATGATAACTTTTATGGATGCATAGCTTAATGGAAGTAGAAGGCCCTTGTATAATAGTCTTCTCAATTAGTAATAATAGACACTTAAGATTAAACACTAGAGCAAAATGAAGGAGTAAGCATATCTAGGTAAATTCACCTACATCATATTCAAAATTTAAAATTCACAAGGGTCTGGATAAAATTGCAATACTAATTGCAAAGGGAATAATTTTCCCTCTTCATGTTCCTGCCTCCACCCATAAAATAGGAACTCTCATCCTCCCTGAAGCATGTGGAGCGAGGTTTCTGCCCCTCTCTCCACCCACTCAAGTACTAATGGGTGAGCCTGGAGAAGGGTTTATTCCATGTGTGTGCGTGCACACACGTGTGTGTGTTTCAGCCTGCTCTGCCCCTTCTCTTTTAGAGCTGCCAGCTTCGAGTCTGCTGGTGTTCTTTTCTCCATCCCTGGATCTTCTGTGCAGTGAGCTCACTGGGGACAGGGAACCATACTGGAAGGGTGAAGGGGTGGTTTCAGTTTTCCAGCCACTGAAGTCTTTGACTACAATGGATAAATTCAATTCAGATATGTCATTTCCACTGCAAGCTAAGCCAAGTTTTAAAATGCAACTTTGCAAATAATAGACGGCTATCTTGTCTGCTTCAGGCACTTCTGTGTTCTTAATGCCTAGAGCAATTCTGGGACCATAGATGCTATTTAACAAACACGTCATAAATGAGCAAGTGCATTTTATCTGATTGATCCCTGAGCCTATTTCTCAACTGGCTTGAACTCCCAAGGGAGAGAGAGAGATGACAAGATGGGGGAGGAGTGTTGTTTGCATTTTCCCCTTTACGTTCTCCATATTCAAACAGATAGCCAGCTCATTACCTTAAGAAGTATATAGTACCAGGAAAACATGAAACAGCCTGCACAGCTTTTGGCTGTGTTGCAAAGGCAAATCATTAAGAAGACTGTAGAAGGTTTGCAGAGAAGAGGGCAAAGGGGAGTCATGGGCAGAGAGTGTCTTGGGGAGGAGAAATGAGGAGGGGGCCTTTGAGTGCAAAGAGCAGGCAGAACCTATGTTCTTCTGCAGAACAGCACCTACAGGGTAACAGCAGGAACAGAGAGGACAACAGCTGGGTGCCTCTAGGGAGACAGGATCCTAGCCAGCCAGCCTTGGCAGAGACTTCCAAGCCTCCACATGGCAAGAGCCAGGAGAGCTGCTGGCTGTGGGAGACACTATGTAGATTGGGATGATGGACCTCTCAGGTATAAGTGTGGATGATGACTGAGGACCAGACAGGTGCCCTTGTCCGTCTCCAACACCTTGACACAGCATTAGCTCCAACAATCGTAGAACAGCCCTGAGGAAGGGGACCCATGGAAGGACAATTTGCATTCATTCATTCATTTGCTCACTCATTCATTTATTTAGGCATCCTGGCAGGAGGGGGACTAGACAGGGTTAGAAATTGAATTTACTTTTCAAATATATTTGTTGAACGCCTCCTCCTGCATTTGCTACATTTCCTTAACAGTTGCCTTTCACATTGTTTTAAAGCATTATGTCTTTCATCCTGCACTGTCAGTTTCTACATAATTAGATTTTCCAGATAACAGCAAGTCCCTCATTTAAGCATCAAAACTTTTTCCTTAGTGGAAATCTTTTTACAATGTGCTGCACTCTTCTCTTCCATATGCAGAGGCACCGGCTACCACGTCACCTTCTCCTGATGACACTGGGTCATTTCTGGAGTTCCAGCACAGTGCTGGGCAGGAAGTGCTGTGGTTCCCACGTTTGTGCGCCTCCGCATTGCATGGCTTTAAGAGGATATCGGATTTCTTTCTATAGTCCTGGCACCTCCCTTGAAGCTCTCACCATCAGCTATTAGTTTTTTATGTTTTGTTTTGTTTTTGCGGTACGTGGGCCTCTCACTGCTGTGGCCTCTCCCGTTGAGGAGCACAGGCTCCGGACACGCAGCCTCAGTGGCCACGGCTCACGGGCCCAGCCGCTCCGCGGCATGTGGGATCTTCCCGGACTGGGGCACGAACCCATGTCCCCTGCATTGGCAGGCGGACTCTCAACCACTGCGCCACCAGGGAAGCCCAGCTATTAGTTTTGCTGTGTGTATAGGTCCACATCTACTCTCTACCTCTTAACTTCCCCCACCGGTTTCTTTTTAAATTATAACATGTAACCGACTAGAGGGCTTCCCTGGTGGTGCAGTGGTTAAGAATCCGCCTGCTAATGCAGGGGACACGGGTTCAAGCCCTGGTCCTGGAAGGTCCCACATGCCGCGGAGCAACTAAGGCAGTGCACCACAACTACTGAGCCTGCTCTCTAGAGCCCGCGAGCCACAACTACGGATCCCACGTTCCACAACTACTGAAGCCCACGTGCCTAGAGCCCGTGCTCCACAACAAGAGAAGGCACCACAATGAGAAGCCCGCGCACCGCAACGAAGAGTAGCCCCTGCTCACCGCAACTAGAGAATGTCCACGTGCAGCAACGAAGACCCAACGCAACCAAAAATAAAAAATAAGTAAAATAAATAAATTTATTTTTTTTAAAAATGTCAGAGTCAGATCTCATGTTTTTAGTACAGTTCAGCAGGATGTGTATTCGTGGGAGAACTTCCACTCAGACTTCTCCAATAATTAAACTCATGTGAGCCATCACAGGACAGATGGTTGTGCTATTTAAAACAAATTATAACCTTTAAGGATGAACATGTACTATTGAAATCTAAATATAAATTTGCTTTGAATTTTAATTGAGTAGTACTATTGTTTAACAGGTAAAATTGATGTGAAGACTTCAGAAAGTGTTTTTTTTTTAATTTTTATTTATTTATTTATTATTTTTGGCTGTGTTGGGTCTTCGTTTCTGTGCGAGGGCTTTCTCTAGTTGCGGTGAGCGGGGGCTACTCTCCATCGCGGTGCGCAGGCCTCTCACTGTTGTGGCCTCTCGTTGCGGAGCACAGGCTCCAGACACGCAGGCTCAGTAGTTGTGGCTCACGGGTCTAGTTGCTCCGCAGCATGTGGAATCTTCCCAGACCAGGGCTCGAACCCGTGTCCCCTGCATTGGCAGATTCTCAACCATTACGCCACCAGCGAAGCCCCAGAAAGTGTTTTTTTAATAAAGTAAGAATACCTCTTAAATGACAAAAATATTAAGCAAAAATTCTTTATGTAATTTGTCAATATTCCTGGAAGCCTTTGAAAAGCCTTTTTCTGACATTTAAATTATCTGTTCTATTGAATAATTTTGGAACCAGAAAGGGATGACAGATTTTTATCTTGTTTTCTTTTCATGCCTTAAAGTTGGCCTGTATATAAAATTTAAATAGCAATTTTAACTTTGTTGTCAATCACTGAAGTGTCATCAAGGGCTGTGAGTAACAATGACCCTCCTTTTGGTTATAAGAAATCTGACCATTTGATTGAAAACAGTGTCTAATCCAATGTTTAGATTTCAGTGGTTTTTTTTTTTCACTTTGATTATCCTTGTGGTATTTAAAATGCAATTTTGTCTATTTGGAATTTTTCATGATAGAGGTATGAAAGAACACGTCGTGCAAATGTAACCTGTTGACCTTATTTCATGACTAGTTTGATATTGAAAGCCAAGACATATTTTTTCACACTTATTAAAAAACTGTTGCCAGTGGGAAACGAGTATACTTTAAGGCTTAGTAAAAAAAATACTCAAAATTATAAACAGTAGGATCATGGTTCTGAAGAACCTAGGGGCAAGACAGGAATAAAGACGCAGACCTACTAGAGAATGGACTTGAGGACATGGGGAGGGGGAAGGGTAAGCTGGGACAAAGTGAGAGAGTGGCATGGACATATATACACTACCAAACGTAAAATAGATAGCTAGTGGCAAGCAGCCGCATAGCACAGGGAGATCAGCTCGGTGCTTTGTGACCACCTAGAGGGGTGGGATAAGGAGGGTGGGAGGGAGGGAGACGCAAGAGGGAAGAAATATGGGAACATATGTATATGTGTAACTGATTCACTTTGTTATACAGCAGAAACTAACACAACAATGTAAAGCAATTATACTCCAATAAAGATGTTAATAAATAAATAAGAACAGTATGATCTCACAATGACTGGGGGAATGTCATAAAATTAACCATGGTGGCCACCAGATGATGTCATTAATGCTGGGTTTTGCTTTTCTGTTTTTTTATGCTTTTCCATAGTTTGCAAATCTTCCACAATGAGCATGTATACTCTCATAATAAAAAAAAAAGCAAACACAAAAAATAACAAATAAATCAAAGTTATTCTCCAAGAATAAAAGTGTCCCATTTCTGAGGTAAGAGCTTTAATCTGAAGTCCCGTTTTAACTGTCAGTGAAGCCTTTCTGTTTGAATACTGAAATACACATTGTGGATCCATAAAAGCTGCTCATTTGTGCAAAACATGGTGCAACTGAAGTGCTATGCAGAACACCAGGGCTGTGATATTTCTGTTCACTTGCACGTTTATTTTCAAACACAGCAAGCTTACATGATACAGTAACTGAGGACAGCTTGCCTGCAAATTACAGTGATGTGAGTGATGCACTTGGAGTGTCTCTCACCGTCCATCTTCTCTCTACCCTTCTCCAGCTTCCATACGGCAGCAGGCAGTGTGGTGCTGTTCTAGTTCCATTCTCTGTGCCCTGGTTTGAGAATACGATGATACTACAATGCCAGTGAATGTTCACTGTGAGTTTGAGAAAAAGAGGTGACAAAAATTTAAAAGCATGATCCTAGATATCCTAAAAGAATATTTATAAGATGACAAATTAATGAGTAACTTTGTACTTTCAGCACAAGAAACAAACCAAGAAGCCAATAAAACCCATAAAACTATTTGTTCAAATGGAGAAAAATATCTACCATGATTGTATTGTAAGAATAATTTTGGAAAGATAATTTTAGAAGATTATCGCATTTCAGGCAAAAATCCATTTGGGTTGACCTGATGTTTTCCTAATTTAATAAGAGTATTATTTTTTCTGATTATATATGATGATGCATTGTCAAAATTAAGCAATACCTAATAGGATGTCATGTAATATCCCACCACACTCCTGTTAACCATGTTCTTCAGACTCTCTCTATGCAGACGTACACACATAGCATGGACACACACACACACACACACACACACACACATATGTATGTATAATTTTGTATAAATTGAACCATGATATACACACTGTTTTATGTGTGTGTATGTATATATATATTTTTTTAACCAAAAAAAGTCATGAAGACCTTTTCACATTATTTTATTGATTTCATGTACATGCATTATTTTACCATTGCCTGCTTAATGGCTATTTAGCTTTCTCCTTTTCCTCCTCCTGCCTGCTACTGTGAATGACGTGTCAATGCACCCTCAACCAAAATATTTGCACACTTACCGCATTAACTTCTGGTATAAAATCAAAGATGAGGAATTCCTGGGGCAAAGGATGTGCACATTTAAAATCCTGATGTGGGGAATTCCCTGGTGGTTCAGTGCTTAGGACTCCTTGCTCCCACTTCACGGGGCACAGGTTTGATCCCTGGTCTGGGAACTAAGATCCTGCATGCCCCGTAGCACGGCCAAAAAAAAAAAAGACGTTGAAGACTATGTGACAGAAACTGTATGCTGTATGTGGCCCACAACATGGAAACTTCTACTATCTAGATCTTTACAGAAGAAGTTTGTCAACCATTGGTTTAGAGGAAAAATAGTGCTTTATTCTTGGTAGTATTTGCTTTGCTTTTGTGTGAGTTTAAGTATTTTAAACACGTAGGTGTTTGTATTTCTTCTTTTGGCAATTACATTTCCTTTGCCCATTTTCCTATTCAGTTGCTCATCTTTTTTTTCCTTACTTGTAAGAACTCTTTGTATATTAGGAAAACGTACATTTTGTCACATATTTTGCGAGTATTTTTTTCTCTGTGTCCAATTACCATTACGTCAGGCATTTTTTTACATTACAAAGGAAGTTTTAATGAGCAGGTAATCAATGCAAGTGTTCAGAGAATGACAGCGTGCTACTTTAGATATGGTAGTGAAAGAGGTTCTCTCTGACATGGTGACGTTTGAGCGGAGAATTGAAATAAGCAAGAGAGAGATATGTGGATGAACTTATGAGGGTTATCCTGGCACTGGGAACAGCAAATGCACAGACGCTGAGATGGCAGCTTACATGGCATATTGGAGGTACTGCCAGGAGATTGGTGTGACCAAAATGGAGGGAGAGTGGTAAGAGTTGAAATTACAGATGTAGGGAGGGAGAAGATGATATAGAACCTTGTAGCCATGGCAAGGACATTGGATTTTATTGTAATTGCGATGGAAGTTTGGAGCATTATGACCAGAGTGACATGATCTGACTTAAGTTTTAAAAGGATCCCTTGAGTCTAATTTTGTTGTCTATTTTAAAATATTTTTTATATTCCTTATTATAAATTAAATATATGTCCATCTTCAAATATATAGATAATATAGAAAAGAATAAAGAACCAAGTGTAAGGGTAGTAGTATTTTAATAAGCCTTTAGGGATATATATAATCTTAAGATTGGGAAGTACCTTAAAGATCTGCTGCTCCAGCCCCCTGTATATTTTGAACAAAAATATTTTGCTTTGATTTCTTTATACTAACAATGAAATATCAGAAAGGGAAAGTAAAAAAAAAAATCCCTTTTAAAATCACATCAAGAAATAAAATACTTAGGAATAAACCCAAGCAAGGAGGTGAAAGACTTAAACACTGAGAACTATAAAACATTGATAAAGGAAACTGAAGATGATTTAAAGAAATGGAAAGATATCCCATGCTCCTGGATTGGAAGAATTAAATTGTTAAAATGGCCACACTACCCAAAGCAATCTACAGATTTAATGCAATCCCTATCAAATTACCCATGACATTTTTCACAGAACTAGAACAAATAATCCTAAAATTTATATGGAATCACAAAAGACCTAGAATTGCCAAAGCAATCCTGAAGAAAAAGAACAAAGTTGGAGGCATAACCCTCCCAGACTTCAGACAATACTACAAAGCTACAGTAATCAAAACAGTGTGTTACTGGCACAAAAACAGACATATGATCAATGGAACAGAATAGAGGGCCCAGAAATAAACTCACACACCTATGGTCAATTAATCTTCGACAAAGGAGGCAAGAATATACAATGGAGAAAAGACAGTCTCTTCAGCAAGTGGTGTTGGGAACGCTCGACAGCCGCATGTAAATCAATTAAGGTAGAACACACCTTCACACCCTACACAAAAATAAACTCAAAATGGATTAATTATAAGACATGACACCATAAAAATCCTAGAAGAGAACATAGGCAAAACATTCTCTGACATAAATTGTACCAATGTTTTCTTAGGTCAGTCTCCCAAGGCAATGGAAATAAAAGCAAAAATAAACAAATGGGACCTAATCAAACTTACAAGCTTTTGCACAGCAAAGGAAACCATAAACAAAATGAAAAGACCACCTAAGTACTGGGAGAAAATATTTGCAAATGATGCAACTGACAAGAGCTTAATTTCCAAATTAGACAGACAACTCATACAGCTGAATAACAAACAAACAACCCAATCAAAAAATGGGCAGAGGGCTTCCCTGGTGGCGCAGTGGTTGAGAGTCCGCCTGCTGATGCAGGGGACACGGGTTCGTGCCCTGGTCCAGGAGGATCCCATGTGCCATGGAGCAGCTGGGGCGGGCCCATGGGCCATGGCTGCTGGGCCTGCGCGTTCGGAGCCTGTGCTCTGCAGCGGGAGAGGCCGCAGCAGTGAGAGGCCCGCGTACCGCAAAAAATAAATAAATAAATAAAATGGGCGGAAGACCTAAATAGACATTTGTCCAAAGAAGATATACAGATGGCCAATAGGCACATGAAAAGATGCTCGACATTGCTAATTATTAGAGAAATGCAAACGAAAACTACAATGAGGTATCACCTCACACCAGTCAGAATGGCCATCATGAAAAAGTCCACAAATCATAAATGCTGGAGAGGGTGTGGAGAAAGGGAACCCTCCTGCATTGTTGGTAGGAATGTAAATTGGTGCAGCCACTATGGAGAACAGTACGGATATTCCTTAAAAACTGAAAATAGAGTTGTCATATGATCCAGTGATCACACTCCTGGGCATATATCTGGAAAAGATGAAAACTCTAATTCGAAAAGATACATGCACCCCAGTGTTCACAGCAGCACTTTACAATAGCCAAGACATGGAAACAACCTAAATGTCCAATCGACAGATGAATGTATAAAGAATATGTGGTACATACACACAATGGAATATTACTCAGCCATAGAAAAGAAGGAAATAATGCCATCTGCAGCAACATGGATGGACCTAGAGATTATCACACTAAGTGAAGTAAGTCAGAAAGAGAAAGAGATATAATATGATATCACTTATATGCGGAATCTTAAAAAAATGGTACAAATGAACTTACTTACAAAACAGAAACAGATCCACAGACATAGAAAACGAACTTATGGTTAACAAAGGGGAAGGGCAGGGAGGGATAAATTAGGAGTTTGGGATTAGCAGATACACATTACTGTATATAATATAGGTAAGCAGCAAAGACTTACTGTATAACACAGGGAACTATATTCCATATGTTGTAATAAACTATAATGCAAAAAGAATATGAAAAGTATATGTGTATATATATATATACACACACAAATAAAACTGAATCACTTTGCTGTACACCAGAAACTAACACATTGTAAATCCACTATACTTCAATTTTAAAAAAAGAAAAAGAAAAAAATCTAATCAACACGGGCATGAACCCACGTCCCCTGCACCGGCAGGCGGACTCCCAACCACTGTGCCACCAGGGAAGCCCTTATACTTCAATTTTAAAAAAAGAAAAAGAAAAAAACTAATCAACACACACACACACAAATATTTGGCTTTGAACATGGCAGGCTAATTCTTTCTAGTAGAAGCTCCATTTCCCCAGCATTGTCCTTGTAAATAAAGTAGGTCCCCTTCCTTTACTGATACAGTGTATAGTTTATAAAATAGTTTTCTGCAAGTCAAGGCTATTCTACATTTGTAGTTGCTGACAGCAGGTTGGTTTTGAAACATTTTTCCATATATTCATGTTTAATCTGAAGTTAAGATCCAGGCGGAGAGACAGGCTGTGGTGTCCTGTGGTTCCTTTCGGCTGAGGAAGCAGAGAATGAGTAGCGACCGTCTTAAGGACCAACATTTGTGGTAAGGATTTCTTTGCCTTAGACAAATACAAGAAATGGGTTTAGGCATGATGGGTCCATCCTGGAATATTCCTATTAAGAGAGTATCCACCGTAGCCAGTCATTCCCACTCCTTTCCCCAGAATCCCACAGTTCTAGAGCCAGTGATTGCAGGACACAGCTGTTGAGTGACTGCAGCTCTTGTTAAGGTGTATTCATACATGCAGACTGAGATAACTTGCTTCAGAGTTCTCTGCCAGTTCTTTGTCTACTCTTCAGGGGTCTCCTAAAATAATTTGGGACCTCAAGGAAAGGCAGGCAAGAATTTCCCAGTTCTGGATTGGGACTTCACCAGTAGTAAAGCTGAGATTACTACTGCACCAGATCTTGTCCGCTGGTTCTTTGCTGTTGGCCTTCTCGGGATAGCTGTATGTTGGTGGGGGGGTCCCTGTGGAATCCAAGGGTCTCAGACTCTGATCCCTATTGTGATTAGGACATGAGAAAGTGCCTCATGCTACCTGAACTTATGCAAGATTGGCTTGTAATTTTGAACACTAAATTATTCATTTTCAGTGGGGAAAAGACCTTTCCACTATTTGTGTCTAGTTCATTTTAAGCACAGCGTTTTCCCAGGACCAAAATGCCTGGAACCCACTTTGGTCCCCAGAAGGTGGCTGGCAAGCACAGACTTGGGGAGTAAAGAAAAACAGAAGGTCTTAAGAACAATTTTCTAAAAGAATATGGCGACCTTTCTCACATTTTTTTGGAGTGGTATCTATTGAGGCAAAACTTGACCTTTTCATTCTTGCTCTATAGTATTGATTTGTGGAGGGAGGAAGTTTCTGGAGAAGGAGTGGATCTATTTGTGTAAGGAGCCTGGGAGCCTTCTAAGAGTGAAGCATTGGAGACGAGAATTCTTTCTTTGAGGTACAGAGTTCTTAAAGCCTCTTTGGGTGGATCAAAAAGGCCCTGATGAAGGCTTACTGAAGTCAGTTAGACAGAGGTAGAAAGAGATGGAGCAGCGCCCTCTCAGAGCCCTCCGTTCTTATCCCACCGGAGCTGGTTGTTCTCCAGGCTCCCTGCACATCTCTCTTTCTAGAATTTCTTTTGTTTGTGCTCCTGGATTGGATCAATATCTCCTAGATTCCTTGTCTTCCTCTTTATTGATTTACTTCTTCATTTGGGGGGAATACATTCTCTAGTAACTTCCTAAGAAAGGTTTATGGGTAACAAGCTTTTAAAATATTATTCTTTGCATGTCTGAAAAATATCTTTAGTCTATCTTCGTATTTGTCTGAGATTTTGGCTCAGTAAAGAATTCTGAGTTGAAAAATATTTTCCCTCATAATTAAAAAAGTTTTTTGGTTTAAATATTTATTTATTTAGGCTGTGCCAGGTCTTAGTTGCTGCATGCATACGGGATCTAGTTCCCCGACCAGGTATCGAACCTGGGCCCCCTGCATTGCGAGCACAGATTCTTACCCAGTGGACCACAAGGGAAGTCACTTCCCTCATAATTTTGAATGTATTTTTCCAGTAGTTTCTAGAGTCCAGTATTGCTACTGAGAAGTTCTATGCCATTTTGACTTTTATTCCTTTGTAAGGGATTTATGTTTTTCCACTCTGGAAATATTTAGGTTCTTTTTCATATCCCTGGTGTCCTTAAAAATTCATAAGGGTGTGTGTCAGTGTACTTCTTTTTTAAAAAATCATCTTGGTTTGCATTTGATGGGCCCTTTTAATATAAATACTTGTGTTTTTCAGTTCTAGGAAATTTTTCTTCTATTTCTTTTATGATTTCTTTGAAATAGCCCCTCCGCATTTTCTCTCTTCTTCCTTTCTTGGGCTTCTGTGGGATGTTGGGCCTCCTGAATTCATTCTCTATGTCTCTTTTCTTTCACTCAACACTTCCAGGCAATCCCACACTGTACTTTCCTAGAAACCCAGTTTTCCACTCTAAAAATAGTGAGGAAGAGGAGGAATTCCTACCTCCACTTCTCCTCTTTACTGTCATCTGATGACTTCAGAAAGAAAATAGATACAGGAGGCTCGTTAAGATGTGTTACTGAGACTAACTCCTGTGGAAGAGTAGGGAAGAGAAGGAAGATGGATTGGGCAGAAGTCAACTGGTAAAGTATCCTGAACAGAATCCTCACCCAACACTCCGGTAAGTTTTGGAGATGGGATCATTTGTCAGAGTGGTTCCTATTTGGAGCAAGAGAGCTGGATCCTGATACCCCGTGCTGTTCAGTCATTGGATGGGGTTGCCATTGTCAGGGGCCGTGACCTTGGCTTAGGTGGCTCTTTTCAGCTGAGGCAATTGCTGCGGGGTGCTAACAGCAGAAGACATTTAGCTGGCACCAGTTTCAACAGATGGGAGAATAAATCCTTCCCTCCTGAAGGAGGATCTGAGTGGCACATCACAGCTGCTAACGCATCAGCCCCCCTGCACCCGTCTGGTGCCCAGGAACCGGCTCAGACCAGCCTGTGAAAACCGACTCTGCACCTCTCTTCCCAACTTGGCACTCAGTGACATCGAGTTAGTAGTCTGAAATTGGCCCTTTTATGGAATTTTCAAAATGTTGCCAGTCATTTTCCGCTCTGAGAGCTCTCTTTTTTCTACTCTAATTATTCCTTTTTCATAGTATACTGTTTTTGTTTATAGATTATAAAAATGACTCGAATCTTACAGCGTATAAACAATTAGCTTTTTTTTCTTTTTTTTTTTTTTTTTTTCGGTACGCGGGCCTCTCACTGTTGTGGCCTCTCCCGTTGTGGAGCACAGGCTCCGGACGCACAGGCTCAGCGTCCATGGCTCACTGGCCCAGCCGCTCCGCGGCATATGGGATCCTCCCCGACCGGGGCATGAACCCGTATTCCCTGCACTGGCAGGCAGACTCTCAACCACTGCGCCACCAGGGAAGCCCAACAATGAGCATTTTAAAAAATATTTATTCACTTCCATCTTTCGCAGTACCTGCTATCTCCAAATTCCAAGACTTTTCAGGGTTCTGCCAGGCAAACTGGCTCCCTTTGATCCATATCCGGTTTCTGTGAGTCCCACCCTCCCCCCATTCAAGCTACGGCTCTCTCACACCTAATCATCCTTTATCCTTTATCCCCCCTTTTAAAAAAAATTTCTAGGGCTTCCCTGGTGGCACAGTGGTTGAGAGTCCGCCTGCCGATGCAGGGGACACGGGTTCGTGCCCCGGTCCGGGAAGATCCCACATGCCGCGGAGCGGCTGGGCCCGTGAGCCATGGCCGCTGAGTCTGCGCGTCCGGAGCCTGTGCTCCGCAGCGGGAGAGGCCACAACAGTGAGAGGCCCGAGTACCGCAAAAAAAAAAAAAAATTTATTTATTTAGACTGCATTGGGTTTCACTGCTGCGTGCAGGCTTTCTCTAGTTGCGGTGAGCGGGGGCTACTCTTCGTTGCAGTGTGTGGGCTTCTCACTGCGGTGGCTTCTCTTGTTGTGGAGCACGGGCCCTAGTTGCACGGTCTTCAGTAGTTGTGGCACACAGGCTTCAGTAGTTGTGGCACGTGGGCTCTAGAGTACGGACTCAGTAGTTGTGGCGCACGGGCTTAGTTGCTCCGGGGCATGTGGGATCTTCCCGGGCCAGGGCTCAAACCCATGTCCCCTGCATCGGCAGGCAGACTCTCAACCACTGCGCCACCAGGGAAGCCCTCTATAAAAATTTTGAATCACTATGCTGTACACCTAAAACTAATATAATATTGTAAGTCAACTGTACCTCAATAAAAAAATAATTCAGTGGTTTTTAGTATATTCACAGACTTGAGCATCCATCAGCACAATGAATTTTAAAATATTTCATTATTTCTATTTTATTATGTTTATTTATTTATTTTTAGATTACACATGTAAGTGAAATCATATGGTATTTGTCTTTCCTTTGTCTGACTTATTTCACCTAGCATAATACCCTCTAGGTCCATCGAGGTTGTCATGAGTGGCAAGATTTCATTTTTGATTTATGGCTGAGTAATATTCCGTTGTGTGTATATATACCTCATCTTCCTTATCCATTCATCTGTCGATGTACACTTAGGTTGCTTCCACATCTTGGCTACTGTAAATAATGCTGCAATGAACATAGAAGCACACATATCTTTTTGAATTGTGTCTTTGTTTTCTTTGGAAAAATACCCAAAAGTGGTTTTGCTGGATCATATAGCACTTCTATTTTTAATATTTTGAGGAATCTCCATACTGTTGGCCATAGTGGCTGTACCAATTTACATTCCCACCAGCAGTGTACAAGGGTTCCCTTTTCTCTACATCCTTGCCAACATTTGTGATTTCTTGTCTTTGTGATGATAGCCATTCTGACAGGTGTGAGGTGATATCTCATTGTGGTTTTGATTTGCATTTCCCTGATGATTAGAGAAGTTGAGCACCTTTTCATGTGTCTGTTGGCCAACTGTATGTCTTCTTTGGGAAAATATCTATTCAGTTCCTCTGCTCACTTTTTAATCGGGTTGTTTGTTTGTTTGTTTGGGTTGTTTGTTTGTTTTTTTTTGCGGTATGCGGGCCTTTCACTGTTGTGGCCTCTCCAGTTGCAGAGCACAGTCATCCAGACGCGCAGGCTCAGTGGCCATGCCTTACGGGCCCAGCCGCTCCGCGGCATGTGGGATCTTCCCAGACCGGGGCACGAACCTGCGTCCCCTGCGTCGGCAGGCGGACTCCCAACCACTGCGCCACCAGGGAAGCCCAGGGTTGTTTGTTTTTTGATGTTGAGTTGTATGAGTTCTTTGTATACTTTGGATATTAACTCCTTACCAGATATATCATATGCAAATATCTTCTCCCATTCAGTAGGGAACCTTTTTGTTTTGTTGATAGCTTCCTTTGCTTTGCAAGAGCCTATTAGTTTGATTAGGTCCCATTTGTTTATTTTTGCTTTTGTTTCCATTGCCTGAGGAGATATATCCAAAAAATATATATATTGCTAAGACCAGTATCAAAGAGTATACTGCCTATGTTTTCTTTTAGGATGTCAGGTCTTAACATTTAAGTCTTTAATCCATTTTGAGGTTATTTTTGTATATGGTGTGAGAAAGTAGTCCAGTTTGATTCTTTTGCATGTAGCTGTCCAGTTTTCCTAACACCATTTATTGAAGAGGTTCTCTTTTGCCTGTTATATATTGTTGCCTCCTTTGTCATCGATTAATTGCCCATATAGGTGTGGATTCACTTCTGGGCTCTCTGTTTTGTTCCACTGATCTATGTGTCTGTTTTTGTACTAGTACCATACTGTTTTGATTAATGTAGCTTTGCAGTATACTTTGAAATCAGGGCATCTACTGCTTTTATATTTAGAAAATTCTTTTTCATTGTTAATTTTCTAATACCTTTCTGAACCTAAATTTATTTTTCTATTTGTTTCCTTCTTTATTTAGAAAATGTGTTACTAAAAAACAATTGCCCACTGTGAAAAATTTAACATAATTACTTATAAAGCAAAAAGTGAGAGCTCCCCCATAACCAAGTGACTCCCAGTTTCACTCTTCAGAGATCACCACTGTTAGCAATTTGTATCCTTCCCAACCATTTTCTATGCATATACATATGTATAGTGTTTAAAAAGTGGGATCAAACTATAAATATTGTTTTGCATCTTACTTTTTTCACTTGACAGTATAGCAGGACATCTTTCCATATGTGGATCAATCACATTTTTTTTGTTATGCTAAGTAAAGCCTTCTCCACCCCAGATTATAAAAAATATCCTCCTATATAGTCACCTAGTACTTTTATAGACTGCTATTTTTATTAAATAAAATAATAAATGTTATTTAAATAGACTGCTATTTATTTTTAACTTTAAAGTTGTAAAAGAACAACAACTGTAGCATCAGTGGAATTCTTAATGTCATCTTGTCCACAATAGAGGGGACAACTATAAGTCGTTGCTCCTCTTCCCTCTGCACATATTCAAGAGAGGGGCTGGAAAACATTCTGCCTGTGGACTGACGCATTCAGACAGAGCTTAAACTGGTTAGAGGAAGAGGTGTGTGTGTGTGTGTGTGTGTGTGTGTGTGCGCGCGTGTGTTGTTTTCCTCCCCTACTTACTCTTGCCTTTTGTACTTGCCTGCACTCATTCTCTGGAGGTATAAATCAGTGATTCCCCATAGAGTGTTTAAAAGATGGACCTGGAAAGATTGGCCATCAGACCACTCTCTTGCCAGAAAATTTTGAAAAGGATAAGGATTAAAGAGAGAAATGGCACTTGCAATTCCCATAAAGATTTCTAGCATTGGAGCAAAATCGTGGCGAACTCCAGCAGCACTGACTCAGTTTCAGACTTGCGTTTTTTTATGCTGACATCCCCTGGCCTCTCCTCCAGCAGCCGCGGCTTCCTGGGCAGCGCTCCTTTCCTTCCAGGCACTGCGGAGTCCCATCTTTCATCAACCCCATCCCTGGGGGCTTTGGGGCAAGGAAAGAGCTCCGGCTCCTTCCTTTCCCACTTGGCTTCTTTAAGGGGTCACCTCCTCTTGCCTTTCTGTTTTCTTGTGCTCTCTGTGTTCTTGAGACCTCCCGCTCGAGGACAGGTCAAGATTCCAAAGCCCCTGAGGGATGGCAGCTCAGGTGTCTATACAGGGCGCTTCCTGAGACCCCAGCGTTCGAGAATCAGGGATCTGGAGGGCACAGGACTTAGCATCCCCAAGGGGTAGGAATGTGTGTGTGTCTGTTTGAGCTGGGGGTGGGGAGGGCATATTCTGGCTTCAGCACATACCCTTTCAGACTCTCCAGGGCTAGTGTCCTCTCGGCGTCAGCAAGGACAGCAGTCCCGGCAGGGCCACCTGCAAGCGTCCTCACGGAGCCACTCCCGCGCGTGGCGAATCTTTGCCTCGGCCAGTGCTAGCCAGATGCTAAGGAATCGCCAACAGTTGCAAGAGTTGCCATGGGAGTGCGAGGCCCGGCCGTCTCCTCCCACCACGTGTGCTCGCCTCGGTCGGCCTTCCCTCCCCTGACAATGGGCGTCTCTGCAGGGGTTCTCCCTTTAGGCTACCGGAGTCCCTCCCCACATCTCCGCCTCCCATCCTCCCGGGAGCTAAGGGGGGCGTGTGTGCGCTCCCTGGAGGAGTGGCCCTCGCGGCGGCCGCGGCCAGAAGCGGCCCACCGGAGCCCCAAACTTCGAGCAAGTTCCCGGGCTCCGGGCGCGCCGCGCTCTCGGCCTCCGGCGCTCCCGTCCCCACGAGCGGGCTCGGGAGGGCGGGCCGCGGTGGCGGCACGGCGGGGCCGGGCGGGCGGGCGTCAGAACTCCCCGCCCGTGTCCGGTCGCGCGGGGCCGGAGGCGGGGTGGAGTTCGGCAGCGGCCGGCCGGGCCGGCGGTCCCGGCCCGGGCTCCCGCGTGAGTATGGCGGAGGCGGCGGCGGCGGCGGACTCCCGGCCCCACCTGGGCTCGGCCTCCGGGCACGCGCCCCGGACCCCGGCGCCGCAGAGCCCCGCGCCGGGCGGCAGGACGCCGGGCCTGCCCTGCGACCCGGACAGCTGCGCGTTCGTGCCGGCCACCCAGGCCATCTCTCTGCAGGTGGACATGGCCATGGCCCTGCAGCGCGTACGGATTTCCGATAAGTACGGCAAGAGCTACCTCTGCCTGCTGCAAGCGGTCTTCCTCGCAGGTAAGTTCCTTCCTCGCGCACGCCGCCCGGCGGCCTCCGCCTCCCGCAGCGCTGGCGCGCCCCTCTCCTCCCGCGCTCCATCCCCGGCCGCCCGGCTGCCGAGCACACTTTGTCTTCCCTTCGCCCACACACGCTCGCCCTCCCCCGCTGCCAGCGCCCTTGGCCGGCCAGCCGTTTTTCCTCCGGCCCCGGGCCGCGCTGCAGCGGGACCGTGAGAAAGTCCGGGAGGTGGTGTGAGGACGTCTCCGCCGTGGCTAGTTCAGGTCTCCTCTCCGCTCCTCACCCGCTCCTGTGTGTCGCTGGAGAGATGGGGCCAGACGGTATCTTCCAACTCCGCATCCCGCCGACCAGAAGCCCCCCTCCCGGGGGTGCACTTCGCTTGTAATATCCCCTGAATGCTGCAAAAGCGGCGGCGGGGGTTGAATAATACTTTTGGGGAAACCAAATCCAAAAAGGTGCTGGGATTCGCAGACCCTCGGCGCCGCACTTGGAGGGGGAGGAGTTGTAGAGAAACCGTGCCGCCGCCGCCGCCGCCAACTCGGGCTTTCTTACACTCAGGCTGGTGCATCTTTCCAGCAGGGTCCATGAGTTTCCTGTCCCCTGGGGTCCTCACTATAGGACAGACAAAAAAGAGCCAACAAACCCACGCATCCTTTACTGCCACTGCCGCGATTTGGGTGAGGGATGTGAGCAGTGAGCGGGGGACGGTGGACGTGGTCACTTGCCAGCCGTGATGCACACGCGTCTACTTCGCCGGAGGTGCCAAGCTTTGGGGTTGGTGCAGCGGGGAAGGTGCAGCAGGCTCTGGGCTCTGAGGAGCTAGGTTCCTACGGGACCATGCGGACTGGGACTCGGGAGCAACCCGAGAACAGGGTGCAGCTCTGGTACCTTAAGTTCCGCCAGGGCTTTTCAGACAAGTTCTCAAGGTACTGCAATTCATGGACGTGTCTTCTTCCTCTGCTCCCGTGGTGGTTTTGCTTTAGCAGGTGTTCAGCCTTGCAGTGGGAGTTTTGGCACCCCAAAAATAGACTTGGTGACAATTTTCTGAAAATCAGGTAGCCCTCACACACGTTCCAAATGCTTTCCTTCCTTATTCGGGGCTAGCCTCGAATCCAAAGGAGGCCACGGCAACCCCTGTCGTTAGACCGCAGTAAGTCAAGGCTGCGGCCTGTGCGTTTTCAGGCCCTCCCTGTTTGGTATTTGGGGTGGGCACTATTGGTTTCCATGTGTAATCAACCATTAAGGGGAGTGCGGTGATGGGGCACACGCTCCTTCAGGTATTCAGCGTCTGGAATGGGTTGGGATGCTACAACAGACCCTCACTGGCAGCTGGGCAGCTCAGGGGAGTGTGGAAAGTGCTTTGTGTCTTGTGTTTGCCTCCTCCATCTTCCTGAGAGTGGAAAACGTCTCCATAGGAGAAATGTATGCTTCCTCACCAAAGTTCAATTAGCTATGCTATGAACTGCCAGTTGACATTTCTACCTCCAGTGATTTCTCTACTTCTGTAGCGGTGCGGTGTTTTATCTTCCATACCTTTGAAGGCTCCTGCATGGTGGCAGTTGCCTCGGCATTATGATGTGTCACAGCACCTAAATGACACCGGTTGCTGTGCTGTGTTTTTACACGAGCTTGTGGTGCTGTTCTGCCTTTCAGCATTTTTAGCAGTAACATCTACCACTGGATGGACCAACAGAATGTCTTGGAAGTGGTCTGTAGCTATGCTGTTAGGACATGCACCCTAGGATGAGCGTTTTACGTGTGAAAAGATTTCATCTATTTAAAAAAAATATTCCTCTACTTAAGAATATGTTTACAAGGTTTTTTACTGTGGTACAGAACTTTCTGAGAGATCATTTCGGTAATGACCATTTAGAGACTGCTCGCCACCAGGACATGCCACGGTGCAATAAGCTAATTACACCTGTTTGTGCAGGATCTGCTGCGGGGCAGCCAGAAATAGGATGGTTGACTCTACTTAGGGAGTTAAGGGAAGACTTTGGGGAGAGGGTGATGCATGATTTGAATCTTCAAGGATGCATACAAATGTCCAGGTGGACTGGGGATGGGGATGGAGTGTGGTGGGGAAAGGTAGGGAGAGGTTATCTAGGCAAAGGAAATAAGATGTGCCGAAACAAGCAGAAAGGTGACAGCATGGTAGGTTTGGGGAGTCGTTTCTTTGTTTCTTTTTCTTTTTTTTTTTTAATGATTGGAGTGGAAAGTGTGGAAAATACAGGAGAGAGATTAATTTGGAGAAGTAGGCAGAGGCTGGATCAGGCATATTAAAGGGCTTTATTTGGAGTGCAACGGGGAGCCATTGGGGTGTTGTAAATAGGGGAATAGAGCAAGGCTGCTGCATATGGTTGTACAGGTTGTGCACTGCAAAACTGTGAATGATGCCCTTACTGGGGTGGTACAGGGCACGGTGTGCACAGTGGCTGGCAGTGCCAGTGCATGGCGGGGCTTGTTGCTTTTGCAGATACCACTCTGGCGGTTGTGGGGAGGACACAGTGTGTGGAGTGTGCAGAAGAGAGCCAGAAGACCGGAAGTAGGGGGGCCAGTTAGAGAGCAGTTGTAGCATGCTGGGCAAGAGTGGACGAAGGCATGGACTGAGTCAGTTCTGGGAATGGGGAGAAGGGGAGAAGCTGGAGGAACTGAGATGGTAGAACTGATTTGACTTGGTGACTCCTTGCGAGGTTTGAGGGACAGGGAAGGAGACTAGGTTAATTCCAGGTTTGTAGTTAGGGTGAAGGAGTGGGGAGAGATGTCATTAAGATAGGGAATGGAGGATGGAGAGGAAATTTGGGGTTCAGAGTTGAGAGCTTACTAGAGCTGGGAAGAAGTGAATATTATTTCTTACAGTCATCTGTGGCGCTCATTAAACAACTCCTGGCACAGAAGTTCTTTCCTTAAATTACTTCTGTGGGTTGATAACTCAGTCTAGCCTAGACGGAGCCCACATTTATTATAAAATTACCTTTGAACTTACCTTTAAATAGAGATTCTTTTTCCCCCCTCAAACTTTCCTCACCTGATGATGGGTGAAAAAAGAAAAAAAAAAAAGAAAGAAATGTTTTGCGTTCCTTGAAGGACAAAAGGACTGGAACTATACTGATCTAAGGTAACCTCACATAACTCAGAGAAGTAGTTGTGAAAACCTGTTCACTGCAAATTTGTTTTTGTCAGAGTTTAGCTGTGTAAATCACAACAAAAGTTAATTATTCAATATACATTGCAACATAGTATAAAACTGTTTTCCAATGATGATGGGTCACTTACTGGGCAACACTAATTTCTGAGTTGTTCCGCATAACTGATTTTCTGGGTAACTGAGGTTCAGCACTTGCACTGCTTTTCCCTTGCCCCAGTCTCTAACCATTTTGGATGGAAAGCTTTTCAAAAAGATTATTTACCTTCCTGACTCCTGAGCCTGGAAATAATTGTATCTTTTCTTGATGATTCAAGATTATCCTTATAAGAGCATTAGTTATTTTAATTTGCTGTATATAGTGTTGCCTCAAGGGCTCCTAAAGTGTGGCGGGTCTGTTTGTCCCTGCATTAAATTGGGCACAGATGTTCTGCTTCTTAATTGGTAATGCCTGGTTTTCTAATCGTTCCATATATCCCCTCTCTGTTAGTTGCCATTTCTTGCTGCTGTTATTTTAACTCTTTCTACCAGCCAGCAGTTACTGCCTAAGCCTCTAAGCTCCCTCCTTCGTTGCCCCTTCTGATGTGTTGTTATGAACTAGGAAATGAGATAACCAAACTTGTTAGAGTTGTTTGCAGAATACGAGTAAATAGACTATGAGTATTTGGGGAGCCTGCTTCTACCAACGTATAGGACCTTTAACACATGGACTCTGTGATATCTCTTCCGGTTGCATTAAAAGTTTTTTTTTTTTTTTTTTTTAATTGAAGTATAGGGCTTCCCTGGTGGCGCAGTGGTTGAGAGTCCGCCTGCCGATGCAGGGGACACGGGTTCGTGCCCCGGTCCGGGAGGATCCCACATGCCGCGGAGCAGCTGGGCCCGTGAGCCATGGCCGCTAAGCCTGTGCATCCGGAGCCTGTGCTCCGCGATGGGGGAGGCCACAGCAGTGAGAGGCCCGCGTACCGCAAAAAAAAAAAGAAAAAAAAATTGAAGTATAGTTGACTTACTGTATAATGTTAGTTTCAGGTATACAACATAGTGATTCCATTTTTTATAAATTATCCTCCATACAAAGTTATTACAAAATATTGGCTGTGTTCCCCGTGCTGTACATCACATCCTTGTATCTTATTTTACACCTAGTAGTTTGTACCTCTTAATCCCCTTCCCCTATCTTGCTCCTCCCTCCTTCCCACTCCCCTCTGGTAACTACTAGTTCGTTCTCTGTATCTGTGTGTCTGTTTCTGTTCCTAAAAGCTTAACAAAGTTTTTTCCTAGTACTTAGTTGTGTCCTGGAGGGTTGATGATGTTTTTGTTTTGTTTTGTTTTTTGGCTGCACGGCTTGTGGGATCTTAGTTCCCCAACCAGAGATTGAACCCGGGCCCTCAGCAGTGAAAGCGCAGAGTCCTAACCACTGCACAGCTAGGGAATTCCCTTGATGCTGTTAAAAATGTTATCAGTGAAACATGTTCTCTCATAAATTAAGCTATTACAGTATGTGAAATTGTAATAGTTTACTGTCTCGTAAAACAAACAAATAAGCAAGTGTGTTCAAAATCCATCAGAAAATCGAGATGCATTTTATCCATTGCATTTCTCAGGCATGCCTGCAAGTGCTTGGCACTAGGAGGCACTTCAATCTTTAGGAGTTGCCCCCAGGGATTGAAAGCAAATGTCCCTCTACAGCATCTTCTCAAACAAGCACCCTCTGAAGGCTCAATAAAAAACCTGCTCCCCACCTGCCCCAGCGCAGAGGCAGAGGTCAGCCCCCTAAGAGAGATGCCTCTTATCTGATCGCTGCCAAGGTCTTATCCGGAACCCGGCAAGAGGCCAATGTCACAGCCCTTCCTTTCATTTATTTTTCACCCAAGCCCTCCCCTCGTTGTATATGCATGATGAATGTAAGGATCCGACTGGCTTCTTGTTCCTTTCAGGACTGGGAGGGTGACACTGAGCAAAGACCTAAGGGATTGTAGGATGTCACCAAGAGGGGGGTCTGAGGGAGTGTTCTGGGCAGAGGGGATAATCGATGTAAAGGCGTTGAGATGACAAAGTATTGACAAGTTCAAGGAATGGGAGGAAAACCAGTGTGGCTGAAGCAGTGTGTGTGTGTGTGATGAAGCCAGAGAGGTAACGGGTCTGGGTCGTATAGGGCTTGGTAAGGACTTCGGCTTTTACCCTGAGTCACATAAGGAGCCACGGGAAGGTTTTTTTTTGTTTGTTTTGTTTTTTACATCTTTATTGGAGTATAACTGCTTTACAATGGTGTGTTAGTTTCTGCTGTATAACAAAGTGAATCAGCTATCCATATAGATATATCCCCATATCTCCTCCCTCTTGCGTCTCCCTCCCACCCTCCCTATCCCACCCCTCTAGGTGGTCACAGAGCACAGCACCGAGTTGATCTGGTTTTGAGCAAAGGAGTGATGTACCTTGCTCTGCATGCTATGTGGAGAATGAGGTAAAGGCAGGAGAAAGGTGAAAGCGGGGAGACCAATTAGGAGACTGTGACAATCGATGATGGTGGCTTAAACCAGAGAGTTGATACTGGAGGTGGTGAGCAGTGGTGAGAGTCGGGGTATATTTTTGAAGGTAGAGCCAAAACGATTTGCAAATGGTTTCAATGTGGGCTATGAGAGAAGAGGGGTGTCAAGGATGGCAGGAATTGTCACGGATGGAGATGGAGATGCCGGCAGGGAGAGCTGGGTGTGGGGAAATCATGAGGCTCTGAAGTTTGGTTTGGGGGGGAGGAGTTCCCTGGCGGTCCAGTGGTTAGGACTCGGTGCCTTCACTGCTGTGGCTGGGGTTCAGTTGCTGGTCAGGGAACTGAGATCCCACGAGCCGAGCTGGGCGGGTCCCCTGCAAAAAAAAAAAGAAGTTTGGTTTGGGACCTGCTAACTTTGAGGTGCCTATTCGATGTCCACGCAGAGATCTTGGGTTGGCAAATGGATATAGGAATCTGGTCTTCAAGGAAAGGATCTGAGATGGGGATATCAATTTGGGAGTCATCGGAGGTGGTATTTAAAGCCTGGATGAGTGAGTATAGAGAAGAGATCAGGCAGAAGAGACAGTTGTTTGTTTCCCCCAGTGAAGACTTGGGGATGACCTCTTCCCCAGAGCAACATTCAAGAGAGCACAAGGGACTCCCCTGGTGGCGCAGTGGTTAAGAATCTGCCTGCCAATGCAGGGGGGAACACGGGTTCGATCCCTGGTCCGGGAAGATCCCACATGCTACAGAGCAACTAAGCCCGTGCACCGCAACTACTGAGCCTGCGATCTAGAGACCTCGAGCCACAACTACCGAGCCCGCGTGCCACAACTACTGAAGCCCGCATGCCTAGAGCCCGTGCTCCGCAACAAGAGAAGCCACCGCAATGAGAAGCCTGAGCACTGCATCAGAGAGCAGCTCCCACTCGCTACAACTAGAGAAAGCCTGCACGCAGCAACGAACACCCAACACAGCCAAAATTAAAAATAAATAAATAAATTTATTTAAAAAAACGTAAGAGAGCACTAGTGGAATCAGTGCTCCAAAAAGACAGATCATTTCTGTGGTTTGTTGTTGAAATGTTTGCACTGTCCGATTTGCTCACAGGTCACTTTGGCTCATATTCCTTTGCTCAGAGTATGGAACCAACATAATCTGTGCCCGGGGGTAAAGAAGAGGTCTACGAGGAAAGCTCTCCAAAGAGAGAAACTACACTTCAGTGCTAAACGAGCCTTCTTTATGCGGCAAGAAATCTGCAGTAGTCATTTATGGCTTAAGTTTCATGATGCAGATGAATTCCTTCCCATCTTATTCTTTTCTTCAGTAGGAATATTAAGCAGCCACTGTTGCTTCCCAGTTGAGAAGACCTTTATCCGTTACCTCCTTTCATTTTCAATACATGATATAATTTTCTTTAAAACAATTATATTTTAATGGAAAAATCAAAAGCTGATATGAAATTGGAAAGAAGGATCAGTTTATACTCATAATAAAGTTTGGGGCTTTATAAAATAGTTGGATTAGCAAATATAGTGACACTTTAATATATTGAAATTTACTCTGAAAAGTAATTATCTCTTTTCTGACTTTCTTTCAAATATTTATCAATGATACTCTTACCTCTGCCAGGAAGAAATTAAGTTGGCTTGTTAACCCTGCAGATGCTGGGAAACCAGATGTTTTAGCAGCACTTATAATTTACATTTGTGTATTTGTCTCTGGAAAATTGTGAGCCAGCAACTTGATAGAGATATGTCTGCTCCATTTTCAGATAATTTTTTGCACTAATCTGAAAAGGGAAGGAGAGCCATTCCCAGCAAGGAGGAACAGAAAAGAGTTTTCTTAACAAGAAGGCACACGGGGAAAACAGGATCCCATTCAAGTTTTTTTTAACAGCTCTATTGAGATATAATTCACATACCATACAATTAACCCATTTAAAGTGTACATTTCAATAGATTTTAGTATAATCACAGAGTTGTGCATTAATTACCACAAGTTTAGAACATTCCCATCACCCCAAAAAGAAACCCTCATACCCATTAGCCATTGCTCCCCATTTCCTCCCAACAGCCCTTCCCACCAGCCCCTGGCAGCCACTAACACACTTTCTCTCTTTAAAGATGTGTCTATTCCACAAATTTCAGACAGATAGAATCATAATAGATGATCTTTTGTGACTAGCTTCTTTCACTTAGCATGTTTTCAAGTTTCATCCATGTTGTAGCATGTGTCAGTATTTCATTCTTTTTATCTGGCTAAATATTTTAATTATCCATTCTTCAGTTGATGGACACTTGAATTATTTCCACCTTTTGTCTATTATGAATAATGTTGCTATGAATATTCTTATATAAGTTTTTGTGTGGACATGTTTTCACTTCTCTTGAGTATATATCTAGGAGTGGATTTGCTAGGTCATAGAGTCACTGTATGTTTAATCTTTTGAGGAACTCCCAGACTTCCAAAGCAACTGTACCATTTCACATTCCCACCATCATTGTGTGAGGGTTCCATTTTCTCCACATTCTTCTGAGAACTTGTTAATCTCTGTCTGATTCCAGCCAGCCTACTGGGTGTGAAGTGCAAAGTGGTTTCACATTGTAGTTTTGATTTGCATTTCCCGAATGGCTAGTGATGTTGAGCACCTTTTCATGTGCTTATTGGCCATTTGTAGATCTTCTTTGGAGAAATGTCTATGAAGATTCTTTGCCCATTTTAAAATTGGTCTATTTCTGTTTTTACTATTTAGTTGTAAGAGTTATTTATATAGTCTGGATTCAAGAATCCTTATTAGATATTAATTTGCAAATATTTTCTCCCATTCTGTGGATTATCTTTCATTTTCTTGATGGTTTCATCTGAAGCACAAGCGTTTTTAATTTTGAAGTCAAATTTACCGATTTTTCTCTCTTTTTTTTTTTTGAGTTTCTGTTTTCAGTTCTTTTTTTAAATTGAGGTATAATTGACATATAACATTATATTAGTTTCAGGTGTACAACATGATTCAATAGTTGTGTGTATTGGAAATGATTACCACAATAAGTCTAATTAACATCCCTCACCACACATAGTTACAAAAATTTTTTTCTTGTGATGAGAACTTTTAAGATTTGCTCTGTTAGCAACTTTCAAATATGCAGTAAAGTATTTTAAAAAATATTTATGGGGACTTCCCTGGTGGCACAGTGGTTAAGAATCTGCCTGCCAATGCAGGGGACACGGGTTCGAGCCCTGGTCCGGGAAGATCCCACATGCTCGCGGAGCAACTAAGCCGGTGAGCCACAACTACTGAGCCCGAGTGCCACAGCTAATGAAGTCTGCGTGCCTAGAGCCCATGCTCCATAACAACAGAAGCCACCGCAATGAGAAACCCACGCACCGCAACGAAGAGTAGCCCGCGCGCAGCAATGAACACCCAAAGCAGCCAAAATAAATAAATAAATAAAATTTAAAAAAAATTATGTATTTATTCATTCATTTATTTATTATTTATTTTTGGCTGCATTGGGTCCTAGTTGCGGCATGTGGGCTCTTCGTTGTGGCGCGTGGTCTCTTTCACTGAGGCACGCGAGCTCAGTAGTTGTGGCGCGCGGGCTTAGTTGCCCCGCGGCATGTGGGATCTTAGTTCCCCGACCAGGAATCAAACCCATGTTCCCTTCATTGGAAGGCAGATTCTCAACCACTGGACCACCAGGGAAGTCCCAAGTTTTTTTTTTTTTTCCTTTTGCAGTACGCGGGACTCCCACTGTTGTGGCCTCTCCCGTTGCGGAGCACAGGCTCCGGACGCGCAGGCTCAGCGGCCATGGCTCACGGGCCCAGCCACTCCGCGGCATGTGGGATCTTCCCAGACCAGGGCACGACCCGTGTCCCCTGCATCAGCAGGTGGACTCTCAACCACTGTGCTACCAGGGAAGCCCCCAAGTATTTTTTTTAATTAATTAATTAATTTATTTATTGGCTGTGTTGTGTCTTTGTTGCTGCACGTGGACTTTCTCTAGTTGCAGCAAGCAGGGGCTACCCTTCGTTGCAGTGCTCGGCTTCTCATTGCAGTGGCTTCTCTTGTTGCGGAGCACGGGCTCTAGGCACGCCAGCTTCAGTAGTTGCAGCACACGGGCTCAGTAGTTGTGGCTTGCGGGCTCTAGAGCACAGACTCAGTAGTTGTGGTGCACGGGCTTAGTTGGTCCACGGCATGTGGGATCTTCCCAGACCAGGGCTCGAACCTGTGTACCCTGCGTTGGCAGGTGGATTCTTAACCACTGCACCATCAGGGAAGTTCCCCAAGTAATTTAAACTATAGTCACTCTGCTGTACATTATATCCCCATGACTTATTTATTTCATAACTGGAAGTTTGTACCTTTTGACCCCCTTCACCCATGTCTCCCACCCCATCTCATCTCCCACCTCTGGCAACCACCAATCTGTTCTCTTTGTTTGTTTTATAAGATTCCACATATAAGTGAGATCATCATATGATATTTGTCTTTCTCTGTCTGACTGACTTCACTTAGCCTAATGCCTTCAGGGTCCATCCATGTTGTCACAAATGGCAAGATTTCCTTCTTTTCTATGGCTGAATAATATTCCATTATATATATATATATATATATATATATATATATATATATATATATATATATATATATATATATACCACAGCTTCTTTATCTATTTATCCATTGATGGACACTTAGGTTGATTCTATGTCTTGTCTATTGTAAATAATGCTGCAATGAACATGGGGGTGCATATATCTTTTTGAGTTATTGTTTTCGTTTTCTTTAGATAAATACCCAGAAGTGGAATTACTGGATCATGTGGTACTTCTATGTTTAATTTTTTGAGACACCTCCATACTGTTTTCCATACCAATTTACATTAACACCAGCAGTGCACAAGAGTTCCCTTTTATCCACATCCTCTCCAACACTCATTTCTTGTCTTTTCGATAATAGCTATTCTAACAGGTGTGAGGTGGTACCTCATTGTGCTTTTGACTTGCATTTCCCTGATGAGTAGTGATGCTGAGCATCTTTTCTTGTACCTGTTGACCTGTTTTTTTCTCTTCTTTGCTTTCAGTGTCATATATAGGATAATATTGCCTAACCCAAGGTCACGAAGAATTCCATCTATATTTACATCTGAGTTTTATAGGTTTAGGTCTTACATTTCAGTCTTTGATCCATTTTGAGTTGATTTTTGTACGTGGTGTGAGCTAGGGGTCCAACTACATTCTTTTAACCATGTGCATATATACAGGTGTTCCCAGCACCATCTGTGGAAAAGAATATTCTTTTCCCACTAAAATGTCTTGGTACCCTGGTTTAAAATCAGTTGATCATAGATGTAAGGGTTTATTTCTGGACAATTCTATTCCACTGATCTATCTGTAAGTCTGTCATTATATCTGTATCATACTGTAGATCAATTTAGGGAATGTCTGAATCTCATTTTTTTAGTTGTACAAATTGAGGTTCCCCCAAATACAGGGCATTCCTCTTTAAAGTATTTGGGAATTATTTACTCTAATGCTTTTCTGGCCCATCAGTGCTCACATTGAATGATTACTCGCCTGTAGATTTTCAAGAGTTCAGTTATGATTATGATACATTACTTCATTCTTATTATGGGAATTATTCTAGAGACCCTGCTAGAAGCTTTTAAGAGGCATAAAACAGTAAATATCCACAGGAGTTCTCCCAAGGGAAGACAAATTCACAGTGAAGACAAAAACAGCAAAATATAATCACAAACTCAATTGCCTTAGTGCTTATGATTCAACATTTGGCATGTGAGTCTGTGTGGGACTAGAGTGGGTTAACATCCAGAAAATGAGAAGCATGTGTTTTATACCACATTGACCAGGAATCCGCAAAAGACCTTTCCAGGCTGGATGAGACCATGTGTCAATCAAATGTATAATCCCCCTCCCTGTGGCAGGAGATGTCTTTCAGGAAAATAGATTGCAGTGACTACACAGTTAAGCTTGGGCCAACTCTGCCGTGGATTTGCTGATGCTTTAAGCAGGAAAAACATTTTCTAATCTCGATTTTTACATACAGTAAAGCACCACGTATGTAGTTCTCTTTATGGCACGATTCAGTCCCTCTCAAAATTTACCTATATGTATTGGGTTCCCGAGTAATGAATTCACTAGGCTGTAATTGTTAGTCAGGTTCCCAAGACAATGGCAGCTCCCGCCCCTGTACAAGGAAAACATGCTGTCTCTGTTGGGTGGCTTTTAATCTGAAGGAGGGAGGAAGGAAGAGCTTTCCATAGTCACACTCTTAAACACCTGCAAGAGACACAGGCGAGGCCCAGCAACCTGGGACACCCAGCTCCTGGGTGGAGGTTCCACCTTGTCACTGCCTACCCGCTGAGCCTCATTTTTCGAAATCATGTGCTTTTTGGCTCTCTCCCTTTCATCCCTCTCTCTTCTTGGTTTTCTCCTCTTTTTTATTACTCCTTTTAAACATTTCTCTCTTCCTTGCCTAGTGCCTTAGGTGCTGCTTCTTTCTGTGTGTGTGTGTGTGTGTGTGTGTGTGTGTGTGTGTGTGTATGTGTGTGTTTTGCTTTTGGTAAGGGATTATCTTTTATTTTTCCATTTTCTTGTGACTTTATTTTTTCTCTGTTCCAATAAAACTTTATTTACAAAAGCAAGGAGTAGGGCGGATTTGGTCCCCAAGCCATAGTTGGCCAACTGCTGCTCTAGTGAACTCTGTCATACACCTGCCTTGTTAAAAGAATCACCTGGCCTTTGGGGTGAGCTACAGATTCCATTGTCTTTTTTCTGATTCAGATTTAGGATGAAGCCCAGGAATATGCATTCTTTTCAGACGTATCAGGTGATTTTTTTTCTCAAGGGACAAGTTGGGGAAACACTGATCTAGGGTATAGTTATTCTTGCTTTGTAATATTAGAAAACCACAAACGTTTATTTCCAGTTTTAACTGATTAATAATGACTTTTCCAATACGTATCTGATCAAGGTTGAGTCGAAAGGACTTTACTATTTGGTTTCAATTTGCTTTGGCAGATTATTCTGATTTATATTATTATTTAAATGAAGTATAGTTGATATACATTATATGTTATAGTTGTATAAAATTTACAGTTTTTAAAGGTTATACTCCATTTATAGTTATTACAGAATGCTGGCTATATTCCCTATGTTGTACAATATATCCTTGTAGCTTATTTTATACATAATAGTTCTTCTTAATTCCCTAACCCTATTTTGCCCCTCCCCCTGCCCTCTCCCCACTGGTAACCACTAGTTTGTTCTCTATATCTGTGAGTCTGTTTCTTTTATTATATTTACTAGTTTGTTGTATTTTTTAGATTCCACATATAAGTGATACCATACAGTATGGTACTGGCATAAAAGCAGACACATAGATTAATGGAACAGAATAGAGAGCCCAGAAATGAATCCACACTTACATGGGCAATTAATCTACGACAAAGCAGGCAAGAACATACAATGGCGAAAACAGAGTCTCTTTGATAAGTGGTTCTGGGAAAACTGGACAGCTACCTATAAAAGTATGAAATTAGAACATTCTCTAACACTATCTACAAAAGTGAACTTAAAATGGATTAAAGACCTAAATGTAGGAATAGAAACCATAAAACTCCTAGAGGAAAACATAAGCAGCACACTCTTTGACATAAATCATAGCAATATTTTTTTGGATCTGTCTCCTAAAATAAAGGAAATAAAAGCAAAAATAAACAAATGGGACCTAATTAAACTTGAAAGCTTTTGCACAGCAAAGGAGACCACTGACAAAACAAAAGGACAACCTACAGAATGGGAGAAAATATTTGCAAATGATATGACCGATAAGAGGTTTATATCCAAAATATATAAACAGCTCATACAACTCAACATCAAAAAAATGAACAACCTGATTAAAAAATGGGCAAAAGACCTGAATAGACATTTTTTAAAAAAGGACATGCGGATGGCCAACAGGCACATAAAAAGATGCTCAACATTGCTAATCATCAGGGAAATGCAAAACAAAACCATAATGAGGTATCGCCTCACACCTGTCAGAATGGCTGTCATCAAAAAGACCACAAATAACAAACATTGGCGAGGATACGGAGTAAAGGGAACCATCGAACACTGTGTAAATCGGTGCAGCCACTGTGGAAAACAGTATGGAGGTTTCTCAAAAAACTAAAAATTAAAAAAAAAAGAATTACCATGTGACCCAGCAATTCCACTCCTGGGTGTATATCCCAAAGAAACAAAAACACTAATTCGAAAAGATACATGCACCCCTATGTTCAGACCTTTATTTGTTTATTTATTTATGGCTGCATTGGGTCTTCGTTGCTGCTCACGGGCTTTCTCTAGTTGCAGTGAGTGGGGGCTACTCTTCGTTGCGGTACATGGCCTTCTCATTGTGGTGGCTTCTCTTGTTGCAGAGCATGGGCTCTAGGTGCATGGGCTTCAGTAGTTGTGGCATGAGGGCTCAGTAGTTTTGACTTGCAGGCTCTAGAGTGCAGGCTCAGTAGTTGTGACACACGGGCTTAGCCGCTCCGTGGCATGTGAGATCTTCCTGGACCAGGGCTCGAGCCCATGTCCCCTACATTGGCAGGTGGATTCTTAACCACTGCACCACCAGGGAAGCCCTTATAGCATTATTTACAATAGCCAAGACATGGAAACAACATAAATGTGCATTAACAGATGAATGGATAAAGAAGATGTGATACTTGCACGCACGCACACACACACGCACGCACACACACATGCACACACACATACTGAAATACTACTCAGCCATAAAAAAGAATGAAATTTTGCTATTTGCAGCAACATGGATGGACCTGGAGGGTATTATGCTAAGTGAAATAAGAGAAAGACATTTTCTTTTGTTTTTAAATTAAATTATTTATATGCAATCAGTTTGGGATTGTGGAACTTTTCTATGGATATAGATACATTAATTCAATTCAACATGTATTGATCACCTCCACTGTTGGGATATTTCAGTGAACAAAACCCACAAAAATCCCTGCCTACAAGGAGCTTATTTCTAACTGGTGAGAACAACAGTAAAGAATCCATGTCGGGCTTCCCTGGTGGCGCAGTGGTTGAGAGTCCGCCTGCCGATGCAGGGGACACGGGTTCGTGCCCCGGTCCGGGGCACGGCTAGGCCCGTGAGCCATGGCTGCTGGGCCTGCACGTCCGGAGCCTGTTCTCCGCAACAGCAGAGGCCACAACAGTGAGAGGCCCGCGTACCGCAAAAAAAAAAAAAAAAAAAAAAAAAAGAATCCATGTGTATCTAAGCATTTTACCAAGCTGGGATCTTCCTCCTTACCTTGAACTGTGACTTGCATTTGAATGTGTTTACTTAAAAATGATTTCATATTGAAATGTGTGATACACACAAGAGTATAGGAAACATAAAATATATAATATAAAATCATTTTGTTATGCTATTAAAATTTTTTCCTTTCATGGAAGACAAAGATACACATTCAGGGACACTGGGTTCTCTGTTCATCAGACGCTCACTTGCACTCCTGATAGTTAAGCTGAAGAATTAGCTACTCAGTATCAGTCTGATGACAAGAAAAGCCATAGGGAGTTATTTTAAATAATATTTCCCATATTTAAACTGAAATGGTGTGATTATATATTCTTAGACTCTTTGATGACACTGAAAAGTAATATGTGTATTTGCAGGACATCTTTGTGTTTGCACGTGCCAGCCGGATCACGTGATTAGTCACAGAGCAAAAAGCAGCGGCCCTGTTTTTCTTTGCTGTTTTGCACTTGTCAGTTTCCAACAGAGGGTCAGTTTTGCCTCCTTCGTTAACACATTCCAAGGACCATTGACAGATGTTGTGTGTTCTTTTGCATGCCTTATAAGCTAAAGTAAGTCATTTTAATCGGATTTACCATTGCAGATGCTGTGTATTTCAAAATTAGATTGTCTGAACCCAAGAAGAGATGAAATAGCCACGGAATAGACCTGGCATTTGGTCATATGTCTACATGGATATTGTGAGTTCTAATATTAGTGGGTCATCTCGTCTTCTTTTATAGCTTGTGCTTTAAATAGCTGCTCTCCAAAGGCTTGATGTTATAATAAAAATTTTGAAAAGAGCCTAATGTTAATATTTACCTGTTACTAAGTTAGTGTGTTTAGAATCATCTAGTGGTGGCGGTAGTGATTTTAAGCTCATGTTCATTTGCCTGCTCATTTGCACCGTGGGTACTTGAATGAGTATGATTTGGATGAATAAAGTGATGTCCCTTTGATTTACATGCTTTTTTCTCAAATTTCTATTGTTAAGAAATAATTTGGAACATTCAAAATTGTGTGATGAAGACGTGTTTTGTTTAAACTGTGCTCTCAGAAGTACCCACGGAAGCAAATTCTGAAAGACATTTATTTTCATAACATTTCATAACAGGTAATGTATGGTTTTGAAGATGATGCATAATTGTATATAACATATATGAAATATGTATATAATATATATCCTCATATACATATTAAAAAGCCCTTTACCAGAGTTCTGGCATTTAGCAAAGATCCTGTCAATTTTTATGGAGTATAAATTTTAAAAGACACACGATCAAGTCACAAAAGCGCTTTCACAGTGAAGAAGAGTAAATAAAGGCTCCACGCTGCAGTTTTTAACCACTTCTTATCAGTGTGAGCTTCTTCATATTGCCTCTTGACTTTACAAGTGATATGAAAGACGGCAGAATGAATTTTCAGAACCAGCCATTTTAATTACATACTTATTATTTCCAATTATCTGGACTATACGCATGCACAGAAACACATACACATCGGAGTTGGCAAAAGTTACAGAAATGAACAGTTCCGTTTCATTTGTCTCACGCATGACAGGCTGAGGGAGCTCACTACCACTTGCTCCCCTCCTTGGAAGCAGGTCAGAGGCCATCGACCTTGGTATAATGTTGAGTCATTGCTGCACACTGAAAATGCTGCAAATGAATGCCGGGAGGTATTCAGCACAGATTAGGCCACAAAACCATTTTCTTTCCTTTTTTCATACGTTATCTATTTTATCAGTTTAGTGCTCGATGTTCTTTCTCTGTGTGCTCACAGTATCCTAGGCTCAACACTATTGTAACACTTAGCTCCCAGATGAAGAGCCCATGAGGCTGGGCCAGTGTTTTCACTGGTTTCTGTGTCCCCAGCGCTGCTTGGGGCATGGCAACAGATGGGAGTCTAACAAAGGTTTGTTGAAAGAAGAAATACACAAATGATGAGAGTGGCTGATAGGTAAACGAAAAGGACACTTAAAGTTGTTTTGAAATGTGGATTCCTGATTTGTATTCCTATTCTCTCCTTCCAGCCTCTCATTCCTTCCTTCCCTTTCCCATCATCCTTTAGAATTCCACTTCGTGCTACTGTGGGTAAAATCATCCCACGGTTTTTCCCTTCAAAGCACAATTTCAAAGGTTGAGCATCCGAGGACAGCCAGATCTGTGGATGTTCTTCCCTGAATTGGAAACTGTTCATTCTTAAGTGCCGTGTAAGTGGGTTCTAAAACACCGCTGAATGCATAGTAGGTACTCAGGCCACACTTGCGAATGTTTGAGTTGACATTATACATGCCTTTAACGCCACCGCAGAGTTCCTGTGATCTTTGTTGTCACATCTAACTGATTTTTCTGTTTCCATTTTAGCCTGTGTCTAGTCACTGCATTTGCCCTTCAGCTCTATCACGGTAAAACTCTCCCTGATATGTTTTCTTTCAGTGATCACTAAAACAATTTTTAATGTGGTCTTTCAAAATGGATGCTTCATAAGAAAAGAAATCTGTGATAAGAGCCACGGCCAAAACCAAAACATCTATAATGATTACGCACATACAGGTGCATGCTAACGTCGATGTTTTAAAATTATTGTTTAAGTGGTGGGTAGAAAATATTATCTTACTGTCCTTGAATTTTGCATTTCAAACTTTACAAATGCCGTTGAGGATCTTTACAAATGTTTATTGACCATTCCTATTTCCTTTTCCGTGAAATGCCTGTTTGTGTTCTTTTTTTCCCCATTTTTCTGTCATGTG
This sequence comes from Delphinus delphis, assembly GCF_949987515.2. Lineage (NCBI taxonomy): Eukaryota > Metazoa > Chordata > Mammalia > Artiodactyla > Delphinidae > Delphinus > Delphinus delphis. Next base: position 10,153,479 of record NC_082704.1, read on the forward strand.
GTCTGTCTTTTTTTTTAATTGACTTACAATCTTTTATACATCCTTGATACTATTTGTTTGTCACTTACATGTATTGCAGTATCTGCTTCTAATTTGTGGCTTGTCATCATTTTCTTTATGATAGACATCATCCTTTTCTTTCATCATCCTGATGAAAGAAAACTTTAAATTTAGTGTAGCCTAAATTATCGATCTTTTCCTTTAAGCTTTCTGCTTCTTGCATTTTGTTTAAAAAATTCTATCCTACCCACAGGATATACACATATTCTCCTGTATTTTCTCTGATCTGATGCGTAGCGCTGTAGGCTTTGAATCTCCACCAAAGCATGACCATTAAAACCAAGTTCTAAGTCACCTGGGATTTAGCAGCTGCCTTGGGGCAACTTCTATTCTCAGTTGGCTTCTCTCGGAATATTTGCCCTGGTAGTGGTTTTGGCCTCTGAGGATTTCCTTGTCTTTCCTGCCAACTCAGCCATTCATTAGAAAGAATTTAATTTTATTTTCCCCACCATGTTTTTATGTTTTGTAGCAGGAAGATTTTTCAGGATGTTTAGTCCCCTGTGAGACCAATAAGGGAAAGTGCCTTCATGTTTGTCAAACTTGAGAGTTCAATTTTTATATTCAAAGATGATATCATCTCAGAGTTTTCCTTGTATACCAGACTTGAGATATGGATAAGGAACCATGACCTAGTCTCCTGTTTGCAGATGAACTGAAAGATGGGAGTGGTATTCTGGCCTAGAAGCAGCCTGTGGCTGTTTGGGGAGGGTAGGAAGCAAAATGCTAACCCAGTCGTTATCTGCCACTGCCTGAATGCTCACTTGTACACTAAACCTTTTAAATTGTAATGTTATATTTTCTTTCTTCTATAACAATGGCCAATGTGTATTGAGCACTTACCATATACTAGACACTGTTCCAAGTCTTTGCATGCATTAACGACTTTACTCATTACAATAACCCTATGAAATAGGTACTGTCATTTTCTCCATGTTACCAATAAAGGAAATTGAGACACAGAGAGTTTAAGCAGCTCGTCCAAGGTCATACAACTTGTAAGTGGTAGAGCTGGAATTGGAATATAGGCAATCTGTCTTTGAAGCACGCACTCAAAAGTACTGTGCTGGGCTTCCCTGGTGGTGCAGTGGTTGAGGGTCCGCCTGCTGATGCAGGGGACACGGGTTCGTGCCCCGGTCCGGGAGGATCCCACATGCCGCGGAGCGGCTGGGCCCGTGAGCCATGGCCGCTGGGCCTGCGCGTCCGGAGCCTGTGCTCCGCAACGGGAGAGGCCACAACAGTGAGAGACCCGCATACCACAAAAAAAAAAAAAAAAAAAAAAAGTACTGTGCTATATTACCTCTACAAGAAATATTTGTGTGAAAAAAATCAGAATTCTATATTTATACATCACCTAAGATAGCACCGAAATATAACCACGGTGTGAACTTACTGATCGTGTGATGCCCTTGTGGTTTACCTTTATGCACAACCTTCATCTTTTTTCCTGAACATACATTTCCAAAAGTCGAGCCCACTTCTGTTTGTTTTTCATGTTTAAATTCCTTCGGAAGGAGAAGTAGAAAAAGTGCAACTTTTGCTCAAATGAAATTTTTTCTTATAAACACCGATTCTTTCCTTGATTTGTTATTTTGTAACAGCCTTATTGTGATATACTTCACATACCATATCATTTACCCATTTAAAGTGTATAGTTCAGTGTTTTTAGCACATTCAGTGCTGTGTAAGCATTACTGAAACCAATTTGGGGGCATTTCATCATTCCTAAAAGAAACCCTATACCTTTCAGCTATCATCCTCCCAGTTTCCCCATTCCCCAGCCCTAAGCAACCACTAATCTACTTTCTGTATCTCTCTCTATGCCTGTTCAGGATATTTCATATAAATGGAATCACATAATTTGTGGCTTCTGTCAGTTAGCAAAATGTTGTCAAGATCCATCCATGTTGTAGCATGTGTCAGTCCTTCATTACTTTTTATGGATGAATAATATTCCATCATGTGGATATAGCACATTTTGTTTATCCATTCTTCAGTTGATAGACATTTGTGTTGTTTCCACCTTTTGGTTATTATGAATAATGCTATTGACATTCCTGTATGTGTTTTTGTGTAGATGTATGTTTTCATTTCTTTCAGCTATATACCTAGAAGTAGAATTGCTGGGTCGTATGGTAACTCTCTGTTTAACTTTTTGAGAAATTACACAATTGTTTTGCACAGGGGCTGAACCACTTTACATTCCCTTGAACAGTAGATGAGTTTTCTAATTTGTCCACATACTTGTTGACACTTGTTATTGTCCATCTTTTTCCTTATAGCCATCCCCATGGGTATGAAGTGGTAACTAATTGTGGTCTTGATATTTCCAAAATGACTAAATGATGTTGAGAATCTTTGCATGTGCTTATTGGTCAGTTTTATACCTTCTTTGGAGATGTGTGTATTCAAATCCTTTGCCCATTTTTTTTCTTTTTTGCGGTACGCGGGCCTCTCACTGCTGTGGCCTCTCCCGTTGCGGAGCACAGGCTCTAGACGCGCAGGCTCAGCGGCCATGGCTCACGGGCCCAGCCGCTCCGCGGCATATGGGATCTCCCCAGACCGGGGCACGAACCCGTGTCCCCTGCATCGGCAGGCGGACCCTCAACCACTGCGCCACCAGGGGAGCCCCCCGTGCCCATTTTTAATTGTGCTATTTGCCTTTTCATTATTGATTACTAAGTGTTCTTTATGTATTCTAGATACATATTCCTTAACAGATAATGATTTGCAAATATATTCTCCCTTTCTGTAGATTGTCTTTTCCTTTTCTTGTTAGTGTCCTTTGAAGTGCAAAAATATAATTTTTTTTCTTTTGTTGCTTCTACTTTTGATATCATGTATATGAAGTCTTTGCTTAATGCAAGGTCACAAAGATTTATTACTGTATTTTATTTTAAGAGTTTTATTGCTTTAGCTCTTATATTTCAACGTTTGGTTCATTTTGAGTTAATTTTTGTATATGGTGTTAAGGTAAGGGTCCAACTTCATTCTTTTGAATGTGGATATCCTGTTGTCCCATCACCATTTGTTGAAAAGACTATTCTTTCCTCATTGAATTATCTTGTCCTTGTCAAAAATCAATTGACACTAGATGTATGGCCTAATTTTTGAATGCTCAGTTCTATTCCACTGATCTTTATGTCTGTCATTATGCCAGTACCACATTGTCTAGTTTTTAGTTTTTTTTAAAAATTAATTAATTAATTTTTGGCTGTGTTGCGTCTTCGTTTCTGTGAGAGAGCTTTCTCTAGTTGTGGCAAGCAGGGGCCACTCTTCATCGCAGTGCACGGCCTCTCACTATCGCGGCCTCTCTTGTTGCGGAGCACAGGCTCCAGATGTGCAGGCTCAGTGGCCATGGCTCACGGGCCTAGCTGCTCCGCGGCATGTGGGACCTTCCCAGACCAGGGCTCGAACCCATGTCGCCTGCATTGGCAGGCAGATTCTCAACCACTGCACCACCAGGGAAGCCCCACACTGTCTTGTTTTTATTGCAACTTTGTGTAGTAAGATTTGAAATTGGGAAGTGTAAGTCCTCCAGTTTTGTTCCTTTTTTTTCCAAGATTGTTTTGGTTTACCTGCCTCCCATGCATTTCCATATGAATTTTAGAATCAACTTGTCAATTTCTGCCAAAAAAAAAAAAAAGCCAGCTAGGATTTTTTTTTTTTTCCCGCTGCGTTGGGTCTTCATGGCTGTGCGCGGGCTTTCTCTAGTTGTGGTGAGTGGGGACTACTCTTCGTTGTGGTGCGCGGGCTTCTCATTGCGGTGGCTTCTCTTGTTGCGGAGCATGGGCTCTAGGCATGCGGGCTTCAGTAGTTGTGGCTCACGGGCTCTAGAGCGCAGCCTCAGTAGTTGTGGCGCACAGGCTTAGTTGCTCCGTGGCATGTGGAGTCTTCCCAGACCAGGGGTCGAACCCGTGTCCCCTGCATTGACAGGTGGATTCTTAACCACTGTGCCACCAGGGAAGTCCTGCCAGCTAGGATTTTTATAGGGGTTGTTTTGAATCTGTATATCAATTAGGGGAGTAATGCCACCATAATAATATTGTCTTCCATTTCAGGAATATGGGATGGCTTCCATTTATTTAGATCATCTTTAATTTCTTTCAATAATGTTTTGTCGTTTTCAGAGTATAAGTTTTGCAGTTATACTTTGCACAATAGAAATACAATTGATTTTTGATCTAATACACTACACCCTTGCTAAACTTGTTTATTAGTACTAAAAGGTTTTGTCATTTTTGTGTCTCTGTGTGAATTCCTTATTATTTTCTACAAGCAAGATCAAGTCATTTGCAAGTAGAGATAGTTTTACTTCTTCCTTTGGGGAGGTGACTGTGTGTTGGGGGTTCTCAAGACCACCCCAAGTTTGATGCCTTGCTAGACAGACTCACAGGACTCGGCATATTGTTCTACTCATAGATAGTGTTTGTTACAACAAACAGATACAAAGCGAAATCAGCAAAGAGGAAAGGCACATGAGATGAAGTCTGGAGAAAACCAGGCACAAGCTTTCAAGGTCTCTCTCCCAGTGGAGTCACAAAGAATGTGCTTAATCATTTACCCCAGCAACAAGTTGTAACACATGTGAAATGTTGCCAATCAGGGACCCTCTTTAGAGGCTCAGTGCAGGGTTGATATTGTTGGGTAGTTACATAGGCACCCAATGCCTAGCAGGTACCAAAATTTTTCCTTGCTCCCGGAAGGAAAGCAGGTATTTAGCATAATCTGCATTGTTTACTTCCTGAATCCAAGTTCCCAGATGCCAGCCAAAGGCTTACTTTGCAATTCAGCCTTTCTTAGGAAAAGCAGTCTAGGCCTGCTATGTTAACTCTTTCTGTACTGACTTCTAATGCTACAGGAATTCTTTTTTTTTTTTCCCCAGAAAGTTTTAAAAAATTATTTTAAAAAAATTTAATACAATTTTAAAGGTTACTTTCCATTTACAGTTATTACAAAATATTGGCTATATTCTCTGTGTTTTACAATACATCCTTGAGCCTACCTTACACCGCATAGCCTGTACCTCCCACTTCCCCACCCCTATTCCCTCTCTCCCCCGTAGCCACTAGTTTGTTCTGTGAGTCTGCTTCTTTTTTGTTTTATTTGCTAGTTTGTTGTATTTTTTAGATTCCACATATAAGTGATATCATACAGTATTTGTCTTTCTCTGACTTATTTCACTTAGCATAATGCTAAGTCCATCCATGTTGCTGCAAATGGCAAAAATCTCATTTTTTTTATGGCTGAGTAATATTTCATTGTATATATTTAGCACATCTTCTTTATCTGTTTATCTGCTGGTGGACACTTAGATTACTTCCATACCGTGGCAATTGTAAACAATGCTACTGTGAACATTGGGGTGCATGTGTCTTTTCGAATTAGTGTTTTGGTTTCTTTTGGATATAAACCCAGGAGTGGAGTTGCTTGATCACTTGGTAGTTCTTTTTTCTTTTTTAAGTTTCAGTTTTTTGAGAAACCTCCATACTCTTTTCCACAGTGGCTGCACCAATGTACATTCCCACCAACAGTGCACAAGGGTTCCCCTTTTTCCACATCCTCGCCAACATTTGTTACTTGTGTTCTTTTTGATGATGGCCATTCTGACAGGTGTGAGGTGATATCTCATTGTGGTTTTGATTTACATTTTACAGGATTTCATTTTGAAATGATGAAAATGTTCTGGAGTTAGATAGTGGCGACAGTTGCACAACTTTGAATATACGGAAATCTACTGAATTGTATACTTAAAAGGGCGAATTTTTGGTATGTGAATTATATCTCAATATATATAAATAAATATATAATAAAAAGTGTTTCTTCTCAGGCTCACAGGGGACATTGACCAAGATGGACCACCTTAACAAATTTAAAAGAGTATAAATCATAAAATGTCTAGGGGCTTTCCTGGTGGCGCAGTGGTTAAGAATCCCCCTGCCAGGGTTCGAGCCCTGGTCCGGGAATATCCCACATGCCGTGGAGCAACTAAGCCTGTGTGCCACAACTACTGAGCCCACAAGCCACAACTAATGAAGCCCACGTGCCTAAAGCCTGTGCTCCACAACAAGAGAAGCCACCACAATGAGAAGCCCACACACCGCAACGAAGAGTAGGCCCCGCTCGCTGCAACTAGAGCAAGCCTGCGCGGAGCAACGAAGACCCAATGCAGCCAAAAATAAAATTTTTTAAAAAATTAATTAAAAATAATCATACAGTGTCTGTTCTCAGCCCACAATGGAATTAAACTAGAAATCAATATCAGAAAAATAACTGGAAAATCCTAAAATACATGGGGATTAAGCAGCATACTTCTAAATAACACTGGGGTCAAAAAGAAGTCTGAAAAGAAATTTTTAAAATATTTTGAATTAAATGAAAATGAAAACATAACTTATCAAAAAGAAAGAAAGAATGGATAAATAAACAGTGGTACATCCAGAGAATGGAATATTGTTCAGCACTAAAAAGATATGAGCTATCAAGCCATAAAAAGACATGGAGGACCTTAAATGCATGTTGCTAAGTGAAAGAAAGCAGTCTGAAAAGGCTACATACTGTATGATTCCAACTATGGGGCATTCTGGAAAAGGCATAACTATGTAGACAATGAAAAACAACAATGGTTGCCATGGGTTGTGAGTGTGTGGGGGGGATGAATGGGTGGAGCACAGAGGAATTTTAGGGCAGTGAAAATATGCTGCATGATACCATAATAATGGATACATGTCATTACACTTTCGTCCAGACCCATAGAATGTACAACACCAAGAATGAACCCTCATGTAAACCATGGACTTTGGGTAATAATGATGTGTCATTGTAGGTTCATCAGTTGTAACAATGTACCTCTCTGGTGAGTGATGTTGATAATGGAGGCTATGCATATGTAGGGGTGGGCAGTATATGGGAGATCTCTGTACTTTCCCCTCAATTTTGCTGGAAACCTAAAACTGCTCTTAAAAAAGTATACTTAAAAAAAGTGAACATGATCACTACAAAAAAAAAGTGGAAAATATACCAAAAAAAAGAATTTTATGGTCCAGAGGAAAAGCCCTGCTAACACTGAAGTATATATATATATATTTTACAGATTTTTGGTTAAAAATAGATATTGGGTCGGCCAAAAAGTTCGTTTGGGTTTTTCCATACTAGCTTACAGAAAATCCTGAATGAACTTTTTGGCCAGCCCAGTATATTATATAGTTGACATCATACTGAATAGATGGGTTTTTTTTTAAATTGAAGTATAGTTGATTTACTACGATATTGCGTTAGTTTCTGGTATACAGCAAAGTGATTCCGTTATACGTGTAGATATATATTCTTTTTCATATTCTTTTCCACTATGGTTTATTACAGGATGTTGAATATAGTTCCCTGTGCTATACAGTAAGACCTTGTTGTTTATCCATTCTATATGTAATAGTTTGCATCTGCTAACTCCGAACTCCCAATCCATCCCTCCGCCAACCCCCGGGAACCACAAGTCTGTTCTCTATGTCTGTGAGTCTGTTTCTGTTTGGTAAATAAGTTCATTTGTATAATTTTTTTTTAGATTCCACATATAAGTGATATCATATGATATTTGTCTTTCTCTGTCTGACTTACTTCACCTAGTATGATAATCTCTAGGTCCATCCATGTTGCTGCAAATGGCATTATTTCATTCTTTTTAATGGCTGAGTAATATTCCATTGTGTATATGTACCCCATCTTCTTTACCCATTCATCTGTCGATGGACATTTAGGTTGTTTCCATGTCTTGTCTCTGAACAGACAGTTTTGTATTCTGCTTTTTCATGCCACATTATCTTGTGCTATATGACATCTAAAATGACAATTGTGAAATCTAAAGATATATATTGATATATATATGCACATGTATATGTGTATATATATATATATATATCAACTACAAAGAGGTTGGGAATTAATTTTTTAAATTTCCTGTTTTTCCTTTTTTTGACTGTAATTGATTTGTTCTAAGTTACTTAATATAGGGTTTTGGATGGAAAAACGAAAAACAGAATCAAATGTGATGGTGAGTCTACTATACCTCTAGACTTCAGAACTGTTAACTTTTGAAAAAAAATGGGCATCTAGTACTCAGGCCAAGTTTTATTTGGAGTTTATAACACATGAAAGAAGTACTTTCACTTCCATTTCCCTTTTCCTTCCCACACATTTTGTTGTATAGGTGCTTATAAACAACCTGAGTCCTGGGGCATCTTCAGTGAATTGCCTGAGGTTATACCAAAAGTTGGTAGTTGACTTGAGACTCCACCAGTTTCTCCATCCCTGCCATTGTGTTGCAGGAGTTGCCTGCTTGGAAAATACCTTTGTGCTAAGGCAGTGATCCTGGATCAGAGGCTTTCCAGAAGCCTGCTCTCCTCTGAAGACATGCAAAGTTCTCCACTTTTTGTTTCCAGTCTTGCTGTCAGGCTTTAGCTAGACTATCCCATGCTCTGAACTCAAACCATATCAGGCATGTACAGTCCCTGATGCCTTCACCTACTCCTGTGTTTGTGCCTTGTTTCTTTTACCTGGAATGTCCTTCTTTATTCCCCTGTCTACGTATTTGAATCCCACTCACTTTTCAAGGCTCAGCTCAGATGTCACATCATCTGTGAAAGCTTCTTTTTTCTTAATCTCTCAATTTCAATGCAATAATTTCTTCCTCCCTATATCCTATATTGTATATTTCTATTATAGCACATACTGTACCATATATTATGGCCAGTTGTTTATATGTCATATCTTCTGTTAATTTTTGAGCTTAAGGTGAGAAACTCTATCATATTCCAATGGGCCACAGCACCTAGCAGAGAGGAGCAGATAGAAACCCACTAGATGTTTGGTGAGTTGGATTACAGTAGATTGGAAGGAGGTTGTTAGCAGAAGGGTTTAGCAAGAATCTTTGTTTTCTTTTGTTAGTACAGAATTTTGCGAGTCTTTTATACTGTACCTTTTAAAAATATATATTTATTTATTTATTTGGCCGTGTCGGGTCTTAGTTGCGGCACATGGGATCTTGGTTGCCACAAGCGGGATCTTCGTCATGGCACGTGGGATCTTTAGTTGCGGCATGTGGGCTCTTAGTTGCGGCATGTGGGATCTAGTTCCCTGACAGGATTCGATCCCAGGCCCCCTGCATTGGGAGCGTGGAGTCTTAACCACTGGACCACCAGGGAAGTCCCTATACTGTACCTTTATGGTAGAACAAAGTACTGCATAGTTTGTTCTCCTGTAGTCTAATGGGAATTCATTTTGTGATGGTTTCAGAATTGCCCTTTTATTTGTTCCACCTATTTTTTTTTTTTTTTTTTTTTTTTTTGGCCACACCGTGCAGCATGCAGGATCTTAGTTCCCCGACCAGGGATCCAATCTGTGCCCCCTGCAGTGGAAGTGCAGAGTCTTAACCACTGGACCGCCAAGGAAGTCCCTGTTCCACCTTTTAAAGCATAACACTTGTCAAGACAGCACTTGAATCTGTTGCATGTGCTAACTCATTAATGTTTACAGATGGTACAGTGTATCTGATGTTCATATTGAAAGGGAAAAATTACACTCATAGAATCCCATCTGACTCGCAACAGGATTTAGGACTCAAAACGAAACCTAATTTTATTTGCATCCTGCACATCAGCAATAGTGAACCTTCAAAGAGATGATTGCTAAGAGTAAGCACCATTGTTAAGAATTCCAGGGTGTAAAAATAATGGAGTTTCTGGCAAAAGATTGTTTATAAACATTCTTGATGTGGTTTGGGATAAAATTCTTCCTGGAAGGGCTTCTCTGGTGGCGCAGTGACTAAGAATCTGCCAGCCAATGCAGAGGACATGGGTTTGAGCCCTGGCCCGGGAAGATCCCACATGCCGCGGAGCAAATAAGCCTGTGCGCCACAACTACTGAGCCTGCGCCCTAGAGCCCATGAGCCACAACTACTGAGCCCGCGTGCAGCAACTACTGAAGCCTGTGCGCCTAGAGCCTGTGCTCCACAACAAGAGAAGCCACCACAATGAGAAGCCCGTGCACCACAACGAAGAGTAGCCCCCGCTCGCCACAACTAGAGAAAGAAACCCACAAGCAGCAACAAAGACCCAACACAGCCAAAAAAATAAAATAACTTAATTTTAAAAATTCTTCCTGGAAGAAAATTGGAGGTTAATAAACTATATATAGTTAGTAATTTGCATTAGAGCTGATTGAGTGTATTCTTCTGCCTGTCTGAAGGTTAGGGAACCAAATGGATGACACCGTGAAAGCTTCTTCTAAATCTTCTACTAGGTTCTACACAGCAGTGCCTGTGCCTAGCAGTTGTTCAGTGTGAATTTCTTAAATGAATAAGTACATGAATGGGAGCCTCTCTGAGTCTGTTTCCTCATCTGTAAGGTGAGGGTTTTATTTATTTTTTATTAATTTTTATTGGAGTATGGTTGCTTTGCAGTGTTGTTAGTTTCTGCTGTATAGCAGTGAATCCATTATACATATACATATATCCCCTCTTTTTTAGATTTCCTTCCCATTTAGGTCACCACAGAGCACTGAGTAAGGTGAGGGTTTTAATATCCATCTTGGAGTACTAGGTGCTCAGCAAATATCTACTTTTAATCATTCCCTACACTTTTCCCCTCTGTTTTCATATTGGCTGTGCCAGTGGGTCAGTTGCCTTGAAAGAGATTGTATCTTTCTGGTTGACATTTCCTTGATTTCCCTTTCTATTTTAATTTGTGCTCCATTTTTGCCTCTTATTTTTAGGAAAATGTGAGAATAGAAGTATTTGCTCTTTTAAGCAGTTAGTATTTGCCCTGGCTTTCTGGCGCTTGAACAGAATGGCACGTGTGTGCAACATGGTTCAGAGCTCGTATTCTTCTATGGGGTATGAACAGAAACCCCGGAGAAGGGATAAATGTATAGTACACAAGAGCGTGTCACTGTGACATAAAGCTCAAGGGTTGGAATTATAGCTGTTATACACCAGAATCTGGAGTAAAAACGCTTTCTAGAAAATGGAAATGCTTGTAGATACCAATTTACTTAACTTTATAAACCATCATTTTCCTTGTAGGAATCATTAATAAACTCAGTAGAATTTAAATATCTTGGAATGGTAATACATACTCAGTTTATGGAGAAATAGACTCTTGGAGAAGTAGGACAAGAAGGATCATTTACTCCAATCCACCTACACGCTCCATTGTCCTCTCTAGCCTCCTTGCTACAGAGCTGCTTGGCCTTCGTTCCAACCCTATTAGTGGTAGGGAAAGGCTTCTCTACCCACCACGGCGGTCATTTCATCTCCAGAGAGTTCTGACTTCTAAAACAAGTGCTTCTTTACATGGAGTCTGTGTAGCTGTCTCTGTGGCTTTCTGTTTGTCTTCTCTCTCTCTCTGAAGGGAAAAAACCAACCAACGAACTTCCAACCAACCAAACAACCAGCCAACCAACCACACAAACAAACAAAGAAGTACCTGATCAAATAGGTTTGGGAAACGCTGCATACATAGCCCATACCCAGGGAGTTGCAACGTGTGTGTGTGTATTTGCTGGGGAATGTTGCAGTATGCTTTACCCCCAATATCACAAAACATTTTTGGTTGCGAATCTTTACTTTTACCCAGAACATCTATCCACAGCTTAGTATCTGGCACATAGTAGGTGCTCAATAAATATTTGTTTTTAAAAAGTGAATGGATGGGGCTTCCCTGGCGGCACAGTGGTTAAGAATCCGCCTGCCAATGCAGGGAACACGGGTTCGAGCCCTGGTCCGGGAAGATCCCACAGGCCGCGGAGCAGCTAAGCCTGTGTGCCACAACTACTGAGGCTGCGCTCTAGAGCCCACGAGCCACAACTACTGAGCTCACGTGCCACAACTACTGAAGCCCACGCGCCTAGAGCCCGTGCTCTGCAACAAGAGAAGCCACCATGATGAGAAGCCTGTGCACCACAACGAAGAGTAGCCCCTGCTCGAGGCAGCTAGAGGAAGCCCGTGAGCAGCAATGAAGACCCAACACAGCCAAAAAAAAAAAAGTGAATGGTTGCAAGATAAATCTTTAAAAGCTATAAAGGGCACCCTGTATCAAGGTGACAAGTGGTTTTTTTTTTTTTTAATATTTATTTGGCTGCGCCAGGTCTTAGTTGTGGCGTGCAGGATCTAGTTCCCTGACCAGGGATCAAACCCGGGCCCCCTGCGTTGGGAGCACGGAGTCTTAGCCACTGGACCACCAGGGAAGGCCCTGACAAGTGTCTTTTATTTCTGTAAGTGACACAACCCAAATGGATCAACTAATTGGATGGGTTTACCTTCCTCCTCTGTGAACCATCCTAAATATATTATTTATTTCCATGGCTTTTAGGACTTTAAAAATTCTTTGTATTTGCATTCTGAGCTTGTATCCTCCTTTGCACAACTACCTGTTATGTTATAAAGGAAATATTAGTGATTGAGTTTGCAATTTGTGGCCAAGGCAATAAAAGCTTGCCTCTCTTGCTTCCTGATCAAATGTATGGAATGAATGAGTTGACAAGCACTCTCCTCGTCTTTTGTTTTCAGTTTGTGCCTGATTGTGTTTGACTGTACAGTCACATGGTTGGTTCTTCAGAGCTTTTCAATGAAGAGCTGCTCCATCGGGGTGTTTTTGAGGCTGTTTGTCAGATTACTTATTGAGTTAGTACTTTTTTGCCTTCCCAACCAGCCCTTTTGCACAACTAGTCCAAAGTAAGGAGAATGCACGCCTTTCATCTTTGAGTGATTGACCTTACCACGTGGGACAGCTCCGCAAACCTCCTATCAAATGTGAATCTGGTCAACAGGAATATACTGTAATATGGACCTGATCTGGCTTCGGTGACCCAGGCTTTTTATTTCTCATGCTCTGGAGTAATAGAGTTTAAAGGGTCATCAAGAAGAACATTCTAAACCATATTTGTTCTCACTTTTACATTTCTGGAGGAAATCTGTGTGGAAGTTCAAGAAGGTTAGATACAAAGCTGGGTTTAACTCAGTGTCAGCTTTCTCCAGAGTCTGTACTCTATTTCTCTCTTCTCAGCAAAAAGCCCACCTTGTCTTTTGTGGCTGCTCAGTGATAACCCCGTGGCTTCTGTTTCCCTTTCCTGCTATCTTCTCTCCCTTCAGTCTGTTTCCAACCCAGAACTTGATCATTTTTTAAATTAATTAATTAATTAGGTTGCTCTGGGTCTTAGTTGTGGCTCACCAGCTCCTTAGTTGTGGCAGTTGGGCTCCTTAGTTGTGGCATGCATGTAGGATGTAGTTCCCTGAGCAGGGATCGAACCCGGGCCCCCTGCATTGGGAGCGTGGAGGCTTAACCACTGAGCCACCAGGGAAGTCTCTGATCATTTCTTAAAGTAGTAACATCTTTTTTAACCATTTCTTTTAATTGAGGTGTAGTTGATTTACAATACTATGTAAGTTTCAGGTGTGCAGCATAGTGATTCACAAGTTTTAGAAGTTATACTCCATTTATAGTTATTCTAAAATATTGGCTGTATTCCCTGTGCTGTACAATATATCCTTGCAGCTTATTTATTTTATACATACTAGTTTGTACCTCTTAATCCCCTACCCCTATCTTGCCCCTCCCACCATCCCTCTCCCCACTGGTTACAACTAGTTTGTTCCCTATACCTGTGAGTCTGTTTCTTTTAACCATTATTTTATCCTTTTTTGTTAGTGTGGAAATGTCATTTTGTTGGCATAATTGTGGGAGACATTTTATGGCAGTGTGTTTTCCTTATATCTATGGATTTTACCTGTTGTCGGATCTCAGAGAATGTAAGGGGCCTTGGAAAGCATTTGTTGCATTACCCGCAGAAGGTAGTGAGCTGAGGGGTAGGGAGTGACTTGCCCTAGATCCCAGAACTGCTCAGTGGCCGAGCCAGCACTGAGCCCAGGTCCTCCCATTCCCAGCCCTCAGCCTTTTATTTTATGCCCTGATGCCTCTCTGATGATGTGAATGGATACAAAAATTGTAGAGTAAGTAGACATTGTAACTGTGCAAGAATGTGCTGTGCTGAATGGTATGGGAGGAATCAGGTTGCAGATATTAGTGCTTCCAGATCTGCCACATGACATAAAATGTATCCATTTATGTTGATAGCTATTTCTACTGATCAAAGCAGGGGAGAAAATTGGGTCTTATTATGTAGGAATATTTTAATGCCTAATGCTCTCATCTAAACGGTAGAACACATTTGGGGCATTGCCACTTGTGCAGGCCTCTGAGAGCAGAGAAAGTTCTAGTCCTCTTTGCACTATCCCCATCTCATCCTTCCTTCAGGTCTCCAGGCATAAAAAATGTGAATATCTGACGCATGTTTGTGACTGTCATAAACACGTGCTTTTATCAGAGGAAACATGTACCATTGTAAAAATAACTGCTTTTGGCAGTTTGGGTTGTGAAGACTGGGACGTACCAGGAACCTAATTTTTTAAAATTGCAAGACATTTTTAGGAATTGATTTTTATGTCCTGACAAATGGTGGATTTTTAATGGCATGTTTCTTATGAAAAATAAATTTGTCGGTGAATTTATGTTTCAAATCGTGTGTGTGTGTGTGCTTGTGTGTGTGTGGCTCTGTAACAGAGGCCCTATTCCACTGTCTGGTGTGGGTCATTGTGAGCTTGTCTGTGCAGGGCCCTTGAGCAGGATGGGCCCTGATCCACCACCTCCATATGGTATGATCTGAAGAGCACTAAGAAGGGTAATGTGTCATCAGTCTGACACCACCAGAGACCAGGTCTTTGAAGGCCCTGTGTATCAGAGGGCAAGGGGAAAACATGGTTTCTCTGAGAGATGTCACAGGCGTTAAAACCAGCAATCCAGAATAGCTGAGTTTGATGACCCATTTTCTTTTAAAAAGTTATCCTTGCTCATGGACCAGAGGCAGGTAGTGAACTTTGACCTGGGGCCCCTGTAGAGTTCACTAGAATCGAACATTACAAATTAGCACTTAAGATCTGGGACAACTAAAACATATTGAACATCACATGGATGTGTCCCACCTCTAATGGTCAAAGATGAGTTAATAGGCTGCCGTTCATGGAACGCTGAGTCTTATGCCAGTTATTTTGCATTTGGTCGGCAAGGCACCCTGTGGGGTAGATATTATGCCCATTTTACAGGTAAGGAAACTTGAGGCTCTGAGAGGCTAAGTAGCTTGTACATGTTTATACAGCCAGTAAATGCAACAAGCTGGGATTGGAATCTAGGTTTCTCACATGCTTAACCAATACTTTGTACTTGCTCTCTGACATTTTCCTGACCTGTAAGATGGGATAATAATACCTTTCTCTGGGTTATTTTGAGTATCCAATGCAATAAACGATCCGAAAAGTGCTTTGTAGTCGCTAATAAAGCTTTGCAGAGTGAAAGGCATTGTTAGAAGTAAAAGACACTATGCCAGTGTCTCTATGTGACTATCTACCCTTTAGATAAATAAATCTGGATGTCCTGGAGTTTGGACCTTTGCCCCTGGCTTTCTGGTGAGTGAAAGTAGTTTATGTCCCAGGCGTAGATTGTGAGAACGAGGACACTGGTCCTCCTTACCCAGTGATATTGTCCAGAGTGTGATTTCTTTCTTATGTGGCTGAGAGGAGAAGGTCAGCAGTGCTTCTGGGGATGCAGATCTGCGGGACCCCCAGAGTTCTTTTCGGCACGATAAGAAATCACGTGTGCGTTTCTGGCTGTCCTCTAATGTGCCCGCTGTTTCTCTCCCTTTCTCATTTGTCACATAGAAACCGAGGTGCTCCTCCGTGTGAAGGACATCAGCCATTTCTTAATGCAAGACATTGCCTTCCTGTCTGGTAAGTAGACTTTTTCATATATTTAGACCAGATAAATGTTTGAATCTATTAGCAAAGTTAGTTTGGTCCCTCTTATATAAGTGGCTGTATAATTTTTATATTTTAATAAACATTCATACATTGTGCATGTAGTTGCTAAAAAATGGACATTTAGAGAATAACTAGAGGTTTGAAATATGTTTAGATATGTGATTAAAACCAGTCTTACCAGTCTTGTATATTGGACGTTTGGGCAAGTCTTCAGCAATCTGTGATGGGTGAAAGTGGAATACATCTCCTAGGTGGGTGCAGGCTGAGTGAGAGGGTAACCACTCAGGTGGCTTCTTTGAGGTTTCCCCCTCCACCATAGCTCTGATGACTTAAATGTTCATTACAAATGCTGCAAGTCACCCTAATTAAGCATCATGTATTAAGTTTTTTTTAAAAGGATTTCATTTACACATGATAAAAAAGTTTACTTTTCTAAAATATGTATAGGTATTTGTATATGTATATGTATTCGTATATAATTTCTAAAAATTGTGATGAAATACACATAACATAAAATTTACCGTCTTAACTCTTCTTTTTTCTTCTTTTTTAATGAAATTTTATTTATTTATTTATTATTTTTATTTTTGGCTGCATTGGGTCTTCATTGCTGCATGCGGACTTTCTCTAGTTGCGGTGAGCCGGAGCTAGTCTTCGTTGCAGCGCGTGGCCTTCTCATTACAGTGGCTTCTCTTGTTGTGGAGCACAGGCTCTAGGCGTGTAGGCTTCAGTAGTTGTGGCATGCGGGCTCAGTAGTTGTGGCACATGGGCTTAGTTGCTCCACGGGCATGTGGGATCTTCCTGGACCAGAGCTCGAACCCATGTCCCCTGCATCGGCAGGGACTCTCAACCACTGCGCCACCAGGGAAGCCCATGGAAGCCCATGTTTAAGTGTACATTTCAGTGGCATTAAACACATTCACATTGTTGTGCAACCATCACCACCATCCATCTCCAGAACTCTTTTTGTCTTATAAAACTGAAACTCTGTACCTGTTAAAAAAATTACCCCTCATTCCTTCCTCCATCTAGCCCCTGGCAACTACCATTCTACTTTCTGTCTCTAGGTATTTGACTATTCTAGGTGCCTCATATGAGTGGAATCATTGCTGTATTTGTCTTTTTGTGACTTGCTTATTTCACTTAGCTTAATGTCCTCAAGGTCTTTCTATGTTGTAGCGTTTTTCAGAATTTCCTTCCTTTTTAAGGCTGAATAACATTCCGTTGTATGGATGGACCACATTTGTTTATCCATTTATCCATTGATGGACACTTGGGTTGCTTGCGCCTTTTGGCTATTGTGAATAATGCTGCTCAAAAGCATTACATATGTTTAGAGATATAGCAATGGGAAACCACCCTTGTCTTTTTAATTTGGTCAGATATCTAGGGAAAGCTTTGCCTAAAGACAAGCAGATTCCTTTCAGGTGTTCGAGTAACTTGAACTATGCCATTAAACTTTATATTTATTGTATTACACAGATAAGAATTTACGAGTGTATGCACTGTTTGCATGAAAATCCTTCTTAGGTGTTGAGAGTACAAGAGACCATCTTATTCCTTTTAAGTAGTTTAATTATTTCTCCTGAAATGATACCTACATGCTTGGTTTACTAAACACACATTTACTTTACAGATGATCCTAATTGGACACTTCAATCTGGCCTCTGCTTTAATGATTATAATTAGCGGTAATTGTGGTGACTTAATTAATGTGGTTTTATGTTTTATTTTATAAGTGGTATAAATGTGTGGTATGCTTTCACTGTTGAGATTCAGGGATTTTACTGAAGCTTCTTAGTGTTTTTCCAACTGTGTTCCAAATAGAACCACCCTCAGGACCTGTTCCCAGACCTAGATCCCGCTCCACAACTTCTTTCCTTATCTGATTTTTCTAGTTGTTTTAAAAAATGTTTATGCCTGTCGTTTCTTTTGAAGAAAGGGTTCCCAATGGGAAAAATACTGAAAACCCCCAATTCAGAATATAAATATCTCCCTTGTTCTTTTCTCGCATGTTTATTACCTAGTATAGCACTTGTAGATACTCAGCAGTAATAACGGTTTATAGATTAGTCAATGACAATCTGTCCTTAACAAGAACAAACATTCTTTCCTTTGACAGGTATAGTTTGCCTAAGTGTTGCTTGGCAAGTCTAAGTTATATTATATATTATATATATATATAGAGAGAGAGAGCATTATATGTTATATATTATTTATATTCCTAGTTCTACGCCATACAGTACCTATAGAGGCCCTTTGTTTCATGATTGGCTAATCTCTTGGTTCAGAGTTGTACAGTTTCTCCTTTGAGTTCCTTTAAAATTCTTGGGTGGGTGCCCTCATTTTCCATGATTATCTTTCTTCATCCTGCTCTTTAAGTCTAGAATGTTATAAAGATTTATCGTCCTTTGATTTATTACTTTGGTCTAGTTTGATTCAACAGATACTATGGGAATGGGGACCTCCCTTCAGTTTCCGTTGGTAAAGATTAAGGCAAGGAATGAATTTGATCTTTCCCAAGTACACTCTTGTAGAATATGTGTTCTGCTTTTGTTGGGTGGAGTGTTCTAGAAACGTAAATTAAGTCACAGTGCTGAGATTGTTATTCGGGTGTACTGTTTCCTAATGAACTTCCTGTCTACTTGTTCTATCACTTATTGAGAGGGGTGGTGAAATTTCTGACTAAAATTCTGGATTTGTTTATTTCTCCTTGCAGCTCTATCCATTTTTGTTTCATGTATTTTGAAGCTCTGTTATCAGATACATAAGCGCTTAGGATTGTTATGTCCTCTTGATGAATTTACTGCTGTTTGATTATCAAATGATCTTCTTAATCTTGATTCTGAAATCTTCTTTGTCTAAAATTAGACACCTTCCTTTTGACTACTTAGCATGATATATCTTTTTCCATCTTTTTGCTTTTAATGCATTGTGCCTTTATATATATATTTTTTTTGTGTGCCTTTATATTTAAAGTGTGTTTCTTGTAGGCAATATATAGTTGTGTCTTGATTGTTTTATCCAATTTGATGATGTCTAACTTTTAATTGGGGTGTCAAAATCATTTACATTTAATGTGATTATTCATGGCTCAGTTTAAACCTATCATTTACTGTTTGTTTTCTATTTGTCCTATTCTTTGTTTTTTTCCCTCCATTTTTTCTTTCTTTTGGAATTAGTTGCTTTATCATTCTACTTTCTCTCCTTTGCCTTTGTCATAGTTTTATTGCATATTGAATATTTTTATATCCTGTACCTTTATTCACTTAAATTTAGCCAAACAAGAATTACAACTAAACCTCTCAAAAAAATTCTTTTAGCAAGCTAAATTCAAAGGCCACAGTACAACTTTTCCCCTAAAATAATCTTTCAACTTCCATTTAGCACTAATATGCATTGAGCACCCACTCTGTGCCCAGGTGTTAGGCTGACTACAGAGTGGGACCTTAGGCACATGTAAGGCTCATCCCTGCACTAGGTGGCTTTCATTCTCAATCCTCCAGGCTGCGTAGAGGGCTGTGGAGTGGGGTGCACACTGAATTTTAACCCATGGAGAATTTGTGGTCTTTCTTTCTTTGCATTAGTAAGATTCCTATTCCATTGCTTATATTGTTTCTTCCACCAATCCGTTAGAACATCACTTATTTCCTATAGTTTGTATCCTATACTCTTCATGCTCACCATGACTCTAAGTGGTCAATTTTATCAAGGTTTCCACTTGTTATCAAGCTGTCAGTGACTCACTTGAATTTAGGCTCATAGCATTGGTATAGAAACAGTTATTTCCCAATACCCATGGTTGTCCAATATGAGTGATCAGCTCTATTTTCAACTGCATTTATTATACACATTCTGTGAAATTTTTTCTCATTTTGCCTTCTCTACTCCCTCCCTCCCCTCTTTCTTTTTCTTTCTTCCTTCCTTCCTCCCTCCCTCCCCCTTCTCTTTCTTCCTTTCTTTTCTTCTTTCTTTCTTTCTCTCTCTCTGTCTCCCCCCCCCCTTTCTTTCTTTCTCCTTTTTTATTTCAAAACCACCCTGCTACTTTTTAGACTTCAGCAGGAGCATGGTGCCGTTTTGGTTTCTGTGGAGATCATCATCCTTATAAAAGTTGCATTGGCCCCAGACTGTCTTCTAAGCAGCCCTCTCAAATCTAAAATCCTCTTTCTTGCATTGTTGTCACATAAATGCTAATTTGTTTTTTTATACTATTTTAGGTGGCCGGGGAAAGGACAATGCTTGGATCATTACGTTTCCGGAAAATTGTAATTTCAGATGCATACCGGAAGAGGTGATAGCAAAAGTGCTGACTTACTTGACGTCTGTTGCAAGGTATAGCATTTCATTACATTTTTCTTCAGTTTGCTTTCTATTGGCTACCCATTTGAATGTAGTAACAGGAAAATGGTGTTTTAGTGTGGCTTTTGTTATTGTAAATGATCATAAGACTCACCTTCAGAGTAGATAAGAAATAACTTGGGGAAGCTGACAGCTACCTAAATTGCTATAAAAATTATACTGAGGGCTTCCCTGGTGGCGCAGTGGTTGCGAGTCCGTCTGCGGAGGCAGGGGACACGGGTTCGTGCCCCGGTCCGGGAAGATCCCACGTGCCGCGGAGCGGCTGGGCCCGTGAGCCATGGCCGCTGAGCCTGCGCGTCCGGAGCCTGTGCTCCGCAACGGGAGAGGCCACAACAGTGAGAGGCCCGCGTAAATGCAAAAAAAAAAAAAAAAAACTTTTACTGAGGCTCTATGAAAACCAAATTGGGGGCCTAGAAGTATTTGTCCCCATGCAGAAGAAGATAGGTTAAAAATGATGGTCATACATAAAGCCTTTAATTCGCCTAAAAGGAACTCTCACTAGCCAGTAGCTAGACAGCTATTCTTCATTTCTTCCAAGGATAAAATAAGAAGACCGAAAGTTAAATAGACTCAAAAGTGATATTGGAATGGATTAGGAGTTACTTGATATTAGAAATCATTTGAGATGAGAATGCTTTAAGGGGAAAGTTTCAGATGCTTCCTTAAAGATTTTATTTAGGTTGAAAACAAATTTTTTAAAGGAAACATTTTCTGGTTATTAATCCTGAAGACTAAGAAGGCAGGAATCTAAAATCATAATATTGTGAAGAAGCTCATGAACAAAAATCAAATCCCAGAAAACTAAATTTACACGGCACCCCTTAAAGCTTGAAAGTGGTCTTTTTAGGGCAAATAAAAGTTTTATTATCCATTACACTGCCTTCCCTCAAGGAGCAGGCAAGAGGTAAGAATATGTATTTAACAGTGTTTTTCTGAATGAATGAATGGATCATTGACTCCTGATGGATTGCCGTGAAGTTACATCTGACGTCATGAAGGACAGCTGTCTATAAGGTTTTCCCATGCCCCAAATCATAGTATTCCGAATCCATTTTAGTGGCCTACCTGCATGACACTATTACTTGCCTATTTAAAAGATTGACATTAGTGACAAAAAAGAAATTTTAAATAGCGAGTAGTGGAATATGGAATTAAATTGGCTTTCCATTGTAGCACTTTGTGATAACTTTCCAAATCTGTCTTCAGGCAAGACATCACATGTAAATGAAATAATCAGAAGTAAGGACATATCTAGCAAAGTTGGGTTATTACTAAGAAAAACAGAGTATTTCCTCTCATCTTGTAGGCAAAATGAATCTGACTCCCGATTTACCATTATTCTTGATCGAAGACTGGATACCTGGTCTTCTCTCAAAATCTCTCTCCAAAAAATCTCAGTGAGTACCAATTTATTCTACAGTAACTTTTTTTTTAAATAGATCTTTATTGGAGTATAATTGCTTCACAGTGCTGTGTTAGTTTCTGTTGTACAACAAAGTGAATCAGCCATATGCATACATATATCCCCATATCCCCTCCCTCTTGAGCCTCCCTCCCACCCTCCCTATGCCACCCCTCTAGGTGGTCACAAAGCACCGAGCTGATCTCCCTGTGCTATGCGGCTGCTTCCCACTAGCTATCTATTTTACATTTGTATTCTACAGTAACTTCTTGACTTTGTTTTGCATTATGCTTTCTGTTTGTGGGTTACAGCTTATTTTGATACTGATGGAGACAATAAAAATAGATGGAATGGGGAGGTGGAAAACTAGAGAGGCGAATTGGTAGAGGAGATTGAGCTAACCAACTCTACCCAAAATAAAACCTAATAGGAAAGAATGGGTAGTTAATGGTTCAAGTTGAGTGAGAAGTGATTCATGGTCCCCTATGCCTTTCAAAGCAAGGCAGTTTTTTTATGAGAACTGCTTTAAAAATGGAAATAGCTGTGTTGCTGTATACTCATTATATATGGAAAAGTATAAAGAAGAAGGTTTAAAACAATAGTCAATAATCGAACCGTCCAGAAATAAGCACTTTTTAACATTTTGGTGTGTATCTTTCTAGACTTTTCTTTCCCCTGGGGTAGAGAGGGAAGGGAGTCACCTGCAAAATGACATATTGTCCCTATTGGAAGCTAGTCCCCAGCTCTCCAAGACCCAGAGAGAAAAAACAGTTTCCCTAAAGGAGACAATATGAGAGATGCAATCCTGCCCACAGCCAAGATGATCTCTGACATTATTATGCTCATCTGCATATTGTCTGACACTTCTCTTTCATAGAAGAAGAGGGAGGTGAGGAACCCATAGACTCCTCCCGAGCTGGCAAGAGTGGGGCTGTCTGCAAAAGTGCCGTGCAGTCAACTTCCTCTATCAGACCAGAATAGCTGGGAATCAATATATGTTTTTCTTTGAGAGTCCAATGTCATCAGCCATCTGAAATTCTTCCTTCGTCTCCGGACTCACGCGGGAGGCCACAGCCAGCAGAGGCAGTTGGTTTAGTTGTGAAGACAAGACAAAAATGTGGGTTGTTGGACTTCTGAGCCAGTGTTCATTTTGCTCTACTAACTTGCTGACGAGTGTAAGAAATACACTGGCACTCACATGGTAAAATGAATGAGATCATTATTCTTCTCATACCCAGTATGAATTATTCCTCATCTTGGGCAAGTCAGCAAGGTAGTTTTTTGTTTATTTTTTATAACAGAAGTGTTTAATCCTAAGCAATGAAGAGAAGAGTTAATACCACATTCATACAAGTTACCAAAATAAAATAGTAAAACCTCGATTTTGTATAATACATTTTTGCTTTTTCAAAGGCATTCACATTTATTAAGTAATGTTGATTCTCTTCGTTTCCTGATTAAGTCCTGTGGGCAGGTATCATTATAATTGTCCCATAGATGAGGGAATTACATTGATATACGCATTTTGGAAAGATTACATGTTGAATCCAAGGTCAGGAGCAAGAATTGAATTTTCATGAACTGCAGTTGGTGACCTTTCCACCTGCTGCTTCCTATCATTTTCCAAATGACATGTGGATAGACAAATACATTAAATTTTTTTTTAGAAAAAGGTAAAAATTCCTTTGGAGAGAGTACATCTGGCGTCCGGGTACTATTGAGCTCTGTCAATGGGCTGAATCATATAAAAGGCATTTATTGTGCCCTGGCCTTTAGGATCGGTCCTTGGGCTTATTGAGCAGACTTTAGTTTATGACAATAATCGATTATTTAATACTCAATATAGCACTTGTTACAATAAAACATTTTTTTTATCACCCAGCCCAGCGTTTTCTCTTTTGGCCAAAACTACCTGCTCGATGAGATTAATTTTCATTGAGTGACTGGTTGGCACATGGCATCAGTTTTTTGGTAAAGTTTTATTTTTATTTATCAAATAGATTGCTTAGAACAGAGGTCTTGTTTTTCCCAAAAGAGAAATACAAAATTGGGTCTTGATAGTATTGATTTGGGGTCAACAAAGGAATAATGACTTTGTTGACCCCAACAGAAAGGGGAGGTGATGCTCCCCTTTCTGTTTCCCTAGGGAATGCTCTCTCAGGGGGGAAGTGTGAAGTATGCCCAACAAAGAGCTTTGAGCCCAAGGTCGCTTTACTTGCATAACAGTCGGGCAGGAGTGGGAGGTGGGGGGACGGCAGGTGACGATGACATGTAACTGGCTATAGATTAGTTTAAGCGTTGTTTCTTTTTAGCATTTTAAATGTTTCTGCTTATGGTAGAGCTTCTATACCCATACTCAAAAGCACATTAATTATATCTCAACCATTAATAGCCATTGGACACTGTTTGCAATAGAGGTAAATATTGAATGCAAGCCAATTTCAAGAACAAAAGTTGACATTCAGAAAGAATTTCTGGTGAAAATGGCCATTGTGTAGATAGGTCTAACTGTCTTCAGTACATTATTTTAAACTAGTGTCTATGAAGTAATTATATAATACAATTTGAAGATCTTAATTTCTAGATTCCAAAAGAAACTACGCAGTTAGGCTATACTTCATAATGATAAGAGACAAGATTTTTTATTTTTTAGTTATACATTTTGGGGAAATGTTCATTTGGGAGAGCATCCTATCCATCTTAGAAAGTTTGCACGTTCTGCTCTTTCTAGATTATCATCAGGACAAAATTTCACAAGCTATTAACCTTTCACAAGGCTTAAACCCAGAATAGAATTTAATTAAAAAAAAAACAAACAGAATTGAATTTCAAGTTACAGACCAGGGTAGGACAAGATTAAAGATATCAGTTAATACTACCTTCACAAAGATTCTTAGCATTCCACCTTAAAAATCAAATTGCGCAGAGGAGAAAGCCAGTCCCATCTAGCCCCTAGGAGGAGAGTCATTTTTTTTTCCTTCCTCCACTCCCTGGACGAGGCTGATCTTCTTGAGCAGTCCAGCACCAGCTAATCCATGAGGTTCAATCAGGCTAAGTAATTGGGGGAATGTGTCGACTCTGAATTACAATGAGCAGCAGGGAAGGCTCTGTCAGCTGACGAATCAGGGATAGTGGTTTTTTTGCAGCGCTGCCACGGTGGTAATGGAAGCAGCTACGGTAGCTTTGTTTGATAGAGATTTTTGGCTGCCGCTTTTAAATACTACCTAAGAAGCGGCTCATATTTCATCAATGTGGCATTGACAATTGGAAAAGAAGAGTGTTATTGTGTATAGGCGAGATGGCAGAAGCAACTCCCCCGAGAGGCAAGATGAGGTTCAGAAGGAATGCGGTAAGGGCTCTGCCTGCAGTCCTGGAAAGCCTATTCCCAAGTTCAAGTGCAGGGATGCGGCAGCATGGTGCTATAGCACAAACTGCTGAATGGGGCTTTTAAGGACAGAGGGCGAGAATGGAGTCTTGTGTTTGCATGGACTGCATTGATGTGATTCCTGTGATACGGACATAGGGGAATGTTAAGGCCAAGGAGGTAGAATGTAATTTCAAAATCTAAACGTGATCGAGTTTATGAGGAAGCACCATCCGTCATGGTACTTGTTCAAGACTGTATGAGCAATTTTGAATCGTTGGACAGAGTAGCTTTAAGTGACCAGTTAAAATAATATCTAACAAAAGGATTCGTCCTTCCTTTCACCATGGTCAAGTAGAGTATGATATCATGGACAGACCTGGAGACGACTTCATCAGCATTTAAAAAGGCAGCCCTTCCTGGGTGTTACCGGACAAGTGAAAAAATGCTGAAGTCTGATGATCTGAAATCTTTCTGATTTCATTTCTTCCCCATATTCAAACTTGAAAGACGCAGATTTCTAGCCTGTTGACAACTGTTTCTTAAAGGAAAAAAAGTGACTCACTGTTCTTGATAAGCTAGACTCTCCTTTCAGATACATTTTCAAATTTTCCCATCGTTGGTTCACTTGTATACTAAATTCCCAGCAAATTTCTGAAGGGATATTTAGATGTATTTTGGAGAGATACAAAATAACACTAGCTAATTTGATAACTAACTGGTCATCAGCAAGGTTTTCAGGGCTACTCTTTTTCTTTCAAAACTTAAGGTAATATTCTTGATGTTATGATTTAAAATATAATACTTGCTTATTTAAATAATCAAGACAACACACAAAAAATAAGAAAGTGAAAATCAGTCATAGAAAAAAATGACACTTGGAATCAAAAGTAAGATCAGGGAAATAAACCAGTAAGAATTTTATTGTTGTTGAATGACAGTAACATCAATGGGTGAGTAAACGGTTTATTTTCTAATAAAGCTCTTGGCACAAAATGGTATATTAAAAATTACAGTTTAGGATATGAATCTTTTGTCTCCAGCTCTACACATGATTTTGTATTATGGGAATAATAGCTTCAGACTTTTAACAGACAATTCGTGGTGCACAAGAGATGCCTGTGTATATGCTTTGCAATACTGGGTGCAACTGACATTAGTACTTATGTTATCAAAAGTAATTTACTTAAGCTTTCAGAAAATTCCTAATTCCTTTATATGCATAGATGTTTTCTCAGTTCTGAACTTTGTTTCGTGTAGATGCACATCCCTTAATATACACACAAATTAATACAGCACACAAGTACCCAGTGAATAGATATATCTAGTACTGTGCCACACACAGCATGGGTTACAAAGGTAAACATGGAATGGCTACAGAGCTGAAGGAGCTTTCAATCTAGTAGAGAAGGTAGGACATGTTCATAAATAACTATTAAATAACTATTATGAAAGAACTTCTAGTTGGTAGGGAAGGGCTCACAAAGGAGATGACGTTTGTTTGGACCTTAAGGAAGAGCATGTGTGTCTATTACCTTTCTTGGTTTCTTTCTTCTCTTTTTCTCTCAAATGAATTACTTTAAGTGGTCCCTATGAACAGCTAGCTTGAAATGAAATTGATTGGATTAAGCCTGAAGCCCAGAACTATGGTGGAAGACAAATTTGTTCTGCTTGCATGCATAGGGGCTGACCAGAGTGAAAAATTTGCAACTCAGTTGGTGACACCATAGTTTGACTTGGAAGGATCTCTGGAGTTGGGCTGATTCTAGAGGCTATGATAGGTAGCACCTGGAAGGATGGTAGCAGTGGATTTAAAGTCCAAAGAGAGGCTTAAACTGGCTACTTGGTGGAAATTGCAATGAGTGTGAACAAGTGAGGGGGTTGAGAATGGATATGGGACAAGAAGGGCGAATCACAAGGAAAAGAGTATTGCCTGGGACTGTCCCACTCCTGAGATCCCTTGGCAAGTTATTTGGCTATCTGTGGAATAACTCTTCCTTTCTGTACCCTTTAAGGGTGGGGTATGTGGGAAGAGTGCGGGAGTAGCTCATGGCCTTGGAAACTCTTCTCTGCAGTTTGAGGTCACGAGATGTTTCCCAACTTATTCTAACGTGATGGTGTGGACCTTATCGAGGTCAGTCACATTGCCAACAATTCAGTATTTTATATTCTGTAACAGTTATATTCTGTAACTATAACAATATGAAATTATAATAGTTTTGTTCAGTAGGCTCCACGATGCTAAATTGTTTCAAACATTTGTTTTTCTGTTAGTATTTGTCCTATTTTCTAGATGTCAAGGTCAAGTTATTCCTAAATGCCAGGCAGCAAGTCTGAGTTTGCATTCAGCCTGTGCGTTAAGTACGTGTCCTGGGAAGGGTTAAGGGTCCTGGAAAGAGCTTGTCCTTAGCATTCAGACTGGCCTGGTTTCCCTCTTATTGTGACTGCATTTCTCTGCCCTAAAGATGCAAAGAAAAAGCTCTAGGAATATAAATTGTTTTCATAGTAAAATAATCAAATTTTTATGTGGCGTCAGCCACTGTAAGCGTTTTTAAAGAAATAACTAGAATAACTGAAAAGCGAGCAGGGGGTGTATGAATTGCCTGTCTGAGATGCCGCACAAAAGAATATTAAACAAGGTTAATTTCCAGACTTCAGTAGTGAAAAAGCGATGCCTTTTGTCATTGTTATTGCTGTCCAAACTGCCGTGAGGCCATATAACTGGGTGATCTGAAGACAGGCATGAGGAGAAGGGAGTAAATGTCTTCTCCAGGAGGGGAAGGGGAGAGAAAACGAATTCTGTGCACCTTAACTTGAAGAACCGGTCGGAGCTGCTGCCGAGGGCTGGGGTGGGGCCGTGCTCAGAAACGGGAGAAATGGCTCTGCGCCCTATGAAGACAGGCGGCATGTTCATTTTTACTGAGGCGCCTTTAAGCAGTCACATGTTGGAACTCCAAAAAAAAAAAAAGCCTGCAACCAGTGCCTAAAACCAGTGCTGTTTCCTCTCTCATGCTGCATGCTTTTTTTTGGTAAAGAAGAAAGCAATAAAAGAAAACGAGACTGACCCTTGCTCACATCTTTTTGCTTTTTTGACAGGCTCTCAAAAACGATTTATAGTTTGAAAATCTAGGGTTTGATTTTGGAGAAAATAGGAACTGTGCCTTTTCATGTTTATATAACCATCCAGATTAGAGCTCTTTAAGGCAGCATACCAGAGAATGTAGAAATGTAGTTTCCCCAAAGCGAATGGGAAACCTCAGGGGGCTTGCGCTATATTTGCTATATGTGCATCTGATCCTGTTTATGATATGTGATATGCTGTTTGAATGTTCATTTCAATAGCGGCTTTAAAATAGATTATCTTGAATCTTTTAGTTATGCAGACATCTGTATATAAAGAATAGAATCTGTCTCTATACCTATTTGTATGCTCACATGCAAACACATGCAGACTGACCCTAAAGCCAAAATGGCCTTTCAGGTTAAAATTTCTCAAGAGTGCCCTGTCCCCTCCAGATTCCCATAGCCAGCGATCACAGCCAGAGAAGTGGACAGAGCGTTGATACTGGCCCAGGTTCAGATGTATGAAGCTTTAGTTCCAAGGTTGCAAACTGGTAGTCCATACATGTGTTTTGCTGAGACCATCCAGTGCTTTAACAAACTTTCCATTTGTTTCCCATCTTTGAAAATCGTGTTTCCCACAGAAGTCTGGATTTCTGGCTTTTGAGAAATCACAGATTAGGCAGAGCTGGGCCCACCTTCCCACATGACAGCGTTTAGCTGGAACTGACTAGTTGTGAAATGAGGATAAAAGAACCTATTGCATGTAAAATACTTAGTATGATGTCATAATATCATAATGAGGAGAATTCTCATAATAGTCATTCAATAAAAAGCAACACTCCCACCCATGGCCAGCTAGCCAATCTCCTGTCCCTACCTTAAGGCTTTGAGGGGTCCTGAATACATGTAAATATATGTACATGTGTGTGTATATATATATATATTATGCTGGAGAGAAGCTATTAAAAGTCATTCACATGAGGTTGTGGTTTTACTATAACTAGTTTGGCACCTGTGTAAATTTGGGTAAGTGAGTGGGACTGGGATTCATGGGATCTAATGCATGATTTAGTTTTCTAAAAAAATAACTGACAAATCACATGAATTGTTTGAGTGCCACCCAAGTGTTTAGTAGTTTTGCCTACTAAATAATAACTGTTGCCTACAAGTTATTTATTCCTTCAAATGGCTTAGATTTGAGAGTAGCTGTTGGGTTAACAGAATCCATGTATTCTAGGAAGATTTGCGTGGCAGCTCAATAAAGATTCTAAAATTATCCTATAAGGAACAACATTGCAAATGTAATTATACAGGCAGTAAATGAAGTGTTCATCCTTGATAGGGTGTTTTCTTTAGAAATGCAAATATCTGTGGGCTTTTAAAAATATGTATTTATTTATTTATTTGGCTGCATTGGGTCTTAGTTGCAGCACGCAGGATCTTCGTTGCAGCATGTGGGATCTAGTTCCCTGACCAGGGATTGAACCGAGACCCCCTGCATTGTGAGCTCGGAGTCTTAACCTCTGGACCACCAGGGAAGTCCTATAGGTTTTCTGTGATAAGCAAATCACTAAACATTTTGAAGGAATTAAGGGAGGAGAAGGTATGATAAAATAATCAGGAAGTTTTACTTAAGAATGATCTCCTTAGAATGTAGAAATATCTTTAGAAGCATTTTATTCCGCTTTCAATGTTTGGGATAAGCCACTTTATCAAATAGATGGAATAACTGATTTAGTAAAACAGCCAGCATGAAACCCCTGACTTGGGAGCAGCTGAATACCCGCAAACCCTGCCTGAACTCTCTTCTCCATGGATGCTGTGAACAGTGATTCTGCTTCTCTCTCCTCTCTACTTTGTTCCCTGCTGTGTGATCAGCTGTCCCAGGGCCTGGCTGCTTGTTCTCCTAGGAGTGGCAGGTTAGAGACCAGGGCCTGACCTCAGGGCAGAGAGTTGCCACATGATCTTCTCTGCTCCCATAGTATCACCACCCCCACCCCGCCCCCACCAATTTTGGAGGTGGGTCAGTATTCCAGGCTTTAAGTTAGTCATCGCTAGGGTGTTGCATCTAGAGATTTCCAGTGCAATACCAGAGAATATGACATTAAGGAAAGTCAGAGACAAAAAGACAAATGAGAGCAGATCAACCTAGAATCCATGAAACAATAAAAGTAATAGTGCTTTAAGTGTTGGCAAAAGTAGGATGCTTTCGATTTCATTTAAAAGTGAAAAAATAAGCTGGGGCAAGGCAGGTTAAGTATAATAATTATGCTGGTAATATGCCCATGTGAAGGAGAAGGAAAGGCTTAACTCCTAAAGTGAATAGGATAGAAATACACTTAGTGCTGTCAGTCTAGAAGTAGGTCCAGAGTTCTCACAAGTCCCTGTCAGAGTTTCCCCTTAAGCAAGCCTTTATCCATATCCCGAAAAAGTTTTCTACCTAAGTCTGCTTGTTCTTCTTTAGGTCCAAGAACCCAAGGTAAATTAAAACAACTATCTTATTAATTTTTTTAGAGTTGACAGAGTAGCTTGATAGTCATTATTTCTTTTAATTCTTATAATAACTATGGCAAGTATGTACCATTCTTAGCATAAAATATAATAGACATTATGTGCATAATAGATGGTAGGGTACACATTATCATTGGGACTCTCTGTCTCTACTTCCAGTTCTCTATGTACATTGTTGGCTTTGTTCTTTGGAATAAGCTTCCTCTAGCAGCAGGGGTCATGGCTATCAGTAGCTCTGGAACTGCACCCTCAAAGTTTCCTTCCCTCAGCAATAGTTTGAAAAACCCTAGTGTGGGACTTCTTACATTAAATTTTCATCCCACTTCAAATCATTGTGTGTTAGAAGGGCAAGGTCATGAAGAAAGAGAACAGTTCTCATTAGAAACCAATATTAAGAATAATAAGAGGTTGGGCTTCCCTGGTGGCACAGTGCTTAAGAATCTGCCTGCCAATGCAGGGGACACGGGTTTGAGCCCTGGTCCGGTAAGATCCCACATGCCGCGGAGTAACTAAGCCCGTGCGCCACAACTACTGAGCCTGCACTCTAGAGCCCACGAGCCACAACTACTGAAGCCTGCATGCCACAACTACTGAAGGCCACACGCCTAGAGCCTGTGCTCCACAAGAGAAGCCACCACAATGAGAAGCCCGCGCACCACAACGAGGAGTAGCCCCCGCTTGCCACAACTAGAGAAAGCCCACGTGCAGCAACGAAGACCCAACGCAGCCAAAAATAATAAATAAATAAAACAAATAAATTTATTTTTTAAAAAAAGAGTAATAGGAGGTTGTCTTAGTCCTTATGGGCTGCTATAACAGAATAGCATAGACTGTGTGGCTTATAAACAACAGAAATTTGTTTCTCACAGTTCTAGAGTCTGGAGTCCAAGATCAAGGTGCCAGCAGATGCGGTGTCTGGTGAGAGCCTACTTGCTGGTTGGTTCATAGATGGCCATCTTTTCTCTGTGTCTTCACATGGCATAACGTGTGAGGGAGCTCTCTGGGGTCTCTTTTGTAAGGGCACTAATCCCATTCATGAGGGCTCCACCTTCATGCCCTAATCATCTCCTGAAGCCCCCACCACCAGATACCTTCACTTTGTGGGTTAAGTTTCAACATATGAATTTTGAGGGGAGGGGAAGTAGTTTCTCAGGAAGGGAGAGGGTAGTACAGATATCGCCACCTAGAGGAGTTTTCAGGTAGATAGCCATCCCGATTTGTGTCTATTTGTAATCATTGTTTAGTTTATTGATTTAATTTTGCGCTCCTTTCTTTTACCTATTTGTATCACACTCAGTTCTCTTTCCCTGACTCTAGTTCTCATCGCCACTTGTTTATGTTTTTATCATCATCTCAAGTTGAATTTTAAAAATCTCCAGTTTTGAATGTCATTTCAGAGTCTAGGTCTTATCCCTCTATGAAAGTTATTCTTTTTTTTTAATAGACTTTATTTTTTAGAGCAGGATTAGGTTCACAGCAAATTGAGCAGAAAGTACAGAGTTCCCATATACCCCTGCCTCCACAGTATCTTATTAACTTTTGTTTTATAGTTTTCTTCAATTATTAATATTCCCGCATTCCTAAAAGATGACTGTATTTTAAACATTTTGGACATATTTTGCTTTATTACGCTTTAACCCACTGTTCTGAGACTGATGACTCCGAACTCTACATTCCCAGTGTAGGCTTCTTTCCCTCCTTACTTGTATGTCCATTTGTCTGATGGACATCATCAGATTGTCCTAATGACCCTTCCAACAGGTCAAGGAATGGGAATCGTATCATATCCCCCTCCTGAAAACCTGCTTCTCTTGTGTTCCCATGTCAGTGAGGGTCGTACCATTCACCCAGTTACTTAAGCCAAAAATCTGGAAATTGATTGTCCTAGTCTTTCCTTTCTCATCAGACACAGCCAGTCATCATGCCTTGCAGAGAGTACCTCCTAAATTCTACCCTCATCCCTGCTATTGTTGCTCCAGTTCAGAAACTCACCATCCCTGGCTTGGAGGACTGTTGCAGCCTTCAGGCTCATCTGTTTGCTTCCACTCTTGTCCAAATCCTGTCCTTTTCCAGAGCCAAAGTGATCCTTCTAAAATGCAGATCTGATCGTGTTGCTCTGCTGCTTAAAAACTTTTTGAGTCTCCCTTTGCCGCCAGGAAAAAACCCAAGGTCTTTCCTGATCTGGCTCCTGCTCATCTTTTTAGCACCATCTCCCATTGCTGCACCCCTCCACTCCCATCAGCATTTTCCTCTAGTTTTCTGGACTGGGACCTCTTGATGTGGGGCAGACTCGGGTGCCGACTCAGACTTTACCAGCTGGGTCAAGTTATACTTAAACTCTATGAGCCTCACTATTTTTTGTTTGTAAAAGAGGATAGCCTAACTAATTCACAGGATTATTATGAAGAGGAACTGTGATAATGTTGGCAAAATACTTCGTATACAGTAAGCATTTGATATGTGGTGTTTTATCATTTATATCAGGCTATACTATTCCACCCCTTGCAAATTCTGCATAGTGCCCTCCTTGTCTTTTGCATTCTTTCATTTAATGATTATTTCTTGACCACCTACTATGCGCCAGTATTCTAAGAAGCTGGGAAACATGGGTGCACCAGAACAAGATTCTAATCCAATTTATTCCTCTTTATGGGAGACCTTTTTGACATTCCTAGGTCTAGGATGCTCTGTGCTACCACTTCCTGTTGTATATTATTCTAATTCCCTTGTTTCATTGATCAACTTATCGTCCTATAGAGTAAATGATACTAATGGACTCTACTATTAGATTGTCATTTTCTTGCAAGCTGGGTAGGGACTATATTTTATTAATTTGTGTACACCAAGTGTTAACAGTGCCTGATAATCATTCACTTAAATACATGGAGTAGGACACGTAGAAGATATTCTGTGAATGTTGCTTGGCTGAACTAAAAATATGAGTCCATAAAATAGTTTTCTTCCATTGTTTACTGCAGGTATTCAGTATTTCAGCTCCCTTTGGCATTTAGGGTTATCCTAGAAACCTGCCTCCTAATTCTGTTTTACAGGGATTAAATGCAATTTGAGTGCAAACAACTAAGTTTAAAATGAAGTTTAAGAGCATAATTTTTCATAACTTGGGATTGACTTTAGTGTGAGAAAATTCCAGGCCACGAGAACTGCAAGGATCTGACCTGATGACCTTACATTAGTTTTATTTCTATTTTTGTGTTTTTAGATTTTATCAATATCCATTTTTTAAAGTTTTATCCTTTTAGTGGCTTTTATGACTTTAGAATTTGTTTTCTTTAACTATATATTTTCTGCCATGTGCTCACTTGAATGCATGTTTTGACAATTTTTTCTTGCTTTCCTGTGGTCTTTCTATAGGCTTCCTTCCCTGGGAACTTGCACTTGGTTTTGGTCCTTCGTCCTACCAGTTTTCTCCAACGAACTTTCACAGACATCGGATTTCGATTTAGTCAGGAAGATTTCATACTCAAATTACCAGTAAGAGTATTTAAATGTTTTGTCCCTTTCTCATGAAGACTTTGCACCATGCTATTGATGTTTTACATGTGGTCACAGAGTGTGTAAAAGAAAAAAATAGAATTTATCTTCCCAAAATGTAAAACCAAAACGCCTAAAAGTCTTCTGCTCCTACTGTTAAAATAGAGGAAAAGATTAATCAACTTGTAACAAAGCAGTTCCTTTTGAAAAAGATGTACGTCACGTATGTTGTATATGTGTATATATGTATGTGTGCGTGTGTATAAAATCAGGACATTTTATTTTTAGAGAAAAAAATGAGTGTGTGTTTTATGTATTTGAACTCCCATGAACTTACATCCTGAGCTAGTTCAGAGTAACTTTTTTTTTTCAAAAGATATTTTGATACGTTTTTAGAGTTAGGAATAGAGTGCTCATAAATTTGGGTACTTTTGCAAAGATCAGTCCCTCCTGATAAATTATAATTTACTGCAGAAAGCCCTTTTACTTTGTTATGGGCTTAACATTCTTTCAGAAGGTTGACCACTGACAGTGCAACATTTTAGATCAGGGGGAATCAGGTGTTTGGGTTTCTATGGCGATTACCTTCGCTTTACAGAGAAATGTTTTGTAAATGACAACTGTTATTCCCTGAGGGAAGGTAGTGTATCCATGTGGGAGGGGATGTACAGGAGAGAATTGTTGGAACCGTTTATAAAAGATAACATTCTGCTAAATGAATGCTAAAGTTCATTGTACGGCTGTGTGGAGGGATGCCACGGAGGGCAGTTAACAGTATCTTTCTTGCTTATTTATGTAGGTGGTTATGCTGAGCTCAGTTAGTGATTTGCTGACATACATTGATGACGAGCAGTTAACCCCTGAGTTAGGCGGCACCTTGCAGTACTGCCACAGTGAATGGATCATCTTCAGAAATGTATGTTTCTTTTGCCCTTACTGTAGAGCGTGTAGTTTGTGTTAGCTTTGAAATCTAGTTCTAGAGTTGTTTGTTTTCCTCCTTGGGGAAAACAGGTTTCTGGGGCTCCTATTTTACAAAAACATGTATAATTCAACATCTTGATTTTCTTCCCTAGGAAGTATCTAGAAATGATGCAGAGTCACTGAGGATGGCATTTGAGTGAGAGGCCTATAGGGAGTAAGGAGATCCTACTGTACCCACCCCCTCCTGTGGCCGTGTAGTAACTTGAAGAAACCAAGCGTTTGGGTTCAAATCCTAGCAGTGCTGATTTTTAGGGATATAACTTTGTGCAAATTGTAAAAGCTCTCTCAGCCTCAGTTTTTCCAAGTATAAAATGGGAAGAATAAGACTTTACCTCATAGGAATATCAGGAAGATTAAATGAGATTACAGATGTAAAATGTTTGGCATTGCGCCTGGCCTATGGTCCACCCTCAAAAAATGCAAGTAATCTTATTAATCTCATCAGCTTAGTGATTCTCCTGGGGCAGTTAGATTTGTAGCAAAGATGCCTTGTGTTCCAGAAATGTACGAATAGGCAAGGGCCCGGTGCCTCACAGGTGTGAATCTGACCTATAAAAATCTTTACTCCAAATCCCAGAGATATGGGAACCCTTCTGAAGGAAATAATGATATTTAATTCAATCAGGATTCTATTTTCCTCATCCTTATTTTCATTCAGCAGTCCTGTTCACTCGTATGAAAGTGTATTGTCAAAATAAGCAGTGTCTTGCCTTTACTAACCTATAAAGCTATAAATAAAAGAGCAGACACCTTGAGTTGCATGGTAAACAAAGGGTTAATATGGTCTCTACATGTTGTCCTTCTTTCTCTGAGTCATTGATTTGGGAAACAAAATAAACAACCCAACCTTACTTGACATTTTAGGGCAGCAGAGCCTTTGGGGGTCACAATTTCAAATCTTCCCCAGTACCTGAAATGAACTGTTGTGACTAATATTCCTCTGTCACCTTAGTCCATTGCCTTGTTTGAAATGCTAATACTTGCTCATAAATGCTAATAAATATAAAGTGGCTTTGATGTTCTCATTTCTCTTCAGAAGTAAAGTTATTATAAAATAATTTTGCAGTTTCAGAATTTAATAGAATAAGGAAACACTGTGTTTTGCAAGAGAATAAAACAAATTACTCTTTACATGGCATCTTTAAGAAAGAGTTTTCATCGGTGTTCGAGAAATAAGTACAGAAGTTTAGGTAAAAGACATTTGAGAAGACTTTCTACCTCACTTCAGTTTCTTAGGGGCTTAGATGCAAAGTTAGAGTTGATTGTCAAGGGCATTGCCAGCTTTCCTCAGCAGAGTTCATAGTATATGTGTTTGCTGTCATACCTAAATGAAAGTTAATGTGATTGCTGGTCTAGGTTTTGATATGCTGGCAGAACTTCCATACAATTAAAAGCATCACGGGCTCCTTTGCAGGCTATAGAAAATTTTGCCCTCACAGTGAAAGACATGGCTCAGATGTTACAGTCCTTTGGAACCGAACTGGCTGAGACAGAACTACCAGATGATATTCCCGCGATAGAAGAAATCCTTGCAATTCGTGCTGAAAGGTACCACCTGTTAAAGGTATGTCTGATAGAGGGGACAAACCAAAATTTCCCATGGTCTTTCTTTTGACAGAGAGATGTTGAGTGTCCATTTCACACAGATTGCTGGGTAGGGAGACAAAGGAGATATTTATATATTATAAAGCACACTATTAAAAAAAAAGAATACAAGAGGAAGATGTCCTGGATATGTTGAATCGAAGTGTCCCTTGTTTAAATGGTGCATTCTCTTAAGCAGCTGTTTATTTGTAAATAGAATAGTTTATCAATGCTTCAGAATAAGAGATCCACAGTCATTTTTGTTGCCATGCATTCTGTATCTTATAGAAAGGCCCTCTCATTTGGAAAGCTAGAGTGAGGGTCAAGAGGCAGACAGGTGTTCTGTTTCAACATCCAGCAGAGGTACACTGTGAAGTGGAGAAGGAGAACTTGATGAGGAGTCAGGAGGCCTGGTTTCTTGTCCCAACTCTGCCATATACTAGCATTGTGACCAAGCCAAACATGGCTAAATTGATTACAAGCTTTCTTTTCCACAGAGTACTAGTTCCTGATGTCTTCTACAATAGACCATAGCTAGCAAGTTGATCTTACTCTCCTCCCCAGTTGTCTGGAGTGTTGTGTTGTGAAGGATTCTGAGTCACGTTTCAGACAGTCACCAAATACTTTTAGATTCACTTTCCCCCAAAAGTCTGAGCATGATCTGAACAAGCACCAGGCATCCCTGTAAAACTCATGTCCTTTGTATGATAACAGGCATGCTGGGGGCACTGACAGATACAAGCTCTATGTGGAGGTGACATTTTTATGTTAAGAAGAGGAGAGAAATGGAAATTTTGAATCATAATCTAAAAGCAAAACTCTATTCAAGGAAAAAAAGCTCTGTCCCTCACAAGTTGAGTGACTTGGTCATTTGCTTACCCTCTCTGAGTCTCAGTTTCCTTATATGTGCGATGGGGTTGATGATGATGATGATGAT
Organism: Delphinus delphis; assembly: GCF_949987515.2. Classification (NCBI taxonomy): domain Eukaryota; kingdom Metazoa; phylum Chordata; class Mammalia; order Artiodactyla; family Delphinidae; genus Delphinus; species Delphinus delphis. The sequence goes on from NC_082704.1 coordinate 10,191,085, forward strand.
ACATGCATACCTTGTAGGGCTGTCGTGAGGATGAAATGAAGTAAGTATCTGATGTGTATCAAACAGTGTTTGACACGTAGTTGGCACTTCATAAACAGTAGCTCTTAATGTTTATGTTCTTATTTCGTGTTGGTATCTTGGAACCTGTTCCCAGAAAATACATGGGCACCCAAATTTTTCCTTAAAGTTTCAGAGGGCCTTTGCATCTCCTGAAGGGAGTGCTAGATCACTCTTAGATCCCTAAAGGATCAAGATCCTTCTAAGGTTCAGACCTTCTGAATAGAAGTACATGCTTCATGGTGAATTCATTAATCCAAACGTGAAGTAACAGAGTACTTATGGCCGGCAGTGATTGGTAACAATTAAGGATTTGTAGGAAAGGTATCTAACTATATCTGAATATGCATTAAATATTATTTGTAACTGTATGCTTTCTAGTGTGGTAGTCTTTATTACAGTACTACTGCTTTATTGGAGCACATTAAAAATATTAGCAAAATAGAATAGAATAAATTAGAACTTTCTTTTTTTATTGAGGTATAGTTGATTTACAATACTATATTCGTTTCAGGTGTACAGCACAATTTTTAAAGGTTATGCTCCATTTATAGTTATTGTAAAATATTGGCTATATTCCCCATGCTGTATCCTTGTCGCTCATTTTATTTATTTATTTATTTATTTTTTGCTCATTTTATTCATAGTAGTTTGTACCTCTTAATTACCTACCCCTATTTTGCCCCTCCCCCCTGCCCTCTCCCCACTGGTAACCACTAGTTTGTTGTCTGTATGTGTGAGGCTGTTTCTTTTTTGCTATGTTCACTAGTTTGTTATACTTTTTAGATTCCACGTATAAGTGATATCATACAGTATTTGTCTTTCTTTGTCAGACTTACCTCACTTAGCATAATACCCTCCAGGTCCATCCATGTTGTTGCAAATGGCAAATTTCATTCTTTTTAATGGCTGAGTAATATTCCATTGTATATATACACCACATCTTCTTTATCCATTCACCTGTTGATGGATACTTAGGTTGTTTCCACATTAAATTGGAACTTTCTTTTTTTATTAATTAATTAATTAATTTATGGCTGTGTTGGGTCTTCGTTGCTGCGTGTGGGCTTTCTCTAGCTACAGGGAGCGGGGGCTACTCCTCGTTTTGGTGCGCGGGCTTCTCATTGCAGTGGCTTGTCTTTGTTGCAGTGCATGGGCTGTAGGTGCTCAGGCTTCAGTAGTTGTGGCACACGGGTTCAGGAGTTGTGGCTTGAGAGTGCAGGTTCAGTAATTGTGGTGCACGGGCTTAGTTGCTCCGCGGCATGTGGGATCTTCTGGGACCAGGGCTCGAACCCATGTGCCCTGCATTGGCAGGCGGATTCTTAACCACTGTGCCACCAGGGAAGTCCCTAAATTAGAACTTTCTACCTGTGACAGAAGGAGGCTACAAATCGAGCATGGGGTACTTCTGTCTGTAAAGATCTTATAAAATTAGTGATTGCAAATCCATCTCAATAGGCAGGGCTTCTTGGAGATCCTCACGGCTTTTGGATTCTGTGATAATGAGGTATTCCTTGATTTTTCACTTATGAAAGCAAAGGCCGTTCTAGAACTGCTGTTTCTATTCTGCATGCTGTTGCTGTATGCTTCCTTTTCCCCAGGTCATTCAGAATAGGTTCCCAGCAGGCTGATTCATCCTATTTTGCCTTTGTACAGAAGGATATTACAACTGTAACCAAAGAAGGAAAAATCCTGCTAACAAATCTGGAAGTGCCTGATGCCGAAGATGCTGTGAGTTCAAGACTTGAAAATCATCAGCAAATTTGTGGTGACTGGCAAACTATTAATAAGTGAGTAGTACTCTTTTGGGTTTAGAGTTACTTATTTTATACCTTTGAAAGGGAATTATACATTGTTGCTGCTACCTGTTAAGTGTGAAAGTATTCCTGGACCTCTGGGAATCTGAGAACTCCTTCCTGAGATGTCTCACAGAGCTTAGTTTGCTCAGAGAGAAGGTTCTGTGGACACTGATAGTCTCTACCTGGACCAAATGTCATGGGCTGTGACTTTGCCTATAATTCTTAACATCCAGACCAGGTTTATCTGCATACCTGCAACACAAATCGTTGTTTTAATTATGACTTTGCTTTGTTAAGATTGCTCACTCAAGTACATGATATGGAAATAGCTTTTGATGGATTTTGGGAAAAACACCAGCTAAAAATGGAGCAATATCTGCAACTCTGGAAGTTTGAGCAGGATTTTCAAGAGGTCAGTTAAAACTTTCCTTGATACAGTGTTTTTCATTATGCTGGAGGTTCTTGCTCCTTGATCATCAGAAACAGTCTTGCAAGGTGCCCATTTATACCCCCAGAGAGGTGAAAAGAGGCAAGTGTGAGTGAACCTTGACTTAGAATGAAGAAAACAGCTTCGAAAATGCCAAGACTTCTACTTCTCTGGCTTAAACTCATTTCTTATGAGAAAGCACTTAAGTCCTAACATAGATGACAGGGATAAAGTTGCTATCTACACTGATGTTTGATATTCAAATTTATTTTAGATACAAAATGCTTTTGGACTATGGGATAACTTTCCAAGGAAATAATACCAACTTCCTTCATGATTTTTTTTTTTTCCCTGGTATGCGGGCCTCTCACTGTTGTGGCCTCTCCCGTTGCGGAGCACAGGCTCCGGACGTGCAGGCTCAGCGGCCATGGATCACAGGCCTAACCGCTCCGTGGCATGTGGGATCTTCCCGGACCGGGGCACGAACCCATGTCCCCTGCATCAGCAGGCGTACTCTCAACCACTGCGCCACTAGGGAAGCCCCTTCATGATTTTTTAAATACCATATATCTATGCTGACCATATTTAATATAATCTAACGAAACATTTTTTTCTGATCCAGCAATTTATTTTCTATGAAAAGCCTGATGGATGAAATTAAATCATGTTTAATTATACATTATTTAAAAGGTTATAAGTATATTCTAGTTCCATCCTTCTGAAAAATCCATCCCATATGGATTTATTTTCTTCTTTTCTTTAATGGTCAGCATCCAAGCTTCTCCCAGTCTCTGTCATAGTATTTTCCCACAGATCCAAGGAAAACTCACTTCTTTCTCTTGCACGTGGTCAGCTTGTTCCCACCCATGAGTGGCTGACTCGTCTGGCAGAATCAGTTGGGGGAGCGGCACTGCGTTCTGAACCCAGGGCTCAGTTACTACCAGCCTTTTCCCTCCAGTGATTCAGATTTTGAAGTGCGTGCTCTCCAAGAAACCTTTCTTAAAGAGAGAATAGGTCAAATTGCTCTTGGGCCTTCCAGATTATTTGTGTCAGTCCCTCCTCCCCAACCAAACACATGCAAAAACAACACTCTTCCTGAATAGACCCATTGCGCCTCTACTTATATGTTAAGTAGAGGTCTATATTCTGTTTTGTTCAATGTGGGCCTGAGTTGCCTCCAGGTTAAATTCTTGCCCTGTGGTTATAGTCTGTTTCATGCAGTCATTGTTGCCTCCGATCAGTATTGCTGTTGTTTGTCTTGGATTGTAATCTCACTGACACGATCTGTCTCTCATAGTGACATGCAGATGGGTTCTGGCTTTTTAGGAATTAACTAAATAAAGGCTTAATTGGCAATTCAAACTTACAAGAAAAAATTGAATATTCTCAAACTTGAGATACTCTTGAAGGTACAGAATAGGAATATTTTCTTGCATAATCACAGTACAGCAATCAAATTTTGTACATTTACGAATAATGCAATAGTTTTCTAATTATCTGCCATCAGTATTCCGATTTTGTCAATTGACTCAATCATGCCATTTATATCATTTTCCCCCCTCAGCACAGGATCCAGTCTAGAGAGTCAGGTATTGCATTAAGTTGTCATGTGTCTTTAGTCTCCTTTAATCTATAACATTTCCATAGCCTTTCTTTGTCTTTTATGACACTGACATTTTGGAAAAATACAGTCATTTTTAAAATAAAATATTCACCATTTTGAGTTTGTCTGACATTGTCTCATGATTAGATTAATCTCCGCATGACCAGCAAGAATACTGCATAAGTGATGTTTCCTTTGGAGGGTATCACATCTGCAGGTAGATGAGGTCCATCTGCCCCTCATTGTTGGTAGGGGTTTTGATCACCCTGTCAGAGTGTTGTTGAATTTCTCCAGAGTATAGTTACTTTTTTCCCTCTTGCAACTAGTAGACAGTATGTGGGGAGAAAATTTAAAGCCATGCAAATATCTTGTTCCTCATCAAAAATTCCCCATCCAGTTTAGCATCAATTGATGATTCTTGCTTCAAAGTATGATGGTTGTGAAATGCTGATCTTCATATCTCAGTGTAGATATGTCATGGAGTTGTAACTGTTTCAGGCCCACCAATAGGAACAAGAGTACAAATCATTTTGAAGAAGCTAGAAAATTGTCTATCAAGAATACTGTCTGGGGGAGTTCCCTAGCATTCCAGTGGTTAGGACTCTGCGCTCTCACAGCTGAGGGCCCGGGTTCAATCCCTGGTTGGGGAACAAAGGTCCCACAAGCTGTGCAGTGTGGCCAAATAAATAAATAAATAAAGGGGGGTTTAAAAAAAAAAGAATGCTGTTTGGTGTTTATCTATTTATTGGGCTCATGGCTTCCTAGTTTTTAATTCATTACTGTTCTTAACTGTTTTGGTGTTTCCACCTGGCTGCTGTGTCCTTGTGACATGTCCAAACATTTTGATCACTTCTTTACTTCCTGGCATAAAGAGATGTTCTAAACTAATCTTATTCCTACTCTGCTTCAGCCCTGGAACCAGCCAATTTCCTGCAAAGCCCCACTTTCTTTTTCTGGGAAATGATATTAAAGACCAAGATCTGGGTGCTAGGTGTGCTCATTGCTACTGAAGGGTCTTTGTTTCTAGAACCATTCACCATAGAGCTAGGGAATATATATGCATGTATATACACGTATATATACTTCCATACCTGTCCATATACACATGCCCTTACATGTACATAGTGATCTTTTATAAATCATCAGTACACACTGATGTCTAGCAGGTTAAATTTTAACAGATTAAATTGATTTCTGTGAATAAAATAACTGAAGACATTTTCCATATGTGCGATTTTTCCATATTGATGTTCTTAATTACTAGCATTTACTACAAAACTTGATTATTAAGGGAAAATGCTTAATAATTTATATGCTTTTAAGACTTTTTCTCCCCCTTATTTTTAGCTCGTGAGTGAAGCTGAACTTCTTTTAAACCAACAAGCAGAGTTGGCAGATGTAACAGGGAATATAGCTCAAGTAAAACAAAAAATTAAAAAGTTGGAAAACTTAGATGAAAATTCTCAGGTAAGATTACATTTTAGATGTTCTCTATATTTATGGGGTATAATAGTCACATTTTGATGTTTTTTAGTAATATAAACCCTTATTATAATTAATCTCTCATAGCAACAATCTGTATAATTGGTTCAGTAATATTCTATATTCTGTTTTGTTCAATGTGGGCCTGAGTTGACTCTGCAGTTATGTTATGTAGTTGTAACTGTTGCAGGCCCACCAATAGGAACAAGAGCATAAATCATTTTGAAGAAGCTAGAAAATTGTCTATCAAGAATGCTAAACGCGGGCTTCCCTGGTGGTGCAGTGGTTGAGAGTCTGCCTGCCGATGCAGGGGACATGGGTTCATGCCCCGGTCCGGGAAGATCCCACATGCCACGGAGCGGTTGGGCCCGTGAGTCATGGCCACTGAGCCTGCGCGTCCGGAGCCTGTGCTCTGCAACGGGAGAGGCCACAGCAGTGATAGGCCCGCGAACCGCAAAAAAAAAAAAAAAAAAAAGAATGCTATTTGGTATTTGAAAATGATGGAAACATAACAATATAATTCCTTAAATAACCATCATTTGATATATGCAACTGAACCAAACATAGATTCATACAGATAGATCTACTTAGCCTTACCAGTTGTCCTCATCTATACATTGGGGATGTAATGACCTACTTTTCAGAGTGATTGTGAGGATTTATTTAGATGCTGTAGATAAAACACTTAGCACAGTGCCTGGGATATATGGATATATAGTAAGTACCCACAAGAGCCAGCTATCATTGTTCTGCTGGTCTTAAAGCTTGGACTCATGGCTCTAATACTCAGCACATTCTAGCCTTGCTCTCCTGTCTCGTATGTGAGAGTAAGGCCATTGTTTTTAAGGTGTGTTCTCAGCAAACAAATAGATTTATGGGTGTACCACAAGCATCTAAAAACCAAAATTGAGAGGCAGCAGTTGTGGTGCCTAGTTCTGAAATTGTGCTTGTAGATCTTTGTGATCATGGGGCAACTTACAAATCTTTATGGTATAGGAGAAAGAGAAGGCAAACTGGCTTGCAAACTAGGGAGCTTTGAATTTTTTGTTTGGTTTTGTTTTGTTTGTTTTCATTTTGTTTTGTTGTGTTTTGAATAAGTTTTAGTTTTAATTGTGGTAAAAGACACACAACATAAAATTTACCATCTCCACCATTTTGAAGTGTACAGTTCCTTGAGTGTATTCACGTTGTTGTATAACAGATCTCCAGAACTTTTTCATCTTGCGCTATACTGGGTGGGGCTGGGGGACGGTCAGTAGTTGATAGAGTAGAGACTAGGCTGCTGAGATCCCTTTTGACAGGGAAACCCTGTGACGGTCACTTCATGTGTGTAAAGTACTCAGGTAGATGCTGACTAGACCTAATGGGATTTCCAAGACTGAAATGATATGAAATCCCTTAGCTTTCACTTGGCTTTTGTGTACCTCATTTGATATATGCGGTTCTGTTCTAAATCTGTACATACCAAGAGGAACAAATCTAATCCACATTCTGGGCAGGCTGGTTAATTTTCTGTTTCTGTGACCAGAAGTGCATGAGCTTCTGATGACATCACTGCTGTAACTAGTGACTGTAACTGGAGGCTTTTTTTGCAGCCAGCAGAAGTATGACAACAAACTGTATATTTGGCAATATATGTCTCTGGTTCGACCATTTATGCTTGTTTAATTGCATTCTTTTCTCCCCCTCTATTCAGAAAGAGATCATGCAGTTTTTGTTTCCCTTCTTTCTTAAAATCAGGACCTGTTAGCAAAGGCCCAGTTCGTGATACTACATGGACACAGGCTCGCAGCAAGTCACCATTACGCCCTGGATTTGATCTGCCAGAGGTGCAATGAGCTACGTTACCTTTCTGATATTTTGGTGAATGAGATCAAAACCAAACGGATACAGCTCAGCAGGACCTTTAAAATGCATAAAATCCTACAGCAGGTAATGTCATAGGACATGGTGCATTTCTGAAAGAGAAGATACTTTTTTTTTCCCCCGGGTCCTTCTCAGAGGCTATGGGGCTAAGGTCTGGTATAGCTTTGGAATTAAATTTGTAAGAAGTCTGAAGGACTGAGTTTGATTATGCTTGTTTACTCCGTCTACTTTGCAGTATTCAGAGCAGGTCCAGTATTGTACGAATTTTGGCCTCTGTTCTGAATATTGACGTGGTGGTGGCAGTGGCTTCCTCTATTTTGGGTCCATCTCTGTAGCCTCTGCCCTGGTGATAGTTTGCAATCAGAACACTTAAAAAAGCCCTGGGGGCATTTTGCTAAAGCCTGACACTCATTCCACATTTCATAGTTACAGCAATAACAAATTAAACAGTGATTGGAAACTATTCCTCCATGGCTTGTGGGTCTGACCCCTTTGATGATTAGGCGGTGAAGAGAAGTTGTGATCATGGCAGTGGAATGTAAAATAGGGGTGTCACTTATAGGCATCGGATCTGAATGTGAGCATTCTAATCTGTACATCTCCTTCTCTGGCAAGGAAACTTTTATCCTTGTCCTTGGCAATCATTATGCACTTATATTACACTTGATATTTTGCGAGGAGTTTCATATTTCAATTATTGATTTTGGGAAAATAACGTGCAGCTGAAGTGCTGGTGTTGAGAGAATGGTCAGACACCTGCTGCAGAATGAATTCCTCATTATGAAATGAGTACAGCACTTCCCACACTTGGCTGGGTGTCAGAAATACCTGTGGAGACACAGAGACTTGTGGTTGCCAAGGCGGAGGGGGGGTGAGGGAGGGATGGAGTGGAAGTTTCAGATTAGCAGATGCAAACTATTACATATAGGATGGATAAACAACAAGCCCCTACTGTATAGCACAGGGAACTATATTCAATATCCTGTAATAAACCATAATGGAAAAGAATATGAAAAAGAATGTATGTATATGTATAACTGAATCACATTGCTGTACAGCAGAAATTAACACAACATTATAAATCAACTATACTTCAATTAAAAAGAAAGAAGAGGGGGGCTTCCCGGGTGGCGCAGTGGTTGAGAGTCCGCCTGCCGATGCAGGGGACGCGGGTTCATGCCCTGGTCCGGGAAGATCCCACATGCCGCGGAGCAACTAAGCCTGTGCACCACAACTGCTGAGCCCGCGTGCCACAACTACTGAAGCCCACGCGCCTAGAGGCCGTGCTGTGCAACAAGAGAAGCCACTGCAATGAGAAACCCACGCACCGTAACGAAAAAGAGCAGCCCCCATTCGCTGCAACCAGAGAAAGCCCGTGCACAGCAATGAAGACAACACAGCCAAAAATAAACAAATAAATAAATAAAATTTAAAAAAAGAAGTACCTGTGGAATGCTGTAAAAATATAAATGCCTGGCTTACAGCCCAGAGCTACTGAATCAGAATTTCTGGGGGTAGAAACCGGATATCTTTTTTTTTTTTTTAACAGCTCTGAAAACAACTCTGATTCACAGAAGCCAGAGCTGATAAACACTCTCCTAAGGGACAAACATATTTCTTCTTTATTCATTCATGGTTTGTGCATGTGTGTGATTTGCTCACCAGGCTCACCAGTGCTGTGATGAAGGAGAGTGCCTTCTGGCTAATCAAGAAATAAATAAGTTTCAGTCTAAGAAAGATGCTCAGAGAGCCCTCCAAGACATGGAAACTTTTCTTGAAATGGCTGCACCCTTTATAAATTATGATCCTGAAGCCCTGCAGTATGAATTTGATATGATTTTATCCCCTGAGCTCAAGGTAAGAGGCTTTTGGGGGCAAGTAAACAAACTTTAAAAAACTATAATTACATTAGTGTTGATAAGAGTTTTACTGCTTCACAGGTAACTTTATATCACGTTGCAATGACACAGTTCTCTTAAGGATTAGGGGTTGTATCAGGGCCACTGTTAGGCGTCAAAGAATCCAAAGGCTTATGTTTGCCTTGTAATGAAGAGTAATTTCCTTTCTGAATTCTGACTGCAGTATTTTTAATTTTTTAATTTATTGTTTATTTTTATTTTTTTGGCCACACCACGCGGCACGCAGGATCTTAGTTCCCCGACCAGGGATCGAACCCGTGCCCCCTGCAGTGCAAGCGCAGAGTCTTAACCACTGGACCGCCAGGGAAGTCCCATGACTGCCTTATTTTTCAACTCTTTTCACATACTAGGAGCTCTCACATACATTTTCTTGTGCATCCTTGGACTAAGGCCCAAAACTGTCCTAGAATATTGGACCCATATCAAGAACACTCTACCCAAAACATCTTTCCTTCGTGCTGCAGTGACTACCAGCAGATGCTCTGGGGACACAGATCTGGCTTTCCTACTCAGTTTGAGGATGAAGAGATGAGGGAAGGATCTGTGTCTTCTTGGGGAAGGGGGAGCAGCAGAGGCTGGTGTTGGCAGGGTAGAGAGCTATAGGTTAGTTCAGCACCACCCTGTTGCAGCTGCCATGAAGCCCTGTCTCCACATTGTGGATAAGAGCATTTGTGATGCTATTTGCTGCTAAAATGTCTCATTGACCCTTAAGTTTGGAGCAGTATCTAAATCCATTCTTAGCTGCAGATCTGAGGGGAATACTCCAGAAGATCACAAACATGGCGATAACCAAGTGATTCTCTAGCTGCCTCAAATCATCAGTGGCTCTGAGGAACCTTTTACGACATGGTGAACTATAGAATGTCCTGCAGGCTAAAATATAACAAACTACCGTGATAATGCTTAACCTGGTGGCTTTCTCGTACCAAACACGCCTTCTTTTCAGGCCTTGATCCCCTTTCACCCAATGAAGGGTAAATCACTTTATGCAGTGACCTATTTCATGACTGCTTGATAAATTTCTTCTTCAAGTTGTTTTGGCTGAGACCTTCTGGTTTTATAACCATGTGAAATAATGCATTAATCTGTTTCCCATTACTTTCCTAAATTTCTTCTAGTTATATATTAAACTCTATATTAATTTTTTATCTGTCTGAGTCTGAGAAATGTAATAGGATTTGTAATGACCCCCATTTCAGAAACTATTTCATAGAATTCTTATGCAACCTGCAGGTTCAAATGCAGACCATACAACTCAAGCTTGAAAACCTCCGAAGTATATTTGAGAACCAACAAGCCGGTTTCAGAAACCTGACTGATAAGCACGTGAGGCCAATTCCATCTGTAGTACCTGCTTCTGACAGTTTGATCAGATCTAGAGAACCATTTTTTTCACCTGAACAAGGTAGAGTATCTTACATTCCCCTTTTCTATCTCTTCTTTCCCTGCTATTGTTTACTTTGTTACTCTTGATGTAAATACTGAACTCATTCTTCAGTCCCGAGAAACTGAAATTTTATTTTTAGCATCCTTGGTCATGTACAGATTACATTGCACAAGGCAGGAGTTGTGATAGAGATTATCGTACAATAATTAAACATAGTAGTAGTATAGTATAGTACAGGATGGTGCACATCTGGACTGAATTGCCCAGTGTTGCAATGAATATGAACATTATACTAGCATCAAACTCACCCTTTTCTTCAGCAGGTAGAGGAAAGCATATGAAACTGGTATATACACGCATGTATTTGCCACTTCTTGGGATAAACTATCACTTGGTTCTTATTAGCTTCTAGTAAGTGAATGATAAGCTAGATAGATAGATAATCGAATGAATTGCCTTTTCTAAATGGGCACAGGTAAATTGAGTAGTTTCACTGGTAATTAACTGTTACAAAGTTCGTTTACTCGTTTTAATCTTTGTAGAGTAGTGTTAAACATGTAATATCCATTTCTGTTTTCTACGTTCTATGGGATAAAAAAATTATCCTCACTGTGATGTTGAGCTACTGTGGAAATAAGATGACTATTGCCCCAAGGTTTTTCTTGAGCTGCCTCTGGGGCCTCTTAGGGGAAAGAAATTTGGCCTTTGGGGCCCTAAGTTAGTTGAGTGGGTGAACATGGGACTAAATTCGGTCTCTTTGATCTGAGAGAATCAGAGACTTCATTAATGATGGGAACTGCTTTGAAAATCAGAGAAAGCCTGAGCCAGGCATAATGAATATAAAAATCCAGCTCAGCCCCAGCATGGATCAGATTAAAACGAGGTGATGAAAGCAGATAACTAGGCTAAGATGATGAAAGTTATATAGTTAATAGTTATTAAATATAAAAATATACTCACAAGTCAAACCATGAACAATGCCATAAATAAATTATACTAAGAAGATACTGGGAAAAAGAATAAAAAGAACAAACAACCAATAGGGCATAAAAACCAACAGCTATGAGAATAAAAATAGAATAGGTTGATATTCCTGAACAGAAGACAGAGCTCAGATTTCTGGCTCCATTCATGGGTTATGTGACCTTGGGCAGTTCACTTAACCTCCTTTGTTGGTTTTGCCTTGGTTTCCTTGTCTGTAAAATAGGAGCAATAATACCTACCGATTTCAAAGTGTTGTTGTGAAGACAAAGTGGAAAAAAATTGTAGAATATAAAAAAATACTCAATAAACTAGACTATTCTTTCCCTCATGACTAAGGCCTCTTGCTTTATGGTCTTCCAAAAGCTCAACTCCTCTGAAGGCGTTCCGAAAGCGGCATGCCTCAGGTTGAGAAATAGAGCTCTGAAAAGACTGCCTAAGACCCACTCAAGGCCTTAGTCACTAAAAGTACATTTTGTTTTGTGTTGTTTCATTTTTTTTCTTTCTGATATTCTTATTTAATGGCGTTACACTTTCTTTCTGCAGTGGGAGTTGGATACTCTTTCTTTCAAGCATGTAAACTTTTTTCAAAAGGTACCCATCTTTATTACTTTTCATCAGTACATTTTCTGAGTTTGTGTACGTGTGAAAAACCAGTTTGGCATCTAAAACCAGCAGCAGTTCATTCTTGCATTCTGCCTAGGATTAACTTTCTCCTTTTTTTCATAATAAGCATCCATTATTCTCTCAGTACTAAAATTACCTTGGAAAAAAACTATATAAAAAGTAGATTATTCCCTTTCATCAAATGACCACTCATAAGATGAAAACAATTGGCCATGTTAAAATAAATCAAGCTTGCTTTCATTGTAGAGACTCTCTGTCACCCAGAATAAAACTATTTGTTGGGAGTAGCTTGAATTTGCCTCGGTTTAGAACTGCCTAATGTATTTATAAGGAAGAAGGCAGCTTACTGAATAAATGACATGGATGGATAAATGATTTTATCTGTTATCCATCATGGTTTCTAAATTAAATCAGAGCATTATTTATGCTACAAACACTGTTCATTTTACCTAATTGGTCTGTGAGTAGTGGGGATTCTAACAATCAGTTCCAAATAACTCTTCAAGACTTTTAATTGCTAAGCCAAATATATAAGATTTGGTAAAAAAAAAAAAAGATTTGGTCAAATCAAGGCATAAGTGCTAATTTTTTATAAAATAAGTCAAACTGTTTTTTTGTTGTTTTTGTTTGTTTATTTTCATTAATTTGCATCAAATAGAATCTTGTATCTAACACAGTGCCTGGCACCTAGCAAGGTGTGGTAACTATTTGCTGAATTAACATTTCATACAGAGGGAAGTTATGGAAGAACATTGTGTCTAGATCTTTCTCCTAAACTTCAGAGTCTCCGCTTCCAATTTGCCTCCTTGAATTTCCTACCGGCAGCTCAGTCTCAGCGAACCCCAAAACGGATGCCATTTCTCCTGCTCCCCTTTCTCACTCATTCCTGACCTCTAATCAGTCCAAAAGACCCACTTGTTTCCATCCGCCCTGCTAGCCCTCACTGCCACTGCCGGAATCCAGCCTAACAACCATCTGTTGCCTTGGCAACTACAACAGTCTCCCTGTTTCCCACTTTCTTTTCTTAAATGCCCCTAGTTGTCTTGCCTTTTGGACTTTACACCTACTGTTCTCTCCTACTCTGCCATCAGATTTCCTATCTCTAGGCCTCTTCCTTCAGGTAAGCTTTTCCTTCCTGCCTCTCCTCCTCCCCTGCACCCCAGTTCGGTCAGGTGTTCATGCCATGGCATAAAAAGCCCCTCTTCATTTCTTCTCAGCTTTAGCGTCATTGCCTGTTTCCTGTCTCTCTTGCTAGACCGTAAGCTCTGTCAGAGCAGGGACTGTGTGCAGTTCACGTTTGTATGCCCAGCACCAGACACAAAGCTTAGCAGAGAGTATAGGTGCTTAAGAATTATATATATATATGTATATATATATATATATGTATATATATATACATATATATATATAGTCATATTGTTAAAAGAATGAATACATCTACCTTGCTTTTCAGAAAAAGGTGCATTCTTCATAAGTTGTGTATATATTCCTTTTTCATCTCTTAATGTATTTGCAAAGAATTAATTAGTAAAGCTAATAAGTAAAGCTCCCTAAGTTTCCTTTAAAAGTATCTTTGGATGTCTGTATATCAAGTTTCTTTAAAGTGATGGGTATCAGTATTTATTGAGAAATTGATTTTATATGGTAATTGCCACTAAGTCTAATTTATATTTATCTATTTACATATATATCGTGTAAAGGTAAATATTCCCATATAGAATATATTTTTAAGTAAATGAAAGTGAAGGATAAGATTTAGAGAACTTAACAACAGAGTCTTTCCCTGAGCGGGCCTTGTCATGGCTCCCACCGAGGAGGAAAGGACAAAAAGTCTATTCCTTCCAGCAGCCCTGAGAATTAGGAGCCTAAACGGCCTTGTCTTTTTTTTTTTTTTTTTGCGGTACGCGGGCCTCTCACTGCTGTGGCCTCTCCCGTTGTGGAGCACAGGCTCCGGACGCGCAGGCTCAGCGGCCATGGCTCACGGGCCCAGCCTCTCCGCGGCATGTGGGATCTTCCCAGACCGGGGCACGAACCCGTGTCCCCTGCATCGGCAGGTGGACTCTCAACCACTGCGCCACCAGGGAAGCCCAGAAATGTTTTATATAGTGGTTAGAAACACGGATTCTGATAGTAGACTTTATGGATTTGGGTACCACTTTTGCTTCTTGGACAAGATATTAAGCTTAGTCACCTATAAAATGGGGATAGAAGTAGTACTTATTGCTCAGGGTCGATTTGAGGGTTAAAAAAGAAAATGCACGTGTAGGGCTTAGAATAGTGCCTGGCATGTAGTAAGTGCCAAATAAATGTCAGAGGCTATAATTGTTAGTTAAATTGAGATTTTTTTTCCGAAATTCTTTTTGATTCAGTTAATCAGTGAGCTACCATCTGATTAAATGCTTATGTTATCGGAATGAACACTAAACCTGCGAATAATCATGGGTACTAACACCTAGCTTCGTGCTTGCTCGGCAATCCAGCAAATGTTTGATGAATGAGAGAATGGGTGAATACATAGCAAAACATGCTCTGTAAGAAGTTGAAATCATATAGATAAGTCTAACTAATCATCTGTTATGTATAGTGTGATTTAAAAGTACTAATATAAACATGATGGAACATTAATGTCTCTGTAACACACATGCACGTATTTTTATGAAAAGTGTTGATTTTAATTCTCGTTTGAAATTCTTCTTTCATATTTCTCTACCAGGGAGGAAGACTTGGAGACAAAATCAGAGCAACATAAAAGTAAATATCATTAATTAATTCAAAGTTGGCCTTATTGCTGTAGTTGCAGAATTGGGATAGGGACTAAAACCATATTTTTTCATTCACTAAACCAATATTGTGCATTTGAAAGCCAACTTCATCGAAAAGAAAAAGCTGCTGTTGCGTTGTGTCTAATTGCAGTACTGGCGTAGCCCCAGATATATGAGCAGTTTCTCAGGTCTTGGCTGAAGTTCAGAATAATTGCTGTAGAACATCTCACATAAGTTCCAGCTTCTCATTCCTGCCCCCACCTCAATTCACCTAAACAATTGTTGCATCTTCTTACAAAAGGAGATTTCTTTCCTAAGTGATTCCAGTCCTACAAGTACGAAACATGGACAAAGGACAGATTCTAATGGACCATCCCCTTGGCTCAAAACAGACATCTATCCATTTCTTGATAGATTTAAGATTCCTTCTCAGTTAGCCATGATATTCTGGTATCTGCAGAGAGTAGCCTCCTCAAAACTGCAGCACCCTACGTTTTCTTTGTGTGTTCTTTTTTAAAAATAATTAATTAATTAATTTTGGGCTGCATTGGGTCTTCGTTGCTGTGCGCGGGCTTTCTCTAGTTGCGGCGAGCGGGGGCTACTCGTTGTTGCGGTGTGAAGGCTTCTCATTGTAGTGGCTGCTCTTGCTGCGGAGCACGGGCTCTAGGCGCGCCGGCTTCAGTAGTTGCAGCACGTGGGCTCAGTAGTTGTGGCTCACGGGCTCTAGAGTGCAGGCTCAGTAGCTGTGGCGTGCGGGCTTAGTTGCTCCGAGGCACGTGGGACCTTCCCGGACCAGAGATTGAACCCGTATCCCCTGCATTGGCAGGCGGATTCTTAACCACTGCACCACCAGGGAAATCCCGGCATGTGGGATCTTAGTTCCTCAACCAGGGATCGAACCTGTGCCCCCTGCAGTGGAAACACGGAGTCTTAGCCACTGGACCGCCAGGGATGTCCCAGTACAATCAACTTTTTATGAATTAACCTCATTTTCCCGAAGTGCCAAAGAAATGAAACATTACTTAACATATAAAGTAAATGGTAATGAATATCTTAAATCTGTCCTCTTAGGCAACTAAAATAATTTTTTTAACTAGTACATATCAAAGTTATTTCTGAAAAAAATCATACTCATAGTGTTACTTTTCAGTTTATCTATACAGTTAGAACGTAGAAAACTTAATTTGAGCTAGAGTTCCATGAAAAAGAACTATACCTACGTAGATGCTAATTTCACTTTTATTTTCATTTCAGATTGAAGTGGTGCATGATTGTCAGGAGAAGAGAAGTTCTGCTCAGTCCTCCAGTTTGGACAATGACAATAGCCTGGATATTTTAAAGAAGTATCTTTTATTTATTAACATACACCCATATATATACATCTACCAGTAGGAGGCTCTGATTCAGTGTTCAAGGCAAATGTGCTTAGAATTTTGAGTTCACAGAATGGGGTTCTACTGGATGTGATGAGAAGTATACTAGAGAAGGTGTCAGAAGTCCTGGATTTAGGCCTGGCCAACCTATATTCTGTTTATGTGACTTGAAAATTAACCAGATCTTTTCAGAATCTTAGTCTCCTCTTTTATGAAAGAGGCGAGAGTGAATGGGTCAGTGTTTCAAAAACTACAAAGGATTATGTAGATATACAATGTGATTTTATAGGTGCTAATAAAAATCATTGTTTTGTTCACTTTTATATTATTATGTTAATATTCCACACATATGAATATTCACATTTTAAACTTTATATCACAGACTTTTGAGTAAGTAACCCGTATTTTGGAGCAAGTTATGTATATAGTCAAAGATTGTTAAATGTTAATTCTTAGAAGTGTAAAAATTTAAAAGAAGCCAAGGATAGAAGTTAAATTAAATGGGTAACTTATATTGGGGAGTGAGGAAATAAATTTTAAATATGATGTCAATTAGAAATCACATTGGAAGGAAAATGTATTTTATTTTAAAAAGACAGTAAAAAGATTACTACAGAAACTTAAGTATGATCTATATTTGAGAAAACCAGTATAATCATGTCTTGGAGAATTTCAGAACATTACTGGGAAAAAAAGGAAAAATTGTGCCGAAAATGCTAATATTATTTTTTTCTGAGCAAGAGAGAGGGAACTATAGCGCAGAAACTGTGCTGTTCAGAAAAGTATTCCCAGCTTTTGCGCAGTGGCTGTATCATAGCCAATGAGGTTCATTCGAGGCGCGATTATTGCTAATTGAAAAAAGTATTCCCCAGATTTTTAGGAATAGATTTTGTGAATTTTTAGTAAATGATTCTTAAGCTTAGTGAGTTAGAAATAAGATGGGGTTTTTTTCTCTTTAAAAATAACTCCTGAGCCCCACTCCTCTTTTTTAAAAAAAATTTTTAAGAGTCTTGTGCGTAGTACTTACTCTAGAAGCCATAGAATTAATTTTATATTTTGATGATAAAACCAAACCATTGGTAGTTCCCCTGCATTATTAATTTTCATCTTTGACAATTTATAATGATAATAAGTGAAATGTTGCAATACAATTCTAAAGCCATAAAATAACTGACAAACGTGGTCCTTTCATTTTAGCCACGTCCTAAATGAGCTGGTACAGACAGAGAAGGTGTATGTTCGGGAACTATTTGCTGTTTTGTTGGTAAGGGACTCAGATCGTATTTTCCTGTCTTTTAGGAAGTGCTTCGGGCAGACTTCTCTTTTTGTCTCCTTCCTTGATTGTTAAATGTGCATATTCAGGTTCTCCCTCAGCAGTGAGAATTGTGGGTTCAGAATTTGTTACAGAACAGATAAGCTGTTCCCTTAGGAATGCAGCAGATTGTTATCATTATTCCCAGGGTGCTCTTTAGAGATTGTGATGTAAAGCGTTAAGTATGGGAGAAAAACATTCTCTTGATACAAATGTCATAATATTAATTTGGTCTGAAAAAAACTAAACAATTATTGCCTGTTTAAGGAGAAGTTAATGACCTGTAATATCATTTTTCATACCTGGTTTCTATTTTGTCTCTATTTTGTTTTCCTATAAGCTACCCTGAAGGCCAAAGAGCTGTCACTTTATTCTACCCATTGAGTAGAAAACCTTGACTTCCTTGTTCTACTATCTAAAATAATAATAATAATAATAGTGGATAACTTTGGGAACTAGAAAATTTGAATGTTAAAATTTAAACAACTTTACCCATTAATCCCATATATGTTCTGCTATACCTATATCTTTGGTGGCCCAATCAAATGTTGATGTAAATATTTTTTAAATGAATAAATGTATTTATTTTGGGTAGGGCTATAGAGAGGAGATGGATAATCCAGAGATGTTTGACCTTATACCACCTCTCCTGAGAAATAAAAAGGATGTTCTGTTTGGAAATATGGCAGAAATATATGAATTCCATAGCAAGTATGTAATTGCTGAATTGAATTTTCTTTTTCGTGATTTTTATTTAAAAGGTTATTGATCAATTTAGCGTATTTCACACAAAATCATATCATTTTTCTCTTTGAAATTTTTACAGCATTTTCATGAGCAGTCTGGAAGATTGCGTTGTTGCTCCAGAAAGAGTGGGACCTTGTTTCCTGGAAAGGGTTAGTTCAATGATTATTTCAAAATAGATAAATATAGGCCACCAAAAGAGCAGGTCATTTTACAGATTTAGAGACAAGGTAGGCATTATTTTTTATGTCTTTATGTTTTTGGAGGAAACACATCACTCCAGCAAGTATTTGAGGCTAAACCAAGTTTTGTTACAGGAATGGGGTATTCGAACGTGCAAATGGCCATTGTATTCTGTGGTATCAAATGCTACAATGGCTCAGCTTGTGTCCACTGACCCCTGGGTGATCCCAGGAGTCCAAGGACCATCCTGGCTGTGAAGATGGGAGATTTGGGATCATCTCAGCACAACCATTCTTGGCTTGGTTAATTTTTAGCCTAAGAGATGCCTTGATATTCCCCTCTAATACATGTGAAGTCTTTGAATCAAATGGAGTCTGGCTTTCAGACACCAAGGCATCTATCACAGGAACTTTGCAAAATGGGGAGCTGTGTGTTCCTTTTATTCTACAAGATCATTCAGGGAGGCTCATTTCTCTACGTCCTAAGAGTGTACTTAGTACAATTGACTTCCCAGGCTTTGTAATCATACTCTCTTCCATTAGAGTTTTCTCTCACAATGTTCTCTGCTTATCTAGTTCCTCCTCTTCTTGAAAGATCAGTTTTGTCTTGCTTTGAGAGTCAGTTTGATAGAGGTGATCACTGAAAGCTTCCAAGGAGATATCTTGTCTCAGAAAGCGTTTATGGCGTGAGAAAATAATAAGGATAAGGCAGAACCTTTCTCAACATATCCAAACTTCAAACGCGTTTAAACCATGGCCAAATTCCTCCCCAACTTCCCTAAGCAACAACAACCTCTCTTTCCTTTGAACTGTAGTACTTAATGTCTGTGCTACTCATTGGGAATTTTACATTACTACGCATCTTTACACATATTCATGAAATCTGCTCCAACTAGATGGAAAGCTCATTGAGGCAGGGTCCATATCCCATGTATTTTTGTATCTCTAATAAGGTCAGCATGGTTCTTGGCAATCAGTAGGGGTTTAATAAGTGCCTGTTGGTCTGTTCATTCATTCAACAGCCATCTACTGAATACCTACTCTGTGCCAAGCACTTTACTAGGCAATGCGGAATACCAAGACCATCCGCATAGAAAGACAGGGAATCCATTGTGTACAGTGTGAGATGTGGTATATTAGAGATATACAAAGGGTCCTATAGGAGCCAAGAAGAGGTGCATCTGATATTGACTGGAGGTATAAATGATGGTTGTGTAGAAGAGATGACTCATGAGATGAATGCTAATGAGTGAGTAGGAGGTAGCCCATTACATGTGGGTCAAATAAAGATGATTCCAGGGAGAGAGAATAGCATGGGCAGATGCCTCGCAGTGTTATGGTACAATGATGATGCTCCGAGGGACCAAAGGCCTCGGGAGTTACTATAAGTTCATTCACTAGGGAGTCGAGAGACTGAAAGCATAGAAGGAGCATATTTCTTGGTATCCTGTTACCTCATAGTAATGAAAAAAGTAGTCTGTTTTCATAGTTCATTCAAAGAAGACTTTTCTGCCTCTGACTTTTCTTTTCTCCCTCTAACTCTTAAACTTGGTAAATGGAAGTTATGAAATTCCTTGGATAATTATGTGTCCCTGTACCTGGTCTGATGGGCATGCTGTTCTTGGAATATAAAAAGGGCTTCTGACCAGCTGCCAGTGTGACAGGCCCTTTAGGCCACATTCCCTGTGATGCTTGGCCATACTAACCCTTGCTCAGGCTTCCTTGATAAGAAAAGTACATGCTCACAAATTGCTAATACCCCTGAATTTTCTTTTTATCACAGAAAGATGATTTTCAAATGTATGCAAAATATTGTCAGAATAAGCCCAAGTCAGAGGCAATTTGGAAGAAGTATTCAGAATGCGCCTTTTTCCAGGTATAGTAATTGTTCAGGTATTGGATGTACTCTCTGTGGAAGATACTGGGATATTTCTTATTTATAAATTCATTTTCTGCTTTAAGTAAGTTTTATATATATATATATATATATATATATATATATATAAAAGAGCGGTTTGACCCACCCCCAAATATGCATACATGCGCACAAACATATATGCTGCTCCCCAGAGGCAACTATTTTCTGCTCTTTTAGCTACTTCTTTCGGTATTTACCTCCATACCTCCAAATATCATACTCATGTTGCTGCTTCCCATGATGGAAGATGAGGATTTAGCTTTCTTTCATTGTTCTTGGCTCCCCCACCCACACACACACCTTTTCCTCCAAATAGTCCAATCTAGTTACGTTGTGTAACTCTGGTTAGATTGATATACAGTGTTAAATTATTAAGACTATGTAATTTCTGTGCTCAGGTGAATAATGTGGAATAAGACGGTTGCTTTTCCTTCCTTATTATTTTTCTTACAAGTGTCTTTTTTACTCACTTAATTTTCTAGGTACTTATCCCTATTCTACCCCAAACTCTCCCAGTTGTGAGAGTTACATCAATCTCTTCTTAGTACATTTAAACATTATATTTTCTCTGAATTTCATCTTGAAAACACCTCCCCTGGAGTCTTCTGACCTGCTCATCTAGACTCACTAAGCCCGTTGTGCAGCTGCCGTCTTGGAATGTTGGTGAATATCAATTTCGGGGAGTCTGTTCACGTGTCTCTTGCCCAGGCTCTCCCGTTTCCTAGGTGCCATATCTGTCTCTTCCTTGTTTTATTAACTTGTTCAGCGAAATACATCCTCCAGTAGCTTTACTGAGAAAGTGTGCATGATAGGTAAATGTTTCTGAGAGCGCGCATGTCTGCGAATGTCTTTATTCTACCCTAACACTTGATTGCTAGCTTGACTGGGTATAGAGTTCTATGTAAGAAATAATTTTCCTCACAATTTTGAAGGTATTTGCTCCATTGTTTTCTAGTTTCCAGTGTTGCTGTTAAGAAATCTTATGCCAGTTTGATTTTTGTTCCTTTGCATGTGGCCTAGTTTTGTCCTCTCTATGAAAGCTTATGGGAGCTTCCTTTATCCTCAGGGTTCTGAAATATCACAGTGCTGTGCCATCATCCAATCTTATGGTGATCCCTTTGAATTTGGAACCCCTTGTCCAAATTTACTTGGATTTTTTTTCCTTTGATTTTCTCCACACAATTTTCTCCATTTTCTCTTTCTGGAATTTCTATTGTACAGATGTTGGAGATTCTGGACCAGTCCTCTAATTATCTTTTCTTTCTATGTTCTGGGTCTTTGTCTTGTTGCTGTATCTTCTGGGACTTATCTTCCAGTCCTTCTGTTGAGGGTTTTGTTTCTGCCATCATGTTATTAATTTTGAAGAGCCTCTACCCCTTTTTGTTCTCTGAATGTTCCTTTCAGTACAACCCTGTTTATGTTTCATGAATTCAATATCTTATCTCTATGAGGAGAATTATAATAGATTTTCCTTTTAAAAATAGCTTTCTCCTCCTTGCAGAGTTTCTGTTGTCTTCATATTGCTTTTCTTCTTTCTTTTCTTTTCTTTTTTTTTTTTGTTTCTGTCACTTTCCTCGAATGTCTGGTGATATTTGGTTGTCCACTCGCGTTAGGAATAAGCACTAAAAAGCTGACTGGAAGTTTCCTGTGCTTATGTGGGTTTATTGACCATGGTCCTCACTGTTGGGTCCTTGGAAGATCCCCAAGACCTGTATGTTTAGGTCCTTTTGCTCAGGCTGGTCAGATTCTCCATTCTGCTACCTGGAGAATAAGGATCTGACTGCCAGTGTTCTGGTAGCCAAGTGGGGGGAAAGGTTGAGAGTCTCTTAGTTGGTACATAAATATTCAAGTAATCTCTTTGCTTTCAATATGGTATGATGCCATCAGCTGGACCTGATATTCCCTAGTCCAAAGGCCCTCTGTTTTACTCTTTTCAGATAAACATCCTTTCTTCTGCTATGGGGACAAGGACAGCAGCCACCCAGTTTTGCACAGTGGCATGCTGTCTAAGATGCTTACTGTTGCTGCTGCTGCCGGTGCTGCTTTGTTTAGATTTAATGCTCATTTAATTCTTTTTTTTTTTTTTTTTTGGTAACAGCTTTGTTGAGATATAATTAAAATAACACAAAATTCACCCTTTTAAAATGTACAATTCAGTAGTTTCACTATATTCACAATGTTGTGCAACCATCACCACTGTCAACTTAAGAACATTTTCATCACTCCAAAAAAAATTACCTTTTAACAGTCACCTCCCATGTTCCCCCAAGCCCCACAGCTCTCTGCAATTACGAAGCTACTTTCTGTCACTATAGGTTTGCCTGTTCTGAACATTTCATATAAATGGAATCTTAAAATATGTGACCTTCTGTGTCTGGCTCCTTCCACTCAGCATCATGTTTTCATGGTTCATCCGTGTTGTAGCAAGTGTCAGAACTTCACTCCATTTTATGGCCTAATAATATTCCATTGTATGGATGGATATTCCACATTTTATTTACCCATCCATCAGTTGATGGACATTTGGGTTGTCTCCACCTTTTGTGTACAAGTTTTTGTGTGGGCATTATTTTCATTTCTCTTTGCCATAGACCTGGGTGTGAAATTGCTAGGTCATATGGTAATTCTGTTAACTTTTTGAAGAACTGTTGGGTTGTTTTCCAAAGTTGCTGCACCTTTTTACATTCCTGCCAACGGTGTATGAGGGGCCTGATTGCTCCACACCTCTACCAACACTGGTTAGTATCTAATTACTGCTTAAACAAACTTTTAAAATTACTTCTTAAACAGCTATCTTTTTTCAAACCCCACCTTCATCTCCAACTTCCAGAGGTACTTGATTCTGGAGTCTTTGTGGAGGAGGGGGAAGTGTGTTCTTTAACATAAATTGAGTTGTTCCTTGGCTTTTCCCTCTGCCAGTTTCCAAATGTTGTCAATGTCTTTCCCTCTTTCATCTTTGTAACTTCGGGTTTTTCGTTGTAAAAATAACTTTTCCATCACTTTAATTGGGTTTCATGAGTGGAGAGCTAAATACATGTATCAGTCCACCATTTTTAACCATAAAAGTTGATAATCGAATTAGATTATGTATTGGATTTTATCACATACAGAGGAGGGTCCTGGGTCTTCCATAGATATCTCCTCTCCCATTCCCTTTGTGTTCTGCACTTCCTATACGCAGATTTCATCCTAAACAGCTCCATCTTGCCCTAATTATGGACCCTACAATGTTCCCAGGACCCAAAGTCATGGCTCTTATATTTATAGTGGCAGCAAGCCAATAATCAGATGAAATGTAGCACCGGTTGATAAGGGCTGTATTTTTCTTGTGACATTTAAAAAACTCTTCTCATACCCAGTCTGATTTATATTCAGTACAACCTATTTCTTTTCTGGGTCTTGGCTTGCAGAGCTGAGCCTTTTGTTAATTTTCTTGGATACTTTGAAGAACTTTGTGGTCATGTTAACCTATGGTCATTCATTGCTTTCTTACTTTTTTTTTTTTTTTTTTTTTTTGCGGTACGCGGGCCTCTCACTGCTGTGGCCTCTCCCGTTGCGGAGCACAGGCTCCGGACGCGCAGGCTCAGCGGCCATGGCTCACGGGCCCAGCCGCTCTGCGGCATGTGGGATCTTCCCAGACCGGGGCGCGAACCCGCGTCCCCTGCATCGGCAGGCGGACTCTCAACCACTGCGCCACCAGGGAAGCCCTGCTTTCTTACTTTTTAAGCATTCTACATCATTGTGAATTTATATATAAAAACTTTTTAGTCTTTGAAATTTGGGGATTTTCTACCTCTCCGACCCTTGAAATAAAGTTTACTATAGTGTTTTAGACATACTGCCTCTTACAATTTCCATACCATATATAACAGCAATTTTTCTGGTAACTTTTCCTTGAGATGTAAGAAACATGCGTGCATTGGGTCTAATCAATGAACATTTGACATTTTCATAGGTAAATGCCAATTTAAATTTATTGATCATTATATTTTAATGACAGGAATGTCAAAGAAAATTAAAGCACAGACTTGGTCTAGATTCCTATTTACTGAAACCAGTGCAACGGATTACTAAATATCAGTTACTGTTGAAGGTAATTGCATGAAACATTTGTTTCTTTCTTTACTTACTTCTTTGGGTCAAATGTGGCAAAGCCATTAAAATGGAAGCAGCTGCCTAGTAAGCACTAGAAATAGGTAGGCTTCCTGACTGGGACAGCTGGATTTAGCAGTTGAATCAATGCTTCTAGCTATTTAATCGTCCATACAAGGTACACTGATATATGGATAACCCTGACTGCAGAACTTTCACTGTTGTTAAGCAGCACTAAACAAATATAGTTTTGAGACTGTATTTCCTATAGTTTTGAGACTGTATTTCCTATGGGCCTTCTCAATGAAAAATGAAGACGGCACACCTCTGAGTCATGTGAAAGGATTCCCAAAATGTCACGTTAAGTATAAATACAACACAGCCTGTTTTAAAATGTCTTTTTACAACGTTCTATGGTATATGCATAATGAATAAAATGAACTGCTGTAAGTGGAGGACCAAAAAATGTGTAATTGCTTTAAAAACAGATCTCTAGCGTGTCCTAATACCTATAGTTCTCCAGCTCCAGAAGCACTGAATGCCCTTTGCTTTCTACTGTTTAGTCACTATTCCATTTCTTCCCCGGTTTTGACATTGTTATTAAATATAGTATTAATGTGACAAATAGCATATGAAAGAAATTACTCGAAAAACTGCCATTATCTTTGGATTCCTCCTCGAAAGCGTGTTAGCCAAAAATGTATTCATTTTCTCCAGTTATTAATATCAGCCTAATATTAATTCTTGACTTCTAATTACAGGAGCTATTAAAATATAGCAAAGACTGCGAAGGATCTGTGCAATTAAAGGAGGCACTTGACATGATACTGGATTTACTGAAGTCAGTTAATGACTCAATGCATCAGATTGCAATAAATGGCTATATCGTAAGTAGATCATAATGATTGTTGCAGTTTTACAGGGTAAGCATGTTAACATCTCTTTCTTCCTCTCCTGGAATCAACTGAGAAATAAGATGTAAGAGGCAGACAAATGAAGGATCCGAATGTCAGCATTATTATGATGCTAAGTGGAAAATTGGCTTCAGATCAGCAGCCAGATGGATTTACGACATTCCCCTTGTCCCTAACAAGGCCTACCCCCAAGTGCAGACCTTGGGAGATCCCGCTTGCTGGAATGTTTGGGTCTATTCTAAGGAGGCATATGGTCCCAGAATTGCTCTTTGCCTCAGTCCAGGATAGAGATGGAAGAAAGAGATCAAATCTTTAGCGTTAACTGCCCCCCGTGGGAAAACTTGGACTGGGAGAGGTCATTTACCGATTAGGATTGAGGAAGTAATGGAAACATGAAGCCAGGGAAAAGGAGGCTTCTTCTATCTCCTGGTCCCACAGTCATTTTGTAACTGGGTGACACATGGCATGTTTTCCTGTGAAAAGTTATGATGAATGAAACTTTAAAAACTACAAATATACGCTTCAGGGTTTTAGTAACTCAATCTAAACACTGTAATATTGATGTCAGAGATCTGAATGTTGCTCTGCCTTGTACTAATGAGTTTGGGTTTTCCATTCCAGGGAAACTTAAATGAGCTGGGCAAGATGATAACGCAGGGTGCATTCAGCGTTTGGATTGGGCACAAGAAAGGTGCTACAAAGATGAAGGATTTTGCTAGATTCAAGCCAATGCAGCGGCACCTTTTCTTGTACGAAAAAGCCATTGTTTTTTGCAAAAGGCGTGTTGAAAGCAGAGAAGGCTCTGATCGATACCCGTCATACAGTTTTAAGCACTGTTTGAAAGTAAGACTGTTTGAATTGTGTAATGTAATAGTCTTTCATGTATACATATACTGTATTCCAGTTTGTATACTTTTTCAGCTCAGATGACTGGGCTGAAAAAGTATATATACTCTTATACTTTAGTTGCACATCTTTTTTTAAAAGAAAATCTTTTTTTTTTAAATTGAGGTATAACTGACACATAACATTACATTAGTTTCAGGTGTACAGTGTAATGATTCAATATTTGTATATGTTGTGAAATGATCACCACAAGTAACATCCATCACCACACATAGTTACAAACCTTTTTTTCTTGTGATGGGAACTTTTAAGATCTAATGTGTTAGCAAGTTTCAAATATGAAGTACAGTATTATTAACCGTGGTACCCATAGTCACCATGCTGTGCATTACAGCCCTAGGACTTATTTATTTTATAACGGGAAGTTTGTACCCTTTGACTCCCCCTTCACCACCCATTTCGCACGCTCCCACCCATGGAACCTTAAGTAGAAATCTTAGAGAGAAGTCAGGTGAAGCAGAACTTTCCTACCTGAAATGAGAGCCACGGAGGACAGACCGTGGCCTCCTTCCTTTCCTCTCTCACTTCAGTCCCAGGCAGTCCCCAAGGGGGCGCCCTAGACTCCTGCACGGCACAGTTTGAAATTGTGGGCAGTGACACAGGCTCCCCCATTAGCACTCTCTTACCAATGGCACCAGGTGGAGTTCTTGGTCTTGGTAGCAAGGAGCTTTTCTCATACGGGAGAGTCAAGGAGGAAAGAGTTTCTTCCTTTTTTTCCGTGTGATTTAAAAATGGATCACTTTTATGGTTAGCACATTCCCATTGTATCCCTCCTCCATCCCCTCCCTTCCTGGGTGTGCAAAGCCACCTACCGCTGAATCCTGCCCACACCTGTCCTGTCCGATCCTTAGAAATTACTTTCTTCTCTCCCATAACCCAAACTGCCATTGTGTCCTAATGTTAGTTTGGTATTAAAATGAGAGCAGTATTGTTTGAGGAAGTTACTGGCAATCCAGTGACACTCCCAGCTGGTTTTGACATTTGACAAGAGGAGCCTCCAATCCACATGAGTCTGTAATTGGCAAATTTGATTTTTTTCACACCTAATTAATTTTATCTTTCAAGTTCTACATTGTAAAAGCGGTATGGCATTTGCTGAAGAAAATTTGGAAAATGGAGAAAATTATGACCCTCGACTCTCCACCCACTGTTTCTTGGTTGTTAGCATGTTGAGAATTGATGTGATGTCCAGCAGTGGTAATGGAGAGGACGTGCCATGTGTCCTGAGCCAGGCCCGAGGGCTTTGTGTCAGGAGGCCACCGGAGAAGCAGGCCCTCCTTTTGATTCTTCCCAGAGGCCAACGACTCCATGCTGTTCCTAATGGGGTTCCTGCCCAGGGTTAGGTCTCTGACTTCTTCCTACTGTCTACTTTCCCTGCTTCACTTCTGAACCCACAGCAGTGACTGTTCAAAAACCTCACTGTTTTCATAACAAATGCCCAGTTGCTCCTTTTAAATAATTAATTAATTAATTAATTTTTGGCTGCGTTGGGTCTTCATTGCTGCGCGCGGGCTTTCTCTAGTTGCGGCGAGCGGCGGCTACTTTTCATTGCGGTGCGTGGGCTTCTCATTGCGGTGGCTTCTCCTGTCGCGGAGCACGGGCTTTAGGCATGTGGGCTTCAGTAGTTGTGGCATGCGGGCTCAGTAGTTGTGGCTCGTGGGCTCTAGAGCGCAGGCTCAGTAGTTGTGGCACACGGGCTTAGTTGCTCCGCGGCATGTGGGATCTTCTGGGACCAGGGTGCGAACCCGTGTCCCCTGCATTGGCAGGCAGATTCTTGACCACTGCGCCACCAAGGAAGTCTCCCAGTTGCTCCTTTGATATTCGCCCACCTCTAAGCCCCCAAAATTTCCAAGGGTCTTTTATGTCTCTAATAAACATCTGTCGAGAAGCAAGAATTTGTAATTGACCTCAGACAGGGTTCAGATGTCTTGCTGTCTGTATATTTATTCCAGAGGAGGGTACTTTATCTTCATAGCCACGTTGAACCCAAATCCATTTGGTTCACTTTTTTTTTTTAATTTTTAAATTTAATTTAATTTATTCTTTTATACAGCAGGTTCTTATAGTTATCCATTTTATACATATTAGTGTATACATGTCAATCCCAATCTCCCAATTCATCATACCACCCCCCTGCCCCCGCCACTTTCCCCCCTTGGTCCCCATACGTTTGTTCTCTACATGTGTCCCAATTTCTGCCCTCCAAACCGGTTCATCTGTACCATTTTTCTAGGTTCCACATATATGCGTTAATATACGATATTTGTTTTTCTCTTTCTGTCTTACTTCACTCTGTATGGCAGTCTCTAGATACACCCACGTCTCAACAAATGACCCAATTTCGTTCCTTTTTATGGCTGAGTAATATTCCATTGTATATATGTACCCATCTTCTTTATCCATTCGTCTGTCGATGGGCATTTAGGTGTGACCTAGTTACTACCTAATATACTATTTCTGGCTTGTATCTATTTTTCTTTTTTTACCTTTAATTTGTCACAATGATGGGCACACCAACAGAGTGTTTCTAAGGTACATCACAGTAAGGACAGACTGGTATGAGGTAACCAATTTGTGAGATTTCGAACTACAGTGGCTACTGTGGAAACAGAGGGTGGGATAGATGCAAGAAACACTTCCATGGCAGGTAAACAGGCAGGCTTACTGACTTACTAGATACTGAAAATAAATAATACCTGACATTTGAAGGAAAAAAATCAGCCTGATTTTTCTTTGATTCCCCAATAATGCCTAGTGTCCTTAATAAAAGAGATTAGTCAGTGATGCCTGCAAGGATTTAGACCAGGATTACTAGGAAAATGGTGATGTCGCTGACAGAGAAAGATGGAAATTAGGCTATCTCTTATAAGCCTCACCATGCTTTCTTCCTCTTGCTTATATGAGATTCCAGGATTAAATAATTACTAGTAGGACTAGTCAGTGTGTTACCTAACAGTTTGGGTTCCTGGTTTCAGAATCTTCCCCTTGGTAGATACGATCAATGCAGATGCACTTTCAGGGGACTGTTGCCGTGAGTTCATCGTACCAAGCTGGAATCTCGTAGCCCCACAGCTGTACGTTGATTGTGTGCTATATTTTAAGTCGCCTGCTCCTGTGCAAAGGAAAGGCCCTAAAGTCACAGTTAGTCAAATGGAGACATTTGAGTTCTACAGATTCCTCAGTTCATGTGTTTATTATTATCATCTATGTTTTTAAGTTTAACAAACATACATGTAGTACTCACTGTTTGCTAGGAGCTGTTCTAAGTGTTTATGAATATCAGTGTTAATTCATTTAATCCACATAGCAACTTTATATGAAGTAGGAACTATTATTAACCCCATTTTGAGGATGAGAAAGCCAAGTGCCAGAGAGGTGAATAATTCATCCAAGAGCATGGCTAGTAAGTGGTGCAGCACAGATTCAAACCCGGGCAGATGGCTTCGGTCTCCATGATTGTAACCACTGCGCCGTGCTGGCGGGCCTTGTTCTTGCTTGTTTATTCTTTCATTCCTTCATTCATTCCTTTTTATCATTCCCCACACTTCCTCTCCTCTCTACCCCTGTATTATTTGATGTACATCCTTCAGTTTGTGTGTTCTTTTTAAGTATACACTAATGTTCTGTGCCCATTTAGTTTTTTAAAAATTAATTAATTATTTTATTTTATTTATTTATTTTTGGCTGCATTGGGTCTTCATTGCTGCACACGGGCTCTCTCTAGTTGCGGCGAGCGGGGGCTGCTCTTCGTTGCGGTGCACAGGCTTCTCATTGCAGTGGCTTCTCTTGTTATGGAGCACAGGCTCTAGGCACACGGGCTTCAGTAGTTGTGGCTCGCGGGCTCTAGAGCGCAGGCTCAGTAGTTGTGGCACATGGGCTTAGTTGCTCCGCGGCATGTGGGATCTTCCCGGACCAAGGCTCAAACCCATGTCCCCTGCATCGGCACGTGGACTCTCAACCACTGCGCCACCAGGGAAGCCCCCCATTTAGTTTTAATTTATATAAATAGTATTCTGTTATAATTCTCATCTTCTTTCTTTTTTTGATCCCAGAAACTATTTTCAAGATACAGTTATGTTACTGTTTTATACCCAATATCTTGTTTCTAACTGCTTCACGGCAGTTCAACCTAGCTACATTTTTTTGTTGGTGTTGTTATTGTGAATCAAGATCAGTTTTTTTTTTTTGGCTGTACCACGTGGCATGTGGGATCCTAGTTCCCTGATCAGGGATCAAACCCATGCCCCCTGCATTGGAAGTGCAGAGTGTTACCCACTGGACTGCCAGGGAAGTCCAAGATCAATTTTTTCATAATACTGACCCAAGAAGTAACTATTATATATCCCAGATACAGAAATAAAAGTCTTTTTTCTTCAGTTTTATAACATGGACTTTTCATTTAATATATCAAGTGCTTTCCCTCCCAATATTCAAGTAGTTTTTTTTTAATAGATATTTATTGGAGTATAATTGCTTCACAATACTGTGTTAGTTTCTGTTGTACAACAAAGTGAATCAGCCATATACATACATATGTCCCCATATCCCCTCCCTCTTGATCCTCCCTCCCACCCTCCCTATCCCACCTCTCTAGGTCATCGCAAAGCACCGAGCTGATCTGCCTAATAAAAGTCTTAAGATAGGTAGTTATTGGTTATAATCCCAGAGTTCTGACCCACTGGGTGACTTTTAACAAGGTAGTTGACATCTTCTCACTACCCTGAAGACAGAAAATTAGGTTAAAAATTGGGGCCCTGAGCACTTGATACAACAAGATGTCTTCAGATAAAATGCTTTAAAATAAAGAAAATATATTCATAGCTACCAGAAATCATCAGTGAAAATGTGAAGGGTGAGGCGGAGACCACAGTTAGGGTATAACTGTAGAATCAGCCTCGTTCTTTTATATATATTATTTATTATATAATATATCATATAACTATAGTCATATAGTTAGAGCTTTAACTCTGCCTCTAGGTTCTAAAGGTAAGTTTTCATGGTATAGTAAATATTTAATAAGTAGAATAAAAACCTTTTGATAAAACCTTTATATTGTGTTATTTGAGTAAATATCTACAATCCATGAATTACAAATGGATTGTATTACAGTGGATCATTTGTAGTGAATTGTTTAGAACTAAGAACAGTGTTGTCTGATAGAGATCATGGTTAGGTTTCCAGAGTAACTCAAAAAAGCTCATTTACTCTATAATGCTGTGCTCTATGTATACAATGAAAAATGGCAAAACCATTGCTATTCAAATAAGGGAAAGTTGAGAAAGCAAACTCACACTTTTAAAAACTCATCATGTTATCTAAGCCTTTAGCGCATGCTATTTAATCCTTATATCAACTCTATGAAATAGGTACTCTTCCCACTTTATAGTTGAGGAAACTGAAATTCAGAAAGGTTAAGCAACTTGTACCAGCACACGTAGCTAGCGCATGGGCCTTCCATCTTATCATGCTGTTAAAACAATACCATGTATTGAAACAAAATCAGTTTAAATAGAGATTGAATATGAGATTATTGTTTATCTTAAAACCTGATGTTTGAGCAAAAGTAGGTTAGTTAGAGTGGTTGAGTAGGAATGTAAAGATATTTTTGGATATTCTGAAAGTAACTTCTGAGTACATTCAGGGTAGATGTCACAGGCTCTTTCATTTCTAAGTATAATCCTTTTTCTTTTCCTTGATATGGGGATCTCACTAGCACTACTTTAAATGCTTATCAGCTCTAATTAGGGTCATTTGGGAGGCATGTAAATGGAACAGAGAGTGAGATATTCCTTTAGTTAATTAGGAAATGATTGAAAGGAAAGAGAAGGCAGAAGGAAACTAAAAGAGAATGTGTGTACAAGGGAGTGAAGTTGCTCAAAATGAAATTAACCAAGCTACTAGCAGCACAGGATGAAAGAAAATGGAAGAGTTTGTGCTTTGCACAATCATATGAAAGAGAATAAAAACTATGGTAGGGAAGGGATATTGCATACCTAATTTCCACTGGCTACAAGAAGACATCACTGTCCCATGACAGGTTGTTTCCTAGAGAGGCCAAGAGCTTGGTGGAAATAGAGGGGATTTCTGTGTACCTGGTTGGTTCTCCCCTGACCCATAAATTGGATGTCTATAACTTGTAGGGCTTCTATAGACATACGTAGTAATTTGTGAGATTAACTTATCTGGCATAAAGTTATTAAAAAGAACCATTTAAATTAATTTTGGATGACCTTTTCCACAATGTTCAATTAGTTTTACTTCTGTGTTTGACACAATAATTTGTTTTTATACTGTACAGTTAATTTATAATGGAATTCAATCTTACATGGACTACTTGGATGCTCAGATTTGAAACATTTGTTTCACTCACTGGAATGGAGCATGTAGTCTGTACTATATAAGTGCATAGTTTAATGAAAGTGTATAAACACTCAGGTCTCTGATTGTATTTATCATTTCATATTCTTTGATTATAAAACATATATTTTGCAGAAGTGAGAAATTCTGTTTCATTTAGAATACGATGGGGGTAGATTTAATGTAATTTCATTTTCCTAATAAAATGCTCATGAAAATGGTGACTCATTTATTGTAGATGGATGAAGTTGGAATCACTGAATATGTAAAAGGAGACGACCGCAAGTTTGAAATCTGGTATGCTGGGAAGGAAGAAGTTTATATTGTCCAGGTTGGTCACTTAAGAATTGTTCTAGAAACCATAACCTGCCTTAAGATACAAAAGTCTGCATTTACAAACAAAAATAATTTTGGTTACATTACAAAAGTTCTCAGTCCTTTCCTGTAGGTTACCTAAATATTATTTGATTATTATTCTTTGTGATGCAATTAAACATTTTCTCAGTTACCAAGTTTTCTTTTTTTCTTTTATTGAAGTATAGTTGCTGTATAATATTATATTTTACAGGTGTACAATACAGTGATTCACAAGTTTTAAAGATTATACTCCATTTATAGTTATTGTAAAATATTGGCTATATTCCCTGTGCTGTACAATATATCCTTGTAGCTCATTTTGTACCTAATAGTTTGTACCTATTAATCCCCTACTGCCATATTGCCCCTTCCCCCTTCCCTCTCCCCACTGGTAACCACTAGTTTGTTCTCTGTATCTGTGAGTCTGCTTCTTTTTTGTTATATTCACTAGTTTGTTTATTTTTTAGATTCCATATATAATCTCTAGGTCCATCCGTGTTGCTGCAAATGGCATTATTTCATACTTTTTTATGGCTGAGTAGTATTCCATTGTATATATGTACCATATCTTCCAAATCCGTTCATCTGTCGATGGACACTTAGGTTACTTCCATGTCTTGGCAGAAGTTTTCTTCAACTTGAGATATGTCTGTGATGCTTTCTATGGCTTTAAGTTTTCACCACGACACCAGGAGACTTATCAACAAGAGCTGATAGCCAAGAGCTTGGCCGGTGCTTCTCTGTCCCCATCAAGTCTCTTGAGTTACAGATTTATAACAGTTCTGAGTTCCTCTTGTGCTCAGCATTCAGAGAGGACCTGATTACGAGACAGGGCGATGTGATGATTCAGATCGGATTGTTTTTTCTAAAGAATGTGGTTAAAGTCCTGGCCAGACATGCTGTAAGCTTCAACCTGTCTCACGGAAGAAGAGAGGAATTAGAACATTTCAAGAGATTATTGTCATTTCAAAGAGTCTTTTTTTTTTGGCCGCACCACATGGCTTTCAGGATCTTAGTTCCCTGACCAGGGATCGAACCCCGGCCCTCGGCTGTGAAAGCACCGAGTCCTAACCACTGGACTGCCAGGGAAGTCCCTACAATAGATTGTCTTTTCAGAAACAGTAGAACTTGTTTTGTTTTACCAAAATTAAACATAAAAACATTTATATATTTAAAAGACCCCTCCTACACAGAAAAAATAAGTGAGATTTATATTTCACGCTTCTCTGAGCATTATTATTGAAGGCCAATTTCGAAATGCTTTGGGCTGTTATTTCATCTAATCCGATGGCTACTTATTTGCTTCTTAGAAGTTTTAAGAATCAAAATGTTAGAGTTGGATTATGGTGGTTCAGGATGTAAATCGTGTTTGATATACTTAGTGACATTTGTTTTATTATTAAAGCATCGTTCTAAAAAGGAAACATGTCCTCTCCTCCCCTGCTTTTTAAATCTTTAGGCTTCAAATGTAGATGTGAAGATGATGTGGTTAAAAGAAATCAGAAGTATTTTGTTGAAGCAACAGGAACTTATGACAGGTAAGTTCACGCATTCTCCAGAACAAGAAGTACAAGAACGGCTCAGTGACTCAGATTCTGTGATAATTTTTACAGGGAATGGGGCTGATATTTACTTTCTACTATTTATAATGAAATGGTTTGCTCAACTCATTAGTAGGAGATCAAGATGCAGGAGGCTGTTTAAACTATTTTGGAGAATGAATTTTACAATGGAAGATGAGCTCTAGTGCCTGAGAAACAGTGGTGCAGTGATAGAGCAATCTGAATGTGTTAATTCTAATTGCTTCCCATGAGGCAACTCTGCTTAGGACCTCAGTAATCAGTGCTTGGTAATGTTGGCCTGGGGGTGGTGCTAGTTATAAACTTGAATTTCTTGAATAAAATATTACATGGTTCGACCCTTTTCTATATTCCAAATTCAGACTGGCCTTCCCTCTGGCTGTTTCAAGTCTGTGAAGGTGAACTCAAATGGGATCGGGGTGTGTGTGTGTGCATATGTGAAGGTCATTGGTCCTCAAGGAAGTAAGAAGTGTGGCTTCCGAACAATGCTTATATAATCTTTGTTTTATTTCACAGTTAAAAAACAAGAACAACATAATC
The DNA here is from genome assembly GCF_949987515.2 of Delphinus delphis. Lineage (NCBI taxonomy): Eukaryota > Metazoa > Chordata > Mammalia > Artiodactyla > Delphinidae > Delphinus > Delphinus delphis. Next base: position 10,226,270 of record NC_082704.1, read on the forward strand.
AGTTAACAGAACAGAATCTTTCTTCTCAGCGGAATGAGTAAGTGATTATACTTTAAGAACTACCACTCTCCAATCTTCTGTTTTCCGTATATAACATGAAACAATGTAATTAAACTATCAGACAAAAATTACCTGGCCTTTTAGCAATAACTCATCAAATTCTATAAACACATTTTCTCAGTTCTGTCCTTGGACTTGCAGCCTGATAGTCCTTAGTAGTTATCCCACTGTTCCCCTGATGTTGAAAAGAATATAAGGAAGTGCCTTTGTTCAGGGAAACGTCTTGACCCGGTCCAGGTGTGGATGGCGGCAAGAAAGAAGAAATTAACACATCCCCTCCCCCAGGAGATGTTTTGCAAGACTGATGGCCCTTTTTACTTTACTTCCTCCCCGCCTCTCACTATTATGCCTTTTTACTTTATTTCCCTCTCGGATTCTATAAAAGAAACTGGCATCCAGACCCTGATAAGATGGTTATTTTGAGACATTAGTCTGCCATCTTCTCGGTCTGCCAGCTTTCCAAATAAAGTCGTATTCCTTGCCTCAAAAAAAAAAAAAAAAAAATAGTCTGGGCTAATTTTTAAACACGATTATAAGTGCTTTGTTCTCAGTATACCCTGGGGGGAGTTGCATGTAGGCTGCTAGCAAAAGCGGCTACACTCATGGCTTTCTCTTCAAAGTATTTCTGGGCACCTTCAATCTGATTGGAGAAGGAGAGGTATAAGAATGATGAAGTACTGGCAGCTAATACTGGCCTGCAGCTTTGTGGTCTCTTGATGGAGACCACTTGCTGGTGACTTGCCCTCTCTGTGTAGCTAGAGAGGAGGTCTGGATCCCGGGGGCGGAGGCTGTGGGGCGGGGGCTGTGCCTGGACACAACCACGTCTTTGAGGAAGGCAGCCGTCCTCAATGATAGCTTTGCTGCTGGTTTAGAGATGTGGCCATTGTATTCCACCTCTAGGAATCTTAAAAGGTGGAGTTTCCATACAACATTTACATATATGCAGAAAGAATCCTCATGGTGATTCCAAAGCCTTGGCACAGAAATTCACCACGCAGCATCTGCATGATGTAGGGATCATTGAAGGACTTATTAAAAGTACTCTTTTTCAGTGGTACAAATGAACTTATTTACAAAACAGAAATAGAGTCACAGATGTAGAAAATAAACTTACTGTTACGGGGTTGGGGGGAGGTGAGGGAGGGATAAATTGGGGGATTGGGACTGACATATACATACGACTATAGATAAAATAGATAACTAATAAGGACCTACTGCACAGGGAGCTCTACTCAATACTCTCTAATGACCTATCTGGGAAAAGAGTCTAAAAAAGAGTGGATATATGTATATGTATGACTGATTCACTGTGCTGTACAGCAGAAACTAATACAACATTGTGAATCAACTGTACTCCAATAAAAATAAAAATACTCTTTTTCTCTGTTGCACATCATCTTTCATAGGTAGCTAAGATCAGGTGCAAAGTATGTTGATTCATCTGAGGCTTTAGGAGAACCATTTTAGTTTATTTTTTATTTATTTATTTTCGGCTGCATTGGGTCTTTGTTGCTGCGGACAGGCTTTCTGTAGTTGTGGCGAGCGGGGGCTACTGTTCGTTGCAGTGCGCGGGCTTCTCATTGCGGTGGCTTCTCTTGTTGCAGAGCACGGGCTCTAGGGGCACAGGCTTCGGTAGTTGTGGCACACGGGCTTAGTTGCTCCACGGCATGTGAGATCTTCCTGGACCAGGCCTCGAACCTGTGTCCCCTGCATTGGCAGGTGGATTCTTAACCACTGCGCCACCAGGGAAGCCGCAGGAGAACCATCTTAAAATCACGGTGGAAGTCTTTATTTTCCACGGTTCACAATACTCAGTGTTTTATCATGTATTCTGGAAGTAAAGTCTTTAGATTTCATGGAGCAATTGACTCTATAGAAGCTGATACAACTCAACAGTATTAATCAGATTGAGGTTTCATTGTCATTCATATACACTTTGCCTAATTCATTGAAGTTAAAAGTTCATAGAACAATAGGGTTTTTTTGTTGTTTATATTTTTCCAACTTATTGAGTTATAGTTGACAATTAAAATTATATACGTTTAAAGAGTACAATTTGATACCGTATGCTAACACATATATATGGAATCTAAAAAAAAAAAAAAGGTTCTGAAGGACCTAGGGGCAGGACAGGAATAAAGATGCAGACGTAGAGAATGGACTTGAGGACATGGGGAGGGGGAAGGGTAAGCTGGGACGAAGTGAGAGAGTGGCATGGACATATATACACTACCAAACGTAAAATAGATAGCTAGTGGGAAACAGCCGCATAGCACAGGGAGATCAGCTCGGTGCTTTGTGACCACCTAGAGGGGTGGGATAGGGAGGGTGGGAGGGAGACTCAAGAGGGAGGGGATATGGGGATATATGTATATGTATAGCTGATTCACTTTGTTATACAGCAGAAACTAACACACCATTGTAAAGCAATTATACTCCGATAAAGATATTTTAAAAAAAGAGTAAAATTTGATGATTTGACATACATATACACTGTGAAATAATCAACACAATCAAGCTAATTGACATATCCATCACCTCACATAGTTATCCTTTTTTGTGTCTGTGGTGAGAACATTTAGCATTTACCTCTTAGCAAATTTTGGGTATACAATATAGTATGAAACAGGGATTCTAAACAATATACCTGCCTTGGGTCCAGAAAGGAGCCTTTTCTTTCCATGCTGGCTTGGATCCCAGGATTAAAGCTTTTGTATATTATGAGCTGTTATCACACAGACTTAAATAAGGGGGAAAATCAGCTCTGTTTGAATGGATTCTTAGACTATGTTCTTAACACATGGTATTAGTAGAAGAAATACCATTTAAAATTTCTTATTACTCTTAAACTGAAAAAAAGCTTACCAGTTTTTACATATTTACTATTTCAGAAGGCAACAGGGAGCTTTTATAGGTGCTGAGGAAACTGACTTGGCGCACACCAGCGCTATGGTGGAAGTCGGTGAGGCCATCGCGTCAGTTCGGGCAGAAGCAAATACAGGTATGTGTAATGCTCATCCGAAGGCAGAATTCATGGCTGTGCAAATTGTTTCCTCCCGTTGTTAATTTGAGAAATCTACCCATCTATTCACTTTATATGGAGAAAACAAAGTTAACCCATTTTTAGAAGACTCTTCTGTCTTGTGTATATGCAAGATACTCGACTGAGCAGAGGTTGTCAAAGTGTGGTCCGTGGACCAGTAGCATCAGCATCACCTGGAAACTTGTTAAGAAGGCAAATGCTCTGGCTCCATCCCAGACCTTCTGAATCAAAAACTCTGGGAGTGAGACCCAGCCAGCTGTAATGTAACAAGTTCTTCATGTGATTCTTTCTGGAACCTTCTCAAGTTTGGGAGCCCCTCCTACACAGGATACAGAGGTGAATAAAACACATCCTGCATCAAGGGATGCACACTTGCTTGACTCACTGTAAGTTTAATGAATAGAGAAGAGTCATTTACAGCTCAGGAATATTTCTTTTTATTTTGCAAATTGGGTCATTTCAAGGGATTTAAAACAATTTGTTTAATTTAACAAACATAACAGCCTGTGTGCCAGGAACTGTGCAGTACTCTGGGCATACAGGCTAACTGAGATACACTCAGCTGCCATCCCCACGAAGCTAGGAGAGTAGAAGGATAATGCAAAAAGCAATGAAAATTCAATTTGATAGTGTGATAACAGGGAAGGCGCTTCCGAAGCACCTGCAAGGGTCACCTCAACAACTCTGGGATCAACAGCATAGACTTCCCTGAGGAAATGCCTAACGGGGTGCCTGATACTCAGTGCTTAAATATGATGTTCCTTAATCTGGAAGACTTCTCTACTAGCTGAGGAGAAACAAGGAACAACAACCTTGCTCAGCTTCAGTTCTCCATTTACGTGTCGCTTCCCTCAGGTCATCTATACTGTGGCCCCCTGAGCCATCAGGAGGGAGCCTAGTACCACTGCCTTCATTTGACAGATGAGGAAACCAAGTCAGAGAAAGTTAACATGACTCTTCCAAGGTTACATGAATAGTTCAGTGTGGCCAAGATGAAATGCTGTCATTTCTCTGCCTATATCAGATTGCTTCATCCATACCAGTTCAATGCATTTTATTAATTAAGCATCTCTTGCAGGCAGGTTCTTATGAGACACACAATGTGTAACACATGGTTCCTGCCTAATAAAAGAGATACGACAAGTCCGATATAACAATATTACCAGGTAGAATGTTATAAGTGCTATTTAAGTGGGACCAAGAAGAATGCTATAGAAAGAATTTTTGGAAGAGATGATTTTCTATAAGAAGGGATAAATGTTCTCTGGAATGTTATTTACCTTATTATTATCTGTAATAACTCCCACCACCCCCAACAGGAAACTATCCTAAAAAGTAAAAGAAGTGTAGATATTCTAGGCCCTTTCTGAAATATCAGAAATTCTAAACTAGTACAACCTCATTGGAGGTTTTATTACAAAAGATATTATTCTTGGACCATTGAAGGGTATGGCCTTGATTATTACACTTCATTTTACTTCTCTCCTTGTGGTGGACCAGTAACTGCCACCCTCCATGTTTTTCTTACAGTTTGGACTGAGATGTCGTCACCTTCAGAAATCTCTGTTGAGCCTGAGGAATGGCCCAGTAACTATTTCTACTCTTCTTATGATGACAATGAAGAAGAAAGGCCTCTAATGGTTAGTAATGACATATTAAGATAAATAAAAACCCTTCAAGCAATTTTATTGATGAAATAGGTGAGGCACATAGGGGCAATCCTTTGTCAGTATCCTTGAGGTCATGAGGTCATTTCCACAGCCAAAAGATTTGAATCGAGTCTTACTGTGAACATTCAGTAAGCACTTTTATCTCTGTGAGAACTTGTTTGAGCTATACACGGAGCTCCTACTGAAGTTGATGAGATAGTCAATCATTCCAAGTCCCATATCGTGACCAATTTTATCTTTAATTGAGCTTCACCAGTCTGTTTTCAATCTGGGCATGTGAGATAAAATCAGAGCACAAAGGAGGTTCAGATATACTTAGAAATCAGTTTAGATTCCAGATTAGAAAGTATAGGAAATAAACATTACACATTAAAAACTATTTAATACCATCTGGGGAATATATTTTAGTGGGCTGTCAAAAAACATGCTAAGGCTACAGATCTCAGCATATCACAGCAAGAGGGCACCCCGTGAAAGTAAAGGTTGCTTTAGGGTAGAAGGAAGTGTTTTATAGAAGAACTAGTTTGCAGTGTTGTTAGGATCCTGGTGGATTATTAGAGGGGAGTTAGGACTGTTTAGGATAAATCTCCAATTTTCTGAAGTCACCAGGGTGGAGGGTGGGAACGGTGCTTTGTAGTGGCCTGTTCCTTGGTGCTTTTCAGAGGAATAAATCCGGTTTGGCAGTTCTGGTGTTGGGGTGAGGGAGTAATGGCATGGAGAATCCCAAAGGTGCATCGACGCTGGAATGCTTTCTTTTAAAAAGCAACAGAACATTCTTTCCACTAATAAGACAGTGACCATAATTCGTATTTGTATGGTCGTTTACAGTTTTCAAAGTGATTTCACACTGAGTATTCATAGTCTTAGTGAGGCTTTATTCCCTCTGAGCCGAAGCTCAGAGCTGGTAAGAGGTTTGTCCAGCGTTCGTTGCCTAGACTGGCAGTGCTCAAACGTTTTAATGAATTTACATTTTTTTTTTTTTTTTTATGAATTTACATTTTTGAAACCAAAAAAATCTAGTGAGAAGAGTGGCATTTGAAATATTTTTGCAGCCTAAAAAATAAAAAGTAAATAAGGGACTCCCCTGGCGGTCCGGTGGTTAGGACTCTGCGCTTCCAGTGCAGGGGGCATGGGTTCGACCCCTGGTCAGGGAAGTGGTATCCCGCAAGCTGCACAGTGCAACCAATAAAAAAAATAATAATAAATGAAATATTTTTGCAAATTTCTTTAACATCTGGCTTCAGAAAAGACAGCTGGATTCTCATATTTGCGTTTGCATTCAGTCTGTTGTGCGATCACACATTCGGTGGCCTCTTGAAAACTCCCCTGTAGACTTGTGAGAGGATGAGAGTGAAAAAGGCAAATAATATATTTAGCTTTGACCCTTGCAGACCCTTGGAACTCCCAACGGTCAGCCTCCCAAACTTTGAGAATTGCTGATTTAGATGAATAAATAAAAAGAACTTCATTTCCTGAAGTAACATTATCTGAGGACAGGAGGGATCGTTGTTCAGATGTGAGCAGTAAGTCAAGGGAAGCCAGTTGGGATTTCAATGTTTGCTGTGAATGATGCTCTATGAAGGGATTGTCAAGAACCGAGAAAGCCTTCAGTAAGCATTTTTCCAGCTATGGTGTCAGAAAATAAAGCAAATATGCCAAATTGATTAATACTTTCATCATAGGGGATGGGAATGTAGAAAAACCTACTAGCTCTCCTCTCTTCTCCCAAGAATTCCCTGAGTTGTGCTACTAAGGAAAACATACAAGGGACAATATAGTGCATTCCATACCCCCTCAATTAAATAACCCCCAACCTAGAAAGCAAAACAGGTTGGAATGAGCTGATCTTTTAGCCTCGCTTTATCAAGTCAAAAACAAGAAATAATGGGTGCTGCTTCCCTTGTAGAGGCCGGTGTCGGAGATGGCTGTCCTATTTTAATGAAGCTACTCTGTTAAATGGCAAGTAGCTCTTTCCTGCCTGCTCCTCGGCCCATTTGATAAAAATACTGCTCAAAAGACGTTCAGCCCGAGTGATGCGGATAATGTTTTCAGGTTAATTCCTTTGGACGTGCAAAGAATCAACACCACTTAATTATTTCTTTCCTTTTATTTTAAAAAAGTTTTAATTATGGTACTCTTACTCTTTAAAATCATATATTCAATGTATAAGATACTGTGCTGGAAAAATTCTCATCTCAGAATACGTTTGGACTTGAAGATTACTATTTCTTCTCTGTCTACCTTGTAACCAAATGCAATCAGTGTGCCTTGGATTATTTAGCTTATTAATGAATCAAGTTAAAATTACAGCTGCAAAAAGATTAAGGCCAAGTAAAGCACAACATTATGGTTTAATATGCTTTTATCGGACTAAGCTTTTGTGCGCATTATTTTTACCTGTGCAAAACGATAACAAAGCAAGGAGTCCTTTTGGGGGCGTTAGTAAATCTTTGTTCAGGGCCATTGCCTTTTTTATGTGCCAAGATAATTATTTTTAATGAGAGTAGTTTACAAATAACAGTATTTAAAAATTATCTTCATGCTTGTTTTTTTTCTGGATTTATGTTTATTATTCATGTAACTTAAATCAGCTGTGCTCTGTTATTTTCTGTGTAGTTCATGCTGTAATGCTCTTTTTGCAAATAAAAATTAATTCTTCAGGTTAAATAAACACATGTCCTGCTTTTTTTTTTTTTGCCATCACAAACTGCTCTGTGTTTGTTTGTTACTTCAAAGCCGCTGCAGCTAACCACATTTACCATTGACGTAAAGAATGAAGTCTGTACATCACAGAACAGGCACTTACGCAAGTAGTTTTGCATTCAAATTTGTAATGTCACTTTTCAAAACAACCTTACAGTCTCCAGGCAAATATAAAGCCCTAGCAGATTGCAGGAAGAGAGGCTCAGAAGACCTCCTGATTAGAAATGGAGATGTCATTCAGCTTCTCCGTGAGGATGCTGAGGGTCAATGGTAGGTGAATTCTCCATGACTATGTTGACCTCCGCCTGGGGCACACGGATATCTAATCAATTGTTCTGCTTTACTTGTATCTTTGTTATACAGTCTCAAGAAGCAGAAATAACACATTTCTTATCAGTGTTTCATTTTCATTGCTTCAGCCGTGTCTATATAGCTCACTGAAAGGAATGTTAACCTTTGGTGAGTGAAAAATGCTTTGAAAGAATGAAATGCTATGAGTCTGCATGCTCTTTTGTGGTTTACCTTTGGCTCAGATGTTTCAGCTGATACGTCAGGCTTTGTAATGGCTACAGATCACATTACATTAGGTCGTTTAAGTCATGCATTAATTCATCACATGTTTAGTGAATGCCCACTATGTGCCAGGGACCATGTTCGCTACTTTACAACATAGCCACACTTTGCTTTATCAGTTCGAATACTGACTTTTTAGTCTTATCATTCTATCCTCATGCGTTTGACTTTATACAGCACTGATTGCAAAGATGCTTCTGCCAGATATGCTGTTTAATTATAGAGAACCCAAAGCAAGAAGGAAATATTATTTGGAAGAGGACTGAATGAAACTTCCATAAAGCTTTTGGAAATTTTATATGAAATAATTCTGCCTTCATTGTGTCAATAACTTTAACTGAAGTGCTACATTGACTGTGTACTCTGACCCTAAAGGGGGAAGAGTGTACAGCTGACGGTGAAATTAATGATGGGTCATTAACATAATAACCATTTTTGCTAGTGAGCTAAGTCTTTTGTAGTCAGAGGACTCAAGCACAGTGTCATGAAGGTCTTTGAATACGTGCAATAGTTTGTGAAAATCTGAGCTTTAATGCAACGTATATGTTGATTTTATTACCTTATATTACCATTATTGGCTACTAATTAGTTTATTATTTAGGTTGATGAAAAATCTAAACAGAAGAAAAGAAGATCTGATTCCAGGGAACAGTTTGCAGGGTTTTTTGTTTGTTTGTTTGTTTCTTTTAATTTATTTATTTTTGGCTGCGTTGGGTCTTTGTCGGTGAGTGCAGGCTTTCTCTGGTTGCGGCGAGCGGGGGCTACTCTGTTGCGGTGTGCGGGCTTCTCATTGCGGTGGCTTCTCTTGTTGTGGAGCATGGGCTCTAGGTGCCTGGGCTTCAGGAGTTGTGGCTCACGGGCTCTGGAGCGCAGGCTCAGTAGTTGTGGCACAGGGCTTAGTTGCTCCGCGGCATGTGGGATCTTCCCAGACCAGGGATCGAACCCATGTCCCTTTCATTGGCAGGTGGATTCTTAACCACTGTGCCACCAGGGAAGCCCCAGTTTGCAGGTTTTAGTCGGTGACTATAGGTTTCAGAATGCCAAAGTTACAGGTATAATATGAACTTGACTGTATGCTATTTGTTTAAAGGCTAAAAATTTTAAAGCTCCACCAAATATGTAATTGGCATAGGGTAAGAACCTCTCTGCACTTAGAAATAGAGCTGCAAGCACATTATGTTAGCTAGGATTTAATTTTTTCCCTTAATAGTTTTAAATTAATGAATAGAGATGTTTTAAACATGTTAAACTTTTCTCTACAAGGTTGATAGGTTTGAAAGAAAGTTTCATGTACAGTGCTGTCTTATAAGAGATCCTTCAGAACTAAATACTGATGATATGATTTTAAGGAACCAGCCTTACTGTCCAAGGATGCTTCACCAGTGTGTTTTTACTCAGTTCTAAGAGCATGCTATTTCCTTATGGTAGGTTTCTGCTACACGTTTGTGCATGCACGTGCACACGCACACGCGCACAAACATACCCTGTGTCTGTTCCCAAGACTTAATGTGTGAAGATATGACGAAGCAATGAGAATGTTCCTTTCTATTAACCCAAGCATTAGTACATGAAATTTCTGTACACAAACCAGTATTCTTATAAATTTTTCACCTGATACTGAGCTATCTATAAAAAGGCAGCACAAAAACAACAAATTTGTCTGTGAACAAGATTATTATTATTTTATGTACATATTTCCTTTGAATTCCTAGTTTTGGACTTGTATTTGAATTCTAGGTGATGTTACCTTGTGTTTAAATGAATCTAATAGGCCAGGAGTAACTTACTTGGTTCTAAATTTCATTTATGACATGAAACAAAATCTAAGGGTGATAGGGCTCAATATAAATATTGGGTCACATGGGAATCCCCAAAATAGAGTCACTTCTTGTTTGTGTTTTTGTTTGTTTGTTTGTTTGTTTGTTTCTCTAAATCTGGGCCACCTTTCAAAGGTTTTTTTTTTGATAATTATTGAATTACTGAATTATTTAGACAATTAGTAATCAGAAAAGTCTGATAGGCCAACAACCTGAACCAGTTGGCATTTATTCAAAATTGACACCCAACAACTGCAGAATACACCATTATTTTTAAGTATACATGGAACATTCACCAAGATAGATTATACGTTGGATCACAAAAGAAATAATAAATTTCAGAAGATAGGAATCATATAAAGTCTCAAAAGATATTATATTAGAAATAGATTATCCCTAAATATTTGGATATTAAATAATACACATCTAAACAACACATGGGACAAAGAGGAAATCACAAGAGTAATTATAATGATTTAAAATTGGATGAAAATGAAATGTGACATATCAAAATTTGGGGATGCAGCTCAAGAGGGAAGGAAATGTAGGGAATTGTATAGCTTTAAATTAAGTACTTGTATTACATGCTTCAAAAGTCAGTATAATTTGCCATATTAATATAATGAATTGGAAAATTATATAATCATTTCAGTAGATACAGAAAAGCACTAGACAAAACTCCATACTCATTCATGATAACAACTCTCACCACACTACGAATAAAGGGAATAATGTGTGCTTGTGAAAAATCACAGTTAACCTCATTCTTAATGATGAAATATTGGAAGCCTTTGCCCCTAAGATTGGGAATAAGCCAAGGATATTCATTCGCACCATTTCTATTTAACATTATATTGGAAGTCCTAGCCAGTGCCATAACTCAAGATAAAGAGATAAAGGAACCAAAATATTAGAAAAGAGACAACACTATCATGCTTAGCAGATCATGTGTATGTATGAAACCATTGGGAATCTCTACACAAAAAGACCCTATTAGAAGTAATAAGTGAATTTTATAAGGCCATGGTATATAAAATAATTATAAAAAATACACTGTAATTCTATATCCTAGCAACAAAGAATTAGAAAAAAAAGAAATAAAAAATACCATTTACATTAGTAATATAAAATATAAAATAAATATGAATAAATCTAACAACAGATGTCTAAGGCTTCTATACTGACAACCACAAATAATTGCTGGGGTATATTTAAGATGACCTACTAAAAGGAGAGATATACCATATTCGAGGATTGGAAATCTCATTGTTAAGAAATCCATTGTCCCCAAATAGACAGTTAATGAAGTCAAAATCTCAGCAAGCCCTTTTGGAAGAAAAAATAAAGACAAGTATATTCTAAAATGTATATGGAAGGCAAAAAACAACCTAGAACAGAGGAATCTCAGAAATCTTGAGGATTTACATACCTGATTTCAAAACCTACTAAAAGGCTACAGTAATGAATACAGTGTGGTATTGGTTTACGTATAGAAAAATAGAGTTCAAAAATAGACCCACAGGGGGCTTCCCTGGTGGCGCAGTGGTTGAGAGTCCACCTGCCGATGCATGGGACACGGGTTCGTGCCCCGGTCCGGGAAGATCCCACAGGCCGCGGAGCGCGTGAGCCATGGCCGCTGAGCCTGCGCGTCCGGAGCCTGTGCTCCGCCACGGGAGAGGCCACAGCAGTGAGAGGCCCGCGTACCGCAAAAAAAAAAAAAAAGAAAGAAAAATAGACCCACAGGGACTGCCCTGGTGGCGCAGTGTTAAAGAATCCGCCTGCCAATGCAGGGGACACGGGTTCGAGCCCTGGTCCGGGAAGAGCCTATGTGCCGTGGAGCAATGAAGCCCGTGCGCCACAGCTACTGAGCCTGCGCTCTGAAGCCCACGCACCTAGAGCCCATGCTCCACAACAAGAGAAGCCCCCCGCAATGAGAAGCCCACGCACCGTAACGAAGAGTAGCCCCCGCTGGCGGCAACTAGAGAAAGCCAGCGCGCAGCAATGAAGACCCAACACAGCCAAAGATAAATAAATAAAATAAAATTTTAAAAGAATTTAAAAAAATAGACCCACATATGTATAACTGATTAATGTTTAATCAAGGTGTCAAGTCAACTGAATGGGGAAAGGAAGGTTGTTTTAGCAAATTGTGCAGGAGCAACTGGGTATCCACATTAAAAAAAAAATGAGCCACCATCCCTACACCTCACTCCATACACAAAAATTAATTTCAGTTGCATCATAGACCTAAACATAAAAGCTAGAATCATAAAGCTTCTAAAAGCACAGGACAACATCTTCATGCCTTTGAGCAGTTAACCGTTTCTTTCTTGTAAATTATACAGGGCAGAAAAAGTACTAACCATAAAAGAAGAGTATCAGACAAACACAAAGAAACATTGCACATGCTGAATTGAGCACTTTACACTTTAAAAACGTATATGTGTTCGAATAAGGTAAAACCTAAGATAGTGACATTTTGAACACTTTCAAAAGCCAGATAGTTGTAATGAATCATATATTCCCCTCAAATTAACTGATTCCATCTTACACATTAAAGAGTTAAGTTTGAAAATAAATATGGCCAGCTTTCTGCCAACTGCTTTATGCTTATTTAAGTGGTTAATGAGAGAGAGACAAAGAAACACATGAGTCACTTAAAATACGTGCTCGAAGAGCTGTGTAAATTAAATATATAAATCATTTTTTAATGAAGCATATTTTATAAGCCAATAAAGCCATGAAATAAGAGTGCAGTGTATATACTAGAAAATAATGGCCTTTCTTGTACTCAGGTCTCCAAAATTCAAAATTGAAAACACCAAGGGCATTCATCTAACTTCCATATAATATTAGCATTTGTATTCAACATTAGGAACACTCAGTAGATTTTCCATAACTTTTATCATCATCATTTTAAATATAGAGCCAGGTGTCCTCATAGTTAATTCAGGACAAAGTTAATTACATTCAATTTTAGCTAACAGTAATGCAGGACATGTAAAATTACATATATGATTAGTTTTAATTTGAAATGATTCCATTACTGTAACTAATAATCACAGTAGGTTTAGGGCTTGTGCTTATTTTTCAGTCAGTGAAGGACTTACTATACATTTGTTAACATACATACACTTTATTTGGAAAAAATAACATTATTCTTTTCAGTTTTATTTTCTACCATCAGTACACTTTTTCAATATCCTTTTCTTTTTTGCAGTGTCATCAGGAGAGTTAAGTGTAATGGATTGATATACCATCAGCATTTAAAGCATGTATTACTCTCTTGGTATGACATGCTACTAGATAAGGTGACAAGGTCCCATAGTTCCCTGTTCTCTAGAAAGTTCTGACTTCAGAAGTTTTAAAAATATACATTACTTTCAAATAACATGGATTTATGACAGATCGAATTGACAAATCCGTACTTGGTAGATTTTGGTTGAATGCTATATCAAGTGGTCTTGACTGAGATCTGTTCCTCATTACATTGCATAGAGCAAAATAGTATAATGTGGCCTACAAAACTATATTGTACTGTGTGTCAGTTAATGGATTAGGAAATGAAAGTTGATCGCATATGCAACTGTCAACAGCACTTAGGTTTCAAAATATGTATTAGAGTATCTTATTTGAAATCTGGCAAATGGAATGTAAAGGTCTCTCCGTTAATTATGTGCTTAACATGTTTCATCTATATGCACACAGCATAATTCATACGATATTCGGGAAATCTGGTTTTAGGAGATGTGAATTCTGTTTATTTTGCTTCTAGTGAAGTTATGCCGTTCATGAAATAGATGCCTTTAATAAATCACTATGTAACAGAATAACGACTTTCAAATTAAAATAAACAACCAAAAGACATCACCTTTGAATTTATGATGGACCTTTTGAATCCTCACAGTTAGCGTTAGAAGTCATAGCACAGACGACATTTTTGGCCTTAAAAGTCACGAGTATTAACATCATTCTTCATTATTTTGTAGATGCTGCTCTGAGTAACACAAGGAAACTAAGTTCCCCTTGAATTAAAGGAGAATGAATAGACTTTAAAAAATAAGATTTCCTTTGAAGGTATGAACTAGATTACAGTTCTTAAAAGTGTTACAGATAAACAGCACAAGAGTCAGGATGATCCTATGCTACCCATGACATTCACAGAACTTCCTCAGGACTGAGGTGGACTTCGTCATTCACAGTTTGTCTCATTCTTGCAAGAAGCCATCTTCACACCTTCCAATCCCCCCAGGTGAAAAGTGCAGTGTTATTTTGTTTCCAAGTAGGGTTTTTCATGGCATGCATTCAGATTCTATCTAAACAAAACAAAACAAAAATCCAAAGAGAGAAGCGAGATAATCAGAGATTTTAAACCCCTTTGGTAATTGTTAGGATATGTTATTATTTAATTTTGTTAACTATGTGACTATAATGTACCAAAGGGATACGTTCTGAAGGACCTCTTTTGCACTTGGACTGGTATTTAGGGTTGTCAGAGCTGTCTTAATGGTTCTAAAAAGACCCAAAGCTAAAAATCCTGCAGTTAGGATGTGTTGAAGTTTACACTTTATGCATTGAAATTTAGATACATCACAGCTTTAAGTTAAATATTCATATTTGCACAAGAGGTGTTCCTGTAACAAAGCTCTGCTTTCCAGTGTCTTTACTTGCTTTTGAATTTTCTAGAAAAATCTATTCTAGTGCAGGTTTTCTTAAGTTATATTGTGTTTCTACCTGTGGTTTTTCTTTGATAATATATGTATAGATGCCCTTCTTTTAAATATGTAAACAGTGAGATCACTTGTTTTAAAGCACAGGCCCAGTTGTTGCATGCAGTGTTGAACTTAGGCTTGGCGTATTTTATATTATGGGCCACTGAAGACGATGGTTTGAAACTGCTGCCTTTTGAATCATGGATCGTGAGTTTTACTATCAAGTTGGCATATTAGGTGCATGGTTTTTGATGATTGGTTTTACAGAAAACAACACAATAACTATATAATACATAAATTATCTTTTAAGTAGGTTTGTGTATCATGTCAAATCATAGTTTATTTCAGTGGTATCATTAGATGTAACCATTTATATGACAAACCAATTGTATTTTATTCAAAGTTACCTGTAAATTATAAATCTTCTAATGTCAAATTGCTGGAATTTGTGATGGTTGATTTATAACTGACTCATGAAAATGTCCATATGTTTGATATTTCAATGAATGCTTCTGCAACAATAACAACAACAGCAAAATGATATTAAAATACATTTCTTTTGTGTGCTGACCCTGTGGTTAGAAGACAGAACTAGGAGATAAAATCTTTGAATAATGATGCCCCTCTGCACAAGGCATTTTATTTTCATGGTATTAAACTAGGGATTTTAATCATTTAAGACAGTACTGAGTTCTATATATTCAAACATACAGTGTAGTCTTTTAATGTTTTAATCACTGTACAATGAATGCTATATTTGTACATGTATTTGTAACTGCACTGTATTTTTTCAGGTTTATAAATGTGTATTACTATGAAACATAGCAGCAATTTCCCTTTAAGTCTTCAAATTTTAATTACGTTATAAATGTACTTAAAAAGTAAATGTACTTGCATTAATTCCACATTAAAAATATCCAACCTTAAACTCACTCATATATTTTTTTCGGTTTAGTATAGTATCATTGAAAACTCCTTTCCTTTTTTTTTTTATTGAAGTATAGTTGATTTACAATGCTGTGTTAATTACTGCTGTACAACAAAGTGATTCAGTTATACATATATATATTCTTTTTTATATATAACATATATTCTTTTCCATTATGGTTTATCACAGGATACTGAATACAGTTCTCTGTGCTATACAGTAGAGTAGGACCTCGTTGTTTATCCATCCTATGTATAATAGTTTGCATCTGCTAACCCCAACCTCCCAATCCATCCCTCTCCCACCCCCTCACCCTTGGCAACCACAAGTCTGTTCTCTATGTCCTTGATTCTGTTTCATAGGTAGGTTCATTTGTGTCTTATTTTAGATTCCACATATAAGTGATGTATGATATTTGTCTTGCTCTTTCTGACTTACTTCACTTAGTATGATAATCTCTGGGTCCATTCATGTTGCTGCAAATGGCATAATTTCATTCTCTTTTATGGTTGAGTAGTATTCCATTATATAGAGGTACCACATCTTCTTTATCCATTCATCTGTCCATGGACATTTAGGTTGTTTCCGTGTCTTGGCTGTTGTGAATAGTGCCGCTATGAACATAGGGGTGCATGGATCTTTTTGGATATATGCTCAGGAGTGGGATTGCTAGATCATATGGTAATTCTATTTTTAGTTTTCTGAGGAACCTCCACACTGTTTTCCATAGTGGCTGCACCAATTTATATTCCCACCAACAGTGTAGGAGGGTTCCTTTTTCTCCACACCTTCTCCAGCATTTGTTATTTGTAGACTTTTTGATGATGGCCATTCTGATGATGGGCGTGAGGTGATATCTCATTGTAGTTTTGATTTGCATTTCTCTGATAATTAGTGATGTTGAACATCTTTTCATGTGCCTATTGGCCATCTGTACTTCTTCTTTGGGGGAATGTATATTTAGGTCTTCTGCCCATTTTTGAATGGGTTGTTTCCTTTTTTTTTTGATTGTTGTTGAGTTGTATGAGCTGTTTGTATATATTGGAAATTAGGCCCTTGTCTGTTGCATCATTTGCACGTATGTTCTCCCAGTTTGTAGGTTGTCTTTTCGTTTTGTTTATGGTTTCCTTTGCTGTGCAAAAGTTTGTAAGTTTGATTAGGTCCCATTTGTTTATTTTTGTTTTTATTTCTATTACCTTGGGAGACTGACCTAAGAAAACATTGGTACGATTTATGTCAAAGAATGGAAAACTCCTGTCCTTTCATTTATTAGTGATACAGTAAAGACACAGTAAGTATTTTGAGTTAAATGCTTACCTTCAGATTTGTCATAAAGTTGTAATAAAGAAAGAGAATGAGCTCAATGATAGACAAAATACAATAGAACAAAGAAAACCCAGAAACAGTCTTACATACATTTAATTTGCTGTATTGATGGATGTAGCATTGCATGTGGGGAAATAAGGGACTGTTTAATAAATGATGCTAGGAAATGTAGAAGGAAATGTTTACTTTCAGCCTTGCTTCTCTGAGAGAGATAGAGACACAGAGACACAGAGACACAGAGATCTGACCAGAACTAGGATAAATATTTTGCTTAAAAAATTTCTTTACCCAAATTTGTAGGATAGCAGTTTCAGGGGTTAGATAGCCATGTTTATGAGTAGATATTTCCACACACTGAAAAAATCTGCTTCCATGTGATGGAGCCCAAGGAAAGCTGGAAAGCATTTAGCTACCCACAGTTGTTTTCTGAACCGTTGCTTGCTTTTGCAAAGGGTTCTTAGTTGGGTTTGCCAGACTTAATCTCTTCCACAGCCCATTAGGGAGCTAGAAGTATGCCTTAATATAGAGGGGGAATCGAAACCTATCAAACTGGTTTGGTTGAATCTTCCATTTCTCAAAAACTCAGATTGTTTCGGATGTCTTAATGAACATCCCATGACAGGATCAACTATTCCTTTTTGCCTTTAATTTTATTTTGAGCTTTTTTTTTCGGTACGCAGGCCTCTCACTGCTTTGGCCTCTCCCATTGCGGAGCACAGGCTCCGGACGCACAGGCTCAGTGGCCATGGCTCACGGGCCCAGCCGCTCCGCGGCCTGTGGGATCTTCCCGGACCGGGGCACGAACCCGTGTCCCCTGCATCTGCAGGCGGACTCTCAACCACTGCGCCACCGGGGAAGCCCTATTTTGAGCTTTTTTGAGGAAGCACCGTTCATGAACTACTTACTCAAGCATTTAATCCATCTTCAAGAACTCCTTGAGGACTTCCCTGGTGGTCCAGTGATTAAGACTCCACGCTTCCACTGCAGGGGACATAGGCTCAATCCCTGGTTGGGGAAGTTCCGCATGCCACGCGGCAGCCAAAAAATAAAAAAAAGAACTCCTTGAAAATTAAAGTGTGTATTCAAGTCTTTATTCCTGTGTTGGCTGAAGAGTAAGTATTATTGTTAACATTTCCAAAATTACACATGAATCTCACAATATAGAGTATGTAGTTGTTTTAAAAGCCTCCCCAACTTCCAGGCTACAGTATTCTCTTAAGAAGAGAGAAAGTTTCAGAGTATATATTTGAAGGTGTAAGGGAGTATGAGAAATGCTCCACCTGGAAAGAAATTAGGTCAGTGATTTTGTCTGAGGTTTAGTCAGAAATCAATCCAGTTTCACTTAACAGACTTTCTCTGAAAAAAATGTTTATTATTAGTAGGTATTAGAACACAGGAACGTGCTTCCCTTAGGAGCAGTAGACTCCAGAGTGCTCAGTGAATCAAGTGTCAAGCAATTAATTGTCAAAACAAGTCATTTTTATTACCTTTCAGTACACTTCCCTGCGTTGATTTGGAATGATCAGTTTGCAGTTGGTCTTATGGGGCCTGCCCAAGGACAGCAAACAAACAAACCAACCAGTGTCACAGACAAAACGTAAACCCTTTATATTGTTCAAAAGGAAATGAATAGAAGTGACAATAGTCTTTTTAAAAAAAAGTAATTCCTTTTTAGTTCAAAATGTATTTTCTATATTAAAGCTCATGACACACTCAAGTCTAAAGTTTTCCCTTGTACTTGGTGAGGGACTACCTAATATTTGTTGATCACCTCATTTTCACATATATGAATTTGCACTTTAAATTCTGAAGAGATAATTTCAGCAAATGTACACCAAATAGGACTAATAATGTGCATTGAGAACAGCCAATGAAGCTGGACTTTGTGAAGATGAATTCCTTAAGGTAAATGAAACTTTCCTTAAGCCCAAACCCAAATAAAATGTAAACTGTTTCAAAGATACGTTTCATCTAAGTATTTCTGAGATAGACTCACTAACTCAATTACTCCAAAAATAACCAAACAAATAAAACCAGGCTGGAGTGAAAGTCAGAAAGATCTGAAGCATGAAGAGAGCTCGACGTGCTGAGAGTTATCTAAGTCAATATTTCCTTTTTATCTCAGTTTGATAGTGAATGTGCTCTTTTACATGGCAAGCTATGAGAACAAATAAAATTTTAGTAACTAAGTGAACTGTAACTTTTCAACCATGACAAAAATGACTTAAAAGGGAAAAATCCTAGTGGATGTTTTGGAATCTAATGTTAGAAGCTAAAGTGGTCTCTTTACTGACCTTAGAGAAGACACAGAGCTATACCTATACATTTAGAACTAGTTTCAAAATACCTGAATTCAATGCAAAACAGCCATTTTACATGAGTATTAGTAGCTTTAAAATCTGCCTGTATTTCTAAAACTACGAAGTGTTAGAAAAAAATATGAAGCAAGAACTCTTACATGGTGCTACTGGTGCATAAATTGGTACAACCCTTTGATGAACAATTTGCTAATACCAAATAAAGTTGAAGTGAATACTGTATGGCTTAGCAATTCCACTTCTAAGTGTCTCCCCCAGAGAAACACTCACACATGTGCTCAAGGAGACATATGTGCCAGAATGTTTATAACAGCATTGTTTGGAAGAGTAAAAACTTTGGAGACAACATTAATGACCATGAACAGAAGAATAGATAACTAGATGATGAAATATCATACAATAAAATACTATTTAGAAGTTAAAATGAATGATCTCAGGCTTCACCTGTCAACGTCAATGAATCTTGCAAGATAGATGCAAGATGATAGCATTTGTAGAGTTTTAAAATGTGCAAAACTCTATACTTTTAATGGATAATTTAGAGTAAAATATGCATATGCTGGCTAATGATGAACACCAAATTAAGGATGGTAGCTACCTACCTCTGAAGATGGGGTGGGGGGCGGGGAGAGACAGAGACAGAGACAGAGGGAGTTTATGATATTGAATATTATCCTCTCTATTTTTATGTCTGAAACATTTCATGCTGTAAAAAATTCTGCTTACTTTAATTCAGTACTGGAAAAGTGGATTATAACGTCTTGTCCCCTGATGATTGAAGTATAGTGAAAATCTACACCAAACTTACCTTCCATACATCCTTGTGGGTTTTTTTTTTTAAATCTTACTTGTTAGCTGAAAATAACAGTCACGAACTCTTTTATGCAGTCTTCATAAATATCTTAAGAAATTACTGTGAACTAACATACCAGCAGAAAACTACCATAGAATAATCCTTCATTGACTTCACAATGTGTGATTGTGAATGTGTTGTATAGGAGAAATATTTGCACTTAAGAAATGTTATGGGACTTCCCTGGCAGTCCAGTGGTTAAGACTCTGTGCTTCCCCTGCAAGGGGCACAGGTTCGATCCTTGGTTGGGGAACTAAGATCTGGTATGCTGCGTGACACAGCCAAAAAAAAAAGAAAAGTTGAAAAAAAAATTGTTTTATTTTGCAACAAAATAACTACTTGTTGCCACCTGAGAACAACTTTAAAGGTCTGATTTTTAAATATTTCTAGGTCATAAATATTCTGCTTCCTTAAACAACTTTTATATTTTAATTCACAGTGTATTTAGTGCTCACTCAGCAATAATTGAGTAGCAGGACTGTAAAAATGATGAATTTTTTAAATCAAATAATTAGATTGTGTCAATTGGTATGTTGAACAACTGGCTCTCTTAAAAAAAAGTATTTGTAGTATTTGTCAATATCTGTTGTGTAAATACCCCTATCATGGTGGATTTTAAGCTACTGACATGAAGTCACTGAACTGGACGTTGGAAAGAGATGTGCAAAATTCACATTTGTGAGTTGGTATAAGCCAGTTCCAGCACATGGCTGATTGTATCTTATGAAACAGACACGGTGCTAGGCCCATAGTAAGTGTTCAGTAAAATTCCTTATTCCTTATGCACTAAGATTTCCGAATTATAACCCACCATTAGGTAATGTGTAGCTATGCTTTTAGCCGTATCAATTACCCAAATTTACATTTCCTAAAGTAAAAAAGTAGATTGTGATCTCAAGCACAATCATCTAAAACGACATATGGAAGAGAGTGTGGACAATGAAAAATATGGGAGGCATATTGAGAGAAATTAAATCCCTGTGGCGAAGAACAGCAGTTTGATTCAGATATAAAACTTTGAAATCCAAATGAAAGCCCAGAGCTGACTATAAAACCAAGGTACAACAATAAAATACCTACCTAAATAAGGATACAAAGCACAGATAAGAGAGGTAAATACGGCTTCTGGAGAACACAAACACAAAAGCAAAAAATGTTAACAGGAGAGGAAAAGGCTAAAACAATGGTCTTATGGGTGATTCTTTTTTACATTTCCTAGAAATTAGTAATAACTCCTCATAATCCTTGCAAGGACATGAATGTATTTGTATTTGTCTCTCTTCCTTTCTATGGCATATTCCCTATGTGTTCAGGTTGAATATCTCATTCCTACCCTAGATAACTGAGGTAGTCAGTAATGGCTTGTTTTTCTTCCATTTCATTCACCCATTGGTTCATTCAACAAGCACGCACTGAGTTTCTCAGAGACCTGGCTACTTACTTTCAGAGCTGAGTTTTAATATCATGAAAATGCATGTTTATTTTTGTAATATATCCCAAGAGGAAAATAGATTTTGATATATAGATCTTCACTAAAGCATGTCACGTGTAAATCGTGAGACCCCTTAACTTTATGAGGTCAGCACCTAAGCCACTACACGGTTATTGATCTGGAGAAGCTATCTACTGCAGCATTTCTTTTTTTTTTAACTTTAAAAAAAATAGATTTATTAATTGATTTAGTTATTTTTGGCTGTATTGGGTCTTCGTTGCAGTGTGCGGGCTTCTCATTGTGGTGGCTTCTCTTGTTGTGGAGCACCGGCTCTAGGCACGCGGGCTTCAGTAGTTGCAGCACACTGGCTCAGTAGTTGTGGCACGCGGGCCCTAGAGTACACAGGCTTCAGTAGTTGTGGCTCGTGGGCTCTAGAGCGCAGGCTCAGTAGTTGTGGCGCACGGGCTTAGTTGCTCCGTGGCATGTGGGATCTTCCCGGACCAGGGCTCGAACCCGTGTCCCCTGCATTGGCAGGCGGATTCTTAACCACTGCGCCACCAGGGAAGCCCTGCATGCTGTCACTCTTATACTTCTAGAAATGCTTGCAGTAGGGCTTCCCTGGTGGCGCAGTGGTTAAGAATCCGCCTGCCAATGCAGGGGACACGGGTTCAAAATATAGGAAATATTCCTATTTCCATCCTTCTCCAATCAAGAGGTAACTCTTGGGGGTAGGGTGGGGGTGGGGTTCGGGGGGCAAAAAAGAGGTCAGTCTCCTCCCAAGGTGAAATGATCTGGCCAGGAGTTCGAAATAGTATTCTCATTCTGTGAGGGGGTCTTGGCTGTCTTCCAGAAGCCGTTGCCTCTTTATCTATAAGAAAGTGTCTGCTTGCTGTCCTTCCCTTCTGATACCTTTCTCCATACAAGAGGTTGAGATTAACTCTGGAAATCTCAAGGCAAGCTATAACCCCACGGACACGGTGGAAGAGGTCTGCCTTGAAAGTACTCTTGGAGAAAATGAGTGATCTGTGTGCCTGCATTGGTTGGAAAGGGCAGGGGTCCCATAGTCTTTTGCCTGCTGTGACTCCATAGTTTCCAGAACATGATTTTTGTGGCTTTAACCATGAGATTTTTTCCCCCAAGTTTTAATTTTGTATTAATCCACTGATCCTAGCATTTTTTTTTAAACCCTGAGGTTTCTAAATGGCATCAGCCTCAGATTCAAAAAGAGCCCTGATTCCTGAGTGCTTTGCTCAGACAGGCCTGTCAGCTGCTGAAGTCTGTTTTCCCGACACCCAGGGCTGGTAGCATCCCAGATTCAGCGGGCCTTTGAAGCATTCCTTCAACTCTCAAACAGCAGTTTCTGGGGTAGGCTGCTGTCTCGGCGTGCTGCCTGTTTTACCCTGCGCAGCTGCAATGAATCGAGTTGAAATGTTGCCGGGATGACTGTGTGCCAGATGACACTGATGAACTTGCTCTAGAAGTCAAATGTCACATCTGGAAGGCCCAGTGCTCACAGCTGGGCTAAAAGCCAGGCACCAGCACCACAGGTTCATTCCACATGTGCTGCCCTGAGTCCAGGACTGCGGTTCCAGTTTGCTATTCAACCGCCACTCTGCCTTCCCCGCTACCTGTTGGTCTTCTTGATTTGGTCACCTGTTTGTCAATTAGAGCATCACTAGTAAGAATTTCAGGCAGTTTTCACTCCCAGGTTTGCTGAAAGGATCGCCACCAATGCAGAATGCCCCAGCGGCCCTAAAAATATAGACAGGGCTCTAATTGAAAGCACTGTACTTTCACAGTGTGGAGTGGGACACCTGAGTTCTAGTCCTGGCTCTTGACATTGTGTTACTTTGGGCCTGGCATTATCTTGGCCTCAATTTCCTCATCTGTTAAATGGGTAGAGGAGTTTGGATGGTGTCTAAGGGCCTTTGCAGCTCAGACATTCTTAGATTGGACTGTAAGCCTTCAGAAGTGGTTTAGAAATTATAATTAAGCAATTTTGCGAACTGGTCTGTCATGGTACAGGAAAGTTGGGGAGAAAACCTTTCTTTCTCCCTTGGCAGAGAAAATTGGACACTTTGTTCCTGTCAGCATTTAGCAACTAATATTCAAAAGAACCCAAAACAGTCATACTTAAACAGCAAGTTGAAATGACCGCACTACATTAACACACATTTCTTCACTCAGCAAGAGTTCTGTTTTAATCTGTCACTCTCAATATTGTTGCAGCAGCATATTTCAGCCAATTTAGGTTAAGTAGCTACAGCGATTTTTTGAAAGCGTTAATGATTCTTATATGGCGACTGCAAATGCTCTAGGTAGAATCTAACGAGGGCCTGGATCCAAAGCCGCTGGCTCTTAGGTGGGCTTAAAGGCCCCGTATGTTTAGTGGTGGCAACATGCCACACGTGGGTCCTAATGAATCCAGTCATTTTTGAGCTTATGGGGAAAAAGTCTGTGGATTTCAGACTGATGGGCCCAGGAGCTCCTCCCTCTGCCACAGGGAAGACCAATCACAGGAGGCATAAGGCCATGCCCCCATGGCTGCCTTTGTAAGGGGTGGTCTCCATGGCAACAAGGCCAGAGTGGCTCCCTTTTATCAATCGCAGAGCCCTGGGCCTACAGATCTTTCCTCATTCAAATTTGAAGTAATGTGTTCCATGCATGAATCAGTACCCTCCTTACCCTAAGGGGGACCATTGCAGTGTCTCCTCTCTCTCCTTCAGCCAGCAATAGCTGAACTGATTTCTTTTGTTTGTTCATGAAACCTCAATCCCAGGCATTATTTTTATTTAAGTATGTCCTCTTCCCCTGATACTCAATACAAGACTAATTCCTATTGTGGGATAAACATGGGTTCAGATTCAGCTAACATTTACTGAGCAACTACTGTGTAGTAGGCACTGACAAGGCAATTCACATACATTATTTTAGTTAACTCACAAAATATGTAAATGTGAACTTAAATTGTAATGAACACTCTTGGTGTTTGGCATACAACCAATGCCAAACAGTAATCACTCCTTGAATATTTGTTGAATAAAGGAATGGAAGAACACGAACCCACCGACTATCACAGGGTCAACAAGGGCCTTTGGAGAGCATCCTGTCAAACTCCCTCATTGCACAATGGAGAAATCAAAGCATAAAATGTGGAGTGACTTATCCAAGGGCATATTCACAGCTGTTTAGACTCAATCCTCCCGTTTGGATCCAGACCACTGTCCTCACCAGGACACACACATGCTGCCTCCCATGAAAGCTGGGTGACAGCAGACCATCAAATCTCTGCTGTGTCATATGGCACTTGGACACATTCTTCTGAGTGTCCTGCTGAATGTAGGGTTTGGGAGCTCTCTCTGGGAATGATTCAACAAGAAACACTTTGAGAAATTGAAAACTACATTTATTGATACTTATGTTTGAAAGACTAAAGGAAAAAGGGATTAACTAGAGTAACTTGAAAGAAATCAGCAAGTGTAAGACCTGGCGGAGGGTGAGATGAGGGCAGGAGCAGCAGCAGCTTGATGGGGTCAAAGTGGTCCGAAACATGATGTCAGTAGTTCCACATGTAATCACATGCAGGGTAAATGATTCACATCACCCAAATTCGTGAAAAGCAAAGGTCTGAATCAGAACACCAGTTTAACTCACAAAGGGAAACAGTGTAACAGATCGAAGTATTGATGTGATTGATGTGTTGGTTGGTCAGTAACCCTCTAGAAAATACAATATAGAAGGCCTAATTATTATCAAAAAGTGGCTTGGGGAGCATGAACCAGAAAAAGGGAGTTGGTTGGCTCATTGGAATGAGTGCATCCCTCTTCACTGTGGTGATACACCAGTTGAGGAGGCATGATGCCTATCTTCTCTGGTCTGGGCAACTTCTTCCTTAGCCCTGGACAACACTGGAGACACACCAACAAATTCTTTCTTGAAGACTCTATTAGCTCTATTTGCAAACTGACTGTTCTGACAGGGGACAAAGCACTGGGTTGATGTCAGCTTTCTTGGGTACAATGACATGCCGGTTTGCCTTCATGGAAGCATGTCTAGTCAAACCTCCATAACTACACAATTAAAGCCCTTAGGAAACTATTCTGATGGGTCGTTCCTTCCATTATGTATGTATTTCAATAATGTGACTGTCTGAGAGGAACTTTTCCTCCAAGTTCAGGCACCTTACTTCATCCCTATGTGATGAAAAGCAAGTCCAAGACCAAACTGAAAGCAAGTCTGGGTTTGATGGGTATATATAATTGTGCACAGCAGTAAAACAGTATGATGTTCCCCTTTCCTCCTTTAATGCCTATGTAAGGAAAAGGGGAGAGAGGGAGAGAGAAAGAGCAGAACTGACTTGGGGATTAGGAGTTGGCAAGGACAAAGGATGCAGGAATAAGGGTACCGGAAAAAAAGTAGGGTTTTCCATGAGTTTTAACCTGTCAGCTGCTCCTGTGTTCTTCCTGTATGAGTGTGGTGCTGGCCTTGTGATGGACTAGACCAAATATCCTGGATACGGATCTAATAAATTTTAACGTTTTGATGGGAGAGGTGAGAAAGATCTGGCACATGGAATGCTGCTAAGGACGGAGAAGCAGGGAGTCGCCTCAGTGGAGAAACATAATGCCTGATGCACAGGATGAAGAACTTAACTTCACAGTTCTGTCAAGGGCTGGACCTGGAGGAATGGGCACAATTTCCCACCACAGTATATTTCTCTAGTGATTACATTTTCTAATCTACTTATTCTAGTAAAATATGAATTCTAGTTAGACTTCTTCCGGTAAAGAGAAAAAGCAGTATTCATAGAATGTATATATTCAAATCTAAAGAGATGGGGAAGTGATTAGTGAGTAAAGGACCTTGTCCATGTTCAATCCCAAATATATCAGCCTTGGAAATACATTTTTCTTTAAGTGAGCTTTGTTTTTTCCTTAATCCAGTTGACATACCGGGATACCTTGGTATATATTCCATATTTTCCTTTCACTGCACACTCTTCGCCCCAGCTAATAATTCCAGTTAAGAAACTGGTACCTTCCACTTCGGTAACATGGGGTCCCCCACTGTCTCCTTGGCATGAATCTTTACCTCCCTCATGGAAGCCGGCACAGAACATGTGATTATAGATGGTGAACTTTGTGGATCGAAGGCATGTAGCTCGGTCAACAAGTGGAACTTTCAGGTACTGAAGAATTGAAGCCGATCTCCCTCTGTTGAAGACTCTCCCCCAGCCACTCACATAACCATATCCAAATTTGAGGAAGATGTTCGTGTATTCCCTGTCAGCAATGCAAATAGGGGTTACGTAGCTATTTAGCATCAAGGGTTCATCCAGTTCCAGAAGGGCAATGTCATGGCTGTACTTATTAACAGATGCGTTGTAGCTGTGGTGAGGAATAGCACGGATCACGTTTCGCTTTTGCTCTGTAGGTTCCGTCTCCTCGGTGTTATGCTCACCTATTGAAAAGGAATTTCTTTTTCAATCACAGTCTTTCCCACAAAGAAACACGTTTTCCAAGTGTCCACCTAGCACCATTGAAGTACCTGGCAGTCAAGTGTCAAAGATCTTATATTGTTACGATTTTGGTAAAATGTAATGAGGGCCGATGCATACTTTTCAGACCAAAAAGCCATTCAGGACCATCGGATAGATGGAGCTGTTCACCCATGCTGTTACAAGTCTTACATGGTTCACAGGTGATAATGAATCGACTTGTTATGAATTATCCTAGATGTTCCCAATTTCAAAGATTTTGGCTGCTTTTTTGAGCACAGATAATACGTTCATTTGGTCATTCATTCAATGTTAACTGAGGGCAGGTTGCAGCTTGTGCCAGGTGCAAGGATACAAGAATCAGTGATATGACACGGCTTTTGGGAAGGCGCAGTCTGGTGGGGAAACGGACACATCAATAGATTAATCGTACTGCACTGACATGAAAGGTCCGCCAAAAGAACGATGGGGGGCTTGGAGGATGGAACACATTGGATTTTGAAAAGATGGCCCCCCTACCACTAGTTCAACTTATTTAGCAATGAGCTTATTAGACCTTAGTAAAGTATGATCTAGCAGTCATGCAGAAGATCTAGGGATGTTGCAGACGTCTATCATTCTTTATTTACCTGCGACAACAGTAATTTTAACACCAGGTTTGAGACAGTGGGCTGCAGTTACAACCCATTTTTCATTAATGATGGAACCTCCACAGAACCCATCAATTTCATCACTCAAAAGGACCTGTGGAAACAAAATTATGAATCTTACTACATAATATATTTGATCCAGAACAAAAAAACCCATGTGTGCTGTTTAGAGGAGTGGGCAAATGTTGGCTTCTAGGTGCTGGCAGAAGTGGAGTGTTTCTGGAAAATGTCAGCTTTGAAGATGAATTAGTGTTTCTGGAGCACAATCAAAAAAGCCATTTCTGAAACTCTTGAACAGAATGAACAGTGATAGCCAGGGGGAGCACTAGATGAGGCAACTGTGAGGAAATGGCTTCTTTTGATGATTCAGGGCCCTTGGATTCCTTTTCCAGGTGAGGCAGGTTCTCTGATAGCACGAATTGCTTCACGGGGATATGGCAGGTACGTTCAGAAACGCACTTATTTGACTCCTGGGGATCAATAGTTATTACCGAGTCTTCTGTCCCTGCACGAGGAAATCTCCTTGCTACAGATCATTTGAAAGAGAAAAACTATTGATTTTTCCAGGACGTCTTTTCAAGCTCTTTCTAAACCAGAATGATATGAAATGAGACCTATGGCATCCCTAAGGGCTGTGCTATGGCCGTCCAGGCAGTGAGCAACAGAAGAACTCGCCTACTCCTTCCGGTCTCCCCCAACTCTGTTCTCCTCCCCCAACTGGATCCGTAAGCTGCCTCTGTCCTAAAGGGTCTATTAAGCTATGTTTGATTTGGGGACAACGCAGACAAAAGTGTTTGGGTGCTGCTTTGAGCCTGGACATTATTAGATAAGAGGCCAGTCCATTCTTTCATCTGTACATTCATTGTATATCCAGAGTGGTTCATGAATATTTTTACCACCTCACTGTCTAGATCAAGTTGGAGAATTTCACTTCTTGTGTATGCAAGGGCCTCGATCCGTCTGAGAAGTGTGAACACTAGAGGGCACACTAACATTTGGTAAACCCTTTGTGGGCCCTGACTAGCCCTTGTGAACTGCTGACCTTTTACTGAAGCACACGTAGCCCCAGGCATAAACCCATTCATAATAAACTAGGGAAGGGGTGTGGTCACTCCTTTCAAGGGTGAGTCTGAGAAGGTCCTTGGGGGCATATTCTAGTGAAGATTCTTTTTGTCCTGAATTCAGTTTCTGGAACACTTGCTAAATCCTAGACACCAAAGCACTAGCCTCCTACCTGGAGACCTATGGGCCTGACTCACTGCAAGGCTCTGACCCTCTTTTCCATACTCAGGTTTCCCTCTCATTCTAGCTGTTGCTTCTTATGTTGAAAAGTAAAAATATAGGAAAACTCACACAATATAATAAACACCAGTGTACCCATCGCCCAGATTTAACAATCTTAATTTTTTTTTGAACCTGTATCGATTGCTTACTATGGATAATCACTGTGCTAAGTGTTTTATGTACTTTGTGGAGTGACAGTAACATATCCATATACAGATGAGCAAACTGAGGTTCAGATATGCAGTTAGTTAGTTAAGGTTAGTTCGTGGTGAGGCTGTGATGCACACCCTAGTCAGCCTGGCTTCAGAGTCTAGGCTTCTAAGCACCCAGTATTTCTCCAAGTGTGCTTGGTGGGCCGAGTGCTGTAGCAGTCCTTGCTGGGATCCCTTGCTCCCATCCCTTGCTGGGATGCTTGTAAAATGCAGCTTTGGAAGCCCACCAGACTTAATCAGAATATTTGGTGGCTGGGATGGGAGAAAATGAAGATCTCCAGAATATCCTTATGCATAATTAAATTTGAGAAATTCGGTTCCAGAATTCCCAAGGCTTGGTGACCTTTCTGTTTTAAAAGTGCTCACTCCAGGCAGGGCTGGCTACATAATTTGTAGGGCTTGTTGCAAAATGAAAATGCAGGGTCCCTTGTTCAAAAGCGAGGAAAAAGTGTCACGGAAGATACTAAAATACAAAACTTTTTCTTTTCTTCTGTGGTCTCTCACAACCTATCGTGGTGTTTTGAATTTACTATTCAAAGTTGTGCTTCCTCGGGTATGGGGGATATTCGCTGGGCGAGCGCAGATCCTCACAGGTGCCCAGGGACTACAGCCTGAAATCGAGCACGCAAGCACAAACGCAGCCCTCAGCTGCCAGGTCCCCTCTTCCGCCAGCCCTGTGCTGATGCCCTGTGCCCCAGCAGGGGGAAGGGTAAGTCAGTCTTTCCCACTGGTCCACTGTAGCAATCAACAGCAAGCAGTGACTCCCAAGGGATTTCAACTTCCCTGCCAGGATATGTTCAGGTTCTGGAATGAAGGTGGACAAGAGGTTTGCCCCTGCCATTCACCCTCCAAATGTGCTATGATGCATTTCTGGTCCTGAGATGCCATGTGGCCACGCCCTGTCCCCAAATGGCATAGAGTCTGTGCACCCAGCCTCAACCCTCCCTGTGCCTGTGCCGAAGGAGGATGACAATGGTAGCTGTTGAGGGTGAGGAGGTGGCATCTGCCAGTGAGCCAGGGGTTGGGGGTGGTAGTGGTCACCGGGCAGCTGTGGAAAGGGGAGAAAGAGCTAGCCAAGGCACCACAGGACAGGGGAGAGGGAGGTCAAGAATCCATCCCTGGGTGGTGCTGAGAGGTAAGAGTGTGGTGACTTGAGGTTCCAGGTCCCCAGCACACGCATGCTCCATTGTCTCATTGAACTTGAGTTACAAAACACAAATGCAAAGCATTGAACTACAAATGCGGGAACCTTTTGAAGACAGGGCCCTGTGCAAGTGCACTTGGTCACCAGCTCATGGAGCTGGCCCAGACCTCAGGTGAGTTTCGTCACCAAGCAAATTTGCGTAACACTGTTCTTTACTGGGCCTAATGATTACAACTGAATACATTTGCTCAAGTAACTGGAGTTAAGCATTCACATGCAATGATATAATGGTGCTTCTCCTCTGTATGAGAGGTGAATTGGACATCTCTCAGCTTAATGGGCTAGTTAGGCCAGAGTGAATGATAGCCACAGCCCCTGGGCACAGAGACTAATCTGATGTAGCTAGTCTGACTCCTGCCAAAGATTTGCTGCCCGGAGCATCTACGCTGTTCTGGTGCATGACTGAGAAATACAGTTGTGTTCTTCTAAGCCCGAAGTGTGTTTTTTTGCCCATTCCTGATTGGTATTAGAAATTTTAGCAAACATCTTTGCCAAGAAAAAGCCCTAAAATACATTTGCATTTAAAGATATTACAAGCAACTTGGTTTTGGAATGTTTGCTTGGCTACCTCAGGATCACAGCTATCTAAATATTAGCTGTTTGGGTATGAGCTGTCTGCTTGGCGAAGGACAGGTTCTTGTATGGCATCACTTTGGAGAATGTTGGAAGAAATGGGAAAGCATATGTTCTGAGCAAGGATGTCGGAGTTCTGATCTGTCAAACATTTTCATGTTTGTCACATCCTAACAGGAGCCTGTTTTCTCTTTCAGACACCCACACACCCACACACATCTGCAAAACACACATTCACATATCTGTTCTGACGTTCTTCACTGACAATGCCAGCCTAGAGTGATAGCTGCTGCCCCGTTGTTCCCTTCCTAACCTTTTAACTCAAACTTGGCCTTTCCCTGTGATTTCAGTAAACCCTCACTCTCCCTACCTAGCCACCTCCAGCTTTACAGTAACATTTTTTCTTTGCACACTTGTTCTCTTTCATATGAAGAGCAAAACCATTTCTACATGATGCACAGCTTATTATACCCACAGGTGTGATTCGCCCAGCCCTTGGCCCTACTTCATTTCTCTGGGCACAGAGGGGATGCTCACTTTTGGCTTTTAATGGTTAACTAGACTCGTCATTGAAAGAGACTTCATCAAACCATCCTAGAGAATAATTGTCTAAATGTTCTGTTCAAAATAGTTTTGTGAGGCCAGATGAGATTACATATGTTATGTTTTCATTTCTGCTAATTGGAGCTGTATCATCTGAGCTAGGAAAAATAGAGGATTACCTTTCCAAGTGAAGATATATCTATAGCCTTAGGACCTTCCTGTAACATCTTCCTCCCAAACCCCCCGCCCCTCCCCACCCCCCCGCAAAAAAAGAGGAAGTTCTGGTTCGTACAGATGGTAACTGCATGTTGTCTGCTATGGGGGTGTATCCTAATCAAATGAAAGGTTTGGGTCTGTGTAGGTAGCTGTATAGGTCAAGTGCTCGGGTACCATTAAGGATAGCTTCAGGCCAAAGCTGAGGAAAGCCAAGACTGGGGAAAATGCTAAGACATTTTAAAGATTGTTTAGGCCAAGAATAGAATAAGGAATAGACAGACTGCCTCTCAAGACATATTTTGCTGGGTAAAATGGTTAAATACAGGCAATTGCATAGATACAGCCTAATATAAAGGATTAAGGAAAGCTTAACTACTTGGTTTCCATTGTATTCCGTTTTTATCAATCTCATAGAATGATCTTCAAATTATTAAATGTACAATAATCATGGCTAATACAGAACCTGAGGCCCATGATAAAACAAAAGAGAAAGATCTGGTACTTCACACACAGGGCCAGTCGGATCCTAACTCAAAGCAGAAGAGGAGGACAGAGCTCTTGGGGGCAGGCTTGCGCATGCTCAGAATTGTGGGCTGGCAGGGTCAAGTGCATGGGACCAAAACCCAATAAAAGCTTTAGAAAGCCGAAACACAGTGCTACTTCCTCAAATCTCTCACTATTAAGCTGTTGATGAAGGTGGTCTCATGGTACAGGTGTTGCGATTTCCCAACTCTAATGTTCACATTTTTCATTGTTTCCCTTTGTAGCTGTATGAAATTCGAGTTCTGTTTTTTTTTTTTTTTTTGCGGTACGCGGGGCCTCTCACTGTCGTGGCCTCTCCCGCTGCGGAGCACAGGCTCCGGACGCGCAGGCTCAGCGGCCATGGCTCACGGGCCCAGCCGCTCCGCGGCATGTGGGATCTTCCCGGACCGGGGCACGAACCTGCGTCCCCTGCATCGGCAGGCAGACTCTCAACCACTGCGCCACCAGGGAAGCCCCGAGTTCTGTTTTAGTTTCCCACTCCGCTAAGGATATACCGACTCTTGGAAATAGCCTTTCTGTTCCTATATAAGAGTTAACCCTCTAGCTTCCTCTCTCTGCTCCTAAGTGGCCCTGCAGAGTCCCTGCTTCCCGTCCCCAGAGTTCTCCAGGGGCTCTGAGCCCAGCGCTGGGCATCTGGAGGGAAAATGAAGGAAACTGGCCTCACACCTCCCTCCGCTCCTTTCTTGGGTGTTCTGTCACTGTGATGTGGGGTCAGAGGTCAGAGGTCAGGCAAGTCTGCCTTCACCTTTGGCCTTGGGGTCGGGGGTTAAGGCGGCCGGAAGCGCAGGGGCTTCTGGGAAGCGTCTGTGGCTGACGCGGCGCGGCTGTGGGTGCGGCGGCGGCGGCGGCGGCTTCTCCTCTAGCCGGGAAGCGGAGACGAAAGCCCTAGAATAAGGTAAGAAATGCACGCGGCCGCGGACAAGCTGCGCGGAAGGTGAAGCTCGCTCCTTAGGGTCTCAGAGCTGCACGGGGTGGCTGCGGTCCCTAGCCTGTCCTGTCTCATCTCCCACCAGGGGAGCTCGAGCCCTCGATGCTCTCTGGGATGGGGTTGTCCCGCTGCTGTCGTCCCAGTGACAGAGCAGCTCGAGTCAACAATTCCACGAACATATGTTAAACCAAATCTCCTCCCCGAGCTGCCCAGCCCACGCGGCCGACCCAAGTGGTTGGAAAGGGCTTTGTTAACTGGGGCCGGTATCGACCTGCCTGCCTGGAACTTTCACCCATAAGTCTACAAAGAAAAAGTTGTCGTCCCCTTTCTCTTGTGGCCCTTTAGCTCTCGCAAACAGCTCACCTAAACCTTTTCTTTAACAGACTAGACATTTCCAGTTCGTTCAAACTGTTTGTTACTCCAGAGGAAAGTGAACTCTGACTGTGCTGCTTTGTGGAATTGCTTCACCCACGTGGTCGCGTTATTTCCCATCCCCTTTTATTGACGCATCAGCATTTTGAATCACTTTTTTGCTAGGTGATATTGCTAAACAGTATTTCCTATGTCAGAGCCACAGATCTAGTTTGGCCATTGAAACCCCAGCTGTTGCTAGCTTTCTCTTGATGCCTGGGCTGCAGCAGGTGTGTTGCAGTCTTGTCTGCAATCAGATCAAGCATTTCCACCTTGCAGATTGATGGTGACATGGTCGAGCTGACTCATCCACAAATGGGGAGAGATTCTGGTTGGTTTTCTTTCTTATTTTGTCTAAAAGTGACTTTTGCACACTCAGTTTGTCTCCTATTTTTGAAACCCAGTAACCTTTTGTGAGAAACTGGGTGGAGGTGGGTGTGGAGAGACGGTTCTCTTGAGGAAGGCATCAGTGTGAAAGTATGGCAGGGTCTTTCTCAAGTATCCTAGCAAGTAGCACAGCTCTTCACTTTTGGAAAAAACTAAAACCTAGCGCTTGGTACCTCTACAGTCAGTAATCTTACTTCATATGGATGAAATAGCGAGTGAACCTGTATGTGCACAGGTGTGGATGAGTGATCTTGAACATTCCTAATGATCTTAGCTGGGCTCCATAGGAAGGGGACAACAGGTACACTAAGTGTGCAGCACGGAGGACATGAAACGATTTGAAATGATGGGTATCAAATCTAGCCCTTGGCTGTTACCTCAAAAATGTGCACAGGTGATTTTCATGTGGGTTGTCTGCAGATCACA
The DNA here is from genome assembly GCF_949987515.2 of Delphinus delphis. NCBI lineage: Eukaryota > Metazoa > Chordata > Mammalia > Artiodactyla > Delphinidae > Delphinus > Delphinus delphis. Next base: position 10,260,579 of record NC_082704.1, read on the forward strand.
CCTGGAGAAATGTGGGACTAGGTACCACGAGTCTACTGTTTGGTGTTTTGGAGCCTAGCTTCTATAACAAGTTTGTTTCCTTTGGACCGGTGCGTTTCAAATTGTAGAGTGCGTCAGAATCACCTGAAGGGCTTGTTAGTGCACAGACTGCTGGCCTCACCCTCAGAGATGCTGATTCAGTAGGTCTGAGGCGTAGCATGAAAGTTTACATTCCTCACAAGTTCCCAGGTGAATCTGATGCTACCACACTTTGAGAACTACAGCCTTTGACCAAGCCCCTGTCTCATATGCCCTGGTTCCAGTAACCCAGTTCTTGTCTTAATCCTTCCTGAGTCCTTTTAAAAATGCCTTCGAAATAATTCAGTTTCTCTGGACCTAGAGACTTTCTGACTCTCACCAGTTCTCCCAGGAGCTGAAGCTGAAGTAATACCCAGAACCCCAGCACCAGTGACCTCGCTTCCAGACCTCCCTGTTGCTTGTCTGAAATCCTGCTGTGCTATTTCCTTGACGCCAAACTCTCCTTGACCTTGTATGGTAGCTGTCCCTGGACTTCTCTCTCACCGGCTACTCACCTGTCGGGGCTTCCTCATCCGGCTTAGTGTTGAAACTTGCCTAAATACTTCCCTCATCCCAATAAGTCTGTCTGATGTCCTAGCCTCAGCCTCCCACCTGGCCTGGCCCTTGCCCACTGGGCTCCGGTTTTGACACACCATAAATATAGAGTACCTGCCAAGGGAATTGACCTCGTATGGCGTCTTCTCCACCAACAATGCGAGTGACATCATTGGATGATTGGTTGCTTTGAATGATGTTATCGAAAATTATTTCAGCTTCAGTAGAATTTTCATAGTCCATATTGGAAAAAATAGTCTCAGCACGGGTGAACTTCATACGAGTGTTTGAGACAGAAACTCTTCCACAGGGAAATGGCACTAGACAAATGGAAAAAAAAAATTAGCGTTCTGGTATTTCTCATTGGCAAGCAGAACTTGTATTACAAAAATTGAAAATGAGGCCCATCCTTGTCACTTCTGAGAAGTAGGCCCGTCGATATTTTTTAAAAAATCAAATCAATGAATATAGTCTAAAACTAAAAGGTTAATTGAATTATTTTCATGGAAAGTTTTCAAACCCTTCATGAAAAGGACATTTGGCTCAGGAATCCATCATCTTTATGGAAATAAAAGAGGTGTTCCAGAATTGAATTTTGTAAGACTTTTATAAAGTCTAATGACGTTCTGTTTAGTTTCTTTGCTAAAAAGTCTTACTCTCAAGTACTGTCCCTGAATGGAAATCTGGTGCCATGTAACTTTGATTTTAGAATTAGGTAAATGGGATGTCTGCTGCTTATTGTTAACAGGATTTCTTTCTTTTTTTTTTTTGGCCGCACCACGTGGCTCATGGGATTTTAGTTCCCTGACCAGGGATCGAACCCGGGCCCTCAGCAGTAAGAGTGCAGAGTCCTAACCACTGGACCACCAGGGAATTCCCAGGGTTTCTTTTGTAGACCAGAATGCCTTCTAGATTCCAAGGTGGACTTTAGGTATCCATTGGGGAGGGATTATCATGATTTAATTACCTGTCTGTTGAGTATTAACCAAATAAGTTATTGATATGATTATTACAGCCACATCTACCTGGGCACTGGCCACCTTTTACCTTGGGTTGGTTTATTTCCTAAGGAAAAGAAATCATCTACTGAAACACTGGGGACAACCAGAATGGAAATTTGTAGTCCAGCAAAGTCACCTCACATTTCATTTCTCACTTTCCTTCTATCCACATTCCTTATAACAGACATTTCTATAGCAACCAGCTGCGGCAGAGTATCATGAAGACAGCATGTGGTTGGGAAAACAAGAAATTAGTTCAAAATACTTATGTATGAATATAAATCATCAACAATAGCTAGAGAAAAGGGACCATTACTATTGAAAGGCAGAAAAGCTTATTTTAGGTTTGGCCTATTTATTCTGCTAAAGCTAAGGCTATATTCAAATATAACACTTAATAGTTGGAGGTGGTTCTCCATTTTTTTTCCTCGCTTATAACAGAGAAGGGCTTATAAGGGTTTAGCTACTATGTATGCTATCTGTCTACACTGGAAGTTAGGTTTCGAAGGTTAAAACAGATATACGCACACACTCCTCCCTCGGTAGGCTAATTTGAAGCAGTGTATGTCAAGAACCAGGTAGAAGGACAGGAGGCAGGCAGGTCCCTGAAGCATTAGAGACTCTTCATTTTAGTGCAGCATGTACACTCTTGGCTTCTGATGCTGCCTTTAATTTCCTCTGCCGGCTGCATTGCTGAGATAGGTATCGAACCCAGTTACAGAGGAATGGTGCGTGATTTAATGTACCAATTTAATAAGATATCAGGCTTTAGAAATGCAAAAGAAATTATATCTAGTTTGCTTCAAAAAGACCCCTCATTTATCAAATGTAATTGGTCCCGCAGAACCTGCTTTTTTCAAAATCCAAGTTTCTACTGCCTTCTTTTTCAGAGAAGAGCAGTATGAGTTTGGAGTGGAGATGCTCTGAACACACCAGTCAGCTGTCAACATGGTGGCATGGTTGGCATGAGTGGGAAACATTGCTTTGTCCACTGCTGTATAGACTGACTGTGCTGATCAGCCTGACACAACTTAAAACAGATGGTTGTCGGAACTGTTGTGATGCCAAGCGTATAAACTCAGCTGAGACCCAAGGATAGGAAATAACTTTCTTGGAGTAAGCCAGACACAACCGGACAGATCATGCTTAAAATTCACTATCCTTGGGCTTCCCTGGTGGCACAGTGGTTGGGAGTCCACCTGCCGATGCAGGGGACGCAGGTTCGTGCTCCGGTCCGGGAGGATCCCACATGCCGCGGAGCGGCTGGGCCCGTGAGCCATGGCCGCTGGGCCTGCGCGTCTGGAGCCTGGGCTCCGCAGCGGGAGAGGCCACAGCAGTGAGAGACCCGCGTACCGCAAAAAAAAAAAAAAAAAAAAATCACTATCCTTGTACTAGAAGCCTATCAGTCAATCACGTACGTATATTTTATGTTATGGGATTACTACATTAATTTGACTTGGGGAATTACAAATAGGCATACAGAAATCACACAAATCGATTGCTTCATGATATAAAGGTCAGAGAAAAAAATCAGACAGAAAAGAATTCAAACTGAAGACAGTTGCAGAATTTCTATTTAAAATGATGATGCATTTTGAAAAATTAATTTGTCCAAGCTACTAGTCTTTTCTATGATTTCAAAAGGAAGTAGAAACAAGTAGGGCATAAAATTATGTAGGTTAGTTATAATGCAAAAAGTTCAAATATGGATTTGGAGAATGTATCTGCCGAGCTTAAAAAAAAACTTATTTAGATTTTGACCTGCTGGTTCGCAGGACTTTTGGTCTTCTGCAAGTCGGTATCCGGCAGTACAGGAACAAACCACCTTGTTATCAGCGCCCTTTTTACAAAACTGCTTGCATCTGCCATTCTTAATGCTGCATGTCGCATCTGAAAGAAAGCAGAATCAACAGCAATAGCATCATGTATTTTTTTTTAAAGATTTCTTTGATGTGGACCATTTTTAAAGTCTTTATTGAATTTGTTACAGTATTGCTTCTGCTTTATGTTTTGGTTTTTTGGCCACGAGACATGTGGCATCTTAGCTCCCTGACCAGGGATCGAACCCACACCCCCTGCATTGGAAGGGGAAGTCTTAACCACTGGACCACCAGGGAAGTCCCAGCAATAGCATCATTTAACATGCATTTCTAAAAAGTACATGAAACTACTGACTCCTGTACAGGTCAGATATAAGCTGGGGGCATTCATAGAGAGAAGTGTGTGAAGCTAAGCTTGAGCTAAGAGTAGGAAAAAAAAGATAAAATTCTTAATAAGGCATAAAAATGGTGGCAGCAATATATGTGATTTGGCATAAAACTGAAGTTGTAGATATACTACTTTCACAAAGTCATAGAGTGCAATGAAAAAAGCTGTTTATTAGAGTATAACATATTCCAAAAAGTACCCAGAATTTTGGAATAAGTTTTCACAAGGTGACTGCACTTATTTAAACAGTAAACAGATCAGTACATAGGACGTTATCAACACCCCAGAAGCTCTCCTGATTCCCCCTTCTGGTCACTATTTCCTCCTTCCCAAAGTTACCATTACCCTGACTTCTAACAGGGCATTAGTTTTGCCTGTTCACGAAGTTTATATAAGGAGACGTTCCCAATATGTACTCCTCTGTGTCTTTCAGTTAACATTTTGTCTGTGAGCTTCATCCATGTTGTTCTGTATAGCTATAGTTCATCTGCATGCTGTGTAGTATATTCCATTGTATGAATATTACTACCTTCATTCATCCATTTTACTGTGGGTGAATATTTGAGTTGAGTTTCCAGTTTTTGGCTCTTATGTATAATGCTGTAATGAACATTCTTGTACATATCTTCTGGTAACATATGCTTGCATATTTACTGGATATATACTCATGAGTGCAATGATTGGACCATGTGTTCAGGTTTAGTAGATACTACCAAGTAGTCTTCTAAGATAATTGTACAAATTTGGATTCCCACCATCAGCGTATGAGAGTTCCAGTTACTGGATATATGTATTGCGGATATCTTCTCCCACTCTTGACTTACCTTTTCACCCTAAATAGTATATTTTGCTGAATAGAAGTGCCTGGTTTTAATATAATCCAGTTTTTCAAAGCAAACTTGAAGCTGGCTGACGTATGTGTCCACACAAGAGAATGAAATAGGGTCCTTTAAGGGAGCTAAATGCCTGAAACGCTATGTGTTGACAATGATAAGCATTCTACTGGCTCATATTTTCTTTACTCTCCTATACAATCTCCCTTATTAATATAAAATATCTTTCTTTGTCTCATACAATGCCTTTTGTCGGGATTCTGTTTTATCTGACATTAAGATAGCTTTGCCAGTTTCTTTTTGTTAGCATTTACCTGGCAAATGTTTTCCCATCCTTTTATTTTAGCCTCCTGGTAGAGTTTTATTTTAGTATCTCTTTTATCAACAGCATGCAATTAGATTTTTAACTCCAGGCTGAAAATTGTCATTAACCCCAATTCACATTAACTGTGATTCCTGATATATTTGGCTTGTTCCTGCCATCTCATTTTCCATTTTCTAATTTGCGTGCTTTCCCTTTGTTTCTCTGATGCGATCTCAATAACAGGAAGTAGCAGGTTTAGGGCTTGCTGGCTGAGACCTGCTGAGTTAAGAGAAACAGGCTCTGCCCTTGGGCCTATTTCTGTCTCTAGAGCAGCATAGGAACACAGTGAATGGAAGGCACCTTCCCCCTTACCTACAGGCTCAACAGCAGTACAGCCTTCAAGAGAAATGCTCACTTGTCAGTGCAGTTAGAACTTGGAGAGTTTGAACATGAGCGGCTGTGTTAGCCACCTCTTTGTGCACCACCTTAGTCCCCACCAGCCTCACCCACGTCCGTCCCCAGCACCCTGGTGATCAGCTCTGCATGGACATCCGCTGGCCTCGTCCAGGTGCAGCCTTGAATGGCCTGGGCTCAGATCTGCACTGTGTGCCTCTCGCCTCTTAGCTTGGCGTTCCCGGGTTGATGCTGAGGCCTGGGATACCACGTGACCTCTAGGGGGCCCCAGCGTGTACAGCCTGGTGATGCAGGGGAGTTAAAGCCCCACAGGCTGAAGTATTGACCATCTGGAGAAGGGTGCTGATGGACAGATTCTTTCACCTCTTCTCCCTCCGAGGCTGACTCTCCTGAGGCCAGCTCACGTGGCTTCTTGGAAAACAGTCCCCGGAGATCAAACAGTCAGTTGCAGATGAGGATGGATGACTCCTTTTACTCTTGGTTCTCCTTTCCTTACTGCCTTACTCCCCCATCCCTTACTTTTGCCCCCCTAGAATTGCACACCCTAATAGATAAGCTTGTGTCAGAGACTCTTTTTTCCTGGGGGATTCCAGGCTAACCGAGTGACTATATGGTTTTGGAGTATATTATGGATTTTTGAGTGACAGATCTAAATTTTCTAATTACATTTTACATAGGTAGCATAGGCTAATGTAATGATTCGCTCATGTTCCTTACTGATACTTCAAGAAATAAGGGGAGGCAAATCAACCGTTACTAGGTGGACAAAGGAACCAGCCTGAGCTTTAACCTTCGCTACCAATAATCCACTAAGTGCATGATCCAAAAAGGTGGCACTTGATCCTTTTTATTTATGTATTTATTTTTTAAAGACCTTTCTCCTCACTACTGGTGATTACACTAGTGGTGATTACATCCCTGAGCTCTTCTCATGTTACTAGCAATCATTTCGTTGCTATAAAGCAACACTAGAGTGTTCAGCCAAATCAAATACCACCTGCAGGGAGTGTTCAGTCAATATGAGATTGTGCTGAGTTCACAGAGGTGGGTGGCAGGTGCTGACTACTTTGGTCCAGGCCATGCACAACGGGAATGGGTAAAGTCAGGGTGCTTTTCCCGATTCTGATGCGGCGTCCTTGGCTAGGTAACTAGACCTCTCTGTCATTTTCCTCATTCGTCATTGCTCTTTGCAGCCCAGTGTGTTGCCGCTGTTGCTGTCCTCTGGCTTGGTTTGCACACGCAGTGGGAAATATTGCTGTCCGACCAGCAGTCTTTTGACCTCAGGTAAAGAACTCGAGTCTGGAAAGAGAATAACAGCACGAGGAGTTCCAGTTGAGAGGTCTGTAGTCCTGGACCTCAGGGACAGTCACTGCGGGCCTCATTCATCAATTGCTTCTTGAGCACTCGGACGTCAGGCACTGTGTTGGGTGTGGGTTCTCCCTGGTCCTGGGGCTGATCTCAGTGCCTAGAATATCTGTGGAAGGACATGTCAGAGCATCTGTTCTTCTCCCTCCGTGTCAGCTAGCACAGATACCTCTTTCTAATTCCCCTCATGCCTACTACAAAGTTATCGTGTTCTGCTTCATTTTACTCTGCCTTCATCTTCCCTGGTATATTCAGGGATGGGAAAACCAAAGCTTGGACAAAAGATGTTCTGTTTAACCAGTGTATCACAGAATATGTTGTTGTTAGGCTAAACTCAAGATATTTTCTTTTTTCTACTCCATAGAAATACGCAGTAAATTAGTAGTGTCTGTGACGTGTTAGCGAAACGAAAAATATAAAAAAGTGTTTATATGCTTGATTTTCTTTCCATCCTCTGTTACTGTGGGGAAATGCCTCTTGTACTCTTTAGAAGGGACAGGAATGACCAAGTTCTTATAGACTTTGATTTATCTGAAAAGGACTCAGATGTGATGTGTAGCTGGGCACATACAGTGGTCTTTATTCCAGCCAAAGGGACACAATAGCCAATTAATTGTTCTAACTAGAAAGCGTGCCCTGAATATTTGCACCTCTCTCCCCTGGAGAGGAGCCTGATGAACAAGAGAAGAGGAAAACAGCAAGGATTTAACAGTGGAAATCTCCTTCCCTTTCCGAGACAGGGTGAAGCAAGGGACTTGGGGCCCAGATACTCCATAAACTGTGTTGTTTTTCTAGCGGCTTTTGAGATTAGTTCTTAGTTCAGTTTGAAGCAACAGCTTAAAGGGGAGTTTGTATATGCTTTTGCTTTCCTCTAGTGTTTGAGGTAAAGAGCTTTTTGAGAGAATTCCCACTTTGTTCCTGAACTAAGCAAGCTGGGAGGATTTTTCTAAACCTTGATCAGATGGGCTGGGGGAGCTCAAGACACCCTAGAGGCCAGGTGTAGTGGTGGCTGCAGTGTCACTGCAGAGCCCTGACCAAACCAAAACGTGGGGAACCCGAAAGGCCTGAGATGGTGCCCGTTGTAGACCTAGCACTCTTGCTGTGTAGACTGTAGCCTCACACACGTAGCAAAACCTGTTATAGCAGTTTTGTGCTTATAGCTACATTCCTCAGGGCTCTTTGCCTCTTTTAAAGTGTCTTTATTTTTAAACTAAAGACATTTAGGAATATTTAATACCAAACACTCTTTTCAGTTATACTTTGCTACCACATGCCCTGCATTCTTAACAGAGACCAGTTGAGTCGTTCATTCCCTCAGCTCCAATAGTTATATTATTTAAGCTGATACTCCATCAGTTTCTGTAGGTTTCCATGATAGCAGAATCGGATTTATCTAGGTCAATCTGAACTTGAAATTATAACCTTTCAGATGAAAGTAGCACTTCAGAGGTGTTGAGCCAATGAACACACCCATAGGAAAGGGAACCCAGACATCGGTTTGTCCCCATGCTGGGAAGCCTGCAGGAGTGGGAGTCCAAGCCTGGGGTACAGTTCATCCACCTGCATCTCCTTTTTTCTTTTTCTTTTTTAAATGTTTTTGCCCTGCCACCTTTTCTTTTTCCTATCTTCTATTCCTTTTTATCTTTTGGATCTCAAAGGAAGATGATCAATGGATTTCTCTTTAGCACTGAAAGGATTTCTGAACAGCATTAGAGATGACTTTTTCCCTTCTCAATAGGACAAGTGCAGCTGCTGCGTTTCATTTTGTTTTATGCCCTTTTCATCTGTGTGTCAGGTGGGTTGCCATAACGCCTTAATAGAGTCTTGCTAATTTTCTACTCTTTGCCCTTAGTCATGTAGCCTGTGGTGTTAGTCATGTAGCCTGTGGTGTTAAATTCTTTCCCTAGGACTGCATCTCTATTCTTCTGGAGTTTCAGAGGAGAAAGAGAACCCGTCATTAGCACTGTATGCTTTTCACAATCAGATACCAGTAATCCTGCATCCAGAGGTAATAAACAAGTAGGTAAAGGACTTTGGGGTTTACTGTTCCAGTTGCCAAAATCTCAGAACAAAAAGATTCTAGGATATGCAAAGAAAAGATGCACAGTGATCCTAGATTTTCTATGTAATTCTTTCAGCGTAATCAGTATAGTCAAATTCAGGAATGAGTTTTGATTTTTGTCAACAAATTTCATATGTGAAGTGGTTCGTATGCGTGGAGAAGTGCCTAGCATATGGGAGAATTGGCCTTCCCATACCCCAATTCTTTACTTAGTTGACTTCCACTGCTTTTGTTGATAGCAATTTAGTCACGAGTTCTAACAATTTTATGGGTCAGTTTTCTTTGTGTTTTGTGGGTAGCAGTTAGAAGAATGGGTTTTGGCCAAACCAACTGAAGTTCAAGTCCTGGCTCAACTGTTTACTGCTTCTGTGATTTTTGAGCTGTTTGAGCTGCACTTTTCTCATTTGCGTAGAATGGAGAGGATAATGGTGCTGACTACATGTGGTTGTATTGAGGATGAATATGCTAATGGAACATCATTACCACTTCCTACTAGCTACCAAATCTTACTATTGTTCTTCATCTTGTTTCTTGAGCACATCCTGGAAACTATGACTGCAGATAAAATGAATGTTTATAAGCTTTGAAAGTATGTTTTATACAATGGAATATTATTCAGTCTTCAAAAAGAAGGAAATTCTGTCATAATCAACAACATGGATGAGCCTGAAGGACATTATGGTAAATGAAACAAGCCAGTCTTAGAAGGACAAATGCTGCATGATTCCACTTATATGAGATGTCTAAAAATAGTCCAACACATAGAAGCAGAGAATACAATGGTGCTTGCCAGGGGCCAGGGGGAGGGGAAAATGGGGAGTTGTTGTTTAGCAGGTATCAAGTTTCAGTTATGCAAGAGGAATAAGGTCTAGATGTCTGCTGTACCCCATAGAGCCTAGAGTTAGCAGTACTGTATCATACACTTCAAAATTTGTTGAGTGTAGATCTCATGTAAATGGTTCTTTACCATAATTTAAGAGAAAATTATGATACATACACATTGCATTTTCCAGTTGCATCTGGTTTCAAAGGGAAATTTTGAACCACGAGTAATCCAAAGATAGTTACTTACCTAATTCACAGTTTTTTCCTTCAAATCCAACTTGACACCAACATTCATAGGAATTAATGTCATCCTTGCACAGGCCACCATTTAAACATGGATTGGACTCACACTGATCTCCATCTTCGAGATAGATTAAGAAGTTGAATTAGCAGATCCATTGCTTAGAATGCTTAGTCTTCCCTGCACAGACTCATGGAGAGGGGAGCCTGATTTTAGGGTCAGAGCAAGACTGCTGACCTGGAAACCAGCTGCTTATGGGATGTCCCTGTCTTCCTAAGTTTCTAAAAACAAGTAAAGGTTCTTAGGCTAACATTGTCCTAGGAAATGGCCCCGAGGAAGGCATGTACATTGTTTATGTACCTGAAGGGAGGAGGAAGAGGGAAAAGAACGTCTGAATATAGAGATGTACTCTATCAGCAGAGTGTGAGAAGAATTTTCAATCCTTCCTTATCGAACGATGATATAGTTAATTCTCAATGAAATCACATTGCTTCAACAATCATCTATGTGTTGTACAAGGCTTGCTCTGTCACAGGTCTTGTAGAGCAAGCTGAGCTAGGTAACAGCAACTCCACTCATGAGCTTGGTAACAGATAGCAACTCCACTCAGGGACCTGGCAGCCTAGGCATGGCGCACATGCATCCACTTCCTCATCTTATCACTTCACTTTTTTTTTTTTTTTTGCGGTATGCGGGCCTCTCACTGTTGTGGCCTCTCCCGTTGTGGAGCACAGGCTCTGGACGCGCAGGCCCAGCGGCTATGGCTCACGGGCCCAGCCGCTCCGTGGCATGTGGGATCCTCCCGGACCGGGGCACGAACCCACGTCCCCTGCATCGGCAGGCGGACTCTCAACCACTGCGCCACCAGGGAAGCCCCTATCACTTCACTTTTAAGCAGAGTATGCAGTGATCATTCCAAACAGTACAAAAGATGCTTTACTCCTGAAAGATATTCTACTGTCTGTGATTAGGTCCCAGATGGTTTGGTAAAGTGAGAAACAACTTTCAATACAAAGAATTAAAAAAGAAAAAGTTCTGAAAATGTGCTTTATTTATATATAGATTGGTTATGTTTCCTTCCCACCTTTCCTGAAGTTTCTACATTTGCAGAGTTCTGGAGAGCCTTTGAGAATACTGGTCATCAGAAAACAGCAGGAAGGAATAGGTAAGAGGGGAAGGGTCAGGATGTGGAGGGAGCCTTTAAGTCTGGTTTCTGAGAGCTCTGCCTCCATCCGTACTTCTAAGGAAGCTTCAGGAGAAAGGGATGCATAGAGCCAAAAGGGAGGCTGGTGTGCACTGTGAGCTGAGAGAGAGCCCTGAAGAAAACTGGGAGCAAGATCAGCAAGGCTTAATGTATGAGTAACAAAAGAGTAAGTGATAAAGATGGTGTAAGAATAAAACAGTGAACGAAAGGGGGCAATTTAAGAGAAATTTCTAATGGTCGTTCATATTTTAGAGCCAAGCTCCATGACATCTAGTGTGTGGCCCCCTGCCTGCTCTAGGGACAGCAGGAGAGTGTCTGTCGTGCTCGCTGTCAGGAGCATGTGTCTAGGTCCCACTGGCTGGGGGTTAGCACCCCTTTCTTAGGAATAGTCCCTCTCTGGAAAACTGCTTGTTGTAAAAATTAGACCTTGCCCCCTCTGCCCCTTGATCCAGTGTGCTTTTGCACAGATACTTCAGTTTGTTCCAATTCTATAAAAACAAAATACGTTATCTCTGGTTTATTATTATTGATGTTCAGAACTGGTCCAAAAAAACGAGCCACATTTGCACTTTATATTACAGACCAACGGAGCTGAATTATTTAGGATGTTTCACTGAAAGGCTCTGGGCTTGCAGCCAGCTACACAGCAACTCATTTGCTGAGACATATCTTTAAAATGAGTGTCATTTCATCCCGCATTTAGTCCTCCTTTGGGTGCTTGTCTGTGTGTACTTCGGGCTGAAGCAAAGCCACAGACTGTAGGGGTCAAAGACAACAAGGGACAAGACCTTGCCAAGTGAGAGCTTCCTGTTTAAGCCTACCAGGCGGTGGTTTAATGAATAACTGCATTTAGATTTGAAGGCCGGGAGGGGTAATAGAGAAAGTGGGGATTGGGCAGTGGAGAATTTGGCTGCTCTTCTGGGCTCCATGACTCCCTAGCTGGGTGACCTTTGACAAGTCATTTAACCTCCCTAAATCTCAGTTTCTTCTTCTGTAAAATGAGGTTCATAGTGCTTTGCTCACAGGGTTGGTGTGAGGATTAAAGGTGACAGGCGCTCTGTAAAGGGCTGGGCAGATGCTGGTTAATGTGGTTGGGTGATGTTTCCTCTTCACCAGGCTCCTTACTTGGTGAGATGATGGAAGAGAGTAGGGCAGGAGTGAGGGGCCTGCGACCCTACCATGTGAGAAAGCCCATACAGGGAGAAACAGCATAGACTATTTTGGGGGGGTTGGGAATCTCGACTGCAAAGTGAAAAGAAGCCGTAGAGTTGGGTTTTCTTTTTCTCTTTTCTTGTTTTTTTATTTTTAGCAGACAAAGCAGTAGTGACAGTGTAAAAAATTAATAAACGGAAACCTCAGTTAAGTAGAGTCAAGAGGGACTTCCCTGGTGGTGCAGTGGTTAAGAATCCGCCTGCCAGTGCAAGGGACACGGGTTCGAGCCCTGGTCCGGGAAGATCCCACATGCCGCGGAGCAACTAAGCCCGTGCGCCACAACTACTGAGCCTGCGCTCTAGAGCCCGCGAGCCACAACTACTGAGCCCATGTGCCACAACTACTGAAGCCCTCGCGCCTAGATCCCGTGCTCCTCAACAAGAGAAGCCACCGCAGTGAGAAGCCCGCGCACCACAAGGAAGAGTAGCCCCCGCTCGCCGCAACTGGAGAAAGCCCGCCTGCAGCAACGAAGACCCAACGCAGCGAAAAATAAATAAATAAATTTATTAAAAAAAAAAGTCAAGAGACTGGAGGGCAGAGCTCTCATGCCCTATGACAATAGCAGAGCCCAACGGGAAGAAGACAGACTCCTTTCTTGGCAAGGACTAAGCCAATGAAAAGCCAGGGACTCTTTGTTTACTGTAGCCCTCTTTACTTCCTTTTCGCCTCTCTGAAGGAGTTGTCTGTCCCCTACCATGCAGGGACTTGCACGTGGCTCATGGTGGTTGTAGACCCTGAATTGCAATTCTCTGCTGATCCTGAATAAACCCATCTTTGCTGGAGTCTGTTTGTTTCAGGTCAACAACAGAATCATGCCCTTGATGTTTTCCAGGTATCTTTACCTGAGTTACAGTAAACAACACAGCCTGTGACCTAGAAGTTAGGGAGCCAACTTCAAAATATGGTGTTTAAGAGGTACTGATGAACCTCTACTCACAGGTGGGGGGCCAACTGGGTGGGGGGGTGGGCAATGAAGGGACCATGAGAGTTTAAATGCAGCCAGGAATGTTTGGGGAGGAAAGGTAGAAATTGATTTGCTTTAAAATACAAGATTCAAAATTTTAAATAGATTAGAAATAGAGAATAAAAAGACTTATTTGGACTAACTGTAGGGCAATACCTTAGTAGAGAGTTGGCGTGGTAGCATTCATTACTAAGAACGAGGAAAGGCAGATAAAGCAAATGTAACAGAATGGACCTCTTCTTCCCTCATGATTTAAAAACAAAGTGGAGAAATTATGAGTTACAAGAGTATGAATAAGTCCATTAGTGTCTACAGAATAGAATCTGGGAAAATAGAACTGATGGAATTCAGTGAATTGGCTGTCCAGGTTAGTTTCTGTCCATGCAAATAGTCTTAGGTAAATCAAGCTGGGAAAGTTACACTGCCTCAAAATCCTGCTGCTGGATTTTAAATTAGTTTTAAAACTTAGTTGTCATTAAAGTTTTGACTTTTCCTCCTTTTGGTCAATTCATTCAACAAATATTTACTCAGTGCTTCTGTACCAGATACTGTTCGAGGTACTAGGACTACATCAATAAACAAAACAGTTGAATACCCCTGCCAACATGAAGCTTACATTCTAGTGAGGTGGGAGACATAAATAGTATACATAAGACCATTATATGATACCTCAGTGGTGAAAAGTGCTATGAAAAATAATAGAGCAGGATACGGTGTCTAAAGTGATGGGGTTATGGGGGGGCAGGTTGAAGTATTAATAGATGATCAAGGCAGGCTTCATTGAGAGGGTGACATTTGGGTAAAGACCTGAAGGAGGTGAGTGAGTGAGCCTAGGGGAACCTGGCAGAGGAACCTTCCACAGTAAAGGAACAATCAGGTCTAAGACTTTGAAATGGAAGCATTCCTAGAGCATGCAAGGAGCCGCAGCAGCCCAGGATGTGTGAGGAGGAGAGGAGGTCAGAGGGGCAGCGGGGAGGGAGGGGCTGGGCAATCAGGAGGGCCTTGCAGGCCGCCAGAAGGAGGAGCACTTTTAAGCAGTAGACATGTAAGTCAGTCAGCATTCTCTGATTCTCTGCTGAGGATGGCAAACTCTCATTCAGTCCCAGATGCAATTCTCTTTGGTCTCTCCCTTCCAGATTCCTGGGGTGGAACGATGTTCCTTTTGAAGCCCTAGGAAGAAGTAAGCGTATCTGCCAGAGGATATCTCCCACACTGGCATAAACCTGGAGTCTCTCACCATTCAATTTTGGGTAAAAAGAGTTGGACTTATTTTTCTGAGCCCTTTTGACACAGTTTAATATATTATCTGTTTACACAGAAGAAAAAAATACATAATTCTCAAATGTTTCGTATACTAGAGGATAAAATGAATTGCTTACCAACATATTGCTTCCAAAATTCAGTCTATAACGAAAAAGAAGACAAGTTAATGGTACTATTTAAAATGTTTTCGATTTGATTCCTTCTCTATTATAACATTTGTAAAACACGTGTATGTATAGATATTTTAAAATTCCAAAGAGAAGTATGGTCCCCCCACCTTTTCTTTTTAAAGGTTTTCTATTCTTTGCATCTGAAGGATGTTATGTGGAAATACTCACAGTTTTCTCAGTGTTTTCAAAAACTTCTCGTGCTTCTTCAAAACTACACTTTTCTTCTATACATTCTCTCTCAAGGTTCCCTCGAACAAACTCTTCCAATTTACCTGAATTATACCTCTTCGGCCGATTCAGAATTTTGGTGGCATTTTCACGATCAAGAAAAACTGAAATTTAAAAGAAAAAGAAAACATCATGAAAATTAAATACATCTCTTAAGAAAGGCTTTCTTTTTAATCCAAGTAATCCCAAAGCCAATTTATCTTTGGGGCATGGAGCCAAAATCTATGATGTTCTCATGGCACTGTATACACATGGAGATTTAGGAATTAAAATTCAATTTTACTCTTAGTCAAGAGAACTCTGGTAATGAAAGGTCAGATTTTCAATCATATTTGAATTTACTCTGGATGAAAAGGAAAGTTCTGAGATAAGCAGTTAACTTCACACTTTGTCATCATTTGAAAATAACTAATTGCAGATCCTTGCAAGGTGATCCATCACGCTGGCCGGGCTGTGCTTACAGGACGCAGTTGCCCAAATGACTTTGGAGCACATTTCCCTTGGAAGAGCAGAAGCCTAAATGCAACCCTGCTGTCTCTCACTAGATATTAAAGAAAAACCACTGCATTCATGTTTTTTTAACCTTCAGACTCACAGCACCTTAAGTTGGCACGTGTTCTAGGAATACCAGTGACATAAGTCTTTCTCTGGGATTCAGGATGTGGTTTATTTTAGCTCTGACTGTCTAGCCTGTTAGGAATGCACTCCTGAACTCTGGGATTGAGGTCCCTAACCTAATTCTCCACCCCAGCCCCTCCCCGCCACTCTCCATACCTCAGTCTCTTCTTTCTGTTTCACTCTCTGTCTCTGTGCGTGTTTCTCTCTAGATAGACAGATATAGATGTAGTATCTGTATCTATAACTAATAACAGGAACTCAAGAAGCTGCCTGGAGTTATTCCTTTCTTCTAGAGAGTGTCTGATACCATCTCAACAGGACGAGGTGTTTATAACGTGAACTCTCCAGGGCATTTTGGGACTGTTTTCTCATTAGCGCCAAAAAAAAAAAAAAAAAAAAAAGAAAGGAAAAGAAACAAACCGAAGTTCCTTATTTCCATTGCAGCTGTTCGCTTTATGGAGCCTTCTAGTCCCTTAACAGCCTCTCACTTTTCTCTTGCTCTTCAAGTCCCCTTGGGCTTTACTTTTTCCCTGAATTTAGCTTAGACTTCTTCTCTTCAACTCTTCCCTTGCCAACCTTCTCAGTTCCCTTCACCCCTTCTTCAGTGCTGCAATACCCCGCAATCCCAACCACTAGGTCAGTGCCGCCAGCTGCCTCTTCCTTCCCTTCCCAGGCAGCCAGGCGCCCTGGGAGAAAGCCACAAGCTGCAATTGGGTGCCACGGCATATCGACACCTCCCAGCCTCCACCAGGCCCTCCTCTCTGCTTGCCAGTTCATGTGCTTGGCCCTGGGCGCTCCTACAGTAGCATCTGTGTCTGTATCCATTTACAGTGTGGTCTAGTGGAAAAATAGGGGTTTGGAGTCAGAGCAGACACACCTGGATTTGAATCACATGTCTACCAGCTATTGGCAGTGAGATCTCAGGCAGGTCACATAAACTCTGCAGCTTAACTTTGTCAAGTGTAAATGGGTATAACAGTAGTATCATCAGACTACCTCCCAGCGTTGCTGACAGGATCAGTGAGATAATGTGTACAGGCTGGTGTATGTTGGTTTTCTCTCTTCCTTTCTACTCCTCTGTCTGGTCCGCCTCCCTAATTTTCTCAATTCCCTTTTTATTTAATGCACTTTTCTGTGGCTCTTTCTCTTCTTTACCGCCATCCATGTAATGAAACGACTACTGTCAGGATCAGCAATGACCTCCTAAAGGGTAATTTTGAGCTTCTGTATTTCCTGCCTGCTCTGAAACATTTCTAATTGTTGATCTTTCCGTCTTCAGGGTGCTCTTTTCATGAAATCACTCTCTCCTGGTTCTCCTCTTCGCTCTGATTCTTGTTATTCATCCACCACTTGCATCCATTCATTCCCCTTCTTCTGCTTGCCCCTTATATGTTCAGAGTTCTCCCAGGCTCCAGCCTCCAGCTTCAGCCTTGTCCCTCTTCACTCCATACATCCTTGCTAGGGCCAGGGCTGGGGTGAGGTAAACAAGGCCCCTAGGGCACAGAATCTACGGAGTCACTCTCTCTCAGTGTGTGCAAGTATGTTTATGCCCTGCTTGCCTCACCCTAGTCCAGCCCCGACTCAACACAATTTTCTGAGCACTCACTACTGCCAGGCACTGTACTAGGTGCCACAAGATCCATGCTCACTCCCTGGATCCTCACACACGTGGCTGTAACTACTGTCTATAGGACAGTGAGTTCCGAATATCCATCTCCAGTCAGATATATCTTCGGAATTCCAGATTGTCTTTCTTTGTAACTGTCCATTGTCATGTGGCTGATAAGAGCTGATGTTTATTTAATGCTTCTGATGTGCTGGACAATGTGCTTGGTGCTTTGCATCCATTATTTCATTCCCTTCTCACGGCAGTCCCATGAGAGAGGTGCTGTCGTCTCATTTTCGTAAATCAAAAACTCGGAGGTTCAGAGAGGTTAAGTGATTTGCCCCAAGTGATATATTAAAGTGTCAGAGCCAGAATTTAGACATTGGCAGTCAGACCACACAGTCCATGCTCTTAGGCACTGTGCTGTATCCCAAATGCTCAAGACATGGTCTTTCCACTTCCTCTAAACCCGTTCCCCTTCCATACCCAGGTGGTTAAGTCATATCATTTCTACTTCCTCAGTGTCACTTGCATTCCATTCCCTCTTCTCTGTCTGTACAGCTAATGTCCAGGTTCAGGCCCTCATGCCTTCCCTGGATGATTACAGTAGCCTCAAGACTGGTCTCCCCTTGTCTGGCCGCCCCTTCCTCACACAGGTCATGAGAATGTTGCCAGGCTGAGCAGCCTGAGTCAGCCATCAGTGGTATTCATGTTTACACTTCTGATGACTCCACATTGCATTCCGTTGTCCAAACTCCTTCATTTAGGGCCTTCCTTATCTGATGACCTGACCCTGCCTCACCTGTCATATTCAATATTGAAAACATACTTAGTTCCTGAAAGACCTCACATTCTTTGTGGATCTGGATCTCTGCACGTGAGTGATCCTCTCTTCACAGGATGACCTAGATCAGTCATTTAAGGAGAGAGTACCTACTTATTCTTTAAGACCCAGCTCAAAATATGGTCTCTCTGTCAGTGTCTCCCCAGTTAATGTGTTCCTTTCTCTGTGCCCCTTTAGCAGCTGGTATACATCTCCTCATGTTATATTGAAATCTCTCAGCTGACCTCATGGTACTTTAGGTCAAAGAGGGAATCTGGTTTATCCCCAAGCCCCTAGTACCTTGCCACAGTACCTGGCACCGTAGTAGTCACCTAGTTTTGTAAAGTTTTGTAAAGTGTGTGGACTGAAGCTGTCTTTCATTTATTTCATTCATTCATTCTAAATGAAAGACAGGTTGGGTCCATATGCTTTACAAAACTGAATTGGTTTTATGGAACACATTTGATTTCAAAATTCTAAATTGATACAATAATATCTAAGGGCAGCAGCCATGAAAATGCAACATCTCAGAAAATCATTCATAGAAACTGCTTTTAGAAGCCAGTGGTGGTTCAACAGTAGAGGAGAGCACTGCATCAACACTGTCCGTCCTTAGGGAAGGCGCCTTGGTGCTCTGCTCAAGGACCTATTATCTCTGACTAAGGTGACTCTGGAATCACACTGCCTTTCTCCTCACCATTGTCTGAGGGTCATATATTTAACCTCCCTTCGGGCTTATCTCTTCTAGTCATTATTTCCCAAGCTGTGAAATCCTAGTCCTTCTTTTTTTCTCTGAATCTATCCTTTTTCCTACATCTGAGGTTTCAAGGGGGCAGCAGTCCTCTTAAAATTTACTCCATCATCTCAGCACTTATCTTGAAGGAAGGGTTTGGATCCTTTGTCCTCCTAGATTTCACACTGATGAGATGTGTGTAAAGACTTAGCATTCTGTCCTACTTTGTGAGTGTTCACGCTGAATTTCTTTATTGTTTGACTCTAGCCAGTTTGCTGGCTTGATTTAACCTCTGCATTCTCGCACCATTATTTCTGCATTTCAGTGTGACATCATGTCTGGAGTGGGAACCTCGGGCCAGTCTGCTTTCTGGGGATGCTTAGGGTTGGCACCCCTGATCCTCCACTGTCAGCTACTAGATTTGATCATAATAGGTTGACAAGTAAGTGTGATAAATGCTTCCTGTGAGAACATGCTGTTTGTCTAAATGGGGTAATTTCTTCCCTATGTGCCTGCCTTTGGGGAATGCATAAAGTCAGTAAAGTTGTGGAAAAAAACCAAGTGATGTAAATTGCTTTAACTAAGTTCCTACTCGACATCAATTCTTGTACTTGCTTTGCTGTCCTAAGAGCTCAAGTGAGTACTGAGTTTCCCCCTGTATTAACTCCGAGATGTTTAGAATCAGACAAAATAATTTCTTCCTCACCCATGGAAAACTTCAGTGATAAATAACAACTTACTAATGAAAGGTTTGTATTTTAACTAAAACTTTCAATTGAAGGTATATAATTTTATAGACTAAAAATTAGAGGCATGACTCATTAAATAGTTATAAAGTTTTGAATCACATCATGTCTTAAAATCAAACTTTGTGTGTAAATAAAACCATTGTTTTTGCTTTAATGTTTCCCATTTTGATCTCAAAATAATGAGTTAAAACCCCACAAAATGACAGTTAATTTTTTCTCCACATTCGGCTGTTTCCTTGTTAAAACATTTCCCCCTTTTATTTATTTTTTTAACCAAGGAGATGACTTTTCCAAGGAATTACATTGTCAAATTATAAGCCCAACAGTGTCCATTAAAAAAATGTACTATAAACATTGTAAATCTATTTAGTTTTAAAAATGAGGAAGAACCAGCACCAGAGAACTAGTACTCACCAACCCACATGCTAACTAGTAGAATCTTAAACATTGTGGTCAAATCCTGTAATCATTATTTAATGAAGAAGACAGCCCCAGACGTTTCTATATCTAAAAGCCAAGCACATTGAATGTATCTTTATAAAGGAAACAAACCTGTACATTCAGCACTGAGTAGATATCCTAAAAGGCAGATGGTGACGAGGCCCGGTGATTCTGCCATGATCATGTTCAGGCACCGCATAACCTTTGCTAGTAGATTGTGCAAGTAGCAAGGTTGACAATTGTTCCAAAGTACAAGCTGAGCTGTATTTACTTCTGGGAAACAATGTCCATCTCCCTCAGTGGGTCTTTGGGCTGTTTCCGATGTCCTCTTGGGTTAAATGAAGAGAGGAGGCAGTGGCCATTGTTAAACTTCACCTCTGATTCCATGGGCTTCTGTCACTGTGGCTGATCTGAGGCTGAAACAGGAAGTGACCCATCATTAGAATAGGGGGAGGTATAATGTGGCTGCAGTTGCTGTGGCAGCAAAATTCATCATAGGATCCATCTTATCCTTGTCAGGGAGCATTAATGTCTTATAGTTGAAAGGTAAAGAGATGGAAAGAATGAAGTCATTTTGTCACCCACCTTAAAACGTCACCACTGCTGATAATCTCGAGTCACCTGGTGGATCCTTTATGTTCCTCCTCGTAACAAGGAGCTTATAAACTTTGTTGTGCTGTGTACCCATATGGTGAAACATATGGGTCCTGTCTCAGAACACATGTATGTATATGCATATATACTTATGTATAGAAAATAAATGTTATAAATATTATTATATAGTAGTTCATATTGATATACCACTTCACATGTAATATAAAAAACTCATAATAGTATACCAACATTTACCTACCATTCTTTGTGCTGTTGTGATACATTTTATTTCTAAATTAAAAAAAAATTTTTTATTGGAGTATGATTGCTTTACAATGTTGTGTTAGTTTCTGCTGTACAATGAAGTGAATCAGCTATATGTATACCTATATCCCCTCCCTCTTGGACCTCCCCCTCCCATCCCACCCATCTAGGTTGTCACAGAGCACCGAGCTGAGCTTCCTGTGCTTTATAGCATGTTCCCACTAGCTATCTTTTTTTTTTTTTTTTTTTTCGGTACGTGGGCCTCTCACTCCCACGGCTCTCCTGTTGCGGAGCACAGGCTCCGGACGCGCAGGCTCAGCGGCCATGGCTCACGGGCCCAGCCGCTCCGCGGCATGTGGGATCTTTCCGGACCGGGGCACGAACCCGTGTCCCCTGCATTGGCAGGCGGACTCTCAACCACTGCGCCACCAGGGAAGCCCCTAGCCATCTATTTTATGCATGGTAGTGTATATATGTCCATCCTGATCTCCCAGTAAACCCTATATTACCTTATTCTGCCTCAAGCAGTCAACAGTCTTTCAAAGAAATTTAAAAATGGGGAAAGATTTTATATTTAGTCACATTTTCTTCATTTCTTTGTGAGGACCCAAATTTCAGTCTGTTACAGTTTTTCATTATTGTGAAGAATTTTCTTTAATAATTTTGATAGCGTAGGTCATCTTTTGATGAATTTTCTCAACTTCCGTTTATTTGAAAATGTCTCCATTTTACCTTCATTTAAAAAAAGTAATTTGGCTGTATATACAATTCTAGGTTGACATTTTTTTTTCTTTCAGCACATTAAAGAAGTCATCCTGTTGCCTTTTGGCATGCATTGTTTCTGATGAGAAGGCAGTGAATATTATTATCATTTCTTTTCAGCAGTTGGACTACAATGAGCCAAGGTATTCTTGGGGTTCATTGAGATTCTTGGATCTGTGGCATTAAAATTAGCAAAATTCTTGGATCTTATTTTTCAAAATTTTGTTTTAAAATAATTACAGTTATGGGAAATTGCAAAAACAATACAGAGAAGTCCCATATACCTTTCACAATGTTTATATCTTACATAAATATAGTAATATAATATCAAAACCAGGTAGTGGACATTGGTCTATTGTATGTGTATAATTCTGAGTGATTTTATCACATGCATAGATTTATGTGACCACCACTATAATTAATATACAGAACAATTATAATTAACAATTATGTCACCACAAAGGTCTCCCTTGTGCTGCTATTTTAT
Source organism: Delphinus delphis (assembly GCF_949987515.2). Lineage (NCBI taxonomy): Eukaryota > Metazoa > Chordata > Mammalia > Artiodactyla > Delphinidae > Delphinus > Delphinus delphis. The sequence continues at coordinate 10,282,562 of NC_082704.1, forward strand.
AATCACACCCCTCCCCCTCCTTCCAATTATTCCTAACCCCTGGCACTACTGATCAGTTTTTGGTCTCTATAGTGAGAATGTGGTATAAATGGAATCATAGAGTATGTGACCTTTTGAGATTGGCTCTCTTCATTCAGCACAATGCCTTTGAGATCCATCTAGATTGCCACATGTTTTAGTAGTTGCTTTTTATCGCTGAGGAATATGGATATGCCAGTTTGTTTAACTATTCACTTACTGAGGGACATTTTGATTGTTTCCAATTTTTTGCTATTGCAATAATGTGCTTTCAACATTCATGTACAGGTTTCTATGTGGATGTAACTTTTTAATTTCTCTGGGATAAATGCACAGGAATGCATTTTCTGGGTCATGTGAGAGTTGAATATTTGGTTTTTAAATAAACTGCCAAACTATATTCCAAGACGGCTGTACCACTTTACATTCTGACTGCGATGGATGAGTGGTCTAGTTTCTCTGCATCCTTGCAAGCGTTTGGTGTTATCACTGTTTTTTATTTTAGACATTTTGATAGATATGTATTTAGACCATTTATATTGAAGATAACTATTAATATGTTAGTGGTTTAATCTGCCATTTTTTTAACATCTTTATTGGAGTATAATTGCTTTACAATGGTGTGTTAGTTTCTGCTTTATAAGAGTCTGCCATTTTATTATTTGTTTCTTTTTCCCTCCTCTTGTTCTCATTTCTCTGTTCTCTTTACATGCCTGTTGGTGGGTTACTTGAAAAAATTTTTAGAATTCCATCTTGATTTATTTATAGGGTTTTTTAAAAAGTGTATCTTATTGTATAATTATTGTAGCTTTTGCTCTGGGTTTTACAATATACACATGTGACTTGTCACAGTCTACTGGTATCAGTATTTTAACACTTCAAGTGAAATATGAAGCCTTACTTTGATTTTGGTCCATTAACCTTCTCCACTTTTAAATATCATTGTTGTGATAACCAGATAGTGCTATTTTTTGTTTTAATTATCAAATATCATTTATAAAACTCATGAGGAGAAGGATAGTCTAATGAATATATCCATATTCTTCTCTTTGCATTGCTAGATCTTCCTATCCAATTCTTTTATCATTTGCTTCTCATTGAAGAACGTCCCTTAGCCATTCTTTTAAGATAGGTCTGAAAATGCCTCTGTTTCCCATTCATGCTTGAAGGATAGTTTTATTGGATATAGAGTTTGTATTGGACTGTTTTTTTCGCCCCAGTACTTGAAAAATGTACCAGTTCCTTCTGGCCTCCATGTTTTCAGATGAGAAATCTGTCATTCAAATTGGTCCTCCTCTACAGGTATTGTGTCAGATTTCTCTGGCAGCTATCAAGTTTTTTTTCTTTGTCTTTAGTTTTCACAAGTTTAGTTATGATGTGCTTTGGCATGGATTCCTTTGGCATTATACTGTTTGGGGTTCACTCAGCTTCTTGAATCTGTAAATTTGTGTGTTTTGCCAAAATTGGGAAATTTTCAGCTATTATATCTTTGGCCCCACTTTCTTTTTCCTCTCCATCTGGGATTCTAATGACACCAGTGTTGCATGTATTTTACTGTCCCACAGGTCTCTGAGTCTCTTTTCATTTATATTAGTCTATTTTCTCTCTTATTAAGTAAATTCTGTGAATTCACTATTGTTTGGTGATTTCTGTTGAGTTCTCTTTTAAGTTTACTGAGTTGATCTTCTGTCATCTCTACTCTGCTATTGAGCCTCTCCAGAGAGGTATTTTTTTTTTGAAGTTATTCTTTTCAGCTTTATATTTTCCATTTTCTTCTTTTTTAAAAAATAGCTTCTACGTTTTTGCTGAGGTTTTCTACTTTTTAAATTTTTTTCTGAGATAATCTGTAATTGATTATTGAAACATTTTTATGATGCCAGCTTTAATATCCCTCTCAGATAGTTCCAACATCTGATTCATTTCAGTATTAGTGTCACTTGATCGTCTTTTCTCATTCAAATTGTGATTTTTTTGGTTCTTAGCATGATGAGTGGTTTTCAGTTGTATTCTGGACATTTTGTCTATTATGTTAGTAGACTCTGGGTCCTATTTAGCAGGCAGTCACTCTGTTAGACCTATCACACAGGTCCTGGCCTATTTTTCTGGGCTGTGATTCCAATTCCAATTTAACTTTTAGATCCTTTGTGGGATTATTTTTGGTAATTAAAGTTCCAAGTCAGTTGATATTATGATATGGAGACTATCTGGGTGGGCCTGTCAGGCATATCCTTTAAAAACAGAGAGTTTTCTCCAACTGATAGCAAAAGGAGAAGTCAGAGATGTTCAAAGTACATGACAGATTTGATGAAGCATTGGTGGCTTTGAAGTTGCGTGGGAGGTGGTGGGGCATGTGGAAAGAGTGGTCTCTAGAGGCTGAGAGCCATTCCTGGCTGAGAGCCAGCAAGAAATCAAAGATTTCAGACCTATAGCCAAATGGGATTTAATCCTATCAACAACCTTAATGAGTCTGAAAATGGGTTATCCCCCAGAGCCCCCAGATAGGAGCCTAGCTGGCTGACATCTTGACTGCAGCCTTGGGAGACACTAAGCTGAGATCTCACTTGAGATCACTTGCTCTTCTGTTTACCAAACTGAGACATAATAAATGGGTATTGTTTTAAGCCACTGTGGTTGTGGAAATTTGTTATGTGACAGTAGAAAACTAACACTCCATCATTAGTGTTTTCGTTTGTGCTAAGCATTGCTTTCTTCTTGAAGTTCTGTTTGAACTGTTGGTACCTCTGGGAGGGTAAACAAATACCGTCTTGAGAACACTAATTTGAGATTATAAAAGCTTTATAGTTTTAGCTTTTATGTTTTAGTCTGTGATATATCTTGGATAAATCTTGTATATGAAGTGAGGTTAATATTTGAGGTTAATTTTTTGTTCTTTATGAATATGGATTTCTCCAGCACTATTGATTGATAAGACTATTCTTTCCCCATCATATTACCTTGCTACCTTTGTCAGAAATCAGTTGGCTCTGTACATGTGAGTTTATTGCCGAACTCTCTATTCTGTTCAGTTTGCATACGTTTTAATTTATATGAATGGGAGTATATTATATATTTTGTGTTTCTTTAATTTTTAAATTCAAACCCATCATTTTAAGATCCATTTTTATTGCTATGCACACATCTAGTCTAATGCTTTTCTAACTGCTGCCTGGTGTATATGTACCACATTTTTTCCTAGCTTTTCTCCCAGTGATTGACATCTAGATTGCTTAAAACACTCTGATTCCACAGATATTGCCACAGTGGACACCTTCTTTTGAGTACCCTTATGGAATAATGTGGTAATTTACTTAGGATATATATTCAGGAGCAGAATGTCTGGGTCTTAGGGTATTCCTATTCCTGATTTGTCTAAGCACCGACAGATTGTTCTCCAGGTCGGCTGCACCAATCTACACTCCCACCAGCAGTGCGTATAGATTTCTATATCTGCACATTCATGCCAATTCTTGGAATTATCCCTTTATAATTTTTAATAATTTAAAAGAGTTAAAGTGCTATCTTGTTTTAATTGATGCTTGTCTTATTGTTATGAGTTAGAACATGTCTCTGTATACTTTTCAGACTTCTGAATTTCCCCTTTTATAAATTGCCTGCTTATGACCATTGCCCGTTTTTCTTCTGGGGTTGTTAATTTGAAGGCTTTCCCTGAATATTCTAGATATTAATCCATTATCAGTTTTAGACATTGTAAATAATTAATGTTTCCCATTCTGTCATATGTCAACTAACTTTGTGATTTTCTTATACTTTGTTGAATAGACATCCTCAATTTGAATTTATTAAATTCATCAGTTTTTTCTTTTATAATCTGTGTTTTAAAGTTTTGTTTGAGAAATGTTTCCCTGCCCCTAGGTCAAAAAAAAATTCTCATATATATATATATATATATATATATTTATTTATTTATTTATTTATTTATTTATTTATTTATTTTTGCGGTATGTGGGCCTCTCACTGCTGTCGCCTCTCCCATTGTGGAGCATAGGCTCTGGACGCGCAGGCCCAGCGGCCATGGCTCACGGGCCCAGCCACTCCGCGGCATGTGGGATCCTCCCAGACCGGGGCACGAACCCATGTCCCCTGCATCGGCAGGCGGACCCTCAACCACTGCGCCACCAGGGAAGCCCCTCTCTTATATTTTTTATACTAACTTTATAGCTTTATCTTTCACATCTAAATTTATAGTCTAATCTGTGTCTAAAATTTGATAACAAGGTTGATGAGAGTGTGGGGAAAGAGTACTCACATTTACTATCGGTGTGTGTACAGAGTTCTGGAGGTCATTTAGGTCTTATCAAAAGCCTCAAAAATTTATTCTTTTGACATAGAAATTAAGCTGATAATTATAAATGAACAAAGAATTTACCTCAAACTATAGTTTTTGCACTTATTATAATAGTGAAATACTGAAAATAACCCAAATATCCAACAGTAAGAATTATGGTAACAATTAAATAATGGTATGTTGAACTATAACATGATACAGCTTGCCAGAATAGCCAAAACAGTGGGGAATTGTTGTTCAATGGGTATAAAGTTTCAGTTATGCCTGAAAAATAAGTTCTAGAGTTCAGCCGTACATCATTATGCCTATAATAATAAATAATAAATAAAATTGCTACAAAGCCATAGTAATCAAGAAAGTGTAGTACTGGCACGTGGATAGACAGATTGAATTAGTTTCCTGTTACTGCTGTAACAAGTTGCTGCAAATTCAGTGGCTTAAAATAAAAAATTTATTATCTTATGCTTCTGAAGGGGTCAGAAGTTCAAAATCGATCTCACTGGGTCAAAGTCAGGGTGTTGTCAGATCTGGTTATTTATGGAAGTTCAGAGAGAACAGTCCATTTCCCTGTCTTTTTCAGCTTCTAGGTGCCACCTGAATTTCTGGCTCATAGCCCCTTCCTTATATTACTCCAAGCTCTTGCTTCCATCATTGTATCTCCTACTGACTGTGATCCTACTGCCTCTCTCTTATAAGGGTTCTTGTAATTACATTGGGCGCACTGACTAATCCTGGAAAATCTCCACATCTTAAGATCCTTAATCACATCTGCAATCTTTTTTGCCAAATGTAAGGTAACATATTCATCATTTCTGGATGTGGGCATATTTGGGGGCCAGTATTAAGCCTACCATATATATCAATGGATTAGAATTGAGTGTCCGTAGATAAATCCTCAATTTTATGGTCATTGATTTTGACAAGGGTATTGCGAAAATTTGATGGGGCAAAGAACAGTCTTTTCAAGAACTGGTTTTGGGACAATTGGATACCCATGTGAAAAAGAATGAAGTTGAATCCCTACCTCACATCATACACAAAAATTAACTCAGAAATCGACCACAGAACTAAAACTATAAAACTCTTAGAAGAAAACATAGGTATAAATCTTCATGATCTTGGATTAGGCAATGGTTTCTTAAATATGACACCTAAAGCTCAAACAACCAAAGGAAAAAAAGCAACAAATTGAATCTCATCAAAATTAAAAACTCTTCTGCATCAAAAGGTGCTATTAAAATAGTGAAAGTATAACCCACGGAATAGGAGAAAAAAATTGCCAATCATATCTGATAAGGGATTTTTAATAAGATATATAAAGAACTCTTACAGCTCAACATAAAAAACACAAATAGCCCAATTAAAAATTGGTAGAAGATCTGAGTAGAGATTTCTCTGAAGAATGTATACAAATGACCAATAAGGACATGAAAAGATGCTCAGCTTCATTAGTCATTAGGGAAATACAAATCAAATTAACAATTAGGGACAACTTCAAACCCAATAGGATGGCTATAATCAACAAAACAGAAGATAAGTTTGGTGAGGATGTGGAGAAATTGGGACCCTCGTACATTGCTCTTGGTACAGCCTCTATGGAAAACAATTTTTTTGTTCCTTAAAAAGTTAAACACAGAGTTACCATGTGACCCAAGAATTCTACTCCTAGGTATATACTCAGGAGAAATGAAAATATATGTCCACACAAAAATTTGTACCTGAATGTTAATAGCATTATTCATGATAGCCAAAAAATGCTATTGGCATATGAATGCCTGAGCAAAATGTGGTATATCCACACACTGGAATATTATCCAGCCATGAAAAGGAATGAATATAGCATCCATACATGCTACAATACAGATAAACCTTGAAAACATTAAGCTAACTGACAGAAGCCAATCATAAAAGGCCACGTATTAGGACTTCCCTGGTGGTCCAGTGGTTAAGACTGCACTTCCACCACAGGGGGCATGGGTTCGATCCCTGGTCAGGGAAGTTCCACATGCCATGTGGTGTGGCCAAAAAGAAAAAAAAAAAAGGCCACGTATTATATGATGCTATTTATGTGAAATGAGAATAGGTAAATCCAGGTTGCTGAGGGCTTTGGTAAAGGGAAAATGGGAAGTTACTACTAATAGGTACAGGGTTTCTTTTTAGGGTGATCAAAATGTTTTAAAACTGATTGTAGTGATACAAAATGTTCCAAAAAATTGATTGTAGTGATGGTTCCACAACTCTGTGAATATACTAAAAACTTAAATTGTACACTTTAAACTGGTGAATAGTATGGCATGTGAATTATATCTCAGTCAGCTTATGAAAACAAGTGAACTAGATCTAAAAAATAATACGGTTTACAGTGATTTTTAAACTGGAATATTTGTTTTATTTTCACCAAAGCTTAAAATAAACAAAGCTTAGGGTTAGGGTTTAAAAAACAATGATGGGGAAGTGTGTTTGACATGGACAGATGTTGTCAATTCTCACGTGAGGAGAAAACAGCAGCATGGTAGTGTGATTGTATTCTCATGTATGTGTTCCTGTGTGTGTAAACGATGTTAACACATGCATGCACACTTATAGTCACAGCAGATTACTCCAGAATTTTCAGTGTTTTTTTCCTGGGGCTCGATTACAGGTTATTTTCCTTTTTTCCTCGTTTATAATTCTTTTCTTTTCTTTTTTTTTTGTAATGAGCATATAATTTTCTTAAATTAAGAAAATTGCTAACACTTCTGTACTCAAATACAGTGGCACTGAGGAAGGAGAAAAAGTCCATCAAACTTCAGCTTTTCCCCTGAATATCTGTGTCCTCTGTTCCAGGACCAGTGTGAGGGTAGACAGAGCTTGCATCATTGATAGGAAAGAATGAGCCTACTCTTTGTCCGGAGTTGGAGGGGGGGAAAGCGGGTGGGGGACGGGTAACAGGCACAGTGTGGTGGCGCTTCTTTTTGTTTTTAGGTGAACTCTCAGAACAGCAGGCATATCCACGATCAAATGTAAAAGCATCCCAAACACCTAAAGCTGAATGAAAATGCACTTAACAATGCCTGTTATTTGTCTGATTGAATTCCCTACATCCTTGTTAATTTGCATTAGTACAAGTGACCTGTTGTTTTGCATTTGTTCACAAGTTGTTTCATTTGTATATGTTTGCTCTCCTGGAGCCCATTGTGAGCCGCCCCCCCCCCCCCCCCCCCCCCCCCGTATGGGATCTTGGCTTTTCTTCCTGTTCTTGCTCTTCCAGAGCCCAGTAACAGTGCTTTGCACACAGCAAGGACACAGCCAGTGTGGATGAAATGGTTGAATTGGCAGAATCCAGGAGAGACTTGAATCATCAGCTAGCCCTGCTATCTATTGGTAGCCAGAAAGATATTCTGTATTTTATTCTAAAACCAAAGGTTTTATCTTTGGCAGGCGGCCCCCACCATTTAACTGTTTTATAATTAAGAAATGAACTGCTATTTTGCCACATATTTTAAAACAAGTCTACTTTTTATATTGAGTGCCTTTTTCTGCACCACAAATTACCACAAACTTAATGGCTTAAAACAACACACATTTACTATCTCACCGTTTTTGTGGGTCAGAAGTCTAGGCATACCTAAGCTGAATCCTCTGCTTAGGGTCTTACCAGGTTACAGTCAGGAACAGGTCCCAGCCAGACCGTGTAGGCATGTGGAGACTTAACTGGGGAAGAATCTGCTTCCAAGCAGCTCATGCAGGTGGTTGTCAAAGTTCATTCCCTTTGGGATGTGAGGACAGAAGGTCCCCTGGCTTTATGTCGGCTACTCTCAGCTCCTAGGGGCTGCTCATAGTTTCTTGCTCTGTAAGTAGCCCAAAATGGCTACTTACTTCTTCAAGCTAGTAAGGAGTATCTAAAGCCCAACTGCTGACAGAATGAAGTCTTCTACAATGAAACCTAATCACAGGCGCAACCTCCCATCACTTTGGCCCCTTGTATTATTCAGAAACAAGTCACAGGCTCCACCCACACTCAGGGTGAAGGGATTATATAAGAAGGTGGCTACTCGGAGGAGGGCATCATGGGGAACTTTATGATTTATTTATCAGCCACACTTGTGATTTATTTTAAATTATATACCAGAAATTTATACTGTCCTAGATTAGACAGAATTTCATGATTATTTTATGTTTTTAAAATAACTAACATGAGTATTTGACTTACTGTAGCTGAACTCACTGCTAAAGCACATGCTTAGCTGGTTGTCTAAAAGAGCTCCATTTCAGTGACTTGTCAGGGAACATTTCCTAGGAATTGCTGGTGCCAAAACCCAAAACTCAGTTGTTGGTAACATATTTATGGAGAATGGCCTATAAGTTATGTCATCTATCCATTCCTAAAGAAATGCTAAAACCTCTCTGTAAGCCAGACCTTGGTAGAGCTGGTTACCCGGCTCCCATCTCTCTGGCTCCCTGTAGAAGTGCTTTGACCTGAAGTCATCAGCGTACAGCGAGTGATCCTATAGCAAACAGCACTATGAAGCGTGTTGCTTGTGGATCATGTAATGTAATGTCTGGTCTCAGTACCAGGAATACCTGTGCTTCTCTTGTTTGGCTTATTTCCTGGAGGCACCATGTCGCTGCTTTTCTTCCTTCACACGGGCTGATTTTATGCAAGTGTTCCGTACTTTCAGTAGATGTTTTGTGTATTAACTTTACTCCTAACCCTGTTTTTACCTTTATACCATTTTTTTAATATAAATTTATTTATTTAATTTATTTATTTTTGGCTGCATTGGGTCTTCGTTGCTGCGGGCGGGCTTTCTCTAGTTGTGGCGAGCGGGGGCTACTCTTCGTTGTGGTGCTCCGGCTTCTCATTGTGGTGGCTTCTCTTGTTGCGGAGCATGGGCTCTAGGCATGCGGGCTTCAGTAGTTGTGGTGCATGGGCTTAGTTGCTCTGCCACATGTGGGATCTTCCCGGACCAGGGCTCGAACCCGTGTCTCCTGCATTGGTAGGTGATTCTTAACCACTGCGCCACCAGGGAAGCCCTCTACCATTTTTTTCACCTTGCCTTGATTTCCTGACCTTTTACCTTCTTATTTACACTTTTAATTTTATCATGAAATAAAATAAATAAAAATATATCGTATCATATAATAAGCTACCTTAGATCCTTTCGGTAGCAAGGTGGAGTATAAATAACTTGTTTGAATGCTACGGGAGTCTCAAAGTGAGCCTTGTAGCTGTGCCCGTAGAAGTGAAAGCATTTTTCTTGGATGGAAAGGCAGGTGTTGTGCTGAACCATTTGAACCTACTGAAGAGATGGTGTGTTCAGTAGTGACTCAAAGGTAGTTCTTTTGTGGCTGTCACTTGCCTTGGCTCATGGGAATAGCAAACCACATGGCTAGGTGCTGACAATAAGAGTTAGAGAGGAGGCATGAAGTTTGGGTGGTGGTGGGGATTGCTCTTAAAAGGAACTAGAACTGGTACAACACAGGAGGAGGAGGGAAAACAGAGATGGAGGGGCCCTGGGAGGAAGGGTTATTTCATAAGAATCCTGTTTGTCCTCAAGTTCAGCCTTTTTGCGGGGATCATTCTTGGGTTGCTGAGAATCATTCTTGGGTTTCCTCTCTCTTTTTTATTTTAAGTTTTATTTATTTGTTTGTTTGTTTATGCTGTGCCAGGTCTTCGTTGTGGCACACGGGATCTTCGTTGCAGCACATGGGATCTTTAGTTGTGGCGTGCGGACTTCTTTGTTGTGGCACGCGGACTTCTTAGTTGCAGCATGCATGTGGGATCTAGTTCCCTGACAAGGGATCGAACCTGGGCCCCCTGCATTGGGAGCACAGAGTCTTACCCACTGGACCACCAGGGAAGTCCCTTGGGTTCCCTCCCTTAATCATCCCTGTCAAGCCAGGGCTGTGCACAAGCTGTGGCAGAGAGGTTTGCAAAGCTGTGTGCAAGGTCAGTGTGTGGATAGAATTTTTCTGTGGAACCAGATTGGTCCACAAGGGCACTACCCTACGAGTTATCAGCATGTGCCAGAGGGAGAGATGATAGAAACATTTGGCCAGGAGGGAAGCCAAGGCTGAAAGTTTGGATGGACTAGATTATCTGTCCAGCTGAGGGGGTGATTTGAAATTGGAATGGTCAGGGGCCAGTGGATGAAAGAAGTCAGAGTGAGGAACAAGGAATGGAGTGAGGGAGGATGGAGTGCTGAGGAAATGAGTTTGTGCACACTGGACATGTGGCAGATTGGGGCAGGGGCAGCTTGTTAAAGTTCTATACAGGGCTGCACCCTGCATCTTCCTGGGAAAAGGCCAGGTAGAGAATCTCTGGGAATTGGCAGTCGTGGCTTGTTACCATTAAGATGGAGTTAGCCACTGGATTGGTTTCTGACTCTGCCTGACATCTACATTGTCTCCATTTGGCCAAAATGGAGCCGCTAAAAATGCTTTATTCAAATGTCACAATATGCTTTCTTCCAGTAACCATGACCCCAATGAAGAACTATTGAAGCAGTTGTCAAGTGAGTAAAATTGAGAAATAACACATAATTCAAATACAAATAGCACTATTTTCAGGACTAGTACTGGAAAAAGCTAAAATAAAAACCTCCTTTCAGCTTTCTTTCCATCCCCGCCCCCAACACTTCTTCCAAGATGGCTTGGTTTTTTATTATTTTTTTCTCTACTATATTGCTTCCTACAAATCTTGGTTTAATTTTCAGATTTAAGGAGTGATGAGATAATATACAAACTCACTCATTTGTCCTTTTCTTATTAAATTTAAAGGAAGAAGGAAGTGTAACATTAAACACCTGTTATGTGCCAGGAACTTTATATATGCTATCTCCTTAAACCTTGGCAACCCGTGAAGTAGGAATGATATGTTTTACAGATGTGGAAATTGACACTCCATAGTTAGACAGGCTCTATAGCTTGTCCAAGGCCACACAGATATTAAGTGGGGATCCCACAATTCAAATCCAGCACTTTCTGATTTCAGAACCCTTTGGGTTAACCTCTATGTTGATACCTACCTCTTAGAGTTGTTGTCAAGATTAAATAAGATAATACATGTAAGGTACTTAGCAGAGTGGTAAACATAAATAGCTCAATAAAGGGCAACTGCTATAACCAGCATCACCACCACCACTACTGTTCTGCTTTCCAAGTAGTTGAGGTTGACTGGAATACAGGATGTGTGAATAACTCCCTGCAGGACCTATGAATAAGTAAGATAGTTTTAACTGTATTAGTGATGCTCATTTATTGAATGTGAACCATACGTCAGAGTCTTTTCTCAAGTGTTCTGATTTATTCTCTTTTTATCTGAGAACATTGTAAAGTTGGTATTTTAAAAATTTTTTATTGAAATATTTACAATATTTACAATATTGTGTTAGTTTCAGATATATAGCAAAGTGATTTAATTATATGTATATATAAATATATTCTTTTTTACATTCTCTTCCATTATGTTATTACAGTATATTGAATATAGCTCCCTGTGCTATACAGTAGGATCTATTTCATATATAGTAGTGTGTATCTGTTAATCCCAAACTCCTAATTTATCCCTCCCCCTCTTTCCCCTTTGGTAACCACAAGTTTGTTTTCTATGTCTATGAGTCCATTTCTGTTTTGTAAATAAGTTCATTTGTATCGTTTTTTTAGATCCCATGCGTAAGTGATATCACATGATATTTGTCTTTGTCTGCCTTACTTCACTTAGTATGATAATCTCTAGGTCCATCCATGTTGCTGCAAATGGCATTATTTCATTCCTTTTTATGACTGAGTAACATTCCATTGTGTATATGTACCGCATCTTCTTTATCCATTCATCTGTTGATGGACACTTAGGTTGCTTCCATGTCTTGGCTATTATAAATAGTGCTGCTACGAACATTGGGGTGCATGTATTTTTTCAAATTATGGTTTTCCCTGGATATATGCCCAGGAGTGGGATTGTAGGATCATATGGTAGCTCTATTTTTAGTTTTTTTAAGGAACCTCCATACTGTTCTCCATGGTGGCTGTATAAAGTTGGTATTTTTGCTCTCCCCAATTTACAGATGAGACTGAGCCTCAGAGAGATGAGGTAACTTGTTTAAAGTCACAGTTAGGACATAGCAGGAGTAGAAGCTTGCATCTAGTTTTGGATGATTTCCAAAACCTAAGCTTTTGGCACTCCACCTTTTTGCCTCCCTGTAAGACCAAATTCCTGCGGTTATTTCTGTACCTCACCCACATGCTGTACTGTAGAAATAATACTCCCCATGCACTAGGCCATAATTTAAATGGATCCATCCAGAGTTCCTGCTAAAGAGTTTTGGCTGCGACCACAAATCTCCAAGGACCGTAGTAACTTTTATTGAAACTGATTTGTTCAGTTTTTCCATAGAGTGGCATAATCAATTGGAGGAAATCTGGGGTTATTAAATGCTCTAAGTCTTTGTCAACCACCAGTTCTGATCTCTGGCTGCAAAATGGGATCAGAAGTTGCTTCCGAATTTAATGTAGACACAGCTCTCAAGAGCATGCTCAGAGTTCAAAGGGGGATACATCAAAGTGTGATCCTGAGAAATTCCCACATTACACTTTCATGATCTAGATAACTCAGAGTCCTGAACAGTGAGGCCTGTAAAAGGGAAGCAGTTATAATCAACTCATAAAGAAGAGTTTTTGAATAGAAACAGTTGATAACTATAGTTACTTTTCTTCACCAAAGTGTATGGAATGGGAATGATGGTTAAATATACAAAGAATACTAAAATCAATGAAAGTACCCTGTATTTGGAGGTTGAAAAAACAATTACTGAAAATGATATTGGAACAACTGAGTTACTAAGAAGAAAAAATGGTGCTGGGTTTATCCTCCCAAATTCGCTTAGCCATCCACAAAATAAGCCGCATGCTGCAATATACCTGGGAAATAATTATTGCTGTTAAATGGCCTCCTGGTTAGCAAGATAAACCAGTGTACTTGGAAGGTGAAAGCCCAAAGAGTGGGCCTGCACAGCTGGGCAAGGGAATCTCATGCCAAGGATGCTCTCCAGAGGCTTCGCTGGCAGAATTTAATCTCATCCTTTTTACTTCTCTCTGGGTCTTGCCTCGCTCAGGGAGACAAAGCCTCCAGCATTCTGTCTCTGTTGGTGTCCCCTAGAATACTCTCCTGCGTTTCTCCAAGAGAAGCAGCCATAAGAAACGATGGAGGAATGTCTTAGAAGTCATTGCACTGGTTTTTAGAGGTGAGTTTATGTTACAGGGGCAAAACAGTAGGTCACAGAATTGTTCCAACCCCATATATCAAACTCTGCAGGGAAACCATATTATTTCCTTCTGTTCAGTAAACCGCTGAGCATTCTTTCTGCCCAAAGACAGCTCTGATTGTCAGCCTCTGCCTTCTCCAGCCTCCAGCCCATGGACTCAGCCTCAGTCCACCATGAGGCAGAAAGGATATGAAGTCGTCCCATCCCTACCATCAGGTGAGGTCCGGACCTACTTTTGTTACCAGGCTTATATCCACTATGCCTGAGGTGAACCCATCCAACCAGGCCATGTGACTGGGCTGTTGCCTCATTTCCCTCCACCTGGCCCACCAGTTCTCCATGCTCCTCTAAACCATCTTCTACCAGTCTGTAGTCCTTTACCCACTCTTTCCCCGGAGCCTGGCCCTGGCCCTTATAATCTCAGGTGCTCACAGTTTCTACTTCTGAGGTGCTGATGTGTGCTGCAGCTGCATTGGCCTATGGAGGCTGGCTGTACTTGAGAATCATAACTCCCCATGAGCCTTTGGGCTATGTGTGGTGGACTGTCCACCACTCTGTTCAGAGACCAGACTTTTGCCTGTTCACAGCTTTCTTCTCCCCTCGACTAGCTCACTGTAGAGGTCCTGTATGGCTCCTGTCTGAACTTGCACTGCTTATAGGTCATGTTGCATAGACAGGTATTCAGCCATCTCTGTGCTGTGATGGAGGTGTTGTGGTATCATGGAGACAACAGGAAGAAATGGATTTGTCTAATCACAGCTAGCAACTGTCTTTTTCTTCACACCCTTTGTGTGAGTTGGAACAGCTTCTCTTTTACATGCCATGTAGTGACAGGTCTCATAACTTTCGGTGTAGTAGTGAACTCAGGGCAGACTGTTGGGACAGAAGACATGAGTTCAAGTTGCAGATCTGTTATTAATTGTGTGGGGCCTTGGGTAAGATGCCTCACCTTGCTGGATCCTAGTTTCCTCATCTATAAAAATGGGGGTGATAATGGCTATATACCTCATGATAGTGGTGAGAAGATTAAATGAAAGAATGGATGTGAAAATGTTTTGTGAACTGCTCTTTATCCTGTAGGGGAGAACCTTGTGAGTTATGAAATTTTATGAATAGAATTTTATGTTCTGTTTCTCATGTGTGAAGAAATGCATCAGGGCATCAGGACATCTGGTGGCCAAAAAGTCTGACCACCAACTGATCGTTGCTTTTAAGACAAATAGTGGAGTTTCATATGCTAGGTTAAGCTGTGGCTCTGTGACTTAGTGTATAGAAAATCAAACATTACACATGTGATTACAGCCAAATCCATGCATGAGGAGGCAGCGTATAGTAGTGAAAAGAGCATGGGCTTTAGTTAGACAACCTGGATTCAGATCTCAGTTTAGCCACTTAATGGCTAGGTGAACTTGGGCAAATTAATTAACCTTTTTGAATCTCAGCTTCATCGCAATAACACCACCCCCAAACTACTGATTTTTTAAAACCCCAATCTGACTGTCTTTGTCTATTATTGGAACATTTGGCCCACTTATATTTAATGTATTTACAGATATATTTGGGATTAAATTTATTTTTATTGTGTTCTTTGTTTTCTTCCTTGCCTTTCTTTCAGTTAATTATTTTTAATCATTCTATTATTTTCTCTTTACCACGTAGAAAGTTATATACTCTTTCTATTTATTTAGCTGTTAGCCTGTAAATTATAACATGGATAAATAACATGAAAGTCTAAAGTGAGTCAAAACCTTTATCCTACTCCCAGATACTGCAGGAATTTTGGAACTCATATTTTGTCCTCTCCCCACCTCAAGCTTATATATTTTATTGCCTGGTATTAAAATCTATCATGTTTCATTTCTCTTTTTAATACCACTAGACATTATTATTATTGCTTTTTAGTCAGTGTTCATTTATATTTGCCCACATTTTTATTACTTTATTCTTCATTCTTTTTTACACCTCAGATATTCCAACTGGTGTATATAGTTTTGGCTTTAAATAAGTCTTTATTAGTAAATACTTTTTAGTAAAAGTATAGGCTAATAATGGCAATTATTATTAATATTATTATTATAATTGCCTGTAGTTGTCTCTGTTTTGCATTGATTCAGAAAAAGTATTTCTGTAGGCTATAGAATTCTAGGTTAATAGTTACTTGGGGGAATTCCCTGGTGGTCCAGTGGTTAGGACCCGGCGCCTCCCAAGCAAACAGGATATATATGGTCACTATATCTCTGTCCCTCCAGCCATCTTATGCTTACTGTTTACACGGTATATTTTTTTCCCAGTCATTTACTTTTGACCTGTCAGTGTTTTTATTTTTAGGTTGTCTCTTGTTGCCAGCATATGGTTCAGTTTTGCTTTTTTATCCATTCTGAGAATCTGTTCCTTTAATTGAAATGCTTATACCATTACGGTTTAATGTACTTATTGACATGGTTGGATTTAGGTTTGCCATTTTATTTTTTGTTTCCTGTTTGTCTCTTGTTTCTTTTTTGTTGTTGTTCCTATCCTGTTTTCTGCTTTCGTTTTGATTATTTGAATGTATTTTAGTATTCTATTTTATCTATTGGCTTTTTAGCTATAGTAATGTGTTAGTTTTTAGTGGTTGTACTAGCAATTAAAATATAAATTCCTAAACTTTACCAATCTATTTAGAATTAATATCATACCATTTCATGTAAAATGTAGAAACTTTTTAACCATATAGGTCCCCTTAATCCCTATTCTCATCCTTTATGTTATAATTACCTATGTATTGCATCTACCTACTTTCAAAATCAGACAAGAAAATGTTATACTTTTTCTTTAAACAATCATATATGTTTTAAAGAATTTAAGAAGTAAACCATTTCTCTTTTTTTAAATAAATTTATTTCTTTACTTAATATTTGGCTGCATTGGGTCTTCGTTGCTGGGCGCGGGCTTTCTCTAGTTGCGGTGAGTGGGGGCTACTCTTCGTTAAGGAGTGCGGGCGTCTCATTGCAGTGGCCTTCAGTAGTTGTGGCTCAGGGGCTCTAGAGTGCAGGCTTAGTAGTTGTGGCGTGTGGGCTTAGTTGCTCCGCGGCATGTGGGATCGTCCCGGACCAGGGCTCGAACCCGTGTCTCCTGCATTGGCAGGCGGATTCTTAACCACTGTGCCACCAGGGAAGCCCCAAGAAGTAAACCATTTCTAATGCTTCTCATTTGTTCTTGAAGATCCAAGCTTCCTACCAGTACTATTTCCCTTCAGTCTAAAGAACACTGCAATGTGTCTTCTTAGTTCTCCTTTTTCTAAAAATTTGTTTATTTTACCTTCATTCCTAAGGGATATTTTCACTGGATATAGAATTGTGGGTGACCTGTCTTTTTTTCTTTTATCACTTTCAGTATGCTATTCCACTGTCTTATAGTCTTCATATTTTCTGATGAGAAATCTATGGTCATCCTGCTTCACTGTCATCAGATAAATGCAAATTAAAATCCCAGAGTGGGACCTGTAACTTCTGAAGTAGTGGTATAACCCCTCTATAGAGGAGTTATAGAGGTAAATATTTACTTGACAAAATACAAAAAACAGCTACCTGAGGATTCTGATTTTAAAATATAGGCAGACAAACTGCGGAGAAGAGCTGAAATTCGCAGAAGACAAAATACAAAATACAGACCTGAGGATTCTGATTTTAAAATATAGGCAGACAAACTGCGGAGAAGAGCTGAAATTCGCAGAAGCAATGTGCATGGGCATCAGTTTTGTGCTATTTGTTTTTGTCTTTGTGGCTTTGCCCCAAGGGCAGGCATCAGTTGTTCAGTGAGACAGGGCAGCAAAAGCGGCTTCAATTCTGATAGAAATGGTGCTTTCTGGGGGCTTCCCTGGTAGCACAGTGGTTGGGAGTCCACCTGCCGATACAGGGGACACGGGTTCAGGCCCTGGTCCAGGAGGGTCCCACGGGCCACGGAGCGGCTGGGCCCGTGCGCCACAACTGCTGAGCCCGCATGCCTGGAGCCCGTGCTCCGCAGCGGGAGAGGCCGCCGCGGTGAGAGGCCTGTGCACTGCAGCGAGGAGTGGCCTTCGCTCGCCACAGCTGGAGAGAGCCCGTGCGCAGCAATGAAGATCCAACGCAGCCCAAAATAAAAATAAATAAAAAAAGACATGATGGGCTTCCCTGGTGGCGCAGTGGTTAAGAGTCCGCCTGCTGATGCAGGGGACACGGGTTCGTGCCCCAGTCCGGGAAGATCCCACGTGCCGTGGAGCGGCTGGGCCCGTGAGCCATGGCCGCTGAGCCTGTGCGTCCGGAGCCTGTGCTCCACAGCGGGAGAGGCCACAGCAGTGAGAGGCCCGCGTACCGCAAAAAAAAAAAAAAAAAAAAAAAAAAAAAAAAAAAAAAAAAAAAAAAAAGAAATGGTGCTTTCTGGCTAGGAGAACCAGGGAAAGAAATCCAGGCATCCATGACTAGAGAGTGAGGTATAATTCCCAGAGGGGAGAGTTGGAGAAAGGGATCCCTAATTCTGTGTATGAACACCAGGAAAGTCTCAAGCTGACCCTTGAACCATATAGTTACAGAGCAGACTCAAAGGAGCAGAGCAAAGGCTTAAAGACTTGAACTGATTGATGGTTAAACCACAGTCATGCATGGTCCATGTTTATTTTGTTTGTATTATATAATTTCTGCTCAGTTGGGGTTTTTGCCTATTTTAAATTTCTATTATTATTTTATTTCTGTTATTAATTTCTATTTCTATTTTTGTTATTAATTTCTATTTTGGTTAGAAAACATATTCTGAATGGTTTTAATATTTTATAATGTGTTGAGGTTCTTTTCATGGCTCAGCATATAGTGGATTTTAATAACTGCTCCATGTGCCCTTGAAAAAAATGTGAATTCTGGCTTTTTTGGATGCAGAGCTCTGTAAATGAATATTACATCGAGTTTGTTAATTGTGCTCTTCAGAACTTTTATGTATATACTGATAGTTTTGTCTGCCTGTTTTATTAGCTATGAAGATTGATGGAGATGGACAGTAAGGTTCTACTGTCTAGCACAGGGAACTATATTCAATATCCTGGGATAAACCATAAGGGAAAATAATATAAAAAAGAATGTTTATATATGTATAACTGAGTCACTTTGCTGTACAGCAGAAATTAACATGTAAATCAACTATACCTCAATTAAAAAATATTGATGGCTAAGTATTCCTTTATGATTGTGCTGTCTATTTCTCTTTAGTTTTCTCAGGATTTTTGATATATATAATATACTTAGAAGCTATATTATTATGTGTATACAGTTTTAGGATAGTGATATCTTTTTACTGATGGTATTGAGCTCTTTATCATTATAAAGATATTGAAGAGGTATTGACCTCTTTTAAAATTTTTTTTAAATTTTATTTATTTTTTAATTTTTAAAATTTTTATACAATTTTAAAGGTTACCTTCCATTTACAGTTATTACAAAACATTGGCTATATTCCCCATGTTGCACAATACATTCTTGAGCCTGTCTTACACCCAATAGTTTGTGGTTTCCACTCCCCCACTCCTACATTGCCCCTCCCCCCTCTCCCCACTGGTAACCACTAGTTTGTTCTGTGCATCTGTGAGTCTGCTTCTTTTTTGTTATCTTCACTCGTTTGTTGTAGTTTTTAGATTCCACATATAAGTGATATCATACAGTATTTGTCTTTCTCTGAATTATTTCACTTAACATAATGCCCTCCAAGTCTATCCATGTTGCTGCAAATAGCATTATTTTGTTCTTTTTTATGGCTGGGTAATATTCCATTGTGTGTGTGTGTGTGTGTATGTGTGTGTGTATATATATATATATATATATATATATATATACACACACACATACACACACACCACATCTTCTTTATCCATTCATCTGTTGATGGACACTTAGGTTGCTCCCAAATTTTGGCAATGGTAAATAATGCTGCTGTGAACATTGGAGTGTATTTATCTTTTCAAATTTGTGTTTTAGTTTTTTTCAGATATATATCCAGGAGTGGAATTGCTGGGTAAACAAATAGGACCTAATTAAACTTAAAAGCTTTTGCACAGCAAAAGAAACGATTGACAAAACAAAAAGACAACCTATTGAATGGGAGACAATATTTGTAAATTATATGACCAATAAGGGATTAATATCCAACGTATATAAACAGTTCATACTACTCAACATCAGAAAAAAAATGACTTGATTGAAAAATGGGCAGAACACCTGAATAGACATTTTTCCAAAGAAGAAATGCAGATGGCCAACAGGCACATGAAAAGATGCTGAACATCTAATCATCAGGAAATGCAAATCAAAACCACAGTGCGATATCACCTCACACCTGTCAGAATTGCTGTCATCAAAAAGACCACAAATAACAAGTGTTGGCGAGGGTGTGGAGAAAAGGGAACCCTTGTGCACTGTTGGTGGGAATGTGAATTGGCGCAGCCACTGTGGAAAAGAGTATGGAGGTTTCTCAAAAAACTAAAAATAGAACTACCGGGCTTCCCTGGTGGCGCAGTGGTTGGGAGTCCGCCTGCCGATGCAGGGGACGCGGGTTCGTGCCCCGGTCCGGGAGGATCCCACATGCCGCAGAGCGGCTAGGCCCATGAGCCATGGCTGCTCATCCTGTGCGTCTGGAGCCTGTGCTCCGCAACGGAAGAGGCCACAGCAGTGAGAGGCCCGTGTACCGCAAAAAAAAAAAAAAAAAAAAAAAAAAAAAAAGAACTACCATGTGACCCAGCAGTTCCACTCCTGGTTATTGACCTCTTTATCACTACAAAATGTTGCTCTTTATCTCTAATAATGCTTACTACCTTAAAATTTACTTTGCCTGATATTACTGTAGTTATGCCAGACTTCTTTTGGTTAATGTTTGAATGATGTATTTTATCTATCCTTTTAATTTAGACCTTTCTGTGTCTTTATATTTTTTAAAAGTGTTTCTATAAGTGTATTATAGTTATCTTTAAAAAATTATAACAGCTTTACTAAGATATAATTTACATACTATAATATTCTTGTGTATAAGTGTACAACTCAGTGGTTTTTAGCATATCCACAGAGTTGTGAAACCATTACCACTAATTTTAAAACATTTTCATCACCCCCAAAAGAAACTTTGCATCCATTAGTCTCTTCCAATTCTTTTTCACCCCAAGACCCTAGAAAATATAATCCTCTTTCTGTATCTATGGGTTTGCCTAATGGGAACATTTTATATAAACATAATCATATAAAATATGGTCTTTCATGTTTGGCCTCTTTCACTTAGCATAATGTTTATAAGATCATCCATGTTGTAGCATTTATCAATCCTTTATTCCTTTTTATGGCTGAAAAATATCCCAGTGTATGTATATACAGTATTTTGTTTACCCACTTATTAGGTGATGGACATTTGGGTTGTTTCCACTTTTTGGTTATCGTGAGTGATGCTGCTGTGGACATTCATGTAAGGGCTTTATATGGGCATATGTATTCAGTTCTTTTGGTATACACTTAGGAGTGGGATTGGTGGGTTATATGGTAATTCTATGTTTAATACTTTCAGAAACTGTCAAAACTGTTGAGCTCGCAATTCTGTTCCATTGATCTATATGTCTATCCATATGTCAGTATCACAGTGTCTTAATTCTTGTAGCTTTGTAGTAAAATTTGAAATCAAGAAGAATGAGTCGTCCATCTTTGTTCTTTTTTGTGAGTGTTGTGGTTATTCTAGGTCCCTTGCATTTCCATACGAATTTTGGGATGAACTTGTCAATTGTTGCACAGAAACTGGCTGTGATTGACAGGAATTGCATTGAATCTATAGATAAATTTGGGAAATATTGCCATTTCAACAATATTAATTGTCCAATCCAAGAACATGGGATGTCTTCCCATTTATTTAGGTCTTTTAAAATTTCTTTCAAAATGTCTTATAGTTTTCAGTATACAGCTTTTGCACTCTTTTTTTTTTAACATCTTTATTGGAGTATAATTGCTTTACAATGGTGTGTTAGTTTCTGCTTTATAACAAAGTGAAACAGCTACACATATACATATATCCCCATATCTCCTCCCTCTTGCGTCTCCCTCCCATCCTCCCTATCCCACCCCTCTAGGTGTCACAAAGCACCGAGCTGATCTCCCTGTGCTATGCGGCTGCTTCCCACTAGCCATCCATTTTACATTTGGTAGTGTATATATGTCCATGCCACTCTCTCACTTCGTCCCATCTTACCCTTCCCCCTCCCCGTGTCCTCAAGTCCATTCTCTACGTCTGCGTCTTTCTTCCAGTCCTGCCCCTAGGTTCTTCAGAACTATTTTTTGTTTTTTTTTTAGATTCCATATATATGTGTTAGCATACGGTATTTGTTTTTCTCCTTCTGACTTACTTCACTCTGTATGACAGTCTCTAGGTCCATCCACCTCACTACAAATAACTCAATTTTGTTTCGTTTTATGACTGAGTAATATTCCATTGTATATATGTGCCCCATATTCTTTATCCATTCATCTGTCGATGGACACGTAGGTTGCTTCCATGTCCTGGCTATTGTAAATAGAGCTGCAATGAACATTGTGATACATGGCTCTTTTTGAATTATGGTTTTCTCAGGGTGTATGCCCAGTAGTGGGATTGCTGGCTTGTATGGTAGTTCTACTTTTAGTTTTGTAAGGAACCTCTATACTGTTCTCCATAGTGGCTGTACCAATTCACATTCCCACCAGCACTGCAAGAGTGTTCCCTCTTCTCCACACCCTCTCCAGCATTTATTGTCTCTAGATTTTTTGATCATGGCCATTCTGATTGGTGTGAGATGATATCTCATTGTAGTTTTGATTTGCATTTCTCTAATGATTAGTGATGTTGAGCGTTCTTTCATGTGTTTGTTGGCCATCTGTATATCTTCTTTGGACAAATGTCTATTTAGGTCTTCTGCCCATTTTTGGATTAGGTTGTTTGTTTTTTTAATATTGAGCTGCATGAGCTGTTTATATATTTTGGAGATTAATCCTTTGTCCGTTGATTTGTTTGCAAATATTTTCTCCCATTCTGAGGGTTGTCTTTTCGTCTTGTTTATGGTTTCTTTTGCTGTGCAAAAGCTTTGACGCTTCATTAGGTCCCATTTGTTTGTTTTTGTTTTTATTTCCATTTCTCTAGGAGGTGGGTCAAAAAGGATCTTGCTGTGATTTATCTCATAGAGTGTTCTGCCTATGTTTTCCTCTAAGAGTTTTATAGTATCTGGCCTCACATTTAGGTCTTTAATTCATTTTGGGTTTATTTTTGTGTATGGCGTTAGGGAGTGTTCTAGTTTTATTCTTTTACATGTAGCTGTCCAGTGTACCCAGCACCACTTATTGAAGAGGCTGTCTTTTCTCCACTGTATATTCTGGCCTCCTTTATCAAAAATAAGGGGACCATACGTGTGTGGGTTTACCTCTGGGCTTTCTACCCTGTTCCATTGATCTATATTTCTGTTTTTGTGCCAGTACCATACTGTCTTGATTACTGTAGCTTTGTAGTATAGTCTGAGGTCAGGGAGCCTGATTCCTCCACCTCCGTTTTTCTTTCTCAAGATTGCTTTGGCGATTTGGGGTCTTTTATAAAGTTTCCATACAAATTGTGAAAATTTTTGTTCTAGTTCTGTGAAAAATGCCATTGGTAGTTTGATAGGGATTGCACTGAATCTGTAGATTGCTTTGGGTAGTAGATTCATTTTCACAATGTTGATTCTTCCAATCCAAGAACATGGTATATCTCTCCATCTGTTGGTATCATCTTTAATTTCTTTCATCAGTGTCTTATAGTTTTCTGCATACAGGTGTTTTGTCTCCTTAGGTAGGTGTATTCCTAGGTATTTTATTCTTTTTGTTGCAGTGGTAAATGGGAGTGTTTCCTTAAGTTCTCTTTCAGATTTTTCATCGTTAGTGTGTAAGAATGCAAGAGATCTCTGTGCATTAATTTTGTACCCTGCTACTTTACCAGATTCATTGGTTAGCTCTAGATGTTTTTTGGTATCATCTTTAGGATTCTCTGTGTATAGTATCATGTCATCTGCAAACAGTGACAGTTTTACTTCTTCTTTTCTGATATGGATTCCTTTTATTTCTGTTTCTTTGATTGCTGTGGCTAAAACTTCCAAAACTATGTTGAGTCATAGTGGTGAGAGTGGATAACCTTGTCTTGTTTTGATCTTAGAGGAAATGGTTTCAGTTTTTCACCATTGAGAATGATGTTGGCTGTGGGTTTGTCATATATGGCCTTTATTATGTTGAGGTAAGTTCCCTCTTTGCCTACTTTCTGGAGGGTTCTTATCATAAATGGGTGTTGAATTTTGTCGAAAGCTTTTTCTACATCTTTTGAGATGATCATATGGTTTTTATTCTTCAGTTTGTGAATATGGTGTATCACATTGGTTGATTTGCATATATTGAAGAATCCTTGCATTCCTGGGGTAAACACCACTTGATCATGGTGTGTGAACCTTTTAATGTGCTGTTGGATTCTGTTTGCTAGTATTTTGTTGAGGATTTTTGCATCTATGTTCATCAGTGATATTGGCCTGTAGTTTTCTTTCTTTGTGACATCTTTCTCTGGTTTTGGTATCAGGGTGATGGTGTCCTCGTAGAATGAATTTGGGAGTGTTCCTCCCTCTGCTATATTTTGGACGAGTTTGAGAAGGATAGATGTTAGCTCTCTTCTCTAAATGTTTGATAGAATTTGCCTGTGAAGCCATCTGGTCCTGGGCTTTTGTTTGTTGGAAGATTTTTAATCACAGTCTCAATTTCAGTGCATGTGATTGGTCTGTTTATATTTTCTATTTCTTCGTAGTTCATTCTCAGAAGGTGTGCTTTTCTAAGAATTTGTCCATATCTTCCAGGTTGTCCATTTTATTGGCATCAAGTTGCTTGTAGTAATCTCTCATGATCTTTTTTATTTCTGCAGTGTCAGTTGTTACTTCTCCTGTTTCATTTCTAATTCTATTGATTTGAGTCTTCTCCCTTTTTTTCTTGATGAGTCTGGCTAATGGTTTATCAATTTTATTTATCTTCTCAAAGAAGCAGCTTATAGTTTTATTGATCTTTGCTGTTATTTCCGTCATTTCTTTTTCATTTATTTCTGATCTGATCTTTATGATTTCTTTCCTTCTGCTAACTTTGGGGTTTTTTTGTTCTTTCTCTAATTGCTTTAGGTGTAAGGTTCAGTTGTTTATTTGTGGTGTTTCTTGTTTCTTGAAGTAGGATTGTATTGCTATAAACTTCCCTCTTAGAACTGCTTTTGCTGCATCCCATAGGTTTTGGGTCGTCATGTTTCTATTGTCATTTGTTTCTAAGTATTTTTTGATTTCCTCTTTGATTTCCTCAGGGGTCTCTTGGTTAATTTGTAGTGTATTGTTTAGCCTCCATGTATTAGTATTTTTTACAGATCTTTTCCTGTAATTGATATCTAGTCTCATAGTGTTGTGGTCGGAAAAGATACTTGATATAATTTCAGTTTTGTTAAATTTACCAAGGCTTGATTTGTGAACGAAGATATGATCTATCCTAGAGAATGTTCCATGAGCACGTGAGAAGAAAGTGTATTCTGTTGTTTTTGGATGGAATGTCCTATAAATATCAATTAAGTCCATCTTGTTTAATGTATCATTTGTACTCTTCTTGAAAAATTCTTTCATAAGCATTCTTTCTCATACTATTATAAATGGAATTATGCTCATAATTTTAGGATGTGCATTAATATAGAATTACAATTGATTTCTGTAAATTGATCTTTAACCTGCAACTTTGCTGAACCCTCTTATTAGTTCTAATAGTTTTTTGGTGGGGATCCCATAGGATTTCCTATATATGATTGTGTCATCGGTGAATAGATATAGTTTTATTTCTTCCTTTTCAACTTGATGACTTTCATTTCATTTTCTTGCCTAATTGCTATGGCTAGAATTGATAGTAAAATGCTGAATAGAAGCAATGAGAGTATATATACATCCTTGTCTTGTTCCTGATGTTAGGGAGAAAACATACATTTTTTCAGTAGCATGATGAGTAGGTTATTCATAGATGTCCTTTTTCAGGTTGATAAAGCTCTTTTCTATTCCTAGTATATTGAGTGTTTTTAATCAGAAAAGAGTATTGGATTTTGTCGGGTGCTTTTTGTTTTTGCATCTGTTGAGATGATCATGTAATTCTTTTTCCTTTATTATATTAATATGGTACATTACATTGGCTTGCATATGTTAAATCAGCCAGAACTCCTGAGATAAATCTCTTATGGTGTATAGTCCTTTTTATATGTTGCTGAATTTACTTTACTAGTATATCATTGAGAATTTTGGCACCTATTTTCATTCATAAGATATATTGGTCTGTTGGTTTATTTTCTTGTGAAGTCTTTGTCTGGTTTTATAATGTATATAGTCATGTTTTGTTTTTGTCTGGCTTTATAATCTTGGTCTTTTACTTGGAGTAGTTAGTTCCTTTACATTTATTGTAATTACTGATATATCATGTTATTTATTTCTTTCCCGGTCCATCCGTGTTATATTCCTTTTATCACCTTTTCTTATCGATACTTTCTTTTAGATTAATATAAAAATATATTGTGCTGGGTTTTTTCTTCTGATAATTTGTTAGTTACATACACTTTTCGCTCTTTTAGTTGTTACTGTAGAGATTATAACATGCATTCATGAATTATTTTATTATAATACAAATTATTGTTTTGCTGTGGCCTCATAACCAATAGACCCTTAGAACCTATAAACTTCATTCACCTCTCTATTATTAATATTTTGTTATTGTTGTCATTTAATGTGAATTCTACAAGACAGTGCTTTATTATTACTTTGTGCAGTCAATATTTATTTACATTTACCCACATATTAGTTCATTCTTGGATTCTTCATTCCTTCCTGCACTTGCATGCTTCTGTCTGGGATCCTTTTCTTCTGTCGCAGGGACCCCCCCATTCTTCTTGTAGTGCAGGTCTTGGAATGTTTGTATACTCTCTAGAATATTAGGTCATCTAGTCCTAATTGTTACCGAAGCTCTCTCAGACATTTAAAATATGATTTTTAATCATGTATCCATATTTAATTAGTTATTACAGCAGGAGAGTTTATTTGCTGCAGTCTGTTACATTTTACCTGGAAGTAGAAGTTGTGTGATTATTATTATTATTGTTTTAAATTTATTTTATTTATTTATTTATTTTTGGCTGTGTTGGGTCTTCGTTGCTGTGCTAGGGCTTTCTCTAGTTGTGTCAAGTGGGGGCTGCTCTTCATTCCAGTGCACGGGCTTCTCACTGTGGTGGCTTCTCTTGTTGCGAAGCACGGGCTCTAGGCTCGCGGGCTTCAGTAGTTGTGGCTCATGGGCTCTAGAGCGCAGGCTCCGTAGTTGTGGCACACAGGCTTAGTTGCTCCGTGGCATGTGGGATCTTCCCGGACCAGGGCTTGAACCCGTGTCCCCTGCATTGGCAGGCAGATTCTTAACCACTGTGCCACCAGGGAAGCCCCTGTGTGATTATTTTTAAACGTCTCTTTCTTGAGCTCATTTGTAAGCTACATGAAAGTAGGAACATTATCTGCTTTGCTGATTTTGGGTTTTCTGACATTTATAGGTTATTTGTGAATAAATGAATGAATGATTAAGGGAGGTAATATCTCTAAATAGCTGGTCACATTGTAGGTCCTTGATAAAATTAATGGTACTTTTATCCCTTGACTCTTTGATTCCTGTCAACTCTGTATCATTCTAGGGTGGAGGCTAAAATCTGTACCTATTATCAGACATTTTTGCCTGCCTTTTAATAGAGGGAGTAGGAGAAAGCATCAGGGAAGGCTACAGAGCTGAGATGTTGAGGCACAACTGGCTGACCTACTTATACAGGTTTACTAGAGCTCAGGCTTGTAGTTGACAGCATGAAGATTTGACTTTTTTCATTCTATGGTTTTGAGATTTGGGTTACACCAGTGAATGATTTGTAAAGTAACCACTGTCATATTTCAGTGGCAGAAGTGTGTTAAGCTGTACTTAATCTATTTATGAATTCAACTGGAGAATGCCATTATAATTCTTAGCATCCTCTCTGTGTAAGAATCTGCAAATGAGCAAAGGAGCCCAGGGAAAATGAGGTGCAATCGTACAACATAATGTGACCACATGGATACAAGGCAGCAGGGAGGACACCATTCTACCCAAGTTAGATTAATAAGGTTTTTGACATATAAGAAAATAGTGTTAGGGATTTTCCTGGCGATCCAGTGGTTAAGACTCCGCACTTCCACTGCAGGGGGCAGCACGGGTTTGGTCCCTGGTCAGGGAATTAAGATCCCACATGGCACGGGTCCTGGCCGGGGTGAGGGCTGGGGGGTGGTGGGAGGGTGGGGAGGGAGAACAAAAAAAGAAAATAGTGTTATATAAGGATCTGGCTTTCAGTATGTATCTCAGGTTCTTGTAAAAGTAGTTGCTGCTCCCCTGCATTCTGGAATCAAGAGCCATATTGGTAGGATATAGCCAATTATACATCAGACAGCCACTTTGGTTATCGATTGTCATGACACAGATTGAGAGTAGAGGATTTATACTTGGTCATTTTTCAAAAAGGATGTTCTAAGAGAAATTCATTGGCTTGTCTGAAATTCTTAAATTATTATCCTCAAAGCTGTGACATTTTTAGAAGAGGAGCATCATATTGCCTCCAAAGATAATACATCATAGCAGATGAAACATAAAAGGAATTTTTGAGTGGTTCAACACAACAGTGTTCTTTTGCTTTTTAAAGCATTTCATTTTCTTTAGGAGCCAAAAGTTTCTACATGTTAACAATTCCATTTGCTCTCCCATCTTGGGCATAAGGTAGAAGCAGCTTCCTCCTAGTTCTCCCAGTCATTTGACTTCCACAGGGACAGCATTTTAAAATTGACAGAGCCCACTGCCACTCATTTTCGTATTTGGGTCTCACAATAATCCTTTGAACTAGGCAGGGAAAAGAGTTAATATCTGTCTTATAGGTAGGAAACCAAGACTCTGTTCCTGGCCACTGTTCTTGCCTTTATTTCACTCTGCCACCCCAGAAGCTAAGTTTATGTTGGGACTAGCTTAGTTATTATTTGTTCAGCCATCTTAAACCCCTCATATTTCAGTTTTTAGTATACTAGAAGGGAAATGAATAAATTTTTGAATTCTGACTGGATCAAAAGACCTATTTTCTCAAATATTTTATTAGACTTGTATATAGTAACCTACCTTGAACTCTGCTTTCATCTGAGAGATCCTGTCACAGTAAAATATATCTGGGAAGAAAAATATCAAAAGTTAAAAAAAAATGCAGGTTGAGATGAAGTGCCTGACTTGAAAAAAAAATTCTTGCAAAGATAGCTTTCCGTTCAAACGACAGAAATGAGTGGCGAGACAGGGAAGACTTTATAGTAGAGAGGACAAACATGATTATTAATTCATTCGTAAACATGATTATTAATTCATTCGTAAACCGCATTTTCCTCCTGTAGCATCTGTCCTTTCCCTTCTATTGAGTCTAGTCTGTTTTTCTATTGATGATGAACTATCAGATAAAAAAATAATCAGACTCGGTAATTCTGTTTACATCTATAACCGAGTATGGCCATTTTATGTAGCAAAATGAAAAGTTTTCTGCCAGGGGTTAGATGAATCCGCCATTTTTGTGTGGCTAATTGAATTGTCAGTAGTACTTCATCATAAGCTTTGCAAGTTATTTTTATAAAGCATTAGGACTACAAAATTGGCCTTGGCCTTGGCCTTGGCCGTGCCCTAGGGGCTGGGAGCACCTCTGCTCAGCCACCCCACCCCAATTCCTGTGTCTATTGCTTCATTGGTAACTGGTGTAGGTTCTCTGTCTCTGTCTATACACACACGCGCACAGTCCCCAAATAATTGGCTGGAGTGAACATTTTATTCAGTGTATAGCTACTTCAATACATTTGCCTTATTTTTATTCTGAATTGACGGGTTGCCTTGGGATTTTAATTCTTTATTCAGAGAATATTTATTGAGCACCCACTGTGTGCTAGGTACTGTTCTGTGTCCTATGGATGAAGCAGAGAACAAGATAGGAAAAAAAGCTCTGACCTCATAGGGCATGCACTCACGTGTCAGGGGAGACAGAATTAAACAATAAATAAAATGTAGAGTAAGTTGGTGATAAGTGCTGTGGAGTAAAATCAGGGAGCACAGGGGTCCTGTGGTGTACGGGAGAGGATGCCATTTGGAATCGGGTGGCAAGGGAAGGCCTCACTGACAAGGTGCCATTTGAATGAAGACTTGAAGCAGTTGAGGGAATGATGCCTGCAGATATCTGGGGAAAGAACATTCTAGGCAGAGGGAGAACCTCCAAGTGCAAAGACCCTGAGATGGACCTGTGCATAGCCAGGTCTGTGAAAAGCCAGGTGACTGGAACTGAGTACGGGAGGCAGAGCCTGGTAGGAGATCCCATGGAGGGCTGTTGGGAGCCAGCGGAGAAGTGAGGTGATCTGACATGCATTCACTGATCTCTCTGCCTGCTGTGTTGAAAAGCAATGTAAAGCACCAAGGGCGGAAGCGGACCAGTGACAAGGCTGTTGCAGCGACCTAGGGCACAGATGCTGGTGGCTGGACCAGGTGGTAACAGGGGTACGGTGAGAGACGATGGGGTTCTAGACGTAGTTGGAAGGTATTGCCAGTAGGATTTTCTTACAGATGGGGTGTGGGTGTGAGAGAACAAGAGGAGTCAGGATGACTTGAAGGATTTGGCCTGAGCAACAGGAAGGATGGGGTTGTTATTAACTTAGTTGGGGAAAATTGAGGAGGAGCAGGCTTTAGGGGAAAGTCTGGGCTTTGGTTTTTGACATGTTAAGTTTGAGATGCCTGTTAGATATTCAGGGGGAGCTATTGAGGAGGCAGCTGGATACATACATCTGGGCTTCAGAGGTACATTTATGTGCATTGGGGAGTTGTCTGCGTACAGATGGAATTTAAAGGCATAGGACATGGGCTTCCCTGGTGGCGCAGTGGTTGAGAGTCCGCCTGCCGATGCAGGGGACACGGGTTTGTGTCCCGGTCCGGGAAGATCCCACATGCCGCGGAGTGGCTAGGCCCGTGAGCCATGGCCGCTGAGCCTGCGCGTCCGGAGCTTGTGCTCCGCAACGGGAGAGGCCGCAACAGTGAGAGGCCCGCGTACCGCAAAAAAAAACAAAAAAAACAAAACACATAGGACATGAGGAGATCACCAAGGGAGTAAGTGTAGAGAAAAATGTACAAAGACTGGGCCCTGGGGCCCTCTAACATCTAAAGCTCAGAGAGATGTGGAAGAGCTAGTAAAGGTGACTAAAATAGAGATGCAGGTAGGTGATCTGAGAGACCTCAAGTGTGTGCCTGACAGTACGAGCAAATGCAGAAAAAAAAAACGTATTTCCAAGAGTCCCATCATCCTATTAGGCCTTGCACCCTCCCTCAGCTGGAGGGACTTGACAGAGTCAACTGTATGTAAGGGGACTCCTCACTTATTTTTTTTATTTTTTAAAAGAATGAATTGGGCTTCCCAGGTGGCGCAGTGGTTGAGGGTCCACCTGCTGATGCAGGGGACATGGGTTCGTGCCCCGGTCCGGGAAGATCCCACATGCCGCGGAGCGGCTGGGCCCGTGAGCTGTGGCCACTGAGCCTGCGTGTCCGGAGCCTGTGCTCCGCAGCGGGAGAGGCCACAACAGTGAGAGGCCCGCATACTGCAAAAAAAAAAAAAAAAAAAGAATGAATTAATTTATTTTTGGCTGCGTTGGGTCTTCATTGCTGTGCGCGGGGTTGCAGTGAGCGGGGGCTACTCTTCGTTGCAGTGTGTGGGCTTCTCATTGCGGTGGCTCCTCTTATTGAGGAGCATGGGCTCTAGGCGCACAGGCTTCAGTAGTTGCGGCTCGCGGGCTCAGTAGTTGTGGCTCACGGGCTCTAGAGCACAGGCTCAGTAGTTGTGGTGCACGGGCTTAGTTGCTCCGCGGCATGTGGGATCTTCCTGGACCAGGGCTTGAACCCGTGTCCCCTGCATTGGCAGGTGGATTGTTAACCACTGTGCCATGAGGGAAGCCCCTCACTTATTTTTAAAGTTTGGTGGGATATAATCCCCTCATAATTTTGGTACAGGATGGCAAAGATACTGGGCAGTGACAGATGTGTCAAAGCAAATATTGTAATGGAAACACTCTTTGTTCCAGTGAATGCAATGTGTGATAATGAAGACACTGTTGCACTCTGTCATCATGACAGGTTAATTTAGTGCTTTGTCAATTTCTTTATTTTTCATTTGGGGAGTAGGGTGTGCTAAGATAGAGATGGAAAGGTCAGCATGAGGCAAGAGAGACTAACGATTTGAACATTTGACGTTGTTTATTATGACATTCAACAGCAGGTCACACAAAAGAGGACCCAGGAGCTCTTTTCCCCCTCTGCAACCATTAAATATCATGTCACCAGTGACAGCTTGGAGCCTGATTCCATATTCCTCATTGTTTGAACAGCCATCCTTGAGATACAGATCTCTTCTGAGGCAGAAGGTCAAGGCCATGTGTATTGTGGATTGAATGCTCAGCTCAACTTTTGGTTCTTTGCTCTCTGAATTTTACTTTCCCTGAACTTGCCTGCCAGCATCTGTCATTTGTAAGCATCAATTTAGAAAATTGGTGAGCAGGTGTGAATTCTGAGCATCCCTTCAAGTCCCAGGTGAGCCTTCCTAAAGCACAGTGGCGCTGTAGCATCCTTGCTGGTACCTAGGAATAGTACTAATTAATTTTCAGTACCTTTCCCTATCGGAGAATTTTGGTCGGAAAGACTCATTTCTAAAAGATGGCCTGGAGCAGATTTAAGCACAGAGCCCTTTAATTGGCATGAGTGAGCAACACTTGGACTTTGTGAATTGAGCTCTTCCTCGGTTAACCAGAGCACATAGAGACAGCTCTCATTGCCTCTTAGCTCCCCAGAGGAGGAGATGGAAAGGAAAAAAAGAAAGCAGAGCAGTGAATGGCCTGACTGAATTAGTCCGTGGGCATTGTTCCTGCAGTTTGTTTCTGCCTGTGAGCCCTACCTTGAAAATAAAACATTTGAATCATAAGCAGGTACTGTAGCAGCTGGACCACATCATCATTTTTATAATTTGATATAAAATTTCAAAAACCTGTTTCTGTGAAGCAAACCTCGAAGGGAGTGGGCTTAATGTTTGGACCTGTCAGGCTTTCTGAAACCTTAATTTTCTTTTTGGGATGGGCTTATCAAATTTAGGCTCCTGTAGCTTTAAATACCAAAAAAATTCTCTTGGTTATTACACACACACACACATACACACACACAAAACGTGCTGGTTTATGAGAGCTTTTTATTTCAGAAGAGAACTGTCAAATCAGTGAAATAAGAGTGTACAGTATGTGCTCAATTATAAGATGTCACATTTTTATATGGAAGGAATCATGCTTTTAGGCGGGTAGGCTATATATAAACTCTTTCCATAAATATATACTAGATATATGAGTCCAAGAGAAATTGTGAAAGGAGAGAGATACTGATAATGCTGCCATACTCGCCTTGTACTCTATTCTTAATGTTAGGGCCACTTAATGAGGGCCACTGCTGTTCATGGTTAGGAGACCAGCCGGGCACCCAGGGGGCTCTCGGGTCACACCCTGCACCCTTTGCACTGATTTGCTGGAAGATTCTGGGGAGTGCATTTCAGCGTTCTCTAGTGGGATTTCTTCATCTGCTGACAGAAACATGGCGAGATGGTGAGAGCCATGCTTTACCAAATCCCAGGTCAGGAGCAGCAGGGCCGAGTCCACGAAGCACTGCTGGAACCACTGGAGCTTTGGGGGCTGGTCGGTCACCATTTTCAAAAATGCCCTTCGTGCACCGACTTGTAGGACTAGCCCTTTATCGAGTAGCTTCAGATTCTGATAACTAGGTTGAAATACTGGAGTTCTAGGCAATAAGGCCTCCTTTTTGTTCAAGCTGCCTGTTATATGATAAGGTCTTTGGGGCCACACTTCACTGCTGCTCCTCCTGGCAGGACCTGAAGAGGCGTGTCAGGGCTGTGTTCTCTGAGTGCCCATCAGTGCGGCGTGGCCAGCTGCACGTGGAGGTTCCCCCACCCAGTGTCTTGGCACGTGGACCTTGTCCGCACCCTGGCTGGGCGCTTCCTCCCTGCCTGGGCCCGCAGGCCTGGGCCTCGCTGCTAAACTCAGCCATGCCGAACGCTGGCGGAGTTCAGGTGTAAGTAGAGTCGAGACCATCTGTCTCCTCCTCATATTTATGCGTCCATTTATTCCCGTAATCATTCAAACACTTTCTAGAAATAACTGTGGGAAAGATCCTGTGATACTTTGTATCAAGTAGGAAGCAGTAGCGGAGAATTACAGAGCTGCGAATAAAGCTGGTCTAAGTTACAAAGCTATATCTGCAAGTTACTGAAGAAATATGAGGCAGGCTTCTGGAGAATCTGGGATGAGATTTGGGCTGAGGTGATAAAGGTGTCTCCAGAAATGCACATCAATATCAGTTGTTTAACATTGTAAATTAATTCAAAAAAAATCAGTTGTTTAAATCTCTCCCTTTCCCCTTTGTTTCGAAGTGGCAGGCTACCTTCTTTCTGACGACTCACACCCCTTCCCATTCCCTGCCTGACTCTGCCCATCAGTTATCCTCTCTCCATGGTCCTGGAAGTTCCCCTTTCTCCTGGGGCTTTTCTCTCACCTGGAGGACACTCTCAGGCCTCCTCCAGCTCCCAGCCAGTTCCCGTGACCTCACCAAGCCCCAGCCCTTATCCCCTTTCTGTCTGCCTTCTTTAGTTACTGCTGAGCTGTAAGTGCGCCTTCGTGGGTGCTGTGGGTTGAAGTGTGTTCCCCCAAAATAGGTATGTTGAAATCCTAACCCCAGCACCTCAGAAGGTGACTTGTTTTTAGAAAGTCTTTTTTTCTTCCAGTTTTACTGAGCTATAATAGACACACAGCACTGTATAACTTTAAGGTATACAGCATAATGATTTGATTCACTCATGTCATGAAATGATATGACAATAAGTTTAGAGAACATCTGTCATCTCATATAGATACAAAATTAAAGAAATAGAAAAACAAATATTTTTCCTTGTGATGAGAACCCTTAGGATTTGCTCTTAACAGCTTTCATATATAACATACAGCAGTGCTAATTCTATTTATCATGTTATACATTACATCCCTAGTACTTATTTATCTGATAACTGCAAGTTTGTACCTTTCCACTGCCTTCATCCAATTCCCCCTCCTCCTACCCCCTGCCTCTGGTCACCACAAATCTGATCTCTTTTTCTATGAGTTTGTTTGTTTTTGAAGTATAATTGATCTACAACACTATGTTAGTTCCTGTTACACAACATAGTAATTTGCTATTTCTCTACATTTCAACATGAGAAATAGAGTATAGAGGTAATCAAGTTAAAATGACATCATTAAGGTGGGTCCTAATCCAATATGACTGGTATCCTTATAAACAGGGGACCCAAAGACAGACCACAGAGACAGATATGTACAGAGGAAAGACCATGTGAAGATACAGGGGAATACCATCCACAAGCCAAGAAACACTGGAGGCTACCAGAAACTTGGAAAGGGACATGGAACAAATTTTCCCTCACAGCCCTCAGAAAGAACCAACCCTTCCCACACCTTGATCTCTGACTTCTAGACTGCAGAACTGTGAGACAATACATTTCTGTGGTTTAAGCCACCCGATTTGTGGCACTTTGTTAATGGCAGCCCCAGCACGATGGCCACAAATATGATTTCCTAAGGCTCAAAGCCAAAGGCCCCTTCTTACTGTGGTCAACCCGTCTGCACTTTTTAGCCCCATTAGCCACCTTCCTTTTTAAAATTTGAGTGTCAAGATGGTAAGATGGAATAAACCAGAGCTCTGGAGTTAGGCCAAGCTGGGCTCAAATGCTTGGGTAATTTTATTCACCTTCTCTACACCCATGAAATAGAATTTGTATTTACCTCATATGGTGGTTGTGAAGATTACATGAGATGATGCATGTAAAATATGTGTCATACAACTAAGCACAATATAAATAAAAACTAAATGTTAGCTCTGTAGTCAGGCTGGGAAGAACTTAGAGGTTGAGTGGGCAGCCAAGGTACCAAGCCAAATGATAGGACCCTGGAAGCGAGACCCTGATGATGGTTTAGCAGGGTAGGTGTTGGGCACTTTCATGGGTGTGTTGCTTCTCTCATTAGATTTTGAGATCATTGATAGTGGGCATAGTAAATATTTCAGGAATGAAGAGATGACTGAATGGGACAAATCTAAACAAGTGTTCTTGGCCGATCCAAGGGTAAGTGTTTGTACTATTGTGTTAAGGCTCCGTGTGGAAAGCGGTGAGCTACATGAGCCTGCAGGATGGCAGAAGCTGCTATTAATGAGTTGATTGTTTGCACTGAAATGTGTTTTTCTCAAGTTCTCAACAGCCCCCTCTGCCAGGACTGTATAAAAGAATTACTTTTGGTCACTACTGGAGTCAACCTGAGTGAGTGATGAAAATGCACTTTCAACATACTTTTTGAACTGTGTGCACTAGGGTTGTGTATTGCTGTCATTTCTGTGATTTCATTATCAGAATTGTTCACTTGTGCTACTCAGATGCAGAGATAACATCAAGAGTGACATTTTAAAAAGGCAGTTTGTCACTTTAAGAATGCAGAAGGCCAAATCAGAAAGAACATTCACGTTATGGGCCAAAATTCTATGGCAGTAATCCTAGAAATCACAAATGTAGGTAGATTGGAACTTGCTGGTTCCTATGTCATTTCACAAAGTCAGCTGGCTGTGTCGAAGAATGGGCTTCCTCAGCAAACACTAATTTTCTTTAATGAACAGTCTGCAGGCTCTTTGTATTCCTTATTATATGAGACTCTGTGGTGGCTTTGCATTGATTTTGTTGTAATTCAAACATTGGCTTCCCCTTCACATCAATCTGAGGGCTATCTTTTCTAGCTGCTCAGGAGTCTGAATAGCTTTTTCAAGCAACTCTATATTTACTCAGTTTACCCACGGCCCCTCTCCTACCCTCCATTTATTCTAGTCCAGATACAAATATTTCTCAGTGCAGGTATAGAAAGAAAAAAAAAATCGTGGTTGATTTTTCCAGTGCTATTCATGGAGCTTGAAATAAAAAGCTGTATTTATACTTCATTGAATAAGAAGGTTGGCTTGGCTAAATAAGATGGTAAGCATTAATAAAATATAAGATTTAAAAAGAGGCAGTGGTTGTGTTACCACTCCCGCCCCCTTGAAAATAAAAAGCATGAGGCAGAGAGTGGCAGGAGATGAAGCTGAATAATGAGGTGTTTTCCTGAGAAAGAGAAAGAGTGGTTAAAGTGATTCTCAGCTCTGGGCCAAATCCTTGGCCTAACTCTGGCCTGTTTCAGTGCAGTCCAGTGCACACTCTACTATAAAGCTCAGAGAATGTGGGGTATACACAGTCAATATCATTTTGTATCATACAGCCCAAATCTTCTTATGAACACCCTGGCATGCATGTTCTCCTCTCAGTGTTACTTATAACACTGAAAACTCAGGAACAGCCCAAGCATCTAACAGCACAGAACTGGTTAATTAAACTGTGATGCCGCCATGTGATGGCTGTGTTGTACAAAAGGGATTTAATGGCATGGGATGATGTTCACAATATATCAATAACTAGAGAATAGGGCAGATTATATACTAGTAAGTCCAGTAGGAGCTTAATAAAATGTGTACACATATTCATAGAAGCCTGAAATATAATTTCTCCGGTTGTTAACAGTGGCTGTCTCTGGGTTGTGGAATTAAAGATGGGTTTTATTTTTCTCTGTGCTTTTAAAATGTTCTCTATAATGATAATGAACATATATTAACTTTACAATCAGGAAAAGAGAGGATACCTCTCCCCCTTGTAAACGCTGTTGTAGTGGCTTGAATGGTGCCCTCCCCCGGCCCCCGCAAACAAAATATATGCCTGTGTCCTAATCTTTGGAGCCTGTGAATGTGACCTTATTTGGAAAGAGAGTCTTTGCAGATGTAATTAAGTTAAGGACCTCGAGATGAGATCGTGTGGACTGTCCAGGTGGGTCCTAAATCCAATAACAAGCATCTTTATTGAAAGACGGAAGTGGAGAAGGCACCGCTACAGAGGAGAAAGCCGTGAAGATGGAGGCAGAGTTTGGCCATAAGCTAAGGAATACTGCCAGCCACGAGGAGCCAGAAGAGGCAAGGAAGGATTTAACCCTAGAGCCTCCCAGGGGAGCATACCCCTGCTGACACCTGGATTTTGAACTTATGGCCTCTAAAATTGTGAGAAAATTTCTGTTGTTTTAAGTTTGTGGTGATCTGTTACAGTAGCCATGGGAAATGAATATACACTACAGTGGACCAGTGCAGTCCATTGAGTATTCCTTCTACGCGGACATCTGACCGGGACCTCTCTCTGGCTCTCCTCAGCCCTGGATCACTGTGTTCACCATCTTCAAGGAGCCACGCTGAGCTCTGTCGCCAGCTCGCTGTCCATTCAAATGGCGTGTCTCCTCCCTCATGTCACTCTTCACTCTCATTTGTGAGACCTTCCTTTTGATCACTACGCACTGCCTGTGTCGTCTGGTGCAGGCCGAGAGCTTGTTGTCCGGTTGTCTCTGACAGTTGGACATTTGTTACTGCACGTTCACAAAAGGGCCCTGATGGCTGCCTAGGGCCTCTGTATTTTCAGAGGAGATCCAGTGACCTTCACCACCCTTTAAAATATCTGCAGTGGCTTAAAGAGGCTCCCAGATGACGTGCGCACTCAGGATACTTGGGGTATATCATTATCCAGTTAGAGGAGAAAGGGAAATTCTTTATAACAACGTAAGGAGAAATCATTCCCAAGTCACCGAAGAGATTTCCCAAATACCAGAGGTAGATAGTTTGCAGATCTTTTGTTGTTTCTGTTTGCTGAGGAAGTGAAGATAGCTCACTGGTAACTTGACTCCGTCTGTCATGCCAGCTTCACCTCCCGTCTCTTGCTGATGGTCCAGTCATCTCTAGGTGCCATGCTCCCCACTCCTGCCATTGCTCCCACTCTTGGCTCTGCCTGGGCTGAGGCCCTGGTCCACCATGGTCCTCTTAGCCTGACTCACTCCCCGCTTACTCCCGCAGTCCTTCAGACTTGGCTTTCCCGAGCCCCACTCCCCAGGTACCAGGCCTGGCCTCTTGTGTCTCTCAGCATTGCCTCACCTCTGCCTCTGCTCTGGTCACAATGTGTGGAAATGTCTCTTTGTGGAGGTGGGACATTTTCAGATTCATGTTACCTGTTGATAGAATATCCCACAGGACAAAGGAAAGAGGAAATGAAGCAAACTGTCCTGTGAATGGAATGTTGTCTGTGGCTGAATAATCTGTAAAGAAGAGGCTGTAATAAACCACTGCCATGAAGATCTTTTCTGCCCACTGGTTGCATACGCATAATTCCCTAAGCAAAACTCTCATTTTCTGTTGCAAGGGAAAAAAAAGAAGCTGATGAGAAAAGGTTGAACGGGGCCTCCCAAATGTGAGAAAATGCTTGCTTTGAATGATCATAATAAAAAAAAGGAAACGATCTAGTTGGCTCTCTCTTCCCTACTGAACTGGGAACTACTCCAGGGAAGCAACTTCTGGATTCCCTGCACTTAGCTCAGAGTTGGTGCTCCTTAGATATTCGTGGAATGAATAAGCAAATATTTTCCTCATGGCCCTGTGCTTTTTGTTCAGGAACTGTCAAGAGAGAAGCAGAGCAAACACATTGATACCAGATCTGCCATTTGTCTGGATTAGTGTCCTGAAGCCCTTTAGAC
The DNA here is from genome assembly GCF_949987515.2 of Delphinus delphis. NCBI lineage: Eukaryota > Metazoa > Chordata > Mammalia > Artiodactyla > Delphinidae > Delphinus > Delphinus delphis. The sequence continues at coordinate 10,321,974 of NC_082704.1, forward strand.
AAGACCTTCCTATCACCCATCTCAGAAGCATAAACACGTGACAGGATTTTCAGTAGCTGAGAATGGGGAAAGCAGATAATGCTTGCTCTTTTCAGTCTAGAAAAAGTACCAGCTAGGAGCTTTATGCTGGGAAGTGATAAGGGACGCTGCACACAATGGAGGAATCAATGCACAGTCCCTCTGTGGTCAGCAAACACGGTGGTGACAGAGGAGATTTTGCTGAGAGATTAATCAACTTTGGCCCTGACATCCCTCCACCACAGGACCCAGGATTTCAGGAATAATTGATGCAAGCTGTACTGCTTGTGCTGAAACAAGACAGGAGTTGGTTTTCAGTTACTGCTGTCAGACTCTAGAACAGGATTTGAAAGCAGCTCCAGAGTGGTAGGATCCCTCCTAGAATGGGATAGAATTATGCTCTTCCCAGTCATAAGGTCCTGGGGCTGAGCCAAATGGTGTCTTGTAACTAAGTTTCTGAAAGTTCTGAGTCTGGAAGAAGAAAGCAATTTATAGCTGGGAAGGAAAGTAGGAGGGTCGTGAGCCACCATGTTGGTCGAATAGGTCACCACACTGGAAGGGGCTGTACTAGCTGGAAGCCAGATAAGAATAAGGGAGCAAGCAGAGAGGAGAACAAGATGCAGGGGGTTGAAACTGGTGCCCAAAGTAATTTCATGAACACAGCCTTCCTTTGCATGGCCTGGTATGTTTCATGGGGCAAGGGGCAGGCTCTCGAAGCTCTAGAATGACTGTATTTCCCCATTTCCTGGCCCAGGGCTGACAACCATGAAGAATTGTATGTTTTGGGGTGGCAGTGGGATTAGTAGACCCCTGTTGAAGGCAGTACCATGTTGAAGGGTTAAAGTGAGGATTAATGATATGATATCCTTTGTGAAACAAAGAACACTACACACTGGAATTCAACAAATATTTACTGAGCTGTATTTATTGAGTGTAGGACACTCATTAGTGTAAGGAGGGTATAGAGATGGGTATTACATTCCATGTGCTCAGTAAATATAAAGTGTCTCATCTTAGATAATAAAGGCACGGAGAGAGATGGTACAACATGGGTCGTGTTCTGGGTACAATGCCAGGTAAAGTTGGGGGAGGGGCGGTGGCAGGAAAGATATGTTAGGTAGACTCCAGTGCCAGCCAAGAGCAGCTATTACTTAGAATGCTAGCTGGATAGTACTGTGTAGAATACCTGAGACGTGTGGAAGGCAGTGAAGCTACTGCAGTGGTCTAGGTAGAGATGATGCAGGTCTGACTTACCCTGGTGGCAGTGGGATGAGAATAGAGACAGGACTGACAGACATACTGGAGAGCCGAATTGGCTCTGACTTGGTTTCTGATGGACTGCTGGGAGTAAGGTGGAGAGGAAACAAAGATGACAGCAAGCTTTCAAGCCTGGGTGACTAGGTGAATAGGATCACTCATAGATATTGAGAAATCAGCTGGGGTCATTGATTTGAAAAGGGACATTTGTTTGGTGGTTTTGAACATGTTGGGTCTGTGGTGCTGGTTGAACATCTGAATAGAGATACCCAAAAGGCTGTTGGAAATGTGGAATGAGACTAGGGTAGACCTCCCGCCGTAGGTTCCCTATGTGCTCCCTACCTGTACATCACCTTCCTCTGCAGCTATGTGTGTAATGAGTTTCTGTTAGCTCTGTATGGAGAAGGACTTTGTTCAATGTTCTTTGTTCAATGAGAAGTCATAGGTTCACAATACTGTTTTGTTTTATTTTTTTTTTAATTAGTGAACTAGTGGTTAGGAGAGAGGTCAAGGCCAAGAGTGATGGGTCACAATGACCAAAGTGATATTCAAAGCACTGAGTAGGTGAAATCACTGAAGGGGTGTTTTGGGTTGAATTGTGTCCTCTCCAGATTCATGTGTTGAAGTTCTAACTTCCAGTACCTTGGAATATGTGACCTTATTTGGAGATAGGGTCTTTACAAAGGTAATCAAGCTAAAATGAGCTAATGAGGGTGGGTCCTAATCCAATGTGACTAGTGCCCTTATAAAAAGGGGAAATTTGGACAGATACAGACATGCATATGTAGGGGAGGAAAAATAATTTTCCCTTTATCCTTTTAGGTTCTTGGCTGAGACCCTGTGTAACAGGAGAAAAAGAAACAGAAGTTTAATAACATGTATACCTCCTGTATGCATGAGAGATACCCAGGAAAACTAAGCAACTCTCCCAAATGGCCCAAGCCATCACCTTAAATACCATCTCCAGCTAAAGAGAAAAGAAGATGTTGGGGGTGGTGGGGGAATCAGTCATGAGAGGTGACCAGGAAGAGCACAGTAAACAAGGGTATGGTTATTATGCAGGTTTAAGTCCATGCCTTCTCCATTGATGTTTCTAGAAATTTAGTCATTCTCTTCTTGCTACAGAGGGGGAGACACCCTTACAAATGGAGGCCTCCCTTATAAATGTAAATCTCTCTTACAAAAGGGTAACCTCTGCTTGGTTTTCAGAGCTTCTCCTCTCTGCTATTTCTTAAAAATAACCAGTTCAAGATATTATGTCAAAGAGGCATATTTTGAGGTGACGTATTTTGCTCCCCTTCACATAGAAGGAAGATGATATCAAAGGGGTTCAGAACATGTTTCCCCAAAATGTGCCACTTTGGCATGTGGATTGTTTTGACCTGAAGGCAGTCGGGGTCCAAAAGACTCAGGAGGAGCTTTTTACCTCCCTCTTGACTACCTAAAAGAATTTAGATAGGGGGCCTGGATCAGAGAGAACTATTACTAGAGTTAACTTTTATCTGAATGATCTATCTGTATGGGTGGACACATATCTAATTACCAAACATCTGTTCTTTTTTTTTTATTGGAGTATAGTTGATTTACAATGTTGTGTTAGTTTCAGGTGTACAGCACAGTGATTCAGTTATACATACGTACATATATACATTCTTTTTCAGATTCCTTTCCCTTATAGGTTATTATAAAATCTTGAGTAGAGTTCCCTGTGCTATACAGTAGGTCCTTGCTGGTTATCTGTTTTACATATAGTAGTGTGTATATGTTAACCCCAACCTCCTAATTTATCCCTCCCCAACACTTTTCCCCTTTGGTCACCATAAGTTTGTTTTCTATGTCTGTGGGTCTATTTCTCTTTTCAAACATCTCTTCTTATTATTGTCCAGTGAATTACCCTCCTCCCTTCTGAAGGCCCAGGCCCCTATCCCACCCCTTAGCTCAGGATGGCATATAAGCCTCAACTGCCTGACTTGCCCTGGGATCTTGTATCTTTGGGGGTCCGTTATGTATGTCATTAAATTTGTTTTTGTCTGGTTAATTTGTCTTACCTCAGTTTATTTATTAGACCAACCAAAGAACCCAGAAGGGTAGAGGAAAAACTTTTCTTCCCCTACAATATGAAGAGATGTAGGGAAAAGATGGCCATCTACAAGCTAAGGAGAGAGGCCTGAAACAAATCCTTCCCTCACAGCCTCAGAAGGAACCAGCCCTGCCAACACCTTGACCTCAGACTTCTAGCCTCCAGAACTGTTAGGCAGATTTCTGTTGTGTAAGCCACCTAATTAGTGGTGATTTGTTGTGGCAGCTCCAACGTGCTAATAGAGGGAGAGAGTATGTACTGGAGAAAAGAGCAGAGGACTCAAGTTAAAAGCATAGGATCACTTCTATCCAGGATGAAAGAAGACAGGAAATAAGAAAATGCAAAAATATATTGGTTATAGAAGTGGAAGGAGAGCAACAGTAGTGTCACGTCATGAAAACTGACGGAGGAGAGTGTTTCAAAAAAGGAAGTGGCAGATAACAGTGCCAGGTGTTACAGGGAATGTGAGTAGGACAGAGACTGAGTGGTTTTGCACTGAGGAGGTCCTGGAGGTCTGACATGGCCTGTGAGGAAGCACGTTCATCCGTGGTAAGGGGCGGGGGATGGAGAAGGCAGGTGATGGAACGTTGATGTGTGAACGGGACGGGAGGGGCGGAGGCTGGGGTACTCAGACGTCTGAGGGGTGGCACAGGTCGGCTGCCTCAGTCAGTTGGGGAGACTATATAAAAACTGGATTTCTACGCCTCAGCACCCAAACTGTATTTGGATTCATCAGGTGTGGGGTAGGTGTAGAAATCTGGTTTCTTAAAAGCTCTCTGAGTGTTTCTTATGCACAGGTAGATTTGAGAACCACGTGCTAGACTTTTATTTGAAGGAAATTCATAGTAAGGTAGAAGTGAGAGAGAAAAGACTACTGTTTAGGATTGGTTAGAAAACATCAAACCAACAGCCCCCAAATCTCAGTGTTTTTAACTCTTTCTCAGTGAGAAATGCTGATTTCTCACTCCTGCTGTCTGATCATCATGAGCTAGGGGAGAGACCTCTGTTTAAGTCAGGCTGACAAAGCCTTCAATCATCTTGCTGCTGTACCTTCTAGAACTTGAGGTCTCCTTAGTTGTTACTTCAAGCAAAAAGTGTACGTACATTTTACATCTGCTCTTCTAAGCAAATGATGCGTTACCTCCACTCAAGTCATTGGCCAGAACGAGTCATGTGAGCTTTCCTAACTGCAACGAGTGGGCAGTGCAGACTTTTATGTGCCTCTGAGGAGAGAACTGGATGAGGATGAACTGGATGAGGACGAGTCAGGTTTGCTTGGAAGGGAGCAGAGAATCAGGAAAGTGTGTTCCATTTGGGAGAGAATGGAGCATGTGTGTAGGTCAAGAGAAGGGTGCCGGAGGAAGGGGAATTGTAAAGTGGAAAGGAGGAGGATGAGAAAAAGCAAGAATCAACAGGGTAAAGTCCTACAAGGGGGATGGGCACATGAGCACCAATTAGGGCGGACCTCACCTTGGAAAGGAGGGATGCCTGTCTTCCTTAGAGTCAAATGTGAACAAAAGACGGAGAATGACAGCTCTGTGCGATTTTGTAGGACACAGAAATTCTCATCATCACTGTTAGCGATATTATTATGAGACTTGACCTGTCCTTCCTTTCTCCCTTCCAGGTTTCTATTTACAATTCTTTCATATGAGAGTTCAGACAGTTCCAGCACTTGCAAAGTTAACCCAAGGTGATTAGTCAACAGGACTGAATTGGCAGGGCATTGAAGAGTCAATTGCATCTCTCCCATCTTAAAGGTAAAGTTCAGCGTTGAATCAAAGCAGATATCAGGGTCCCCTATGAATTGGCAGTTTGGGGCTTTGGGGCTGCATTTTCTGGTACAGGTTCCCAAAGTGTCAGCTCTCCTGGCCTTTAGCATAGCATTACAGTGTGAATAGTGTGCTCCCCTACCAGTTAGGGAAATGGTCATGCTACCACTTCCGCTGTACTTAGGATTCAAAGTCATGGGAAACAGGATTCTCCATCTGCAAGGGACCTTGAGAGATAGGACCATACTAAACTGACTAAAGTAAATAAAAAATGCTCTTTTTCTATGTTTGAAAGCCCACATCAGAGGCTGATTACCCAGTGACTTCTGTTCTTGCTTCTGGCTAGCCTAGTTCCCTCACCTTGCATTTCAGATGCCTCTCCTCTTGTTGTGCCCTCTGTGGACATGAAAACAACTGTACAATCCCTTGTATACACAAAGACATTCTTATATTGCCCCATAGCCTTCATGTTAAACTCAAAATATCTTTTCTCTTTCCCATAAATGTATCAAGTGGCTAATACGTGCTGGTCACTGTGGCTATAAAATCAATAAGTTACTAAATCAGCCCTTGCTTTCAAAGAACTTGTAGGGGAGGAAAAATAGCCTTCTAGGTTCTCGGTGGAGCCTCCGCCCCCCCATCCCCCCTCCAGTGATAAAAGAGCCCCGGGAAAACTGAGTAACTCCCCCAAAGGCCCAAGTTATCACCTTAAATACCACCTACCATCTCCAGCTGCAGACAGAAGATGATGTTGGGGATGAGAAGTCAGGGAGGGAGGTGACCAGGAAGAGCCCGGTTAAAGAGGGTAAGGTTGTGACGCAGATTTACGTCTGCCTTCTCTCTCGATAAAAGTGCCTAGAGATTTAGAGTTTTCCTCCTCTTCCTGTTTGGAGAGGGAGACACCCTTTCAAATGGAGATTTCCCTTGTAAATGTAAATGTCTCTTACAAAAGGTAACTTCTACTAGGTTTTCAGAGCTTTTACTTAAAAATAACCAGCTGGATAATTCTTCTGCCAAAGAGTTATATGTCTTCAAACTCCTAATCTAGTTTTGGGGGGGGAGATACACACACACACACACACTCACTCACTCACTCACTCACTCACTCTTTGTATTCTGATAGTTTCTTTCCCAGTGGCTTAACAGAGGTAGGTGCCACGAACAAGGGAACACAAAGAAGGAATGCATTTGGCCTGGAGCCATCAGGAAAAGCTTCATAGAGCAGGTAACCGCTGACCTCAGAGTCTGAGTCGGGGTTCCTCTTCCTATGTAACCACGTTTATATGCCCAATTCTCCCATCTTTAGGTTGTACCCTGACCTTTATAATCAACTCTAATGCCACCCAATGCAAAGTGCGTGGCCTAGAATCCCTCCAACATCTCTGGGGATTCTGGGTGCGGGCCAAGGACTGTTATACTCATCACCTGTGAATCCTCTTCTCTGTGGCCACTGAATCCTTGATCTTCGCTCTGTGGCTTAGCTCCTGAAATAAACCTGGCTCTCTTTTCCTGCATCCCTCCATGCAGATCCTGTCCTGGGCTACACCTTTGGCCTAGGGATGTGTGTGGCAGACTTTGCTAAAGGTTTGAAGACAGGGAAGGGGGGCAGGATTGAGGGCAATATGGGCTGAAATTTGGCCCCTGAGCCGCTCACCAAGCCTGTGCCCTAGCTGGGTTCTGGGAGGGAGGGGTAGGTTTTTCTAATTAACCCAAACCCGTCTTATGGGTTAGGTGGCATCTCTGAGGAGGATTACACCCTAGTACAGCTAAACAACCTCAGATTGAAATTCCTAGAATATTCGTCATTTCTGCCCCTGGTAGGATTGCCAGATTTAGCAAATAAAAATACAGGATACCCAGTGAAATTTGAATTTCAGATAAACAATGAATTTTTTTTTTTAGTGTAACTATGTCCCAAGCAATATTGGGGACATACTTAGACTAAAAATTTTTCCGTGTTCACCTGAAATTAAAATACAAGGTATCCAGTTAAATTTGATCTGCAACCCTAGCCTCTGGGAGCTATTCTCCAGACCCCGCCCTCCACCCCTGCGCCCTTATATTGGGTTGGCCAAAAAGTTCGTTCGGGTTTTCTGTAACGTGAAAAACTCGAACGAACTTTTTGGCCAACCCAATATTTGTGACTCAGACCTCCATTGTGCTGCGTGGCCCCTGGCTCCTGCCTTCCACCTCTTTTCTTTCCCTCTCCAGCTCATTTATTTCTGACCACCCCCACTCTTTTCCTTTTCTTACAAAGAGCAGTTTAGCAGTTAGGCTGGTCTCAGCTCAACCCATTCAGACTCTGCCCTGGGGGCTCATCTTCATAACCAAACATGGCCTTTGTCCTAAATCAAAACAGTTTTCTCTCAGAGAGGAATTCTGTGGCCAGCCAGCATGGGTTCCTGTTCTTTATATAGTTAGATGTTGCCCCAGTTTTATAGCTAGAGTTCGTGAGGGAGGGTTGATCCCTTACAATAATTGGCCCATCTTTCTTATGAGGAATAAACAAATAAATGTGATAACCTTAGTTTGGGAAGATAATCCCATTCCCACAGTTTCAATCTGGCAGTTGAATCACAGAGCGCAGGATGTTAGGACTGAGATTATTTTAGAGATTTTCTAGTCTGTACTACCTCCTCATTTTGCAGATAGAGAAACTGAAGCCAAGAGAGGGGCTCTGACTTGTTCGCACAGCAAACGTCAGAGCCTGGACTCCTGTTGGATTTGCTATCCTGTCTTTGTCTCTCAGGAAATGCAAACAATTTGGCAGACTGTGCGGTTTTTCAAACACTACCCCCTCTCCCCATGGCTGTGGTGGTCCTTCTGTACTGTGCTAAGGTGAAGGTAACTTCACAGTTGGTTACTTCTTCGGCCTCCCTGGAGAATCTCAAGTGGTATGCTTCTTCCCAGGCCGCCATGTCCATCTTTGCTGGACCCCAGCGGGGAGTTGGCTGCCCTCTGCTCCTCCCCCTGGTCCTGCCAAGGAGTCGGATTTACCCATGGTGATTTCCACTTAAAAACAACAGCAAATGCCTCCGCATCATTGCTTTCATCGCAATGAAGAGTAAGCGCTCAGCTCTCTCTGAGCTGATGTGTAGATGTCTTCTCACTGTAAAAACATGCCAAGTGTGATTTCATGGCAAAAAAGGTTTCTTGTCAGTGTGCAGTGGTGCAGACATTGCGAAGTTTCCCCCCCAGCTCTTCTCGAAGCCATTGTGCAAGGGCCAGTCCTGCTGAGCGTGTTTCCTTTTTGCCACATTCGTTTTTCCTAAGTTTGTTGCCTCAGTAAATGTTAAACACTACTTCCTGACCTTTCTAAATTAGACCATGCTGCTTACAGGAGCCAATCAGTCACACTGAAAAAGGCTCAGCCCCTCTGGTGAAGACTTGGACATTTTTAGAACTTCCTTGTTTTAACCTCCCCCTGCTGGTGAAAGATAATCCACGTCTATTCTGTTCAGGAGCTGAAGAATTTGAGGGGAGGGAATTTCAGTCTCACTCTAACAAAATACCTTCACTCCCACAAAGTTAATGATTTCGCCTTTTAAATACAGAAAGATAAATGAATATTTTTTCCAGGAGCCATGGCAGTCTGATCCTTACCTGGCTGCTGCTAGGAAGGAACCCTAGCTCTCTTTCACAGTGTATTTATATGTAACACATTTCACAAATATTATGAAGTACCATAATCCGTAGACTGACGCTGCATTGTCTTCAGTCTTGGGCATTTATGAGGTACACCTGTGGCTGCCGGAATTACAATGAACTCTGAGAATGGGGGAGAATAACTTGCTTCTGGCCAACCTTTTCCACTTTCTGTTTCCTGCTTTTCATTGGCTGTAAGGTATGAAAATTCGATGGCTGTGCCTGTTAGAAATGTGTGCAAACTAAGCGTTAAGAGTCCCAGAGTGAGTTGCTTGCACAGAGAAAGCATGAGCATTCAAGTACTGTGGAATGAGCAGACATGAAAAAAGCAGTGCTATTTCTTTAGTGCCCATACTTCGTAAGGTATATTTTAGTGCGCAGAGGAATTTTCTGCTTCCTTTTTAATTTCAGGTGTCTTCTTCATGGTTGAAGTTGATAGGTAGGTAGCCTTCTGATAAGTTAGGTATTAATATGCTATTTGTAATTCTGGGGATTGAATTAAGGGGGAAAACAATGAAAAATGATAGATTATCGGCGAAAACAACATTTTCTATTTTTAAAATATGTGATCTTTTCACAAGCTTGACTCTGCAGTGTACATCCATAATTTATGAAAGCTCCTTTGCCGAGAAATGAATGGTGTGAGGGAATACTTTGAACTGTAACATGCTTTATAAATGTTAAAGATCTCGCTATCTTGTCCATTTGGGATCTAAGGGTGTAGGTAATATATCTTTCCTGTTCGCCACCATTATCACACATTCTACCCTTTTTTGGAACGCCTGTGCTAATGCTGAAGGATGTACAGAGATGATTAAGACACAGTTCCTGCCCTCAAGTTGCTGACAACCTGTGAAGGAAAAGAAGCCATGGGCACAATGTTGATGAGCAGTGGGGATGGAGGCCTCCAGTCTGATCTCTGTTTATGAAGGCATGATATTGAACTTCATATGTGTGAGTTTACTCATCTGTAAAATAAGGGCTTTAGATGACATGAAATTTAAAACTATCGGACTTCCCTGGTAGCACAGTGGTTAAGAATCCGCCTGCCATTGCAGGAGACACAGGTTCGAGCCCTGGTCCGGGAAGATCCCACATGCCATGGAGCAACTAAGCCCGTGTGCCACAACTCCTGAGCCTGCAAGCCACAACTCCTGAGCCTGCACGCCACAACTACTGAAGCCCACGTGCCTAGAGCCCATGCTCCACAACAAGAGAAGCCACCGCAATGAGAAGCCCACACACTGCAATGAAGAGTAGCCTCCACTCGCCGCAACTAGAGAAAGCCTGTGTGCAGCAATGAAGACCCAACGCAGTCAAAAAAATTTTTTTTTTAAATTGAAAACTATCATTCTATGATTTTATGATATATACTGCAAAAATATATGATCCACGGGATCAGTGTCCTTCCTGTGTCATTCACTGCTGTTTTTGTAGCACCTACTATAGAAGCTAGCACACAGTAGGTGCTCAGTTGTTTCTTGAATGACTGAAAAGACAGCATGCTGAAGAAATCCAAGTAGGGAGAGCTCATTTTTGGACTGGGTGATCAAGCACTTTATGGAGGAGATAGTATTTGAAACAGACTTTTAAAACAGGCATTTTCATAGGTTAAAATTTGGAATGGGGTGCAGTTGAAGGCACTTTGTATCCAAGGGAAGTTGTGTGGTGTATTGGGAAGAACATGGGCCTTTGAGCCTGAAGATTTGAATTCCAGTTCAAGCTCTGCTACTCACTAGCACGTGTCCTTGGGCAAATCACGAAACTTCTCAAAGCCTCAGTTTCCTCATATGTAAAATGGGGATGATGGTACCCATCACGTGACAGATTTGTTATGAGGATTAGATGAAATGGTACAAGGTGTGTTTCTTCATCGACACAATGCTCAAAAAATGTGACTCTGAAGAAGTAACAAAAGTCAAAGAAGCATGGAGGTAGAAAATGAAGGGTATGTCTATGAACTGGTGGATATTCTGTGTTGACATGGGGTATAGTTGCAAAACAAATTGGAATCAGACTACACAGAAACATGCATGATGTGGTTAAAAGTGTGGAAGAATCTTTAAGTCTCTGTTATTAATATTGATTTTTCTTAAAGAGGAACAACCAAATAAAACTCAGGCCTTTGGCTTAGATCCAAGATCTGTGACCTTGCGAACAGCCAAGGTTCACATTATTGTTTTCTTATATGAAGGAAGCACTGACTATGTGATTTACAGCAAAATCAATAAAAATATTTCCTGCTTCTGAAAGGAGCATTGATCAGATAAACAGTGTGTGTGTGTACCAAGAAAAGCGTGGTTATAATGCCAAGTCAGATAGTCTTAAGGTATTGAAAAGAAATTAACATGCAACCTGCAAATAGTTAACTCAACCAAGGATATCAGATGTGGGTTCAGGAGAGAGGGAGTGGCAGAGATGACTCCTAGATTTTGAGCTGGAGAGAAGGATGGTGCTATGAACAGAAACAAGGTTGTCTTGAGGAGTTGTAACTTCTGGAGAAGATACTGTATTTGCGTTAAAAGGTGTGAGATGCCGCAGAAGTTGGTGTATCAGTAGCCAGTGGAGGAGGAGGAGTTTGCTAGACATAATGCTTTGGGGGCTTATTTGTATAAAGGTGACAAAGCTGAGTGAGTGGTTTACCGCCACCTTTCTGATCCAGTTGTTGTGGCCCTTGATATGCTTCCAGATAATAAACATTCTGTGAGCAATGTGCCAGGCATTATTCTAAGCACTTTATATGAATTATCTCATTTAATCCTCACAATAGGCCTGTGCAGTAGGCACTATTATTATTCCTCTTCTACAGTTTAGGAAACTGAGGTAAACACAAAATTAAGTGACTTGCCCAGTGGAGCTGTATTTAAATCCAGTTTTGTCTGACTCCAGTGCTTAAGTTCTTAAACACTCTTGGGTAGGGTTGCCCAGTTAAATTGGAATTTCAGATAAACAGCAACTATTTTTTAATATAAGTGTGTCCCACTTGGGATACACTTACGCTGAAAATTATTGTTTATCTAAAAGTCAAATTTAATTGGAGGGGGTCCTATATTTTCATTTGCTAAATCTGGCAATCCTGTTTCTGGGGGCATAATGAAAAGAGTTAACCCCTGGGTGCCATCCCTTTCTCTTTCCTCTCTCTCACACACAGTTAAATCTCTTTTGGTCTCTACTCTTTATTCGCTGGCTCTCTTCTCCCGTGATGACATGGTGCTTGGGCCCTTGGGTCACACCAGATGTTTTTGGAGCCAGGCAAGAAAGTTCCGCCTTATTTACTTCTGTCCTCCACTGTAGGGACCGGACTGGACTGCAGACCCTCTTACACATCTCAACATAGCCATCAGCCGGGGAAAACCATGTTAAGGCTTAACTTCTGTTCCCTTATTCCCAACATTTTGTCTTCTTTGCCTTGTTTTCCTTTTAATCAGGAAAGGATGTTACTGAACCCAGGTTTGGCTGCTTGCCGCTCAAAAGCCAATAATTCGAGAGGCAAGTGTCAGTAGAAAGGAAACGTGCTTTAATGAGAAAAGCCAGCAATCTGGGGAGATGGTGGACTCATGTCCAGAGACCAACTCCGGAGATTCTGATCAGCCATGACAGTTTTTAAGGGGAAAAAGGGGAAAGAATCTCAGTGAACTGTCAAAGCAGAAGGTTGGATTCTGCATCATTCTCATCTACATTGAGTGTAGACTGGCTGACTCTCTTCAGATGTCATCTTGATCCCTGTGATCTGCCTGCAGGATTGCTAAAGGGACTGTTCAGGGTGGAGAGCTAGTCATTTTTTAACTACTTCATTCCTCATTCTTCTTTTTATCTAGGAAAAGAATCAACAGGTTAGGCAAGGCATGGTGTCCATTCAGGAGAGCATAAGTCAGGAGTTAGGTTAAACTGCCTAGTGATCTCATTCTTATGATTAGGTTCTTTTAAGGTTAGAGGGGAAGAGAAATGGGCAAACAGGAAAGGGGCAAAAGAGCTGCCTTTAAGAACTGGATCGCCACTAGGAGAGTGAGGAATGGAAATAGGGGAGAATTAATGAGCAGTAGAGACACACCCATGGTGGGTGTGAAAATTGAAGGGAGGGCTTTCTGGGGGAGGAATGACATGCGGAGCCCCTGAAGAGGTAGCTGTGAGCTGTGCTTTCACACTGGGCTTAGGGTTTCTTCTCCTTGCTCTCCAGCTCCCATTAACTCCGCAGAGAATTGTCCCAGTAGCCTGTGCTGGGGATGATTTTCCCTTCTCATTCAATCAGTTCAGTCATTTTTGGCTGAAGTTTCTTTACATTTCTGCATGTGTTGACAGGGCTTTAAGAGAAAATTCCCAAAACAACTAACCACCCCCCAATCCATTTTTTTCCACAATTAGTCACAGGTGTTGAACATGTTTAGTCCTTGTGGAAATAGGTAGAGTTTAAATATGCAGTGATTCTAGTTCAAATTACTTGAAAAGATAGAAGAGGGCTTCCCTGGTGGCACAGTGGTTGAGAGTCCGCCTGCCGATGCAGGGGATGCAGGTTCGTGCCCCAGTCCGGGAAGATCCCACATGCCGCGGAGCGGCTGGGTCCGTGAGCCATGGCCGCTGAGCCTGTGCGTCTGGAGCCTGGGCTCCACAATGGGAGAGGCCACAACAGTGAGAGGCCCGCGTACCGCAAAAAAAAAAAACTAAAAAAGAAAAGATAGAAGAAAAGTGCCCAATAGGCATTTGGAGATAGGGGTGCTGCTTGGTCCAGATCAGCTCTTATAATCTGAGACTGTCTCTGGGAATCAGGGGCACAGGGATAGTTCTCAAAGCAGGACATCTCTTTCTTCAGAGACCACTGCTAGCTGCGACCAGATGGCTTATGTTCCGATCAGGACAGTTCTCCAGAAATGCTCAGGTCAAAGTCAATGCATGATTAGTGGTGACTCACAACTTAAGCTGCTTTTAGACAGCCAAGGCGCCACCACGAAGGAAGGGTGATAAAGGCCTTTAAGAGCAGCAAGGAAGGCCAGCAAGCAAGGCCAGTGTATTATCAACCATTATTTTTGTCCTTTCATTTGTACTTTATCCAAAAAAGGATTTGAGATGACTTGCTATGAAACAGACAGTACAAGATAAAAAATAAGTGAAGGCTTTGGGGCTAGACATGGAGAAAAGAAAATGGGCACATGCCCGTCCTTCGCTGGGTCCCGTGAGCCGGAGTGTACATTCTCAACCTGGCCACTCCTGGGCTCTGATGGCTGATTTCAGTTGGGTGGGCACAAGCTCTTCCTTTTCTGACTTACCCTGTGACTTGGCATTTCTGGCGAGATCTCTACTCTAGTAACACTGACCTGAAGACCTGGATCTTTCCCAGGTTATTGGGTGCCTCCAGTGCCAAGCTCTCTGGGTCTCTCTCCAGGAAGCTGGAAGCCTTGGCTAATTAATGCAAGTGGGAAGTACAAGGATATGCTTCATACTCACCCAGAGCATGGGCCTGGGGGCTTCCCTGGTGGCACAGGGGTTAAGAATCCACCTGCCATTGCAGGAGACACAGGTTCAAGCCCTAGTCTGGGGGCCTAGTCAAGCCCAACATGCCACGGAGCAACTAAGCCCGTGTGCCACAACTACTGAGCCTGTGAGCCACAACTACTGAGCCTGTGAGCCACAACTACTGAGCCTACGTGCCACAGCGACTGAAGCCCACGCACCTAGAGCCCATGCTCTTCAACAAGAGAAGCCACCACAACAGGAAGCCCACGCACCACAACGAAGAGTAGCCCCAGCTCGCCACAACTAGAGAAAAGCCTGTGCACAGCAACGAAGACTCAATGCAACCCAAAAATAAATAACTAAATAAATAAATTAGAAAAAAAACATGGGCCTGAGTGTCTGTTGAATTGGTTAGAAAAAAACCATGGGCCTGAGAGTGTTGAATTGGAGACTTATCACCTCTTATGTTATCCATCTTACACCATCAGAATTCATAGGAAGTAGTACTGGCTATCTGGAAGTACCTCTGGGCCTCTCCTTGAAAGGATTTTACTTCTCCCCATTAGGACATTTGTTTTAGATAAGACCTTCAATCTAATTTGTTAATGGTATTGTCATTCATGTAGTCAATAATGTTGAATGCAATCCTCATCATAATTTATTACTAATGGTAGCTCAGGGCTGAACTAAAAGTAATTGTGATTATTTCCTGGCGAAGGTACATGTGAGGAGTATAACTGAGCATGACTACCCGGAGGACTGCAGCATATGCAGTCATGTCAGTAATAATTTGGTTTATGTTGCAGTTGTCAAGAAGAGTTCCAAGTTAATGCTATGGATTTATATAGTTGACTTTTAGGTCGCAATCTCATACTTCTTTCTCTGGTCATCAGGCATCTCATTTTTAAATCATGGTTTATCTCGTATGACTTATAACTGTGAATGAGAGATTCATTTTGCTATTTCATATGCTAGACTTCTAAATGGAATGTGGTAGAAAGAGAAGATTATGTTTTTATACCTATAGTTATTACTATGGCATGCACAGGTTGGAAACTAAAATAATTAAATGTTTTGCTTTGGGGAGTTTTCTTTGTATTATTGTCAGAAGTTCAATGGTTCATATCCTAGTGAGTTCTAGAAGGCTCTGATACTATGTTCCTTCTATTTGCTCTTCATTTTTCTTACTGAGAATTGCCTGACTAACCTGTGTCTTATTTGAATTTTCATTATCAGTAGATCAGTCATTTTTAGCTAAAGTTTATTTGCCTTTCTGCCTATGTACACAAGATTTTTAAGAACAAATTCCAAAAGTGCCTAACTTCTTTTACTCCCATTCATTTATTTTAATTAAGCTTTTTACTTTGACATAATTGCAGATTCACATTTAGTTGCAAGAAATAATACAAGCTACCCACTTTCCCCAAAGGTGACATCTTGCAAAAACTATCATACAGCATCACATCCAGGATATTGACATTGATAGTGTCAACATACAGAAGAGTTATATCCCTACAAGGATCCCGCTTGTTACTGTTTTATAAGCATGCCTCCCTCCCTCCTCCATTCATTTTATCTATAATTATTCACAGGCATATATTACCTCAATTCCTTTTGTAAGTAGGTCGAGTTCTTCCACCTTCCATAAATCCTGGATCAAATGAGTTATTGGTAGAAGCCAACCATATTCTGTGAGTTTCTAATTATGTGTGTAGTTAATTGCATGTAGCAAACCTCAGGTCTGATAAGTAGCAGAAAGCATTTGAAAGGTCCTTGTAACTGGCATTAGGTCATACCTTGGGGTTACAGGAGTGAGAGAACTCTGTGGAGGGACTTACTAGAGCCTCTGCAGTGAGCAGATACTGAGGGAAAAGCAGTAAAAATAGTGGGACAGGTTAAGAGACAAGGCCGAGTTACAGGCTCTGTTCCTAAGGCGTGGCTATCCAGCAGTGGAAAATGCAGCATCCAGTGGAGGGAGTGAACTCTTCCTTGACCAAAGCTTATATGGGAATGTTCAAAATTCCAGTTTGTATGATTGTAGGGGTGGGAGGGGGCATGTGTCAGGAGTGGGTGATGCTCGTAAATCAACTGAAGACTGTCTCGGTTCTCTTGGAGAAGGTCCACAAGCAAGAGATGGATCCACTGAGAACAGGGTTTAAAATCCTGTAGGAGGAGCTGATCAGTGCTGGGTGGGGTGTGGCTGGTTTGCAAGCCTGGTATTCAGCCCCAGTAAGAAATTGAGGCAGAAGCCCACACAGACAGACTTTACCAATTCAGAAAGTATTCCAAGAAAATCGTGACTCTGAGAATTCCAGAAGTTAGTTCTACTCAGTGTACATTTGTCAGGTATTTACTCTGTGCCAGATTCTGAGCCAGGCATTGAGGATATAATACCAATAGACTGAGGAACTGAGAGGCCAGTGGATATAGTACCAACAGGCTGACCTAGGATCATACTAGGGCAGCAAGACACAGCCTAGATCGCATCTTTTGGCGTGGCTGGGCCTCTCATAAGACTCTCTGCCCTAGTCAGGACTGGTTTTAGCGTTTGGTATATTCCTTGCCTAGCTCCTTATTAGGGCTTAAAATTTATAGATACATACATACATACATGCATACTTACTGGGTTGGGCAAAACGTTCGTTCGGGTTTTACAGAAAAACCCGAATGAGCTTTTTGCCCAACCCAATATATACGTACGTTCATACATACATGTACCCATGGAGAGATGAATGGGAGTGAAGCTCAGCAATTCCAGCAGAGCGGGGCTTCAGAAGGTGAGGGCTAACACTTTATAACAACTCAGCGCTCTATCCTTGGAGAATAACACAAGGAGCATTTAACACTCAAGATATCAGTAAACAGATGGGTGCAGCTTCATGTCACTGTGAATGTTTCCAGAGCTCTGAAAAATCTATAGCTGACGGAAAAACCCTGAGTGATCTTGCTGCGGATCAAAAAGCTTTCATTAACATTTTTAATCTGTGTAATGAAATCTTGAACTATTTTTCATGCCTATATTGTCGCTTCAACCAGTAACCAAAATCTCAAGAGAACTCAATGAATTAGAATGTGACCTAAAAAATCAAGAGTGAAGAGTCATCAATCAAAAAGGGAGATTATTTGGGGAAGAGAAATGATTTGAATACCAAAGAAACACTGCTTGTTGACAGAAATATACATTTATAACTAATGTTTCATTGGTCATGTAGGCCATGGAACACATCAGAAGCCCAAATCACATCAAAAAAGAATTTGATTTTAGACTTCCCTCTACCACCTTGATTTTCTGGAGCTTTAATTCAGATTCTCTGTGACTATAAACCTTGGTGCTTTGTCCTCTTCTTGCCCTGTCTTTCCCCATTTGTGTTATCCTCCATCTTTTATCCCCCTTGTTTTATTGAAAAAAATACTGTTCTCCATCTTGAAGAAGTACTCCACACTCATCTTTTTCCCCATGCTCTGTCTCTGCTAAATCAGGTTGTCAGATAGCAGAGAGGCCTTTTTAGTGAGCCCCTGTTGAGATAGGCTAACTTTAACAAACAACCTTCAAATGTCAGTGGCTTAACACAATAGATATTTATTTCTTGGTCACACAAGATCCAGTGTTGATGCTCTGGTTAGTCAGTTGTCCTGGGCACCTCTACTCTAAATGGTGACTCAAGCATGCAGCCCCCTTCCATCTTGTGATGCTGTCGTCTTCAGTATGAGCCTCCACAGTCACTGTAGGCGGGAAAGAAAGTGCAAGGGACCAAGTGTTACTTGGTCCAGAAGTGGTACATTCTCTAATTGTTTCATTCCATTGGCCAGAACTAGTCACATGGCCCCACACAGATGCAGGAGGGACTGGGAAATGTAGCCCCAGGCTGGGCAGTCACTTCCCAGTGACAACAGTACACTTTGGTGTCCAGCTGCCTGTTTTTGTCTCCCCGTGCTTTGAGAACATTGCTCCGTGAGAGTGCCTGAGCTCTCTTCTGACTCCTAAGTAACCTGCTCTGTTCCCCATTCCAGCTGAACTCTGTATAATCACGAAATCCTCAAGTCAGGGTCACCAATTAGAAATTCAGTTTTTTTAAAAAAATTAATATATCTGTAGAAGAGTGGGTACCTTTTTATGTGCAGAGCTATGACATCTTACCATCTGTGCTTTCTAGAGCCAGAAATCCCCCCATTAAAATTGAACTCTCACTTAGAAGATTAAAAAAATGCAATAATTGATAATAATTTAAGCCCAACTTTTCGTGTTTGTTAAATATCATGAGTTTGGGGAGTAAAAAATCTTGATTTAATTTTCTTAGACAGGAGCTGGGTTTTGATTGGCCCAGTTGAGTTCCCTGAGTTGCATTCTCTGGTACTGTTTTCTGACCCATACAGATATGAGAGCTACTCTTACCATTCTGGTAAGGAGCCCCTGTCTTAAGTGCTTTAATCTGGGGGCCCCTTTCAGTATAACACATCAGCAAAAAGGCTAAATATATACGTATATGGATGGATCCTTCTAAAGGCTAAAAATATTGTATTTGATTGTCTTGCCTCCCTTGATTCTATTAAGTTGCAGAGACCAAGGAATAACCTAGGGTTCTTAATCTTCTGTGCTAATTCCAGTCCTGTTATTTACATAACTATTTATTTCCTGACCAAGCCCTGCTGTTCTCCAAAGATAGGGGAACGGTTAAATAAATTATTCTTCATCTGTATGTTGGAGCATTAAGAAAGCTTTAAATTTTGTTTCTCAGAATTTTTAATGACCATTGGAAATGTTCACAATATTTACTTTTTAAATATATATATAAGTGATCTCAATTTTTGTGTGAATATATGTATAGCAAAAAGATTGGAAGAAAATATGTCACGATTTTAACTGTGATTGTCTCTGGGCAATGGGATTGTGGGTGATTTTCATAATCTTTGTATTTCTCTGTGTTTTCCAAAGTTTAAAAATGAGCATGGGGCAATGGCTTGTGGCTCCTTCCTGCACTGCTTCTCTCTTCTGCTCAGGCCCGTGACGCCGGCAGCATGGGCAAGTGTTGCGGTCTTCGTACTGCCAGGAAGCTCCGTAGCCACCGACGAGACCAGAAGTGGCATGATAAACAGTACAAGAAAGCCCATTTGGGCACAGCCCTGAAGGCCAACCGTTTTGGAGGTGCTTCTCATGCCAAGGGAATTGTGCTTGAAAAAGTAGGGGTTGAAACCAAAGAGCTAAATTCTGCCATCAGGAAGTGTGTCAGCATTCAACTAATCAAGAATGGCAAAAAAATCACCGCCTTTGTACCCAATGATGGTTGTTTGAATTTTATTGAGGAAAATGATGAAGTTCTGGTTGCTGGATTTGCTCGCAAAGGTCATGCTGTTGGTGACATTCCTGGAGTCTGCTTTAAGGTTGTCAAAGTAGCCAATGTCTCTCTTTTGGCCTTATATAAAGGCAAGAAGGAAAGACCAAGATCATAAGTTTTGATGATGAAAGCGGAATAGTAATAAATTTCCATATGCCAAAAAAAAAAAAAATGAGCATGGGGCTTCCCTGGTGGTACAGAATCCGCCTGCTAATTCAGGGGGCACGGGTTTGAGCTCTGCTCTGGGAAGATCCCACATGCCGCGGAGCAACTAAGCCCGTGCGCCACAACTACTGAGCCTGTGCGCTAGAGCCTGCGAGCCACAACTACTGAGCCTGGGTGCCACAACTGAAGCCCGTGCGCCTAGAGCCCGTGCTCTGCAACAAGAGAAGCCACCACAATGAGAAGCCTGTGCACTGCAACGAAGAGTAGCCCCCACTCACTGCAAATAGAGAAAGCCCGGGCGCAGCAGTGAAGACCCAACTCAGCCAAAAATAAATAAATTTATTTTAAAAAAATGAGCATGAATTACTTATGAGAAGAATGTTAGACACTACACCTGTCAGTCAATTCCAGCATTAACCATTCTTGTGAAAATTACTGGAGGCTAGCAGAAAGGGGAACTTTGGCTGCCTTGAAGTAGTTGAATCCTCTCTTTAAAAAAAAATTTTTTTTTTGGCTGCACCATGCGGGTTGTGGAATCTTAGGTCCCCAGCCAGGGATTGACCCTGGGCCCTCGGCACTGAAAGCGTGGAGTCCTAACCACTGGACCATGAGGGAATTCCCAAATCCTCTATCTTTAAATGAAAAAAAAAACGTAGAGTGACCTAGCAACCAAAACAATGGTTGTATTGCTTTTTCCCGTTCCAAAATTTTACTGGGGAAAGTTACTGGTCCTCACAAATAAACCTTTCCACGTGAACTACAGTTTTTCCTTTTCATTGCGGAAGCTTACGATAGAATAAGTTGTCTAAGCACGTGTCAAAATTAAGTCATGAAACGTGAACCTCGGAGTGGAAAGCATCAGCCTTTGATTTCCTTTTTTCATAGGAGGATCCGGTATTGCAAGAGAGACAAAGCATCAGCTTGGGTGTCCTGAGCTTTGGTTCTGTTATGTACTAGCTGTGTGACTTGTAGCCAGTTATTTAAAGTTCCTGAAATGTTGTGTCCATATCTACAGACTATAGATAATACCTGTCTGGCAAGTTTCTTTTGATGACTAGAGATGATATTTGTAAGACTGTACCATCTAGCTGTGTTCAAGTTGTTGGCCAGGTCAGTTTGACTGCTGTTGCCTCACTTCCAGTCCTGCAAAGGCAGGACAAGCCTTCTCAACCTACCTGTGCTGCCCCCCCCACCCGACCAGTCCAGCAACTAAGGGGTTAAGTTCTAGTGAAGCAGGGGACATCCAGTAACTAGCTGAGTCCTGAGGTCTGCATCTTTTCAGATGGTTCAGTCCATCTTTTCAGATTGTTCAGTGTGGGGTACTGATTGTTAAATATTTTGAATATTACACCTGGCTCTAGTCAAATAAAGACTAAGGGGAGTCATTTATTTCCTGCGTTTCTGAAGAATAGAATACCATAATGGCCAACTGTGCTTGAATACTGAAGTCTTGAAAAGTGGGAGGAAATTGCCAGTAAATGTAAGTTGATGATAAAATCTTTATTTTTCCTCTTTTCACTTTGGCATTCCCTCCCTCAGATGGCTCTGTGCTCAAGACAGTATTGGTGAGTACAGCTGCCGTGGTCCTTGGGAAGCATCTTTACGAAGAAGGAGGACATGATTGACACTAACAGGGGAATCTTTCCTTCCCAATTTCATTTTCCAAGAGATGTAAAATGCACCTCACCAAAAACAAACAAAAACAAAACCCTAAAAAACAAACAGAACTTCCACAGCCTTCTTAACTACCTATTCTGTGTACGTGGTCTGGCCCCATTATTACATTGCAAAGCAAGATCAATGAAGACAATCTAACTCAAGAATTTAGTTCTTGGACTGTCACTCATATTTCTATGCATTTTAATTTGAGAGCTTGGGTTGCTTGGTTATAATTGCATCAAGACGGGACAGATATAAATCTTCCTTGAATTAGATGATCTGTGTGAGATATACTGTGGAATATTGGCCAAAAATAATTTTAGCCTAACTCAAACCCTTAGAGTTAAAATATCTTGATTATATAAATTTGTCTTCTGTTCTCAACCCAGAAAGACAGTAAAGGATGAGATTGCCTTGTCTCTTCAAAGACTAAATGAAGTAGAACTCTCTTATGGACTGAATGTTTACATCTTCTCAGAATTCATATGTTGAAGCCCTAACCCCCATTGTGATGATATTAGGAGGTGAGGCCTTTGGGAAGTAATTAGGATTAGATGAGGTTGTGAGGGTAGAGCCCCTATGATAGGATTAGTGCCCTTAGAAGAAGAAGAAGAGACAATAGAGCATCCTCTCTCTGCCATGTGAAGACACGGAGAGAAGGTGACTGTCTACAAGTTAGGAAGGGAGCCCTCATCAAGGACCACATCTCCCAGCACCTTGATCTTGGACTTCCTAGCCTCCAGAACTGAGAAATAATGTCTGTTGTTTAAGCCACCCAGTCAGTGGTATTCTGTTATAGCAGCCTGAGCACACTAAGACAAACTCCACAACACCCAACCTTTCTGTAACATAGATTCAGTTATATTGCAGGCCAAAGTATGCACCTGGATATAACAACTCTATATTGACACTGATAGCAGTACTCTCCTTCAAGACTGGCATTATATCGGGATTTTAGGTGTCCGTTTTGGAGGGATATGTTTCTTGTAGGAGAATGGATTTGTATTTTACCTTGCTAGACAGTTAGTGATGCCAAACATGGTTGCTCTGTGCTCTGAGAAGTTCTTCAGTAAGATCAGGGCATTTGGACAATGGTTAGACTGAGGTCAAGGTCAAACCAGGTACTAGAGCTGGGAGAAGAGAGACCATCTTTTTGAGCATCTGTGTATGTGTCACAGAACAGCGTTAGGCACTGTGGACTCTAGAGTGCTAGCAGCCAGGAGAGGCCCATTGCAGTAGCTGTTCATTTTGACAGCTACTTAGGTGCTTCTGCTGTTTTTAAAGGTGAACCATTTCAAGCCTCCTCAGCCTACCCAGCCAGCCAATCTGCAGTTAAGGAGTTCAGAGTGTCTCAACTTTAGTTTCCAACCCTTCTGTGGTCTTTAAAACAAATTCTGCTATAAATTCTCAATCCACAAGAATGTATCTTGTTTTCTGAATATTCCTTTTTTTTTTTTAATAGCATTGTGTTCTTGTACACGTGTCCTATTTTTATTCCTTTACACTCACTTTATGGTGTTTGGGAAGGAAATGGATATAACCATGTGTGATTCAGTTTGTTACAACTGGAAGTCTTCCAGCATACCCCATTTTCAACTGCTCCTAGGGACTGATCTAGCCCCTTCCCCATCTACTCAACTACTCCTCCCTCAGACTTCCTGCCTATGCTGATTCCAGCCTGCTGGCCTGTGTTCCCTGATGCTGCAGCTGCTGCAGTTGAAGGAGAGGACCTGCTCCACACAGAGAAACCACTCAGACACAGGTCTGGGTTTTTTTTTCCCCCTCCTTGGACAAGTCTTGGCCTAATGGCTTTTTCAGTCAGACAGAATTGAGTGCAGATCACGGTACTGTCATTTACTTACCACATGGCATAGGGAAAATCAATTAAGTTCTCTGAGCCTGAGTTTATCTGTAAAATGGGCATAATATCTGTATCTCAGAGTTTTCTGAAGACTATATGAAATTTTAGCAACATTTGACAGGTTACCTAACCCTTAAGTAGATTCAAAGAAGGGGAGTTCTTAGATTGATCTCCGGCAGGGGGTGAGGCCAAACAACTGATGACTTGCAGTTGGTTGGTAACAGTTGGTTACCTCAACAGGAAAGAAAACCAGTTGAATCAGCTAGTTGATACTAAATAATAAAGAAAAAAGTATCTGTCTTACTAGAAAGGCTGAATTGACCAATATAGTCAGTTTAATCAGGAGAGACATTTGTGTGGAAAATTTCCCTAAATTAAAAGAATAATTTATTGGGTTTACCAACACATCAGCATCTTTAGATTAGTGGCTTACTAAAGTGAAAGCACTCTCTAGTTGAAATGTATTGACTATTTGGGTGTTTGCAAATCTATTTCAAATTCAGTGAGTATAGAGGACTTGTGTGGTCCTTCTCTAGGCCCTGAAATGAGAAGGTGGAGGGGGTATGTGGTGAATAAAAAATACATGATCCGGCTCTGCAGGAACTTGCCAGAAGGGAGATGAGATAGATACTTGTCATTACAATAGACATAATACACACTGATTAAATTCTGAGAGTTCATAGGAGTCAGGATTTGTTTTTTTTTTCTTCTGTGTAGTTGAGGAAGAGGGGTGGCATTCTGGAAGGAGTGGGCTTTCATCTATTTTTTAAAATTAATTAATTAAATTAGACTGTGCAGTGTCTTAGTTGCAGCATGCGGGATCTAGTTCTCTGACCAGGGGTGGAACCCTGGCCCCCTGCGTTGGGAGCACAGAGTCTTACCCACTGGACCACCAGGAAAGTCCCCCATCTGGGTTTTTAAAGGATATAAGCTCCTTGTTTGTATTCTTTTATGAGATGGTTAGTCAGGTGCAGCCATAAGAGGAGACAGAGGATAGGCTCAGGGAAGCATAGATTATGATGCTAACGGGTGCTAGAGACAGGAGACCCGGCACGCAGGGCCAATGGGGAAGACACTGAGGAGGTCAGGAGGCAGAAGACAGGAGGGAGGGGAAGTTTTAGGGAAGGCAGGGCAAGGTGAACAGTTTTGGATGGGCTAGTTTGAATAATTTCCTTGGGCTTTGGGCTATAGGGGTAGTCCCTACTTGTCTGACACCTGGTGCTGGGTGATTAAGGCAGAGGAATATGTCTCCTGGGGTATAGGCGCCAGACAGAGGAGACACGGCTCCCGATTAGTTGGTTTGCATATCAAAGGCATGCTTCTGCCTGGACGCTTCGTTATCTCTAAGAATTGACTAGTCCCTGGAGGGGCAGGCTTTTTCCAGCCAGACGGATTTTTTTTTATGATGTTAAAACATCATAATACGTAGGAAACTTTAAATATTTATAACAGACTTCTTTAGCTGTTCCTTTGTCTTGTCCAGGTTTTGACTTGGAATGGGTTGAAGCCACTAGCACTCTCAGCGCGAAGGCGCAGGAGGCCTACTGGTAACAGGAGTTCTAACGAGAGAAGCAATGCTGTATTTGGATGTAGTCGCAAATATTAAGGCTGATGATATACAGGCCCATGGCCTGCTTCTGTCAGGGTCTAGAGGGCTGGGTCAGCCGATCTCCGACAGGCCCAAGGCAGCTGTTCTCTCTAATACATCTTTACTTGAAAAATTGGATTAAGGTGATGTTTTGATATATTGCTAGTCATCTTTTATAGCCCCAAATCCCTGACACTCTTGGCTTCCTAGATGATTGTGTTCCTGCCGGCTGTGGCAGCCTTGTGAGTACAGCATGTTGAGAGTCAAAAGCACGTAAATACACTTTCCAGCCCATATCCAGGTGTGTTCTGAGACTCTGCTTAGAATAGTCAGCAGTACAATGGGTGTTTGGCTTTCGTTGGCTGTCTTTCTGATAAAGTACCATAGGAAGGAATACTAATAACTCACTTGCTTTTAAGTTTTTCCTACAGATTGGAGTGTAACAGATAGTAAAATATTAGCATTGGAGAAACTTTCGAATCAGATAGACCCTGATATCTCAGTGGCTTATCATATTAGATATTTGTTCCTTGCTTATTAAAGCCCAGTTGGCAATGGTAGGGGTGAGGCTCTATCCCACACTCAGGGACTCAGACTGACAGAGATTCTGTTCTCTTCAACACATGGTTTCTTTGTATTGACATCCAGCTGGCAGACAAGGAAAGAAACCTCATGGGAGATGTGTGTGGCCCAAGCAGGGAGGTTGCTCACATAAATTCTACACAATTCTGTTAGCCAGAACTCAGGCACATGGCTCTACGAGGATGCCAGAGGAACCGGGAAATGTACTAACTGACAGAGCAGCCACTTCTCAGCATCAACCCACTTTAGTGCAGCTACACACATTTTTCAATTTGGCAGCGTTGTAACCGTAATCAGTTTGTATCCTGCTTTTTCACTTAATAATCTGCAGAGTTTGAGTAATTATTTTTAGTTGCAATATAGTATTCTATTGATGAATCATAATTTATTAGGCCATCCCTTATTGGACGTTTAGATTATTTTTCTGTTTTTGAGGATTATACATTTTCTTTCTATGGACATCCTTCTGCTTTAAGATTTATCCCTCTGTTAAATGACTTTCTTAGAGTAAATTCCCATGAGTTGAATTACTGAGTGAAGGGAAGTGGCTGTTACACATTGCTATGCTACTTTCAAAATGATGTTTCTGTTCACAAGGCCACCAGCAGAGTGTAGAGATTCTAGTTCCATTTGAGTCTTATCAGGCAATGAGAATTGAAACATTGCTCTTGTAATCTGCAGAGTAGCCTAGAGGAAGCACACAATCTTCTTTCCTAGTTATTACTTTTAAATTATCCTTAAAAATTTGGGGAATGTTTCTTGGTCAAAAAAGGACAGACAAAAATTCCTCTCCCTGAGTGGTTGAATAAAGCATGGCACATCCACACAATGTTGTACTATGCAGCGGTTTAAAAAAAAATGAGGGAGATTCTAATAAACTGATTTGGAATAATTTCAAGCATATACTCAAGTGAAAAAAACAAAGTGCAAAAGACTATACTATGCTACCCTTCATGTAAGGAAGAAAGGGATTTAAGAAAATATAGACATATCTGCTCGTCTGTACAATATAAACAGGAAGGATAAACCAGAAACTGAAGAGACTGATTACCTGCAGGGTCTGGGATGGAATGAAGGGAAGAATGTCCATGAGGTCGTAGGGATGAGAGGCAGCGACCTTTCTCAGGGTTGATCTTTTCGTATAGCTCGGATTCTCAGAACTGTGCTAATGTTCCTTATACACCCTGCCAAAAATGAATCGATAATTTAAATCAACCAAGGTGGGGGGAGGGGGAACTCAATTGGAATGCAAGTAGTATTTCAACTGTATTTACAGAGAGTATTCCTAACTGTATTTCAAATGAATAACATAACCACACTGAAGGGGATGGTGAGAGAGGAGCTGACCTAAGTAACTGTGGTGGGTAGCCTCTGAGATGGCCCCCAGTGATCCCTGCATCCTGGCTTTCATGCTCTTGTGCAATCCTTGAGTTGGCCTGGATTGAATGATTGCTTCTAGTGAAAAGAATGTGGCGGAGATGATGGGATGTCCCTTGTGAAATTTGAGTACAGAAGGACAGGGTCTTCTGCCTTGGGCACCCTTTTTCCTTTCTGACTCTGACAGAAGCTGGCTGCCATGTTGTGAGCTGCCCTATAGAGCTGCCCTTGCCCTGTGGCAAAGAATTGACGTTTCCAGTTGACAGCCATTGAAGAACTGAGGCCCGCCAGCGGCCACATGAGTGAGTTTGAGATGCGTGCAGCCCTGGGTGACACATTTATTACAGCTTTGTGAGAGACCAGAAGCCAAAGGCATCTACCTAAGCTATGCCCAGATTCCTGATTCCACAGAACTAGTGAGAAAAATGTGGTTTTCAGTTGCTAAATTTTGGGGGAAATTTCTTATCTAGCAATAGTTAACTAATATAGCAACTGTGGAAAACAGCATTCTGACTGGTTAGGGTAAGGTTAAAGATAAAAAAACTGTACACAAATAGTGCATTCCTTTTGGTAGCCCTGTTATTCACAGGGTATTGTTTAGCAATTCTTTAACAACTTTCTGTGGTCAAGATTGAACAAAATAAAATGAATCTATAATGAGATAGATAATGAGAACCAGTTTTCTCATAGGTAGAGAAAGAAGTTACAAATAAGGAAAGAGGGAAGGCTAGAATGATTGAGATGTTGGATTGGATTCAGAGGTATCAGTATGAATTCATGGCTTTTAGTATAGATACAGAGAGATAGATATAGAAATAGATATTGACGTTTCGTATATTGAGTCAATATACACGCCTATATTTCTACCTTTTTTCTCTGAGAGGACCTAGGACTCAGGACAACCCATTAGCAATAAGCACACTTAGTGCCCAGACCTTGATTTTGAAACATAGTTTTCCAATAAAAGGAACCAAGGCTTCTCAGAGAAGTGACTGATTCCAGTTGGAGCATAGAAAATATATGATGAACCTGGAACATCTTGTGGTACCAGACAGTTAGAAAATATTCACACAAAAAAAGCATGTCAAAAGAATACAGGATCCAATCTGACAGGGCTCCCAATGGCCAAATCTCGGACAAGTTGAACAACAAAATAAATGATGATAGTATTGTATTATAACCTGTAGAATTCAATAAATATCCATTTGTCCATGCTGATATAGATGAATAAATACATGGAAGGTATCTTAGTCCATTTGGACTGCTATAACAAAGTACCATAAATTGGGTGGCTTATAAACCACGGAAATTTATTTCTTAATACTGGAGGCTGGAAATCAAAGGTCAGGGTGCCAGCATGGTCAAGTTCTGGTGAGGACCCCCCTCTTCCGGGTTGCAGGCTGCTGACTTCTTGTTTCCTCACATGGCAGAAAGAGAGTAGCAAGCTATCTCCTGATTCTTGTAAGGACACTAATACCTCATGACCTCATCTAGCCCTAATTACCTCCCGAAGGCCCCGTCTTCTAATATCATTGTATTGGAGGGTAGGGTTACAGCATACGAATTTTAGAGGAACACAAACATTCAGTCTATACTAGAAGAGAATGGGCAGCTCTTCCTTACAGAAGAATTCCAATTAATACGTGTAGAGGAATGAGCAAAATTTAGAATCACCATTGGGCAAACGCTGCAGTGATAATTATTTACAGTAAGGTCTACCAATGGATAAAAGAAAATCAGTAGGTGAGAGTTTGAGGAGAAACAAGGTATTGGCACAGTCTCAAAATATCTCAAAGATGTTTACCAATTGCAAAGAGAAAAAAAATGTTAACTTTACAGTGGAGAAACCAATCAATACCACCTAAACCATATAATCAGGATTAACATCAAGGGTAATAAGACACATGGGCCTGATGGACCTCCTGATATGATGCACTGAGGGGGCACAACATGACTTCTGTGGCATTCATGCCAACACTACATGACCTCAATCTAGCCACGAGGAAATACCAACCAAACCCAAATTGAGGCCCATGCTGTAACTGCTCAGTACTCTTCAAGTGTCCAGGTTATGCCAGACAAATGAATTCTGAGGAGTTGTTGCAGATTGGAGAGGACTAAAGAGAAATAACAATTGAATGCAAGGTGGAACCTGGAACAGATAAAGGACATTAGTAGGAAAGCTGGTGGAACTTGAATAAGGCATGTAGTTAATACTATTTCATTAATGTTAATTTCCTGGTTTTGATGATCTACTGTGGTTGTGTAAGATGTTAATAAGGGGAAGCTGGATAAAGGGTAGATGTGAACTCTATTATTTTTGCAACTTTTCTGTTAGGAAAATTCCTTTCTGAAGATCTCTGGTCCCATCCCTGAGGGCCAGACTTGCCTGGTTTTCAAGGGGAGGGACTTGATTCCCAGTCTAATGAATATTTCTATAGGACACATACCTTTATTAGTTATATGTTCAGTGGGCTAGTAGTTAATCTACAGATTTGTAAGTCTATAAATAAAACTGATCCTGTATCACTTGACCTAGAACCTCAGAATTATGCTGTTTCTGCATGCTTCTAAATTGGTGGTGTCTCTCTCAGGCTCTGCTCTGGATTATGTATGACATGTGATACGGTCTTGTATTGATAGAAGGCCTAGACAGTTGCCATGGTCTACAGCAGCCTGTGGTAGAGTATCGCAGAGCTACTGCTACCAGGATCCTTTTCTCTGCACGGTTCCTAAACCACTGCTGCAGACAGTGAAAGCCTCGGTTGCCCTTTTAACTCACCGGATAATTTATGTCTTCTCTTGGCTAGGGTTTGTTTCATCACAAGCAAGGGGAGAAAGAATTACATGTTGGAACAGTACAGACAGCGCATGTTCAATAAGTTAAATCGATTTGAAATTGCCCTAAGTGATGACCCTGTGAAGTAGTTCTGACATGGGAGACTTACAGTGAAAGCCTCATTTTAGGGTCAAAAATAAATATTTGGCCAACTTTCTCCCTTTCCTCTTTATCATAGTGATCCTTTAATAAGAATGAATATTTTTATAAAAATGACACAGGCTAGCTATAAAAATTCAAGCAATATAAAAAAGTACGAAGAATATCTGTTTTTAAAAATCTCAAATATCAGTGCTCAGAAATGACTGATATCATACTTTGTGGCTATTATTATAGATAGCTCTCTCTATAAAGATGGATGAATGGATGTGTAGCTGTGCAGATAGAAACAAATCTAAAAGAATTGGATAATATAGAAGCATGTTATTGTTTTAATAATAAAAGTATTCGATTTTGTTTTTCTTGAATTTAATAAAAGAAAAATAAAATAGAGCTGAAGAAATCACTGAATGTTAGGTAAAATTTCTTTGCCATAGGTAAAAGAAGTTTCTTTGCCATGAGAGATGTTGGTTCCTAAAAGATCTCTTTAAGATTAGGAAAACAGATTCTAAAAATCATTACGAGACTAAAGTAGCATTTGTTGTAGGACTCGATAATTTTTTAACAGTATAAATGACCTTAAAAGACCAGCTACTTAGTTCTCTTACCACTTTTCTCACTTCCTTCCCCTCCACCTCTCAGTTTTTGTTACTTGTCTGGGTTTTACGTCATCAGAGCTTATAATATTTACATTGCTATTCTGCAATCACAATTCTCTCAGTTAAATTCTAGTTTAATTGGATTCAGTGCTTACTGTCCCATTACCTTATCTTGTCCTCAGTTCTTCATTAGACTCCCCTCTTGGTTGGCTGAACTTCATTATCAAGTAGTATTTCTTTTATTATTTTTAAATAAATTTGTTTATTATTATTTTTTGGCTGTGTTGGGTCTTCGTTGCTGCACGCTGGCTTTCTCTAGTTGCGGCAAGCAGGGGCTACTCTTCCTTGTGGTGCGCAGGCTTCTCACTGCGGTGGCTTCTCTTGTTGAGGAGCACGGGCTCTAGGTGCTCGGGATTCAGTAGTTGTGGCAAGTGGGCTCAGTAGTTGTGGCACGTGGGCTCAGTAGTTGTGGCACACAGGCTTAGTTGCTCTGCGGCATGGGGGATCTTCCCCGGACCAGGGCTTGAACCCGTGTCCCCTGCATTGGCAGGCAGATTCTTAACCACTGTGCCACCAGGGAAGTCCCTAGTATTTCTTTTAAGAGGAGCTCATTAGGGCTACAGCTCCTGAGTGTTTAATTTATTCATGTTTGAGAATATCTGCCTATTATTTTTATACTTGAAC
The DNA here is from genome assembly GCF_949987515.2 of Delphinus delphis. Taxonomy (NCBI): domain Eukaryota; kingdom Metazoa; phylum Chordata; class Mammalia; order Artiodactyla; family Delphinidae; genus Delphinus; species Delphinus delphis. The sequence goes on from NC_082704.1 coordinate 10,352,980, forward strand.
AACTTGTCTGGGTAAAGCATTTTGGAGTCACATGTACTTTCCTTTAGGATTTTGGTCTATCTTCCAGCACCGAAAGTTTCCAGGGAAGAGTCTGAGGTTGGAATTTCCCCCCTTGTGGATGACTTGCTTTTTCTGCCTGGATACCTAAATAGGTTTTCCTCATACTTCAGGTTTAATAACTTGACCAGAATATGTTTTGATGGTGGTTTCACTGTGTCACTGTTTCTTGGTATGTAGTGTGCCCTTTTGACTAGAAGATCCAGTTCTTCCTTCTTGGAAATGTTCCTTATTTCAGAGACCCAGTTGTTGGGTCATCTTTATCTGTTCTTCGTATCTGTCATCGTTTCTCTAGTTATTTAATGTCCTTTGCCTGGACATACACTATGTATGATATTGTGATTTATAATTAGAAATATATATTTGATCATCTTCTCTGTTTCTGGCAAAGAGCTCTTAAAACCTTTGGAATTTCTTAGGAGAAAGATTAAGGTGTCTTTTGTATGTTAATTGTGACTTTTGGAATGCCCCTAGATTACCTAAGGATAAGGGCTGGTTACCGGAGGAACTGACCATGTGATTAGAGGGTTGGAACTTTCAGTCCCCCACCCCAACCCCCCACCTCTTGGGAAGAGAGAAGGGCTGGAGGTTGAATCAATTGCCAGTGGCCAAAGATTTAACTAAACATACCCATATAATGAAGCCTCCTTAAAACCCAAAAGGATCAGGTTCAGAGAGCTTTCGAGTTGGTGAACACGTGGAGATTTGGGGAGAATGGCACTCCAAGAGGGCATGGAAGCGCCGAGCTCTTTCCCATACCTTGCCCTATGTACCTCTTATCTGGCTGTTTCTGAGTTATACCCTTTTATGATAAACCCATAATCTAGTAAGTAAAATGTTTCTCTGAGTTTTGTGAGGCACCCTAGCAAATTAATGTAACCCAATGGAGGGGTCATGCAAACCTCCAATTTATAGCCAGGCAGTCAGTAGCACAGGTGATAACCTGAACTTGCAACTGGCCTCTGAAGTAGAAGGGGCTGGCGATCTTGTAGGACTGAGCCCTCAACCTGTGGAATCTGATGCCGTCTCCAGCTAGATGGTGTCAGAATTAACTTGAACTGTAGGACACCTGGTTGGTGTCTGGAGAATTGCTTGATGGTGGTGGGGAAACCCCTCCCCGCCGAATTGGAATTGGGATCTGGACACTTTTATCGACCTTCGTTCTCTCAAATCTTTTCTCCATTCAGTCCATTCTATTTTCTTGTTATTTCTAATTTATATATTATAATGTGTATTAACATTTTAGTTTTCATTTTATTTTCTTAGCCCCTCCATCTCTGTTCTTATCTTATATTTAACTCCTGTTTTATTTCCTTTTATTTTTTTTTTAGCATGAAGTCCTTACAGAAAAAATTTTAAAGCTGCTTTGTTTTCTTGTTTTGTTTTCCTTCAGACTTGCTGAGTCTTCCCTCCATTCCACTCCCCTTCTTTCCCCTCCTTTCCTCTTTTTCTGCAGTAGTATGTTTACACAGTTGCTTTGTAATTTTACATCTCACTCCTATTTGTTATTGGTGGCTCTGTCCAAACCTTCAGTAGTAAGTGATGGTGGTCTTTATCTAGGTCCATCTTTCAAACCCCAGTCCCATGCTGAGGGACAGTATGAGCTCTGGGTATTGGTTTCTATAGTTCAGCGCTGGAGGATAGTTCTCTTAGGTGACTTGGTGTTGTTGGTGGAGAGCTTGGCTGGTGCAGCATGGGTATTTGTAGAGAAACCCGTGTTGAGGATTTTTTTTCTACTAAAATCTTGTGAAACATGTCAGGGCCCCTCTCTCCAGTCAGGGGTGTATTTCACTTGTGCCGGCTTTGCTTCATTTCCTTATCTCAACACATTGCTTTGGAAAAGGTGATGAATCCTGATGGATCTTCCTGCCATTGCTGAGATCCCACAGGGACCTATGCCTCACTCCATTTCCCTACAAGTTGAAGGGTATTAATAAAACTCCCATGATTTGTTGGACTCCTCTTCCCTTTCCTCAGTTCTGCTTCTGAGAGGTGGGGTTGGAGTTAGGAGGCCAGCCATGGTCTTCTCTACTGTGGTTCACTACCCCTCACCTATCTCATATCTTTTCCTTCCTTTCCCAGCTTAAATTATGCAATCATTCTATTGACCCGTGTTGATACCCTCTGATCACTTGCCTCCATCTCTCATGGCAAAACCACAATCCTGGCTAAATCCAGCTCTGCCTTCTCTGAGCATTCAACTGAGCAACTGAACATGGCTGGAAAAACACACAGCCTTGCTGACTGGTCCTTCATGCCACGTAACAATCCCACTGCTCTTCCCAAGTCCGTTTGTGCGCCCACTCTTCCAGATGACCATTTCACACATTCTCCTCTTTCAAACACCCAACACCTCCTCCCTCAATTTCTCTCTCAGATAGTGTTCTTGTTTCCTACTCTATTGAGAAAATTGAAGTGGGCTGAAGAAAACTGCAGACTCCTACCAAAACATCTAGCCACACACATTCATGTCTACTCATATTCTCTGCCTTCTATCCAATGACTAGAGATGAACTTCCATTGCTTCAAAAGACACCTCTTCCAACTCTGCATTAGATCTTATCTCCCCCCTTACCTTCTCCAGCACTTCTACCCTTTCCCTCATGTATTTTTCCTTTTCTTCTTGATCAGTTTCATCAGCATAAAGACATGCTATTACTCCTCTCAGTTTATAATAGTCTTCTGTTGACCCCACTTACCATCCCATTTCCTATCTCCCATTTATATAAGAATTCATAGAGTTGTCTACACTAGCTGTCTTCACTTCATCTCTTCCCATTCTGTCTTGAACCCACTCCAGACAGGCTTTCGCCCCCACTGCTCCACTAAACTGCCCTTTTCAAGGTCATTATGACATCCTTGTTTCAAATTCAGTGATCAATTCTCAGTCCTCATTTTGCTTGATCTATTAGTTGCTTTTGCCACAGTTGATCACCTCCTCCTTTTGGAAACACTTTCTTCGCTTAGCTTCTAGAACAATACAGTCTACTTTCTCAGTTTTCCTCCTACTTTACTGGTCACTCTTTCTCAGTCTCTTTTGCTTGTTCCACATCATCTACTGACTTCTTGACTTTGGCATGACACAGGCTTAGGCCGTGGACCTTTTTTTCTTTATTTATACTCACTCCCTTGGTAATTTATCCAGTGTCACGAATTTAAATAACTTACATGTGCTTTCAACACATGTATATCTCTTGCCTGAATCCCTCCATTAAACGGCATCCTTGTATATCCAACTTCCTACTTGGCATACACACTTGGATATCTAATAACCATCTCAAAACTAACATGTTGAAAACAGGACTCCTAATCTTCACCCAACCCTCATACCTCCCCTACTAACAGTCTTCCATATATAGTTTAACACCAATTCCATCTTTCCTTTTTTATTAGATCAGGCCCAAACCCTTGGAATTCACCTTGATTATTCTCTGCCTCATAGTCTCTTATACCCCACATCCAGTCCATCAGAAAATGATGTTCACTCTACCCAGATTGACTCTTCTTTCCTCCCTTCCTTTCTTTTTTCTTTCATTCTAGAATCTGACAACTTTTTCTCACTCCCATCACTATCATCCTAGTTCAAGCCACCATCATTTTTATCTATATTATTGCATTAAGTTCCTCACTGTTCTCCCTTCTTCCATCCTGCCCCTAATAGTCTATTTTCAGAGCGATTGCTTTACTGGTACACTCCTTTACTCAAAACTCTGCAATGGCCCCTCCTTATAATGGTCTGCAAGGCCCTACATGAACTGGTCCCTTGTTGCCTCTCTTAACTGATCATTTGCTTTTCTTTCCCTCCATCACTCCATGCCAGCCTCCTTAGCCTCCTCGCTGTTTCTCAAACATGCCAGACACACTCTTCCCCATGGCCTTTGCACTTGGAGTTGCCCTCTACCTGGACTATCCTGATATAGGTTAGCAGTACCTAGCACTAGTAGGGACTCAAATGTGTTGAATTGAATTCACTGAGTTCACAACTTAAGCAATAGATTTTCTGAATGTTGAAGTTATAAGAGCACTCAATGGATCTGAATGATCTCTTTATTCATTGTATTTTATTTTGGCTTCATTCTTTCCTGTGACTCTTCTTTCATGTGTTCAGCAAGGAGAGGAGGTAAGACGCTAGCTCTTTGAGATTCAGATCATAACTCCTTTCCTCCTGTGTGAGCTCTGACCCTCTCAGCCTGTTCTGCACAAAAACCAAGGGTTTTCTCTTGCTGACTTGAGCATTCTTGAGCATCTGGGAAATATATGTATCTTCTTGCTTCCCAGTTAGAGCAACAGATGACTGCTCAGCGGGCACATTCAATCAGTCTTCTGTCTGGACATTCTTTGTGGAACTCATAATCAGCCATTTAGAGCATTACTCAACAGAAAACATTGCTTTAGTTTGGAGAAACGATGTTCAGATTGCAGTCTCCCTCATCCTACTGGGTTAAGCTGTTGCCTTTGGTCTGGCACACATGTATTTGCACTATGTTTCATTTAACAAATCCTGATTTAATTCCTGGGGAGACATACTTGGGTGTTTACAGTTAACAGCATTGCTTCCAACTAATTAAACTCATTCTTAACTTTTTTTCTCAATTGAATTTTCCTCATTTAACATGTTTGTTCCTGTGGGGATACTCTCCTAAAAATCATCTGTAAATTTCCGATGCCAGGTCTGACTTCCAAAGACCACTTACCTTTCTGACTGTTGGTTACCTTTTAACATTGCAATGAAATGCAGTGGGTATTTAGCCTAAAATGGCATTAACGTGGTGGAGAAATAGTGTTCATTGGTAAGGAAGATTTGGAATGGCAGTTGGCATGGTTGCAATGTAGCTGCACTGTTCAGAATCTTTTCCAGGTATGTATTGTGGGTATAAGTGGAGAGACAAGTGATAAATGAGGAGAGTAAATTTGCTAGGATTTCTTGTTGCTTGGGCTTATAAAAATGGATTTTTGTTTGTTTTTGTTTTTGTTTTTGTTTTGCAGTACGTGGGCCTCTCACTGTTGTGGCCTCTCCCGTTGCGGAGCACAGGCTCTGGACGCGCAGGCTCAGCGGCCATGGCTCACGGGCCCAGCCGCTCCGCAGCATGTGGGATCTTCCCGGACCGGGGCACGAACCCGTGTCCCCTGTCAACCACTGCGCCACCAGGGAAACCCCTAAAAATGGATTTTTAAGGACACTGCTCATATTCATTAGGTCTAAGAGAAAGTAACTTCATGTCAAATAGCTATTGGTATTACTTGGGAACCAAAGATACAGCTGTGGCCATTAAGACTTATACAAAAAATTCATCCTGCAAACACTTTTATTGGTGCAATCATCACATTTTTTTTGCCTTTTGATTTTTTTTCTTATTTGACTAACCTGTAAAAAGTGTTCAGCTAGGGGAAATCCATTTATTCTGAAGAAAGAACTCATTAGTGGGTTTATTTGGCAACAAGCACTGGGACTTTTAAAACTGAAGAACTGATGAAATGTTGTTACTTTCTCAGTTAATTTGTTTTCTCTCTTGCTATGTCTTAACCTCTATCTCAGAACTATTTTCTTAGTAAGCTGAAAAGGTCCTGGGACCCTATTTCTCCATGGTTATGTGGCGCTTCATTACAGTTGTAAAGCACTGTTAGAGAGTGCAAGTATTTCACCTACACAAAAATATTCCTCTGGGAGGTTTCAAGGAAATGCCGTGGTCATAACAAATAGGATTCAGGTTAAAGAATTGTGTTGCACTATATATCAGCAAAGATATATGGTGGATATATATATCTTAGTTACTGTTATGGGTTAAATTGTGTCCCCCCAAAAATATGTTTGAGTCCTAACCCCCAGTATCTGTGAGTGTGACCTTATTTGGAAATAGGGTGTTTTCAGATGTAATCAAGTTAGGATGAAGTCATGTGGGAGTATGGTGGGCTCTTAAAGTTCACTGTGTCATCTTATAATAATATTGGGCGTCTTGCTTTTAGTCCCTAAGTCCCCTAACCAAATTGGTACCACAGCAATGATGGCAGCATCTGACTGAATGAGACAATGCAATGCAATCGATGCTGAAATCACTGCCTTGCAGCAAAAGCAACATAATTAAACTTAGAGGTACCAAAGTTCCAGGATTTCCTATACAGTGAAAAATATAACCTTTACTCACGGGTGCAGGAAAATCAGACAGTTTAGTCAGTCCTCGGTCTCCAGGGTTGCTCACTCAAGGGGAGTGGGCAGAAAGGCTGTGCCAGTCTTATGAGGGCTCTTTACAATGAAGCAGACATCAGGGCCCGTGTCTAACTCCCTGTCTAAACAAGATTAAACAAGAAGAAATAAAGCCATGTGCCTAGGTCCCTCTCAGCCTGTATGTAGCATATTCATCCACACTGTTCATTCATTCATTCTACAGAATATAGCTGATCTCTCTGGTATTGATGTCCCCTTTCTGTTTAACATCAGGTCTTCTTTGCAGGAGGAATTATATGAATGGTTTTCCTAAATTACATTCAAGTAAAAAAGCAACTGCTTTATTTTCAAGGTTGGCAGGTGTAAGGAAGAAAGGATCCTAAACATCATCAACATCATCATGTTCACAGTCATCATCAATAATCATTTATTTAGGATCTACTGTGTAATGGGCAATAACTAACGTCTTGGGATAAGGCATGGTATCCTGACTCTCAAGAGCTGACAGTCTAGTTGGAAAGGTAGAACATATAGGAATGAAGTAACTAATACATTATAGTTTGGCATGTTAATATTCAAATGAATGGGACCCTCAATAAGTATACCAGGAGTTGGTGGGAGACAGAGGTTTGAGATGAGTTGTAGAGTGAGCAAAGACTTCCTGTGGGAGGTGGGACTTGAGCCGAATCACGGTAGATCGATAGAGCTTATTTAAGGTGAGATGATGGGAGAGTACCTCTCCTTCCAGGTGCAAGGAATGTAGTGAACAAAAAGCCTGGACCAGGGAATGCATGCAGCATGTTTAGGAGACCACAACTAGATCCATTTGATTGGATTGGAAAGTTCCTCAAAGGGAGTAAATGGAGGCTGGATTGTGAAAGATCCTGAATGTCTGACTTGGGTCTTTGGACCTTACTGTAGGAAACTACTAAGCATGAGAATGACATTTGCAAAGCAGGATTTTCAGAGATGTGGCTAACAGTAACGAAGTAGAAAAGTTACATGACACTTTGAAGATCTAGACTACAGTATTTGGAACAAAAAGGAATTGGTTGATACAACTGCTATCATTAGGGCAGGTTTTGGAGAGGTGACTTATTGAATTTGGGAATGGGAAGAAGGAACACAGGAAGGAAGTTATCAAAGATTCCTCAGATGGACTTCCCTGGCAGTCCAGTGGTTAGGGCTCTGTGCTTCCACTGCAGGGAGCATGGGTTCGATCCCTGGTTGGGGAACTAAGATCCCACAAGCCACGCCATGTGGCCAAAAAAAAAAAAAAAAGATTCCTCAGATTTTAAGTTACTTCTTATACCTGGTTAAGAATGTTCTTATTCATTTATAGCCAACAATTATTAAGCTCTGATAATGTGCCAAGCAGCATGTTAGGTATTGAAGACATAAAGGACGGGTAAGGAATGGTTCTTAGCACCAAGAAGCACACACCAACTTTCCATTAATTACTGTCTGCTGCCACAAAACCTTGGTTCCTATCTTTCTAGGGTGATCGATCCCCTTGAGAATCCAAGGAAAGCTATGGCTCTCATTCCAAACAAATACACACACGCAATCAAGCACACAGATGTGCCCATCCATGCACCCCAGGTTAAGAAGCCTTATCATAGATCCAAGTGAAAAGTGCTACAGGAGTCTCAGGAAGGGGGTCACAACATGTTTAGGAACGTAGTGGGAAACCTTCACAGAAGGATGTTACCTTCTCACAAGGAGGCAGGGCTGTAGTATAGGCACACAGGTTAATAATTCTGGGAAAGGCATAAAACTATGAAGTTGCATGATATGTTTAGGGGATAGTTAGTAACTTGGTGTGGCTGGAGTGTAGATATGTATGTGGGGAAGGTGATTGGTAGAAACACAGGGCAAGATTATCAACACCCTTTTAAGCTATGTTAATGACATCAAAATATTATAATGATAAGAAAATTTGCTGTTTATGGGGCTCCTACTATATGCTACATGCCTTGCTAAGTATTTTAAACACATTGTCAATAAGCCATACTCAGCCTTGTAAATCAGGTATTATACTTATTTTACAAGTGATGAAATTGAGGTATTAGAGAGATTAGACTTCTTGTCCAAGGGTTACACAGATATTAAGTGGTGAACTGAGAGTTAAAACAAGATCTGACTCCAAAGCCTCTCTTCACTCCACTGTGTTATATTATTTGTTTTAAAATGCTTATACTGAATCCTTAAGCACTTAGGGAGCCACCAAAGATTTCAAAGCAGAGAAGTAGCCTGAAACATAAAATAGGCGAGTGCTTTAGAAACATAATTTTGTTGGTAATATGCAAAATGGAATTGAAGGGAATGAGAGCCTGGGATTAGGAAGACCAGGTGGGAGGCTGTTATGTGATGAATGTTCCATGTACACTTGAAGAGAATGTGTAGTCTGCAGTTGTTGTGTGGAGTTCTATAAATGTTGATTGGGTCAAGTTGATTAATAGTGTTGTTGAAGTCTTCCATAACCTTATGATTTTTCTCTCTACTTGTTCTGTAAGTTCTAGGGAGAAGTATGTTGAAGTCTCTGACTAAAATTGTGGATTCATCTATTTCTCATGGCAGTTCTATCAATTTTTACTTCGTGTATTTTGAAACTCTATTATTAGGTACATAAACAGATAGGATTGTTATGTCTTTGATGAATGTTCCCCTTTTTCATTAGGAAGTGATCTTCTTTATCTTTGGTAATATTATTTGCTCTGAAGTCTACTTTGTCAGATAATAATATAGCCATCCCACACTTCATTTGATAATTATTAAGATGAGATATTAGTTTCCATTATTTTAATTTTAATTGATGTGTGTCTTTATATTTAGCATGTCTTATTGTAGGCAGGGTATAATTGAGTCTTGCTTTATTTTCTAATCTCACAAGTTCTGTTTCCTAATTGAGGGGAGGAGTTTAGACCATTTACATTTAATGTGATTAGTGATACGATAGGATTTAAATCTACTATCTTGCTATTTGATTTCTCTTTGTCTCATCCATTCTTTGCTCCTCTTATCCTTTTTGTCTGCATTTTTTTGGATTAACTGAGTATTTTTTTATGATTCCATTTTATCTCCTTTGTCAATTTATTAGCTATGATTTTTGGTTTTGTTATTTAAGTGGTTGAATTAGTTTGTAGTATACATCTGTAACTTGTCACATTCTACCTTTAAGTGATAGTAAATCACTTCATACATAGTGACAACAAAAAATCCTGACAATAGTATACTTCAATTTTTCACTTTCTGCCCTTTGTTGCCAGTATGTTGCCATAATTTTTACTTCTACATATGTTATATACCCTAAAATACATATTATTATTTTTCTTTAGATAGTTATCTTTTAAAGAGATGTAGATAATAAGAAAAATAAATTTCTATTTATCCATGTAGTTACCATTCCCAATGCTCTTCATTTATTTGTATAAGTTCAGATTTTCATCTGGTATCATTTTCCTTCTGTGTGAAGGACTTTCTTTAATATTTCTTATAGCGTGGGCCTGTTGGTGATGAATTCTTTAATCTTTTGTACATCTGGCAAAGTCTATATATGACCTTCATTTATGAAAGGTAATTTTGCTGGGTATAGAAATCTAGGGTACAAGTTTATACTTTCATTACTTTAAAGATGTTACTTCACTGTACTTTACCTTACATTGTTTCCAATGATAAATTTGCAGTAATCTATATATTTTCTCTTATGTAAACAATGTACTTTTTTTCCCTCCGGCTGCTTTTAAGAGCTTTTTGGCTTTTAAAGAATTTGACTGTGACGTGCACTGGTGTTGCTTTTGTCATGTTTCTGGAATTTGGGATTTGTTGACCTTCTTGGATCTGTTGGTTTATAGTTTCTGTCAAATTTGGAAGATATGCAGTCATTATTTCTCCAAATATATCTTCTGCCCCCATCCCCATCTCTTTTCCCTGCTTCAAAGATTACAATTACACAAATATTCGGTTGCTGGAAGTTGTCACAAAGCTTACTGATCCTCTGTTCAATTTGTTTTTTTGATCTTTTTGCTGTCCATGTTTCATTTTTGATGGTTTTTATTGCTCTTTCTCCAAATACTCTGATCTTTTCTTCTGTGATGGCTAACCTGGTGTTAATCAACTCCAGTTTATTTTTCATCTTAAACATTGTTTTCATTTCTAGAAGTTTCATTTGGGTCTTTTAAAATATCTTCTGTGTCTCTACTATCATGTTCAGTATTTTCTCTAGCTTCTTAAATATATGAAACACAGTTATAACTAACACCTGTTTTGATGTACTTGTCTACTAATTCTATCATCTGTGTCATTTGTTTTCAATTGATTTTTCTTGTAATTTTGGGTGTTAGTTTCCTGCTTTCTTACATGCCTAGTCATTTTTGATAGCATGACAGACATTTTGAATTTTACTTTTTCAGTGCTAGATTTTTTAATATCACTATAAATATTTTTGGGTTTCATACTGGAACACAGTTATGTTAATAAGAAACAGTTTGATCCTTTCGGTCTTGCTTTTAAGCTTTGGTAGGCAGGATCAGAGCAGCATTTAGTCTAAGGCTTATTTTGCCTTACTACTGAGGAAAACCTCCTGAGTGCTTTCCTCAGTGCCTTGTGAATTATGAGTATTTCACTTTGACTTGTGGAAACAGGAGCTTTTCCCTTCTCTGTGTGAGAACTGAGGATTGTTTCCCTAAACATTTTGGGTGGTTCTTTACCTGGTCTTGGGTAGTTTCCTCACACACATGTGCTGCTCAGTACTCAGCTGCAGATTCAGCAGATCTCCAGAGTTCTCTCTATGCAGCTCTCTTCTCTCTGTTATTCTCTCCTATGAACTCTTGCCCTTTTGGCTTCTCCAGACTTTTATCCCTGTCTCTTCAACTCGGGGGCACCATAGGGCTCTGCTTGGGTTTCCCTTCTCTGCTCAGCAGCCTGGAAACTCCCTCCAGGCAGTAAGTATGGGAAATCATAGGTCTCATTTCATTTGTTTTCCATATTTCAGGGATCACTGTCTTTTACTGCATCAATTTTCAATGTCTTAGAAATAGTTTTTTATATATTTTGGACATTTCTTTAGTTGTTTCAAGTAGGAGGGTAAATCCCATCCCTGTTACTCCATCTTGGATGGATGTGGAAATCCAAGCAGTGTGAAGTAGTTAGACTAATGTTTGCAAATATCCTCCATACCTGTTGCTTTGGCCAATGCAATATGGGTGAAATTGACAATGTGGAAGCTCCAAGCCTAGATCTTAGAGGCAGGGCATATTTCTCCTTGCCTCTTTGATAGTTTTTAGCTTCTGCTGTGAGAAGAACATGATGCAGGTGGTTGCTACCCCTCTAACCTGGGCTCTCTACATGAAACACATGCAGCAAGCTGGTTCTTTGCCTGTAGTTTGAGACAGAATCACCCCATCTGACTGAAAACACTTATAAGGAAGAAATAAAGCCTTTTTGTTACATGCCATTGAGATTTTGTAGAAGCCTACTAAGTTCTTACTTGATCTGCATAAGCAGAAAAGTTTTAGGTCAAGTGAAGAAAAATCTTAACCAGAATCATAAAAACAGAGAGTCATGGCCCATCAATCAATTCCCAGACTTGAGCCAGTTTATAGACTCAAAGCATTTTCAATGAAGGGGAGGCCAGTTCCCCTTGAGGAAAGGCCTGAGTACACTGACAATATTGAATACTGTTATTGAGTAGTTGAAGAAGGTAGTTATAAATACCAGTTATGACCATGTGACCAGTTACAGAAATGAGGACTATAATTATATGAATATTTCCTTCTTATTTTGTTACGAATATATTTGTGTGTGTATACATATATATTGTATGTATATGTATTTAGATATGTATATACACAGACATCGATACACTAAGCAAATAATCTTTGCTTTCTTCCTTTTCTTATTCCTTTATCATGTAACATATACTGACTTTATGTCATAGTATTTATTATTGTTAATTTTACATCATAGTATTTAAGTTTTGCGATATCAAAGATAAGAGTAAACATCACTCAAGGACTTATCTCCTATTCTGGGGAGGGGATTAGTGCATTTTCAGTTGTATGCAAATAGTTGTATCAGTTAGGTGGAGTTATGACCTTGTTATTGTCTTTATTTAGAGATTAAGTATGGTTTAAGGAGAGGCATATGGTGACAAGTTGTGGAAGGTATACCCTTGTGATGGTTAATTTTATGTGTCAACCTGACTAGGCCACACGTTGTCCAGATATTTGATTAAACATTATTCTGGGTATGTCCGTGAGGGTGTTTCTGGATGATATTAATGTTTGAGTTGGTAAACAGAGTAAAGCAGATTGCCCTCCATAATGGGAGTGGACCTCATTCAACCAGTTGAAGGCCTGAATAGAACTAAAAGGCTGAGTAAGGGAGAATTCACTCTCTCTTCCCAACTGTCTTCCAGCTTGGACATTGGTCTTCTCCTGCCTATGGACTTGCACTTGGACTGGAACTTATTCCATCGAGTCTGCTGGTTCTCAGGTCTTCAGACTTGGACTGGAACTACACCATGGGCTCTCCTGGGTCCCCAGCTTGCCAACTACAGCTCTTGGGACTTCTAAGCCTCCATAATCATGTGAGTTAATCATTCATATAAATCTTTTCATCTACTGTATCAATATATTAGTTCTGTTTCTCTGAAGGACCCTGACTGATACAAGTAGTAACTTGCTAAAAAGTCTAAGAAACCTTGCAGTACTTAGCTTACATTGCTTATTCAGTTAATGATTTTGTGCTTGGACAAAGCTTTCTCCTTTCACAGCATTGCCCTTTTGTGGCTCCAAACTGTGCTCAAATGTGTTCCTAGGATGCTTAGAGCTTTAACTTGGATGAGCTCAGCTAGAAGGCATCTTGGGCATTCAGTGAATGATAGGAAGCTGGGGCTGGGGGAACTTGGGGCAGGGGCAGAGAGGAAGGGAATAGCCAAAGGTGCAGTGTGCACTGGTCTAGGGTCTTCTGTGAGGTCAGGATTCTGTGGAATGGCAGTGATCATGACTTCTGGTGTCTCAAGAAGTAGAATAGTCAATATGAGGCCACAATCGGTGTGACAATTCTGGATGATCCATCTATTTGTAATAGACTCCCAGAGAGCCATGAGCTGGATATAGGGGGCACAAGGAAGGAGGGGTGGTCAAGAACTTGGCAAATCTCAATCAAGTGGGCTGACTCTTTGGACAAGGTTCTGGTCCCAGCAGAGGAAGTGAAGGGTTAAGTAGGAGCCATCAAAGATGCGCTGGACTAGAGTCTGTCATACAGAGTGAAGTAAGTCAGAAAGACAAAAACAAATACCGTATGCTAACGCATATATATGGAATCTAAAAAAAGGTACTGATGAACCTAGTGGCAGGGCGGGAATAAAGACTCAGACGTAGAGAATGGACTAGAGGACACAGTAGGGGAAGGAGAAGCTGGGACGAAGTGAGAGAGTAGCTTTGACATATATACACTACCAAATGTATAATGGATGACTAGTGGGAAGCTACTGCGTGGCACAAGGAGATCAGCTCGATGCTTCGTGACGACCTAGATGGGTTGGGATAGGGAGGGTGGGAGGGAGGCTCAAGAGGGAGGGGATATGGGGATATATGTATACATATAGCTGATTCACTTTGTTGTACAACAGAAACTAATACAACATTGTAAAGCAATTATACTCCAGTAAAGATGTAAAAAAAAAAAAAAATGCACTGGATATATACCGTGGGAGTGCAGAGAATAGGCATCTCGCTAGAAATGGGGGTACCCAGGGCTCATCCCAGTGATCCCAGGTATAATTCTCTACCCAACCCCGTGGTAGTGTCTGTTCTGTTTCAGCCCCTTTAATGCAAGCCAATGAAGGAGTTCCCAGAATTTAACAATCAGATTAATCATTTGAACCATCCTCTTATAACTGTTACGGATTTATAGCCTTCTGGAGGGGACTACAACATGATCAGGTCAAAAATTGCATGGGCTTGAACCCGAATGAGAGGAAATGGAGATGATTCATTGTGAAATAAATACCAGAAATTAGAATCAGAGATCATGCCTTTTCATAATAGCAGCGAAAGACACATTCTTATTGGGTGGCCAAGCCAGGACTAGGGTGAGGCAAGCAAGGTGTCTAGAATTTGTGCACCTCAAGTAAGTGGCCCGGGGTTGGCAATATCGACCTGGTAGTGGCCCTGCTTGTTAGCAATATTGACCCAAAGCTACGTAGTGAAAAACCTAAGAAATGTGGGGAAAACAGTCTATAAAAGAGATAAGAAAAAAAGGTGAGAATAGAAAAAAGAGGGAGAATAGTGTGTGCGTGTTATTGACAGTAGCCAGCATCCTTTTTAAATAGAGATTTCTGGACTTTGTTGTGAAATTACACTTTATGGCCATGTATTTGCCTTTTGTCCTCATACCTGGGTTTAAATCGGGAGCTCTCCCATTGTAATCTTGGGCAAGTTGCTTAACCTCTCTGTGCTTCAGTTTCCTCATCTGTAAAGTGGGGGTTATTCTACATATGGTTGCTGTGAAAGCTAAATTAATGAATAAATGTAAAGTGCTTAGGATAGCATCTGGCATATCATGTGACATTCAACAAATGTTGTTGTTGCCGCCACTGTTGTTGTTGTTAGTAGTAGTAGTAGTGGTATATGGATCTATTACAGTGATATCAAAATATGCTGTACATGATAATGACCGTAGCTCTTCCTTAAATCATTTGTTATTGTTAATTTAAGAGCACCTGAAAATATACAGTGGATGTTGGAATGATTTCTGTCAAACTGCAGTTAAATAGTTAAGGTGGGACTTGAAAAGGTTTCACACTTGCTTATGTGGAAACTTAACCGTCTTGAATATGTCATTTCTAAATAGTGTTGGATAATTGAGATGTTACCATGAACAGTTATGAAATATTCTAAAGTTTTCATTTTTTTATGTTGACGACAAAAGACGAGTCTGTCATCACATACACACCTATTCCCCTAGGAATCACTTATGTTGGCATATTAAATTTGCTCTGAGATGGTAGGTGCACCCAAACTTGATAATAAAAAACTAAGCTCCTGATCTCTCCCAAGGAAGAAGGGAGTAGCATAGTCTGTCACAAATTACCACCCATAGCACAATCATATTTTAGTGCCAGGTGAGGAGAGGTCATTGTATGTTTGTACACACACACACACACACACACACACACACACACACACACCCCTCTCTCCTCAAAATAAGTTTAGTATAAAAACAAACAAACAAAAAACAAGTTCAGTGTATTTGGTAATTTGCTGCCTGCCTTCCCAAACACAAGGACTGACTTCAGGGTTAATAAGCACACAAGGAGGAGATTCAGAGTTTATAGGGTGATATTCCTCGGAGGGTTTTGCCATCTCAAGAAGAATGCTGGGGGCTTCCCTGGTGGCACAGTGGTTAAGAATCCGCCCGCTAATGCAGGGGACACAGGTTCGAGCCTTGGTCTGGGAAGATCCCACATGCCGTGGAGCAGCTAAGCCCGTGCGCCACAACTACTAAGCCTGCGCTCTAGAACCTGCGAGCCACAACTGCTGAGCCCGTGTGCCACAACTACTGAAGCCCAAGCGCCTAGAGCCCATGCTTCCAACAAGAGAAGCCACCACAATGAGAAGCCTGTGCACCACAATGAAGAGTAGACTGCGCTCACCGCAACCAGAGAAAAGCCCACGTGCAGAAATGAAGACCCAACGCAGCCCAAAATAAAATAAAATAAATAAATTTATTAAAAAAATAAAAGAAGAATGCTGGAGCTTCTAAGTGGTAGTGGGAGGAAATCACTCAGTGACTAAGCAAAGTTGTAGCAGCGTATTGCAACACAGAGCATGTGGCAAAAAAATATTTTGGCAATTGACACTGTAGAATTGCCAATTGGGAGAGCCCGTTTTTGCAACTAGTTGAAGAAGTGAGAAACTTAAATGACAAGATATCACTTTGTCTTTTGCCAAACAAATGGAGTGAGGAGGTGGATTCCCTCTAGTAAAGACGGTTGGGAGTGGTAGGATGCATTGTATATACCAGGCCACATAGGCGCTGCGTCCTGGGTGGATTACTTGGCCTCAGAGGCAAAGTAGTATGGAGCGTTGCACAGGGGATGTGCTTGGGGAATGTTTGAGTAAGGAATGAGGTCTAGAACCTCCTCAAGCAGCTCATTCTTTAACGATTTAGCTCTGGGAAAGCTGGCTTATGCCACCAAAGCTCAGACTGTGAATTAGAAAATCAAGTGAAAATCTTTCTCTTTCTATCTCCCTATCTGTACACAAGACACATGCACATATTTTTTTCATGAATCATTTGGCAGTAAGTTAGAGACATGGTTCCCTGCAAATACTTCAGCGTGTATTTCCTAAAAACAAGGATAAATACAGCACCATTATCAAAATCAGAAAATTTAAGATTGATACAGTCCACTTCTGTTATGTTATGCATAGTCCATTTTCACATTTAGCCAATTATCCTAATAATGTCCTGTATAGCTAATGTTTTGCCTGATCTAAGATATAATTCAGTGTTATGCATTACACTTGTTGTTGTGAATTTAATCTCTTTTATTATTTTCTATTGAGGTATAATGGAGATATGACATTATATTAGTTTTAGGCATACAACATAATGATTCGATATTTGTATATATTGCAAAATGATCAACAAGTCTAGTTAACAGCTGTCACCCCACAGAGTTATGGAATTTTATTTCTTGTGATGGGAACTTTTGAGATCTAATCCCTTAGCAAACTTCAAATATATGATATAGTCTTATTAACTACAGTCACCATGCTGTACATCCTGCACATCCCCATGACTTATTTACTTTATAACAGAAGTTTGTACCTTTTGAGCCCATCACCCATTTCACCCACCCTCCACCCTCTGCCTCTGGCAACCACCAATCTCTTCTCTGTATCTATGAGCTTGGTTTTTTGTTTGTTTTTGCTTTTTTAAGATTCCACATATAAGTGAGATCATGGGGTATTTGTCTTTCACTGACTTATTTCACTTAGCATAATGCCCTCACGGTCCATCCATGTTGCTGCAAATGGCATTATTTCCTTCTTTTTTACAGCTGAGTAATATTCTATTGTAGATATATACCACACCTTCTTTATTTTTATTTTATCACTCGATGGACACTTAGGTTATTTCCATGTCTTGGCTATTATAAATAACATTGCATTGAACAGGTTATTTCCATGTCTTGGCTATTATAAATAACATTGCATTGAACAGGTGATTTCCATGTCTTGGCTATTATAAATAACATTGCGTTGAACATGGAGGTGTACCTATCTTTTTGAATTAGTGTTTTAATTTCTCTGGATATATGCCTAGGAGTGGGATTGCTGGATTCTGTGGTGGTTCTAGTCTTAGTTTTTTGAGGAACCTCCATACTGTTTTCCACAGTGGTTGCACCAATGCATGTTCCCACCAACAGTGTACAAGGGTTCCCTTTTTTCCACAGCACTTACTTGTTATCTAGTCTTTTTGATAATAGCCATTCTAACAGGTAGAAGGTGACATCTCATGGTGGTTTGATTTACATTTCCCTGATGGTATTTAATCTCCTTTAATCTGGCCTAGTTCCTCAGCCTTTCTTTGCTTCTTTGATCTTGACATTATTGAAGAGTATATGCCAGTTATTTTGTAGATTGTCCCTCAGTATGAGTTTGTCTGATGTTTCTTCATGATCTAGATTCAAGGTTATGTATTTTTGGCAGAAATACCACATGAGTGATATTATGGCTTTCTCAGTGCATCATATCATTTTGATGCTAATGTAAATGGAATTATTTCTTTTAAAATTTCATTTTACAAGTTTTTCCTTTTAGTATATAAAAATACAATTGATTTTTGTATATTGATATCATATCCTGACACTTTACTCAATTCACTTATTATTTCTAGTAATTGTTTTGGAAATTCTTTACAATTTTCTATATAAACAGTGATGGCAACTGCAAATAAAGATTAATTTCGTCTTTTCCAATCTTTGTTTTTTCTTACTGTATTAGATCATCTAGTACAATGTTGAGTAAAAATGACAAGAATGGACATACTTGCCTTATTACTGAAAACAGGGTGCAATATTAGCTGGAGGTTTTTTTTTAAAAAGATATATAATTGACGCTTGAACAGTTTGGGGCTTAGAGGCACTGACCCTCTGCACAGCTGAAATCTGAGTATAACAGGTAGTCGGTGCTCTGTGTTCACGGCTCCTCTGTATCCATGGTTTTGCATTTGCAGGTTCAACCAACCGCGGATGGTGTAGTACTGTAGTATTTACTACTGGAAGAAATCCAGGTATAAGTGGACCTGTGCAATTCAAACCCGTGTTGTTCAAAGGTCAACTGTACTTTATAAGATTAAGGAAGCATCCTTTTATTCCTGGTTTTCTGGGAGTTGATATTATGAAAAGGTATTTAATTTTGTCAAGATACTTTTCTGCATCTATTGAGATAAACATATTTCTTATTTTAGTCAATTAATATGTTGCTTAACATTGATTGATTTTGAAATGTTAATCCAACTCTGCATTCATGGGATAAACCCCTCATGGTCCTGATGTATTATCCCTTTTATGTTTTGACTGAATTATCTTTGATAATATTTTGTTACAAAATTTTTGTTTCTGCCTTTATGAGGGATATTGAAACATAGCTTTCTCTTCTTGTAATGTTTTAGCTGGCTTTCATATCAGGGTAAGGCTGACCTCATAGAATTAATTAAGCAGGTCACTGTCTCTCCTATTTTTGAGAAGAGTTTGATTAGAAATGGAATTTTTTTCTTCCTTAATTATTATTTGCCAAACAAATGGAGTGAGGAGGTGGATTCCCTCTAGTAAAGGGAAGTGAAGCCATCAGGGCCTAGAATTTTCTTTGTAGGAAAGTTCAATTTGTTAATAGGTACAGGGATATTCAGATGCTATATTTCTTCTTAGGTGAGCTTCGTATTTCAAGGAGTCTGTTAATTCTGAGATGTTGAATTTTGGCATATAAAACTGTTCATGAAAAGCTCTTTTTATCCTTTTAATGACTGTAGGATCTATATTGATGTCCGCTTTCTTATTCCTGATGTTAGTATTTTGTGTCTTTTTTGACTTTTTCCCTTATTGATATTTTCAAAAAATCAGCTTTTAGTTTTATTGATTTTTCTCTATTATTGATATTTTTCTTTTTTTTCCATGTAATTGACTGATTTCTGCTTATCTTTGTTGTATTTTTACTTTGGGTTAAATTTGCTCTTCTTTTTTTAGTTTCTTAAGGTGGAAGTTTAGAACATTGGTATGAAATCATTCTTTTTCTTTTAATATAAGCATTCAATGCACCAAATTTCCCTCTAAGCACTGCTTTAGCTGTGTCCCACAAAATTTGATCTTTTGTGTATTCATTTTAATTTAGTACAAAATATTTAAAAATTTCCCTTGATCCTTGATCAACAGGAATCATATGGATCCACATTTAGAAGTGTTGTTTAATTTCCAAGTATTTAGAGACTTTTCAGATATCTTTCTGTTACTTATTTCTAATTAAAAGTTATTGTGGTCAGAGAACATTTGTCATATCAATTCAATCATTTAAAATTATTTAGACTTACTTTATGGCCCATAACATAGTATATATTGGCAAATATTCCATATGCTATTGAAAAGAATCTTTATTTTGTTATTTTTGGATGGAGTATTCTATAAGAGTGTTAATTAGGTCAAGTTGATTGATGGTATTGTTCAAATATTTCATATTTTTATTGATTTTCTGTATAATTAGTTCTATAATGATTGAGAGTCTGGTGTTGAAGTGTCTAAAATAATGGTAGTCTTATCTGTTTTTTCTTTCAGTTTTATTGTTTTTTTCTCATGTATTTTAATAGTCCATTATTGGTGGCATACATATTTAGGATTGTTCTTTATTTTCAGTGATTTAGCCCCTTTATTTGATGTGATCTCCTGTTTTCACTCTTGATGATAATACTTCTTATTCTGAAGCCTGTTTTGCCTGATATTAATATGGATATTCCATCTTTCTTTGGATTGGTGTTTGCATGGTATATCGTGTTCCATCATTTTACTTTTACCCCCCTGTATCTTTACATTCAAAATGAGTTTCTTATAGAGAGGATATAGTTGAGTCTTGCTTTTTTATACAATATGTCCACCGCTGATTATTATTTGGTAGTTTAGACCATTTGCATTTAATGTGTTTATTAAGATGGTTGGTTTAGTGTAATTATTTATCTATTTTGACTTAGGTCTATCATTTTGCTTCTTTGTTTTTCTTTGTCTCATTTCTTTTTTACCTCCTTTCCTTTTGTGGGAGGTTAATTGAATATTTTCAGTATTCCATTTTAATTTCTCTATTGACTTTAAAATTTTACCTTTTCATTACTTTTCAATGATTTCTCTACGGATTACAACATGCGTCTTTAACTTATGGTGGGCTACATAGAATTAAGACTGCATTATTTCACGTAAAATATAAGAAACTTTTAACTGCATAGTTCCATTTAACTTCATGTCTTTTGTCTTATAGCTTTAATGTATGTTACATTCATGTAGGTTACAAACACCACAAAATAATTAAAAACTTAAGAGAAAAATATTATATGGTCTTTATATTTACCAACATATTTACTAATTCAAGTGCTCTTAATTACATTCTGGAGATGTGCATTACCATCTGGTGTCCTTTCCCTTCAGCCTGAAGAACTTTCATAGGTCTGATGGTGACATAGTCTCAGCTTTTTTTTTTCCTTTTAATATGAACATGTCTTTGTTTTGCCTTCACTTTTATTTTTTAACATCTTTACTGGAGTATAATTGCTTTACAATGGTGTGTTAGTTTCTGCTTTATAACAAAGTGAATCAGTTATACATATACATATGTTCCCATATCTCTTCCCTCTTGCATCTCCCTCCCTCCCACCCTCCCTACCCCACCCCTCTAGGCGGTCACAAAGCACCGAGCTGATCTCCCTGTGCTATGCGGCTGCTTCCCACTAGCTATCTATTTTATATTTGGTAGTGTATATATGTCCATGCCTCTCTCTCGCTTTGTTACAGCTTACCCTTCCCCCTCCCCATATCCTCAAGTCCATTCTCTAGTAGGTCTGTGTCTTTATTCCTGTCTTACCCCTAGGTTCATGACATTTTCTTTTCTTGAATTCCATATATATGTGTTAGCATACGGTATTTGTCTTTCTCTTTCTGACTTACTTCACTCTGTATGACAGACTCTAGGTCTATCCACCTCATTAAAAATAGCTCAATTTCATTTCTTTTTATGGCTGAGTAATATTCCATTGTATATATGTGCCACATCTTCTTTATCCATTCATCTGATGATGGACACTTAGGTTGTTTCCATCTCCGTTGCCTTCACTTTTGAAGGATACTTTTCTGGATATAGAATTTTGAGTGAAAAGTTGTTTTTTTTTTTTTCAGCACCTTGAACATTTTATTCCTTTGTCTCCTGGCCTTAATTATTTCTTTTGAGAATCCAGGTGTCATTTGCATTATTGTTCTCCTATATATCATGTGTCTCTTCCTCTTTCTGCTTTCAAGATTCTCTTCATCTTCGGTTTTCATCAGTTTGACTATGATGTGCTCAAGTGTGGTTCGACTAGTTAATTTTTCAACGACAGTTACAGGGATTAATTTAAATGTTTACATACAAATTCTAACAGTTTAATTTAAAACAAAAAAATGTACGTTATTGATCAATATTTAACATCAGGCTGAGTTTTTTCCCTTGTATTAATCATATCCCTCTAACATTTACAGTTTGTATTTTTTTAAACTGGGTAATGAATTTGATTATGACACTATAATGCAACTGAGTGCGGAATCCTTCTAGACTTTTATTATTCTCTCCACTATTTCACAGATGTCTTGCCCATATATAATTTCACAGCATTTATAAAGTATCCCTGAAGTATTCAGCTTAACTTTTTTAAAAATTAAGACTTTATTTTTACAGCCATTTTAGATTCAGAGCAAAATTAAGGGAAAGGTACAGAGATTTCCCATATACTCCTGCCCCCGCACATGCATAGCCATCCTCATTATCACAATCCCCCACTAGAGTGATACATTTGTTAAATTGATTAACCTCCATTGGAACATCATAATTACCCAGAGGCCATAGTTTACATTATGGTTCACTCTTGGTGTTGTACATTCTATAAATTTAGACAAATGTATAATGAGCTATATCCATCATTAGTATCTTACAGAGAATTTTCACTGCCCTAAAAATTCTCTGTGTTTTGCCTGTTCATCTATCCCTCCCTCCTCCAACCCCTGGCAACCACTGATATTTTTATAGTCTCCATAGTTTTGCCTTTTCCAAAATGTCATATAGTTGGAATCATGTAGTATATAGACTTTTCAGGTTGTCTTCTTTCACTTAGCAATATGCATTTAAAGTTCCTCCATGCCTTTTCCTGTCTTGATAGCTCATTTCTTTTTAGTGCTGAATAATATTCCATTGTCTGGATGTAACAGTTTATCTGTTTGCTTACTGAAGGACATCTTGGTTGCTTCCAAATTTTGGCAATTATGAATAAAGATGCTATAAACATCCATGTGCAGGTTTTTGTGTGGACATACATTTTCAACTCTTTTGGGTAAATACCAAGGAGCACAATTCCTGGATCATGTGATAAGAGTATGTTTAGTTTTATAAGAAGGTGCCCAACAGTCTTACAAAATGGCTGTAGTATTTTGCATTCCCACCAACAATGAATAAGAGTTCCTGTTGCTCTCTGTCCTGGCCAGCATTCAGTGTTGTCAGTGTTCTGGATTTTGGCCATTCTAATAGGTGTGTAATGGTATCTCATTGCTGTTTTAATTTGCATTTTTCGGATGACATGTGGTGTGGAGCATCTTTTCATAAGCTTATTTGCCATCTGTATATCTTCTTTGGTGAGGTGTCTGTTAAGGTCTTTGGCCCATTTTTTAATCAGGTTGTTTCTTTTCTAATTATTGAGTTTTAAGATTTCTTTTATATTTTGGATAACAGTCCTTTATCAGATGTGTGTTTTAGAAATATTTTCTCCCAATGTATGGCTCATCTCATTTTCTTGACATTGTCTTTTGCAGAGCTATTCAGCTTAACTTTACACAAAGAACAACTCACGCTTCCATTTGATTTAATTAATATTTTAATTAAATCTGTTAATTATAACAAGTAAAATTTGAATAAACAGGTTTGGGAATAAATGGAACTTGTACTTAGTATGCACACAGCCTAATGGTGGAAGCAGAATGAGTGGATGTACTAGAATATAGCTCATTATCCCTGAGGATTCAGTGTACCATGGCCATTGGACATTTTATAGATGGAATGAAGTACTTGATTAATTTTTCAAGTAATTTAAATGGAGATTGTTTTAAGGGAGATTGTATTTAACTTAGGAAATTCTGTAAGAGCAGAAGGATGCGTGATTAAAACAGAGTCATGGCAAATGGCTTTGAATAATCCTAAAGTGCATATTCCACCAGCTGTTGCGACCTGGTACATTACTCTTTTACATGTAGAGATATTTACACCTGCCAAGTCATATGGATACTTAAGTCACCAAGATGCTGGAGACAGTCAGTCCCACTGATTAGACTGGGAAGGTTTTGGACTGAAGTTGATGACATGGGAGAAAAACGTCATGAACTAGGTTCTCGGGAGGAAAAAAGATAAATGTCAAATTGTGCCATGTGGAGCTTTCTGAGTTTGAGGAAATACCTTTGGGACTAACACAGACAGTGGAGAAGGAGTGGGAGGGGAATGGTATAGGTGAGGCTTCAGATCGCCTACCCTTACTTAACTGGACCAAATGTGATCTTTATCCATTTGTCGTTTGGGCTTATGCACTGTAGAAGAAAAGAAAAATGGAAGACGTTTCCCAGTAATCCACAAGATAAAAGTATGAAGCAGTTTCTCATTACTTCAGGTGTTAATTTCCAATATCTGGAGTCATAACCAAAGTGACCTTAAAGATTTCATGTATGAAGTTAATATTATCTCATAGGTTCTGCTGAGGTATGTAGAGTTGAATTCATGATTAGAATGCTGTAATAGATGCATACACTTTATCTAAAAAACTCATCTGGTAAGGGTTAAGAGTTGCAAGATGCTGTTCCTTACCATCTGAATCCATAGACCTAAGGAGAAATGTGATGAAATACAACTGGGTGGTGATATTTTTGGGAGAATACTATGGACTTATTGAATTGATAGATGGCTGCTTTGGATGATGCTTTCATAATATCAATAAAAAATAAGAAAAGCAAGATAGAGCAGTGATGGCACATTTCAACTGTACCTAAGATGCTAGAGTTCTCCTTCCATTGTAGAGCATCCAGAAGGTTCTTCACTCAACTTGCAGGCAGTTTCAGCTCTCAAATAGAGGACTTTATTTGCTTTAGGATGAGAAAGGCATGGCCATAAGACCTAGAACTTGTGCCTCTAAAATAGGCAAGTATTGGACAAAATACTTGAATTTATTTCTAGAATTTACCTCATGACTTCCAGTAACATTTTTTGTAGTGGGTGGAGACCTTTCTTTGTGATGGTGTGCCCACTTTGGGTTCTTTTTTTTCCTCATAATTTTCAATCAGTAAAATGGGCTTAGGCCACATTCCTTCTTAGAGAAGGGCTCCTTTATTGGAATTCCTTCCCTGAGCATGCTTGAACTCAATCCCCCACACCAGCCACTTTAGAATGGTCTAGCAAGACCAGGATGGGATGGGGCTAGGGAGGAGTGCTCTAGTTCGCAGCGTTGGTTTTTCTGTACAGCTCCTGGAAGATTAAGTCAGAGGTCCAGGATTTGGTGGGTAAGAAAGGTGGTTTGGTCAAGACAAAGGCAGCAAGGCAGAGGCTGCCTGGCCTTTCCCATATCTGAGCAAAAGGATTCCTTAAAGCCTAGCCCTGCTAATCAGGTAAGAGAGCCCACACATAGATTTGGGACCAGTGTTCCAGCTATGTATAACATTGGGCATTTGCCTTTAATGTTCTGTCCTTTTATGGTAGCAACAGGCAATAGGACTGATTCAGAGATTCAAGGATCCTCAGCTTGGATACACTGTACTAGAATTAAGAGAAGCAATGATAACTGTGAAAGACTACCATAGTGTTAATAAAAGCAAAGAGAGGGGAAGCTGTGCACAAAAGCCTATCATAGGCTATAATTCCAAAAAGTTCAATAAAAAGTCAAGTATGAATCCATGGCTCAACATTCTAGAAAGGAAGATAAAATCAGGAAGATTAAAGCTCAGATTTAGTAGAGAATGTAAAAAAAAAGACAGGATGACTGAAGTGCTGAAAGGGAGAATGTAAGGGATGGATTTAATTCCTTTTTTTTTTTTTGGCCACACCGCACAGCTTGTGGGATCTTAGTTCCCTGACCAGGGATTGAACCCAGGCCCACAGCAGTGAGAGCGCAGAGTCCTAACCACTGGACTGCCAGGGAAGGCCCTGGATTTAATTCTTAAGGCAAATGGCAGATAAGAGATGGTGCTGAGAGGGCTGATGTACTTACTTGGTATGTTACTCCTCTCCTTTCTCTCAAGAGAAATGACCTTCAACAAATTGAACACTGCTTGATGGTGGCCCCCTTGTTCCTTCAGGTCTTCATAGACATGAGAACAACCACACCATGGGTTGTGATTGCTCTCTGCTGTACTGCCTGCATTCTTGGCCTGTCACCAACACCACCATGCCACTGCCACTGGTAAGAAGGCAGTAAGAAGCTTGATCGCCACCCCCCCCACAACCAACCCTGGCTCCATTTGCTCTGCTCTCTCTCGAGCTGACAGTGGGGCTAAATTGCTTCTGTTACATC
Source organism: Delphinus delphis (assembly GCF_949987515.2). Taxonomy (NCBI): domain Eukaryota; kingdom Metazoa; phylum Chordata; class Mammalia; order Artiodactyla; family Delphinidae; genus Delphinus; species Delphinus delphis. The sequence goes on from NC_082704.1 coordinate 10,379,039, forward strand.
GAAATTTAGTGGTTAAAAGCAGGAGGCTTGAGCCAGAAAGACCTGGACCCCAGGTCTTTACCACCTACTATTTATATTAACTTGGACAGTTTCTGAACTCCATGCCTTAGTTTCCTAATCTGCCAACATATTCCCTACTTCCCAAGGTTTCTGTGAAAACTAGAATGTTTAAAAACCTCTAGAAAGTGTCGGAGTCATACTAGGAGCTCAATAAATATAGATTCCCCTGCCTGAGGTATCTCTGGATACTTGGTCCTTAAGAGATGATATTGTGTTCACACAGATGCTATTTGCCTTAATTGCAGGCCTAATGCCTGGTTGGAGATTATGTCTCACAAGTCCTAGCCTGAATATCTGAATCTTAAAAGGTGCCTCTGAAGCAGTTTTTCTATCATTTATTTTATTGCCACCTAAACTCAGAAGTGTGCCAGCTTAGTTAAACTACAGAGCAAAGACTGCCAAATGCACAAAACCTCCCTTTTGGAAATATAGTTTCTGAAGACTCAGTTTAATTTAAAAATTATTGATGATCCTCTTTATATCTGTCTACATTCTTTGGCATATCAGAGGGGTTGGCTGGCTGTATCTTCCACAGATGGGCTCTACGTTAAGAAAACCTAATAAAGAAAAAAACCCCTGAATTTATAGAACATAATCATTGTACCTTGCTTCAGGGGTTTTCAGTGAGTGTGTGCATGTGTAAGGGGCAGGTTTAAGATTATCCTGTGCGGCTTTGTGAAACTACACACATTCCTACATTCCTCCTTTCCCCTTTTACAATCTCGTTAAATATCCTGGCAATAAGGCATCTAGATCCTCAGGGAGAGGCATGAGTGGCTTAAAAATTCCAAAAAATCACAGGTGATTCTGAAACCTGTGTAATGTATTTGCTTTATCAACGTTTTGGTTTACAAAATTACTTGTCAACGATGCCACAGGGAAGGTATATATTATGACTCCACTCACTGGGAAAACACAGCTAAATTTATAATGACTCAATTCATACTCTGGAAACAGATCTACTGCCTAATGTAAGGGATGTGTGGAAGTGTGTTGTCATGCCAAGCTCTCTGAAGTATTCTGTCTTTGAGCACCATTTCCTTACTCCTGTCAGAGAAGAGTTGGATGCTGGAGAACAAGGCAGGCATGAGGAAAGGAGGTTTCTGGAAAAGGCTTTTGGGTACATATATTGGTTCTCCGCATCCTCCACCCATTTTCCATCCATGAGGCATAGAAGGAGGGGATGCTTCCCTGAGGAGGTAATATTTTGACTAAGACTCAAAGGAAGAGCAGGCTGGGGACAAAGGACAAGAACCAGCAGAGAGCGGGACTGGTAGCTCCATCAGGACCACATTACCGCATTGTCAGCTGTTCTCTAGAGAAGGGGTCCCCCCACCCCCAGGCCACGGACCAGTACTGGTCCACGGCCTGTTAGGAACCGGGTCGCACAGCAGGAGGTGAGCGGCGGGTGAGCGAGTGAAGCTTCATCTGCTGCTCCCCATCGCTCCCCATCACTTGCATTATTGCCTGAACCATCCCCCCCACCCCATCCATGGAAAAATTGTCTTCCCCGAAACTGGTCCCTGGTGCCAAAAAGGTTGGGGACTGCTGCTCTAGAGAAATAGAACCAATAGGATATATATATCTATATAGCTATAGATATCTACACATCTGTAAACCATATATATATATAGAGAGAGAGAGAGAGAGAGAGAGAGAGACAGACAGACAGACAGACAGACAGACAGACTATAGAAAGAAGGAAGGGAAGGGAGTAAAAGAAAGCTTAGATTAAGAGTTACTTTTGAGCACTCTCCACTATAAGGTTTGATCATATGACACTGCAACATGGCCTTTGTTTCTAAAACAGCAGTATCATTAATATGGCCTGTTTAAATCCAGTTAGGTGCCCTCTGGAAAACAAGAATATAGACTTAAATCAACATACATAAGAGTTCAATACATGTCCACCTAAATTTAACCAAGCAACAGGGAAGGGTTCATTTTCATAAATGCTGTTAAAGTAACTTGACATTACCATGAGGAAAAATGAACTTAAACCTATACCTCATGCAATATATCACAGTCAACAACATAAAAATTCAACGTCAACTATTTATAAAAATTTAATTATAGGGGATAAAGAGAAAATAGAGCACTTAGTCTATGGAGGGAGATAGATAATGTTTGATTAAAGGAGAAAAATAAATTACAAAGGAAAAGATAAGCAGAATGATTGTACAACAAAAATTAACAAAACTAAAACACAACAAAACCAAGATAAAAATCAAGTCACAATATAGAAAATTATTTTTAATACATATGATGACATTTCCAAAATATATTGAGTTTTTATAAATTTACATTAAGTTCACTGTGGACAGTGGTCAAAGAAGAATCATTACATAAGATGAGACACTGTTCGTAAATTAACATAGGAAGCACAGTGCAGTCTTGCCAGCAATAAAAGACCTGCGATTTAAAACAACAATGAAATGTCACTTTATAACTCTAAAATTAGCAGCAATAAAGGAACATTAGTAAAACTAGTGATGGAACTATTGGGGAAATTGAAACATTTATACATTTCTAGTGACACTGTAAATTATCTCAGTCAATTTGATGAATAATCTGGCAGTTTTTATCAAGAGTCATAAAATGTTCATAGCTTTTTACTAAATAATCTCACTCCAGGGTATTTGTTTTAAGGATATAATTCAGAAGAAGAAATGCATTATGTGTTATTTATTATCATGGAAAACTGGATATATCCCAAATAGCCATTAATAGAGAGATGGTTATAAAATCATGATATTTTAACCTAGTGGAATTGTTTGCAACCAATGAAAATGATAAATATGAAGATTATTGAGATACATGGAAAAGTATATATAAAAAATTAAAAATGAATTGAACAAGTTATAAGAGCCTGTGTTAAGAAGGTCTGAAGGGGCTAGAGCTGTGTATTCCCTATGCCCCATTAAATTTTTTTTTTTTATAAATTTATTTATTTTATTTATTTTATTTTTGGCTGTGTTGTGTCTTTGTTGCTGCGTGTGGGCTTTCTCTAGTTGTGGTGAGCCGGGGCTACTCTTTGTTGTGGCACGCGGGCTTGTCATTGCGGTGTCTTCTCTTGCGGAGAACGGGCTCTAGGCACGCGGGCTTCAGTAGTTGTGGCTCGTGGGCTCTAGAGCACAGGCTCAGTAGTTGTGGCGCACAGGCTTAGCTGCTCCGTGGCATGTGGAATCTTCCCAGACCAGGACTCAAACCCGTGTCCTCTGTATTGGCAGGTGGATTCTTTTTTTTTTTTTTTTGCGGTACGCAGGCCTCTCACTGCTGTGCCCCCCCCCACCGCGGAGCACAGGCTCCAGACATGCAGGCCCAGCGGCCATGGCCCACGGGCCCAGCCGCTCTGCGGCACGTGAGATCCTCCCGGACCGGGGCACGAACCTGTGTCCCCTGCATCGGCAGGTGGACTCCCAACCACTGTGCCACCAGGGAAGCCCAGCAGGTGGATCCTTAACCACTGCGCCACCCGGGAAGCCCTGCCCCATTAAAATTGATCCACTAGGAATCTCCTTCCATGATAGAGCATCATATTGAAGAGAAACTCCAGGTAGCTGGATAAAATATGAACATGTAAGAATAACAGAGATGAGGGAAAGATGAGGTTCAAATAAAAGTTGGGGAGGGAAACAGATACTACAAGGAATCTCAGAAAGTGAGAGGCCATATTGTTTAACACTACACAGAACTACAGAAGAGGCCCTGTGAAGTTAGAAATCTATCTGAATCCTGCCTCTTTCTAAAAGTTGAGTCAAACTAAGTTCACATTAAAATGACTAACAGAAATTTATCAGGATGAAATTTCATAGACAGTTACTATAAGAAGAGAGAATAGGGAGTAAAATAAACTTATTTCATGAAAACTGAGCAGCAAGGCATGCTTTAAAACAGATAAAAATTGTGACAGGTTACTTAATAAAAATGTATTAGAATGATACAAGATATGACAAAATAATATAAATTAGAAAAACTCATAAATAAGGATACCAAACTCAAAAATAATTACAAATAGCAGGGAATTCATTTTAGAAATGTAGAATAAATTAAAAGAAATAGAAGAGTGAAAAGGCACAACAAATAATGCTTTAGGAGAAAAAGAAGATTAAAGGGAGGAAAATTTTATTTTTATTTTTACCTTCAAAGGTTTTCTCCTACCCTCTTTATTTATTATTATTATTTTGTGATAAGAACATGTAATATAAGATCTATCCTCTTAACAAAATTTTGAGGAAAATTTAAAAAAATAAATGAAGAGATGAAATAACTTGAGTGAAAATGACACATATGGAAGGTAAGCAAAGAAGATCCAACATACAGGTAACAGGAGTCCCTGAAGAAGGAAACCAAGCAAGGAGACAGAAGAAATACAAACAAAATACAAACGTACACACACACACACACACACACACACACACACACATAATTGAACTATACATTTAAAAAAAATAACAAAAAAACACTGTTTACCCAAGAATACTGATCCAGAATGACAAATAGCAGGACTGCATTCTAGTAAAATTACTGGGTTTTTAGAGAAGGAAAAACATTATTTAGGCACCTTGGATAAAGAGAACAAGGCTGGGACTTCCCTGGTGGCACAGTGGTTAAGAATCTGCCTGCATCACGGGTTCGAGCCCTGGTCCAGGAAGATCCCACATGCCACGGAGCAACTAAGCCCGTGTGCCACAAATACTGAAGCCCGCACACCTAGAGCCCGTGCTCCGCAACAAGAGAAGCCACCTCAATGAGAAGCCTGCGCACCACAACGAAGAGTAGCCCCTGCTCACCACAACTAGAGAAAGCCCACACGCAGCAATGAAGATCCAGCACAGCCCAAAATAAGTAAGTTTATTTTTAAAAAAAAGAGAGAGAACAAGACTTATAAGGAAAAATAAAATCAGGTTAACAGATTTTTTAAAAATTTATTTATTTATTTATTTATTTATTTTGGGCTGTGTTGGGTCTTTGTTTCTGTGTGAGGGCTTTCTCTAGTTGTGGCAAGCGGGGGCCACTCTTCATCGTGGTGCACGCGCCTCTCACTATCGCGGCCTCTCTTGTTGCGGAGCACAGGCTCCAGACGCGCAGGCTCAGTAGTTGTGGCTCACGGGCCTAGTTGCTCCGCGGGATGTGCGATCTTCCCAAACCAGGGCTCGAACCCATGTCCTCTGCATTGGCAGGCAGATTCTCAACCACCGTGCCACCAGGGAAGCCGCAGGTTGTCAGATTTTTTAAACAATAAAGCTTTATGCTCTAAGGGAATTGAATAGCATTTTAAAAATATTCAAGAAAAGAAAATATTCGCCAGTAATTTTATATCCAGGAATACTGACCTTCCAGTAGAGAGGGAGCAGACAAATTGTTAACAGCATGGAGAAGGATATTGATATAAGCCCTTCTTGAGGAAAGTAATAGAGAATGAACTTTAGATAACCGAAAGATCTCTATATCTCTCTAGGGAAATATCAACGTAAGGGTTAGTGGTGAGCATTAAATATATAGTTACTCCTAGAATTAAGTCTAAATGAGTTAAAAAGGAAAGAGTCAGCTGTGGCTATATGATGAAGCATTGTAGATATAGTACAACCATAAAACAAGTGGGAGAAGGAAAGGGGTTAGACCATGCAAAATGTTTAAACTATTCATTAATTATATTGGTGGAGGCAGTAGTATTGTTATGCAGATATTACTATGTATGTTATATGGAAAAAGCCAGTGGCATATTCTGTCATGTATTCTCACTGGGGCTAATATAGCCCCCAAGAGGGCATAAAATTATTCTTGGACAGTGAAAAAAAATCTGACGCAGTGTTCCCCTAGGGCAAAAAAGCCTTTTCCCTGGGAGTGTTTGTTGAGAATATTTGTGGTCAATTATTTAATTTCTGTTCTGCCTGAGGCAGTCACGTGAGGCAACAATTGGCTAATCAAACAGCCAGAAAGGAAAAATCTGGGGAATGAGATGTTATTGGGGACTTTGAAAAACTCCATCATATTTCTGGGAATCTAGAAGGGCACACTCATTTGTAGGGCTGCGCACATGCTCAGTAAAGACACGAGAGTTCCCTGAACTTTTGCTGCAGACTGGCACAAGGAGGACGTGAAGGCTAAGGCATAGTTGGAAACTGCCCAGCTGAGTTTTGAAAACATTCCCTGACATGCACACAGAACCCGTAGGTAAAGACTGGGAGACTCATTGGTTCCAGGCATTTAAGGAAATCTCATTAACTGATCACTTAGCTAGCCAAGCAAAGACTTCAGTGACCACACAACAAAGAATGCAGACTTCAGTGACCACACAACAAAGAATGCAGACGTTACAGAATTAGTTCAGAATTAGTTCAGAATTAGTTCAGAATTAGTTCTGAATTAGTTCAGACGTTACAGAATTAGTTCAGAATTAGTTCAGAAAATTCACTAAACAAAGAGCAATAACCACAATACACCATGGTGATGATTGCAAAGCTTGGTGAATATACTAACAGTCCCTGAATTGCACACTTTAAAATGGTTGATTTTTTGATATGTGAATTATATCTCAAAAAACATCATTCCAGCCAATAACTTAAAATGATAGAACATGGTCCTTTTGAAATTGAACATCAGTGGCTGCTAACAAAATAGTGAAAACCCGAAACTGACCGAGGCCTGAATCCGCCAGTATATACAGAAGAACGTGTTGACCGTCACAATGAATGTGTAATCAGCACCATGCAGATTGTGAGGAACTCTGCAGGTAAAACAGCATGAGTTCCTTGGCATGTAAATGTAGGAAAAGGAAGTGGATGGAGGGAAAACCTATAGGTTAAAATAGGTTTAAAAGACATATCAAGTTTTTAAGAAATTGGGCAAGACTGTTCTATATTCTCTAGTGGTTCACCCTTGGGTAATGAAACCATACGAATCCAAGGAAATGATTACTATAAAATTAAGGATAGTGGTTCTATTTGGAGGGAGAGAGGGGGCTGTATTTGGGGTTGGGCATTTGGAGGAGCTTCTGGCATGGCTAGTTTTTTAGCCGGGATGGTGGTTACAAGGGTATTATTTGTATAATAATTCTCTAAGCTCTACATTTGTTTTGTGTGGTTTTCTATGTCTTAATTTTAAAATAAGGTTAAAAAAATGATCTACATAAACCTATAGGTTGAAAGAGATTAGAAGAACAAAAATGTGGGTTGTGGGCATACTTCTTCAAGTAAAGTTAATATTATAATAATGATAAAAAAGACTAATGATTAGAAATTGACTCTCTGTCCCATCCTATGGGATATTGCAGGGGAAGAACTGCAAAGGAGAATCATCTCACACTGTATCTAGAATGCTGTTTTTATTTTTTAAAGAGGAAATGTGTGCTAACTGTACTATAAATGGCATCTGTATAAATGGGCCACTCTACTCAAAGAACATCCATCTTACAACCATGGATCGTGCGGGATGAATTTTTAATTTAGTCAGCCTCTACAGTCATTTTTCAAAAACTACAAACAATGGGACTTTCATTTAAGGATGTCATGTTGATTCAGGATCCTTGATGCAGAAGTTTAATCTTGTCAGTACCCAAGGGAGTTCCTGACACCAGTTATTCTAGACCTCCTCTGTTCTCCTCAAGCTCCACGCACCCACTGCCTTAGCAAATGACCTCTCCTACTTTGCTAAGACTGAGTCCCTCGTATGTGCTCTTATCCCCGCCTCAACTCATTGCTCTCTGTATACCTATTTTTTATTCTCTCCAGCCTCAAAGGAAGAGCAGGTCCCTTCCTTCTCTCTAAAAATATCCCTTCCACCTCTGCCTTAGTTTCCAAATGGCTATTGAATGGTTTAGCCTTGATGTACTGCCATGTACATCTTACTTTCATCCAAGACACCTCTAAAGTATTCAGCCTGGGAGACCGGAAGATTCTTTGATGCCAAAGACAGAGATGAGGAATGGTAGAGGGACTGGTTTGGGGAAATGAAGAATTCCATTCAGGGTATGATCCATTTGGTAGAATGGCAAACCAGCACAAACTGAAGGTCCATGGCCTATGGTGTAGTACCTGCTATTAACCTGTCACAGTTGTTATTTTTTATTTTAAAAATATTGATCGTTCACCTAGTATGTGCCAAAAGTAACACGCTGGGTATGTGGGGGAGAGCGAACACTGAGACGAGTGCGATGTAGTGCTTGCCTTCAAGAAAATAACGTTGAACTTAGTTTAATATAAGTAATGTACAAGGCAGTGGATACAGGTAAGGATGGGATGACTGTTGGGGGTAAGTGGGAACAAACAGAATGCTGAGTGTGGGAAAATAAGCACTTGCAAGTTTTCCAACTGGAAAGTTTTGGGCAGCAGTGGTCTGTTCTGTACACAAGAAGTCTTCAGGACAGCTGGAAGAAAAAAGCAGCCCTTCTGTGCATTACTTAACCCCTCTTTCCTCAGTATTTAAGTATTTCTTTTTCTCCACAGATGCTGTGGGTGGTGGATACAAAGACATGTAAACCACGGCACCTGACCTCAAAGAGTTTACATGCCCTTGAGAAGATAAGGCACATCTGTGTCACTAGAGACAAATCATGAATTAAGGGGTGGTACACAAGTACAATTAGAGGTGTGGCTTTTACGAGTTGAACACTATTCCAGGCCCAAGAACAAAGATACCAAGATGATGAAAACATATTCTTGCACTTACTATGGCTAAGCCATTTATTTTCATTCCTGGGATATGCCAAGCAGTGAAAGACTTGTAAGGTTTAGAGAGCAATTTAAAAGCTTTTAGTAAAAACTGTGCTTTAGCAAGAGTAACCTGAAAACCGTCTGTAGTAAAGGCTGAAGAAAAACTTCAGTAAGGCATTGAAGTTGGACACGTGAGAGTTAATAAAGGACTTATCTGCCATAGTGCCTGTATATGTACTTTGATGTCAGACATATACGGACTCTATAAAACACCAACTCTGCTGTTCATGAAGAGTGTGATCTTGGGCCGGTCACTTGTCCTGTCTTGAATCTCAGTCCCTGTATTAATAGATAGATGGATAAATAGATGATGACAGATAGATAGATAGATAGATTATAAGAATTGGCTCATGTGACTTTAGAGGCCAAGAAGTCCCACAGACTGCTGTCTGCAAGCTGGAGAACCAGGAAAGCCAGTGGTGTGATTCAGGTCTGAAGGCCTGAGAACCGGGAGAGCTGATGATTTAAGTTGAAGTCCAAGTCCAAAGGTCCGAGAATCAGGAGCGCAGATGTTCAAAGGCAGGAGAAGATAGATGCCCCAGATCAGAGAGAGCATATTCCCCCTTCCTCTGCCTTTTTGTTCTATTCAGGCCCTCAACAGATTGGATGATGCCCACCCATATTAATGAGAACGGTCTTCTTTAGTCTACTGATTAAAATGCTAATCTCTTCCAGAAACACAGACATGCCCAGAAATAATGTTTTAACAGCTATCTAGGCATCCCTTAACCCAGTCAATTGACATACAAAATTAGCCATCACAGGCCCTTCAGATGTTGGAGATGGAGAAGAGGGAACAGATGGGAGAGATACTCTGAAGGCATAATAGAGAAGACGTGACAGTTCATTAGAGGTTGGGAGCAAGGAGAACGGAGGAATCAAAGACGAGTCTTTGGGCCTGGATGCCTGGGAGGATGGCGATTTGTCACAGAACCAAGGAGCACAACATGAGAAACAGGTGAAGATGGCAAGCAGAAAACTGGACATTTAGAACTAGAAGTCAGGAAGATGGTTGGGGCTAGGAATACGTTTGGGGGGTTATATACAGAGTAGGGGTTTACTCTCAAGGTGGCAGGAAGCTGAGGTCTTCCTTTTCTCCTTAGCTTTCTGAGAATATTCAGTAATGTAGGCAGAAATAAAAAAGTCTGTAATTGAGGGCATATGGGTTACTTTCAGAATCAGCTTAGAGGACAAAACAAAATAGTGATTTATTTCCCCTGGACCCTGATTACTCTAATTGCAGTCACCACACTTAAGACAAATAGTGAACTAGATGATATAAAGCAGGAAGGCAAAGGTATAGAACGTCAGCCTTGTCACGTTCCTAAGATTGGCTGTTGCTGGTTTTAAAATCTGAGAGTCCAGACTGTGTCTATCTGGTGCATCATTCCACATGCATCCCCTTGCACAAGCTTGGCACATAGCAAGGGCTCAATAAATATCTGTGGGATGCATGACTATTGAGTTAATGTAGACCCATTAGTCCTGATGATTCTATCTTGGAAATGTCTGTTCATCTTCTTCCCACAGCCATTGCCCAAGTTCCAGAAATAATGAAAATTACTTCTCATCTGGTCTCTGTGGAGTCAAACAGGCCTGGGTTCCTGGTCCTGGCTCAGTCACTTACAGCTGCCTGACTTGATGGAATATGTTTTTGATTTATCTTTTTCCTCCTGATACAAATATTAAACATTTCTAAACTAGTGAAAATGTGGCCTCAAAGGCACTGTGAATTTGGTAAAATCCATGACTGGCACTGATGCCCTTGACAGAATGCTACTTCTATTTTAGTGTTTCCATAATACAGTTGATAGAGAAGAGAGAGCATTTTTTTGAAATTTATCAGCAAAGAGGAATACAATGGCTCCTAGTCCTTTATACATTGGATGGTGTACAAATAAGCGGAAATCTGGACGTCACTCAGTACCGAAATGAGGTCCTTTGGACTCTTGACAGTAAGAGAACACTGATGTTTTTGGTGCTAGTACAGATGGACCTCAGATGTGGTTTGGAGCTCTGGCAAGTGGCTTATAGTCAGTCAGGAAGCAGCCATCCTAGGAAGCTTCCAGGAAGACAGATCTGCCTTGTTCACATACGTATCCCCAATACCTAGCACTGTGCCTGGTACACAGTAGATAATCAATATTGCTTGCATGAATGAGACAGGAGCTCAGTATGTACTACTGAACTGAGAGTAGGATACTTGGCTTTTTATCCTGGTTCTGCCACTTCCCACTTCTGTGACCTTGGGAAAATCTTTTTTGTTCTCGGGACATCAGTTACCCCATGAATGTGAACTTGCTTTCCAGTGTTCTTTGTGTTCTCAAATTCTGCAGCTTGGGATTCTTCACAATAAATCTACAGAAAGCCTCCCTGATTCAAATGACCTCAAATGTGACAAACAAGGCAGAGGAGCAGACTCCCTCAGGCTGACAGTAACATAGTGCGATTCTGGCTTCATGTTTGCACCTAAAAAAGCTGCCTTCTCTGTGACCGGCATGTTGGATGCTTGTGGTACCATATTAAATGACTGTCTCCTTATCAGGATAGAGACATGCCCTTCTGCAAATCCTTAGTACCACACAAAATCTCCAACTACAAGCCAGGCAGTCATTTATTCTTGAGGCCATGGCATCAAGACATTCCACCAGTGTAGTATTCTGTCGGTGCCATAAAGCTTTTTCTGAAGTGGTAATTAGAATAGAAGCTCTCAATAATAGACCCATTCAAGGTCAGCCTCAGGGGACTACTAACTCATGTTGGAAAGTCTCTTGCTGCTTTTATTCAAGAACTAAGCTACCCAGACATTTTTGCAGTTGCTACTTCAGAAGGGAAAGAACAGTACAAACGTTGGCACTTTAAGGTGACCTTCAGCTTTACAAAGCATCATGGGAACTTTTTCCCCAATGGCCTAGAGCAGGCATCCCCAAATAATTTATTAGGATGGGCTTGTGTATCTTGAAGCCTTATCTAATTGGTGTCCAAACCTGTTGCTGCGTCTTCTCCTTTTATCTCTAAGGACTCCCAGCAGAGAGGAGAAAGCATCTATTAATCACACCTTCCCTCTCCCTGCACACACTCTCGCATGCATGTGCTCACATGAAGACACAACACCCCTCGTCCCATCCCACCCCAATCCCTGCAAACACTCAGGGCCGCTCAGGAATAGAATTGTGTTAGATCTGGAACGGACCAGAAATATCATCTGGGCCAACTTCCTCAATTTATAAAAATGGGGAAGCTGAGGCTCAAAGACAGGTGGTACAGAGCAGAGCCAGGACTCAAAGCCAGTTCTTCTAATACCCTTGGCACCATGTTTCCGCACCGGGAGCTTGAGGTTTCAAGGACGTGCAAAAGCTCCTTGATTCAACTCAGTATATCCATCATTCGCTGTCTTTGTATATGAAACATTGTGCTAAATCCCAGAGGTGTTTTATAGGGAAATGAAATATTATCCGGGTCCAGTGAGGGTCAATGGAGATGTACGTAAATACGTCGAGTGCGAGCAGATTGCTGAGTGTTCTCATAAAGGCATCAAGTAATCGGAGATGAGAGAAGAGACTTGTTCAAATTGAATCATTGGTTTGCGGTGCCCCTTCTGAGTTTCATGGAGAGGGTTTCTGCTGTGCTTTGAGAAGCTAAAGATTATATTAAACGCTCAGCATTGGCATTGTTCTTTCTGCACTTGTTTGGAGAAACTTCAGAAGTGCTTCTAATTAAAATAAATACTATGTTTTTGCTTCTGAAAACATCAAAAATAAAAAGAATAAAAATCTGTAGGTTTGAGGAGGGTGTGAAGAAATGGGAATGGGCAAACATTACTGCTGACAATTATGATAAATATATTAGTATGTGTTGGGCGCCTTAAAAACGTGCATGTCTTCTAATCCGGTATATTTGACTTGTAGAAATACAGCCTGAAGGAATGTATGTGTGTTTGTGTGCATTTAATTACATATATATTTTGGGTCTGTGAAAAGAATGAACACAAGAAATGTTTGTTATAGTGCAAGGGAAAAAATGTCAAGGGGCAAGACAATATATCTTCTTTTAAAATCTCATATTGTGTATTTTATATACTCACGTATATAGAACATAACGCAAATGTAGGCCTGTCTTGTTTCTACCAGGTGTCTACTTTGAGGTCAGTGACATATAACACATTAAAATACACATTAAAATACAAACACCTACAAATCCAAGTCTAAAAATAGACAAATGATGTGAGTTTTATTGACAATTTCGTGAGAAGATGGAGTAGGGATAGAGTTATTTCACATATCAAACAGCAAAACCTTCTAAATCACTTTCCCTTCAAACATTTCTCTCTTGCCAAAGTTTGATGTCCTTCTGTAGCTACTTTTCGCCCTTCCCTTTCTCTCAGACCCCTTCAGGGACTCTCCCCCTTTCTGTTGCCAACATCTCCTCCTCCTCTTCTTACTCCTCTACCATCACCATGACCACTGCCACCACCATGCAGCCTTCCATGATTCCCTAGTCAAGCATTATCCAACAGAATTTCCTGCAATGACTGAAATGTTCTATAAACTTCTCTGTTCAATATGGCGGTCACTAGCCACACGTGGCTAGTGAGCACTTGCAGTGTGACTGGTGCAACTGAGAAAATACGTTTTTATTTTTATTTAATTGTAATTGATTTAAATTAACCACATGTGGCTATTAAGCATCTGAAATATGGCTAGTGTAACTGAGGAAATATAGTTTACATTTTATTTGACTGTAAGGAATTTAAATTACCCATATGTGGCCAAGGGCCACCATATTGGGCAGCAAAGCTCCAGTTCCTTCTTAGGCAGAACAAGCTAGGTCACGTCTGGATCTTCAACTTTGCTTTGCTGGGTACAGGAGATGTGAGGGGTGATTCAGTGACTTTTCCTCAGCATCTACCTTGCTTAGAAAAACCTGGAAAGGGTGGGGAGATTGAACATAACTAGTAAGTTTCTTTATTTTCATAGGTATGCACAGAAAACCCTGGAAAAACATACATAAAATTAATTATTTGGGTTAATTTGTAATAGTTGGCTAATAGATGACTTCTTTTTAGTTTCTTTTTTTAAACATCTTTATTGGAGTATAATTGCTTTACAATGGTGTGTTAGTTTCTGCTGTATAACAAAGTGAAATCAGCTATACATATACATATATCCCCATAGCCCCTCCCTCTTGTGTCTCCCTCCTATCCTCCCTATCCCACCCCTCTAGGTGGACTTTAGTTTCTTTTTATTTTGTTTCCCAAGTGATGTAGAGTGCGCATTTATTACTTGTGTTATTTAGAAAAATATACAACAAATATTATTAAAATACCTTTCCTGTATGTTTTTGTTTTAAAACAAATTAGGGAAGGCATCTCTTCTAAGGGTCCTGTAAGCAGCTCCCAGAGCAGCCTCTCGCTTGGTGAATGGGGGCCCCCCCGGAGCAGGGCCCAGGAACAGTGTGTGTGTGTGTGTGTGTGTGTGTGTGTGTGTGTGTGTGTGTGTGTGTGTGTGTGTGTGTGTGTGTGTGTGTGTGTGTCTGTTCTCCCAGCTGCTTCCTCACATCAAATAGCTAACCAACCAGAGCTCCAAAGCCAAGCCAGTTCCCGCTGTCATCATTGATGAAGCCTGTGCACAGATGGAGAAGTAAATAAAAGGGAGAGGTGGTGAATTTTCTATATTTGACCCAGTTACTATTTTTGTCCAGTAAAGAGAGAAAAGCTTGGGATTTCAAGCATGAAGAAATAGATCCTGATTTTGTGAGCAAAATCTTGCTGCTCTCTTTTAGTGCTTTCCAGATATGCATTTCCTTCGTGGAATCTGGGCAGAATTTAGCAGAATCAATAGGGACTCGTAATTGTGACCTTTCAACCCAGCCCAGAAGAGGGGGCTGTTTGAGGTCGCACAGAGGAACCACCCAGAGGACCTGAAAAAAGCCAACAGATCCTGGCTGCCCACAGGGTCGGCATGCATGGGGCCAAAACTTTCAGTTTAATATTTAGAGTTGTCATGACCTAGCCTACAAATTTGGACTCCAAGGCTGCTTAAGGAAAGGGGTCCCCTCTGGAAACAGCAAACACCAATAGGACCAATGAATTCGTTTATGCAGTCTTATTTCTGACTTATTTCTGACTCAGCCACACCCAAGCCAGCCCTATGGTCACACTTTTGGCAGTATCCTGCCTCTCTTCTCAGTAGCTCCTCCCCAGAATACTGTGCCAGCACATCTCTTGTGAGCCTCATTTACCCTCCCTGGTACGTGATAAATGTAAGGGTTCATGCTTGGATGCCTTCCAGGGTTCTCATGTTTATTTCAGAGAGGGCTCTAGAAGGCTGAAAAGCTTTATGGGACTCAAAAGGATGAAGCTAGAAACTGGAAGTGGTATGATAACTGGGGAGTACTTAGAGGCAGGGGGCAAATGGGGTCCTTCCGGGGCTTTCCACCCATCACACGAGCAGATATTTCCCACGTCACTTGCTTGCTGATTGACTTTCTAGGGACTAATGTCTACTTCAGTGAGGCAGAGGGGAGGTGAGCTGCTATATTTCGGTCCTAGTTGTGTAGCAATAGAAGGTAAACCACATTTCGACTTTCAATTTTGTGTTTATTTTCACTGGTTATTTTTAGTTGGTTCAAGTCTAGGAATACTTAAAAATCACTCCTTCCTGAAATAGCTTTAGTTCTCCGAAATTAGAAAAGTAAGATGCTTTCAAGTTGCAAATCATTGCATTGATGATTATAAGACATTCTTTCTATTAAACAGCCAGAGATGAAGTGAGCAGGAAATAGACCTTCTGGTGCCCTGAGGTGTTCATTGCCTTTACTCAGCTTGATCGTATTGCTCTTGAACAAGTGCCTATGGAACAGTTTCTAAAATACTTCCTTCTGGCAGATTTCAAGTGGCTTGAGAGAAGCGAATGCACATATTCCTTGTTTATTATGCACAACATGGCTACCAATGAGTTCTTGACACCATCCATTTTATAAAGGGCTGTCTTATCTCTAATACAGAAGTGCCTTGAGGATATTAGTTGTAGCAAACCCACACTGGGCCAGTCAGCTCTCAGTTGGCTAGAGCCCAGCAGTGATGAGGCCAAGGTCATAGATTCAATCCCAAATGGGCCATTTAGCTTTAAACAGAAGATGAATGAGTTATTTTTTTGTGTGTTTCCAGGTTGCAGCTCTCTCATTGCCTTCCGGGTTGCAATGCAGTGTGCTAATAAATGAGACTGTAGCTTGGTGTCCGGCCTGTCTGAGGGTCTGTTAGAGCTTTTTCCAGCAGGAAAACAGGGGCATGAGTATTTAGAGCTCTAGGCCACAGAAGAAGGGCCATATTAGGAAGACAGTGGAGTGAGAGCCCAGAGGTGAACCCCAGAGCAGTTTGGAAGGGTAGACCCAGGGCCTGAGGCAGGAGCTGGCCCACCAGGTATGGTACCTAGAAAGCAGCAGGTCAAGGAATGGTGAGCTTATGTGAGGGAACTACTGAAGTTGTGTAAGGAAAGTCTGGAAAAACTTGCTGTGCCTTTGGAATATTTCTTTATCCTTTATTTTCCAGTTTTATTGAGATAGAATTAACATATAACATCATATAATGGGATGATTTGGTAGACATATGCATATTGAAAAATGATTACCACAGTAGGGTCAGTTAACACATCCATCTCTCACATAAGTTACCATTTTTTTCAGGATGGGGGCGTTGAGAACTTTTAAGATCTACTCTCCTAGCACCTTTCAAGTATTTAATACAGTATTGTTAACTATAGTCACCATACTGTATGTTGGATCCTGGAATGTTTATTATGGTACTTCAGGACTCTGTTGATGTCACCTCATTTGTGAGACTTCCAGACCACCACTCTCCTCACATCCAGGCAGACTCTGGGATGTTTCAATTCAACTTCAACTCACGTGGGACCCTGTGATTATCTCTGTTATATCACTTACCACACTGTGTTTTAACCTTTCATTTGTATTTCAGTCTCTTCCATGTAAACAAAGAAAAACAAAGTGTTGCTCATCACCCAGTTCTACAAGGATTAGTTCTAGCCACTGCAGTCGCTGACAAACAGTTCACCCTGAGAGAGACGAATTCAGGATGAAAAACAGGATGAGGTACTTTGTGGTTTGGATAAACAGGCCCCAGAGATAGATGTATTTATCTCAAGAAGAATTGTCATGACCCCAGATTCTTGCATCTTCCCATACATAGAAAAGCACTAAAATCTGAACTTGAGATATCTGTTCTTCGTGAACTGCAGTTATCTTTTACCAAGAACGTATGCTCGACTGCACGTATTCCCTAGCCAAAAATCATATATAAACTGGCTTCTCCCTTACCTCTTCGGAGCAGTTCCCTCAGAGCTACTGAGAGGCAGTCTACCAGGCTATAGTCCTCAGCAGGACCCTGAATAAAACCTAAACTCACAACTCTTATGTTGTATGTTTTGCTTTGAGTTGACACCCACTAGACAGCAAACTTCTTTATGTTTAGATCACTAGCACCCAGCAGCTATAGGCTTAATGCACGCTTCTTGGCTGACTGAATGAGTGATCGAATGAATAGAAGAATGAAGAAACAGGGAAGAAAATGCCAAGGAAGAGATAGGGGTGGGTTCTAGAAGAATGAGTCAATGTTTGATAGGAATAACACGCTGTGTTTTAGAGAGAGGGAGATGTTTAGTGTATCTGGTGCCCTGAGTGCCTGGAGGAAAGTCAAGGGAGCAGAGGCTGAAAGGGAAGTTGGGATCAGAGGATGAAGGGCCTTGTGTCACATCCTAAAGAGTTGGAACCTCTTCTCTAGCAGTGGTTCTCAAACCTCAGGGTGCATTCTAATTATCTAAGGGCTTCATAAAGCACAGATGAGTGGGCCTCATTTCCTAACTTTCTAGTCTGAGTTGGAGCTCTCAAATTTGCATTTCTAACAGGTTCCCAAGTGATGCTGTTACTGTTGGCCTGGGATGAAAATCTCAGAACCCTGATCTAAGCTGTGGGCTTGGGGCTGTAAGGAGAGCGGTCAGGAGTAGCTCAGACCTGAAAAAAAGTGCTGTGAAGTGGGGACTGGTCATGGACGTCCATTCATTCATTCATTCATTCAGTAAGTATTTAATAAGCACCAACTATGTACTTGGCATTGTTTTGATGCTGGAGATACAGCAGTAAACAAAGAATTGTTAAGATCGGGCTCAGGGTGAGTTCCTATGCAAATTTGATTTATCCCTGAGTCGCCAGAAGGGCAGACCTTGGTCCTTTAAAATGCTGCCTCCCTCAGGTCAGGCTTAATCTCAAATTGTGAACCTCCTGGTCAGGGTTACAAGGCATTCATCTCTTGGGAAATACAGCAAGGAGTCTTAATACAACCTTATGTACCACAGACGATTCTGGAACCCTAGCAGAGGAAGGCAGCCACTGTACTACTTTTTATATGAATCCTGTTTTCCCAGGATTGTCCAGATGCAAATGTTATTGGTTTATCCTCGGCGTGGCTTCCCCGTTTGAGGGCCTTGGAGGAGCCTTTTTAAAAATCAGTGTCCAAGGCCTCTCCTAGACCAATTAATTCAGAATTTCTGGGGTGAGGCCCAGCCTAGGTATTTTGTAAAAGTTCCCTAGATGATTCTAATGTGTAGCCAGGGTTGAGATCCTCAGCTATTGAATAATCTGAATCCTCAAGAGCTGAACGTAAGCACTTGTGACAAGCATAGATCCCCAGAGGCTTCTGTTGCTGGAAATGAATCCCCAAGGGTCAGGATGGCAGAAATGCCAGATGACTTCCTAGAACTTGATGAGCCACTGGAAGGTGATAAATCTTTTGATTCACAGTGTGTTGTATATGGCCATTGACAGCTTGAAAAGTTTCAGAAACATTGGTCCTTCACTAAGAAATAATTGTCATGGTTATATTTGCTTATCTCTGCCCCCCTCTCTCCATTTCATCTCTGGCAGTATAATGTCATGTTTAAGAGCCCATGGTTAGGGAAGAGCTGGTTTTGACCCCTGGCTCGATCGCTATGATGTATCCTAACCTTGTGACATTCTCTGAGCATCAGTTTCCTCATCTGTAAAACAGGGATGCTAGTACCTACCACACAGGTTTATTGTTGAGGGTAAGGGTTAAATCAGAAAATATGTGTAAAGTATAACACACTGCCTGGATCAGGTAAATGTCTGGGGAGGGGGTGTCACACGTCAAATACCCTCAGGGGTCACCTCGGGGCCGTGGGGTTGGGAGGGTGGAGGAAATGGAAGACTTTCACATTTTACTTTATACCCTTTTGTATTGCTTTATTTATTTTTTATTTTTATTTTTAGAAGATGTTGGGATAGGAGTTTTATTAATTTATTTACACTGTGTTGGGTCTTTGTTTCTGTGCGAGGGCTTTCTCTAGTTGTGGCAGGCGGGGGCCACTCTTCATCGCGGTGTGCGGGCCTCTCACTATCGCGGCCTCTCTTGTTGCGGAGCACAGGCTCCAGATGCGCAGGCTCAGTAGTTGTGGCTCACGGGCCCAGTTGCTCCGCGGCATGTGGGATCCTCCCAGACCAGGGCTCGAACCCGTGTCCCCTGCATTAGCAGGCAGATTCTTAACCACTGCGCCACCAGGGAAGCCCCTGTATTGCTTTAAATTTATAGATGGCGTAATTTACCTTTGTAATTTTTTTAAAAATTTATTTATTTTTGGCTGTGTTGTGTCTTTGTTTCTGTGCGAGGGCTTTCTCTAGTTGCGGTGAGCGGGGACCACTCTTCATCGCGGTGCGCAGGCCTCTCACTGTCGCGGCCTCTCTTGTTACGGAGCACAGGCTCCAGACGTGCAGGCTCAGTAGTTGTGGCTCACGGGCCCAGTTGCTCCGCGGCACATGGGATCCTCCCAGACCAGGGCTCGAACCCGTGTCCCCTGCATCGGCAGGCAAACTCTCAACCACTGCGCCACCAGGGAAGCCCCTACCTTTGTAAGTTTTGAAAGTGCCAAGAAAAGACAAAAGAAGCTGACTCCCATGTCATGAGCCCAGAGAGTCTGCAGGTAGGCTCAGAGGTCACCCAGCCTGTGCCCCTAACAAGTGAAAGAAACTCTGCTACTATCGCCCTATGAGGACTCATTCAGTTTCCACTGCACGTTCTCTAGGGCAGGATTTGAGGTCCAGGCCATTTCATTTTTCATACAACTCGAAATGCTAGAAAGTTATCTTTCTATATTGAGCCCAAATCTATCTGCCTGTGATGCCCTCCCGTTAGGCCTACCTAGTTTCACCTCATGAAGCCATCCAGAGTAAACTTAATGGATTCTACTGTACATTATGATAAGCCTTGATATATTTAAAAAGAGTTCTCCTGTCATTTTGAAATTTGCTCTTTTCAGAAAATCCCCAAATATTTCAGCTGTTCCTCAGAGGACATAGCTTCCCTGCACTGTCACAGATTGGGTTCTGTGGAAGGAGACATAGAACAGACTGGAGGGTTCAAGGTGTTTATTATGGGTCAATGCTTACCAAAGAATTGGGGAAGAGTCAGACTGGGGAGGGGAAGAACTTGAACTACAATGCAAGCTCAACAAAGTCTCAGCTAACCAGGCAGGGAGCTCTGGATTACCTGTCAGAGTTGCCCAGCAGCAGGCATTATGCCCTAGTCCCCTGAGTCCCCATTGTGGGAAGTGTCACCTCGGGTGACAGCTCTCTGCAGCTGAGTCTGTCTGCTGACTGCACGCCTCACAACTGGGCCACAAGTCCTTCCTTGGAGTGGGATCTGGATTGGCGTGTTCCCACGTCTATCACAGTCTATCTGTTACGCCATCTGGATTCACTTCTCCACACAGCTTCAAGGGACAGGTCTTCCGGGAACCACTGGAGTCAGTAGGCCGCTCTTCCTGAGGAGAAACTGAGAAGAAGCAGGTGAGGGAGGTTAACTGGATGAACTACAGTCCCTGCTACTACAGTTGGTCTCAGGACCACGATTGGTACTGCGTTCTACACCATTGTGTGACAGCATCCCGACCTCTTCCTGATGACCATGGTCAATTGTCCCTGTCAGGACAGTGGCTCATTCTTGCCTGTGTGTCCCTGATGAGATGTCCAGAGTGCCCAGGTGGCAGCCGTAGCTAATGTAATTCAATGCAACTCTTGTTGTGTCCCCTGGAGGGGGTGTTCCCCTTTTGGGAATCACAGTCTTGAACTTAACAGAGCCCTGAGTTTCATGGATGGAAAGCACAGATTCTCCCAATGGGTTTTGTGAGTGATGATAAGTAAGTGGTGTATTGGTTGGCTAGGGCTGCTGTAAGAAAGCACCACAACCTGGGTGGCTTAGCAGTTTTGGAGGCTAGAAGTATGAGATCAAGGTGTCAGCAGCGTTGGTTCCTTCTGAGGGCCATGAGGGAAGGATCTGTTCCAGGCCTCTCTCCTTGGCTTGTAGGAAGTTCTCTTCTCCTTGTGTTTCTACTGTGTCTTCCCTCTGTACATGTCTGAGTCCAAATTTCCTCTTCTTATAAAGACACCAGTCAGATTAGGGTCCAGCCTAATGACTCCGTTTTAACTTAGTTACCTGTATAAAAACGCTATTTCCAAATATCACATTCGGAGGTACAGGGGGTGAGGATATCAACATATACATTTTTCGAGGGGGACAGAATTCAGCCCATAACAAGTGTGGTCACTTTTGCTTCCACTCCTTTGTTCCCAGACCTATGTATTCTTCCTGCTGGGGTCACACCACCAAATGGAAGTGTTTGATTCAGTACACATACGACATCTTGAAGGGTGGTTCCCTGTTCTCACCAAATGTTGCCTATGAGCTGGTACTTTTAGCTGTGCCTTCAGCAGGCCATCCCAGTGCTCTGTCAGATCCGTAGATTCTCATGGTCGTGGTCCCACTCCCACACGTTGTGTTCTGTAAAGCAGGTCCCCTGGTCAGATGCACTGTAATGTGGGTTCCTGTGCTGATAAGTCGAATATTCTGTGAGCCCTCAGGGAGTAGTGCTGGCTGTGGCCCTGTAGACAGAAAAGGTGAACTCATACTATTGCTGTGAGAATAAACACTGGTCTTTCCAAGTAAGGGAGGCTCAATATGGTCAGCATGCCACCAAGTGGCCAGGAGGACTCCTTAAGGAATAGCGCCATGGTCGGGGCTCGATGTTGGTCTCGCTGTTGAAAGGTTGGGTATTGAGAGGCCGCAGTAATTAGATCCATCTTCTGAAGTGGGAGTTCATGCTGTTGGGCCCACGTGCAGCCTTCATCTCTGCCACCATAGCTACTCCGTTCATGCACCCATCATGCCAGTTTGGGGATGCTCGATGATAAAGGCTGACTAAGGTCACCTGGCCAAGTCATTGCGTCAGTTTGCTTATTCAGTGCCTCGTCCGTGGTAGATGCTTTCTAGTGATATTGAAATGGGATACAAAGGTCTTCACGCTTTGTCCTCACTCCCATTTGTCCATCCACATGCCTCTACTGCTGAGTTCCTTGCCCTCGGTACTCCCGTCTCCCTCCTTCCAGGCTCCTAACCAGCTGGCCAGACCGTTCACAACTTCTTTTTCCAAAGATATTGGTTGCCCAGGTACATTGTCCCAAACTGCCCATTGCAAGTTTCTTTCCTGCCCACTTGCTTTCAAGGCCGTCACTGAGTGAGGTTGTATGTGTGGCTAGCACCCAAGCACACCCACATATGGATGGCTGTGCAGCCATACACCAGGCTCAGGCTTTTCCCTCCTCTGTCAGCTGGTGGTATGGGATCCCCCATGTGGCCTCGAATGTCAGCTCACGTAGGACTCTGGGGCAACAGTGGTAGATGCCGTAAGGATCTGGGCTACTTGCTCATGCATCATGCTTGTGCCCTGTGGCTCTGCTCATGCTTAATTCAAGATGTACTCCTTCTAGCTTATGATGGAGTATTGATCAGCTCACCTCATCTCGTGACTTGGTGCACCTGACCCAGACCACAGGGGAGATTCTGGACTCGTGGACTCTTGGTGTCTAAGGGTCAGGCATTCTGTCTCTACCAGTGGTCTACCATGAGGAGTTTTTGTTTTAAGTGTTCCAGGTCTCCACTGCTGTCACCATGGTCTTGCACTAGAATCCCAGCACCATGTTTTGTGGCTCTTCCCCTGGGGCTTGCCACAACCTCTCCATGGCATTGTTTCTCACCATTGATACCTCCAGCATCATAGTGTCTGCTGGACCACAACGTCCAAGAGGCAGGAGTGCTTGCAGTAAAGCCTGAACTTGATGCAAAGCACTCCTGTAGGCTCACAAGGGTCAGAAGTGTCTGCTGTGTCCTCCATAAAAGCCTGATACCTCCTGCCCACTAGTGACTTCCTTTCCACGGGACCACTCTTCTGATTCTGGTGAATATTGTAACAACTGGACCACCACTTTGGGTAGGAGCTGTGTGCCCCCCTATCACTAGTGAGAGGATTCTCATCACCAGCCTGGCAGCGAGGGGTCCAGCTCCGGAGGCCTGTCTTGTCACCTGCTTTCTTGGACCACTCCTCACACCAACTTCCTCATGCTGGGTTTTCTGGAAGCAGATGCTGAGATGGAATTTAGAGGACAGGATATGTTTTAGGGACCAACACCTGTGAAAGGAAGCCTGACGGAGGAGAGGAAGGAGTCCAAGTGCGGCGCAGAGCTGATAGCGCCTTGGCCCACCCAGCGAGGAGCTCTGGAGCAAGTGTTGCCCTTCACAGTTGCCCTGGGGCGGGTGGAAATGGCCAGGCCTTTTTACCCATCCCCCCTCACCCACTCTGCTCAGCCACCTGACGATGGCAGTACCTCGTGTCCCTCTGCTCTCTGTAGTCCTGACCTCGGGCGAGGCAGCTCTCTGCGTCCGCGGCAGACCCTAAGGGAGCTGGCAGCTGGTGGCTGGGTGTGACCATACGCCCTGCAGGGGGGCGGCAGGGCCTTCCTTGAAGCAGGATCTGGCCAGTGTGTGTCCCTGTTTCCCACCTCCGCCACCATTCTGGTCACCCGTGTCAGTGCAGGTTACAGTGTGGGAACTACCTCGTGAATCAAAGGCTCCAGAGCACAGTGCAGCGAGTCTGAGACCAGCGCCTCATTTGAGCAGAAGATCCAGCACACTGGTCCATGACCCCAAGGTGGCATTTTCTTTCCGTTTTTAAAAAATCATCTCACATTATCCAAGTATACAAAGCTTCAGTAGAGCAGAGGAGTTGAAATCACAGGAAAGCAGTGTAGAGTGGGGAGAGCATGGTGTCGAGTCAGCATGAGATGAGTGGAAATCCCTGCCCTGCTACTTACTTGCTACGTGACCAGCACTTATTCAGTTGTCCATAAATATTGGTGAGAGGAGTTTTGAAGTGATTTAGAGTGATTTACGTTCTCTGAGCCTCCTTCGTGCTCTAGAAGATGGGAGTAATAAGCACCTACCACACGCTCGTTCTGAGAATTAAAGCAAA
This sequence comes from Delphinus delphis, assembly GCF_949987515.2. Classification (NCBI taxonomy): domain Eukaryota; kingdom Metazoa; phylum Chordata; class Mammalia; order Artiodactyla; family Delphinidae; genus Delphinus; species Delphinus delphis. Next base: position 10,403,202 of record NC_082704.1, read on the forward strand.
GAAGGCAATTATGAAAAGTTGTTCACTGCTATATCACCAGCATCAAGAACAGTATCTGGCCCTGAGGTAGCGCTCAAATATGTGAATGTGTGTGTGATGAATGAATCAAAAACTTTGGTGCACAATAAATGCTGACTTTTATGATTATTATGCACTAAACACTTTACATGCATTAACTCCTATGAGTATCTTCACCATTTTACAGATGAGGCAACTGAGGCTCAGAAAGGGGAAGGTCATGTTGCCAGTAAGTTGGTGAACCAGAATGGGAGCCCAGATCTTTGTGCTTCAAATACCTGTGCTCTTTCCCACATGCAACTTACAGTTTTTGGCCATCTGTATCAGCACACTGAAGTACTGACCAGGGAGTGGATTTTCTGACAGAAGAAAAGGGATGGTCCACCTTTTCAGAGCAGGGCAGTCTCGTTTTCAGAGGCTGAAGCTGCTGGAAATTTGATAGTTCTTTAGACTCTCTTGAGAATAGATGCCTTACCCTGAAGGATCTATCCACTGTCTTTTAAAAGAGCAGGCTCCCAAAATATAGACTTTTGATAATAGAGCAAGAAATTAGTCGAAGGTGAAGGAAGAAGGTTCATTCATCAGTCAATTGTAGCTGTGAACCAACACTAAAATGAGGGCGTATTATATACCATGCTTTACACACTTTAAAAAGCACATCTTTCTACTGCCCCAAGTTTTTCTTACACTCTTCCTTAGCTCTCTACTGATGCATGCTGGTAGCTTGGGGAATGGAGAGTGCTGGGGGAAGTCTAGGCAAAATGGCCCCTCCAAAGGGCATGGCCCCAATCCCACCAGCATGCTCCATTCACCAAGCTCAAGTCACTAAGTACCTTCTGATGAAACACTGATTTCAAGACACCCAAAGAGCCAGTTTGGAGCTCTTTGTTTCCCTTCCTCTCCTATGGCCTTTGAATCCTGAATCCAGCAAAATGGCTCTCTTTCTGGCCAGGTGAAACCAGGCCATAATTGCCCCTGCCCCGGGCTCTCAAATGCACAGCTAGCTGTGGATCTTCATCTTTAATCTCAGGACCAGGATCTCATGTGCTTTGGAAAGTGTGTAAAGCATGTTATATAATGCTCGCTTTAGGCTTGACTCACAGCTGAGATTAAACCTTGACTGATGAATGAACCTTTCACATCTAAAGGCCATAGCTGAGTATTAGAATCCTTGAACTGTCAGCAATACGATAGTGCACATGCTAGGAAAGTGTAAGGAGCTTTGAAAACAAGCATTTTCTGCTAATTTTAGCTTTCCTACACCGTAAGAAGACTCACCAGCTCTGTGGCTCCATGTACTTCAGAAATAATACCAGCTCTGCTCTTACTCCTGGCGACTGAAGGTCGGGCAGGGGTGCGGGTATACATCATATTCTTCATTTTCTCCCGTGAGTGCTAACTTTTTCCAGGCAGCCACTGTCAGATGGTTACCTGCCTGTCTACAGACTGTATCCATCACCATCATCATCATCGTCATAGTCACCATCATCATAGAACATGGTCGTACCTGTGCCTGAATGGTCTCCCCTAAATCTGTTTTCTTCAGGACCCCTTGCCTAAACCACTTCAGAATTCTTCAGTCTGACAGTTTACTGCCATCATTCACTCAAAATTGAGTGATATTATGTTCTTTTGGTCTAGTGTATGCCTCTTGTCTTCTATTTTGACTCTCACAAAAAAGAAATATACATGTATATATAGTAAATATACATATATATATATTACATTTATCAGCAAATCCAGTTGCCTTCACCTTCAAAAACAAATCCACAATGTGATTATATTTATACAGTGTGTGTGTGTGTGTGTGTGTGTGTGTGTGTAACCTCTAGCCTGGACCACAGCCATAGCCTCCTAACTAGTCTCTGGTCACACTAAGTGATCACTCTTGTCCTGTACAATCCGTTCCTTCTCTCATAGCAGCCTGAATAATCCTTTATTAATACAAATCAGATCATGTCGCTCTCCTGCTCAGAAGCTTCTAACCACTTCTGGTTGCATTCATACTTCCTGCCACACACCCCCGAGGCCCTGCGTGGTCTGGGCTCTACTGACCTCTTAAGCCTCATCTCCTCTCTCCTCCTTTCTCACTCTGCTCCATCCACGCTGGATGAAATGAGATAAAGTGAATGTTATGGGATGCATGAGGGGACCTTCCCTGGAGTCCTGGAAATTTGGCTGAAGCTCAAAACTGGGGGCAATGGGTGTTAAGTAAATTGATAATAATGGAGGCTTACAGTTATTCCTCACTATGTGCCAGGCACGCGTCTAAGTGCTTTCACGTGGATGGACTCCTTTAAACACACCCCCATGAAGCGGTTACTATTATCATTCTCGTTGTACAGAAAAGGAAGCCGAAGTACAGAGATGACAGGTAACTTGGCAGAATTCACACACACACGGTGAGTGCTGGGGCCAAGAGTTGGTCCGGGTGGTGTGACCCTGGAGTCCGTGCCCTTCACAGCCACCTTTCAGCTGCTCTTCACAGTCTCAAGGGATCAGCCAAGGAGCTACCAAACACACCTTGCCGACACTTGCTAAGAGGTGGCTAAACGGCTCCTTTAGACCCTCATCCCCACCCCATCCAACCTAGTAAAGCAGAAGAAGGGGGCTTTTTGAAGGGAGGACTGTCTTGGGAGAGGGAATTTTGTATTAGTAGAGAGTTATCAGACCACGTTGGGGGCATTTTCCTTCCCTCCTCATGGGGGGCAAAGGACTCCTTCAAGCCAAATGAGACGGGACTGTGGATATGTCCTAGAGGACCAGTTATACAGAGCTCTTTACTGGCAGGGGCTGTGTCTTTTGGGGTCTCTGTGTCCGCAGTTTCTAGAACTGTGCCAGGCACAGAGTGGGAGCTCTGTACCCCAGTGAGGGAGTCCCAGTTGCACGGGAACCTTTGTATGCAGAGCACTTCCCTCCACTGGCTGGGGACCACCCAGGAAATGAGATGGATGGGTTGGGCCTTGAGCTGCTTATGATCTAGAAAGGGAGATGGAAAGCATAGAGCAATTTGGAAAAGGAAAACAAAAAAAAAAGACGAGCACAAAAAGACACAGAGAAAAGTCCAGTTGCTAAGTATGAAAACTAAAGGCAACCAGCAAGGAGGGCTTAATAAAGGTTGCAGTTATTATTATCTTCATTTAGTAGATGTCAAAACAAGATGCAGAAAGATGATGAAGGGCATGGATTTACACTCATAGTGCAATCCGACACGCCAGGAAGATTCAGTCACTTCGATTTGCTGGGGCCCGTCTCCCAATTCTTGTGATTGAATGGGGCTCAAAGACATGGGAGCATTATTATAGGAAAAATCATGATAATGAAACTTGCTGGAGAATAATGACTACATCTTACAGCTGCATCTGATTCCACTACATCTGTGCCCATCGACTCAGTCAGCAGTGCCAGAGTCACTTGAGTAATTGTAGCCAGAGTTAGGGAGGCTGCCAGCTATGGCCCTGGCAGCAGGCACTGGAGCTGGAAAAATGGAGTAAGGAGGTGGAGAGGGATGTACTTTCAACAGAAACCTTGGGCAAGGGGATTAGAGAGGTCCCTTTATAAATAAGTGGCAGGGTTGTACAGGCTGTTGGTTATGAGCTAGGGCATTGGAGCCATACTGTCTGGCTCCAGATTCTGGCCTGCTTAGTGACCGCAAGTAACTTATTCATTCTGGCACTGGAGTGTGGCACGTTGATTAACCTCTATATGACTGTTCTCTCATCCATAAAATGGAACTGTTAATAGTGCCTACCTCATTGGATTGTCATGAGTGTTAAATGAAATAGTGTATGTAAAGTGTTTGGCATTTAGCTAGCGCTTAACAAATATTTGCTATTATTATTATTTCCTACCATATTTTTCACACTGTGGTTTCAACCCATTAATAGATGAGAAAAATCATTTAGGTAGTCGTGACTTGGGTATTTCATTAATAAAATAGCATCGGATGAAAACTATGAGTGCCTTGAATGTTGTAAATGTTTCATGAAACTTGCTTCAGGTGTTTATGTGTGTACATGTGTAACACACATGTATGAACATACCATAAACACCAATACACACATATACATGGGTATACATGAAAACATGTACATACTTATATGTGTAAATATATACATTTACTTATACAGACACAAACCCTTAAAAACACACATATTCACATGCATGCACATATGCACATAAACAATGGCATCCCCATTCACAGATATACAAACACACATATACATGTGCAGACACGCACACACATGCACACCTACATATATATATTCATGCATATACACATACATATACAGACATTAATGCACTGATACATGTAAACACTCATAACATATATAAAGACATATACACAACACACATTAATGTATATACACACACACACAAATACAAATGAACATACACACATACGGAGACATGCAGTAACATACACACATACAATAGATACACATATACACATACACACAGAGATACATGTTCACAAACATGATTCACACATATATGTATAAATATACATTCACACACACCTAGACATATACCACCTGCACAAATACAAACACACACCCACATATATCTATATAATACATACAGCACTATTCTGTTGTCATGAGAATCAGGTTCCAGATTTCAGGTGTGCCTTTGCCTCTGATCCATGTTCAGACTAGATCAGTCCTCAGACCCTAGCACACATGGTGTCACTAGAGAGAAACATCTTATCACACCAGAAGCATTTTATAATCATTATTGGCAGATTGCAATACTGCTTTTAAACCATTTATCCATATTACCTACTCAGAAAAGACTGGTGACATCAACCATTCATGTTTAAATCCTTAACTTCTGGGAGATATTTGGACTTGGGTTATATTGCCAAAGCCTGACTGCATGGGAGAGACCAGTGCTGCTGGGAATTGTTTCCACTGTCTAATTTGGAAAGAGTTGATCCCTAACTAGAATTCAGAGAGAAAGGGAACTTGTATGAGTGAAAGCCATCACAAAAATAGACAAAGAGAGAAACCCCAAATTAGAGAGGAGATCTTTAATATTTCTGCAACATAAAGGAGTTTTTAAATGAGTGACTAGAGAAGATAAATTGTACTTTCAACCTGTCTCAAAAAATGTACAAATGAGAGGCCCACTGTCTTCATTAGGTGGGAGGAGGGGGAGGTACTAGAGGTATTTGAAAGCCAAGAATCCTGGATCTCTCTTATGTGGTGATGGAAAAGGTTTGGGAAACTTTAGGTTTCAGCCCACATATGAAGGTTGAGAATGGAGAGTACCAGGTAGAGAGACCCAGAAGAGACAGCTCACAAGAAAGAAGAATTGGGCACTCTACTGGCATATTGCCAACTTGACTTTTTTGTTCCCTACAACGATATCATCCCTGTGTTGGGTTCTGAGGACACAGAGAAGAATAAAAGACAGCCTCTGACCTCTAGGAGCTCAGAGTCTTACCCCACCCTTACTCTGCTAATTCCACAATTGTTACCCTAGAGCCTATGGTAGAGATGGCTAACTGTCCAACCAAATTCATGTTCCCCTTCCACTGTGTGGAGTGGTCACAGGAAAGTGGCTGTCCAGTTGGGGACTACATTCCCAGTCTTCATTAGAGTTTGATGGGATCCTGTGGCTAGTTCTCACCAATAGCATGTGAGTGAAGAGCTGTATATCACTTCTAGGCCATCATGTGCATTTTCTCCACCACATTTTCTCTTTTCACTAGCCTGATACAGAGGAGTATAGTGATCTAGGAAGCCATGTGTGGAAGATAAAGGAGCCACAGTGTAGGAGGAGCCTGGGTCCCTGAGTCACTGCTTAGAAGAAAGCTGCTTAACAGGAACACCTCTTGGTAGTTTTAAATGCGTGAGAAGTAAAGTTCTATTGTGTTTCAGCCTATCAGACATATTTGAGTCTGTTTTTTTCTAGCGCTTACCTTATTCTGACTAATACAAGTGCCTTATGTGAGATGCATCTTTCTCGATTTATCATTTAGATCAGAACATTCCCTGAGTTTGGTCATTCTTGGTCCATCCAGGCTGCTATAACAAAGATACCATAGGCTGGGTGGCTTATAAAAACAGAAATTTATTTGTCACAGTTCTGGAGGCCGGGAAGTCCAAGATCAAGGTGCTGCCAGATTTGATGTCTGATGAGGGCCACCTCCCTGGTTCATAGATGGCCTTCTTCTCACTGTGTCCTCAAGTATTGGAAGGGGAGAGAGAGAGAGAGCTCTCTGGGAATCTCTCTTATAAGGGCACTAATCCCATTCCGGGGGGCTCCATCCTCATGACCTAATTGCTTCCCAAAGACCCCACCTCCTAATTCCATCACTTTGAGGGGGTTAGGATTTCAACATATGAATTTTGAAGACAAAAACATTCTATCTGGCAGTCTTGGATTTAAAGTAATGTGAGGCTATCTAAAACTCTCTCTACTGATTTTGGCCATTAGTACTTATGCTCTGCAAGTAGAGGAAGATTTTTAATACAGGAGAAAAGCAGTTAAATTGCTACTGACCTTCAGATACTTTAGTTGGTGCCAGGCATATAAAGATTATTTTGTTTAGGAAACAATTAAAAGGCACTAGGCACTGTTATAACTGCTTTATAAATATTAACTCATTCAATTTTCCCAACAATTCTATGAACTAGGCTCAAGTATTTCTTCCACTCTACATATGAAGAACTGAGGCACAGAGAGGTTAAATAATTTGCCCAAGGTCACATGCTAAGAAGCAGACTCGGGAGGAAAACCCAGGCCATCTGGCTCCAGAGCTCATGCTTTTATCTGCCATACCAGATTGCCTCCTATTAATGGATGCACTGTTTTTTTCTGCCCTCCTCTTGGTGGGGAGCAGATCTGATTTCCTTCCCTCCACCTTAAAATAGGTAGTGGTTTTTCAAGGAGTGTTCGGGACCATGCTTTTGCTTTGGGGAGAAGATGGCCTTCCAGAGTCCCTTGGCTTGTGGGAATTAATAGGATCGCAGCACACGGGGGTATGATTGCAAATAGAAATACTGCTCTGTTCAAACAAATCTCTTTCTTGCTTCATGCCAAGAACTACAGTGTGTAAACTTACATTCAAATTGGCCTTGGTGCATGGAGCATTGTTTCCTCTATAACAAACCCTTGGCCTTGGTCAGATCTCCCCCCGTCCGAGATCCCAGTCAGGGAGTGTTCAGTAGGGCAGACGTGGCCCATGGCTCTGGGTTGTCAGGGGTCTGCCATGTCTTTGGGTGAGATGAGTGGAGACAGGTCAGTATCCCACCAGCAGCAGGCATCTGCTGTCTTCACTGAAATCGACTGAGTCTGGCTTGTTGATTCTCATATACCCCTTTCCTTGCTCCCTACTTAGACGTTCCTATGGCAGTTTTGTAACTCTTTTCTCTATCACTTATTCCTAAGGGTTGAACTCATCACTACCTCTACTAACCTCAACCCTGTCTGTGTCTCTATCACTTCTTTAAAAATCTCAAGAACATGATGTTTCTACACATCTATATCTCTAGGTATAAAACCATAAAGACTTAGAGTGTCAGAGCTGGAAGGGCCCTTAGAGATGATCTTCTCCCCTAACCCCTTCATTTTATAAATGAGGAGGCTGAGGCCCAGGGGAGGGTGTGGACCTGGAAGTGGAAGTGACTAAAACTGCTGCTGGGGACTTCCCTGGTGGCACAGTGGTTAAGAATCTGCCTGCCAGTGCAGGGGACACGGGTTCGAGCCCTGGTCCGGGAAGATCCCACATGCTGCAGAGCAGCTAAGCCCACGCGCCACAACTACTGAGTCTGTGCTCTAGAGCCCGTGAGCCACAACTACCGAGCCTGTGCTCTAGAGCCCACGAGCCACAAATACTGAGCCTGTGCACCACAACTACTGAAGCCCGCGTGCTGCAACTACTGAAGCCCGTGTGCCTAGAGCCCACGCACCACAACTACTGAGCCCATGAGCCACAACTACTGAAGCCCATGTGCTCTAGGGCCCGTTCTCCTCAACAAGAGAAGCCATCGCAGTGAGAAGCCCGCGCACCGCAACGAAGAGTAGCCCCCGCTCGCCACAACTAGACAAAGCCTGCACACAGCAACGAAGACCCAACGCAGCCAAAAATAAATAAAATTTAAAAAAAGTCAAAACTGCTGCTGAGGGTTGACCTGTGTCCCTAAGTCAGGGCTGTGACACTGATGAGCCACACTTACATGGATAAAATACTGGTATACTATGGCGTTGGCCTCCTAAGCAGTACACTTGGCAGAGTCCAGACTAGTGTTCAAAGGGCCACGTGATTTAGTGAGTGTTCTGGGCTGGTGAGAAAAGGTTGCACCCCATGCTAAAGAGGAGAAATAATGATAGTTGCCAAACATCAAGCCCTCCTCTAGGTCAGCTGTTGTGCTGTGTGCTTACGTGCTCAATTTGTGAGGCAACTAAGGGTTAACTATCACAGCTGTATTATCTGATTCTGAGCCTCACTGTAATCTTCCGAGGTTGGTTCTGTTATCTTTATTTGACAGATGATAAACTGAGGCACAAATATATTAAATAACTTGCCAAGGGTCACAGACCAAGTAGTTGCAGACCCAGGATTCACACCGAGCTGACGTCACAGTCCACATGTTAAACACTGAGCCATGTGGGCACTGCTTGGCCACAGTATGAGACTGTCAGATGTGCCCAGAAGTATGCCTGTATGTCCCCCCTTCACTAGTCTGAGGACAGGCTAGTCACTTTTGAGGACAGGCTGCCTGTGCTCTGACTTTGACTTGGCCTTGGCACTTGCCAGGCCACTGACAGAGACTGGAGTGTGGTGTGCTGACCTTGATGCTCCGTGTATGGTTGTTTGCTTGTCTGCCTTCCCTGTCCTATGAGGCTCACGTCAAGGCTACCAAGAGCAAGAACGGTCAACATCCAGGAAATCAGAACTCTGCAAAACTGAAAATTGTTCCCTTTTTCCTAGTCAGTTGGATCTATGCTTGCTAATTCTTTTGTGGACCAAATCAAACTGTTGTTCACATGAGTGCAGGTAAAACCAACGCTCACCTGGTTATGTCTTCTCTCTGGAGAAGAGTGAGCAGACACGTTCATCAGTCGTGTATGTAGTCAAATCATCTCTGAATTGGACTGGTTCCAAGATAACTTTCAGCTATAAAAGTACACAGTTCTGCGGGTGAAGATTGGGAATACTCAGCGTTTTTGCAATTTCCACCAACTGCCAAAAAAATTTTCAAGCCCAACCTCAAGAATTTCATAGTCCCAGACCCCAGTGTTTCACTACAAAGAAGTGGCAAATATTGATAGAATTTGATATTTGTTGCCCTACATTCAGAAGAACACCAGTGGTTTTAAATATTACAAACATGTTATTTTTAGAGGCCCCTAACCTCTTACTCACTCTAGGTTTAGAAGGCTGATTTAAATAAATAAATAAATAGCAATGGCTTCTGCTTAAATTAGGTCTATCTCAGTTTCCATGGCATCCAATCTGTTAGCGTCAATATTCTCGCCTGGATCTGTGCTTAGCCTTTGGGATGGCAATGTTTGCTTTCAGGTTTATAGGACATATCATAGCTCAATGAATTCCATTATACTCAAGGAAAGAGAGGATTTGTGGAAGCCCATAGGTGATGCTGTCTTTGATTCCTGGCGTCAGTGTTTGGTCCTAGCCTTCACATGACTCTGTGGGTAACTGGGATTTGATAGAATCACAGATGATGAATTTTTGGTAAGCGCTCGGTCTCTAGCTACATTGGTCTATAGCAGCCTCTGCAGGTAACATTCTGTGGTTGACCCTAATAAAAAGGTACCCCAGGGAAATAATTGCAATGCAGAGAGTATGGAAGCAACCAGGGTTTGGACAATGTGTAAATCTTCACTTTACCCTTCAAGAAGCTTAACTGCAAGGTGAAAACCTTTTCATGTATCAGTGGGGCCACACTAAATTTATTTCCTCAAGCAAATAGACAAACAGGTAACCATACAAACAGTACCTTTGTAGGCCTTCCTTAGAATGGGAGGAAAATATAGTTAAACTGATATGTGCAATTTCAAAAGAAACTAGCAGGAAGGAAAGTGTAGACTTATATGTTAAAATATACATGACAGTGTGAAATAAAAGAATGTGTAGCAAGTTTAGCAGGTGGAAGGGCCATTGTTCTTCTTTGGACATGTCACGTAAAAATGATATTCCACTTAGAAAATATATATGCAAGTCCCACATTTTATAATGACTCCTGACTCTCAAAGTTTATTCATAGTGTTTTTTAAATCAGGTGACATCTCTTAAACCTCATGTCTTCAGTTTCTTTTTAAAATTGTCATTTTTAATCAGATTGCAATTGGAACAGCATCTCTGGGAAGATCAATCTAGATAGGTCTTTACACTTAACGTCCTTGTCTTTCACAGGAAAAGTCTGCACGGGAACACTTCTTAATCTGGGCTCCATGGATGGGCTTCATGGCAGTCTCTAAGCTCCAGGCAACTGTATGCAAATTGTGTGTGTATGTGTGTGTGTGTGTGTAAATACATATGTGCAGTGTTCTGAAGAAAGTGTCTATGGCTTTTCTCAGATTCTACGATGTTCATGGGAAAATTGAGAATTTCTGAGTTAGATGCTTTCCGAGTTCCTGTGTGACTTTAAAGTTCAAAGAGATTTGCTAAGCAGATTCATTACAGCTCTTCCTTAGTTGAGGGGAGAGTGATAGGAAATTCAACAGGTAGCCCAGTGAACGCCTTTTCATATTTGCCATCATCAAGCATAATTGAAGGTCTAACTATGTAATGAGATAATCTAATGTATGATCTTAAATTGGAGACAGCAAGAGTAGTAAAGACTAATAATTTGCAAGCCCTAATAATTTAAAGTCGTTAGCAACACTGAAAGATCTTCGAGCCCAGTTTATTTTCATTTCTGTTTATTATCATGCTAACTGCCTACTTTTCATTCTTTTTGCATATCCATGGATATCCCGTGGACTTTCAGAGTGAGCTATAGCCAAATACAGAATAAACATGGGAGGGAGACGAGATGAGAATGAAGCTGACTATGATTGCAACTAGGTCAAATCTATTAATATGTGAGATTTATGTCTCTCGTGGTGGAAGCTGCAAATCCTTTTGCATAACATTTCCTCTGGCTTTGATAGAAAATTTCTCACTCAGAATACTTCAAAACCAGCATTTTAAGTTTTATCACCCCTGAAAATTTCATTCTTAAACAGGAGTACAAAGTTATCATGATGAAATAGATGTCATTGGATTCCATCACTTTGCCTGGTGTGGAGTGCTCTCCCCCTCCCTCCCTCTCCCTCTCCTTCTCCCTCCCTCTCTCTCTCTCTCTCTCTCTCTCTCTCTCTCTCTCTCTCTCTCTCTCTCTGATTCTCTCTGTCTCTCTCTGTCTCTCTAATTAATTTTGCTGCTGCCTGTCAGAAATGTGCCTGTGAAGTTGGGGGGGTTAGAGGACGGAGCTAATGAGAACCAAAGTCATGGTTTCAGTCTCTGTAAGAGTATTAACTTCGTTATGTTTCCTGGCTGTGGACTCTACCCCAATCCTGGCCAGAGGACTCTTGGGGTCAAGGGAATCCAGGGAAGAGAGGAGATGATTCAGTGTAAACCCATTCCGCATGACTAGAGAGACAGCTCAAAGAACACCCATTGCAGAATCTCCCAGTGTCAGTGTTGGGAAGAATCTCAGGGCTCTTCTCTTTTTCCTCCCCATCTGATATGCAGTAATTTTGTAAAGGGGTTATTCAGTCTTTTCTTGAATGCCTCCAGTGACAGAGAACTCATTGCTTTCCAGTCCCAACCATTCAATCTTTTTTTACAAAAATTTTATTTTATTGAATTATAATTGATTTACAATGTGTTAATTTCTGCTCTACGGCAGAAATTAGTTATACATATATATAATCTCTTTCCTGTTCATTTCCGTTATGGTTTATCACAGGATATTGAATATAGTTCCCTGTGCTGTACAGTAGCCAACCATTTCATCTTGAAGCAGTTCTGATAAATTGTTTCTTATGTGAATTACAACCTTCTGTCATTCTGTAAACTGATTCTAGGCCTTCCCTGTGGGATCCACAGAATAAGACTCCAAACCAATCATTTACAAGTTGAAAAGTAGCAAAGGAGTTGAAGTTGGTGCTTCTGGCTTTACCTCCACATTGCCATTCTTATTGGCTTATGTCAGCAGAGAGAGCCCTTGCTCAGAAGGCAAGCATTTAAGCAGAGGTTTTGATTCCTTTATATAAAGTATTTGGTATAGCATTTAGGGAGTGAGTCTAAATTAACTTTCAGTTTTTGAGACCAGTTTCACAGATAGCACACACAGCTAGGTGATACAATAGGGATTACTAGAGAGCTATCCATCAACTCTCAGCCTGCAAAGAAGATTGCAATGGGGCACTGCCTCCGGGCTGGAGATTTGGGACATTTATGGGTAGTCCAGACCAATCTGTCATTGCTTCGCCAGAGAGCCTATTGGAGAGACCTTTGAATGACAAGATTGACTTTTAATCCCATCAGAAGACATGTACTCATTCATTCATCCATTGAAAAGGCATTTATGGAGGGCTTTCTATGCCCTAGATGTTAGGGATACGATGATGGCCCACTGAGGGGGGGTATATACATCAAATAAAGAATTACCCAAAGTAATAGATGATTCTAAACCGTGATTAGTGATAGAAGGGAAAGTTACAGATTATTTTCAGAGCAGGTCTGACTTAGTTGAGGTTTTCAAGGAAGGCTTGCCTGACATTTGAGTTAAGATATAAAGGATGAATAGGAATGAACAGTAAAGGATGCAGAGATGGGGGAAGCATTCCAGACAGAGGCAACAGCATCGGCAGACGCCCCGTGGGAGAGAGGTGTAAGAGAAAGCACAGAATATTCAAGGAACTGAGAGAGGGCTGCTCTTGGTGAAATTCAGAGACTAGGGTATGGTATAAGGTGAAGATGGAGAGGTCATAGGGCCAGTCCGTGAAGGGCCTGGCAGTCTGGAAAGCCCTGTGCAACTCTTGTCTTCTGTAGTTTCCCTCACAAAGTCTCTGCTCTTTTCAGCAAATGCCATGATCATTCCTCACCTTCAGTTCTTTCCTTGTACCGTTCTTGTCCCGGGAACATTCTCCCTATCATCCATCTCTTACGCAAAGGCTTACTCATCTCGTTCCCTGAACTTTGGCATCCAGAAAGTGGAGGTGGAAGGCAAAGGGCTCTCATGTATATTACACACTTGCTCTTCACCAAGCATCGTGCTGAGTCCTTCATACGTATGATCTTTAACACCCCTGCCCTGACACTGTGAGGTAATGCCCTTCCTACCATCTTACCGAGGAGGAAATTGGCACTCAGAAATCTTGAATACTTGGTCCAATGTCATATAGCTTAACTAGTAAACCCAGATGAAAATTCAGGCTTGCCTGACTCCAAAGATACTGCTCTTTCTTAACACATCAAGTTGCTTCTATCGCCTTTCTCATTGTTCATTAACCTCCCAGTAGAAGTGCCCTGGCTGTTCTCATTTTGACGTTAAAATTACCATTTGAAACATCAGTTGCTGGTATCAGTGGGAGGACATCCAGTGGGGGTCTAAGTTCCTGGGCATAAGAGCCCCATTCGTGGTTCGTGATGCTCTTATAGCCACAAGGAAGCAGATGCCGTCATTCCACACAACATCTACTTTGCTATCACCTCTTGAAAGTAGGCACTTAATGCAAGTGTTTGTCAGAATTTTCTAAAGAAATTTACGTAACCTTTATGAAGTTCATCTACCTATTGACCAGTCTGGGCACAAAGTCACAGTCAAAGAAAGAAGATTCTGAACATCAAGAAAAAGATGTAAAAAACAATGTAATTAGCATTATAGATGTTGTCTCAGAAGTATCCAAAGGTCCCCATTCCAATCTCAGTGTACGCCACACCTTCATGAAGTTCTTTCTAAAACTTCTTCCTCCCTGTCTTTCTCTCTCAATTGCTTACCCCCAGTACAGGTGCCCCAAACTCTCTCATTTTTCTTTCTCAACCTCTCCAAAACCTTCCCCAAACCTAGCCTGTGCTGCCTACTCTGGTCTTGTTCTTTCCTCTCATCTTCAGGATTTATTCATCTCTTTCTTGTCAGTACCTTTCTGCTCTGTCCAATGTAAATCCTTCGAGTGGTCTCAGTGGTCAGGATGGCAGAAAAAGGATCTTTACAAATCAGGATGAGCAGGAGATGACCTGAATGTCTAAATGTTTTCATTTAGGTAGTAGTTCATTTTTTTCCTTCACATTTATTTTTCTGTGTCCGTTTCAAAATTCTTTCAACTTAAAGTAGTAACAGTATCCAAAGTGATCAGTAGTTTGTTTTCCGTTTCATCTTCTTGGCAGAGACTGTCAGTACTCATGGACAACCCCGAGCTACCCTACACTTCTCAGCATCCGTTTGCAGCTGGATTGGCCATGGACTAGTTCTAGTCTATGGAGTTTGAGTGGAAATGACATGTGTCACTTGTGCACCTAGATGGGTGAGTATCCAGTTTGCCTTTTCCAAACTCTTGCCCCTGTTTGCTGTCTGGATAACACTAGTGTGACCTTGAAGCCACCAGATGGAAGCACTCTGAGTCCTTGAGTCACTGCCTGGAAGAGAATTAATCCACATCTGACTGTAATGTGAGTGAGAAATAAACCGTTGTTGCATTGTTTGTTTTAGTAGCTAGTGCTAATTAAGCTAATATATTATTTTTTTATATTTTAGTTAAACTCATTAATAAGTTTGTAATTGTAATGAAGTCCACTTTATCAATCTTTTCATCTGTAGTTAGTACTCTTTATGCTCTAAGAAATTTTTGCCTACCCCAAGGTCATGGAGGTATTTTCTGATACTTTATTTCAGAAGTTTTATTGTTTTGCCTCTTACATTTAGGTCTACCACCTATCTCAAGTTAATTTTTGTATACAATTCGAGGGTCATGGTTAACTTTCCATATGGATATGCAATTAACCCAGCACCATGTATTGAAAAGATCATCCCTCTCTCCCTGGGTTTCAGTAGCGCCTTCACTGAGTATCACATGTAGCAGACAGTCTCTAAAATGGCTCCATGGATCCCCACATTCTTTTTTTTCTTTTTTCTTTTTTTGGCTGCACCACGTGGCATGCAGGATCTTAGTTCCCTGACCAAGGATCGAACCTGTGCCCTCAGCAGTGAAAGCCCGGCATCCTACTGGACTGCCAGGGAATTCCCAGTGACTCACTTCTCATGAACAGTATATGGCAAAAGTGACTGGAGTCTCTGTGATTAGGTTACAAAAGACCACGACTTCCATTTACTCTCTCTTTCTCTCCCTCTTCAGTAAAGAATTTTGTATTCTCGCCTTGTAATCTGGTGTGCGCTGTGCTGAGGTTGGAGGGAAGGGATGTCATGGGTCTGCAAATGGTATAGTTTGGTTGATATTGCTCAGAAGAAGATGGTGCCGGAAAGGTATCCCCCTGACAGTTGGATTATTAGGGGGTGCCTCTACTGGTTACCTGCAGGAGAAGACATCACAAACAAGCGCTCAGGTGCAAGAGACAATCAAACCGAATCCCCTGGTGCTGCGCTAGGTTGGCAAGGATGCCTTTTATGTCAAAAAGGGGAGAGCCTACCACATCTGGGTTACATGACAGGAAGCCTAATTTATTCAGCTTTTGTTATCTGGAGTTAATCTTCTGTCAAAAGTATTACCACATATAAAATAGACTTATTTTTTCTGTTTTTATAAGATTCTGCTTAAGAAAAGTCTGAGGTGTCAAATTTCATTTTCCAGCAGTGTCAGTTTACTGCAAGATAAGATGTAAATCAAATAAATATTTCTTTGTCCCTATCCCTGTCATCCCTCCTCCCATCTGGACACAAGACATATATTTAGAATATCAGCGAGAGAGATGGGTGGGCGGGGCTTGCAAAAGAATCAGCATGCCTTTAGCTAGAGACTTACTACATTCATCGTTGGAAGAGGAAGAGAAAAAACAGAAAAAGAAATGGCTCGTTCAAAGTCCAAATTCTTATTTTATGGATGGAAAATGTCCAGGTTGCTGCAGGATTGCCAGGGTTTGTAGCCATTCCCACGTGGTGATGCTTTGTGTAGGTTGTTCAACAGAGTTGTGCCAGCTGATGGGAGGAAAGGCCAGGCTCACAGAAGGGTGTTCATGTAGAAAAAGCAACACTAATGATCCCCACAACTTCCTGAATTTGGGTGGTATCGCAGAAAGCCTTATTGGTTGTGTAATTCTAGTTAATCTGTCAAGATAAGGTAATGATGTTTAATTCTGTAAGGTCTACAACAGTGATCTCCTATTTTGGTGTCAGCTTGTCAGTACTTTTTGATTATGGGCAAAAGCCAAGAACATAAATTTTCAGAGTCCAGAGAACTTGCCGCTTTTCTTCCTGATAAGTAAGCTAGTCCGCTGCTGCGTCACCTTTCTCCTGATTTAAGAACAAGGTTCCAAACACCAGGGGCACAAGTCACAGTGGTGGCTGGAGTGTGGCTGACTTTATCATGGGAAGATTTCAATCAAACCAGTTCCTCTCATTTTATTTCACAATTTCCCGGGGTCCCAGGAATTCCCCAGTCCTCTAATTCTGGCAGGAGGAGCAGAAGGTATTTTTCAGTCTCCATTTTGCCGTTTATTCACCTAATGTGCTTGGGTGCATCCTTAGCCCCATCCTCTTCACTGGGCATGTGCTGCTGCTCACAGACAGAGTGCAGGGCTCCCAGATTCCATCAGAGTCTGTACAAAGGGAGGGTCACGTGAAAAAGAAGGGAGAGCTTCAGTTAGTCTCTTTGGGCTGGGTTATGTCTTTCTTGCAAAGGATTGCCAGGGAGGGGAAAGCACTAGGGAGGCCCTTTGCCACTTCAGGCGAAAGCAAAATAGAGCAATTTCACTTCCATTTCCTGGGAGCATGGCACGATCCCGAGCCCCTTACATCCTGTCATTTAATCCTCACTACAACTCTGTGAGGCAGATAGTATTATTTCAGATAAGAAACTGGGTTACACACAGAAAAATTAAGAACTGGTATGAAATTGCATAGTTAGTAAGTAGTAAATCCAGGGTTTGAACCCAAGTCTGTCTGATTCCAAGGTCCATTCGCATAACTCATGTGATGCTGAGTTGTTACAGTAATTTGATGTTCAAGGGAGCAAACGGTAGTACATTTCACAGTGAAAATATGCAGCCGTTACAAAAATGATAAAAACATGGAAAGGTATCCAATATATATTTTTAAAATTTTTATATGAAAAATGCCCAACAATCACCTACTACATGTCAGCAACAGTTCTAGGTGCCAGGGAATACAAATACCCTGCCCTCACGGAGCTTGTCACTGGAAGGTTCGGCTCGGGCAATAAACTAGCACCAACACTGTCATTATTGCTTGCAGTAACTGCAGTGAACAAAATGAAATGGAGCTCTGGGATTGGAGGGGGTGTTTCAGCTTGGGTAGAGCGGGAAGGCCTCTCCAAGGAGGTGAGATCTAAGTGACGAGAAGGAGGCAGGCATTGTGCATTTCAGGGGATGGGGGACGGCAAGTACAAGCGCACCGAGAAGGGGAGAGCGCATATATTGCTGGGACAGAAAGAAGGGAACTGGGGCTCAGGAGTTGTGGGCAGACTGGGGGCAGCAGTGGGGGAGTGGTAGGAGATTTTAGGGGCTAGCAGGGGCCAGATCATACAGGACCCAGCAGGCCACATTAAGGAGTTTGGATTTTATTTTTAGCGCTGTGGAAAACCAGTGCTGTGTTGTAAGTAGGGAAGGAATATGATCTGGCTGCTTCGTAAGGATTGAAATGCGACAGCGCAAGAAGGGCAACAAATGAAGAGGACATAAGCAGCCTACCTGAAAAAGAATTCAGAATAATGATAGTAAAGATGATCCAAAATCTTGGAAATAGAATAGAGAAAATGCAAGAAACATTTAACAAGGACCTAGAAGAACTAAAGATGAAACAAGCAATGATTAACAACACAATAAATGAAATTGAAAATACTCTAGATGGGATCAATAGCAGAATAACTGAGGCAGAAGAACGGATAAGTGACCTGGAAGATAAAATAGTGGAAATAACTAATGCAGAGCAGAATAAAGAAAAAAGAATGAAAAGAACTGAGGACAGTCTCAGAGACCTCTGGGACAACATTAAACACACCAACATTCGAAATACAGGGGTTCCAGAAGAAGAAGAGAAAAAGAAAGGGACTGAGAAAATATTTGAAGAGATTATAGTTGAAAACTTCCCTAATATGGGCAAGGAAATAGTCAATCAAGTCCAGGAAGCACAGAGAGTCCCATACAGGATAAATCCAAGGAGAAACATGCCAAGACACATATTAATCAAACTGTCAAAAATTAAATACAAAGAAAACATATTAAAAGCAGCAAGGGAAAAACAACAAATAACACACAAGGGAATCCCCATAAGGTTAACAGCTGATCTTTCAGCAGAAACTCTGCAAGCCAGAAGGGACTGGCAGGACATATTTAAAGTGATGAAGGAGAGAAACCTACAACCAAGATTACTCTACCCAGCAAGGACCTCATTCAAATTTGATGGAAAAATTAAAACCTTTACAGACAAGCAAAAGCTGAGAGAGTTCAGCACCACCAAACCAGCTTTACAACAAATGCTAAAGGAACTTCTCTAGGCAAGAAACACAAGAGAAGGAAAAGACCTACAATAATGAACCCAAAACAATTAAGAAAATGGGAATAGGAACATACATATCGATAATTACCTTAAATGTAAATGTATTAAATGCTCCCACCAAAAGACACAGACTGGCTGAATGGATACAAAAACAAGACCCATATATATGCTGTCTACAAGAGACCCACTTCAGACCTAGAGACACATACAGACTGAAAGTAAGGGGATGGAAAAAGATACTCCATGCAAATGGAAACCAAAAGAAAGCTGGAGTAGCAATTCTCATATCAGACAAAATAGACTTTAAAATAAAGACTATTAGAAGAGACAAAGAAGCACACTACATAATGATCAAGGGATCGATCCAAGAAGAAGATATAACAATTGTAAATATTTATGCACCCAACATAGGAGCACCTCAATACATAAGGCAAATACTAACAGCCATAAAGGAGGAAATTGACAGTAACACTTCATAGTAGGGGACTTTAACACCCCACTTTCACCAATGGACAGATCATCCAAAATGAAAATAAATAAGGAAACAAAAGCTTTAAATGATACATTAAACAAGATGGACTTAATTGATATTTATAGGAAATTCCATCCAAAAACAGCAGAATACACATTTTTCTCAAGTGCTCAAGGAATATTCTCCAGGATAGACCATATCTTGGGTCACAAATCAAGCCTTGGTAAATTTAAGAAAATTGAAATTATATCAAGTATCTTTTCCAGCCACAACGCTATGAGACTAGATATCAATTACAGGAAAAGATCTGTAAAAAATATAAACACATGGAGGCTAAACAATACACTACTTAATAACGAAGTGATCACTGGAGAAATCAAAGAGGAAATCAAAAAATACCTAGAAACAAATGACAATGGAGACACGACGATCCAAAACCTATAGGATGCAGCAAAAGCAGTTCTAAGAGGGACGTTTATAGCAATACAGTCTTACCTTAAGAAACAGGAAACATCTCGAATAAACAAGCTAACCTTGCACCTAAAGCAATTAGAGAAAAAAGAACAAAAAACCCCACAGTTAGCAGAAGGAAAGAAATCGTGAAGATCAGATCAGAAATAAATGAAAAAGAAAAGAAGGAAACAATAGCAAAGATCAATAAAACTGATCTTTGAAAAGATAAACAAAATTGATAAACCATTAGCCAGACTCATCAAGAAAAAAAGGGAGAAGACTCGAATCAATAGAATTAGAAATGAAAAAGGAGAAGTAACAACTGACACTGCAGAAATACAAAAGATCATGAGAGATTACTACAAGCAACTCTATGCCAATAAAATGGACAACCTGGAAGAAATGGGCAAATTCTTAGAAACGCACAACCTGCCAAGACTGAACCAGGAAGAAATAGAAAATATGAACAGACCAATCACAAGCACTGAAATTGAAATTGTGATTAAAATTCTTCCAACAAACAAAAGCCCAGGACCAGATGGCTTCACAGGCAAATTCTATCAAACATTTAGAGAAGAGCTAACACCTATCCTTCTCAAACTCTTCCAAAATTTAGCAGAGGGAGGAACACTCCCAAACTCATTCTATGAGGCCACCATCACCCTAATACCAAAACCAGACAAGGATGTCACAAAGAAAGAAAACTACAGGCCAATATCACTGATGAACATAGATGCAAAAATCCTGAACAAAATACTAGCAAACAGAATCCAATAACACATTAAAAGGATCATACACCATGATCAAGTGGGGTTTACCCCAGGAATGCAAGGATTCTTCAGTATACGCAAGTCAATCAGTGTGATACACCATATTAACAATTTGAAGGAGAAAAACCATGTGGTCATCTCAATAGATGCAGGGAAAGCTTTTGATGAAATTCAACACCCATTTATGATAAAAACCCTCCAGAAAGTAGGCATAGAGGGAACTTTCCTCAACATACTTAAGGCCATATATGACAAACCCACAGCCAACATTGTCCTCAATGATGAAAAACTGAAAGCATTTCCACTAAGATCAGGAACAAGATAAGGTTGCCCACTGTCATCACTCTTATTCAACATAGTTTTGGAAGTTTTAGCCACAGCAATCAGAGAAGAAAAGGAAATAAAAGGAATCCAAATCAGAAAAGAAGAAGTAAAGCTGTCACCTTTTGCAGATGACATGATCCTATACATAGAGAATCCTAAAGATGCTACCAGAAAACTACTAGAGCTAATCAATGAATTTGGTAAAGTAGCAGGATACAAAATTAAGGCACAGAAATCTCTGGTATTTCTATACACTAATGATGAAAAATCTGAAAGTGAAATCAAGAAAACACTCCCATTTACCCTTGCAACAAAAAGAATAAAATATCTAGGAATAAACCTACCTAAGGAGACAAAAGACCTGTATGCAGAAAATTATAAGACACTGCTGAAAGAAATTAAAGATGATACAAATAGATGGAGAGATATACCATGTTCTTGGATTGGAAGAATCAACATTGTGAAAATGAATCTACTACCCAAAGCAATCTACAGATTCAATGCAATCCCTATCAAACTACCACTGGCATTTTTCACAGAACTAGAACAAAAAAATTTCACAATTTTTATGGAAACACAAAAGATCCCGAATAGCCAAAGCAATCTTGAGAATGAAAAATGGAGCTGGAGGAATCAGGCTCCCTGACTTCAGACTATACTACAAAGCTACAGTAATCAAGACAGTATGGTACTGGCACAAAAACAGAAATATAGATCAATGGAACAGGTTAGAAAGCCAGAGGTAAACCCACGCACATATAGTCACCTTATCTTTGATAAAGGAGGCAGGAAGGTACAGTGGGGAAAGGACAGCCTCTTCAATAAATGGTGCTGGGAAAAGTGGACAGGTACATGTAAAAGTTTGAGATTAGATCACTCCCTAACACCATACCCAAAAATAAGCTCAAAATGGATTAAAGACCTAAATGTAAGGCCAGAAACTATCAAACTCTTAGAGGAAAACATAGGCAGAACACTTTATTACATAAATCACAGCAAGATCCTTTTTGACCCACCTTCTAGAGAAATGGAAGTAAAAAGAAAAATAAACAAATGGGATGTAACGAAACTTCAAAGCTTTTACACAGCAAAGGAAACCATAAACAAGACCAAAAGACAACCCTCAGAATGGGAGAAAATATTTGCAAATGAAGCAACTGACAAAGGATTAATCTCCAAAATTTATAAGCAGCTCATGCAGCTCAATAACAAAAAACCAAGCAACCCAATCCAAAAATGCGCAGAAGACCTAAATAGACATTTCTCCAAAGAAGATATACAGACTGCCAACAAACACATGAACGAATGCTCAACATCATTAATCATTAGAGAAATGCAAATCAAAACTACAATGAGATATCATCTCACACCAATCAGAATGGCCATGATCAAAAAATCTAGAAACAATAAATGCTGGAGAGGGTGTGGAGAAAAGCGAACACTCTTGCAGTGCTGGTGGGAATGTGAATTGGTACAGCCACTATGGAGAACAGTATGGAGGTTCCTTAAAAAACTACAAATAGAACTACCATTGCTGTCATAACCCAGCAATCCCACTACTGGGCATATACCCTGAGGAAACCATAATTCAAAAAGTGTCATGTACCAAAATGTTCATTGCAGCTCTATTTACAATAGCCAGGAGACAGAAACAACCTAAGTGTCCATCATTGGAGGAATGGATAAAGAAGATGTGGCACAAATATACAATGGAATATTACTCAGCCATAAAATGAAACGAAATTGAGCTATTTGTAATGAGGTGGATGGACCTAGAGTCTGTCATACGGAGTGAAGTATGTCAGAAAGAGAAAGACAAATACCGTATGCTGACACATATATATGGAATTTAAGGGAAAAAAATGTCATGAAGAACCTAGGGGTAAGACAGGAATAAAGACACAGACCTACTAGAGAATGGACTTGAGGATATGGGGAGGGGGAAGGGTAAGCTGGGACGAAGTGAGAGAGTGGCATGGACATACATACACTACCAAACGTAAAACAGATAGCTAGTGGGAAGCAGCCGCATAGCCCAGGGAGATCAGCTCGGTGCTTTGTGACCACCTAGAGGGGTGGCATAGGGAGGGTGGGAGGGAGGGAGACACAAGAGGGAAGAAATATGGGAACATATGTATATGTATAACTGATTCACTTTGTTATAAAGCAGAAACTAACACACCATTGTAAAGCAATTATACTCCCATAAAGATGTAAAAAAAAAGTCTATAACTTTACAAAAAAGTCATTTTTAATGCTTACAATAGATGAATTTTGTATTATGTAAATTATCCTGCCATAGAAGTGTTAAAACTTAAATAAACATTTTTATAAAGGCTGACGGAGGCCCAGTCTGGGAAGCACGTTTGTCCTAATGCACCGGAGACACGAGGGCAGGCGAGAGGCACCCAGTCAACGGCAAACGGCCAGATCTTGGAAACCTCTTTATCATCATAGTTAAAAATGTCTTTACCCCCTACCCAGAGACACCAGAGCAGTTTAGGGCGTCAGCAAGGGAATCTCAACATACCCTTCCCTTCCCCCACTGGGAACACCTTGTAGCCTGACCTTATGAAACCCTCAGTCATCAGCAGCAGGAAACATAGGAAGCCCCCGGGGGCACCAGATAAATGAAGCTGACCAACGTAATACCACAGAGTCTCTGAAAACAAACTGCCATTTGAACCACAGCCCACAAAATTAGGTCAGGACCTTATGCTAAACTAAAACAGGGTGAATGCCTGCCGAAATAAAAGAATTATATAGTTCTCAGAGTCCTAAATTAATGAACAAAATGTCCAGGATACACTTGAAAACCACCCATCATAACAAGAACCAGAAAATCACAACGTGAATGAGGAAAAGCAATTAACTGATGCCAACACTGAGATGAATCAGATGTTGGAATTATCTGATGAGGATTTCAAAGCAGCTATCATAAAAATGCTTCTGCAATCAATTACTAATTCTTTTGAAACAAATGAAAAAATAGAAGATCTCAGCAAAAAGTAGAAGTCATAAAAAAGAACCAAATGGAAATTATAGAACTGAAAATTCCAATAACTGAAATAAATAACTTGCTGAATGGGTTTAATGACAGAGGACATAAACTTGAGGACAGAACCATAGCAGCCACCCATTTCGAACAACAGAGAGAAAATAGACTGAAAAGCAGCAGAGCCCGAGGGACCTGTGGGATAATAAAATATCCCAATGTTTGTATAATCGGTGCCTCAAAAGGATAGGCGATAGGGAGGCTGAAAGAGTATTTGAAGAAACAATGGCTGCAAAGTTCTAATTTGGCAAAAGGCACAAGGCTACAGGCCCAAGAAGCTGAGTGAACCATAAATAGGAAAATCAAAGAAAGATGCTAAGACACTTCATAGTTAAACTTTTGAAAAATAAAGACAAAGAAAAAAATCTCAAAAGCAGCCTGAGAGCAATGACATATTACCTAGGGGGGCACACCAATTCAAAAATGTATTTCTCATCTGAAAACATAGAGGCCGGAAGTGACACAACATTTTTCAAATGCAGAGAGAAAAGAATTGTCAGCCGCAAATTCTGTTTCAGGTATCGTTCAGGAATGAAGAGAAAACAAAAACATTTTCAGGCAAGGGAAAACTAAAAGAATTTTTCACTAGCAGACATGCCATTAAATATTGGCTAAAGGAAATTCTTCAAACAGGAAGATAATGATAAAAGAATGAAATTTGAAGCATCAGGAAGGAAGAAGGATTAACAATGGAAAGAGCAGAAATATGGGTACATATAGTAAACTGTTTTCCTCAGGAGTTTTATAAAGCATTATTAGTGATTAAATACAATATAATAACACCATCTAATACTCAAAATAATGATATTTAAAAGTGGGGAGGGTAGAGAGACCTAACCGAGAGTGAGGTTTCCACATTTGAAATGGTAAAAAGTTGATACCAGTAAACTTTTGTAAGGCACATATTTATAATGTAATACACCAAGCAACTACTACACTTGTGTAGTGAAAACTACGCAGAGAGAGACTCAAGAACACTTAATGAATCAAGATGGGATTAAAAAAATGTCTAACTGGCCCACAGGAAGGCAAGGAAAGAGGAACAGAGGAATGGGAACCAAAAGGATTAAAAAAAGAAAGCAAATAATAAAACAACAAATTCAAGTGCTAACATATCCATAATTACATGAAATATAAAGGGTGTGAATACAACAATTAAAAGACAAAGATTACACAAGTAAAAAAACATGATACAAATATATACTCCTTACAAAACTTTAATGCTTTTCTAGTTTCTTGATGTAGGAACTTAGGTTTTTTTGATTTGAGACCTATGCTTATTTCTAATGTAAGCATTTAGTGGCTTAAATTCCTTCTCAACACTATTTTTGAATGTCATGAGTCAATTCAATGGCATAAATAAGTTGAAAGTAAAAGGATGGAAAAAGATGTAAATTGCAAATATTAACTTTAAAAAGCAGGTGTGGCTATAGTAATATCGAATAAAATAGTCTTCCAATTTAAAAAATCACTACAGAGAATTCTGTGGCAGTCCAATGGTTAGGACTACACTTTTCCACTGCAGGGAGCACAGGTTCGATCCCTGGTCAGGGAACTAAGATCGTGCAAGCTGCGTGGCATGGCCAAAAATAAATAAGTTAAATAAATAAATAAATAATCGCTACAAAGAGGGACATTATATAATAGGATCAATCACTGAGGAAAATATTACAATCCTAAAGGTGTGCATACCCAAAATCAGAGTCTCAAAATATATGAAGCAAAAACTGATGGAGTTGAAAATAGAAATAGGCAAATCCACAATTATAGTTGGGAACTCTAAAACCTCCACTCTCAGCAACACATAGAACTTCCTCACAGAAAATCAACAAAGATATAAAAGATTTGAGCAATGCTATAAACCAATCAGGATCAAATTGACATATACAGAAGATTCTGTCCAACAACAACAGAATGCACATTTTTTTCAAGCATATGGAAAGGGAAAGGCCCTATGATAGATAAAACAATATTGACAAAGAATAAAGTGGGAGGAATCGCTCTACCTGGTAATAAGGCTTACTCTAAAGCTACAGTAATCAAGACAGTGTTATATTGCTGGGTGGAGGGCTAAACACATTGGTCAATGGGATAGAATCAAGAATCCAGAAATAGACCCTCACAAATGTGCTCAGTTGCTTTTAACAAACGTACAAGAGTAATTCAGTGGAGGGATAGCCTTCTCAACAGGCAGTGCTGGAGCAATTGGACATCCACAGGCAAAACACAACAACAACAACAAACTTTCAACTAAACGTCATACTTTATACAAAAATTATCACAAAACGGATCACAGACCTAAATGTAAAACATAGAACTATAAAAACTTTAGAAAGAACATAGGAGACAATATTTAGGAACTTGGGCTAGGCAAAGAGTTCTTAGACTTGACACCAAAAGCATGATCCATAAAAGGAAAAATATAAAAATCTAACCTCATCAAAATTAAAAACTTTTGTTCTGTGAAAGTCTGTGTGAAGAGGATAAACTATGGATTGGGAGAGAATATTTGCAAACAACATATCTGACAAAGGACTAGTATCAGGAATATATAAAGAGCTCTCAACACTCAGCAGTAAAACAAAAAAACAAAAAATCCAATTATAAAATGACCGAGAGACATCATGGAGAGACATTTCATCAAAGTGGATATACAGATAGCAAATAAGCACATGAAAAGATGTCCAACATCATTAGCCATCAGGGAAATACAGATTAAAACCAAAATGAAACATCACTACACATCTATCAGAATGACTAAAATCAAAAACAGCGATAACAGCAAATAATGGTGAGGATTCAGAGAAACTGGCTCACTCCTACATTGGTGTGCGAACGCAAAATGGTACAACCACTTTGGAAACTAGTTTCGCAGAGTCTTTCATAAGTAAACATGCAGGACTTCCCTGGTGGCGCAGTGGTTGAGGGTCCGCCTGCCGATGCAGGGGACACGGGTTCCTGCCCCGGTCCGGGAAGATCCCACATGCCGCGGAGCGGCTGGGCCCGTGAGCCATGGCCGCTGAGCCTGTGCGTCCGGAGCCTGTGCTCCGCAACAGGAGAGGCCACAGCAGTGAGAGGCCCATGTACCGCAAAAAAAAAAAAAAAAAAGTAAACATGCAATTATCATATAACCCACCAAGGGCACCCTTGGTCATTTATCCCAGAGAACTGGAAATTTATGTTCACACAAAAACCTGTACACACATGTTCATAGCATCTTTATTCTTAATAGGCAAAAACTGGGAACAGCTCAGATGTCCTTCAACAAGTGATGGTTAAAGAAACTGTGGCATATCCATACCATGGGCTACTACTCAACAGTTAAAAGGAATAAACTATTGAAACACACAACGTGGATAAACCCCTAGGAAATTACACTGAGTGGAAAAAAAGCCAATCCCCCAAAGTTAAAAAAGCATGATTCCATTTCTATAGCATTTTAAAAAATTTGTTTATTTATTTTTGGCTGCATTGGGTCTTTGTTGCTGCGTGCGGGCTTTCTCTAGTTGCGGTGAGCGGGGGCTACTCTTTGTTGTGATGCATGGGCTTCTCATTGTGGTGGCTTCTCTTGTTGTGGAGCACGGGCTCTAGGCGCCTGGGCTTCAGTAGTTGTGGCACACAGGCTCAGTAGTTGTGGCTCACGGGCTCTAGAGTGCAGGCTCCGTAGTTGTGGCGCATGGGCTTAGCTGCTCCACAGCATGTGGGATCTTCCCAGACCAGGGATCGAACCCATGTCCTCTGCATTGGCAGGCGGATTCTTAACCACTGTGCCACCAGGGAAGTCCCTCTATAGCATTTTTGAAAGGACAAAATTTTAGAAATGAAGGATAGATTAATGGTTACCAGGAATTAGGGACAGGAGAGCGGGCAGCAGGAGGTAAGTGGGTGTGGTTATAAAATGGCAACAGGAGGGACCTTTGTGTCCTTGGAACTATTCAGTATTTTGACTTTTGTGATGGATGCACAAACTTACACAGAAAGAAAAAAGAAGTGTAGCACTAAATGCAACACGTGCACACACATACACACAAATGGGAACCATTAAAACCGGGGAAATCGGAATAAGATTGGTGGATTATATTAATGTCAATAGCCTGGTTTATAGTTTTGTAACATGTTGCCATTTGGGTAAACTGAGCAAGGTGAGCAAGCAATCTCTCTGTATTTCTTACAACTGCCTGGAATCTTCAGTTATCTCGATAAGAATTTCAATTAAACGTGCTACAGCAGAAATCTAGAGAAGAGATGAGGAAATTGGACTTAGGTGATGATGGAGCTCTTGCCAGGGTGTTATTCAGTGAAAAGAAACAAGGTCCAGGATAGCTTGTGTGGTGTGTTCCCACTTATGATTTAAAAGGATGCATCTATACATATTTGTATATCAACATTGAAAAGTACTGGAAGGGGACATAGGAAATTGTTGAAATAGTGGCCACTGGAAAGTCTAGCATGGGAGGAGACCCACTTTTCAAAATAGACCCTTTTGTGGTACTTTATTTATTTGTTTTTAATTGAAGTATAGTTGATTTACAATGTTGTGCCGGTCTTTGCTGTACAACCAAGTGGATCAACAACAAGGTCCTTTATTTTTCTTTTAACCCTGTGCCTATATTGCTTGTGTTAATTTATACTAAAAAATACATAGAAATGAGAATATCTTACATGAAATATAAACTTCAGTGTTTTTAAATATGAATTTATATATTCAGTGCTGTCATAATTATTACAGAGAATCTGTGGGGAAAATCTCACAGGGGGAAAACACATTTGCTAGTTTTGTTGGGGGAGGAAGCTTTCATCAAAAAATGATTGCCATTGCTCTGATATTCCTGAACCCCTAGACTCCGGGCCAGAGCCAACTGCAGAGGAAGCTATCACAGGGGAGTGGGATGAGTTCTGGTATCAGCTTGATGGTAGTTAAAAAAAAAAGAAAAGGTTCCTGACGGCACTGTATTTTGATGTCGAACTGTATGGAAGAAATAATTCTTTGTGCTAGCATTTTGCCATTTAATCCTGATCACTCTGATGACTGATCACAATTTAAATCTGTTCATGAAAACTGGCATATATAATTTAGAAGTTTATATCCTCCTAAATGCTCGCTTGTAAATATCAAGAATGTTGGCAATAGTTGGTGTCTAATATTTCCTACAGCCCACCAGCAGGGAAGAGAGGAACTGATGGGCAGATTGTAATAAGTCAGCTGCGCCTAAGCATGGGTGTGTCAGAACTCCTGAAAAACCTGGTGCATAAACTATGGATTGGGAGAGAATATTTGACTAAATGAGGAACTAAACTGACTAATGAGGAACAGCTAGGGAGCAAGTCTGTGGTACAATTAATTGATGTATAAATGCTCTGAGACCTTTTGAGCTAAATGTAAGCCTCAGCCACATACAGAGGCAGGACTGCGCAAACAACGGAATCTGTGTAAACAGCAAAGGTAGTGGGTCACACTTAGGTTACCTTGGGCTAATGTAATTTTGAAAATGTTTGGGTTTTTTTGACACTGATGAGAGATCTCTGTTAAATCACTACTCCACAGCAACATTTTCATCATAAAACCGATCTGTTAATGCCCTTATTTTTATTTTTACATCCTGCTCTATATCTTAGGAAGGCGTTGACAAGCAGCTGTTTAAAACAGAAGGAACAGCTTTTAAAACACATACTCTGGGCCTCTGGCTCCCTCTTCACAGACCTCAAGGGCTGGAAGGCATCACTTTGCACTGACAGTGAAGTATCTCAAATAACTTTTGAGTTTGAGCAGCAAGTTGGACGATGATGCTGGTGAATTTTCACTGGTGAATATTTAAAGAAGAAATGCCACTAGTCATACACAAACCTGTTTATAAAATGGAGGAGGAGGTACGCTTCATACATTTTTCTATGAAGCAGCAAAACCTTGGTGCCAAAATGTTGCAAAGTAATTGGTTTGAAGAGAACTGCAAATCAATATACTTTGTGTACATAGATGCAAAAATCCTTAACAAAATATATAGTCGAAACCAGCAATATATTAAAAGAATAAAGGGAAAAGGGGGAAAAGTATGATCACGTCAATAGAGTAAGAAGATTTTGACAAAATCCAACACCTGTTCATGATAAACAACAACAACAAAACCTCAGCAGACTGGAAACAGAAAAAGCTACAGGTCTCATGATATTTATTGATGAAATACAAATACTTTCCCCTAAATTTAGAATTAGGCACAGATGCCCAGGCTCACCGCTTCCACTGAACATTGTTCTGGAAATCCTAGCAAGTGCAATAAGGTAAAATAAAGGCATAAATATTAGAAAGGAAAGTTTAAAAGCACCTGTATTTGCATACAACATGATTGTTTATGTAGAAAATTCTAAGGAATCTGCAAAATCATTCTTCAAACAAATAAGTGAGTCTACCAAGTTGACATGACTCAATTTACAAAAAGAGTAGTATATATTTATAGTGACCCAAAACATTTGGGAAAAAATTTAAGCAAACAATTCTATTTATAATAGCATCAAAACTATAACATAATTTAGGAAAAATATAACAGATGTATGTGAGCTCTACTTTGAAGAGTGTAAAAATTGCTGGATAAAGACTAAATATTATTAAGATGTTCATTCTCCCCAAATTAATTGCTAGATCATATAATAAAATAAAATCCTGGAAGGTTCTTTTGAAAAAATTGACAAGCTGTTTCTACAGATTTCCCCATTTTTACATTTTTACTGTATAGTTGACAAAAATTATATATATTTAAGGTGTATGATGATATTTTGATATACATAATACATTTTGAAATAATAGCCAAAATCAAACTAATTAACATACTACCTCACATAGTTACTTCTTCCTTCCTCCCTCCCTCCTTCCCTCCCTCCCTTTCTTCCTTCCTTTCTTTCTTTCTCTTTCCTCTCTTTAGTGGTAAGAACACTTAAGATCTTCCTTCTTAGCAAATTTCAAGTATACAATACAACATTGTTGACTATATTCATATTGCTGTACATTAGATCCCTATAATTTATTCTTGCATAACTGAAAGTTTGAACTCGTTGACCAACATCTCCCCACTCCTCCCACGCACACACAGACACACTCCTGGCAACTATCATTTTACTCTCTGCTTCCATCAATTTGACTATTTTAGATTCCACATATAAGTGAGACCATGCAATATTTGTCTTTATGTATCTGGCTTGTTTCACTTAGCATAATATCCTCCAGGTTCATCCATGTTGTTTTAAATGGCAGGTTTTCCTTCTTTTTTTAGGCTACATGATATTCTGTGGTATATGCATACCACATTTTCGTTCTCCATTCATCTGTCAGTGGATAGTTCCGTTGTTCCCATATCTTGGCTATTGTGAATAATGCTATAATGAACAAGAAGTGCAGATATCTCTTTGAAATATAGATTTTATTTTATTTTTGCTTACTTTTATTGAGCTATAGTTGTTTTAGAGATATAGATTTTAATTCCTTTGGATATATACCCAGAAGTGGGATTACTGGATCATGTGGTACTTTTATTTTTAATTTTTTGAGGAATCTCCATTCTATTTTCATAATAGCTGTACCAATTTACATTCTCACAAACAGTGTACAAGTGTTCCGTTTTCTGCACATCCTCACCAACACTTGTTGTCTTTTGTCTTTTTGATAATAGCCACTCTAGCAAGTGTGAGGTGATATCTCATTGTGGTTTTGATTTGCATTTCCCTGAGGATTAGTGATGTTGAGCAACTTTTCATGTACCTGTTGGCCATTCAGTGTCTTCTTCTGAAAAATGTCTGTTCAGGTCCTTTGCCCATTTTTTAATGAGGTTGTTTGATTTTTCTGCTCTTGAGTTTTATGAGTTACATATTTTGGATATTCGCCCCTTTTTTGCTTGATAGTGGTTTTTGAACATTTTCTCTCATTATGTAGGTTGTCTCTTCACTCTGTTGAATGTTTCCTTTGCTGAGGTAAAGCTTTTTAGTTTGATGCAATCCCACTCGTCTATTTACGCTTTTGTTGCCTGGTATTTTGAGGTGATATCCAAAAAAAAAATTGCCTAGTTCAATGTGAGGAAGCTTTTTCCTTATGTTTTCTTCTTGTAGTTTTACAGTTTCAGGTGTTATGTTTAAGTCTTTAATTATTTATGAATTGACTTTTGTATATGGTGTGAGATATGGTTCCAATTTATTCTGCAGGTGAATTTCCAGTTTTCCCAAAATCATGTATTGAAGAGACTCTTCCCACTATGTGTTCTTGACACCCTTGTTGAAATCAGTTGAGTGTAAATGTGTGGATTTATTTCTGGGCTCTCTATTCTGTTCCATTGGTCTATGTGTCTCTTTAGTGTGCCAGTATCATATTATTTTGATTACTGTCACTTTGTAATATATTTTGAAATCAGGAATTGTGATGCCTCCAGCTTCGTTCTTCTTGCTCAAGATTGCTTTGGCTATTTGGAGTCTTTTGCAGTTTCATATAAATTTTAGGACTGTTTTTCTCTGAAAAATGCCATTGGAATTTTTTTTTTTTTTTTTTTGCGGTACGCGGGCATCTCACTGTTGTGGCCTCTCCCGTTGCGGAGCACAGGCTCCGGGCGCGCAGGCTCGGTGGCCATGGCTTGCGGGCCTAGCCGCTCCATGGCATGTGGGATCTTCCCGGACCGGGGCACGAACCCGTGTCCCCTGTGTTGGCAGGCGGATTCTCAACCACTGCACCACCAGGGAAGCCCGCCATTGGAATTTTGATAGGGTTTGTACTGAATTAATAGATCTCTTTGGGTAGTATGGACACAAGCTGTCTTTCCATTTATCTGTGTCTCCTTTAATTTCCTTCATTGATGTTTTATAATTTTTGGTGTACAAGTCTTTCAACTCTTTAAGTTTATACCTAAGTATTTTATTCTTTTTGTTGCTATTGTGAATGAGATTCTTTTCTTAAATTTCTTTTTAGATAGTTAATTATTTCTGTGTAAAAATGCCACTTTTTTGTATGTTGATTTTGTATTGTACAACTTTACTGAATTCATTTTAGTTCTAGTAGAATTTTTGTTGAGTGTTTAGGGTTTTCTTCAAACAGAGATAATTTTACCTCTTTTCCTATTTGGATGCCTTTATTTCTTTTTCTTATCTAATTGCTCTGGCTAGGACTTCCAGTACTATTTTGAATAGAAGTGACAAGTGTGGGCACCCTTGCCTTGTACTGGATCTTAGAGGGAAGGCTTTCACATTTTCCCAATTGATTATGATGTTAGCTGTGGGCTTTTCATATATGACCTTTATTGTGTTGAGGTATAAAATAGCCAAATCTTGAAAACAAAGGACAAAGTTAATAAACTTATATATATGAATTCAAATATTACTATAAATTTTCAGTAATTAAGACAGCGTGGTACTAGCATACAGATAGAAAAGTAGATCGATGCAACAGAGTAGGGATTCTAGAATTAAACCTAAATTTCTAAATTCAGTTGATTTTTGACAGTCTGCCAAAGTAGTTCACTTGCAAAAATGAAGTCTTTTCAAGGAATGGTACTAGAACAACTGAATAACCATATTAAAAATATACTGTTAACCCCTACCTCACACTATGCACAGAACATAATTCAAGATGGCTCATAAATATAAATACTATGCTTAAATTACAAAGCTTCTAGAAGGAAACATAAGTGAATATCTTTGCAGTCAGGGGGTCACCAGTGTTTTTTGTAGGCAGGACACAGAAAGAAATAAATATATAAGCAAATACCTTGGTCAACTAGAGTTGCTGAGAATAAAGAACTTCTGTTTATCAAAAGATACCATTAAGAAAATGAATAGGCAAGCCAAATGCTTGGAGAAAATATTCACAAACCATATTAAGCATAATAAAAAGGTAGAAAGGGCTGTGTCTTCCCCCCAAATCTATTATTCTCTATGATAGTTCCCCAGTTTTTCTGTTTTGCCATTTATCATAATATCTGATCATCCATTTGCTTGTTTGTTTGGTGTCTCACCCACAAAAATGTAACCCCTCTGAGAGAAGTGTCTTCTACCAGTTTCTATCCCAATGAACACAATAGGTGCTCAAGAAATATTTATTGAATAAATAAATAGTATTTATCCTTTGATATAGGAGGGGCTGGGAATGTATGTTTATTCACTGGGTTTATTCACTCTTTAGCATCATCCAAAGAGCCAACTTGGCTGTGTGTGGGAGACTCTAAATGTTCACAGCTCAGGCTGGATCTGCTTTGGTATTTCCAGTTGTTGGCAACTTGAGATATGTTTATTCCATGCCTCTACCTTGGAAAGTGAAATTTGATGTTTGTTAGTCATCAGGAAACTGAGCCAGTCTTTTAGGCTTGTATTGTTCCCTGAGTTCTTCAGCTATGCTTAGCTAGCAACTCAGTTGGAATGGTCCTAAATTTCATGGTAAATCTTTTGGATTAGAGTATGGCAAAGCCTCATACTCTATCATGGCTTTAAAGTTGCTTTCACATATTGATGAGGATATCAAGGTATTTCAAGCTCCAGATGGAAGCACTTAAGTGAACTGCACAGCATCTTGGTGCAGGAAGCCTTGACTTTGGTGCTCATTATGGGTAGGATTTATCAACCTCATTTTACATCCTAAAATGCTAGCAAAGATGGTGAACACTGAGAACAATTTGGGTATTGATTGTTTATATACCAGCCAGTGTAAAAATTTTGCTTTCAAATTCTCAAAGTCTATTTCTGTTTATTTGCACACAAGTAAAGAGAGCAGGGTTTTGAACTCAAATTGGCCCCTAAATAAATGCCCCTGATAAATGCTTGCATTTGGCCAGCATTTCTAACCACCATCTGGAAGGGGCAAAAGTGGCTAATTTGCAAAGCTGTGTTTACTCTGAATAAATTTGAGAAATTCTATTTCAGTCCATTATATACTTAATATTAAAACATTAGATTAGCCAAACTGTAGATTACCATTAGAGACAGTTGTTACAGATTAGCCAGCCTCAACCATGGGTTCAACAAAGTTAGAAGGGATAATAAATAGCATGCTGGGGGGTGTTGAGAGAAAGCCACTGGCTGCCTTTGAGGAGAGGATTCATCTGGGCTCTTGTATGACTTTTCAACAGCCCAGTTACCCATCTCTGGAGAGCTCCCTAACTCACATTTCATCACAACTCTACATTTTTTGAACACTTTCTGTATGTCAGGTACTAGGCTACCTACTCCATTTTTACATTTCCCAAACCGTTTTAAATACATTTCCTCATGCAGTGCCCATAGCTGCCCATCAAAGCAAACATCATTAGCCCTTATTTAACAGATGAGGAAATGGAGGTCCAGGGGGGATCCAATGATGCCACATTGCCAATGGGTGGAAGAGTCGGATTCTAATTCATCTGTGTGTCACTCCAGAAGTTTGCCTTGTTTTTTTCTTCCCAATATGGATACAACAACATTAACTAAAAGATGTGACAGGATGAGATGAAGATAGTTAGAGACTAAGATAACAAGAGGGGTGCAAGGGACATGCAAGCTGGCTCTTCTGTGGCCCAGGGCTCAGGCAAGTACATTTCAGGAACCATTATTGAAGGTACGGATTTTCTATGAGAATTGCCTCAGATCCTACTGATTTCTCAGGGAGCCATACAGGGTGATCCCTGAGTTCTTCCTACACCCACTCCAACTTGCAGAAATATTTCCAAGCCTCTGACTCCCGGCCTGGGCAGGAGAGCCTTCAGAGCTGAAAGGATGGTCAGCCTGTGCTTCTGAGTGGGCTCTCTCTGTCCTCTGCTGGACTTCAGGGCATCTGGATTATCTATGACTCTGGATTTTCTGGCTGGAGGAAGGAAGCCTAGTGAAGGCAGACCCCATCCTTAGGGGCTCAGTTGAGGCTTGTCCTGAAGAGTCAGTGGAGAGGGTATCAGGGCACTGCCATGATCACCGGTTACCTTGCCTGCACCGTCCCCGTGCATGAGCTCTGTGAGGACAAGAACTGAATCTCAGTCACCATGTGTCTGGTGCCGGGCGTGTAGTTAGCACTTGATGAATGTTTGAATATTAAATTGAAATATCAATCGATAGATAGCTATGAGCCCCTTAGGGCCACCTGACATTCCCATTCCCAGCACCTACTTGCTGACATTTGCTTCTCCCTCTCAGACAGCCCTGCTAGCCCTAGTTAGGGATGTAGGCTTCAGACAAGAGAATGTGCTATTGACTCCAGTTCACTCAGCCAATACGTATTCATTAAGCGTCATTGGGAAAAGCAGTCTCATGTGTGCATGCAGTCTTATGGACACTCCTTCCCTCCAGTTTGGCCACATAAGAATGGGCCTTGGGCCTGGAACACTCCCTTACCACAGATACAGTCCTCACACCTTGTGTGGGGATCTTTCCCCATTTCAGACTTAACGCGTGCTCCTTTGCTCTGGTTAGCATGTGTGTCATATGGTGCCTGGTCAACTCCACTGCTCTATCTGTTCCTGGTGGGGCGGAACGGGTCCTTCACTTGCAGCAGGAGAGTGGTGGGTGCAGACCATCTCCCTATGGGCCAGGACCTGCTGACCAGGAGGGGCTGACGCCCACCATGGAAGCTGATGTTGCTCTGTCTCTTCTCCATGGGGGTGAACTGTTGCTCCATCTGGTACCTGCGTGAGTCATATCTTGGCAACCTCGAACCGTGATTGATCTCCTGGGACTGTGGTTCCTGGGCGCAGGCGTCATTATGCTCTCCACTGTCCTGCATGCAGTGGGATGCCTGCCCTGGAGGTGGTGACAGGTGTCACTTGCTGGCCAGTTCAACAAGCCCCTCATGGTTTCCGGGCATCCTGTAAATGAGGTTCTGGGGATGTGGAAAAGTAATTAAAACCTAGCCTCTCCACCCCAAGAGGTTCATGATTTACATGTAGACAAAATTATAGTTATCATTTGCTAAATACCTACTAGGCACAAGGGCTTCATCTGAACCAAAGCTCCTTTTCATTTCATTAAGCATAGAGCTACTTTTGTCTTGATTTTGTTGGGACAGTCCTGGTTTATTCTTGTTGTTCCAGTGAAATGATTAATGGCACCCTTTTCACTCTCAAAAGTGTCTTGATCTGAACAATAAATTATATGGTCAGCCTCACTAAGCCACACGGGTCCTCACATATGCTGACTCAGAAGTCTAACCAGAGTACCGTGGGACTCCTGAATAAGGAGCAGTTAGATCTCCCTCGGGTGGGATCAGGGAAGAGGGTCATGGAGAGGGTGGAATTTGAGGATGACTAAATAGTATTTTTGACAGCAGAGGTGACAATTTTTGATATGTTTCTCCTTTTCCTTTGTTATGAGTATCTCTGTACTTGGATGTTCAAAGCCAGGATCAATGAGTTCTGGTATAAAACATAGGGGTCTCCATCTAAGCACAGAAAAGCATATGAGTAAAAAATAGGGGACTTCCCTAGTGGTCCAGTGGGTAAGACTCCTCGCTCCCAAAGCAGGGGGCCTGGGTTCCATCCCTCGTGGGGGAACTAGGTCCCGC
Organism: Delphinus delphis; assembly: GCF_949987515.2. NCBI lineage: Eukaryota > Metazoa > Chordata > Mammalia > Artiodactyla > Delphinidae > Delphinus > Delphinus delphis. Next base: position 10,440,427 of record NC_082704.1, read on the forward strand.
ATGCATGCCGCAACTAAAGATCCCGCGTGCCGCAACGAAGGTCCCGTATGCTGCAACTAAGACCCGGTGCAGCCAAAATAAATAAATTAATTAATTAATAAAAAAAATAGGACATAACATTTATCTATCACTTATTAGGCACCAGACACTGTGCTAAGTCAGTCATGCACAGCATCTCACTGAATCCTTACAAACCTGTGAGATGGTGCCTGTGAACGCTCATCCCCTTTCTAAGGAGAGGGAATGAAGGCTAAGAGCGGTTAAATGACTTGTTCAGGGTCACACAGCTAGGAAGTTGTGGAATCAAAATACAGACAGAGGTCTTTCTCACTCCAGAGCTCGCATTATTATTTTTTAATTGAGATATAATTGACATGTAACATTGTGTGAGTTTATGGCGTACGTGTTGATTTGATACATTTATGTATTGCAATATGATTACCACCATAATATGATTACCACCATAGAATTAGCTAACACCTCTGTCAGGTCACATTATCATCATTTCATTTTTGTGGTGAGAACAATTTTGATCTAGTCTCTTAGCAACTTTGAAGTATATATTGTAGTATTGTCGACTACCATCACAGTGCTGTGCATTAGATCTCCAGAACTTAGTCATCTTCTCACTGCAAGTTTGTACCCTTTGACCAACATCTCCTCAACTCCCCTACCCCCCAGCCCCTGGTAACTACTATTCTACCCTCTGTTTCTATGATTTTGGCTTTTTTAGATTCCACATATAAATGATACCATATAACACTGCCGAGTTTATTGCAGAATTGTTCTCAATAGCCAAGATATGGAAACAGCCTAAGTGTCCCTGAGCAGATGAATGGATAAAGAAGATGTGGGGCGTGTGTGTGTGTGTGTGTGTGTGTGTGTGTGTGGCTATATATCTGTATCTATATATAGATATAGGTACAGATATAGATATTCTATCTTCGGATATTACTCAGCCATGAGAAAGAACGAAATCCTGCTATTTGGGACAGCAGGGATGGACCTTGAGGGCATAGTGCTAAATGAGATAAGTCAGACAGAGCTCACATTCTTAAAACCTTTACTGTCCTGCTTGCAGATATTTCCATAATCTGGAATTAGGATTCCCCTGTTGCCCACGTGGCTGTCAGTGTCAGTGGATCATGAGAACAGTGCTAGGGACCACCATGTGTTGAGCATCTATGATGTACCAGGCACTGCACATAATTTATTTTGGATCATTGTAACCGCCCTGCTAAATAGATACTTCTCATTTTATGGATGAGGAATACTTCACGTCCTTCATGATGGGGAGGAGTGGTAAGCATAAGAATGCCTTTGGGTGGCACGAGGGCTGTACACTGTTGTATTAGATACCTCCTGAGCTGGTAGGAAAGGCAAAATCTCCTGTTCTTTTTAATCAGTGGACCTCTCAGAAATGACACAAAATGTTATCTCTTTGCTTCCTCGGAGTCACTAGCCTTGTCACCCTGGGCAATTTCATTCCTCTCTAGGAGCTAGTTTCTTCATCTGTACAGTGGCGATAACTCCTACGTCACAACCTTGCCAGCAAGATTAAATGAGAAGGTGCGTGCAGACTACCTAGCCCAGCATCTATCTGTTCGTGACCCTTCCCTTTCCAATAATTATTGATCTTGCCCTTCTGTGGACAGTTGACAGGTATCTGTTTCACTTTTACAGTAGTCATGGCTGAAATTTAGCTCAACTGTTTTTCACATTAGGAATGTGTGATTTTTCTACATTAGAATTTGGATACATTGGGGAAATTAAGCTGGAACAATTTTGTGTCTGATTTTTCCCCACCCCGAAAAATCCAAGCATTCTGTGCTTACATAGAAATACTAACTTCCCAAAGAATGTACATGACAGAGGATTCCAAAATTTGACATTTTTTCTTACTTTATAATTTTAATAATACGTGCACATGTGGGAAAAGGCAAAAGCTGTTGAAGCTTTACACTGAAGAATAAATTCTTCTTTCCCACCACCCTCAATTCCCCACTTACCCTTCTTAGAAGTAACCACTGCGCTTACGTTGTGTGTCTTTCAAGAGAGATACTCTGTTCACGTACAGGCATATCTGTATATTTTTATCTCCCTGCCTTTTTTCACAACCATGATAGCATATTCTACACACTGTTTGAACCTTGTTTTTGTTATTTAACAATGTATCTTGGCAATCTTTCCATTTCAGTATGAATAGATCTTCTTCATTATTTTTAATGGCTGTGTGGTATTCAAACATATGGATATCCTATAATTTATGTAAACAGTCCCAAAGTTGTTTACGGTCTTTTGCTATTACAAATAATTTTGAAGGCATTATCTTCATGCACACATCATTGCACACGGGCACGTAGAATCATAAGATAAATGGCTATTACTGGAATCACTGGATCAAAGTGTATGTACATTTGCCATGTTGATGAATACTGCCAAATTGTCCTTCAAAGAGGGTGTCCCAGTTTAATTACCACTAACAATGAATGAGGGTGTTTCTTCACATCCTGGAATACAGTATAGGTTATCCTTTTCAATTCTAGTTGGAAGATGATAATTTGTTTTAGTTTAATTTTGTATCTCTGTTGCTATGAGGGAATTGATCATCTTTTCATATATTTGAGTCGTTTCTTTTTCTATATACATGTTCCTTACCCATTTTCTTATGGATTATTAAATTCATTTTACTGGTATATAAAACCTCTTTAAAGTTTTAGATTCTTTCCCAGATATGTTGAAAGTATTTTGTCTGCCACTTATCTTTTGATTTTATTCATAGTATCCATGGTATTTTGATACATGGAATGTTTTAAATTTTAATGTCTTTGTCTCTTGTTTAATGGTTCTTGGTGTATGTGTCATACTTACAAAACATTTCTGAGAATGTAATAAATTTTCCCTGTTTACATTTGTTACTTTAATGGTATCAGTTTTTAAGAAAAGGTTTAACATTTTTATCCACGTGGTATTTATTTTAGTATAAGAAATGGGGCAGGTATCCAACCTAATTCTTTTTCAAATGCTTAGCCAGTTGGCCCAATACTATTTATTGAATAATTCATTTCCCCTGTTGAATTTAAATGCCTCCTTAATAATAAAACAGATTTTTAAGAGATATATTTTGGGCAATTTCTAGATTCTGTGTTCTGTTCCATTAATTTTGTCCATTCATTTAATGGCATCAAACTGTGTTAATTACACACGTTTTATGATATCTTAATAGGTATTATTGCTAGCATCCTCACACAACTCTTTCTTTTCAGAATTTTCCTCGGGTTTCTTACAAGTTGTGTTTCCACTTGAACTTTAAGAATAAGTTGGGCTGCTTCAAAATAGAATCCTATTTGTATGTTATCTGGATTGTTGAAATTTATAAATATTCTTGAGAGAATTGTTTTAGTAAGAATCATTTCTGTTGCTACTTTAAATGGGTTATTTTCTTTGATTCTGTTTTCTAACTAGTTATTTGTTATATATAGGAAAGTTAATGTTATTTTTATTAAAGAATCTCTGCTGCAGCTATAAAAATTGTGATGGGGAAGCACGTGTATTGAGTCTACATGATGAGCACCCTGGTTCCAGTTTTGAACTATACCCAAATATAAAGACTCCTAGGAAATATATTGACAAGACATGACGAAAATATCAACCTTGATTATGTCTGAATGGATGATGCTTCTGAATGTCCCAGGGATTGAACCCGTGCCCTCAGCAGTGAAAGCGTGGAGTCCTAACCACTGCACCACCAGGGAATTCCCCTTTGTTGTCTTCTTTGTGTTGTTCAGTGTTTTCCATATTTCTTACAGTAAGCATGCATTACTACTATATCAAGAAGAAAAAAATATTTTAAAAAGAAAGTTGACAATATAATTAAGAGATATAACTTTGGAGTATGCTTGTGATGCTCATATAGGGAGGAAGGGAGCAACATGATTAACTAACTGCATAGTCAGGGTAGATTGAGTGCTGTAATAAACTACCCCAAAGACGCAGTGGCTGGAAACAGTAAAAGTTTGTTTCTTTCGTACAGTCTAATGCAGGTCAACAGGAACTGGGGCAGGGAGAGGGGAGCTGTTGCATATAGTAGGTTTTAGTCACTTCATCTCACATTCTATTGGCCTGTACTCAGTCACATGACCTTATCCAGCTGCAAGGGTGACTGGGCAATGTCACCTAGCTGTGTGCTCAGGAAGAAGAGAGCATGGAGTCTGGGAGAACCCCCAGACTCTAGTGAATCTGGTGAGCACTTACAGTTTTGCAGTAGTGTTTTTGCATCATTTCCCAGGGCAGTTATTTGGGTTTGGGAGTGTTCTTCCCAGGGAGCTTTCTTGAAGTTGTCGAGAGTACCCAGATTATACCTGAATAACCGAACAAGGAGAGGTGCGCCTCCCTCCCAGGCAAATCTCTTGGTATCTTATTACCTGTGTTCAGCCGTCTTGTGCATTGAGCCATTGCCAATCTGAAATTGAATCCTCAGACTCTGATTACCCACCTTACATCTGCTCTGGTTTGGCATCTTCAGTCAATTGACTCAGTATCTGACCATCATCTATGTTGGACGCTGCTTTCTCTATGTACAGTGCTTTGGTGAACTGTCTACATTTCTTTCTGTGTCTGAACTCAATCCATCTCCTGCTTCCTGACCTGACACTGGGTTGTGAGGATGGCATCTCTAAAGGACTCTGTATCATCTTACTTAGGGCTGATTACTTCCTGGAGAAGGAGGGAATCATTTTCCCTGCCCTGGTTTCTGGAGAGTGATTGATGAACTACTTACAGTTCAGTGCATGTAGCTCCTTGCCCAGTGTCCTTTGGTACCCTGAGTTTGTGTAAGGAAGCTGATGGATGTATGTGGTACAGCCTGACATGTCATTCGGAAAGGATTACTGATGGACACCTGGCACCATCACCTTCCCACAGAATATCAAAATGCAGGATGTGGTGAAAACATTCAGTGTGGTCATAAAGGGCAAACCCTCGACAAATATCCCAGGAAACCTGGGTCTTATTTTGCTAGCTCTGTGCTCACACGCTTTGTGTCTTTCTCATAGGGCCTTTGGAGTATAATTCCTTTCAAAAGGACAAGTTTTCTGTGTTGTGTTTTAAATGGGGCCTTTATTTAAGTAGTTTCTGTGTTCTGCTCATCTTTTGCTATCCAACAAGCTGCTAGGCAAACAAAATACCTGGGGCCTATGACCGACCGTAGGTATTGATTGAAGTCCAGAGCTATTTTTAAAGTAACATTTTCTTTCTGATTTTAAAAGGAATACATAACAATGACTTATGCTTTTGAGTACATGCTAAGAGCTCAGGACTGGGCTCAGTGTTTTGCATGCATTGACTAATCTTCCCAACAACTTTCTGTGGTAAATATTATGATTTCCATTTAACTTAGAAGGAAAGTGAGGTCCAAAGAAATCCAGTGTCTTGTTCAGGTTCACAGAGCTGGGAAGTGGTAATGCTAGAATTAGAACCTGGGTCTTCTGACACTGGAAACTTCACACTTTACTGCCACTAAATCCTGCCTCTATACTTAACTATTATGGCACATTTAAAGAAGATAAAATATAATGAAGAAAACAACAATAAGAATAAAAATTATCCATAATACCTTAACCTAGAGATACCTATTATATCTGGTACATTTTCTCCAAGTCTTTACCCTGGATGGGTAGATAGATAAAATATTTTAATGAACAGGCTGTATTCATGGCTTTGTACTCTGCTTTTAATATTAACCTCTATTGTGAGCATATTTTCAAGTCACTAAATTTTGTTGAAAGCATTTTCATGGTTACTTACCACACAACTCTACCATAATGCATTGAACCAATCTTTGATTACTGGACATTTTTCTGCTTTCAGTTTTTGCTATTTCAAAACCAATTATACATAGTTCTACCATGAATCAATTTGACTGATTATTTTCTTGTTATAAATTCCTAGTAGAATGACTGTTTTAAATCTATGCATATGTCTAAGGTCCTTGACACACATTGTCAAGTATAATGGATTATTGATAGTATCTCTATCACTCAGCCATAATTGACTTTAATATACTTCATAATTGATTCTAACCATTTCTAGAGGCATCTTTTTTATTTGGTCATTGAATACAAAATAGATTTAGATAATTTCTAAGTGCCAAGTCTTCTTCCTTATCTAAGGATCTATGTTAGATCTTATGAAATCTATGAACTAGGTACTATCTTTCATGGATAAGGACATTAAGACTCAAAAATTTGAAATAATTTATTTAAAGTCACAAATTTAGCAAGTGGCAGAACTGAGATTCAAACCCACTTAGTCTGTCTCCAGAGAAATCTCAGAGAGGTTAAGTGCCTTGTTGCCTTCTTTAAAGTCTCCCAGAGTATCACTTCACACTGGTCAGAATGGCCATCATCAAAAAGTTTACAATTAATAAATGCTAGAGAGGGTGTGGGGAAAAGGGAACCCTCCTATACTGTTGGTGGGAATGTAAATTGGTGCAGCCACTATGGAGAACAGTATGGAGGTTCCTTAAAAAACTAAAAATAGAGCTACCATATGATCCAGCAATCCCACTCCTGGGCATATATCCTGAGAAAACTAATTTGAAAAGATACATGCACACCAATGTTCATAGCAGCGCTATTTACAATAGCCAAGACATGGACGCAACTTAAATGTCCATCAACAGATGAAAGGATAAAGATGTGAAATATATATACACAAAATGGAATACTACACAGCCATAAAAAAGAACAAAATAAAAATGCCATTTGCAGCAACATGGATGCAACTAGAAATTATCATACTAAATGAAGTAAGTCAGGCAGAGAAAGACAAATATCATATGATATTGCTTATATGTAGAATCTAAAAAAAAATACACTGTACAACTGAAACTAATACAACATTGTAAATCAACTATACTCCAATAAAAATTTTTTAAAAATAATGCAAATCAACTTATTTACAAAACAGGAGCAGACTCACAGACATAGAAAAGGAACTTATGGTTATCAAAGGGGAAAGGGGAGGGGGAGGGATAAATTAGGAGTATGGGATTAACAGATACACATCACTATAAATAAAATAGATAAACAACAAGGAGTTACTGTATAGCACAGGGAACTATATTCTTCAGTATTCTTGTAATAACCTATAATGGAGAAGAATCTGAAGATGTACACCTGAAACTAATACAATATTGTAAATCAACTATAGTAAAATTTTTTAGAAAGGGAAAAAAACTTAAAAAATAAAGTCCTGGGAAAAAAACGTCTCCCAGAGACTAAGTAGTTGAACTGGAGCCCACATCCAGGCCTCAGTGTTCAGCGATCTTTCCTCTACACCGAAGCTCCACTGTAGCCATTTGGGTGCCGTTGGCAATGTCAGCCCTCATGTGAAATGCCCAACACTGTTAAGAGTCTCTCAAGCACAGACCAAGTTTGCTCACAAACACATAGTGACAAATCATTGGGTTTTTTTCACCTGACATTGGTGTATGCCCCTTGCGTGTGTTTGCACCTGTGATGACCTGACAGTTCCCATAGGCGCCATTTTACCGAGTCAGTAGAGGAACTGAGAGGTAAAATAATGCAGTCAAGGTCACATGGCTGATAATGTAAGTAGAAATCACAATACCCGTCTCCTAGAATTGTTCAGAGTATTATATGCATGTTGGAAAGTGCCTGTCCCAAGGTAAGCATTCAATAGATAAGAGTAAATATTAATAATGCTGCTGATAATTGTCCTTAGTATGATAATACCTTAGTAGGATAGGGTAACGAGTTCTTCTGCTTTGTTAATCCTTGTGTCCTCAACTAAGGACCATTGTGGTCATTCATTGTCTTGCTAGACCAAACACTACCTGCGAGATTTGCAAATATTGATTCCACTTTGCATGAAGAATGCCTCCTTGGGAAGTTGCTGATTAGCTAGAAGAAGCTGGCTAACCCCGAGACCCTCAGATTGGTACTGAAGCTACAGAGGCTTCTAAGTAGAGGCATTATTTTCAATGTGTCAACCTCTCACATATCTCTGATAAGCAGGGACACGTCTACTTTTACACACTATACTTGGATACAAGTCTGCTTCCACGTGATAGGAAGCAACTTGGTACCCTCTGCTTGCTATTTTAAGTATTAAACAGCAAAATCCTGTGGCAGTCTAGGAAACTTACCTCTGCCGAATGTGCTGAAACAGTAGAATGGAATTAAATGGGACCTTGTACCTAGTATATTTCACCACCAGCATGTTTTATTCATCCTTGCCTGGCTGTATGAATGGGAAATTTGATGAAGAGACACTCTAGTAACAGAACTATAATTTTCCGAGGAGAAACTGCACCCCTGTTTTGAAGGAAGAGGTCATTTTGGCTGGGAGAAATTATTAGGTTCCTGGTGTGGTATTCCCTTTACCACTGAAAGGCATGGTGTGGCGATTCCAGCTGGATTTTTCCTATGAACAGTGAATGTGAAGAGTGAGACTCTCTAGTCCTCTGTTATCAAAGCCATATATTCTAGCAAGGCTAGACCCAGACACAACTCTCTGTTGGAGTTGTGACTATAATTTTACTGGGGAACACATCACTACCGTGTACATTAGTCTTCTAGCCGGGAAATGGGAAAGCAAAGCAAGCCATATCCCTCCAAGAGACCTAGTGAAGAAAGTAGGCTTGTGTCATTAGCCCCAGACCACTGAGTGCAGTGTATTGCCGTGCCAGGGCCAGCCATCACCATGAGAGCGGGCAGAGTATGGCAGATACGATAAACCCATTCCTGCTATGAAAATAAAATATAAAATAGATTAATTAATGAAGATTTGATTTTTTCTGAGCATCAATTGTGTGAAAGAATCAAGCACTTCAGGTGTGCTGGAATATTCTAGTGGATGCTTTACTAATAGTATCACCAAAGCTGAAAACAATCATGTGGGCTAGGTACTATTATTATCATACCAATTTTTTTAACATCTTTATTGGAGTATAATTGCTTTACAATGGTGTGTTAATTGCTGCTTTATAACAAAGTGAATCAGCTATACATATACATATATCCCCATATCTCCTCCCTCTTGCGTCTCCCTCCCACCCTCCCTATCCCATCCCTCTAGGTGGTCACAAAGCACCGAGCTGATCTCCCTGTGCTATGCGGCTGCTTCCCACTAGCTATCTATTTTACATTTGGTAGTGTATATATGTCAATGCCACTCTCTCACTTTGTCCCAGCTTACCCTTCCCCATCCCCGTGTCCTCAAGTCCATTCTCTATGTCTGCATCTTTATTCCTCTCCTGCCCCTAGGTTCTTCAGAACCTTTTTTATTTTTTTTTTAGATTCCAGATATATGTGTTAGCATATGGTATTTGTTTTTCTCTTTCTGACATACTTCACTCTGTATGACAAACTCTTGGTCCATCCCCCTCACTACAAGTAACTCAATTTCGTTTCTTTTTATGGCTGAGTAATATCCCATTGTATATATGTGCCACATCTTCTTTATCCATTCATCTGTCGATGGACACTTAGGTTGCTTCCATGTCCTGGCTATTGTAAATAGAGCTGCAGTGAACATTTTGGTACATGACTCTTTTGGAATTATGGTTTTCTCAGGGTATATGCCCAGTAGTGGGATTGCTGGGTCGTATGGTAGTTCTATGTTTTGTTTTTTAAGGAACCTCCATACTGTTCTCCATAGTGGCTATATCAATGTACATTCCCAGCAACAGTGCAAGAGGGTTCCCTTTTCTCCACACCCTCTCCAGCATTTATTATTTGTAGATTTTTTGGTGATGGCTTTTCTGGCTGGTGTGAGGTGATACCTCATTGTAGTTTTGATTTGCATTTCTCTAATGATTAGTGATGTTTAGCATCCTTTCATGTGTTTGTTGGCAATCTGATTATCTTCTTTGGAGAAATGTCTATTTAGGTCTTCTGCCCATTCTTGGATTGGGTTGTTTGTTTTTTGGATATTGAGCTGCATTAGCTGCTTGTAAATTTTGAAGATTAATCCTTTGTCCATTGCTTCGTTTGCAAATATTTTCTCCCATTTTGAGGGATGTCTTTTCGTCTTATTTATCATTTCCTTTGCTGTGCAAAAGCTTTGAAGTTTCGTTAGGTCCCATTTGTTTATTTTTGTTTTTATTTCCATTTCTCTAGGAGGTGGGTCAAAAAGGATCTTGCTGTGATTTATGTAATAAAGTGTTCTGCCTATGTTTTCCTCTAAGAGTTTTATAGTGTCTGGCCTTACATTTAGGTCTTTAAACCATTCTGAGTTTATTTTTGTGTGTGGAGTTGGAGAGTGTTCTAATTTCACTCTTTTACATGTAGCTGGCCGGTTTTCCCAGCACCACTTATTGAAGAGGCTGTCTTTTCTCCGTTGTATATTCTTCCCTCCTTTATCAAAGATAAGGTGACCATATGTGCATGGGTTTATCTCTGGGCTTTCTATCCTGTTCCATTGATCTATATTTCTGTTTTTGTGCCAGTACCATAGTGTCTTGATTACTGTAGCTTTGTAGTATAGTCTGAAGTCCAGGAGCCTGATTCATCGAGCTCCATTTTTCTTTCTAAGATTGCTTTGGCTATTCGGGGTCTTTTGTGTTTCCATAAAAATTGTGAAAGTTTTTGTTTTAGTTCTGTGAAAAATGTCGTTGGTAGTTTGATAGTGATTGCACTGAATCTGTAGATTGCTTTGGGTAGTAGAGTCATTTTCACAATGTTGATTCTTCCAATCCAAGAACATGGTATATCTCTCCATCTATTTGTATCATGTTTAATTTCTTTCATCAGTGTCTTATAGTTTTTTGCATAGAGGTCTTTTGTCTCCTTAGGTAGGTTTATTCCTAGGTTTTTTATTCTTTTTGTTGCAATAGTAAATGGGAGTGTTTCCTTAATTTCTCTTTCCGATTTTTCTTCATTAGTGTATAGGAATGCAGGAGACTTCTGTGTATTAATTTTGTATCCTGCTACTTTACCAAATTCACCGATAGCTCTAGTAGTTTTCTGGTAGCATCTTTAGGATTCTCTATGTATAGTATCATGTCATCTGCAAACAGGGACAGCTTTACTTCTTCTTTTCCTATTTGGGTTCCATTTATTTCTCTCTCTTCTCTAATTGCTGTGGCTAAAAATTCCAAAACAATGTTGAATAATAGTGATGAGAGTGGACAACCTTGTCTTGTTCCTGATCTTAGAGGAAATGTTTTCAGTTTTTCACCATTGAGGACGATGTCGGCTGTGGGTTTGTCATATACGGCCTTTATTATGTTGAGGTAAGTTCGCTCTATGCCTACTTTCTGGAGGGTTTTTTATCATAAATGGGTGTTGAATTTTGTTGGAAGCTTTTTCTGCATCTATTGAGATTATCATATGGTTCTAATCCTTCAGTTTGTTAATATGGTTTATCACACTGAGTGATTTGCATATATTGAAAAATCCTTGCATTCCTGGGATAAACCCCACTTGCACATGGTGTATGATCCTTTTAATGTGCTGTTGGATTCTGTTTCCTAGTATTTTGTTGAGGATTTTTGCATCTGTGTTCATCGGTGATAATGGCCTGTAGTTTTCTTTCTTTATGACATTTTTGGTTTTGGTATCAGGGTGATGGTGGCCTCGTATAATGAGTTTGGGAGTGTTCCTCCCTCTGCTGTATTTTGGAAGAGTATGAGAGGGATAGGTGTTAGCTCTTCTCTAAGTGTTTGGTAGAATTCGCCTGTGAACCCGTCTGGTCCTGGGCTTTTGTTTGTTGGAAGATTTTTCTTTTAATATAAAAAATTTTTTATTTTATATAATGCAGTATAGTTGATTAATAATGTTGTGTTAGTTTCAGGTGCACAGTAAAGTGATTCAGTTATACGTGTATCTATTCTTTTTCAAATTATTTTCCCATTTAGGTTATTACAGAGTCCTGAGCAGAGTTCCCTGTGCTATACAAGAAATGCACAACCTTCTGAGACTGAACCAGGAAGAAATAGAGAATATAAACAGACCAATCACAAGCACTGAAATTGAAATTGTGATTAAAAATCTTCCAACAAACAAAAGCCAAGGACCAGATGGCTTCACAGAGAACTCTATCAAACCTTTAGAGAAGAGCTAACACCTATCCTTCTCAAACTCTGCCAAAATATAGCAGAGGGCAGAACACTCCCAAACTCGTTCTATGAGGCCACCATCACCCTGATACCAAAACCAGACAAGGATGTCACAAAGTAAGAAAACTACAGGCCAATATCACTGATGAACATAGATGCAAAAATCCTCAACAAAATACTAGCAAACAGAATCCAACAGCACATTAAAAGGATCATACACCATGATCAAGTGGGGTTTATCCCAGGAATGTAAGGATTATTCAATATACGCAAATCAGTCAACGTGATACACCATATTAACAAATTGAAGGAGAAAAAACATATGGTCATCTCAATAGATGCAGAGAAAGCTTTTGACAAAATTCAACACCCATTTATGATAAAAACCCTCCAGAAAGTAGGCATAGAGGGAACTTGCCTCAACATAATAAAGGCCATATATGACAAACCCACAGCCAACATCATCCTCAATGGTGAAAAACTGAAACCATTTCCACTAAGATCAGGAACAAGAAAAGGTTGCCCACTCTCACCACTGTTATTCAACATAGTTTTGGAAGTTTTAGCCACAGCAATCAGAGAAGGAAAAGAAATAAAAGGAATCCAAATCGGAAAAGAAGAAGTAAAGCTGTCACTGTTTGCAGATGACATGATACTATATAGAGAGAATCCTAAAGATGCTACCAGAAAACTACTAGAGCTAATTGGTGAATTTGGTAAAGTAGCAGGATACAAAATTAATGCCCAGAAATCTCTTGCATTCCTGTACACTAATGATGAAAAATCTGAAAGTGTTGGAAGATTTTTAATCACAGTCTCAATTTCAGGGTTTGTGATAGGTCTTTTTATATTTTCTATTCCTTCCTGGTTCAGTCTCGGGAGGTTGTGCCTTTCTAGGAATTTATCCATTTCTTCCAGGTTGTCCAATTTATTGGCATACAGTTGCTTGTAGTAAACTCTCATGATCCTTTGTATTTCTGTAGTGAGAGTTGTTACTTCTCCTTTTTCATTTCTAATTCTGTTGATTTGAGTCTTCTCCCTTTTTTTTCTTGATGAGTCTGGCTAATGGTTTATCAATTTTGTTTATATTCTCAAAGAGCCAGCTTTTAGTTTTACTGATTTTTGCTTTCGTTTCCTTCATTTCTTTTTCATTTATTTCTGATATGATCTTTATGATTTCTTTCCTTCTGCTAACTTTAGCGTTTTTTTCTTCTCCTTTCTCTAATTGCTTTAGGTGTAAGGTTAGGTTGTTTATTTGAAATATTTCTTGTTTCTTGAGGTAGGATTGTATTGCTATAAACTTCCCTCTTAGAACTGGTTTTGCTGCATCCCATAGGTTCTGGGTCGTCATGTTTTCATTGTCACTTGTTTCTAGGTATTTTTTGATTTCCTCTTTGATTTCTTCAGTGATCTCTTGGTTAGTTAGTAGTGTATTGTTTAACCTCCATGTGTTTGTATTTTTTACAGATTTTTTCCCTGTAATTGATATCTAGTCTCATAGCGTTATGGTCGGAAACGATACCTGATACGATTTATACCAAGGCTTGATTTGTGACCGAAGATATGATCCATCCTGGAGAATGTTCCTTGAGCACTTGAGAAGAAAGTGTATTCTGTTTTTTTTGGATGGAATGACCTATAAATATCAATTAAGTCCATCTTGTTTAATGTGTCATTTAAAGCTTGTGTTTCCTTATTTATTTTCATTTTGGATGATCTGTCCATTGGTGAAACAGGAGTGTTAAAGTCCCCTATTATGATTGTGTTACTGTCAATTTCCCCTTTTATGGCTGTTAGCATTTGCCTTATATATTGAGGTGCTCTTATGTTGGGTGCATAAATATTTACAATTGTTATATCTTCTTCTTGGATTGATCCCTTGATCATTATGTAGTGTCCTTCTTTGTCTCTTGTAATAGACTTTATTTTAAAGTCTATTTTGTCTGATATGAGAATTGCTACTCCAGCTTTCTTTTGGTTTCCATTTGCATGGAATATCTTTTTCCATCCCCTCACTTTCAGTCTGTATGTGTCCCTAGGTCTGAAGTGGGTCTCTTGTAGACAGCATATATAAGGGTCTTGTTTTTGTATCCATTCAGCCAGTCTGTGTCTTTTGGTGGGAGCATTTAGTCCATTTACATTTAAGGTAGTTATCAATATGTATCTTCCGATTACTATTTTCCTAATTGTTTTGGGTTTGTTATTGTAGGTCTTTTCCTGCTCTTGTGTTTCCTGCCTAGAGAAGTTCCTTTAGGATTTGTTGTAAAGCTGGTTTGGTGGTGCTGAATTCCCTTAGCTTTTGCTTGTCTGTAAGGGTTTTAATTTGTCCGTCAAATCTCAATGAGATCCTTGTTGGGTAGAGTAGTCTTGGTTGTAGGTTTTTCCCTTTCATCACTTTAAATATGTCCTGCCAGTCCCTTCTGGCTTGCAGAGTTTCTGCTGAAAGATCAGCTGTTAACCTTATGGGGATTCCTTTGTATGTTATTTGTTGTTTTTCCCTTGGTGCTTTTAATATGTTTTCTTTGTATTTACTTTTTGATAGTTTGATTAATATGTGTCTTGGCATGTTTCTCCTTGGATTTATCCTGTATGGGACTCTCTGTTCTTCCTGCACTTGATTAACAATTTCCTTTCCCATATTAGGGAAGTTTTCAACTATAATCTCTTCAAATATTTTCTCAGTCCCTTTCTTTTTCTCTTCTTTTTCTGGGACCCCAATAATTCGAATGTTGGTGTGTTTAATGTTGTCCCAGAGGTCCATGTAACTGTCCTCAATTCTTTTCTTTCCTTTTTCTTTATTCTTCTCTGAAGTAGTTATTTCCACTATTTTATCTTCCAGGTCACTTATGCGTTCTTCTGCCTCAGTTATTCTGCTATTGATTCTTTCTAGAGAATTTTTAATTTCATTTATTGTGTTGTTCATCATTGTTTGTTTGCTCTTTAGTTCTTCTAGGTCCTTATTAAACGTTTCTTGTATTTCCTCCATTCTTTTTCCAAGATTTTAGATCATCTTCACTATCATTATTCTGAATTCTTTCTCAGGTAGACTACCTATTTCCTCTTCATTTGTCTGGTCTGGTGAGTTTTTACCTTGCTCCTTCATCTGCTGTGTGTTTTTCTGTCTTTTCATTTTGCTTAACTTACTGTGTTGGGGGTCTCCTTTTCGCAGGCTGGAGGTTCGTAATTCCCATTGTTCTTGGTGCCTGCCCCCAGTGGCTAAGGTTGGTTCTGTGGGTTGTGGAAGCTTCCTGGTGGAGGGCACTGGTGCCTGTGTTCTGGTGGATGAGGCTGGATCTTGTCTTTCTGGTGGGCAGGACCACATCCAGTGGTGTGTTTTGGGGCGTCTGTGACCTTATTATGATTTTAGGCAGCCTCTCTGCTAATGGGTGGGGTTGTGTTCCTGTCTTGCTAGTTGTTTGGCATAGGGTGTCCAGCACTGTAACTTGCTGGTTGTTGAGTGGAGCTGGGTCTTAGTGTTGAGATGGAGATCTCTGGGAGAGCTTTTACCTTTTAATATTTCGTGGAGCTGGGAGGTCTCTGCTGGACCAATGTCCTGAACTGAGCTCTTCCACCTCAGCGGCACAGGGTTGACACCCAGCTGGAGCATCAATACCCTGTCAGCCACACGGCTCAGAAGAAAAGGGAGAAAAAAAGAAAGAAAAATAAAATAAAATAAAGTTATTAAAATTAAAAAAATTATTAAAAATAAAAAATATTAAAAAGTAAAAAAAGAAAAAAAGGAAAGAAGAGAGCAACCAAACCAAAAAACAAATCCACCAATGATAACAATGCTAAAAACTATACAAGAACAAAACAAAACAAAACAAAATGGACAGACAGCACCCTAGGACAAATGGTAAAAGCAAAGCTATACAGACAAAATCACACAGAGAAGCATACACATACACACTCATAAAAAGAGAAAAAGGAAAAATATATATATCTATATATTTAAAAAAAAGGAAGAGAGCAACCAAGTCATTAAACAAATCTACCAATGATAATAAACTCTAAACAGTAAACTAAGATAAACATAAAACCAGAAACAAATTAGATGCAGAAAGCAAACTCCAAGTCTACAGTTGCTCCCAAAGTCCACCACCTCAATTTTGGGATGATTCGTTGTCTATTCAGGTATTCCACAGATGCAGGGTATATCAAGTTGATTGTGGAAATTTAATCCACTGCTCCTGAGGCTGCTGGGAGAGATTTCCCTTTCTCTTCTTTGTTCTCACAGCTCCCGGGGTTCAGCTTTGGATTTGGACCCACCTCTGCGTGTACGTCGCCTGAGGGCGTCTGTGCTTCACTCAGTCAGGATGGGGTTAGAGGAGCAGCTGATTCGGGGGCTCTGGCTCACTCAGGCCGGGGGGAGGGAGAGGTACGGATGTGGGGTGAGACTGGCAACAGAGGCCGGTGGGACGTTGCACCAGCCTTAGGCGCAGCATGCGTTCTCCTGGGGAGGTTGTCCCTGGATCACGGGACCCTGGCAGTGGCAGGCTTCACAGGCTCCCGGGAGGGCAGGTGTGGAGGGTGACCTGTGCTCGCACACAGGCTTCTTGGTGGCGGCAGCAGCAGCCTTAGCATATCATGCCCGTCTCTGGGGTCCACACTGATAGCCGCGGCTCGCGCCCGTCTCTGAAGCTTGTTTAGGTGGTGCTCTGCATCCCCTCTCCTCACGCACCTGGAAACAATGGTCTCTTGCCTCTTAGGCAGGTCCAGACTTTTTCCTGGACTCCCTCCTGGCTAGCTGTGGTGCACCGACCACTTCAGGCTGTGTTCACGCCGCCAACCCCAGTCCTCTCCCTGGAATCTGACCTCCGAAGCCCGAGCCTGAGCTCCCAGCCCCCGCCCACCCCGGCGGGTGAGCAGACAAGCCTCTCGGGCTGGTGAGTGCTGGTCAGCACCAATCCTCTGTGTGGGAATCTCTCTGCTTTGCCCCCTGCACCCCTGTTGCTGTGCTCTCCTCTGTGACTCTGAAGCTTCCCCCTTCCGCCACCTGCAGTCTCCACCAGTGAAGGGGCTTCCTAGTGTGTGGAAACCTTTCCTCCTTCACAGCTCCCTCCCAGAGGGGAGGTCCTATCCCTATTCTTTTGTCTGTTTTTTCTTTTTTCTTTTGCCCTACTCAAGTACATGGGGAGTTTCTTGCCTTTTGGGAAGTCTGAGGTCTTCTGCCAGTGTTCAGTACGTGTTCTGTAGGAGTTGTTCCACATGTAGATGTATTTTTGATGTATTTATGGGGAGGAAGGTGATCTCCACGTGTTACTCCTCTGCCATCTTGAAGGTCTCCCCCATCATACCCATGGAAGAGGAGGCAGGAAGTGCATTTTTGAAGGAGGGATGAGACGTGAATAGACAGTGCCTCCTTTTCTTTAGAGCCTGCTATATGTATGCCAGGCCTTGCACTAGGGACTTTCATCCATTAAAACTCGGTCTTGGGGCTTCCCTGATGGTGCAGTGGTTGAGAATCTGCCACAACTACTGAGCCCACGTGCCACAACTAGTGAAGCCTGCACACCTAGAGCCCATGCTCCACAGCAAGAGAAGCCACCGCAATGAGAGGCCCGTGCACCACAATGAAGAGTAGCCCCCGCTCGCCATAACTAGAGAAAGCTGGCGTGCAGCAACAAAGACCCAAGGCAGCCAAAAATAAATAAAATAAAATAAATTTATTTAAAAATCTCACTCGCACGAGAACAATATCATGATCCCCAGTTTGTAGACGCTGAAACAAAGGCTAGCAAGAGATGATGTAGCCAGATGTGGGTGAATGGCATCAACAAACGCCTGGCCCATGGACCATAAAGAGAGACATTGTTTTTACAGAGAATACACAGTAATATCAGAGGGGTCCACTGGGCCCAGATTACAGAAATTCTGGGACTCTGTTAAATTGACAATGGAGAGTTAGTCAGATTTCCTGAGAATGCAGAAAGGAGATAACGAGAGTTGTGTTTCAGGAAGATTTTCGGGCATTGGTCTGCAAGGATGAATTGAGTGGCAGGACCTAGAGTGAGTAAAGACAACTATTTCTCTACTCCAAGCACAGGGCAATAGGCATGGGCCCCAGAGGCCTGAGTCTGAAGCTGAGCGCTGTCATTGATTAGCTGTGTGATTTCAGGCAAGGCATTCTCTCTCTCCTGACCCTCAACTGTCTCAGCTGTAGATGAAGCTGATAATAGAATGTATGTGTCTCATAGGAGTGCTGTAAGGAGTCAACAAGACAAAATATATGAAATGCTCTGCCCAGTGCCTGACCCATAGTAATCATGCCGTAAATGGGAGCCCCTATTTTTTTCATGAAAAAGAGCGAGACCAGCTTGGAGGCTGTTGTAATCCATGCACGAGGTGATAAGGACCCAGCCTGAGATGGTGACAAGAGAGATTGGGAAAGGGGGAAATAATGATGTTAAGTGTAAGACAGTGACTAGGTTGTTGAGGGAAAAAACATCTTTCCTTAGCCAGAATATTCTGTTGTCAAATGTAAAACAGATTTGAAGATGAAAATTATCTATCATGTGCAGTGTAGTTTTTGTCAGGCTTTTGTTAGACTGTAAGACATTGACTCCAATTTTGTAATGTCTATATCTATCATTCTTTAAGCATTCAGCATGTTGATTTCATATCTCCCAAAGCCTTTCCATTTTGTAACTACTGAAATGAAAAATTTTGAGATAAAGCAAGGGATTTGAGTATATATGAAAATGAGTTCTAAAATGGAAGATTGAGTTTCATATTTACAACCTTTTAGTCTATGTTTCCAAAAGACTTGCAGTTTCATCATTTCCATTATGTTTTCTGAAGTGGCATGAATATTATAGATACTAAGTCTGATATTTAATTAAAAGGAGGTTGTCTGTTCATGTAGTTGCTGTCCAGGGTAGTTAGTCATTTGTCTTAGGTAGCTAGAACTGAATGTTTCCACCACAAACCCATGTCAGTTATTTGGTACATAAATCAGACCCTGGAGAGAATGAACTTAGGAATTCAAAACATGGAACCTGCCTTTGATTTTAATATTCAGCCCACAGTAAAAAATCCTAGAATGCCAGCCTCCAGCCCTTTCTTAAAATGAGTTTATTAGTTGATCATTAAACATATGTTATATGCCACATAATTAATTTTAAAGTTGGTTAGAGCCTGAGTAAATGGACAATTACCCTCTCCTCTGTGAGCAGATCCATTATCATAATTGCTAATGAAACAAAATTCACATGCATACGTAGATAAAAATAGCCCCTCTCTCTTATGTATTTGACACAGAAGCAAAAAGCTCAATCTGTAATATCTAGTAGGACTAATTCCTTCATTTTATTCTTTTTCTTTATCTTACAGTGGTAATCAAATTTTCTTACAAAGCTGTCCTATCTTGTTTGCATTTAATTCTCCAGCTTCCCTTATTTGAAATCTAAAGCTTGTGTTTAACACTGGAATATATTATTAGCTAGATTTCAAATAAAATAAAGAGAGAACATATAAATTTCATTAGGAAGTTTGAAAAACATAACTAATGTAATAGGTCATTTATAATGTGTCTATACAGTCATAGGTTAAGTATCTCTGAATGAAGAATAAGAGGTGACACATACTTTGAGATGTCACATACTTTGGTAATTCCTCTGCTGTAGACAATAGTATTGATGGATAATATACAGAAAAGATAAACAAAAAGACACAGCTGGTCTTGGATAGAACACAAGTTATCTCCATGGATCAGATACAGAAAAGCGAAGCACAAGTGTGAGCAGGGCTGAATGTTGCTGGGCTCCTGATCTAGTAATAGGCAATGATGGCCAAGTGGTTAGGTCCTTGGTGAGGCAGCTAATGTGCTCCACATATAAAGGGGGATCAGGACCAGCTCAGTGTTTAAAAGCAAGAACTGGGAGTGGGGGACAGAACATTTTACCTTGTTTCATGAAAGGAAGCTGCAAAATGTTACCTGAGACCACATCCCTTGCAAGATATAGGCCTTAAGAAATAGGAGGACACAGATACAGCCTCATGACCTAGGTATGAGCCAAGTGGCCCATTTGTTCAGTGAAAAGATCTGCCGAGTCCACAATATGACCACTGGGTGGAAACTCCAGACTGAGTCTGTAAGACCTGGCTCTGGAATAGGGACCTGTAGGGCTGGGTGGAGATGACTGTAAAACTGCTAGATGGGAAGGGATGAGAACAGAAGCAGAGACAGGAAAAAAAGGCCCTAGACATGTTGCTTTTCAGAAGACGCTTGCACAATGCTGAGAGTAAGTACCTCCTTAAATTTTGTGCCCCAGCTGCCTTACTCTCCCCCCAGACCCTGCTATGAATCCACGAGTCCATACAAATATCAATATAAATAAATAAATGGAGAACTTGTGAAAGCTCTTCCTCACAGAAAATGTTAATAAATGTAGGCGGAATCATAGAAAATCACCATTCGGCAATAATCGTTAATAGATGCTGTAACTAGTGGGTTACATTTTGTTGAAAGATGGCATATTTACATATTTGCAAAGAATTTCCTTTATAGGACACTTAGTAATAACAAAGAAGGAAACAGTAATTTTACAGAGGAGAAACCTGGAGATACCACTGCAACCACGTGATCAAAATTTATATCACCAGTAATGGGACATAGATATCATGCATCTCCTGATAAGATGCACTGAGAAGGACACATCATTTGTATGACATCTCTGCCAAAGTTATAGAAATAACCTGAATTTAATCATGAGGAAAAATCAAACAAATCCAAATTGGTAGATATTCTCCAAAATACATGGCCTGTACTATTCAAAATTGTCAAGATCATGAAAGACAAAGAAATGCAGAACTGTTCTAGATTAAAGGATACCAAAGAAACGTGACAACTAAATGCAATACATAATCCTAAATTGGATCTTTTGCTATAAAGGACATTAGTGAGATAACTGGTGACATATAAATAAGATCTATAGATTATAATACTGTATTGTGAATTTCCTGATATCTGATTATTGTATCGTAATTGTGTAAAAGAATGACCTTGTTTTTAGAAAATACACACTAAAATATGAGGGGAAAAGAGACTTTATGTCAGCAACTTTCTTTCAAACAAAGCAGTTTAGAAAAATATATAATATATACCATTAAGTGTGTGTATATATATGGTAACATTTGTGGAATTTGAGTTGTGGTACATAAGAATTCTTTTATTATTTTTGCAGCTTTTCTGTCAGCCTTAAATTATTAAAAAATAAAAGATCTAGTGTTATCTTGCTGAAGTGATAATTAAAGGTAATTTTACAATCTTAACTACATTTAATTTAAAAACTAAGGCAAATTGAAAATAAATGAATTAAATGTTCAACTCAAGAAAGCAGAAAAAAGAAAAACAAAGTAAATTAGAAAGAAGGAAATTGTAAAGAGCAGAAATAAATTAATGAGTTTGGTAGAAAACAAATCAGAGAGAGGATCCACAAAATTTAAATAGTGGTTCTTTGGGGAAAAAAGGAATGAGTACAGTGAGAAAATAACAACAGTAGTCAAAGAAAAGACAAATAATTTTAGGAACAAAAAAGGGAATATGACAGTCCTGCTGGTAAATTAGAGATTTCAGTGATCGTAAGAGAAAACTACAATCAACTTTATGCCCGTAAACTTGAAAGCTTAAAAGAAATGAATATTTTCCTAGAAAGTCTATCAAAAGTGACTCAAGAAGAAAACAGATACCTCCATAAACCAATAAACATTAGTGGAAGTGAGTTAATATTCAAAAATGTTCTACCTTAAAAAACACTAGGCTCAGGCAGTTTTACAGAAGAAATTTACCAAATCTTCCAGGATCAGATAGTCCCTCTTTTACAAACTGTTGCAGAGAACAGAAAAATAGGGGACAAATATCTACGAGATTTTGGAAGAACTGAGCAGAGTATCTTGCTCTACCTGATATCAAAACTTCCTATAAAGGTACATGGGAATTCCCTGGCAGTCTAGTGTTTAGGACTCGATGCTTTCATTGCTGAGGCCTGGGTTCAGTCCCTGGTCAGGGAACTAAGATCCCACAAGCCGCTCAGTGCAGGCAAAACAAACAAACAAAACAAAACAAAACTTCCTATGAAGCTACGGTAATTAAGACACTGTGCTTGGTGCAGGGAGGGGCAAAAACACTGGAACAGAATAGAGAGCCCAGAAATATACTCAGATGAGCGCGGACCCTGGATATATGTCAGGTGTGGGATATCAAATCAGCAGGGAGATGGAAGCATCATTCGGTATATGCTTCTGGTAGAATTGGGGATAATTTGAGGGAAAATAAAATTAAACCTTTATTACATATAATGTAAAACCAAACCCAGGAGAAAATCTTCATGATCACAGGACAGGAAAAGTTTTCTTTAACAAAACGAGACAAAACAAAACAGAAAAGCACAAATCATAAAGGAAACAACTGATAAATTTGATTCTGTAATTTAAAAAATCTGCACAGAGACACCATTTAGTATCTTGAAAACATAATGTTGAGTGAAAAAACCAAGTTGCCTCATGATACGGTATGACCTCATTTGTTAAATATTGAAAAATACATACACTAATATTGTACATTGTTTATGGATGTATATGTATGGTGTAAAATTATTAAAAATATGCATGGGAACTTTAATACTGTATTCCTAACTAACAAGAAGAAGAGAAAAATGGGGAATGGATTGGAGAGAGTACAATGGGGTTCTCAACTCTATCTGAAATGGGTATTTTTTCTTAAAAATAAATGAGGTCTGAAACAAAAATGGGCTAAAATTAAGATTTGATAACACAGAATGTGGGTAAATGGATATTTGTTAATATCATGTATTCACATCTATATGCTTAAAATACCAATACCCCATGTCCAAGCAGGGTGCTATAGTAGAGAAGCATCAGCCTAGATCATGGTTGAAGTGCAGGACCTACTGCTTGTTAGCTGTGTGACCCCTGCCAGATTACTTAATTTCTTAGAACATCAGTTTCTTCATTTGTAAATTGGGGATAGTTGTAGTACTTAAAGCATCGCTGTGAGAATTACATGAACCAATGCACATAAAGTGTTTTGCCCCATGCCTGATACATAAATACTCAGCACTCTGGCCTTTGTGATCGTTTTCAACAAATTTGCCAAATTTTAATTTTTGGTGTTTTTTTTTTTGTTTTAGTGAGGTGTAATTGACGTATAACATTATATTAGTTATAGTTGTACAACATAATGATTTGATATGTGTATATATCAGAAGTGATCATCACATTCAATCTAGTTAACATGTCACCATACATAGTTACAAAAATTTCTTGTGATGAGAAATTTTAAGATCTACTCTCTTAGCAGCTTCCAAATATGCAATACAGTATTATTAACTATAGTCACCATGCTGTACATTACATCCCCATGACTTATTTTATAAATAGAAATTTGTATCTTTTGACCCTCATTCAGCCATTTCACCCACGCCCCACCTCTGGCAACCACCATCCTGTTCCCTATATCTATGAGTTCTCTCTTTTTTTTTTTTAAGATTCCATATATAAGTGAGATCATACGGTATTCGTCTTTCTCTGTCTGACTTATTTCACTTAGCAGAATACCCTCAAGGTCTATGTATGTTGTCACAAATGGCAAGGTTTCATTTGTTTTTCTTTTCTTTTGGCTGCGCTGTGTGGCTTGTGAGATTTCAGTTCCCTGACCAAGGATTGAACCCAGGGCCCTCGGCAGTGAGAGCTCGGAGTCCTAATCACTGGACCACCAGGGAATTCCGAAGATTTCATTTCTTTAACGGCTGAATAATATTCCATTATATATTCCAATATTTTATACCTATATCAATACACACAGAGACATACACACATACACGCACACCATGTTTGTCTTTATCCATTCATCCATTGATGAACATTTAGGTTGTTTCCATGTCTTGGCTATTGTAAACAATGCCGCAGTGAACATGGGGGTGCATATATCTTTTCAATTCAGTGTTTTTGGTTTTGGCTTTTTTTGGATAAATACCCAGGAGTAGAATTGCTGGGTCATATGGTAGTTCTATTGTTAGTTTTTTGAGGAACCTCCATTCTTTTTTCCATAGTGGCTGCACCAGTTTACATTCCCATGAACAGTGCACTGGGGTTCCCTTTTCTCCACATCCTCATCAACCCTTGTTTATTTCTTGTTCTTTTGATAGTAGCCATTCTGACAGGTGTGAGGTGGTATCTCGTTGTGGTTTTAATTTGCATTTCCCTGATAATTAGTGATGTTGAGCATCTTTGCATTTGTCTGTTGGCCATTTGTATGTAGTTTTTGGGAAAATGTCTGTTAAGGTCCTCCGCCCATTTTTTAATTGGATTGTTTGTTTTGATGTTGAGTTGTATGAGTTCTTTGTATATTTTGGATATTAACCCCTTATCAGCTTTATGATTTGCAAATATTTTCTTCCATTCAGTAGGTTGCCTTTTCATTTTGTTGATGGTTCCCTTTGCTGAGCAGAAGGTTTTAGTTTCATGTGGTCTCATTTATTTATTTTTACTTTGATTGCCTTGGCTTTTGGTGTCAAATAAAAAAAACATCATTGCTATGACCTGTGTTAAGAAGCTTACTGCTTATGTTTTCTTCTAGGAGTTTTATGTTTTCAGGTCTCACATTCAGGTCTTTAATCTATTTTCAGTTAATTTTTGTGTATGGTGTAAGATAGTGGTCCAATATCATTCTTTTACATGTGTTTGTGCAGTTTTCCCAGCACCTTTTATTGAAGAGACTGTCCCTTCCCCATTGTATCTTCTTGCCTCCTTTGTCACAGATTAATCGACCATATAAGCATGGGTTTGTGTTTAGGCTCTCTGTTTTGTTCCATTGATCTTTGTGCTGTTTTTATGCCAATACTATACTGTTTTGATTACTATAGCTTTGTAAAATAGTTTGAAATCAGGTAGCTTGATGCCTCCAGCTTTGTTCTTCTTTCTTAAGATTGCTTTGGCTATTCAGGGTCTTTTATGGTTTCATAGAAACTTTGGGATTTCTGTGAAAAATACCATTGGAATTTTGACAGGGATTACATTGCATCTGTAGTATGGGTTGTATGGACATTTTTAAAAATTAATTTTTATTGGAGTATAGTTGCTTTACAATGTTGTGTTAGTTTCTGCTGTACAGCAAAGTGAATCAGGTGTATGTATACATATATCCCCTCTTTTTTGGATTTCCTTCCCATTTAGGTCACCACAGAGCATCGAGTAGAGCTCCCTGTGCTATATACAGGAGGTTCTCATTAGTTATCTACTTTATACATAGTATCAATAGTGTATATATGTCAATCCCAATCTCCCAGTTCCTCCCACCGCTCCCCCTTTCCTCTTGGTATCCATACATTTGTTCTCTATGTCTGTTGGGTTGTATGGACATTTTGACAGTATTAATTCTATCAATCCATGAGCATGGAATATCTTTACATTTATATGTGTCTTCTTCAATTTCTTTCATTACTGTCTTATATTTTTCAGTGTACAGGTCTTTTACCTCCTTGGTTAAATTTATTCCTAGGTATTTTATTCTTTTTGATGCAATTATAAATGGGATTGTTTTCTTAATTTCTCTTTCTGCTAACTTGTTATCAGTGTATAGATACACAACAGATTTTGTATATAGATTTTTGTATCCTGCAAGTTTACTGAATTTGCTTATTCTAACAGTTTTTTTGTGGAGTCTTTAGGGTTTTCTATATATAAAATCATGTTATCTACAAATAGTGATAGTTTGGGGCAGTCTTTTTTTTGTTAATTTTTCATTTTGAAATAATTTCACACTTACAGAAATAGTTACAAAGACTCCCATTTACCCTTCATCTAGATTTTACCATAATCATTCTATTATCTGGATCAAAAAAACCTTCTCGATGAATGGGAAACCAAACCGTCATATATCCTCTGCTGTGGTAAAACTGGACTATTTGGGAGGCAGTAAATAACCGTGGTTAAGAATGTAGGCATTGGGTCTCATTGAACGTGGCGGCAGCTTTACAGATTGCTGTTTTCTCCTCCAGCGGACCTGGGCCTGCACTCCAGCAACCATGTCTAAGGGACCTGCCGTTGGCATTGATCTTGGCACCACCTATTCTCGTGTGGGTGTCTTCCAGCACAGAAAGGTGGAAATAATTGTCAATGATCAGGGGAACCGAACTACCCCAAGCTATGTCGCCTTTACTGATACCGAACGATTGATCGGTGATGCTGCAAAGAACCAAGTTGTAATGAATCCCACCAACACGGTTTTTGATGCCAAACACCTCATTGGATGAAGATTTGATGATGCTTTTGTCCAGTCTGATAAGAAGCATTGGCCCTTCATGGTGGTGAATGATGCAGGCAGGCCTGAGGTTCAAGTAGAATACAAGGGAGAGACAAAAAGTTTCTATCCAGAGGAGGTGTCATCCATGGTTTTGACAAAGATGAAGGAAATAGCAGAAGCCTACCTTGGGAAGACTGTTACCAATGCTGTTGTCACAGTACCCGTTTACTTTAATGATTCTCAGCGTCAGGCTACCAAATGTGCTGGAACTATTCTGGGCTCAATGTACTTAGAATCATCAACGAGCAACTGCTGCAGCTATTGCCTACTGCTTAGACAAAAAGGTTGGAGCAGAAAGAAATGTGCTGATCTTTGATTTAGGTGGTGGCACTTTTGATGTGTCAGTCCTCACTATTGAGGATGGAATCTCTGAGGTCAAATCTACAGCTGGAGATACCCACTTAGGTGGAGAAGACTTTGGCAACCGGATGGTCAACCATTTTATTGCAGAATTCAAGCGCAAGCACGAGAAGGACATCAGTGAGAACAAGAAGGCTGTCCGTTGCCTTCGTACTGCTTGTGAGCGTGCTAAGCGCACTCTCTCTTCCAGCACCCAGGCCACTATTGAGATTGATTCCCTCTATGAAGGAATCAACTTCTATACCTCAATTACCTGTGGCCGATTTGAAGAAGTGAATGCTGACCTGTTCCTTGGCACACTGGACCCTGTGGAGAAAGCCCTTTGGGCTGCCAAGCTAGACAAGTCTCAGATCCATGATATTGTCTTGGTGGGTGGTTCAACCTGCATCCCCAAGATTCAGAAACTTCTCCAGGACTTCTTCAATGGGAAAGAACTGAATAAGAGCATCAACCCTGATGAGGCTGTTGCTTATGGTGCAGCTGTCCAGGCAGCCATTCTATCTGGAGACAAATCTGAAAATGTTCAAGACTTGCTGCTGTTGGATGTCACTCCTCTTTCCCTTGGAATTCAAACTACTGGTGGAGTCATGACTGTCCTCATCAAGCGCAGCACCACCATTCCCACCAAGCAGACACAGACTGTCACAACCTGCTTGGACAACCAGCCCGGTGTACTCATTCAGGTTTATGAAGGTGAGCGTGCCATGACCAAGGATAACAACCTGCTTGGCACGTTTGAACTCACAGGCGTACCTCCTGCCTCCCGTGGTGTTCCTCAGATTGAACTCACTTTTGATATTGATGCCAATGGCATCCTCAATGTCTCTGCTGTGCATAAGAGCACAGGAAAAGAGAACAAGATTACCATCACTAATGATAAGGGCCGTTTGAGCAAGGAAGACATTGAACGCATGGTTCAGGAAGCAGAGAAGTACAAAGCTGAAGATGAGAAGCAGCGGGATAAGGTGTCTTTGAAGAATTCTCTTGAATCCTATGCTTTCAACATGAAAGCTACTGTTGAGGATGAGAAACTTCAAGGCAAAATTAATGATGAGGACAAACAGAAGATTCTTGATAAGTGTAATGAAATAATCAACCGGCTTGATAAGAACCAGACTGCAGAGAAGGAAGAATTTGAACATCAGCAGAAGGAGCTGGAAAAAGTCTGCAACCCCATCATTACCAAGCTGTACCAGAGCGCAGGAGGCATGCCAGGAGGAATGCCCAGGGGCTTCCCTGGTGGTGGAGCTCCTCCATCTGCTGGTGCCTCCTCTGGGCCCACCATTGAAGGGGTTGATTAAGCCAGCCTAGCATAGGGTTAGCATTGTTCCACACAACATTGAAGGACCCAAATCTGTAGCAAATTCTATGGCAGTTTTAAAGTTGAGCTGCTGTAGTAAACTGGGCATTCTTGATACTTGAACATGGAATGTGCGCACAGGGAAAGGAAATAACACTGCACTTTACAAGCACTGTATTGTAAATGGAAAATGCAATGTCTTAAATAAAACTGTATTTAAAATTGGCAAAAAAATATAGGCATTATTTGTGACAATATGCATGGACCTTGAGGGTATTATGCTAAGTAAAATAAGTCAGAGAAAGACAAATACCATATGATTTCATTCATATATGGAATATAAAAACCAACAAACAAAAATAAATTAACAAACCAAGCCAAACTAAACCAAACACATTAGCCTAGGTACCCAACTGACACAATCAGCTATATAGAACTGTACCGTAATAGGTTTATAATACTTTTCACACAAATAATACATAAAAAACAAACACAAAAAATAAAACATTTTTAATCTTACAGTACAGTACAACAGCTGGCATACAGGGGGTAGCATAGCGTGAACAGGCAAGAAATAAAGATACCGTATTACTGTACTCTATACAATACTGTACAGTAAAGTACACAAAAGCACAACCACTTGTAGAGGATGCGCACACGTGACAGTGTACGCCAGACACGTGAACTAACTTAAGTGATTGGACATGTGACCGTGTGTTCACATCTTTGAAAGTTCGCAACTTGAAGGTTCGTATGGAGGGGACTTACTGTAGTGGTAACGAGAGGGGAAGGGGTAGTGAGGAGTGGGCCAAATGAGTTAAAGGCATCAATTGTGTGGTGATGGATGGAAACTAAATTTGTGGTGGTGAGCACACTGTAGTGTACACAGGAGTAGAAATACAATGTTGTACACATGAAACTTATATAATGTTATAAACCAATGTTACCTTAATTTTTTAAAAAAGAGAGTGCAGGCATTGTATTTCAGCAGTCCTTAATGGGATCTCTGCTTTCCCACTGACCAGCCTGTGGCTTTGGGTAAGTCGCCCAACTTCTCTGAGCCCGTGAGAGAAAAAGTCAGCACGGGCCTCCCTGGTGGTGCAGTGGTTAAGAATCTGCCTGCCAATGCAGGAGACACAGGTTCGAGCCCTGGTCCGGGAAGATCCCACGTGCCTTGGAGCAACTAAGCCCGTGCGCCACAACTACTGAGCCTGCGCTCTAGAGCCCAAGAGCCACAACTACCGAGACCACGTGCCACAACTACTGAAGCCCGTGTGCCTAGAGCGCATACTCTGCAACAAGAGAAGCCTCTGCCATGAGAAGCCCACGCACTGCAATGAAGAGTAGCCCCCGCTTGCCGCAACTAGAGAAAAACCGCGTGCAGCAACGAAGACCCAGTGCAGCCAAAAATAAATAAATAAACAAACAAATACATTTATTTTTTTAAAAAAGTCAGCACGGTGTGGCGACACTGGCCACTGATCCATCCTGAGAAGCAGTATGCAGCCGCAAGATTTCTGAGCTGGGATTATCTCTGTAGCAGTTGCTGAGATGCTTAGAGACGCCTACTCTCCCTAAGGGGCAGAGAGATCTGGAGTATGGCATTTTTCTCTGTTAACCAGAGTCACATGAATGATACCCAGCTTCAGATGCCTGAGGCCAAACTTCAAATTTCCTAGATGTCTTCTTTCAGAATGCATGCGCACGCATGCGTGATGTGCCATGCATGTCCTTTTGATTTGTTTGTTTGATTTTTTCCGACTCATCAAACCCAGCTTCCTTTGCCACTTTATTCTCTGTCTTGTTCTCTGCTGAGGCTTTTAGACATAGATGTCCTTTCCCTCCTGGGGAGGAAGAGGCCCAGTGGCATTCCCCTTGACAAGGTTCTGACTGGAGTAGCAGTAAGCAGGCCTGGCGGAAGAGATCATCCACCCAGGGTGGCCTTAAGGGAGAAATAAGAAAGTTTGGTGAATCCCAAAAGTGGATCTGAGGAACTTTGCCAATCTTTGAAAATGTTTCTTTTTTTCCTTTCTTTCTTTCTTTCTTTTTTTGGCCATGCAGCTTGTGGGATCCTAGTTCCCTGAACAGGGATCAAACCTGTGCCCCTGCAGTGGAAGCACGGAGTCCTAACCACTGGACCGCCGGGGAATTCCCGACAATGTTTCTTATATCTGTATCTAAATGAGAAAAAAATAGACAAGGGAGTGAGTTTTTCATAAAGCCAAAAAGATTCAACATAATGACCAGTTCTCTATTTTTTTTTTTTTTTTTTTTTGTGGTACGCGGGCCTCTCACTGTTGTGGCCTCTCCCGTCGCGGAGCACAGGCTCCGGACGCGCAGGCTCAGCGGCCATGGCTCACGGGCCCAGCCGCTCTGCAGCATGTGGGATCTTCCCGGACCGGGGCATGAACCCGTGTCCCTTGCATCGGCAGGCGGACTCTCAACCACTGTGCCACCAGGGAAGCCCCTGTCTTTTCTTTTTTGAAATTATTGTGGTAGCTTTTTACAATGCCTTCACTTGGCAGTCAAACTTTGTAAATCCTACGTATGTCTCCAAAATGTTCATGGGAAGTGTTATTGGTCCATGAAATTCAAAAATCTGGGAACCATTGATTTGGACTACCAAAGATGACAAGATTCTTTGATATTAAGCTCACTATCCCAATTTTACAGATAAGCCAACTGAGGGACTTAAACTCATAGCAAGTTGGTAGCAAAACCAGGATTAGAATCCCATCACCTAATATCCAGCGTACGGACCCTTCCTCTCCCCTGCCCTGATGCTCCAAATGGAAAGAGGCATTGAAGAAAACCTCTGTCGACCTTACTACGTAACAAGTTTTTACCATGCACTGTTTATTTCCTGTTTCATTTTAAATTCAGGAACTGAAAGAACAGCCAAAATCCCAATGGGAAACGATGATGGCTAAGTTCCCTGCCTCATAATCGTTAACCCTGTTGCAGTGGAGGCAGGCAATAAAGTGCTTACTTAAAGTTTTTGCTGACTTGTTCACTGTTGAATCAGAAGAAGTGCCTACTCAGAGCATTAATTTCTGATTAGCTGTTAATCCAGCCAGGTTAGAAAGTAAGATGGAGAACAGTGAGCCTTCCCGTATCCTTTTCAGATCGTTAACTAGCAGTGGCTTGCAGAAGTGGGTCAGTGCTGTTACAGAGGGGGAAACTGGAGGTTTCTCCTCTCCCTAAAGCAAGAGACAATCAGTTTCTGGCCTGGGGAAGCTGGTGGGGGTGGAACTAGTTCAAAATTAGGGCACTTGGGTAGCTCATACCTAGAATTCTAACAGCAATGCCAGGATTAGAGGGACCCTAGAAAGAGTCACGGAGAGGCACTGCCCTGGGAAAATGTCTCTCTCCGTCTAGGTTAAAGGAGACCTGGCTTTAACTAGAAAGGCCTCCACACATCATGTTTTATCCTAGTGTATTCATTTCTTATAGTTGCTGTAAAAAATCACCACAAACTTAGTGGTTTAAAACAACCCAAACTTACTACCTTACAATTCCGGATGTCGAAAGTAAAATGAGTCTCACTAGACTAAAATACAGGTGTCAGCAGGGCTTCTGGAGGCTCTAGGGGAGAACCCATTCTTGCCTATTCAGCTTCTAGAGGCTGCCCGCATTCCTTGTCCCATGGCGGCAACACTTAAACTTCTGCTTCCATTGTCACATTGCCTTCTCTCCTTCTCAGTCTGACCCTCCTGCTTCCTTTTTTTGAGGATCCTGTGATTACATTGGTCCTTTCAGGATAATCCAGGATTATTTGGTCATCTCAAGATACTTAATTTAAAACACATCTACCAATCCCTTTGGCCATACGAGATAACATTCACAGCTTCCAGGGATTGAGATGTGGACATCATGGGGGGAGCATGATTTAGCTTACCACAACTAATAAAATCATGTTTTCAAGTGAAGTCGTGTGAGGAACCCCAGTACATAAATTACATCAAAGCACAGCAGCTATAGTTAAAGTCTTACTCATTTAGCCTCTACTAGTTCCTAACGGTGATGGTCCCAGAAGCACCCAGGGGGAACCTTGCGGCTCTAGGACCAGTTTGAACACAACCGATTTATACCTGAAGGGAGGACACCATTTGGCAACACTTCAGCCACCATTCTCGTTGTTCATTATATTCTTCAGTGAAACCAGGTGCTTCTTAATGCTTGTCACCGAGCTCTGTGGGACAAGAGACCTTGCTCATTTAGCTCAGCATCACCAGAATCTGAGGTGCCCAATGTTTGTTGAGTGAATAATCAGTTAATGGTGAATGAAAAATGCTTAGGCAGCATCCGTTTCCTGTTTCCCTGCTCACAGCTATTCATGAGGCAGACTTGTGCATCAGCATTATTGGAAAAAGATCAAAATGGAACGGTGCCACCTTGCTGGCCCTCACTATATCCTGTCCCAAACCACTTGTGCACGTGTATACACACTGAATTTAAGTGCTTGTCATGAGTCTTAATAGAATGTATTGTTTCAAATCTTGATCATGGACATCTTAGTTGTACATCATGGAAGTAAACAGTGGTGGTCTAGTATCTTTCTCTTCCTGTCTCCCAAAACCATTAGAAATGGAAAAAAGAATCTTAGAGATGAAGGTGCTTTGATGCCTTAAAGGCTGTCTAGGACAGGCAGCTTTACAGATGAAGAAACTAAGGCCTAAAGAAGACAAGGGATTTATCCAATATCACCTTATTTATAAGCACATTTTATAAGTTCTAAACTAGAGCCCGGGCCTTCTGCTCCTGGATGCAGCGTTCCTTCCATTGTTCCACAGCTGTGCAAAGTTCAACAGTTCTATCTAGAAGAAGTTAGCTATAGAGATGATAAAACCTGAACTTCCAAGGATGGTACAATTATCTCTTATCTCTGTAAAACTAAGTTTGGCAAGCTGGTGGATCCCAAGACAAATCTAACCCACAGACCTGCTTAATTTGTCCCATCGTTTTTTTTTTTAATTGAATTGGTATGTCTTTAAATAGAGTAGGCACACTCCAGCTCCCCCACGCCCCCAGCACTCCTGTTGTCTTACATTTAGCCCATTCGCTCATTTAGCTTATATATGAGACCCTTGCACACATCTGAGTTTCTTTTTCAATCTGCAAATTTGGATTTACAAATTTATTGATTGATTGATCGATTGATGTTTGAGTTTTTAACCCTTGATATAAACAATCAAAATGTACAAGAACTGTTAATGTCTGGGGTCAGAACTTCTAAGTGTCTTTAACACCGTAAGTCATATAAAATTTGACAGACCATGTGTCCTGAAGACCGATGGTTTAGAAAATAATCATCATAGTTAACCCGTATTTCAGTCAGTGCATGAGAAGGGAGAGGTGATAAAGCAGACTGTGTCTCCTTCGCTTCCTCCAAGCCAACCATCCCTAACTTCTCACCTGACTCTCTCTCCACCTATCCCTTTGGAATCTTTAGGTCTGACTCTCACTGAGATTAGCCTTAGCTGACATGTGACTGTGACTTTGGCAGTCGAACCTTATAGCATGTGAAAGATGATTGTAAAGCCAGTTATCACATGAACTCTTGCGCATGAGATAAATGTTCGTAGTGGGGGCAGAGCAGAGCTCCAGTGCCCGTGAGGAGCTGGAATGGTAATTAGAAGCTGTCGTTGGGCACATGCAGTGAGATTTGGCTTGGAGGCTGTATTTGGGTGGGCATAGAGAGCCGAAGTCTCCATTCAGATATACCAGAGAGCAGGGTCCAGATAGCAAGACTGAGACTAACCCTACCCGTGTTGGAGACTGGGCTTCTGGTGTCTTACTTTGCATAGATTTTATAGGCTTTTCTTACGTAAAGCTGGGCAGAGCTCGGGCGAATAGATGACAGTTATCGCCCTTCTGGGTGCATCATTGGCACCCAGCCAAAGCATGTTGACTGAAACGACTTATTGGAGGTAATGTCAATCTACCCAGTAGAAATAGAATTGCTTCCAAGTTGTGGACTTGCACACCTAAAAACATTGAAACAACCTCGAAACTTTAAGCACAGTGCACCACATAGAATATTTTTGGAAACTCTCCGGTTTTATTTGGAAAATTATATCTGATGTTTGGTCAGGTTTAAAGTTTCCTGGGCTTTGAAGTAATGCTGAATCCTAAACAGTGAACCTTCAAAAGCTTTGACTCTGCCACAGGGCATTGATGTGATCTATAAACAAGAAGAGAACAGTATTTGAAAACGAAAAAAAATGCCAAGTTTTGACATTATAATAGGTAGGATTCTTTCTCTATTTCAGCAACAGTCCTATCCTTTAGGAACACAACTCTGAGCAAAGATATCTTAGGAAAAGGCATGAGCAGGAAAGCAGGGCAGAGCATCTTCCTGGCTCTGCCACTGATGTCCTCTGGCTGGGGGGCTATCCTGATCACCTGCTCCATGAAGATAGCATGCTACACGAGTGATGGTGAGAAAAAGGCAGTTCACACCAGAAATGTTTCCTGGGAGACTCAGACACGTAAGCTCCATGAAGACAAGAACTCTGTTTATGACACTCACTATTCTATCCCTGCGACTTAGACCGTCCGCCTGGCACACGGTTGGTGCTTATGGCGGGGCAGGGGGTGGTCCCGATTTCCATTTCATCATCTAGATTCTGAACAAGTTGAGAAATATACAAAACAGTAAATGTGGACTTTAAAATATCACTTCAATGCTGATGGAGGCCAGGCTAGGAAACCTAGCTTAATGAGCAAGTGAAATGTGTCTGTTAAATGAATTGTAAAAATTAGGCAGACTTACCCAACTTCAATATAAGCAGCACAGAACCAGGGCAGGCTGCCCACCCAGAGGAGCAGAGGAGAAACCCACTCCCTGGAGTACAGTTGCTCCCAAGAGAAAGGGGGACTGCATTGAGTTGAGCTTGTCCAGTGATCTACCCAAATTTACCCATCAAATTAGTGTTCATCACTTGTGGTGCTCAAGAAATACTTTATGAAGGCATACATGAATGGTCCCTGGGGAAGGTGGAACGTGAACTTGAACTGCAAAGGTCAGAAACACCACCTGAGATAATTAGTGTAGCCTAAAGACTGATCTTCGTGTTTGCCTGAAGAGACCTGGGGTAGCCAGAATGGGGTCTCGCTGCAAAGAGCGCTTTGGAGCCCTCAGTAAGCTTCTGTAGCACCAGGCTTCAGATCCTCTCACAGCAAATAAGGGGAGATAAAGGCTACCTGCACTTCTGGAGAGGGTGTCATAGGAAAACATCTTCCACCCTGAGATAAGGCGAATTCAACTGGGGGTCAGGGCAAAGGGTTACTGATACAGCTTGAGTGAGAGGAGTCAGCTAATATTTTCTCCCATCCTAAACTGGATGAAGAAGAAGAGATTCATTAAAGCCAAAGCAAGTTTCATGCTTTGTTTTGCTTTGTTTTGCTCTGTAGGACACCTGCTAATGTTACTCTCTATTTAGCCACGTTTCTCATTGAACTAATCCAAGGCAACGAAAAGAAGCGCCAAGGGTCCTCTCGCTCTCAGAAGGAGATCCTCAGAGAGGGGCTACCTTGTTCCTGAAGGCGTCTATGATTGGGGGCCACAGGCTTGAAAGGAAGCACATTTGACTCTTCTCCCCTTTTCTAAAGTACTGAGTTCAGTCACTGCAAGTGATTGGGAAGGATTGTCATCATGGGTCCACACTTTTGAGGTAATAAGACCAGCAGGTTCTGCACTGGCACTGTTTTTCCTTTCAGGTGAGCTGTGTGCAGAGAAGTCACACTATCACCCTGTGCCCTGGTATATGACCCAAGGTGCTAGGCTTAACCGTGGCAATGCAGAGTTGACAATCTTACCATCCATTAATGGTCATCACTCACATTTAATGGAATTCTGTTTTCACTCACAGACCCTGATGAGACCACCCTCGTTAACTTAACTCGAAATGAAATCTGAGAATCGAATCCTTCCTGGGTCTAGGATTTGCATCAAAAGCCTAATGACCTGTCTAGTTTTCTTTCTGTCACAATCCATCAGTATTCTTTTGACCCTGATTAAGCTTTAGATAGAATTAAAGGGACAGTGTTAGTTTTGATATTTATAAGTGGTCATTAATTCCACATTTATTAAGGGCCTACTTTGTGTCAGCCTCCATACTCTCTCAGCCCTTTACACTTACGGCAACCCTGCAAGGTTGATGGTATCCTCCCAGTTTCCCAGATGAAGAATCATCTCATTAAAGAGATGAAATCACTTGTCCAAGTTCCACAGAGAATAGATGGCGGAGGTGGGATTCACACCCAGGTCTGCTGAGCTCCACAGGCACTTTCTAATAATATGCTCTTCTGCTTCCAGCTGCCTTTCTAGCTCAGCTGCAGATCAGGGGGAATCAGTGCTGGTTTATGCGATGTTG
The DNA here is from genome assembly GCF_949987515.2 of Delphinus delphis. NCBI lineage: Eukaryota > Metazoa > Chordata > Mammalia > Artiodactyla > Delphinidae > Delphinus > Delphinus delphis. The sequence goes on from NC_082704.1 coordinate 10,476,873, forward strand.
ACTTTGTTTCTTCCCCCAGCCGAAATAGGAGGAGAAGCTGCCCCATCAGGGTAGGATGGGCCCCTGAATGGTAAAGGTTGCTCACTGATTTCTTCTTCGGGGGAGAACAGAACGGTCGACTTTTTATGTTATCTGCTTCTTTCTCTGGAAACTGCCAAGTGTGAAGAAGTGGAAGATCATTACACTACATTTTAAAGCTTCCTTCCGTAACTGCTGAGACTAACAAACAGCCTTGTTTGGCAGAGGTTCCAGACACAAACAGAGGCTTGTACCATGACAGAACTTTGGAGCTGTTTTAATCTAACCATCAACAAAGTTTTTAAATGGAGACTTCAAGCAGTTTCATCCAGGCCTCAGATCCACAGGGATATCCACAGGTCGGAGTTCAGGTCAAGTCCAGTGGCTCTGGGAGTCCTGACCGCCCACCTCGCCCATCCCCACCTTGGAGGTCAGAAGGCAGGAGAATGCAGGAGTGTTGTGATTCCTCAATATCTGAGTCGAAATGCCCCCAAAGATTGTTTTCTGAGGACACTCTTCCACAACATGTGCACTCAGAAAACAGGAGAGTGGGGCATCTGGGGAAAATGAGATTAGAATTACTCAGTGGATTCCAGGGTCCTGGCAGAGTGAGCCAGCACATTCCCCAGCGTGGCCTTCCATCCCAGCTGACCCGAGATAAATCATCTAATAGAGGGTGGCTCTCATATCACCCATTGGAGAGTTCCTGTAACTCTAGTACAAATTGATGTTTTTATTTTTGTAAGCAGAAACCTTGTACAAATGCGCTCTCATTAAAGAAGTCTTGTGGTGAATCCTTTGGTAAACAGGAAGAGATCTTTTGTAATGCAAATAAGCTAATCTATCCGCATTGTCTCTGAGTTTTGTGGTTAGGATTTTCTTAAAGAGGATATATTAGTAGTGCCCCAAATCACAATTATAGTGTTTATTTATAAGCTACTCATTTTAGAACACAGCCCACCTAGAAATTCATATCCCATTGTTTCTCTTTATTGTTAATGAGTCTTGCCAAATGCTGAGTTTTTTTTAAGCCACTTCACCTTGTCACATCAAGCTTTGGAAACTTGCCGGAGATTTTCAAAACTAACAAGGACAAAAATCAAGCGGATCATGAAATAAAAGAGAAGGCAGACATCAATGGATAATGACACTGAGACCTTTGGTTTTGCTTTCGTTTTTGTTTTCCCTTTGAAAAAGGAAGTAAGTGGTCTGTGCATTCCAAACCGTGGCAGAAAGACCTTTTTTCAGTTCTCAAACTGGAGTTAGGGCACTGAAATCTTTTAAAAAAGAAATCATTCGAAACCTGAAAATTTTGCCTTTTTTTTTTTTAAACTTCTAACCTCTGATGGGTATTGGGGCCTCTTTGTTTCTCAGTTGGCTAACTTGCCAACTAATTTATTCTGTGGTTCCCTCAGGATAGCTGAGGCAGAAAGCAGAGGCTGGGGCAGCCAGCTGAGATAGAGGGTGAAGGCCTCTGCAAAGGAAAGGACCAATTCTGAAGTGAGATTGGAAGGACAATTAGCTTGGGCTATGGCATTGGTCACTCTAGCTGCGTAGAGATCTGTTTCATTGATCCCCAGCAATGGCAGAGTAAGAGGGACTTTATAAAAGAAGGAGATGTGTCTTCTCCTGAGCAGACGTTACAAGTGGGGTGGTGATCCCAGTAGCGTTGGCCTCTTTCTTAAAGGAGAGGGCTTTCCGGAAGTAACAAGGACACAGACCAGCAAACCTCAGGGGAAGCAGGGAGACCAGCCTGTGAGAAGCAAGACTTCTAGAAGTAGATCCTTATCTGAGTTCAAAGACAGTGGGGGGGGGGGTGGCCCAGAAAAGGGAATGGAGACCAAGTAGATTGTTGTGAGGGCATGGTGTCAAATTGTAATTGGTCTTTAAAGTTATTTGTGAATCGAGCTAAAGAGTTGTTGCGAGGAACTGGCTGAGAGGGTATATTCCGCAAGTTCCTGAGTAGGGCCTGGAGCCCAGAACAATGGGCACAATCCCTTGAAGAAGCCTCTAGACTCCTCACGTTTGGTCTTATCTTTGTTACCCGTAACAATATGGTATTTTTGAGATGCCAAACTGGGTAGGTAATACTCGGTTACATTCCTAATAAATTCAAAAACAAGTATAGAGTAAGAGGGAACCATTTTGTCCAGATGTTAAGTAGTCACTAGTGACATCTTTTTTTTAAAAAAATAAATTTATTTATTCCATTTATTTATTTTTGGCTGTGTTGGGTCTTCATTGCTGCACATGGGCTTTCTCTAGTTGCAGTGAGCAGGGGCTATTCTTCATTGCGGTGTGTGGGCTTCTCATTGCAGTGGCTTCTCTTGTTGTGGAGCTAGGTGCATGGGCTTCAGGAGTTGTGGCTCGCGGGCTCTAGAGCGCAGGCTCAGTAGTTGTGGTGCACGGACTTAGTTGCTCCGTGGCATGTGGGATCTTCCCGGACCAAGGCTCGAACCCATGTCCCCTGCATTAGCAGGCGGATTCTTAACCACTTTGCCACCAGGGAAGCCCACTAGTGACATCTTTGAAACTAAACTTGATGAGAATCCTCAAAGGAGATGTTAATAAATGAATTTGTATAATATGAAATAAATCCATCCTCACTTATGCTCTGCTTTCCTGTATAAGAAAATAACAACTAATTTGGAAACAAATTGTGATCCTGCATTTGGTTTACTTAATTATGAGTTTCTGTGGTTTGCAATAACTGCTAATTTCTCAATGACATCCACATCATCAAACTTTCTAAGATGGAACTGAAAATTTGTGTCTGCCACTACAGTAATCCAGTCTTATGCTTTCATTTTTGTGTATCCATGAAGGGGTGAGGGAAGTGATTGGGAGGTACCTAAAAAGGAGGGTATCTGGAGTACCAAAGAATAAGATGGGCTGCCTGGAGTCTAATCACATTTTGCTTTGGGTAATTTGCTTGTTCATTTATTTATATAATTCTATGATTATAATGGCATCAGAAACACATTTGATAGGCGAAGATTGGAAACTGCTATCATTGCTGAGCCCTTCAAAAGTAATTGTAGGAATAAATTGTAGCTAATGCCTAACTATTAGCCTTCAGTAAAAGGCAAACAACATGAAGCCAACATGAGGACCAAATTAGTGGTAAGTGGTAGTTAGAGAAATGATGCCTGGAACAGCTAGCAGTTGGGAGTTACCCAGAGACCTGAAGGACCAGATGGGCAGTACTCTGGGGGAGTCCTGGCAGCCACTGGAGTTCTCAACGTGTGGGTTGGGCCTGGGAAAGGGGCAAAGGGACATGTGAAGAATTTGAGGTTAGATTCTGCAACTTAACTACAGTCACGTTAAAAAATACCTGTCAGCTAAAGGGGGGAGCAGGGCTGATTCTTTATCGTCCCAAATTACCTCTAGGTTGCTAAATCTAATGGACATTTTCCCATGCTCATCTTACTGGACATCTGTCCCAGAGCTACTGTTGGTCACTCTGTGCTTGAAGCCCTCACTCTCCCACCTACCATCCCTCCTGGTTCCTCTCAGCCTCCTTGGTCTGTCCTCTTCCTGACGTTGGCCTGCTGGAGTCGATCACGGTTCTGTCTTCCGTCCTCCTCTGTGCTCACGTTCCATGCCCCCGTGGATGAACTCGTTCACTCCTTGGCTGCAGTTCCCGCCTCTATACTGAGCTGATGGAATTCAGATTTCTCTCTCCTGTCCTCTGAGCTCCTGATCTGTATATGCAACTGCCCACTGCCCTGCCTCCCAGGCATGTCAGTTCAACTCATCTCAAAAGGAGCTCCCCATCCTTCCAAACCACTCCGCAGCGGCTCTTCCTTGCGGGTTTCCCATCCGCGTGACCAGGTCCCAGCATCTACCCAGGGCACAAGCCTGAGAAGGAGTCACTCCTGACCACTCCTGCTCACTCACACTCCACGTCCAACTCATCAGCAAGGCTTTTCAGTTAGAACTCTGACAGGGACTTGCCTGGAGGTCCACGTTAGGGCTCCACGCTTCCACTGCAGGGGAATCAGGTTTGTTCCCTGGTCGGGGAACTAAGATCCGGCATGCCTTGCGGTGAGGACAAAAACAAACAAACAAACAAACAAAAACGCGAAAAAAAAAAAGAACTCTGACGTCTCTCTCAGATCAACCCACTGTGCTTATTCCCTCTTCCCATTCTCCACCTCTGAGCTCCCATCACCTCTCACTGGACAGTAGCATCCGAACAGGTCTCTGCCCTCCGCTCTGGTCTGCCTTCCTGCAATCCATTCTCCCCACGGCATCCAGATCTTTCACAAACCTAAGTCAGGTCATGTTGCTCACTGGCTTCAAATCCATCGACAGCTCCCCATTGGCCCTGAAAGCAAGTCTCCTTATTCTGGACCAAAGGCCTTGGGTGATGTGGGCCTACTGGCCTCATCACCTCATCCTGTACCATTCTTCCTTTTGCTGATACCCCCAGACTCACTAGCAGTCTCTCAACTCCTTCAACTTGTCACGGGCTTTCCTTTCTTGGGGCCTTCCTCAAAGTTTCCTCTGCCTCTAATGGTTTCTCCCACCCGCCACCCCCCCTCCTACTGCCTCTGCCTAGAAAACTCTGCATCCTTTAGAGCTCAGACCAAATGTTACTGCCTCTGTGATCCTCCAAGCTGGGTCAAGCCTCCAGTATCTGCTCTCTTAGCAATCTGGTTCTTTTCTTTCCATCACCTACACACCAAGCAAGTAATTCAAACAAGAAGTATTCGTTGCAATGATGTGGTCCCCTTCACTGGATTGTAAGTACCTTATGGTCAGGGATGGTGTCTGCTTTTAAATCACCAGCATCTCTCTAACACTGAGCGTATGACTTGGCACAAATTGAACTCAGTCCATAGTGGTTAAATAAATATGTGAATAGCTCGAATCACCTTTTACTGTTACTTCTTGCCCAACTGAGTATTGTTTGTGATCACTGAGGGCTGAGCCAGCATCCACCTTGCATGCCACTGTAGTCTCCGTGCCCCGCTCAGTGCCTGGCGAGGGAGCGAGCCTGGCTCAGGGGTGGGCACGGCCTCACTTCAGGGACTCCCGGAGCCTGTTGCCAAACGCCAGCCTGTGGCAGACATGGCTCAGTATTCTCAGCAGGAGAAGCCATAGCTGGTGAGGAAGATCCCCCCCCAGAGGGGACTCCTGGAGCCCATCCTTCTGGGGCTCAGTTATCCCAAAGGGGCTTCCAGCGTGGGAGTACTGAAACAGGGCCTCCGTGTTCCAGAGCCCCACAGAATAGACCCCTCACCGGGCCCAACTGTCACAGGGGCCAGTGTGAGTCAGCTTCGAGGATGCTTCTGGGCCGGCAGAGAAGGTGACTGTGACGGGGACAAAGTGCCAGAGAGTTCGTACTGAATGCTTCGCAGGTGCCAAGCCCTGTGCTGTGGGTTTTACAGTCATTCTCTCATTCCATCCTTGAAAACCTCTGTGAAATAGGTGCTTTTTTATAGGTAAGGAAATTGAGGCATGAAGAGATGACATAATTTTGTCAGGGTCCTATAGCCAGTCAGGTGGCGGAGTCATCTTGAACTCCAGTGTAGGCACTTGCTCTCTGGACGTAAAATAGAATAGACTTGCACTCATGGGGCCTCGGTAGCCCCGCGTGAACAGTGAAGAGGTTGGACAAGATTGCCGTCAAGGGCCTTTCTTAGTGTTTCCATCTGGCAGCGACGGCTTGTTTTCCAGGGAGAAAGGACTGAGGCCCCTTTCCAAGCCCAGCTATCGCCTCCCGGGCCTCATTCTGTGCCGTCAGCCTGTCCCTGGCATCCCCGCCGCATGCCTTCCACGACCCTCGGAGCGGGGCTGCCCGTCGTCTGCTGCCACGGCCCCGCACTCGGAGCTCTGCCTCATCCCCACACGAGCGGACTGAGCTCCCGTCCCCCGTCTCCCAGTCGGGGTTGCAGGGAGGTCGTCCAGGTGCAGGGGAGCTGGCTCTCTGATGCTTGGATGCCCGACTTCACGTTTTACCGTCGCCGGATACGAATTGCTACCCTGCGTTGGGTGCGTCCTCCGTGCCGGGCTCTGTGCTGCATGCTGTCCTCACGTCACCGCATGGGATCCTTGCCGTTACCCTGTCAGGTAGCCGCAACCCTTTATACGCAAGCAAACCAAAGGTCAGGAAAATGACGTCGCAGAGCTCACATCTAGAAGGTGGCCACAGTGGAGTTCCAAGGCCAGTCGTCTTCTGCCTACGCTGCTTTCCTGTCACTTCCTCTCCATGTGGGCTTTGGCGAGGCACCTGGCCTCCCTGAGCTTCTATTTCCTCATGTGTGAAATGAAGCTGATCAGAGCGCCCACCTCGTAGGGTTGCTAAGAGGCTCAAAACACACAGTGTGTAGACCTAGCGCATAGTAAGTGCTGCATACGTTGTAGCAGTTGTAGTTGTGGTTGTCACTGCTGTTGTTACTATATCCTTACCCCTCTAAGCTGTCCCCACTGAGCTCTTCCAGCCACCCCTGTTACGCCACAGCCAGGGGGCCAGGGTGTAAGAGGAACATGGTGGCATTTCATCTCTCCGTAGTCACCTTCCCCTTCCCATCCCCTCTGCCCTGGGAGGGACGGCTTCTGAGTGACGGCTCTGCCCAGGTGACGAGAATAATGAGGTGATCCACGTAGTAAGGCGACTGAGCCGCTCATGCCTAATAAAAAAGAGAAATTCCTGAGGCTAGCCGGCCAGTGCCTTTAAATAAAACTGAAATCCACTGAAAGGAGAGATGTTCACAGTTGTTTAAATCATTGCCTCCTGCACCTGCAGAAGGGAATACGTGGCAGTCCCAGGTTGAAATCTAATATGCGGGCTCCTAATCTCTTAGAACTGATTACTTTAATGAATTTTAAAGGTAGAGCTTTAATTAAAACAGGTCTCTGTGGGCAGAAAGCATGCTATTTTGTGAGCTCAGTAAATATTGCCTTTTAAACTAATAAGTTCAGTTACCAAAAATACTACTGCATGTAAACAGTTGGGTTTTTTTCTTCCTGTGCTGTGGAAACATAACTAGATATTGAAGAGAGACTGGCTGCATTTCAAAGCCTGGCACTTGGCTTTCCAAATAATGGTGACTTAAATGTGCGGGCCGTCTTTCTCCTCTGGAGCACAGAGAACTTTCCAGGCATGATCTCATCCTGTCTTCAGACATTCCCCTCTGAGGCTGGACTGAGGAAGACAGTGCTCGTCATTGCAGCATTGCCAGGCCTTTGCGACTCCCCCGCAAGACCTCCACTGCACGGCCACTCCACCCTCTACATTACTAAGAAGACAGAGGCCTGCCAGAGGGACGCCGCAATTTCTTTTCCCTTTCTCCTCACCCAGCCAGTACCACTCTCCTTTTGTTCAGAAGAATAATAAATAATATGAGGACTCATGCCGACGTTTATGTGCCAGGCATTGGGCTAAGCATGGACGTATTATTTCATTTAACCCTCAGAACAACCCTGTGAGGTAGGTACTAACAGTATCCGCAAAGGTTCTTCCACTGCACTCAGAATAACAGGCAAAAGCCTTCGCAGTGGTCTGCAAGTCTCCTGTGCAAGTTGCTCTTAGCTCTCTGATCTCATTTCCTCCTCTCCTGCCTTTGTCTGCTTGGCTATCTGAGAGTCGAGGACAGGCTAGAACAGTAGGCTGCACGTTTTTTTTTTAAAGACTGTTTTCTTTGCATCTCTTCTTTTTTAAATCAATTAATTATTTTATTTATTTTTGGCTGTGTTGGGTCCTCGTTGCTGCGTGCGGGCTTTCTCTAGTTGCGGCGAGCGGGGGCTACTCTTCGTTGTGGTGCGTGGGCTTCTCATTGCGGTGGCTTCTCTTGTTGTGGAGCACGGGCTCCAGGCGCGTGGGCTTCAGTAGTTGTGGCTCACGGGCTCAGTAGTTGTGGCTCGCGGGCTCTAGAGCACAGGCTCAGTAGTTGTGGCATGCGGGCTTCAGTAGTTGTGGCACATGGGCTCAGTAGTTGTGGCTCACGGGCCCTAGAGCTCAGGCTCAGTAGTTGTGGTGCATGGGCTTAGGTGCTCTGCGGTGTGTGGGATCTTCCCGGACCGGGGCTCGAACCTGTGTCCCCTGCATTGGCAGGCAGATTCTTAACCACTGCACCACCAGGGAAGCCCAGGCCCCACATTTAGAAATTAGCTTGACAGTATTTTGAAAAAGAGACCCTCTCTTGGGCATCTTCTCTATGCCAAATTTCATGCCAATCAATTTTACAGCAATGATTTACCCTTCCCAGTAGCTCTGTGAGAAAGGTATCATTATTATACTCATCTTAGTGATGAGAAAACCAAGACTTAGCAGAGGCTGAGATCTTTTCCCAAGACCACAGACTTGGTAAATGGCAGGGCCTGGGCCTCAAACCAGACTGTCTACCTCCAGAGGCTGCTCTATTTCCATTCAACCCACTGCCTCCCAAAGTCTAGAAATATGTCTGCAGACATATGTGGACTTCTGCATCCTCTCCCACTGCATGTCTCCCATTGGCCACATTTGTTGTAACTTCCCCTAATTAGCAGCGTGATTTATAGGCTGAGAGAGCGTGTGCATGGCTTGTATCACCTGTCATTCACCTCTAATTATGTGACTCAGCCATCGAGTGCTTTATTGTCAGAAAGCAGATCCTGTCAGTAGATGTTCTGTCTTCATTCAAGTAACCTCTAATTTGTGGGCTGACTATTCCCTTTGGGTTATTTGGAAGAGGTATTAGTCATGCTGTGGTCAGTTTCAGGATCCCCACTTGTTTTCTTATCTCCAGATTTATTGCAATGACTTAGGGGTTTGCATTCCTGATTGAATATCAAAGAATGGAGGACTTGACCTTGGAGGATGTTGCAGAGACTTCTAGCACTCACCAACATTCGTGTTCTACTCTTCTTAGGCCTATAGCCCAACTATACTTCCCAGGCTCCCCTGCAGTAAGGTGTGGACATGTGACTAGTCCACATAAAACATGAGTGTAAACGATGTGAACTTTGTCCAGATTTAGCCCAGAATAACTCCATGTAATCCTCAATCCCTTTCCTGTATATCAATCAGGTTGATGGAAAGAACTCTGAGGATTAGAGGAGACTGGATCCAGGATGACAATGAGAGAGCTCTCCAGCCAGGAATATTTGCACTGGATTATGACACAAGTGGTAAACAACTCTTCTTCTGTTTCGCTACTAAAGTTTGAATTACAGAGCCCAGCTTTACTTACCTTAACTAATATAGAGGAAAACAATAATTTCTGGATATCCAAAACCTAGATGGAAAGGAAGGAGGTATAACAGGCCAAGAAAAGCAGAATCACTGATGAGGACGAATCTGATATATGGTGAATGAATTACCTCCTTTCTCCATTTTCGTGTATCCTTTTTTTTTCCTTCCATTTCTTTTTTAACATCTTTATTGGAGTATAATTGCTTTACAATGGTGTGTTAGTTTCTGCTGTATAACAAAGTGAATCAGCTATACATATACATATATCCCCATATCTCCTCCCTCCCACCCTCCCTATGCCACCCCTCTAGGTGGTCACAAAGCACCGAGCTGATCTCCCTGTGCTATGCGGCTGCTTCCCACTAGCTATCTATTTTACATTTGGTAGTGTATGTATGTCCATGCCACTCTGTCACTTCGTCCCAGCTTACCCTTCCCCCTCCCCGTGTCCTCAAGTCCGTTCTCTACATCTGTGTCTTTATTCCTGTCCTCCCTCTAGGTTTTTCAGAACCTTTTTTTTTTTTTAGATTCCATATACATGTGTAGCATATGGTATTTGTTTTTCTCTTTCTGACTTACTTCACTCTGTATGACAGACTCTAGGTCCATCCACCTCACTACAAATAACTCAATTTCGTTTCTTTTTATGGCTGAATAATATTGCATTGTGTATATGTGCCACATCTTCTTTATCCATTCATCTGTCGATGGACACTTAGGTTGCTTCCATGTCCTGGCTATTCTAAATAGTGCTACAATGAACATTGTGGTACATGACTCTTTTTGAATTATGGTTTTCTCAGGGTATATGCCCAGGAGTGGGATTGGTGGGTCGTATGGCAGTTCTATTTTTAGTTTTATTTCTCTCTTCTCCCTCCTGCAAAGGAATCAGCACAACTTTGAGCAAGATCATTTCCTCCCCACATAGAGCTGATTAAAAGCAGTAGACACCAATGGGTGAATGGCTTCTATGTACGTGCAAACGCATTGGTCAACACCACCATCTCTCCAATTGGTGGAATATGCAGGAGATATTTTTGAGGAGGAATCTAACGTGTGGAGGTTACTACTGACCAGAGAGGGGTCTTCTTTTCCCGCCACCAGTCCTCATGGTTCTCTCTGGAGATCAACTTGTCCTCCCAGTCCTTTCAGCAGTGACTCTGACCCATGAGAGTCAACGCAAGCAGAATCATCCCATTGGGGGAAGGGAGTTAGGCACGTTCAATACCAGAAGCCCCAATGGAGACAAGACTTTGGGCAGGAATGCAAATAGTCTTCTATATTTTTAACAGGTGACACGGAGGCTTATTGTAGCTTTTATCCACTGTGGAGACCTTACTCTTAGATTTGGAGGAGGTTTTTAATAGGTTGTATGGATGGAGACATGGAGGCCTCAGAGTGGGCTGGACATGACCTGTTCATCACCTCACAGCTGGTCAGTGCCGGCGTGAGTACTAGACTAAGGCTGATTGCTCCATATCCTTTCAAAGCCAACTTGGGCTTAATCATTTTATAGAAATGAGAAGTCATTTTAATGTAATAAATCTTCTACAATATGGCAGGCTTGCAGGCCTATCTCTCCCCCAACTCAGGGTAAGTTATGGAAATATAACTTAGTGAGTAATCTCTTTGTCTATATATGTATTTGAAAATATCAGAATATTGTAAATGAAGTGTTTTTTCTGAAATGTTAACTTGGAGATTTGCCTGAAATCATGCAGTTCTTGCCTCTGCTGTGTTATGTAAAAAAATTGTTTCTTGATGAGTGAGCAATAACTGTGTATCTGTTTCTCATTATTCAGTCGCTAAACATTGACAGAGCACTTACTGGGGAGCTGGGCTAGGTGTTGCTTGGAGGGGTATGCGGATATGTGGATCAAAGACGTGCCTTGCTCTGGGGCACAGACCCTTAAGTTCTTGGGACCCCTCCCCTATATTTCCCCACAAGAGCCTTCCACAAAGTCAGAGCAGCTCTGACCACAAAGCAAAGTTCTGTCTTCCCTCTGTTAGTACTGCTTTGTCCAAGATCCCTCTTTTCATGAATTCGTTCTCATAGTCTTCCCTGTTCCGTAGTCTCTTCTGCTTTATTTTCTTTAATGATATGCTTTCAGTCTTTTTTCCTATGCATACAAAGCTACATATACTTTAAATTTATATACATGGAATTATATTTCAGACATTATTTTATAACCTACCTTTTGATCAATTGGGAAAAGTTTTCCATGACCACAAATACATACTTCATTTTTATTTTTAGTGGCTGCATAACATTTTACTGTAAAGAGGAACTATCATGTACTTAATCACATGTTGTTGACTCTTCAATTCTTTCCAGTTTTTCACTGTAATGAGCGGTATTTCTGTATTCATCCTTATACGTACACATATTTGTATGCTTATCTTATTATTTCCAAAGAATAAATTCCTAGAAACTGAATTTCTACATCAAGGGGTATGTGCTTTTTCGAGGTTCTTAATCCCTATCTGTTTAGCCTTTGAGTCTACGGGCATACCACCCTGAATATGCCTGATCTCATCTGTTTAGCTTCTGATCCAGCTTCTCATAAAAATATTGCCTTCCAGATTGCTCCATCTTGGCTGCAGAAACCTCAGACCAAGTGTTCTCCCACCAACCAAGACCTCAGGTCATACAGCCAGCTAGCTATTGTCAGAGCTGAAGCTAAAACCTGCATTTCCTGACCCAATTGACTTATAAACATTTGGGTTGCCACTAAGGGTTAACAAAGGCTGCCGCCAGCCCACTCTTCCTCACCAGTAGTGATCTGGCTGCCGCCTGGAAGGAGGAAGACCTGGTCTGCAACAGGGCTATGGCTTGTCTTGGCATTTTTACTCATGTCCAAATGGAAATCACATAACTTAAAGTACAAACATGATATAAGGATTTTTAAAATGTGTAGTTGTCTCCATTCTAATTGCCCATTAAGGTGAGAATGCCTTTGGAATGAAATGAAACAAATGATATGCAGGTAAATGTGAAGCTGAGAGGGAAGGGGTAAAAGAGAAGCAGCCTGGTCTAGCAGAGAAGAAAAAGAGACCATGGTTCTAACTTGCACTCTGCCACTAACTCTCTCTGTGTCCTTGAGAAGTGCTTTTGCAGAGGAGGTTGGACATTGATCTCTAGGCTTCCTGCCAGTTTTAATGACCTAGGATTAAAAATCAGTAGGTTGAAGTTTACCCCTTTTTCCAGGTTTATAGAGAAGGGGGTGTTTGAGAAGTCTAATAATAGACCCTGGGCTCAGGGCTTGAGGAGAAGCAATAGGATCTGATCACCCTTATGATGAAGCTTGAATCAGCTGGCCATGAATTTAATGTGCTTTAAAGCCTCCTGAGTATGACTAACTTAATGTACCTTATGCAATCTAAGATGCCACTCTGGTAAGATGCTCTCTTACATACCATTAAGAAATTTTTTTAATGCTTAAAATTAAACTATGAGACAATGCTGTTTTATGCATCAATTGTAACTTACATTCTAATCTTGGATCTTAAGATTATCTGGCCTTCACACCCACAGACCCCTCTATGTTGTACAGAGGAAGAGGGCCCAGAGAAATAACATGAGTAGCCTAAGGTCACAGAAACAGTATGGGTCGAGAACCAAAAAGCAATAGAAAGAGAGAAGCACTTAACAGAATGGAGGAGTAAGGGTGTCCAAAAATACATTCCTCCATGAAAGCAGGGAAAACACTGGGAAATTTGTCAAAATAAGCTTTTTTATAACTTTTTCTGGAAATTAACCAAAGGCTTCAAAAATCCATGAAGCATTTTATTTAAGAAAAATAGCTGGACCTTGATAAGAATAGAGGACTTTGTAGTGTTTTAACTTTCCCTATGTACATCCTCCTCTCCCCAAATCAGTGGCAGCCTTGAAAACCAGTAGCCTAGCAGCTACTAGAAGGAGAACAACAGAGCATCAAACTATGTGAGGCAAAAACTAATAGAACTGCCAAGAGAAATAGATAAATCTACTATCATAGTTGAAAACTTCAACATCCCTCTTTCAGAAAAAGATAGATCCAACAGGCAGACAGTCAGTAAGAACAGAGTTGAACTGAACAATACCCATCAGTCAACTGGATATAAGTGATATCTATAGTCTACTTCATCTGACAACAGCAGAATACACCTTCTTCTCAAGCTACCATGGAACAGTCGCCAAGATAGACTGCAGTTTGGACCGTAACACACAACTTAACAAATTTAAAAGACTAAATCATACAATGTCTCCTCTCAGACAAAAATGGAAAATGATAATGAAGGAGGACTATGAACAACTCTATGCCCACAGGTTTGATAACCTAGACGAAATAGACCAATTCCTTGAAAGACACATTTTGCCAAAACTCACACAGACAAGAAGAAACAGGCAATCTAAATAGGCCTATATCTATTAAAGATATCAAATCAATAATATCCTTCCAAAACAGAGAGCAGTGGACCTAGATTGGGTTCACTGGTGAATTCTACTAACCATTTAAAAAAGAAATTATAGTAATTCTTTACAATCTCAGAGGATAGAAGCAAAGGGAATACATCCTAACTCATTCTGAGGCCAGCATTACCCTAATATCAAAACCAGACCAAGACATTACAAGAAAACTATAGACCAATATCACTCATGAACATAGATGTAAAAATCCTCAGCAAAATATTAGCAAGTTGAATCCAACAATGTATAAAAAAGATTATATACCATGACTAGTGGGATTTATCCCAGGTATGCAAGGCTGATTCAACATTTGAAAATCAATGTAATCCATCATATCAACAGACAAAAAAGAAAAAAATCACATGATCATGTCAGTAGATGCAGAAAAAGCATTTGACAAAATCCAACACTGATTCATGATAAAAATTCTCTTAGTAAGCTGGGGTGAAACTTCTTTAACTTGATAAAGAACATTTACAAAAATCCTATAGCTCACCTTATACTCTATGATGAGAAACTGGAAGCTTTCCCATTAAGATCAGTCTAAAGGCAAGAATGTCCCCTCTCACCACTCCTTCTCAACATGATCCTGGTAGTTCTAGCTAATGCAGTAAGACAAGAAAAGGAAATACAAGGTGTACAGACTGGGAAGGAAGAAATAAAACTTTTTTGGAGATGACATTGTTTATGTAAAAAATCTGAAAGAATCAACAACAGCAACAAAAAACTGCTGGAACTAATAAGTGATTATGAATGCATGGTTGCAGGATATAAAGTTAATACTCAAAAGTCTGTCACTTTCATGTATACCAGCAGTGAACAAGTGGAATTTGAAATTAAAAACACAATACCATTTACATTAGCACCTCCAAAACTGAAATGCTTTGTTATAAATCTAACAAAATAAGTATACGATCTATGTGACGAAAACTACAAAACTCTGATGAACTAGATCAAGGAAGAACCAAATAAATGGAGAGGTATTCCAGTTCATGAATAGGAAGGCTCAGTATGGTCAAGATGTCAGTTCATCCCATCTTAACCTATAAAGTCAACGCAATCCCAATAAAAATCTCAACAAGTTGTTTTATGGATTCTGGCAAACTGATCCTAAAGTTTATATGCTGAGGCAAAACACTCAGAATAGCCAACACATTATTGAAGGGGAATAATAAATTTGGAGGACTGACACTACCTGAGTTCAAGACTTACTATAAAGGTACAGTAATCAAGGCAGTGTGATATTGGTGAAAGAATAGACAAATAGATCAGTGAAACAGAATAGAGAACTCAGAAATAAACACACATAATATAGTCAATTGATCTTTGACAAAGGAGCAAAGATAGTCTCCTTAACAAATGGTGCTGGACCAACTAGACATCCACATGCAAAAAATGAATCTAGACACAGACCTTTACTCTTCACAAAAATTAACTCCAAATAGAGCACAGATCTAAATGTAAAATGCAAGACTATAAAACTCCTCGGGGCTAAAATAGAAGAAAATCTACATGACCTTGAGTATTGTGATGACTTTTCAGGTAAAACACCGATGTCACAATATATGAAAGAAATAATAGATAAGTTGGATTTCATGAAAATTAAAAACTTCTGTTCTGCAAAAGACAATGTCAAGAGAATGAGAAGACAAGCCACAGACAAGAAGAAAATATTTGCAAAAGACACACCTGATAAAGGCATGTTATCCAACATATATAAAGAAATCTTAAAACTCAACAATTAGAAAAGAAACAACCTGATTAAAAAATGGGCCAAAGTCCTTAACAGACACCTCACCAAATAAAATATACATATTTTGAATAAGCATATGAAAAGAGACTTCACATCATATGTGATCTGGGAAATACAAATTAAAACAACAATGAGATACTATGAGACACCTACTAGAATGGTCAAAATCTGGGATACTGAGAACACCGAATGCTGGCCAGGATGTGGAGCAACAGGAACTCTCATTTGTTGCCAGTAAGAAGGCAAAATAGTATAGCCACTTTGGAAGACAGTTTGGTGGTTTCTTACAAGAGTAAACACTTTCTTAACATACAATCCAAGATTTGCACTCCTTGGTATTTACCAAAGGAGATGAAAATTCATGTCCACACAAAAACTTGTCCACTGATGTTTATAGCAGGTTTATTCATAACTGCTGAAACTTGGAAGCAATCAAAATGTTCTTCAGTAGGTGAATGGTTAATAAACTGTGGTATATCTATCCAGTGGAATATTATACAGTAGTAA
Organism: Delphinus delphis; assembly: GCF_949987515.2. Taxonomy (NCBI): domain Eukaryota; kingdom Metazoa; phylum Chordata; class Mammalia; order Artiodactyla; family Delphinidae; genus Delphinus; species Delphinus delphis. The sequence goes on from NC_082704.1 coordinate 10,492,782, forward strand.
AAAGAAGTGAGCTATCAAATCATGAAAAGACATAGTGAAAACTTAAATGCATATTACTAAGTGAAAGAAGCCGATCTGAAAAGGCTTCATACTATATGATTCCAATCATATGACATTCTGAAAAAGGCAAAACTATGGAGACAGTAAAAAATCAGTGTTTGCCAGGGGCTGTGTGGGGATGGATGAATAGGTGGAGTACAGAGGATTTTTAGGACGGTGAAAATACTCTGTATGATTCCGTAATGATGGGTAAAAATCATTATGCAATTGTCCAAGCCCATAGAATGTACAACACCAAGAGTGAACCCTAATATAAACTATGGACTTTAGGTGATTATGATGTGTGAATGGAGGTTCATTAATTGTAACAACTGTACCACTCTGGTGGGGAATGTTGATAATGAGGGAAGCTATGCATGTGTGGGGCAAGGGATATATAAGAAATCTCTGTACTTCCCCCTCGATTTTTCTGAAATTTTATTAAAAACTTTTAATAAAAATGATCCAGCTATACTCTCTCTACAAGAGAGTCACTTTAATTAAAGAATCATTATAAGAGACAAAGAATGACACTCTTTATTGATAAAAGGGGTAGTCCATCAAGAAGATCCAACAATTCTAAGTATATAGATAGCTAATAATAGAGCCCCAAAATATATGAACCAAAAACTGAGAGAACTGAATAGACAGTTCTACATAATATTTGGAGATTTAAATAGTTCACTTTCAAAAATGAATAGAATAGCAAGAAGATCAATAAAGAAATAGTGGAGCTGAACAATATTATACACCAACTAGACCTAATGTACTCTGTAAACAACAACAGAATATACTTTTTTCTGAAGTGCACTTGGAACATTATCGAGGAGATATATGCCATAAATTAGGCCACAAAACAAGTCTCAATAAATTTAAAAATATTGAAATCCTATAATTTCTCCAACTCAAAAGAAATGAAACTGGAAATCAATAAAATAGTAAATCTGAAAAATTCACAAATATGTGGAAATTAAACAACACACTCTTAAACAACCAATGGATCAAAATGAAATCACAAGAGAAATTATAAAACATTTTGAGGTGAATGAAAGTGAAAAGACATTATACCAAAACGTAATGGATGCAGTGAAAGCAGCGCTCAGAGGGAAATTTATGGCTATAAACACCTACATTAAAAAAGAAGAAAGATCTCAAATCAATAACCTATCTTTGCACCATAAAGAAAAAAAGAGCAAACTAAACCCTACAGTAGCAGAAGGAAGGAATGAGTTGAGTGGAAAATTTTTAAAGTACACAATAGAAAAACAATATAATCAACCAAACCAAAAGGTGGTTCTTCAGAAAGATCAACAAAATTTGCAAACCTCTAGCTAGACTGGCCAAGAAACACAAAAAGAAGACTCAAATCTAAAATCAGAAATGAAGTTGAGGACATTACTACAGACCTACAGAAATAAAAAGTATTATAAGACAATACTGTGAATAATTGCATGCCAAAAAATTAGATATCCTAGATGACATGGATAAAGTCCTAGAAACAAACTACCAAACCTGACTCAAGAAGAAATAGAAAATCTAAGTAGACCCATAACAAATTGAGATTGAGTCAGTAATCAAACACCTCCCGACAAAAAAAGCCTAGGACCAGATGGCTTCACATTCACCAGATGAATTCTACCAAACATTTAAAGAAGCATTAACACCAGTTCTTCTCAAACTCTTCCAAAATATGTAAGTGGAGGGAATACTCCCTAATTTATTCTTTGAAACCAGCATTCCCCTATCAAAGCCAGACAAAGACATCACAAGCAAAGAAAACTATAGAATATCCATTATGAATATAGATGTAAAAATCATCAACAAATTACTAGCAACCAAATCCAGCAGTATATTAATAGGACTATAAACCATGAGCAATTGAGATTTGTCTAAGGAATGCAAGGGGTTCAACATTAAGAAAAAACAAACAACTATCAATGTATATTAGTCTACTAGGACTACCATAATAGAATACCACAGACTGGGTGGCTTCAATAACAGAAATTTATTTTCTCAGAGATACGGAGGCTGAAAGTCCAAGATCAAGGTGCTGGTTGGTTTCTGGTGAGACCGCTCCCTTGGCTTACTTCCTTCTTGCTGTGTCTTCACATGGCCTTTCCTCTGTGCTCATGCACTCCTAGTGTCTCTTCCTCTTCTTATAAGTACACCAGTCCTATTGGATTAACACCCTACCCTTATTACTTCCTTTAATCTAATTACCTCCTTAAAGGCCCTATCTTCAAATACAGCCACATTGGGGGTTTGGGCTTCAACGTATGCCTTTTGTGGGGGGACCCAATTCAGTCCATAACATAATTTAATATACCATACTAACAGAATGAAGGAAAAAAATACCCCACATGATTATCTCAACTGAGGCAGAAAAAGCATTTGATAAAACTCAACTCCCCTATTCATGATAAATACATTCAGCAAATTAGAAATAGATGGGAACTTCCTCAACATGATATAGGGCATTTATGAAAAACTCACAGTGGACATCATATTTAATGGTAAAAGACTGAAAACTCTCTTTGTAAGATCAGGAACAAGACAAGCAAACTTGCTTTCCCCACTTCTATTCAACATTGTACAGGAAGTTCTAGCCAGAGCAATTAGACAAGAAAAATAAATAAAAGATATCCAAATTGAAATGAAGTAAAACTATCTCTGTTCTCAGATGACATGATCTTATGTATAGAAATTCCTAAAGCATCCACAAAAACTATTAGTGCTAATAAACAAATTCAGAAAATTTTCAGGATATAAGCTCAATGTAAAAAGATCAGTTGTAATTCTATATATGCCAGCAATGAACGATCCATAAAGGAATTTAAGTAAACAATTTCATTCACAATACTAAGAAATTAAACCAAGGCAGTGCAAGCCTTATACACTGCAAACTACAAACATTGCTGAAAGAAATTAAAGAAGAGTTAAATAACTGGAACGATACCCAGTGTACATGAACTTGATGATTTAATATTATTACTATGGTAATACTCCCTAAATTGATCTAAAGATTCAGTGCAATTCCTATCAATAACACAATAGCCCCTTTTTTGCATAAATGGAAAAGTCGCTCCTAAAATTCATATGAAATTTCAAGGGACCCTGAATAGCCAAAACAATTTTTAAAAAACCAAAACAAATTTGGAGGAGTGTCTTCATCCATCCAGGCCGCTATAACAAAATACCATAGACTGAGTGGCTTATAAACATCAGAAATTTATTTCTCACAGTTTTGAAGGCTAGGAAGTCCAAGAACATGGCACAACAGATTCGACATCTGGTGAGGACCTGCCTTCTGGTTCATAGATGGCTGTCTTCTCACTGTGTCCTCATGTAGCAGAAGGGGCAAAGGAGCTCTTTGGGGTTTCTTTTATATGGGTACTAATCCCACTTATGAGGTCTCTGCTCTCATGAGCTGATCACCTTCTAAAGACCTCACGTCCAAATACCATCACGCTAAGGGTTAGGATTTCATCATGTGAATTTTGGAAGAGCACAAACATTCAATCCGTTGCAAGGAGTCACACTTCCCCATTTCAAAACCTACTGAAAAGTTATAGTAATTTTTAAAAGTGTGGTAAAGGCATAAGGGTAGATACATAGATTAATGGAATAGAATTGAGAGTTTGGAAATAAACCCATATATATAAGGTCAATTGATTTTTGACAAGGATGCCAAAGTCATTTAATGGGAAAAGGACAGTCTTTCAACAAGTGGTCCTGGGGAAACTGGATATGTATATGTAAAAGAATGAAGTTGGACCGTTACCTTATATCATATACAAAGATTAGCACAAAGAGGATCAAAGACCTAAATATACAGGCTAAAATTGTAAGACTCTTAGAGTGAAACATAGGGGAAGACTTCATAAAAATGGATTTGGCAGTGATCTCTTATATATGACACCAAAAACACAGTCAACAAAAGAAAAAAATAGATAAATTGGACTTCATCAAAATTAAAAACTTTTGTGCATCAAAGAAATACTATGCACAGAGTAAACAGGCAACCCATGATGTGGGAGAAAATGTTTGCAAATCATATATTTAATAAGGGATTAATATCCAAATATATAAAAAACTCATACAACTCAATAACAACAACAAAAGAACTAAATTAAACTTGAATATACATTTCTCCAAAGAAGATATAAAAATGGGTGACAAACATATAAAAGATGCTCCTTGTCACTACTGTTAGGGAAATGCAAATCAAAACCATAATGAGATACTACTTCATGCCTACTAGGTTAGCTATTATCAAAATAATAGAAAATAAGAAGTGTTGGTGAGGATGTGGAGAAATTGGAGCCCTCGTGCAACTCCTGGTGGGAATGTAAAATGGTGCAGCCCCTGTGGAAAGCAGTATGGTGGTTTCCCAAAGAATTAAAAATACAATTACCATATGATGCAGCAATTCCACTTATGGGTTTATGCCAAAACCCCCCTGAAAGCAGAGACTCTAACAGATTTGTACATCCATGTTCACAGCAGTAGTTTTCACAGTAGCCAAAAGATGGACTTAATCCAAGTATCGATCACCAGATGAAGGGATAAACAAATGTGGTCCATCTATACAGTGGAATGTTATTCAGACTTCAAAAGGACAGAAATTCTGACATATGCTACAACACGGATGAATCTTGAAGACATTATGCTAAGTGAAATAAGTCCGTTCCAAAAAGACAAATACTGCATGATTCGTCTTATATAAGGTACCTAGAGTAGGCCAATTCATAGAGACAGAAATGAAATTTTGGGTATCAGAGGTTGGGGGGAGTGGGAAATGGGGAGTTATTGTTTAATGAGTACAGAGTTTCAGTTTGGGATGATGGAAACGTTCTGGAGATGGATAGTGGTGATGATTGCACAACAATGTGAACGTACTTAATTGTACTGCATTGTACACTTAAAAATAGTTAAAATGGTAAACTTTGTGATGTATATTTTACCCAATAAAAAAAGAGAATGGCATTGTTTTTAGGAAATACACGTTGAAGTATTTAAGGGCTGAGTGGCACATGTCTCCATCATAGTGGTTCAGAAAAAGAAATTATGTTCATGTTTGTGTGTATACAAATAAATACATATCATACACACACACGTATATGTGTGCGTGTATATATATATATATAGAGAGAGAGAGAGAGAGAGAGAGAGAGGGAATGAAAATGAATGATAAAATGATAAAACAAATGGAACAAATGTAAACAGTTGGTGAGTCCATGTAGGGGTATACAGAAGTTCCTGTACTGTTCTTGCAAATCTTTTTTTTTTTTGCCGTATGCGGGCCTCTCACTGTTGTGGCCTCTCCCATTGCGGAGCACAGGCTCCGGACGCGCAGGCTCAGCGGCCATGGCTCACGGGCCCAGCTGCTCCACGGCATGTGAGATCTTCCTGGACTGGGGCACGAACCCGTGTCCCCTGCATCGGCAGGTAGACTCTCAACCACTGCGCCACTAGGGAAGCCCTTGCAAATCTTTTTGTGAGTTAGAAATCATATAAAAATAAAAAGAAACAACTTAGGTTGGATAAAATAAATAAGAATCTGTATAAAGTGCTTAGTTAGCATGGTGCTCATCCAAGCTCAACCTTATTCCCCCTTCTCTTACTTGCCTTTTCAGTGCCTGAAAAGAAAAAAAAAAAAGAGAAAAATTTCCCCCCAAATTATCTAGTCTTTCTTCTTACTCCATGGCTGGTGCCATGGCTGCCTCCAGGGTTGTTATTCTGAGGGTTTCTGAATCTTCAGGACAGGTGACTTGATGGGCAGGCCAACAGTATGGCTAACAGGCAAGCCATCCCAGGATGCACTTGACCCTGTCAGCATCATCGCTCACTTGGGAAAGCAGCTTTCTGGAATAGAATCGGGAGTGCTAGGGACGGGGTTTGGCTACTCTTTCTGACACTCCCTTTGAACTGCTACCTTGAGCCATGGCAGTTAGAGAATCTCTCCCTCCAAGAAGTTCTGCCGAAATGATCATAATCAAGACACTGAGGTTAACAGCTATACTTCCTTTACACTGAGCAGCTGAGAGAAAGGGTAGGATACAGGAGAAACATAAAGCCTGGTCTTTGCCTTCAAGGAGTTTACAACTGAGTTGGAGAGACCAGGCTAACAAGTGCTGTGCTCAGTGGTGGAAGTGAAGCAGAAGTAGATTTGTCTGTCTTTGTCCTGGAAGGGCTGGCCAGACCAGAGGACACCGAGAACTTGCAAAAGAGATCAGAGTCACAGTGGAGGCTTTCTTGAAAGCATTAGAGAGAGTTCTGCCTGCTACCAGACTGTAAGGCGTTTCACAGTGGGGACAAGAGAATAGGTCGAGGTATAAATGAGCACTTCTCCGTGTATGTCGTGCATTGGAAACACCTGGGCATCCTGTTAAAATGCAGATTCTGATGCAGTAGGTCTGGGGCGGGGCTTGAGATTCTGCATTTTTAACAAGCTCCCAGGTAACACTGATGTTGCTGATCTCTGCAGAACATACTTTGAGAAGCAAGGTTATAAAGGAATGATTGTTCACCTTGGCTGTCAATTAAAGCATTCATTCAGCAGTTTTTTGAAGAAACAACTGTAATAGAAAGTCATAGAGGCATGGTTGGGAATAGGGCCTTGAGTAAAGTTGGGTGTGTATGTGTGCAAATAACAAACACTGAGTACTTACAGTGTGCCAATCACAATGCTGAAGCATCACATTGATTATCCCTTTTCAGTCCCTCTAACAATCTCATGAGGAAGGCACTGGTCTTTTAGACTGGGTGGCTTATAAACAATAGAAATTTGTCTCTCACAGTTCTAGAGTCTGGGAAATCCGAGATCAAGTTGCTGGCAGATTCGGTGTCTGGTGAGGGCGTACTTTCTGGTTCATAAATGGCCAGCTTCTTGCTGTGTCCTCACTTGGTGGAAGGGGCTAGGGAACTCTCTGGGGTATCTTTTGTAAGGGCACTGGTCCCAATCAAGAAGGCTCCACCTTTATGACCTAATCACCTCCCAAAGGCCCCACCTCCTAATACCATCACGCTGGGGATTAGGTTTCAACGTATGAATTTTAGGGGCACACATTCAGTCTATAGCAGCACTATTTTAGCTGAGGGACTGAGCACAGACAGATGATTTGTCTATGTTTATATCTCTAGAACATGGCAGAGCCAGGAATTGTACCCAGACAGTTGGACACCAGAGCTCTTTAACCAGGGCATTATCCCAAACTTGAGTATCAGTGTCTACTCAGAACTCATACGCTCCCTAATGTCAAACTATCATTCATGTATTTATCTGTTTATTCTTCTCAACCTCCAATACCTAAAATCGTGTGAAAATGTCTTTTAGAAAATGATAAAATGAAAGGAACATGCTTTGAGTGAATGCTTACTCTGTGCTAGGTTTAACCAGGACCTATTACATAAAATCATCTCATTTAGGGGCTTCCCTGATGGTCCAGTGGTCAAGACTCCATGCTTCCACCGCAGGGGGCGCAGGTTCAATCCCTGATTGGGGAGCTAAGATCCCACATGCCGCATGGCTTGGCCAAAACAAACAAACAAACAAACAAAACATTTAATTTAATTCTCACAACAATCAGATAGTTATAACCCCCAGTTTACATGCAATGACACTAATCCTTGCATAGATTAAGGAACATGTTCAAGATCACTAAGCTAGCACATGGTAGGAGAGCCAGCATTGGAACCCAGGTCACCAGGTCGATCAGTCTGTACTTCTCACCTAACAGGCTGCTTTTGCAGTGATCTTCACAGAGCCTTGGTGTGGTAGTACTCAATGAACACTTCTTCGTTTTGGCCATCTAAGCTATGTAGTCAAGCTTAGTATTTACCGTTTATGCTACCTCTTTCAGGTTAGGTAGTTTCAGAGTCATTCTTTACCCTATCCCAACCCCATCAGTTCCCTAGGTCAAATATCCTGGTTATCAAGCTTTGGCTATCATCCTGTTCTCAAGGATCCTGCTACACAGTGCATTTTCAGTGTGTGGGATGTGGTTACAGTGAGTGGTGGTGGAGGCTGGTTAAATATACAAGCCCATCCGCCATATTTGGGACTTTCAAATTTGACAAGCCTCCGCATTCGCTACGCACTTTCTCAGTGGATTTGAATGGTTATTTTAAAAAGTACATCTTGGGCTTCCCTGGTGGCACAGTGGTTGAGAGTCTGCCTGCCGATGCAGGGGACACGGGTTCGTGCCCCGGTCCGGGAAAATCCCACATGCCGCGGAGCGGCTGGGCCCGTGAGCCATGGCCACTGAGCCTGCGCGTCCGGAGCCTGTGCTCCGCAACGGGAGAGGCCACAACAGTGAGAGGCCCGCGTACCACAAAAAAAAAAAAAAAAAAAAAAAAAAAAAGTACATCTTGAACTTCACAGTGAAGTCTGAGAAGTCAAAGCAACTAAATGCCATAATGGAATCAGTTGTGCTAGACAGTGGGTGGACTTGTCCTCAGACTTGAGCAGAATGTTCTCATTAGGTCCTTTTAACCATTGTCAACTTGAAATGAGTTATGTCAAATGAGATATTTTAAATTCATAGAACAGTATAGTGAGTACTAGAAGAGACACACCGATATATCACATCCAATATTAATAAATGTTAACATATTGTCAGGTTTTTTGTTTTGTTTTGTTTTGTTTTTTTTTGCGGTACGCGGGCCTCTCACTGTTGTGGCCTCTCCCGTTGCGGAGCACAGGCTCCGGACGCGCAGGCTCAGCGGCCATGGCTCACAGGCCTAGCCGCTCCGCGGCATGTGGGATCTTCCTGGACTGGGGCACGAACCCGTGTCCCCTGCATCGGCAGGCAGACTCCCAACCACTGCGCCACCAGGGAAGCCCCAAACTTCTTTTAATACTTGTTTATGTGAACAAAGTTTCTTAGCCCTCACACATACAAAAATGTAAAAGAGGGATGGAATTAATGCTGAACCCTTTCTCATTCCATCAAAAAGTAGTATTAATTCAGAGGTGCATAAGTTAATTCCGAACCTATCCTCATCCAATGCACTCAGAAATGAAATGAATTTGCAGTAAAATTTTATTTTTAGGTTAATAATTTTATCAAAATACTAAATATATTTTTAAATATATTATTTTTAAAAATTGTGTAATAGTGATATTGTAATTATAATGTAATCCAGAAAAAAGACATACAGAGCCTTGTGTTCATAGAAAATTTTTTTAAATTAATTTCAATTTATGTGTATATTTTGATGTGGCTTAATTATAGGCATTCAAGTATAAAAATATATTATGTTAAAAATATTGGGAGGGATGGAATGGATGTATGAGGTCAAGGAAAAACAGGAACTATGTATATTTAAATACATAATAATACAATTTTATGTATTTAAATATACAATTGTATAATACAATTTGAGAAGGTATTTTTTTTTGCATTCCCTTTCTGATATTTTACTGTTAGTGTAAAGAAATGCAACCAATTTCTGTATGTTAATCTTGTATCCTGCTACCTTGCTGAATTTCTTTATCAGTTCTAGTGGTTTTTGTGTGGAGTCTTTAGTGTTTTCTATATATAGTATCATGTCATCTGCATATAATGATGAATGGCCATCATTAAAAACTCTACATCATTAAAAACTCTACAAGCAGCAAATGCTAGAGAGGGTGGGGAGAAAAGGGAACCCTCCTACAGTGTTGGTGGGAATGTAAGTTGGTACAGCCACTATGGAAAACAGTATGGAGGTTCCTCAGAAAACTAAAAATAGAATTACCATATGATCCAGCAATCCCACTCCTGGGCATATATCCAGATAAAACTCTAATTCAAAAAGATATATGCACCCCTATGTTCACAGCAGCATTATTCACAATAGCCAAGACAGGGAAGCAACCTAAATGCCCACCAACAGAGGAATGGATAAAGAAGATGTGATACATATGTACAATGGAATACTAGTCAGCCAGAAAAAAGAACGAAATAATGCCATTTGCAGCAACATGGATGCAACTAGAGATTATCATACTAAATGAAGTCAGAAAGAGAAAGACAAATACCATATGATATCACTTATATGTGGAATCTAAAATATGACACAAATGAATCTATCTGCAAAACAGAAACAGACCCATGGACATAGAGAACAGACTTGTGGTTGCCAAGGGGGAGAGGGTGGGGGGAGGGATGGGGTGGGAGGTTGGGGTTAGCAAATGTAAGCTTTTATATATAGAATAGATAAACAACAAGGTCCTACTGTATAGCACAGAGAATCTATACTCGATATCCTATGATAAACCATAATGGAAAAGAATATTTAAAAAATGTATATATATGTGTATAGCTGAATCACTTTGCCATACAGCAGAAATTAACACAACATTGTAAATTACCTATACTTCAATTTAGAAAAAAAAGAATAAAAAAAAGAATCATATTAGAGAATTCCCTGGTGGTCCAGTGGTTAGGACTTGGTGCTTTCACTGATGAAGACCCCAGTTCAATTCCTGGTCAGGGAACTAAGATGATCTCACAAGCCCTGAGTCACGGCCAAAATAAAAAAGAATCATACTAGTTCACAGCTAAAAAGTAAAATAGAATAAAGTAGATAATGGTGAGTAGTAAATAATGATTTAGCAGTTTTTATTTTATTCACAGTCTGTGGAAAATTGTATTCCTTGTGCCTACTTACACATATGACAAAAAAAGTGTCAACTTTAAAATGTGCAAAGAAACACTTGAAGACTGCTGAAGTAAAGACTTTACTGCCTCCTTCTTTCAGAAATCATCTCAAATTAACCAGTAGAAAAAAATAATCAATATACAATCTGTAACCTAAAACCAAAATGTATGCATAAGGGGTGCCACTAAGACTAAGATAAGGATGCCCACTCTCACCACTTATATTGTACATAGTACTGGGGTCCTAGCCAGAGCAATTAGGGAAGAAAAACATATAAAAGGCATCCCAATCAGAAAAGAAGTTAAATAGTCTGTTTGCAGCTGGCATGATTTTATATGTAGACAATTGTAAAGATTCACAAAGAAGCTGTTAGAACTAATAAGTGTATTCAGTAAATCTGCAAAATACAGATTCACCATAAAAAGTCAGTTGCATTTCTATACACTAACAATGAATTATTTGGAAAGGAAATAACTTACAATAGCATCAGAAAGAATAAAATATTTAGGAATAACCTTCACCAAGGAGGTGAAAGAATAGTACACTGAAAACTATAAAACGTTGATGAAAGAAATTAATGAAAACTCAAATAAATGGAAAGGCATCCCATGTTCATGAGTTGGAAGACTTAATATTGTTAAAATGTCCATAGTACTCAAAGTGATCTACAAATTAAATGTCATTCCCATCAAAATCCCAATGGCATTTTTTACAGAAAGAGGAAAACAATCGCAGAATTCATATGGAACCACAGAAGATGCCAAATAACAAAGCAATCTTGAGAAAGAACAAAGCTGGAGGCATTATACCTTCTTGGCTTCAAAATTTATTACAAAGTTACAGTAATTAAAACAGTATGGTACTGGCACAAAGACAGACATATAGACCAGTGGAACAGAATAGGGAGCCCTCAATTGACCCCATAAGGACGTGGTCAACTGATCTTCAAGAATACACAATAGATAAAAGATAGTCTCTTCAACAAATGGAGAAGTTGGGAAAATGATATCTGCACTTCATGCAAAAGAATGAAATTGTACCCTTTTCTTATTCCATACACAAAAATCAACTAAAAATGGATTAAAGACTTAAACAGGAGACCAGAAACCATGAAACTTCTAGAAGAAAATATTGGGGAAAAGCCTCTTGACATCGTCTTGGAATGATTTCTTGGATATGACACTAATATAGCACAGGCAAAAAAAGCAAAAATTGACAAGTGGGAGTACATCAAAAAAATCAAATAACCTGATTAAAAAATGGGAAAAGGACATTTTTCCAAAGAAGACACACAGATGGCCAATATGAGTGTATAAAAAGATGCTCATGGACATATATACACTACCAAATGTAAAATAGATAGCTATGGGCTTCCCTGGTGGCTCAGTGGTTGAGAGTCCTCCTGCCGATGCAGGGGACACGGGTTCGTGCCCTGGTCCGGGAAGATCCTACATGCCGCGGAGCGGCTGGGCCCGTGAGCCATGGCCGCTGAGCCTGCGCATCCAGAGCCTGTGCTCCGCAATGGGAGAGGCCACAACAGTGAGAGGCCCGCGTACCGCAAAAAAAAAAAAAAAAAAAAAAGCTAGTGGGAAGCAGTCGCATAGCACAGGGAGATCCTCTGGGTGCTTTGTGACCACCTAGAGGGGTGGGATAGGGAGAGTGGGAGGGAGGGAGACGCAAGAGGGAAGAGATATGGGGATATATGTATATGTATAGCTGATTCACTTTGTTATAAAGCAGAAACTAACACACCATTGTAAAGCAATTATGCTCCAATAAAGCTGTTTAAAAAAAAAAAAGATGCTCAATGTCACTAATCATCAGGGAAATGCAAATCAAAACCACAATAAGATGTCATTGCACACCTGTTAGATTAGCTATTTTCAAAAAGACCAAAGACTTGTGAAGCTTACAGTGAATGTTTTGGTGAGGAGGGAAGACAGATGTCAAAAAAAAAAAGACAAAAGTTTAAAAAGTTGGTGAGAATGTGGAGTAATGTGTTGGTGGGAATGAATGATCTAGTAATCCCACTTCTGGGTATATATCCAAAAGAAATGAAATCTGGATCTCAAAGAGATATATGCACTCTCGTGTTCATTGCAACATTATTTACCATAGCCAAGATATGGAAGAAACAAAAATGTCTTTTGACATGGGAATAGATAAAGAAGATGTGGTATTACACACAATGGAATATTATTCATACTTTAAAAAGGAAAAGAGGGACTTCCCTGGTGGTCCAGCGGTTGGGACTCCGTGCTCCCAATGCAGGGGTCCCAGGTTTGATCGCTGGTCAGGGAGCTAGATCCCACATGCTGCAACTAAGAGCCCGCATGCTGCAACTAAAGACCCCGCGTGCTGCAACTAAGACCTGGTGCAGCCAAATAAATAAATATTTATAAATAAGTAAATAGGAAAAGAAATCTATCTCATGCAACAACATGGACCAGCCTTCAGGATATTATGCTAAGTGATAAACAGTCACAGAAGGACAAATACTGCATGATTCCACTTATATAAGGTATCTAAAAGTAGTCAAACTCATGAAAGTAGATGGTAGGATTGTGGTTGACAAGGGCTGGGAGGAGGGAAAAGTAGGGAGTTGCTGTTCAATGGCTAAAAGTTTTAGTTTTGCATGATGAGTAAGTTCTAGAGAGCTGCTCTATAACACTGTGCCTAGAGTTAATAGTTTTGTGCACTTAGAAAATTTGTTAAGAGGGTAGAGCTCATGTTAAGTGTTCTTACCAAACAAACAACAAACAAACAAAACTGGGGGTATGAGGAAGCTTTCTGAGGTGATGTATGTTTATTACCTCAATTGTGATGATGGTTTCACAAGTGTATGCTTATGTCCAAACTCATCAAATTGTATACATTAAATATATGCAGTTTTTTGAATTTCAATTATACCTCAGTAAAGTTGTTTAAATAAATGAATATTCTTTTGCTTTTTCCTTTAAGGTTTCCTTTGCAAAATAGTCTGGAAAATTCCTTGGTCTAGTGGTTAGATTTTTTTTTTTTTTTTTGCTACTATTCAGTTTCTCTAGTACTTTTAGTCTGATATTCTTCTTGATCAGTTTAAGCACATTTTAAAAGGAAATTATTCATTTTGTCTACATTTTCTAATTTTTTGGCATACACTATTCACAATATTATTGTATTATCTTTAAATTTCTACAAAATCTGTAGTAATATCCTCCAATATTTTTGTGTGTGTGCAGAGAACCAACTTCTGATATTGTTGATCATTTCTATTGTTTTTATTAATATTTCATTTTGACTTTTATTGTTCTTTCCCTTCTTTCTGCTTTAGTAGTGTTTACTCTATTGTTATTTTTCTTGCCTCTTGATTTGAACTTTTATCTCATTAATTTCATTTTTTTTCTGTTTTCTAAATATGTACTTAAAGCTATAAAATTTCCCCTAAATATTCCCTTTAAACCGAATCCCACAAATTTTGATGTGTATTCCTTTCAGGGTTGTTTATTGCAAACACTATATCCATTATGACCTCTTCTTTAACCCATACTTCATTTATAACTTCCTTAAAGTCCACATTTTTGCTATAATTATTGACTTCTAATTGTATTAAATGTGGTTAAAGAAAGAAGTCTGTATGGCATTGTATTCTTGGAACTTATTGAATTCTCCTTTCTGGTGAATTACATGTATTTTTTTCCTCATTACTTACTCATTGGAGTAGTCAAGGATTCCTTATTCCTTTTCTCCCCTCTCTTGGTTTGATATACATTTTATTTCTATTCTTTTGGTGATTATCCTTAAAGTTTTACACTTTATACTCAATACAGATTAAATTTAATCAATATTTCTCTCCTCCTAAAAAATAAAATGAGTTTAGGATGCCTTAATTCTGAGCTCACACGTTCCATCTTCTGTGCTACTATTGTTTAGATTTTTAGTTTCGCCTTATATTTACCATTTATTAACATATGTGCTTGCTTCAAGCATTACCATTTTTATTAGTGATTTATATTGGAATTGATATTTATTGGAGAGGCAATACAGCAAACAGGTTATGGGCACAGATTCTGTAGCCAGACTCCACCACTTACTAGCTGTGAGACAGTGAGCAAGTCCCTTAACCTCTCTGAGTCTTCAGTTTTCTCCTTTATAAAATAGGATTATATCAGTACCTATCTCAAAAGATTGTTGTAAAGTGCTAAATATAGTATCTGGCTCATAGCAAGTGCTATATAAGTATTATATTGTAGTAGTGGATGTAACATTATTTAGGTATATCAAATTGTTTATAATGCTTTATATGTGTACAATGCTTTTTGTATCTCAAACTTTTCTTCTAGTTTTATTTCCTTCTTGAGATAACGTGTCATTTAGTGTTTCTGTTAGTGATGGTCTGTGAATAATAAACTCAGGATTTATATGCCTATAAAAGTATTTTATGCTCCCCTAAGGTGAGAGCTTAGCTGTGTATATAGCTTATTAGGCTGTCATTTTCCTTCAGCACTATGAATATATTATTTTTTCTGACATCTCTTACTGGTGATTCAGTATCTACAGCCACTGTGGCATTCTTTGTTTCTTCCTTCCACTTTTATTGAGATATATTTGACATACACTGTAGCATTATTTTCTTTGCAATTAATCTGTCTTTTCTCTCTGGCTGCTAATTGTTCTGCAATTTCACTACAGTGTGCCTACCTGTGATTTGTTGTAACTTAACCTGCTAGGGATTCAGTATGCTGATACTTGAATTTGGAGACACTAGCTTTTCTCAGTTCTAAAATTTTTGGCAAGTATTGTCTTGAAGATTGCTTCTACATTGTAAGTTTCTAGAACTCCTGATGACTATGTGTTGGCTATTCTCATTCTGTCCTTCATGTCTCTTCACCTCACTTTGATATTTTCTTTTTATCTCTCTGTGCTGTGTTTTCGGTGATGTCCTCAGCTTTATCTTCCAGTTCATTTAACTCTTTCCAATGATGTCTAATATATTGTCTAATACACTGAGTTTTAAACATTTCGATGATTACATTTTTCAAATTTGGAAGTTTTTACCTGGATCATCTGTTAAATCCACCTATTCTTACTATATTGTTTCCTTTTCTTTTTCTTTTTCTTTCTTTCTTTCTTTCTTTCTTTCTTTCTTTCTTCCTTCCTTCCTTCCTTCCTTCCTTCCTTCCTTCCTTCCTTCCTTCCTTCCTTCCTTCCTTCCTTTCTTTCTTTCTTCTCCCTTTAATAAATTTATTTATTTTATTTTTGGCTGCATTGGGTCTTTGTTGCTGTGTGCGGGCTTTCTCTAGTTGCAGCGAGCGAGAGCTACTCTTCGTTGCAGTGCATGGGCTTCTCATTGCGGTGGCTTCTCTTGTTACGGAGCATGGGCTCTAGGCACACGGGCTTTGGTAGTTGTGGCACTTGGGCTCAGTAGTTGTGGCTCACAGGCTCTAGAGCACAGGCTCAGTAGTTGTGGCGCATGGGCTTAGTTGCTCTGCGGCATGTGGGATCTTCCCAGACCAGGGATCGAACCTGTGTCCCCTGCATTGGCAGGAGAAATCTTAACCACTGCACCACCAGGGGAGCCCTTTTTCTTTATTTTTTAAAAAACAATTTCAAAGAGATTTTAAACTAAGTACTTTTTTTTTTTTTTTTTTTTTTTGCAGTACACGGGCCTCTCACTGTTGTGGCCCCTTCCATTGTGGAGCACAGGCTCCGGACGCGCAGGCTTAGTGGCCATGGCTCACGGGCCTAGCTGCTCCGCAGCATGTGGGATCTTCCCAGACTGGGGCATGAACCCGTGTCCCTTGCATCGGCAGGCGGACTCTCAACCACTGTGCCACCAGGGAAGCCGTAAACTAAGTACATTTTAAATGCTGAGTTATTTCTAGTTTTGAGGGGGTCCAAGATCTCACTCATGGTCTTTTGTTCTCTTGTAATTCTTGAATATGAACTAGTCTTCAGAGGAAGTTATTTTCAGTAGGTATCCCAGACCCTTTGGTTGCAGATGCAATCCTATAGGTCAATTTGGCCCTTTTTTTCAGATCCCTATAGAATTTTCTTGCTTCAAATTTATTTTTATATTTATTTCTTGGCTTCAGTTTCCTGAACCATGCAGGTATTGTGAATTTGAGTCTTATTTCCATGGATCAGGCAGATTTGGGGACCCATTCTTGCAACTGACTCTTTTTTTACCCGTACTGATGAGAATATGACAAGCTACTTTGCTGCTTCCCTTGGCTGGTAGGCAAAGTTTTGCGATTCTGTTTCACATAAAGGACGTATTTATTGTGGGGGCAGGGAGGGGGCATGTAGCTTTATGCAGGGAGCTCAATTCTAGCTTTCTACATGGGCCTGAGTCCTTATTTGCTATCCTTGAATAGATGTTAAAATACAAACTCTAAGACCTGTCCTTGTGATCTCCAAGAGCTGTTCTATGTAAATATCTGCTCGCCATTCTAACTTTTGAGTTCCTTCTTGGTTTTTGGCACAAAGGTATTTCCTCTTCCTATTTTTAATCTTGACCATGCATTTTTAAATGATTTTGTCATATTTTATCTAGCGTCTATTGTGTTTGAAGGAGAAGGTTGTTTTTGTTTTTGTTACTATTACCTCAGTACACCGTCTTGACAAGGAGTACCTTTGGCTTGATATGTGTTAGGTGCCAACAGTTGGTAAGGGGGCTTAATGGTGCAGTTGATCGCAGATCAAAGCTGCAATGATAAAAGTCCTGTTAACATGCTTTTTGCTTTACAGTACTTAGTCCTACTTATTTGAAGCTATACTCTTGGTGTATAATTTGCTTCAAAGAACTTTCCCCAAACATAAATATAGACTAATTACGTTGCATTCTTACTTGTTTTTGAACATTTCATATAGCTTCCTTAGAGGACAATTCGGATGCAACATAAATGGTACACGGTTCAGAATGAAGTAAAAATTATTTGGCTGTTTTTTTTTTTTTTTTTTGGCTGTTGAGTTGT
This sequence comes from Delphinus delphis, assembly GCF_949987515.2. Lineage (NCBI taxonomy): Eukaryota > Metazoa > Chordata > Mammalia > Artiodactyla > Delphinidae > Delphinus > Delphinus delphis. Next base: position 10,510,424 of record NC_082704.1, read on the forward strand.
ATGTACTTTTTATATACTTTGTATATTAACCCCTTATCAGATATATGATTTGCAAATACTTTTCCCCATTCTGTAGATTGTCTTTTCACTTTGTTGATGGTTTCTTTTGCTGTATGGAAGCTTTTTAGTTTGATATAGTCCCACTTGTTTATTCTTGATTTTGTTGCTTGTGCTTTAGGTGTGATTTCCAAATAAATCATTACTATGTCCCATGCCAGAGAGCTTTTTTCTGTTTTCTTTTAGGAGTTTCATGGTTTCAGGTCTCATAGTTAAGTCTTTAATCCATTTCGAGTTAATTTTTGTGAGTAGTGTAAGATAGAGATCAACTTTCATTCTTTTACATGTAAATATCCAGTTTCCCCAGCATCATTTATTGAAATGAATCTCTTTTTTCCATTGAGTGTTCTTGGCTCCCTTGTTAAATATTAGTTGACTGTATTTGCTTGGGTTTATTTCTGGGATCTCAGTTCCATTCCATTGGTCTATTTGTCTATTTTTATGCCAGTACCATACTGCTTTAGTTACTATAATGTTATAGTATAGCTTGAAATCAGGAAGTGTGAAGCATCCTGCTTTGTTCTTTTTTCTCAGGATTTCTTTGATATATGAGTGGCCAACAGGTACATGAAAACATACTCAATATCACTAGTCAATAGAGAAATGCAAATTAAAACCACAGTGAGCTATCAACTCACACCTGTTAGAATGTCTATCATTGAAAAGTCCAGAGATGACAAATGCTGGCATGAATGTGGAGAAAAGGGAACCCTTGCACACTATTCATGGGATTGTAAGTTGATCCAGTCATTATGGAGAAACACATGGAAGTTCCTCAAGAAATTAAAAGTAGAACTACCGAATGGTCCAGCAATTCCATTTTTGGGAATATATCCAAAGGAAACAAAAACACTAACTTGAAAAGCTGTCTTCACCTCCATGTTCATAGCAGCATTATTTATAATAGCCAAGACATGGAAACAACCTAAGTACCCATTGATGGATGAATGGATAAAGACTCTGTGATACACACACACACACACACATATACACACAATTGAATATTATTCAGTCATAAAAAAAGGAAACCCTGCCATTTGCGACAACATGGATGGACCTTGAAGCCATCACGCTAAGTGAAATAAGTCAAACGGAGAAAGACAAATAGTGTATGATCTCACTTATTTGTGGAATCTAATTTAAAAAGCCAAAAACGCCAAACTCGTAGAAAAAGAGATCAGGTATGTAATTACCAGAGGCAAGCTGGGGAGTGGATTAGAGGAAGGTGGTCAAACGGTACAAACTTTCAGTTATAAAATAAATAAGTATTAGGGATGTAGTGTACAACATGATGACTATAGTTAACACTGCTGTGTGATGTATAGGAAGTTGTTAAGAGAGTAGATCCTAAGAGTTCTCATTACAAGGAGATTTTTTTTTGGTATTTATTGATATATGAGATGATAGATATTAACTAAACCTACTGTGGTAATCATTTCACAATATATGTAAATTAAACCATCATTCTGTACATCTTAAGCTTATACAGTGATACATGTCGATCATTTCTCATTAAAACTGAAGAAAAAGAATGAAGTGAAGAGGCATTATACTTAGCCACCTCCTCTCATTTTTTTCCTGGGTTGTTTCACCAAATTCGGTATTCTTGCTAAGATGTCTCTTATGACCTTTTTGACTTCTAAATTTTGTTCTTCACAGTTTTCAAAAAGATCTTTTAATCACATTGTTCAAATATAACAAAAACTCAAGTTGGTTTGGTACCAATTTAATGTTGTAGCTGAAATCTAAGGATTCAAATGAACTCTTTTTGCTGTCAAAGGGAACAAAAATGCCTTGGCCGTCAAACTCAGAGGCTATATCTTACAAGGGTATTTGAGGCTGTCCAGAGGAGATCGTTGTTTGGAGCTCTGCTAAAGACAGTGTCCCCCTAAAATACATATGTTGAAATAAACACCACCCAATGTGATGGTGTTTGGAAGTACAGCCTTTAGAAGGTGATTAAGTCATGAAGGTGGAGCACTCATAAACGGGATTAGTGCCCTTACAAGGGGCTGAAGAGACCAGAGTTCTCCCCTTCCACCATGTGAGGACACATGGAGATAATGGCCTTCTATGAACCAAGAAGTGAGTGCTTACCAGACACTGATCTATCAGTGCCTTAATCTTGGACTTCCCACACTCTATAACTGTGAGAAATAAATGTTTGTTGTTAAGCCACCCAGTCTAAGTATTTTTGTTATAACAGACCTAATGGACTTAGACAGGCTCCTCAATCATCTTCATAGAAAGATTTCCTAATGAATATGGATTTTTTTAAAAAATTATTTATTTATTTGGCTGCGTCTGGTCTTGGTTGTGGCATGCAGGATCTTTTTCGTTGTGTCATGCAGGCTATTAGTTGCAGCATGCAGGATCTAGTTCCCTGACCAGGGATTGAACCCGGGCCTCCTGCATTGGGAGTGCAGAGTCCCAACCACTGGACCACCAGGGAGTTCCTTGAATGTGGATTTTGATGTTTACCTTTTTCTCTTTATTTATTTATTTTTAAATAAATTTATTTATCTTTGGCTGCATTGGGTCTTCATTGCTGTGCGTGGGCTTTCTCTAGTTGCAGCAAGTGGGAGCTACTCTTCGTTGCGGTGCATGGGCGTCTCATTGCGGTGGCTTCTCTTGTTGCGGAGCATGGGCTCTAGACATGTGGGCTTCAATAGTTGTGACACATAGGCTCGGTAGTTGTGGCTGTTGGGCTCTAGAACGCAGGCTCAGTAGTTGTGGCGCACAGGCCCAGTTGCTCCATGGCATGTGGGATCTTCCCGGCCCAGGGTTTGAACCCGTGTCCCCTGCACTGGAAGGCGGATTCTTTAACCACTGTGCCACCAGAGAAGCCCTGCCTTTTTCTCTTTAGACACAACCTTTCCCATCCTTAGTACAGAGGAAGACTAAGAACCAAATTTATGTTACCTTTGGCTTGGACAGAAGCACATTCCCAATGCTTCTCAGTAAGGTTTGCGAGCGTATCGGATCATATATGCTGCATATATGCTGTATACTCTTATAACCACTAGAAAAACTAAAAATAATTCACAAATCATGCAGATACCTGTGCTTTAGGTCACAGTGCCATCTTTACTGGTACCCCTCTTCAGCCTTGTATCTGTGCTGTCACGCTAAGTGCTATCCAGGAAAGAATGCACTGCTACTATTTGTCCAACTTTTGACTGTATAAATCCATCCAGAAGTCATTGCTTTTTAGAGAAGCAAGACAGCTTTATAGTATAACAAGAGATCACAATGCTTACTTTAAAGATGAGGATCTTCACTGAAACCAAGAAAGAATTGACTTGCCATCACAATCAGCACAGAACCATGCAAAGAATATGAAATGGAGAATTAGACAGCTTCGTGACCTGCGACTAGATATTTATGATCATCTGTTCCAGTAGCAATAATAACAGCTAAGCCGTCTTGATCACTTATGGGCCAGACATTGTGCTAAAAGACCTTAATATGTAGTAACTCATTTAATCCTCACAGTAAGTCTATGATGCAGGCCTTTTGCTTCAACTGTTCCCCGCTTTAGATATGGGGACACTGAAGCTTTGAACGTTTAGGTGATCTGCCCCAGATCACGTAGCTAGTGAATAATAGAGCCATGATTAAAACCCTGGAAATCTGATTCTCTGTCTGAAGTCTTACCACTGTGTTATGAAATGAAATGGAGATGCTAATACTTGTCTGGTAGGATTACATTAAACCAGATAATGCTATGAGATAGCAATTAGCACAGGTATATGTACTTCAGTACTCAGTTGGTAAATGGTGGTATATTTTGCCAGTCACATAGCTGTCATTAGATTAATTAGGGCCCCTTAATCCAGTGTTCGTTCCATCTGTATCCTGAACTGACTTCACTCCAAACCACCAGTTTATCAATTAATAATAGATAATATTTATTGAGTCCTTACAACGTGCCAGGCACTATTCGAAGTGCATTGCATGTAGTGACTTAATGTTCATATCATCCCTCTAAGGAAGGTACTGGCATTACCCCTACTTTACAAAGAAGGAAATGGAGGCTGAGAGAGGTTAAGTTCCCCAAGTCCTCTGGCTAGTGAGCGAGGATTTGGAACCCAAGCAGTCTCACTCCATAACCTGTTCTCTTAAATGCCGTGCTATATGCTGCAGATGTGTCATAATTAACTCAGTTACCAGTGTTTTTCACTCAATTCCATAATCATATGCTAGAGCCCGGGACCAGTTTTCTGTTTCAAATCCAGTGACTGACCAGTGTGTATTGATTTCAGTACTCTTTTGATAGACAGGGTAGAATAGGTGACTTTTAGAAATAATATCAGGCAAAAGACTCTGTTGACAATACAGGATCTGATTTCTGCTCAGGAACATTTTAACATAATAATTTCAAGATGTAAGTGAGTGATTTTTTCTCAACGCAGACAGTACAAGTAAAACAGAAATTATGTTTCTCAGCAGTATCTGAATTAAATATATACATGATGTGAATACTTAAATGATATTTTAAAATGCAAATAGAAATGTGATCATTTAAGCTATTGTTTCATTAAAACTAATCTTGGGATTAATGATGTTTTATATTGTCATGCCAACTGCACTAGGGGTAAAATAAAGGAAATTCAAAACGGCAGAATCGATATATTTATATGTATAGCAGATTGACTTTTTTATACAGCAGAAACTAACACACCATTGTAAAGCAATTATACTCCAATAAAGATGTTTAAAAAAAGAAAAGGCAGAATCGTATATGAATGGTAAAATATCAGTGTATCTCAAAGTATTTGGGGGAAATAGGAAATGTAATTGAGATTCTAGAATGTTGAATATATGAAGGTCAAACTGAACCACCCAAATCTCACTATACTTATATGAGAAGGTTGGGACCAAATTTAGAGAGTTACTCAGATGAAGGTGGAAAAGATGAAGAGAAATTTAGAAAGTTGATACATGTATGTCATTCTGTAATATTCCATCTCAACCATACAAGAGAGGTGATAGAGACCAAATTTATTTATATTTTTATAGATTTAAAAAATATTTATCTATCTATTTATTTATTTATTTTGGCTGCACTGGGTCTTAGTTGCAGCATGCAGGATCTTTGTTGTGGCATGCGGGACCTTTAGTTCTGGCATGCGGATTTCTTAGTTGCAGCATGTGAACTCTTAGTTGCGGCATGTGGGATCTAGTTCCCCGACCAGGGATTGAACCCAGGCCCCTTGCTTTGGGAACGTGGAGTCTTACCCACTGGACCACCAGGGAAGTCCTGAGACCAAATTTAATGTATAAAAGCATTATTTATTTTTTATGATGTTAGCTATACATGCTCATGTATAAAAATGAAGAAAAGCACATAAGCAAATAAATGAAAAAGTTTAAAACACTCATAATCCTATCATCCAGAGGAAGTTGTCATGTAAATCTTTGTTTACCTATTGCAGCTCATCATTATGCACTATGTATAAGATAGTTTTAAACAACATTTTACTGCATATATTATTTTTAAACTTTTAAAAAACATAAGATATTTAAAACACATTTGATAAATAATAATCTACAATGTCTTTTTTAGTGATTGAATAGCATTCCTTTATTTGAAAGACCCATATATAATTTACCCAGAACTCTATTATTGGCATTTATCTAGTTTGAGGTTCATATCTACTAAAAACAATAACTACAAGGAAGAGGACTTCCCTGGTGGCACAGTGGTTAAGAATCCGCCTGTGAGCCACAACTACTGAGCCCGTGTGCCACAACTACTGAAGCCCAAGCGCCTAGAGCCCATGCTTCCAACAAGAGAAGGCACCACAAGGAGAAGCCCGCGCACCACAACAAAGAGTAGTCCCCGCTCGCCGCAACTAGAGAAAACCCCGCGTGCAGCAACAAAGACCCAACGCAGCCAAAAATAATTAATTAATTTTAAAAAGTACTACAGGGAAGATTTATTTTCGGGATACAGATCTTGTATGTATTTTGGTGGCATTGTAAGAGGTAATGAAAATTTCAATTCCAACTGTTCATTGTAAACATATAGAAATAGATTTTTGTAAATGGACCCTATATCTTATGACTTTGATAAATTCACTTATTAGTTCTAGAAGCTTTGTAGTAGATTGTTTGAAATTTTTTACAGATTCAATCATGTCTTCTATGAATGAAGACTTATTTCTTCCTTTCAAATCTCTTTTGATTTGAGAATAAATATCCTCTTATTTCTACTATATTTGTAGCTAGGACCTCCAGTGCAATGTTGAATAAGAGAGGTTAGAGTGGACATTCCTGTCTTATTCCTGATCATAGGGGAAAAAACGTAAACTCTTTCATCATTTGAGTATGATAGAGCAATTTTTTTTTTTAGAGAAGGTCTACAGGCTGAGGTTTTTTATAGATACCCTTTATCAGTTTTAGGAATTTCTCTTCCATCCTTGTTTCCTGAGGGTTTTTAACATGAATGAATGCTGAATCTTGTCAAATATTTTTGCTGCATGGAGTGAGATAATAAAAACCTTAAAAAAATTCAGGTCTGGGCTTCCCTGGTGGCGCAGTGGTTGAGAGTCTGCCTGCCGATACAGGGGACACGGGTTCGTGCCCCAGTCTGGGAAGAGCCCACATGCCGCAGAGCGGCTGGGCCCGTGAGCCATGGCTGCTGAGCCTGCGCGTCTGGAGCCTGTGATCCGCAACGGGAGAGGCCACAACAGTGAGAGGCCCGCGTACCGCAAAAAAAAAAAAAAAAAAAAAAAATTCAGGTCTTCCCTGGTGGCACAGTGGTTAAGAATCCGCCTGCCAATGCAGGGGACATGGGTTCGAGCCCTCGTCCAGGAAGATCCCACATGCCGTGGAACAACTAAGCCCGTGCACCACAACTACTGAGCCTGTGCTCTAGAGCCCGCGAGCCACAGCTACCGAAGCCAGCACGCCTAGAGCCCATGCTCCACAACAAGAGAAGCCACTGCAATGAGAAGCCCGCGCACCACAACGAAGAGTAGCCCCTGCTCGCTGCAACTAGAGAAAGCCCGTATGCAGCAACAGAGACCCAATACAGCCAAAAATAAACTAAATAAAATAAAATAAATAAATTTTTAAAATTTTTTTTAAAAAGGAAAAATTTTTTTAAAATCATCTATTTTTATAGTGAATTGCCTTATTGGTCTTTGAATTTTTTATTGAAGTATAGTTGATTTACAATGTTGTGTTAATTTCTGCTGTACAGCAAAGTGATTCAGTTATACATATATATACATTCTTGTTTTTTAAAAAATATTCTTTTCCATTATGGTTTGTCATAGGATATTGAATATAGTTCTCTGTGCTATACAGTAGGACCTTGTAGTTTATCCATTCTACATGTAAAAGCTTACATCTGCTAACCCCAACCTCCCACTCCATCACTCTGCCAAATCCCTCCCCCTCGGCAACCACGAGTCTGTTCTCTATGTCTGTGAGTCTGTTTCTGTTTCATAGATATGTTCATTTGTGTCATATTTTAGATTCCACATATAAGTGATATCATGTGATATCTGTCTTTCTCTTTCTGACTTACTTCACTTAGTATGATAATCTCTAGTTGCATCCATGTTGCTGCAAATGGCATTATTTTGTTCTTTTTTCTGGCTGAGTAGTATTCCATTGTATATATGTACCACATCTTCTTTATCCACTGGTCTTTGAATTTTGAACCAAACTTATGTTCTTGGATTAAATTCTACTCAGATATGATATATTATTCTTTTATGTGTTGTTAAATATGCTAATATCTTGTTAAGGATTTTTACATCTATATTCAAGAGGGATATTGTTTTGTAGTTTTCTTTTCTTGTAATGTCTTTGGTTTGGTATCCGGGTAAAGCTGGCCTTATAAACTGAGTTAATTATTCCTTCCTCTTGAGTCAATAGTTCTTTGGGGAGGTTTTTAACCTGGGGCTGTGGTTTTGTTTGCAGTAATGTTTTGACTACAAATTTTATTTCTTTAGTAACCATAAGGACATTCAGGTGATCTATTTCTTCTTGAATAATTTTGGTGGTTTGTGATTTTCAAAGAATATCTAAGTTACTAAATTTCATCTAAGTTACTAAATTTATTGGCACAAAGTTGTTCATAATATAACCTTAGTATGTTTTAAGTATCTTTAGAGGCTACAGTTATAACACTAGTCTATTTTCTGATGTTGAAAATTTGTGTTTTATCTCTTCTTTCTTGAACAGTCTTGATAGAGATTTATCAGTTTTATTGATATTTTCAAAGAAACAATTTAGTTTCATGGATCTTCTGTATTATTTGTTTTCTATTTCATTTATTTCTGTTATCTTTATTATTTCCTTCATTTTGCTTGTCTTATGTTTAATTTCCTCTACTCTTTCTAGTTTTCTTGAAGTAGAACTTAGGTGATTGATTTGAGACATTTCCTCTTTTCTAATTTATGCATTTAGTACTATAAATTTCCCTCTCAGCACTGCATTAGCTATATCCAACACATTCTGACTATATTATGTTTTATTTTTTATTCAACTCAATTTTTTTTCTAATTCTCCTTGTGACTTCTTTATTGTTTCATAAGTTATTTGGATGTGTATTTCCTAGTTTTCAAATATTTGGAGATATTCTAGATATCTTTCTGTTATTCATTTCTAGTTTAATTCTTTTGTAACCAGAGAACATACTTTGTATAATTTCAATTCTTTAAATATTTTTGGAGGACTTCCACTTCTGAGAAGATGGACATACTTTATCCTCTTTCTTCTACTAAGTACAATGAGAAGCCCTAGAAATTATATATAAAAGAAATGTAAGAAGACTGTGAAATGTGGAGAAGAATGCAAACTATGTATGGACCTCAGGACCTGAGGTACAACATGCTACTGAGTTCTCTGGGTTTTGTTTTTCCTCATATGTCCTAGACTTGGCGCTGATGAAGTCAGTAACAGAGAAACAGTAATAGGCACATACCAAGAAAATAAAAAAGCCCCAATAAAAGGCTGCTTTCTCTAGCCAAAGGACTAGGAAAGGGGCAGCCTAGCAAGCCAGAAACTTTTAGACAGTACTGCTCTACTCCAGCCAAACACCACAGAAAAACTATGACCCCACCCCCACTCATACTAACAACGACAGAATGGGGAGCCTAGACTTCTATCCTTGCAGACTGTTACAAGGTGACCCAAACTCACACCAAGGTGATGTCAGGGAAGACCCAGTAGGGAGCTGTGTTCATCCCTGATGGCTAGTGCTGAGCCCCCCACCTCATGGTGTCAGTCAAAGTTTTTGGGGGAGCAGTGACAAAGAACTCCTACCCCTCCAAGGCAGGAAGGTATCAATGGAGGCCTAATGGGAAGCCAGAAATCCTACTCACCACTCAACAGTAATGGGGTGCCTCCTCTTGATTGTCAACAGAGGTCAAGTGGGAAAGCTGGATTTCTAACCCCACTTATCAGCAATGAGGCTCTGTCATCCTCTCTCTTCAGAGTGGTGTCAGAGAAAGCCAGCTAAGGTTTAAACAAATTAGATCCAAAGAATTAGAATACAATACAAAATTCTCCAAGTTTCAATAGAAAATTACATATACAAAAAAAACGGGAAGATTTCAACCTGAATAAAAAAAGATAATCAAGAGGCGCCAATTCTGGGACTTCCCTGGTGGTCCAGCGGTTAAAACTCCACGCTTCCAGTGCAGGGGACGTGGGTTCAATTCCTGGTCAGGGCATGAGGATCCTGCATGCCGAGCGGCACAGCCAAAAAACAAAAAATTAAAATTAAGAAAAAGAGGTGCCGATTCCAAGGTGACACAGTTGTGAGAATTATCTGACAAAGATTTAAAGGTGGCCATAAAAAAATATTTCAAGGAGCAATTATACTTGAAAAGAATGAAAAGACTTAAACTCTCAACAAAGAAATAGGAAGTCTCAACAAAGGTATAGAAGATGTAAAGAAGAACAAAACATAAACTTTACAACTGCAAAACACAATAACTGAAATGGAAAGCTTAGTGCATGGCTTCAACAACAAAAGGAGACAGAGGAAAGAATCAGTGAACTGGAAGATAGAATAATAGACATTACTCAATCTGTACAACAAAAAAGAAAATATAGTACAAAAACAAATAGAGCCTCAGAAACCTGTGAAACTGTAACAAAACATCTAACATTAATGAAACAAGAGTCTTGGAGGAAAGAAAAAAAGAGAACAGAGCTGTAAAAGTACTTAAAGAATAATGGCTGAAAACTCTCCAAATTTGGCAAAGACATACACAGATGCAAGAAGCTGGACAAACTACAAAAGGATAAACCCAAAGAAAATCTATGCCAAGACACATTACAATTAAACTTCTGCAAAATAAAACCAATGAAAAAATCTTCAAAGCCATAAGAGAAAAATGACACTTTGTTTATAGGGAGAAAGCAGGGAATGAGGGATTTCTCATCAGAGTCCATGGAGCTGGAAGGAACTGGCACAGTGTTTCTCAAGTGCTGAAACAAAAGAACTGTCAATTCAGAATCCTCTACCCAATGAAAATATACCTCAGGAATAAAAGGGAAATCAAAATATTCTCAGATAAAGGAAAACTAAGAATTTTTCACCAGCAGACCTACCCTAAAAGAAAGGCCAAAGGAAGTTCTTTCAACTAAAAGGAAATGATTAAAAAAAAAAACCTTGGAATATCAGGAAGGAAGAAAGAAGACATTTAGTAAAAATATGAGTAAATAAAATAGGCTTTTTTTCTTTTCTTGAGTTTTCCAAATTATGTTTGACAGTTGGAGCAAAAATTAGAACACTGTCTCATGTATTTCTAATTGTATGTAGAGGAACTATTTCAGACAATTATATCAAAAATGGGGAGAGTAAAGGGATATCCGTGGAGGTACAGTTTCTACACTTCACTCAAACTGGTTTAATGATGACACCAGTAGACTGTAATAAGTAAGATATATATAATGATATATCTAGAAATATCTCAAAAATGCTTATACAAAGAGATACAGTCAAAAACACTATAGATAAATCAAAATGGAATTCCCATGGAAAGCAAGAAAAAGAAAACAGAGAAAAGGAAAATACAGAGGAGAAGCAGAAAACAAAAAATAAAATGGCTGACTTAGGCACTAACATAGCAACATTTAAGTTAAATGTAAATGGTCTAAATCCACCAATTAAAAACATAGATTTTCATTGTGGATTTAAAAATATGACCCAATTATATAGTGTCTATAAGAAACTCACTTTATAATGATAGAGGTAGGTTGAAAGTCAAAGGAGGACAAAAAGAAGTCAGGAGTAGCTATATTAATATCAGATAAAGTAGACTTCAGGCAGAGAAAATTACCAGCGAATGACAGAGACATTATATAATGACAAAAAGATCAATCCACCAAGAAGACATAGGAATCCAAAATGTAAGTGCATGAAAAAAACAGAGCTGTAAAATATGTGAAGCAAAAAAAAAGGGAGAAACAGCCAAATCCGGAGATATATTTGGTGACTTCAACACCCCTCTCTCAACAACTGATGGAACAACTAGACAGAAAATCAGCAAGAGTATAGGAGAAATCAAGAATATCATCAACCAACAGGATTTAATCGACATTTATAAAACACTCCACTCCAAAACAGTATAATACATATTATTTTCAAAGACCCACAAAACATTTATTGAGATAGTCCATATCTTGGGCCATAAAACAAACCTCAACAAATCTGAAAGAATTGAAATAATGCAGAGTGTGTTCTCCAATCACAATGGAATCAAATTAGAAATCAATAACAGAGAGATAATAGAAAAATCTCCCAACATTTGAAAGCTAAACAACACACTCCTAAATAACCCATAGGTCAAAAAGGACATCTCAAGGAAATTTTTAAAAATACCCTTTGCTGTACACCTGAAACTAGCACAACATTGTAAATCAACTGTACTCTAATCAAAATTTTTTTTAATTAGGCAATTAAATGTGAAAATAATATATTTTATGTTTACCTTAATTTTTACCACTTTCTACTTAATTTATATGCATATATCCAAATTTCCAACTAATATCATACTCCTCTACGTTTAACATATTATTAATATTTATTTTAAAGTCTCTTTAAGAATTCCAACAAATGGGTCATCTCTGAGTCTGGTTCTGTTGACTATGTCATCACTTGACAATGTTATTTTTAAACTTGCTTTTTTGTGTTTCTTATAATTTTTTATTGAAATCTGACCATCATGGTTAGAAGAACAAGAGACAGAGGTAAATGGTATTTAGCCTAGCAATGAGTACACCTCTTCTTCTGTTAGGCCACTGGGACTTGAGTCAGTCTAGTCAGGAGTGTAGCAGGGTTTGGGTTGTTCTGTTATTGCTATCTTTACCTAAGTGTGCTACAGGCTTCAAATTTCTCCGGATCTTGGCTGCTGTTACCTTGTTCTTAGAATGGAACTGGGGTGCTCATGGGTTTTTCTCAGTGTTTCTATTACCCACCCTTGGGGAAATTGCTAGTTCTTATCCACCTGCCCTACAGAGGTTGACTGCCTCTCCACTCTTGCTAAACTATTCCTTGTTACTCAATGCTAGGCTCATGGTAGGGGATGCAAACGTTTTCTGTTGTCCTGGTCCAGCCGCCTTCTTAGGCAAGCCCTGTATACTTGGACCTCAAGGGTAGGGTTTTCTCAATGTTCTTGCCCTTCTTTCCTATGACACCCAAATTCTGCCTTGTTTTCATGGTTGATCTAGTATGAAAGTTCCCTTCCCCTCTCCCAGATGATGTGGATCTTTGCTCGGGATCTTTGAAGGCTCCTGAGCTGAAGATGGATTCCTGCCCCTCCTTCAGGGTCAGAAGGTTTTTGCTTCTACGCTTCCTCCTGAGGCAATAGATTTCTGCTTGGAACCTGGAGGCAAAAGGATTTGCTGCCATTCCCCCAGTCACTTAAAGCTTTTGCTTCGCAAGTGCTCAGATGATGCCGAGGCTGCTGGTCCAGATACCAGCATCAGCAATCACCTCCTGCAGGCCTCTGTCACTGAGGAGAGTTCTTTCCAGTCTCCTGCCTTCCCTTCAATCTTTCGAGTAAACACCCAGTGAAGGTTTGTGGAAGTGAGTGTGAGATTTGTTTATGTCTGTGGTCCTTAGCTATTCCAAACTGATGTGCTAACCCATACTTGGCCTTTAAGAATTCATTAAAATGTTAGCTGATACCACTTGTGTGGCAGACTCCTTTTTCCAAACTCTGCTCTGCCAAAGATGAAATAGATCATGGGTCTCATCTCTTCTCAGAAGATTTCATGTTCCTGGAACTCATTTTGCTTGCTTTCCCTGTGACTTCAGATTTCTGTTGGGCTCAAGAATGTTATGTTTTTATAAATTACCCAGTTTCTTTTTTCATTGTTATGGTGGAAGCAATGTTCTCATGCGCCTTTCTACATTCTAAGTGGAAGTTCAGTCTCTGTGCATACATCTTTAATTATTTCTTACTATAAATTCCTAGAAATGCAGTTGAAACAAAGGATATGAATAAACACATTTTTAAGACTTCTTTGTACCTATGGCTAAAATGCCGTTGGGAGAATTTTGAACACATGCTTCCTTCAGCTACTGCTGTAGTAGTTCAGCATTATAATTCCCATATCACAAAAAAGCTATCCATTTACTAAGGCGTGTATGTATTTGATTTAAAAGTTTTGTCTGTTGAACAAAGAAAAGATGTCTTAAAAAGTGCTTCATAGTTCTAAACTAATGGGAAGGACCACATGCTAGGATTGTCGTCATTAAAACATTTGTTAATGAGATTCTTTGGGGGCTTCAATAATCAAGTCTCCTGAGAATGTGTAAAGATCAACTTACATCAACTTGCCTTATGGGAAAAAGTGTTTCCTTGAAATGCCAACATAATTGAGATGAGCTAATGGCAAAAACATGACTGGAAAGATAGGGAGAAATAATAGAAATAACTAATTGATAGCAAGGGAAGAAGAAAGCTCAGTTGGTCCCTGGATGTTACAAACGGTTTGGCCAGAGCCCCAAATCTACTAAGTTTCAAGCCATTTCCTCCTACTGCTATAGATTCTTGAAGTTGAAATCATCTCCAAGAACACATTGCTAACTGGGCCTCTGGCCACAGATCCCTGTGTCATCAGTCCTCCCCTGGTGAGATGCTCTGGGTGATGCAGACTTTTTTGGCCCAGACCAGGTGCAGGTTAAGCAACCTGCTGCTTTTCCTCTTTTCCTTTGGAGCCACTCTGGTTCTTTCTCTGCCATCTGAAGACAGAGGCATCCTCTGATCAGGAGATATTCTGGGGCCAGTAGAGAAATATACCTCCCCCACACCCTGATACTGCCTGACATACTCTCCTGGCTCCTGTTACTCTGGGATGGGGCTCTAATGTAGGCTAGTGGACTTGAGGAGGCTGCACAGTCAGAGAAAGGATGGATGATACAGAACAACCTGCAGGGTCCATGGGAATAAAGATTAGAGGAGGACTTGGGCATTTCAGCGGTGGATGCAGCAACATGCACTCAAGTCTGGGCCAATCAGGTTGATCAGTCACCCCACTGTGTTTCCTCTTGCCCTTCTATTCACGGAGCTGTCTCTTTCCTCACCCTTCGTGTTATCCCTGTAATTCAGCTTAGGGGAAGAAGTGGGATGTCCTTTGCCTAAGGACTGCAAAGAACAGACAGGATAAGTTACATGGCCAGTAAATGTCAATTTTGGACTGCAACTGGTCAAAGACAAGAAGCAAATCATAGATATCTGGACCCTACGAAACCACCCCCTGCCCACCTGACATGAGGAAAGAAATCAGAAAGGGGAGAGAAAGCATCCTGGGTTGTTAAGTACTTACTTGAAAGAGGCCTTAAGAAAAAGACCAAAAATCCAGAAATGATAGAGTCAAATTCAATACATTCAGATTTATATATATATATATTTACCTTGGGTTTTTAAAGCATCAGGATTCTATACATGAGTCTTTGGTTTGAATTTAGTTTTATATCTTCTCCCCTGCAGCCCAAGAAGGAGATAACTCCCCCCAAAAAAGAGGGACCCCAATTCTGCTGTTTCCGTTTGCTGATAAATTGGTGTGGAAAAACCCAAGCCCGGGACTCCTGAAACATACAAGTATGATCAGGGCTTGTCAATTATCTTTAGAGGATACGTGGGCTTTGCAGTCCCATAGGTGAGCCCAGGCCAGCAGATATAGGGTGAGGGCTTTTCCCGTGTTGGTCCAACCATCCTCATCCACAAAGATCACGGCTTTTTTATATGATGAACCAGAACCTAGAAGAAGGCAGCTTCAGGATCACTTTATAGGCCCATTATACCAAGCAAGGTAGGGAGCAGAGAAAAAAAAAAGCCTGCAGGGCTTCCCTGGTGGCGCAGTGGTTGAGAGTCCGCCTGCCGAGGCAGGGGACGTGGGTTCATGCCCCGGTCCGGGAAGATCCCACATGTCACGGAGCGGCTGTGCCCGTGAGCCATGGCCGCTGAGCCTGTGCTCCGCAACGGGAGAGGCCACAACAGTGAGAGGCCCGCGTACCGAAAAAAAAAAAAAAAAAGCCTGCAAAACTAGCCAGAAGGGAACCCACGGGAAGGAAAAGGAAACGGTGTGGGATCTTCCCTCCCCTCTGAAAACACAGCTTCCTATTCACTTGCATGTCCTCTTCCCACGTCAGAGTTCCTCTTCCTCTCCCCACCCTTCTCTTTCTCCTCTCCCCTCCTCTTCCATTCTTTGCCTCTTCCTTTTCAGAGATATAGAAGACTGAGTGAGCTGTAGGTTGTACTGTGTGTCTCTAAACGTGCCCACAGTTGCAATAATAATGGCTAACTTTCTGTAAGCAATGATACTCCAGAACTGCACCATGAACTTTCCAGAGACTATGGTGTGTTTGAGGAGGGGCAGGGAATTATGTAGTGCCCGAACATGAGATGTGAGGAGGCCCAAAGAAAGGCTGGGTGCTTGGGTGACTGACCATCCCTGTTTGCCTGGGACTGTCTGGACTTTTGCACTGAAATTCCTGCATCCTGAGCAACCTCTCGGTCTGGGCAAAGCAGGATGAGTGACCGGTCACCCTGCTGTATTCCCTCTCGCCCTTCTATTTCCAGAGCTGACTGTCTCTCTTTCCTCAGCCTTCATGTTGTCCTTGTAATTCAGCTTAGGGGCAAGAAGTGGGATGTCCTCTCCAAGGAACTGCATCCTAACACTCCAGCCCAGTAGTCTTGGCCTTTGTCTGCTGCCACCTGTGGGAGGTGACCAGAGGGCTGCTGTGCACTCTGGACAGTTACACGGTGCTCGGGCGCAGCACGACCTGGGCTGGGTGTCCTCGGGGACCAGCTTCTCCAAGATGCCAGAAGGTGCCAGATTCCCCACCCCTCCTCTGCGTCCTCCCAGTGAGCCGTGGAGCCAGCCGGACCCTGGGCTGTCCTCAGGGGGAGTGCCCGGCCTGGCCCACCACCTTCCCCTCCAGTTCCCTCAACACAGCTTTCCAGATCCTTCCCAACACCTCCAGGACTAGTAACCCCTTCTTTTGAACTTCCCTGGGCCAGGAAGGGTGGACTAGGGTCCTCTGGGTCCCTCCACAACTCCCTGTGTATCTGTATAAATAAATGGGATTGTAATGGAGGGAGAGAGATGGGATATGGTCTTTGAGTCTGAGTCTATATACAGTTCCTGGTAGATTTGCTGTAATTGCATCTTTCTTTTAAAAAATTTTTTTTTCATTCTTTGGCCGAGGCACACGGCTTGTGGGATTTTAACTCCCTGACCAGGGAATGAACCCGAGCCGGCAACAGTGAGAGTGCGGAGTCCCAACCATTAGACGGCCAGGGAAATCCCGCATCTTTCATCATATACAAGTATGCAAGTAAAAGACAGGCTTTCTAAATAGAGAAAAGAACGAATCTTCCCGAGGTTACTTTTAGGGAAAGCGATTCGTTCTAAATTATTTGTGACACCTTACAATTGTCCTTGGCACCCTCGTGTGCCATGCCACCATAATGGAGGACTGTCTTTCTAGCTCCTTCCACCCAAGGTGTGTGTAATCCATAGTGCAGGATGGGCGCTGCCTGGGAGCTTACACGAAATACAGAATCTTGGGCTTTACCTCGCGCCTGCTGACTCAGAGCGGCCTTTTCCCAAGGACTCCGTGTGATTGCTGCTCGTGGAGAAGTTTGAGATGCGCTCTGGACTAGCAGTTTGCTAAATGCGGTACGTGGGCCAGCAGTACCAGCATCATCTGAGCACCTGTGAGTCATGTACATTCTCAGGCTTCACCCCAAATCGAGTGTTTCAGAGATTCTCGAGGTGGGGCCCGACAGTGTGGGTTTTAATAAGCCCCCCTGCCCAGGGGATTCTTATGTGAGCTAAAGGTTGAGAACAGGGTTCTAGAGGATGGTCAGAAATACACGGTGCCTGTGTTCCCCTTCCACTAGATGCAGCTCATGGCAGGTCTTGCTAATCAGTCATGATGACCGAGCCCGGACATGGCCTCGGAGTCTTTCTCCAAACAGCATTCTAGTCCGTCACTAGCAATTGAATGGAGGTGACCTACTTGTCAGCCCAGCATAGGTGGCTACAGGACTGCCTGCACGGTAACCTGTGTGCGGTTCTTAACAAAGGAGAGAGGCATGCTTCTGGGCCAAGGGCCGCAAGAGCCTCTGGGTAGCCTTTATGAAGATGCCGACAGCAGCAAGGGTGAGGATTAGACCTCTTCACTCGTAGCCTCATAAGGTGATCTCATGATGAGTCTCATGTTTTCAGTAGCAGTGTTCAAAATGCCCCCCTGTCATGCTTGTTCAGTGTACTAAGTCTCTTCCAGCCCTCAGCCAGCAATCTCATCCCTTTGTCCCCTTCACATGTGTTAAGGGACAGGAAGGCTGTGGCCGTGGGCTGCTGATAGAGAAGCTCTCATCGTACCCTGTAGATCCCATCTGGAACACTCAGTGACCTTCTATTTTTTTTTAATTTTAATAATATATTTTCTTTAACTCAGTGTATCTAAAATATTATCATTTCAACATGTAATCAGTAGAAAATTAGTGAGCTACTTTATACTTTTTTTCCTAGTAAGTCCTCAAAATCCCATGTGTAATTGACATAGCATATCTCAATTAGGACTAGCCTTATTTCACATACTTAATAGAGTGACCCTCTAATTTTTAAAAAATCAGTATCTGTCTTGTCCATTCCATGAGAGCAGAAATCACGTTTATCTTGCTCCCTGTCTGTATTAATTTCCTAGCGCTGCCATAACAAATGATCCCATACTGGATGGCTTAAAACAACAGAAATGTATTCTCTCATAGTTCTAGAGGCCAGAAGTCTGAAATCAGTATCATTGGGCCAAAGTCAAGGTGTCGGCAGGGCCAGACTCCCTCTAGAGGCTGTAGGAGAGAATCCGGTGGCTTCCAGAATTGCTTGGCTTGTGGCTGCATCACTCCAGTCTCTGCTTCTGTCGTCACATCTCTTTCTCTGACTCTGATCACCCTGCCTTCTTGTTATAAGGACCCTTGTGATTACAGTGGACTGGATAGTTCAGCAAAAGCTCCTCCTCTCAGGATCCTTAATTTCCTCATATCTTTTGTGACGTAAGTGGATATTCGTAGGTTCTAAGGATTAGGATGTGGATATATCTTTGGGGCAATCATTCAGCCCACCACACTGCTGAATCACCATCAGTGCCTGGCTCACAGCAGGCATCAATAAAACTGTGTGATATGAGTGGATGAAAGAAAAAAGATATGAAGAGGCAGGTAGGATCACCTCTGAAGAGAATGCTGAAAGAGAAGAGGGCTTAAAGGCAGCCTGGCAGAGTGCTTAGGAGCGCTGCCCCCAGGGCCAGACTGCCTGGGTTTGTATCCCAGCTCTGCCATTTACTAGCTGTGTGACCTCAGGCAAGTTACTTAACTTCTCTGGGCCTCTGTTTCTTCAACTATAAAATGAGCATGACAATACCTACTTTGTAGAATTATTGTGAGAATGATAAGAGCTATCGTGCATGAAATTCTCGAATAGTGCCTGGCTTGTTATCTACTATAATTTACTACCTCTAGCACAAAGAAGAGTGCCAATCATGCAGAAGGTGCTGAATGATGTATGTTGAATGAAATCAGGAAGGAAGGCACAGACCTTGTCTTCCTGGCCCTCTTGACCTGGTAAAGATTTTGAGAAAAATCTCAGGGTAGCTATAATATCCAGAACAGTATGAAAAGTGCCCTAAAAGGACAGAATGAAGGGTCCATGAGGATTCCGAAAGGCGACCATGACGTGCAGTTAGTGACCTCGGGAAGGCTTTATGCAAGCACCGGTGTCTGAGTTGGGCCTTAATGAACCGGGTGGATTTCCACAGTGGGCACAGGGGCAGTTTGGGCGGAGGATCTACTTGAGCCAAGGGGTGGGCACAGGAATGCAGCTGGTACAGCTGGAACCTTAACAGTGGGTGGCAAGAGAAAGGAAGAGAAACATACAAGGGTTGATTAGGTCCAGGTTGGGAAGAGCCTTGAATGCCAAGCTCCGAAGTTAATTGAGTAGGCAATGGGAAGGCCACAGCGATTTTTTAACTGAGCAAATTATATAACCAGTAGGTATGCTTTAGGAATCCTGGCCGGAAATAGTGGGTTGGAGATGGGGAGAGGCAGGGGAGCTAGTTAGGATGCTAGTACACTCCACTAGGGAAGGAGTGAAGAGGCCCTAGCCTAGGCAGATGGGCAGGGAGGACAGAGAGGATGGAGGGAGGGCTCTGACACATGTCGCAGGGATTAGGTTAATAACTTTGAGGGGCAAGGGTAGGGAAAGAACACAGATTCCGGGCTTTGCCACTGACTCGCTGGGCGCCTTAGGATAATTCACTTCAGTTCTCCGTGGCTCAGCTTCCTCATCTGTAGAATGGGACCAGCTGCCTCAGAGAAATGTTATGAGGCCCCCAGTGCCATGGACTAGATAGGATAATTATGACTCTCCTTGGCAAGTGGAGGGTATAAGAACTGTTCATTGAAAGTGACAGACACACAATTCAATTCAGCTTAAACCAAAGAAGGGAGGAATGTGTGGGCTCCTGTGATCAAGCCAGGGGAAGGACAAGAATGGAGCTAGCCTTGGGGACAGCCGGCAAACGGGAAGAAGAATGCTTGTAGGCATTGGTTCTTTCTTTCATCTCTCTTTTCTTCATGGGGCATCTTCATCCTTTCCTGCTGGAGGCTGGCGTTCTCCATGAGCTGAGAAAGCTGACCGCAGGGCTACCTCAAGCTCACATCCTGCCATTGACCGAAGAACAAAGAGGGTCCTCCCCTCCAGCTCCAATTTGAAAATGCCCAGTAGAAGGTGCAGCTTGGCCAGACTTAGGAGTGCTGTTTGGACCCTACCTCCACGGTCACAGTGGGTATGGGAGGTGGGGTGCTTCCTAGATCACGCAGTCACAGTGCAAGAGGAAGAGCTTCTTAGAAGAGAGGTGGGGCCGTAAGCGTAGCATGTGAGGAGACTTCTAGGACCTGGGCAACAACCACAGTGCCGGTTCCACGGGAGTTGAGGGGGAGGAAAGAGTCAGACAAGCTGAAGGTTCAGGCTGAATGGTATCATTCAAAATGAAGCCTTGGGAAAGCAGGAGCTGGAGCTGGTGGGTTGGGGAGCGTGCCCTGGGAGGGGGGATCCCTGCTGCCCTTGATCTCCAGCATTTCTGGTGGCATCAACTCCAGCGTCCCCTCAGTCCCCGGCCCTGCCCCAGCGTTGTTAATAGCTGGGCCCCCCTTGAGAAGCCCTTGGTGACACGTGGCTCTCCATATTCTTCTTTCTCAGTTCCTCGTGCATGTCGGGGGTGAGGGTTTCTGTCCTGAACCTCTTTGCAGCCATTGCCAGGAGGCACACACTTGATGCTTAATTAGACACTCCAAGCGTGACTGCAGAGTGACCGAACTGTGTGCCTCATGCCAACTCATCCTTCTTCCCTCGGGTTATGTAATATTTTTCTCAGAAGTGTCAGGACGAGATCAGAGCTGTGTGAGCCGGTAGCACCCCCTGGGCATCATTGACCCCGGCCTTGGACTTTTCAGGTTGGGCAGCGGCAGTGGTACTTTGATGCTGCTGACAGCAATGGCGATTATGATGATGATGAAGAGGAAGAAGACTGTAAGGACAGGGCTAAGTACTTACTTTTCCCTCAAACCCGCATCTTGTTTTCAAAGTGAGGCCCAGTCACATACGTCATCTCCCTAGAGCCTCCCTGATGGGTTGCAAAGACCTAGGTTGGTATCCCACTTCATCGTGCATGGACAAGTCATTTCCCCCCTTTGAGCCTTGGTTTCCCTTCTGTAAAACATAATAATAATAATCTGTTTTGCAAGTTTCCAGGGAAGACTCCACGTGAAAAACACAAAGTGACTGACGTAGTGCACATCTATTAAATCTTCATTCTTAATCTTACAAATTAAGGACATCCAGGGTCATGGTCTTTTAGCCACATTTCCTTGGACAAGTTACTAAATCTCTCTGTGTCTCAGGTTCCTCATCTCCAGGGAGGGGAGAACTATTAATAATGTATTTAACTTGTGTAGTCGTCATGAATGTTAGATGTGTTTTGATTTGAATGTTAGATGATTTGAATGTTAGATGTGTAAAGCACATAGGAGAGTGCCTTGCCCAGGCTCAGGCCTCAATAAATGAACTTTCAGAATCTGGCAGAGATGAGCTGGAATGCAACTTCATTATGTACTAGTTGTATGACCTGGGGCTAATGACTGAAGTACTCTCAGCCTCATCTGCAAAATAAAGATGATCTGAGCATCTGCCTTCTACAGGGCTGTGAAGATTAAGTGAGGGGATGTAGATGCAGCCCCCAGCCCTGGGTCTGGCACCAAATTGTACCTGATATATTTTTCCCTTTTACTCAAAGGTAGTGACATCATGAAAAAGCCAAATCGCCAGGCTTGAAAAAGCTAGACTTTGGTTATGGAATTAAGACCTGCAGTGGATTGAATGGTGGTTCCCCAAGAGAATGTCCAGGTCCTAATTCCTAAAACCTGGGAAGGGGATCTTATTTGGAAAAAGGGTCTTTGCAGATATAATGAAGTTAAGGATCTCAAGATGAGATCATCCTGGATTATCTGGATGGGCCCTAAATGCAATAAGTGTCCTCCTAAGAGAAAGGAGAGAAAGATTTGACACAGAACCACACAGAGGCGGGATGTGAAGATGGCGGCAGGGATTGGAGTGATACACATAGGAGCCCAGGAATGCCAAGGGATGCCAAGCAACCCCCAGAAGCTAGGAGACAGGCAGTGAATGGATTCTCCCTCAGAACCTCCAGAATAATCACCCCTGCCCACACTTTGATTTCAGACGTCTGGCCTCCAGAACTGTGAGATAATGCATTTCTGTTGTTTAATGCCACCCAGTTTGTGGTTCTTTGTTACAGGAGCCCTAGGAAACTAATACAGACCCTAGAAGTTAAGCTAAGAGATGAGTTGAGGTGGTGTATTGTTCTGCAGGCCTGACACAGCACCTCCAGGCCATGCCAGTCATTACCCTGTTAGAATTGCTGATCTATATATAGCCAGGGACTTCTAGAAGCCCTAGAAGAAGATACATATTAAAGTCCTTTCGGGTAGAAAAGAAGATTCCCAAAGGGAAAGAATGGCCTCCTGACCTAAGCAGGGATCACATCTCTACGGGTACCCTAAGGGACTCCAATTAATCTAAGGGGCTGGCCATAAAAAGCTACTTGGGAAAATGAAGCCACACAAACTAATCTGCATGATGGAAGAAGGAAAAAATAATACAGTAGACTCTGTAGGAGACAAAAAAAGATCCTTTTACCCTCTTGGCTACACTGTCATCTCATTGCTTTTGAAAATTAAATTCCACTTAGGAGAAGGATAGAGACCGATTGATTGCCAACTTATTGATTGCCAAGTCTCTGCAGGTGCTTTACACACAAATTTGCATTTGATCGTCACAGCTACCCTGAGAGGAAGACAAGTTCTGTTGTTACTCTCATTTTACCAATTAGAGAGCAGAGGCTCTAAGGCTCTACGTGATGGAGCTGGATTTTAAACTCACCTGTGAAAAGGTAAAATGTGTGTGTAAGTGTACATATGCACTTATCTAGAGAGATACAATTTTCATCAGATTTTCCAAGGGTATTATTACTCCAGAAGCTGAAGTCTCCTACTGTTATTTTCCTGGTCTCCTCTGAGGTGTCACCTCCTTAAGGAAGTCTTCCTTGACACTTCCCACTAAAAATAACTAAGCCAACAGACTTGGCAAGGTGCCCCTCCTCCATGCCTTTATGCCACTGTTCCACAGTGGTTTCCATGTAAGTTCATACTTATCCCTCCTCTCCCCACTACTAAAGCACGGGTAGTGTATTCTCTTCATCTCTGCATCACTAGCACCAAACACAAGGCTTGGTGTATGGGAGGAACGCGGCAACTGTCGGATGGATGGGTAGGTGGGTGCGTGGGTGGATGGATGGATAGATGGATAACTGGATGGATGGATGAATGGATGGATGGATGAATGGATGGATGGATGGATGGATGGATGGATGGATGAATGGATGGATGGATAACTGGATGGATGGATGGATGGATGGATGGACTGATGAGTGGATGAGTGGGTGGGTAGATGGATGGATGAGTGGATGAGTGGATAGATGGATGGATGAGTGGATTGTAGCAGGGCCTTTCCAAGGTCAATACCCAGGCCTCTTTCATTGTTTGAAGCTTGTGATAGATTAAGAAAAGAAGAAATGCCAATATAGTGTTACAACACTTGTGCTATGTTTAAAATACTGTTAATATATTAACGTTTTTAACATGCACTTAAAGCATCACTGTAGTATAACTTTATTTGGATTATATGAGTTATTATCAGTAAAGGTCTTGGAGCAGAGCCTGGTACATACCAAATACTGTATGTTTGCTGTTGTCGTTGTTGTTAGGTGGTGTAAAAAGTAGAACTTTGAGACTGTGAATATGTGGCTTAGGCCTAGTGGCCTAGTGGCCTAGTGGCTTCCTTTCCTCGCACCCCCCATTCCACATAATCAGCCCCGGTTGGATGAGTAGTAGTAGGGTGACTCTTTTCTTTCAGGAACAGTCTTCATTTCATCTTTTTGCCACATCTCTGAAAAGCCTTTACTGTAGATGTATGTTGAAAAGAAGTTGGTTGAGCTAATAAATATACTACATTTTGTGAAAATAAAAAAGGTTTATAAGCAGCTGTGTAGCAATAGAAAGAGCACTGGTCTTTCAGCCCTAATGCCTACTCCTGACTCTGTCCCTAAGATGCTGTGTGACCTTGAGCCAACTTCTTCCCCCCTCTGGGCCTCCGTCTCCTTGTAAGTAATATGTGGGAGAGAATTAGACCAGATGACCTCTGAGGCTCACTTGAGTGAGCAGATGAGTAACACCCCCAGATTCCTGGGAAGGATAGGGTATGACTATTTCCACTCTTCCACAAAAGAAGAGGAAACAGCCCATCAGGCAATTCCCAGTGACACCAAGGGGTCAGGAGGGCCAGAGGCATAAGGTGGTTTAGCTCTGGTTTCAGGATTTCAGACTACGGTTCAGCTGATGAGTTAACAGATGATTTCAGGAGGTACTTCGGCTTTCCATGTCACCTTGGAGGATGGGGGGTAGAACAGAAGAAGAAATGGTAATTTTTGAGTCTACTATGAACCAGGTAGGATGCTAGGTATTTCCAAAGACATTATCTGTGTTTTACAGATCATAAAACTAAAATTCAAAGAGGTGGAGTGACCCCAACAGGCTGATAGACAGCTTTTCAGTTTCTCGTTCCTACTCACTTACTCACCTTGGAATCGGGAGAGCCAGACTCTGGCTTGGTGGTCCAGGAGCCCTTTCCTGTATGACGGCTCCAAGATCTCTGTTGTACAGTATCAATCATGTCAGCCTTTACAATAGCTGAGATTCATGAAGGAGGCTGGACCAGAGTGATCTGACAGGAGAAATAAGGATACAAACAACAAACAGTACGTGCTTGGCCCAAAGTACAGGTGTTTAGCTGCTCGCCAACACGTGACCAGGCTGAGGCCCTCTTTTGGGGACTAGCCCGGCAGAAGAGCATTTTTCCTCAATCCTGTGAAGAATTCTGTTGCTGCCGCAAGCACAGGGCAAAAGTCTCTGAAGCCCATCACACTTCCATCTCTCCACTGACACTCCTCCCCCGTCCTCATCCAGTGCTGTTTCCTCGTCTCCTGCCTGGGCTCATTCCCCTCAAGGGGTTTTGTGTGTATTATTTTCCACAGTCTTGTCCTCCAGTGCACTGGACTTCTGCTGTTTCTGCCCACCCATCTTTCATTTCCCCATCTTCTGATGACACTAATTTTTCACTGCGGAACCGTTTGGCTCCTATTCTCAGTACGGTTGGTTTGTGTGGGCTTGACCCCCACCTACACCTCACATGCCTACGCGTGTGACCTGGGCCTGGCCTACTGATGAATTCCAAGGTCTAGGGCACAGTGCTAATCCAGTTCAATGAGACTCAATTCTGGAATTTTGGTTGGTGTTATTGGAAAAGAGGTAGGTCTCTTTCCACTAGACTTGTATCTCTGAGGTTATCAGAGAGGGACCCACCTGATAGGGGAAGCCTGTTCAAGTTGGGTTTCTATCACTTTTGATGTAAAGTCCTAACTGATACGTTCAGGGAAGCCCCCTCTGTCTTTACCCCTTACCTTCCAAACCAGAAATCCATTGGCCCCTGGGTAACGTAGCCGTGACCACATGCAGACCCCAGCCTGAGGGACCTGAACAGCTCCAGAGCTGACCTTCTCCTCAGATCTGGGCCTTATCCCCCTCTCTCTGCCTCTCTGGATCCCCTACAGGGAGCTGTTTTCCTCTTTTCCCACAGCCCCCTAACCTGGCCTCCCTGTCTCCAGCCCTGCCCGTCCTGTTGCCATCCTCATAGGATGTTTATGACCCCAGGCTCCTGGGATGAAGGCCTGCTGCTTTCCTTGCAAATCTCATTTTCCCAGATGACAATCTCTGTGCCTATTGAAGCAAATTCCTTGACCACATTCTTCTTCACTAGGGATCGTATGGCTTCTGGAACGCTAGGCCCCAGCATTTACTATATTTGGCATTTTGAAATTATATATAAAACAAATGACAATGAATAAAAACAGTCCCCCCGCCAAACTACCTATTTTGTAGGGTAAGTTTTGTGTTTCTGGAAACCGTGTCCAGATAGCCTTAGATAGGAACCTTAGATAGTGTCTGGACGGTTCGGGGAAGGTGCTGCTGTTTCCTGTGTTTCATTAAGATTGAATGAAATCATTTTCTGTCTTTCACCACGTGCTTGCTGTGTCCCTTCTCTGTGCCAAGCCATGTGCTGGGTGCTGGGGTACCGAGGGGGAGAAAGAGAGAGAGATGGAAAAAGACGCCACCGTCCCTGTCATCAGGGCTCACTCACTGCCACATCTGTCAAATATGTCATTTCCTGCCTTTGTCACAGCGCTGTTGTGAAGAACAGGTGAGCTCATGGCTGGAGAGGCACTTCGAGGGTCTCTCCAGGTGGGAGGTGGGTGTGGTAGTGGTCCTGCGGTCTCTCTTAGCCCTTCCAGGCTGATCCAGGATCTCCTCGTCTTTTACTCTTCCTGTGCCATCCTACCGAGCAGTTGGACTCATCCATGCCAGGTCCCCGAAAAGAAGCTCCTAGAAAACAGAGATCACAGAGGGCACAGACCCAGCATGGACACTTTGGAAATGGTCCCGGGGCAGTAATGAGTGGGGCACCGTGACACCCCAAGTAGCTCAATTAGCCTGCGGATTGCCCAAGTGGGAGGATGTTAGTTGAACTCAGCCCTCCGCCTGGTGAAGCCACACCACCCTGGCTGAACTGCCCAGCAAACACTGGGCACCAGATCCAAAACAAATCTCATGATCTTCACTTTCTCCTGCAGGTGCTCACCCCGCCCTCAGCCCCACCTCCACCATCTACCCACTCTGGACACAAACTTAGGAGACATCCCTGACTTCTCCCACTCCTTCACTCTCACTTCCACATAGGAGCCTCATTCTGTTAATTCTGTTTCCTAATTCTTATAAAATCTGTTCGATTCTCTTCCTTCCCCCTATTCCAGAAGAGGCCGCCATTGTCTCTCACTTGGGCCTCTCTAATAGTCGGCCAGTCGGTCCCCTGCTTCTCCTCCTATCTCCACCATTACATTTGCCACCGTGCTGCCAGTAGGATATTTTAAAAATGCAAATAAAAGCATGTCAGCCCCTTGCTTGGAGTGCTTTATTGACTTCCCTTTGCTTTCAGGGAAACGTCTCCACTCCTTACCGTGGCCCATGAGGCCCTGTGTGTAATCTGTTTCCCCTCCTACTTTCTAACTTCATCTCGGGTCATACCCTCCCTTGCTTTATAGGCACCAACCTCAGTGACCTTCTTTCAAGGTCTTTCCCATTTCAGAGCCTTCCTTTTACTTGAGAAGCTTCCCTCCCAATCTCCCCCTTCCACCGCCACTTGTTCTGGACCAGGGGCCCCATGCTGGGTCCTTATGTTCCTTGGTCTTGGCCACTGTAGCTTAGGAGAGGTGGGGCTCATCATAAATGACTGTCAGTAGAGATTTCCAGGTGATTCTGACTCTGGGAGTTCCTTGAGAGCAGGTACCATGACTTTTCTTTTGAAAAATGATTTTTATTCATCCGTTGTAGAAATTTTCAAGCACACACAAAACTGAAAAGTCCAGTGAACTACCCTGTACTCATTACCCAGCTATAACAACCATCAACTCAAGGGCATTCTTGTTTCATCTATATCCCTGCCCATTTCCTCCTATTAACCATGTATTGTTTAAAGCTAATCTCAAATATCATATCATTTCATCTACAGATGCTTCACAGTGTGTCTCTAAATGGTAAGGTAATTTTATCAATGTAATTCTATCACACCAGAAAATTAACAATTTCTTAAGTATCAAACGTCCAGTCCATATTAAAATTCCCCCTCTCGTTTCACAAATGTGGTGTTTTTTTGGCCTCGGGGCACGTGGGATCTTAGTTCCCCAACCAGGGATCGAACCGCACGCCCTGCAGTGGAAGCGTGAGTCTATAAACCACTGCACCACCAGGGAAGTCCCTCACAAATGTGTTCTTAGAGTTGTTATATTTGATTCAGGATCTAAACAAGGTCCGTACATTGCATTTGGTCTCTCAAATCTCTTTTAATCATAAGTTCCCCCTTCCTTTCTTGTTGCCTGGAAATTTATTTGTTAAGGAAACAGGAGAACAGAAACTTGCTCCTCTCTGTTTCCCTGGTGTCTAGCGTAGTAGCTAGAAAAGAATCAGAACTTAATCAACGTCGGGCGAATGAATGAATGAAGGAGTGAAGGACCAAACT
Source organism: Delphinus delphis (assembly GCF_949987515.2). Classification (NCBI taxonomy): domain Eukaryota; kingdom Metazoa; phylum Chordata; class Mammalia; order Artiodactyla; family Delphinidae; genus Delphinus; species Delphinus delphis. The sequence continues at coordinate 10,538,789 of NC_082704.1, forward strand.
TCCTCAGCCTGGTGCCGGGCTTGGGCGGCCTTTCCTCTTCTCGGGGCTGCCTTTCTTCATTGTCCGTCCTTGGAATAATACCCTTTTCATCCATCCCTCAGTCTCCTGGTCTGCAAAGTGGGGCTGCTAATACCTGCCTTCTACTCCAGTTCCTGGGGAGGTTATGACAAAGGCTGGGATTTAAAACCTAAAGCCTAACACAGCTTTGAGCAATTGGTGCTATAAATACCAGAGGAGGAATTCTATTATTAAATGTCCTTTGTTCATAGGAGCTTCAGGCAGAGCGGTAAGGTTGAGAAGTAGAACCCCTTGACTGTGTCCTTCGCGCCCTGCTTCCTCGATTGTGGCCACTAGAGCGGGCAGGGCTTGGGCCACGTCCTGGGGTGGGGAGCCCCAGGGCTCCCTTTCAACAAGTCAGCCCTGCTCTGGCTGGGGCAGGCCTGCAATATCCGATGCCATCCCAGCAAAAATAGAATAGCCAGGAGAATGCGAGGACTGAGACAACTGGTCCTGTTTTGAAAAGCTTCGGAAGGATGTAGCCACAGGTGGGGATAAATGTCAGCCCTGAGGGTGAAGTCCAGCCAGGAAGGGGCTGGGCCCCCATGGTGCCGAGCTGAGATTTGGGCTGTACTCCTGACAGCACCTGTGGCCCCAGGGTCTGGTCAGGTTGCTGGTGACAATGGAGAGCTTCTTGCCTGGAAATTCTGCACGTGGTTATGAGTCAATTAGTTTTCATTTCAAACAAAGAGATCACAGAAGCTCTGATGAGTGGCCAAGAATTACTACAGAGAAGTGAAAAGCCAGTGAGGTCAAGTTTCAGCCTGCCGTGCTTGGGAGAAAAGTCCCTTCTGAAGCCAGCAGCCAGGTGGTATTGCTCTGGCCCATGCAAGCAGCCAGGAAACAAAAGCGGGGCTTGCCCTTTGGGGCATTTTTTACTTAACCTGCACGAGACTGTATTCGGTACTTCTGTCCCTTCTCAGCCCGCCCCGCCCCCGCCCCCCCCCCCCCCGCCTTTTATTGGCACTTATTGAGGCCAATACCTCTGGTCGATAACACACTGAGTCTGTGCGTAGGGTGTGTGCTGTGGGAATTACAAAAATGACAACAGAACATAGGAGCCTGCAAAATGAGCAAATCACTAGGACTTTTAAAAGTAAATTTAAAAGTAATGAGGGCCTAAAAGTACCCATATGTGAAGTGGGAAGTTTTAAGTTTCAGCCTTTTCTGAGCTTTCTGTGTGCCCAGAAGAGAAGCTTATTTTGGAAGTGGAAGAAGTATGATTTTTTTTTCCCTCATCAACTCAAAAGTGGTTGAACTGATTTAGCTCGAACTATAAAAAGATGATCACCAAATGTGGCCCGGTACAAGATTTCTGTGTGGAAGAGAGTGGAAGCAACTAGAGGGGTAAGGCCGTGAAAATCTAGTACCAGGAAATCATATTCTTCCAGCTAATTTTTCAGATGCCCCTTAGAGGGTCTTGAGGCTGGGGGTGAGGTGTGGGGTTCTAATAGGCAACTAATTCTAATTCAAAATGAAGCCCTCTTTTCTAATAAGAGTTTACTGGAAGCTTTTGGGAATCTGAAATTATTTTTCTAAATATCTCATCTTATTTTATATAAAGCCACCAGCACAGCCAGGCTTTTCATATGTGTTTAACTAGTGGATTTAACTATACATTGACCAATTAAAGAGGGGAGGAGTCTAGAGTGGTTAAGAACACAAACTTTGGAGACAGACAGACCTGGGTTATACCCTGGTGCTTCCCCTGACTTGCTGCTTGAAATTGATACTGAGCCTTGCTGCTGCTTCTGGAGAACTGGATAAATTTACCTCAGAAGGTTGTGATAAAGATTAGATAAGATGATGAACATGAAATAGAATCGTGCCTGACACATAATAAACACCCCCAGAATAGTGGTTATAGTAGTATTAGTAGTAATATTTATGAAATTGGGGTTGCCCGAGGGCTTATCTTCATGCTCTTTTCTACCAAATCATGTAGCTCAGTGTTTTTCAAACAAATTTTATGATGACCAGCAGTGAGACACATTTTATGAAGTGATTGAGTACACATGTCCATAGGAGAGACAAAAGTTTCACAGAACAATATTCCCCGTTACTGTGTGCAATCTATTCTATTCTATTAAACTCTATTCTTTTCTACTCTATTTATTTTATTTCTTTTCATTCTTAAATGCTGATCACAGCCCGCTAAGTAGCTTTCACTACTGTATAAGTGGGTCGTGGCCCACAGTTTGTAAAGCACTCACCTAGATGAACCTGGGAAAGGCAGTTAGCGCTCTCAGGATCCCAGAGAGCAGTCTTCTTTTTTCTTTAATTCTTTAGAAATTTATTTATTTATTATTTATTTATTTTTGGCTGTGTTGGGTCTTCGTTGCTGCGCACGGGCTTTTCTCTAGTTGCAGCGAGCAGGGGCTACTCTTCGTTGCGGTACGTGGGCTTCTCATTGCGGTGGCTTCTCTTGTGGAGCACGGGCTCTAGAGCGCACAGGCTCAGTAGTTGTGGCGCATGGGCTTAGTTGCTCCGTGGCATGTGGGATCTTCCTGGACCAGGGCTCGAACCCGTGTCCCCTGCATCGGCAGGCGGATTCTTAACCACTGCGCCACCAGGGAAGTCCCAGAGAGCTGCCTTCTTCTGAATTAACATCTCTGGCCAAGATTTGGATCCAAAATAAATGTTCGCCATGAATTATCTTCCCCATTAAAACTACCTGTGAGAACAATGAATGACAGCTGCAAAGTGACTAGACACCTGTCCTCATACTTTCACCCCTGGCCTGCCTTCTGGATGATGATATTCTTTTCTAGACCCTTCTAGCAACTCCAGGCCAAGATCCGGGTTTGGCCTGTAGGACCTGGCACGCACTTGGGAGTGCGAGTGCATGTGTGTGCGCGCATGGGAGAGAGGGAGAGAGAGTTCGTAGGAATTGGGGAGGAGAGGGGAAGGACTGCCAACTTCTCAGTTTTTCCCTCTGATGTCATCTACCTCTCAGGTTTCTGCCAGGTTGGAGGGGAATGCCCACTCCCCTGGGTGGTAACACTTTCCTCTCCAGAGGCTCCTCCTCTGGAGATGCCTGAGATGGTGAGGAACCAAAGCACCAGCAGTCGCCAGCTCTTAGCTCCACCTCCCTGGTTTGTTTCCTTCGCCTTAACAGAGCCTTGGTCCGGTAAGATGATCTGACCACAGCTGGTCTCCTACACTTAGAACAAGTTGGAGGCAAGAGAACTTGGGGAAGGAATTTGGTTTCACTAAAAATAGCTGCAGTATAGACCCTGTGACTTACCACTCCTCAGAACAGTCTGATATGCACCGCACGGGGTCCACTGACCCCTGCCATCACTTTGGACTATTTGCTTGTCCTGCCTGGAGCCCTTGAAACCACGAGGGGCTTAGGGAGCTGGGGGCGCTTTGGCTCAGACGCAGACTCTTGCAAATCTCAGACACGCATGGTGGTGATATGACCGAGAAGCTTCCTCCCCCCCGGAGCGCGTGACCGTCGGCACTAACAACAACAGGTCCCTTTAAGAGTTTGGTCCATGGTGGAATATCGCTTGTTCCTCACCACCGGGCCCACTGCATCTCCACTTCTAAGGTAGGTGAAACCAAACTCCTTGGGGGAAATGCTACTGGAACCGTGATCCTCTTGGGTAACCCCAGCCCAGGTTTCCTCAGCCTGGGTCAGGGAGGCAAATGTCAGGGCAGGACGTAGCTTAGGGATAAAAGTCTGAGTCCTTTCCTTGCACCCTCCTGCCCCAAAGCGAAGATATTAGCCAGCAGGAAAGCACCTCAGATGTTAAATTTAACCCTTTCTTAACATCTCTACTTAGAGTTGCCTTTTTTTTTTAGGTGCCTTGTCCTTCCTCTCCTGTCACTAACGCTGAGAATTTGAACTTGGCTCAGGGCACTGGTTATCTGTGTTTGCCTTTTCTGCTGTACAGTGACAGAGTGACACAGAGCTGCCTAGAGCAGAGATCCCTGTAGTTCAGGCAGGCCCTGTGACAGAGGGAGTCCACCCCAGGTGCACAAAAGACTTGCTTGGATTCCCTTTCCTCCCTGCAATACCCCTGCCGGGACTCATCTCTGATTTCTAGTCCGTTTATAGCAATGGGCCTTGGGGAAGGAGTTGGAATTGAAGGGGAGCTGGAAAGTTCTGGGGGAGAGGTTAGGAGCCCTCTGAGAGAAAAAGAAGCTGCCTTGGCTGTGGGAAGGTTAAACGCTAACAATTTCTTGCTTTTAAGGTTAACTTTTGAGCATTCGCTATGCAAAGTACTATGCCAGCATTCCAGCTTGCCAAATCAAGGTGTTTTCATGAAAACGAAGAGACGCTTTAGTAACAGATATGCTTACTTTAAATGAAAACTACAATCTTAAAATATTACATGGCTGGAGGAAACAAATCTCTAGACTCAGAATCATCTGTGTGCATTTTGTAGAAGAATGGATCACTGACTGATACTTGAACATTATATCCCTACTTTTTTTTTTTCCTTTCACCCATCTTTGGGGTAGATGAGTGTCTAAATACCATAAACTTAAACTCTTAAACCTAGGGAATTCCCCGGCTGCCCAGTGGTTAGGACTCCGTGCTCTCACTGCCGAGGGCCCGGGGTCAGTCCCTGGTCGGGGAACTAGAATCCCACAAGCCACATAGGCCCAAACAACAAAACAAAAAAACTTAAACCTAGAGGAAAAATGTTGGAAGTCATCTTGTCTAATCCTCCTTATAGGAGCATGAGTTGGGTTGAGTGACGACCTGGTCTGTACCTAGAGTGTTGCTATTTCCATTTTGAAGCCGTGGTTCTATTGACACCACATCCTACTAGTGCTTTCTCCTTTCCGATAACACTTTAAGGTTCATTCATGTTGTTGCAAAGCTAGATGAAGCTAGAATGCTTTGAATTATTTTCCCCATGTTGCATTTGTGCGGCCACGTGGCGCCATTAATACCAGGCGCTGGTCTTACCACCCAAACGTGTTGTCACATTTTATTGAAAGTCGTCAGGGGTTTTGCATTCAAACTGGGTATTCGTTTTATTGAAACACTCTAGAGAAGGCGATTTGCTGGATGTTGCCTCTAAATAGCACACTTGTCTAGTACTTTGAACAAATGACTCCGCTAAGAAAAACTCCATGAACAAACAACTTTTCAGGAATGCATTTTTCAGTAAAGCAATGCTTCCCATACTCCATTTCATGAACCAATGCCAGGCTGGCTGCCCAGGAATCACCTGGAAAGATTGTTTAAAAATATAGTTTCTGGGCCACATCCCTGGAACTTCAGATTCAAAGGTCTGGGAATGGAGCCCCAGAACCTGGACTTTTAGCAAGCCATCCTGATGCATGGGCAGATTTGGGAAGCATTGTGAAAGTCAAGGTCCTCCTGTTTTTGTTCGTTTGTTTCTTTGTCCCACATCTCTTAATGATTCTCTGTTGCCTTCAGGAAAAGTTCATACTTCGTTTGGCATTCCCCAGGCCCTCCATGTTCTAGCCCTAACCCACCTTCCAATCTCATTCCTCATCTTTCCATTTTGCTTCCATGCCTGGGCACTTTACTAATGCCTTTGACTGCTGTGTCCTTCCTTACCTTTCTGCACACCCAAGTCTGCCCCATTTCTCGTGGTCTATCACAGAAACAGTATGGGTCTAGAACCAAAAAGCAATAGAAAGAGAGAAGCACTTAACAGAATGGAGGAGTAAGGGTGTCCAAAAATACATTCCTCCATGAAAGCAGGGAAAACACTGGGAAATTTGTCAAAATAAGCTTTTTTATAACTTTTTCTGGAAATTAACCAAAGGCTTCAAAAATCCATGAAGCATTTTATTTAAGAAAAATAGCTGGACCTTGATAAGAATAGAGGACTTTGTAGTGTTTTAACTTTCCCTATGTACATCCTCCTCTCCCCAAATCAGTGGCAGCCTTGAAAACCAGTAGCCTAGCAGCTACTAGAAGGAGAACAACAGAGCATCAAACTATGTGAGGCAAAAACTAATAGAACTGCCAAGAGAAATAGATAAATCTACTATCATAGTTGAAAATTTCAACATCCCTCTTTCAGAAAAAGATAGATCCAACAGGCAGACAGTCAGTAAGAACAGAGTTGAACTGAACAATACCCATCAGTCAACTGGATATAAGTGACATCTATAGTCTACTTCATCTGACAACAGCAGAATACACCTTCTTCTCAAGCTACCATGGAACAGTTGCCAAGATAGACTGCAGTTTGGACCGTAACACACAACTTAACATCTAGACTTCAGAGTGCATAAGAAGGACTCCGAGGGCTTCTTTAAAAATACCAACTCCTGAGACTCACTTCTGGAGATTCTGATTCAGCAGGTCTGGAGTTCTCCTGTGCCTCAGAGGGTCTGATGCTGCCACGCTTTCAGAAACACTACATCTAGCTCAAATGTCATCTCTTTATGAAACCATTTCTCAAGGTGTTCGTGCTTCTCCACTCCCAAAGCATTTTGTTTATAGATCGTAATTTAATACTTCACTCTTTACCTTTTATTTGAATTATTCCTGTACATTATCATTTCTCTCACTCAACAAACATCCACTGAGTGCCTAATATAAAAGATATATCC